>NC_135715.1:178532776-179930891 GCF_964656455.1 Halichoerus grypus | reverse complement strand
TTGCAGAAAAGTCCTTCTGGGCCAAGCAGGCATCTGTTTTCTCTTTGCAGCCAACTCAGTGCCCCGGACAAGACCTTGGGCAGAACAGCAGTGGGATAGAAACGTGCTGAGCTTGCTCTAGTTACCAAGGGATGTGGTTAGGACGGTGGCCTGGTGCGAATCTACCCGGTTTCCAGAGGAGATGAACACCAACTGCAGCCCTTTGGGTTTCATTTTTAAGGTGTGATGGCCTATAGGACTATGTGTCTGATAATGATCCTGCTTCTTTGTTAGAAAGGACAAGAAGGAGACATCTGCAGTGGGCTTAGATTTGACACTCACCAACCACAACACTCTTCCCTGACAGTGAGACTTGCTTGGTGCTCCCCCGAGGTAATCTTTGCTCAAATGTCGGGGACTGTGTCAGACCATGCTCCTCAGCAGTGAGAAAAAATTTTGCCCAGGGGCAGGACACAGGTCACATGTAGTTTTGATGGTTCTGCCCAGACTTTGGAAAAAAATTGAAGATTGTTTCCAATATTTGAAAACTGGGAGGTTTCATATAAAAATCCTGATATCCAACTTCTCTTGACAAATCAGAAGATTTGGCAGTTGGCAGGAAAGGGGTAGATCTGGGACTGGTCACACACTCTCCGATTCTCTTACCTGATTTCACACATGGGCCTTACCTGTCTTGCCCTTGGAAGCATTTAAATAGGTGACAAACTTTTCTTCAACCATTTTGACAACTTGTCCAAAGCAGAGAATAATGGCCATCATTTATTGAGTGTTTATGATGGGCCAGACACTCTTCTGAAGTCTTTTCACATATGAACTCATTGAACCCTCAAACAACTCCATGAAGCATATCCCACAGATTACAAGAGGGGAAACCTAGGCAAGAGAAGTTTAGTATTTGCCTGAAGTCACACAGCTAGTAAGTGGCAGAAATCCAAGGAAAACCAAAGAGGGTTGACTCTGGAATCCCAATGCCTGACTTTTGAGCTACGCTGACTTTCAGACTGGCCAAATGCACTCTCTTCTTAGAATGTTTCCAATTTCATGATCTCTCTCTGGTTTGGTTCTAGCTTCACAATTTTTCTTGCCATAGGCACATGCACATTGCACCTATAGGTCGACACTATAAGCAATAAATTTTATAGTTATAATATACGTGCCTTAGCCAGTGTATACACTTGTATATATATCTCAATGATCAGATTCAATGTTTTTCCATCTGTTCAAACTCTGAGGGTCCTAAAGGGGCAGAAGAACTGAGTAATAGTCACTGGAGCCATGACCTGCTCCCGGAGGAGGTGGCTGCAAAGGGCGTGGAGACGGGACGGATGTGGCTGTGAGGGGGCCTGAGAGCTTCTAAACCTCCTAGCTCTTTGGACACCACATGTGCTGGGGCCCAAACCACACACTGAGCCAAGCTTCTCAGATTGATCCCAGAGCCTCCTTTGCTCAGGTTCCTGGCGACCACTTCAGGCCGGTCCCTCCCAGACCACCCTCCACAGCCAAACTTGGCTCTCCCCCAAACGGCGGCTCCCTGGGGTTCCTCGCATCCTGCCTGCTTCCTCTGCAGGATCTTCGCTCTGTTCTGAAGGCTCCTTTATTAACAAGGCCTGAAGGCCGAAATAATTTTTTTGCTCTTTTGTAACAAAATAAACTACTTCCATGTTATTTGTTTTATTTCTGAAGACTCCCACTTTTGGGGTGATTTTTGTTGTTATTGTGTTCTGAGGGTTGTTTTGTTATTGTTTGTTTAATGAAGCCCAGGCTGAAGACACAGTGACGTCCCCAAGGCCCTGCCTCTAGGCTCTGGAATTTTCCTTCAGCCCGAGCCAGCCACGCCCTCTGTTTCCTGTGGGCCCTGGCTGAGGGCTGCCTCCCAGGGCCCCCTCCAGCTCCGCTGCCTCAGGCTCCTGCCTGACCTCTCTGGGAACCTGGAATACCCCAATTCCCATGCTCCTCCCTGGACACTCTCAGATCCCCAGTCTCCTTGGAGAGCATTTCCCATCTTTATTGTCCAGCACTTCATAATTTAAATAGATCATGTTTCAGGGGAGGTGCAATTGATATCTTCCGAAATCAAAACCTTCTTGGGAAGTCTATAAAACGAACACTCCTACAATGTGGTACCTGTCCTACTTCCCATAATTATTAAATTTTTCCTTTAAGCATAAGGTACTGCTATTAACGCTGATAATCCCTGAAGACTGGGGAATCCTTTGGATTTCAGTATGCTACAAAAGCAGGGTCCTTTGTTTTGTATACTGATACATCCCAAATGTATTTAATAGGCAATCAGGGAAAAGTTTACGGAGGGAAGAAGAAGTCTCATTATCTAAGAACCATTATTAGAGACTAGAAAACATATGAGACACCGATATGGCTCGTTAAGTTTGAACATTGAAATGGTCTCATCTACACCAAGGTCCTTGTTGAGAATGAGTGTTGCCTTCAACCTGCAATCACCCTGTGAATTTAGGTTAAGATTTATCCCATTCCTTATGTTACTGGATGCCAAATAACCAAGATGCCCCCCAGAAAGAAAAAAAAAAATCCAACAACACAAGAGTTCAGAATTTGAGGGTGTTAATTTTGAATCTGAACATTAAGTTACATTTTTTAATACTCCTGCAGCCTAAAAATTACCTGAATTTTCAAGGTAAGGGATTTTGTTGATGTTTAGAGCAAATACATATGTAGTAAAATATATTATTTGCTTAATACCACTAATTCCCAGACATTCCTAGAAAGTTTTCTGGCAATAAAGTCCTCCTCTTTCTTCTAGTAAACCCAATGTTTAAGCAAAAAGGCTGTATTTAATATCTTTATATTTACAGAACCTAGTACATACTAGATACTCAATAAATACTTGCCGAGGGAACGAATTCACTGCTATTTTTCAGTAAGGTTATCAGTGCCGTATTTTGAAAGCTGAGTCTGACCAAATGGCCAGTAACCTTGGCATGCAAGCACCATAGAGCTACAGCCTACCCCCAGAAGATGTTATTGTCCTACATTTTGAAAGAAGAACTAAATAGTTCAACCTAGTTTATTTTGCAGAAAAAAATAGGGTTGGGAGAAGTCTTCACTTACTTCATCAATCTCAGAGAGGGAGGAGGTTGTGAGTGAAATACAGTAGACTAGAAAGTTCTGTAGATCTTTCTGAGAGCACCAGATGGAGATGGAATTGAATAGAATTCACAACCTTTTGTAGTCTTAAGATGGACATTGGTATCTGGGGCAGGGCCCAGGAATCTGTATTTTTAAACAATCCCTAGAGTATACTTTTTTTTCTTTAAGATCCTCAAAACCCTCCATCCTTCCCTGTATCCATGTGATTTGTAATGTGGCACAGCAGCTCCTCCCGAGAAGATGTGAAGCCTAAATGCCCGCACTGAGTCTGGGCTGGTCTTTGGACTTGCTCTGACCAATAGAGTGGGGCAGAAGTAACGCTGAGTCAGTTCCGAGCCTAAGCCTCAAATGGCTTTGCTTATTTCCACTTGTTCTCTTACTCGTTGGTAAGCAAGCCCTGTCTAGTCTGCTGCATTATTAGAGACGTGTGGCCTCTGTCACCCCATCACTCAACTGACAGCCAGTCAGCCATCATACATCTGAGACCATGCAAATCTACCTGAGAGCTGACTGCAGACACACAGTGAGCCTGGCCAAGATCAGCCAAGCCAAGCAGACTGGCAGACACACAGTCAGCCCACAGATTTGAAGGCAATAATGGATGGCCATTATAAGCCACTGAGTTCTGGGGTAGCTCACCAATGCACTCTTTAAGTGATCCTTATAATCATGCAAGCTCAGGAATTGTTAGTCTAGAAGATACTTGCAACTTTCTTGGAATAAAGAAATGTCTGCATTCCAACTTCTATAAATCCCTTAGTATTTGGTTCTTCTGCCCCATCAATTGAACACAAATTAAAATGTAATTAGAAAAAACTTATACTGACTTTTAAAAGCTTAAAAAAGTCCACTGAAAGCTGTAAAAAAAAATAAATAACCAAGAATTATGACTTCTGGGGGGTGGGGTTAGGGTTAGGTTATGGAAATAACCACTAGTACTCAGGTATATGATCATCACAAACTGACACGTATTTCAGTTTCCCCACCCCAGAAATGAAGGGCAGACTTGACATATAAAGCAAATAATGGTTCTTAATTGTGTTAATACTGCAGTAACAGGCTATGTATCGTAATGATTTTCAGGTGCATAATTTGGGGACCTGGAAATGGATACTGAATTCTTTGTTTTTTAGCAATGGACACATTCTACACTCCTAATCCCTTGCCTAATGACAACGCTGTATTTTAGTATTAATGATTAATGCCTATTGCTGATACATGCAGATTAATGGCTTGATTACTGGACAGGAAATGCTGTGCAGGCCCACAGGCAAGTTGCCTTAGCTAGTTATTAATCACCAAAAAGTGAACTGCACAGAATCACACCAGCAAGTGAGAGAGAATAAAAGCTTGGTTGTATTGATCATTTTGAATTTGCCTTTAGGTCAGCTAGAATGCATCAGGCAAGACATTATAGGAAAGTTATGTCTAGTAAAAATATCAGGAGCCAAGGTGCTTGAGCGATTTCACATTTCCTCCTTCTTCTTCAGAGGCTGATGAATTACAACATGATCCTAATGATCTGACAACAACAAGGAAAACGAACTATTTTTTCAATTAGCACATTGATTAAAGATTTCACAAGTACTTTTATTCTCCTTTTACCAGCTAATTGGTTTTCTTACTGAAATTTAAAAAAAGAAAGGCAGCCTAGCATGGTCTTGCCTTTTACGATATTTTGCTAAGACCTGTGACATTTTGAAATAAGAGGAAGAAAATAGCACCATACAGGTGATCCAAAAAGTAACCTCTTTTTGAAAAAATACACTTGATGACTTAAAAATTCTATGATCTTTTTGTTCAGCATAAAATAGGTTTAGAAGAGAAAGAGTCTATATTTTTTGAGAAATCTCCTTTATGAGCCAGGTTATAAGAGGAAATAACCATCTCACACATGCGAGAAGACTGACGGAGTAAAATAAACCCCAGCTGTGTGTAGTTTTGGGGCTTCATAAAGCCGTTTTGCATGCATGTGATAATTTCCTTTGATCCCATCTAAGTACAAGCCCTGTTTTATTAAACCCATTGTACAGATGAAGAAATTGAAGTTCAGTGATACCAACTTGCTGAATCCACAGGTTGCACATCCTAGAATCAATAATCAAGTACACTTAAAACACATAGTTAACTTCTGGTTCAAAGTGATGTATTAGACATACATCTATCTCCTCTCCTGCCTGAGCCTCCGCTAATTTATTGCAAAGGGAATAATAGTAAATAATAATAATAATAACTTTTAAAGGTATAAACTTACAACAAAGAAGAGAAAGGGGGGACTCTCAGTAGATTTAAGGTGTCAATACATTTCTAAAAAATGGAAAGCAGATGTAGGCATTGTGGACGATCCAGGTGGTCAAGAATAGGCAGAGATGGGTGAGCATCTGAGAAGGAAGACTGACTGCCCTGATTTCAAGAACCACAGGATGTAATGTATGGTGATTAACATAACATAATAAAATAAAATTTAAAAAAAGAGAACGACAGGAAAGCTTGAACGTGGGAATTCTAGGTACAACAGAGGGTCAAAGTGGACAACTGAAGTCTATAGCCTAATAGGTCAAGACAACCTTCAGCCCAGGAGTCGATGCCCCAGTAGACAGGCATTTACCCTTCCAGGAAGGAGAGTTCTTTTCTTAAAAATTGAATGGAAAATTCTAGAGAACCAAGGCCCTTGTGGGAGATGTTACCTTAAAGAGATGATCTGTACATTCTAAGATTAGGTTTTAAAAGCAACACCACTGGAATACTGCTCTTTCACCTAAATTACACAATGAACAAGCTTCACCCCTCTCCATAGAGCTGCTTTCCTTAGAAAACTTTCTGGCAGATTTGACTTTCTAATTACGCATATTTTTTTTTTCATTTTTAAAAGCTGTTTTCATATATTTGGAAATAAAAAACTAAAGTAAATGTCTTAGTAAATTCTCTATCATCTTAGAGCTCATTTCCCATTCATGTTTATAATTTCACATTAATTATGAATTATAACATTTATCATATCTTCAGGCTTAAAAAAACCCCACATACTTTAAAGTAACTTTTTAAGGATGTGAGTTGATTACCAGATTATTCTTCACAGCATTAAGTATTATTACAAAGAAAAAGTGGGGAAAAGAGATAATATGGGAATGATTAAGTAAATCGCTTACATAAAAGGAAATGCTACGAAGTTAGTCACATTCTTAAAATGTCACATTATTTTCATGAAGTTATGTTTATGTTTATCATGTTATTGAATGAAAATGTAAGTCACAAAATATGGTATAAGGTGTTATTATAGTTTTTATTTAAAAGTTATACTTAAATGTGTATGTACACATTGAGAAAAGTCTAAAAAGATAGTCAACAAAATAGTAACAGTGCTTAGTGCTGGATGATGAGATTAAACAGAGCTTGTATTTTCTTTCTTTTTAAAATATGTTTTCTAAATTTTCTATGTAAACATGTTATATTTAAGTAATTTTATAGGTTTTTCTTTTTTTCCACTTAACATAAGTTAAAGGTTTTTTATTACAGTCTGCTGTTAGTAAAAATGTTTGGTCTGATACACCTAGACTCTTGTTTTTTGGAGACTGTGTACATAATATTAAATTACTACAGCATAATTTATGTAAACATTTCCCTATTGGATATTTTTGGGAGTCATAAATGATGCTAAAAGAAAAATCTTTCTTCAAAAATCTTTATCTCATTTCTGAGTTTTCTAAGAATATTTGCCCAGAAGTAGGAATGTGAATTTTATTAAGGCTCATGGGATATGTCACCATATTTTATACTTATAGATCTTTCTCCAACTCTACTTTTTTCATAATCTTATGTCTTGGATTTAACTCTCATATTTTTGTCATAGCTGCAAGATAAGATTTTAAATTTAATTTTACCTCTAGATGTTTTGTCAGTATTCCCAACAATGCTGTTGAAAATCATTCTTTATATTAGACAAAATATCGATATACGCACATAGTTGATTACAGAACTACTTGCTTTTTTCTGGTGATTTTTTTTTTTACATCACTTTTTGGTGCAAAGGTTGACACTGCTTTGATTATCAAAGTTTTAAAGTGAGCTTTAATATCTTACATAATAAGCCTTTTTAAATTCTTCTTTTCCAAAACATTCTAAGCAATTCTTACTATATGAATTTCCTCTTGCTTTGCAATAGATTAAATCACCACAAACTTAGTGGTTGAAAACAACACCAATTTATCATCTCACCATTTTTGTAGGTCAGAATTTCACAAGGCTGAAGGGGTTTTAAGGTGTCAGTAGGGCTGTGATTCTCATCTGAGGTCTGGCATTCTCTTCTAAGTTCAGTAGCTCCTACAAGATTCAGTTCTGTGTGGTCATGTGAAGACAGCCAGTGATCTGACAAGAAAGACACTCAAAACATCACCATTTGATACTCCTCATCAATGACTTATAGGAAGCAAGGATCTGGGTGACTTTACATGAATGACATTATGCTGATTGGACCTAGCAAACTAAGAGTAGCAACTACTCTATATTTACTGTTAAGACATTTGCGTGTCAAAGGGTGGGACACACAAATCCAACTAAAATTTGGGAAACTTCTACTACAGTGAAATTTCCAGGGGTCCAGTGATGAAGAACATGTCCAAATATCCCTTCTGAAGTAAAGAATAAGTTGTTGCTTTGGCCCCTCCTACAACCAAAAAAAAAGCACAATACTTAGTGGGCCTCTCTGGACTTCAGAGGCAACATATTACTCGCTTGAGTGTGTTACTCAGGCCCATTTACTAAGTGCCCTGAAAAGCTGCTAGTTTTGGGTGGAGCCCAGAACAAGGGCAGCCTCTTCAACAGGTATAGGATTCTCTACAGGCCGCACTGTTACTTGAGCCATAGCATCCAGTAGGTCCAATGGCTCTTCAAGCATCAGTGGCAGAGAGGGATGCCGCTGTGGTCTTAGGCAGGCCCCCATATGTGAATCACAGGTGAGGCCCTTTGACTTTTGGAACAAAGCCCTGCCATCCTCTGCAGATAACTACCCCCCTTTTGAGAAACAGCTTGTGCCCTGCTGCAGGGCCATCACAGACTGAACACTTAACCATGGGCCACCAAGTTCCCATGTGACCTGACCTACCCATCATGAACTGGGTGTTGTGGGACCTACTAAGCCATAAAGTTGGGCATGCCTAGCAACACTCCATCATCAAATGGAAGTGGTCTATTCATGACAGGGTCTGAGTAGACCCTGCAGGCACAAATAAGTTGCCCAGAGAAGTGGCTAAAATTCTGATGGTCCTCTCCTGCTACACTGACATTTTGTCCCATCCTGCACTTCATGGGAAGTTCCTTATGATAAGCTGACAGAAGGAGAGAAGATTTAGATGTTTGACAGATTATTCTGCACAATATGTGGGTACCACCTGAAAGTTAGACAGCTGCAGCAGTCTGGAACATCCGTGAAGGGCAGCAGTGAAGGGAAATCCTTCCAGAACTTTGAGCAACACACCTGGCTGTTCACTTCGCTTGGAAGGAGGAATGACCAGATGTGTGATTTTATTTCAATTCATGGGCTGCAGGCATTGGTTTGGCTGGATGGTCAGGGACTTGGAAGGAACATGATTGGAAAATTGGTGACAAGGAAATTTGGGGAAGAAGTTTGTGGCAAAAAACAAGAAGATACCCGTGTCCTATGTGAATGCTCACCAAAGGGTGACCTCAGCAGAGGAGGATTATAATCATCAAGTGACCCATTCTGTGGATATGAATCAGCCTCTTTCTCCAGCTACTTCTGTGATCACCTAATGAGCTTGTGAGCAAAGTGGGGATGATGGTAAAGATGGAGGTTATGCATGGGCTTAGGAACGTGGCCTTCAACTCACTGAGGTCAAGCTGGCTATGGGCACCACTGACTGCTCAACAGCTAGCAGTACAGAACAGCACCGTGTCCCCAGTATGGCACCATTCCCCAGGACGATCAGCTAGCTGACTTGTAACAGATTGATTACATTCGACCACCTCCATCATGGAGGGAACAGTTTTCTTTTTAATGGAGTAGATTTTTACTCTGGATACACATTTGTCTTCCCTATGTGCAATGCTTCTGTCAGAACTACCATCTGTGGACTTACAGAATGGCTTTTCCACTGTTACGGTATTCCACACAGCATTGCTTCTGGTCAAAGAACCCACTTTACAGCAAATGAAGTGAGGTAGTGGGCCCATGCTCATGGAATTCAATGGTCTAACCATGTTCCCCCCACCATCCTGAAACAGCTGACTTGGTGGAACAGTAATATGGCCTTTTGAGTATGCAGCACTAGCTAAGGCAAAGTTCTTTTGAGGGCTGTATATTCTCTGAAACAGTGTCCAATATATAGTGTTGCATCTTCCATTGCCAGGATTCCAGAGTCTCATAATCAGGGGTGGAAATGAGAATGGTACCACCCACTATTACCCCTAGCGACCCATTAGCAAAATCTTTGCTTCCTGTTCCAGAGACCATAGGCTCTGCTGGCCTAGAGGTCTTAGTTCCAGAGGGAGGAATGCTTCAACCAGAAGATACAACAATGATTCCATTGAACTGGAAGTTAAGGCTGCCACCCAGCCACTTTGGCCTCCTCGTGTTTCTGAATCATCAGGCAAAGACGGGAGTTCCTGTTGTCTGGGGAGATTGACTGCCTGCCTGAAACTGGACCACAACTCCACAATGGAGGAAAGAATATTACGTCTGGAATACAAGAGATCCCTTACGGTGTCCCTTAGTATTGCCATGCTCTGTAATTAAGGTCAATGGAAAACTACAACCCAATCTAGGCAGGACTATTAATGGCCCAGACCCTACGGAAATGACGGTTTGGCCCATCCCACCAAAGAACCACACAACTAGCTGAGGCATACGCTGAAGGCAAAGGAAATACAAACTAGAGAGTGGAAGAAGGTAGCTATAAATATCAGCCTTGATGACATGACCAGTTACAGAGATGAAGACTGTAATTGTAATGAGTATTTTTTCCTTATTTTGTTATGAATATGTGTGTATCTTATTATATATACATATACACACATATACATGTATATATGCATATATGTGCAAATACAGCAGATATCTCTACACGCATATATGTATATCTATACATACACATATATGCTTGTATATCAAATATCTCTATTTTCTTTCCTCTCTTATTCCCTTATCATGTAACATAATATTTCTATTTATTATTTATATCATAATATTCAAATATTGTTAATTTTTCATAATAGTATTTAAATTATAGGATATCAAGAAGAGCAAGGACTATACCTCTCCTACTAGTTAGTGTGTTTTTAGTTGTATATAGGATAGCTGGATTACGTTAGGTGGAATTATGAATTTGTTATTGTTTTTATTTGGAGATTAAGTATGGTTCAAGTAGATGCATATGGGTGCCATATGCATTGGACTGTGATGGTTGATTTTTATGTGTCAACTTGACTGAGTCACAGAGTACCCAAGTATTTGGTCAAGTGTTACTCTGAGCGTGTCTGTGAGGTATCTGTGAATTACTAGGCTGAGTAAACCAGATGGCACTCCTCATGTGGCTCGGCCTCATCCAATCAGGTGAAGGCCTAAATAGAACAAAAAGGCTAAGAGGGAACTGCTCTTACCTGACTGCTTTTGAGCCAGACATTTTGTTCATGCCTTGGGACTCAAACAGAAACACCAGCTCTTTCTGGATCTCCAACCTGCCAGCTTTCATATTGCAACTCTACCATTGACTTTCCTGAATCTCCAGCTTGCTAACTACAGATCTTGGGACTTCTCAGCCTCCACAATGACATGAGTCAATTTCTTATAATGAATCATATATACATTTTCTTTTTGTTTCTCTGAGGAACCTGATTAATACATGCACTTACCATTATAATTTTCCAAATAAACTCTTTAAGAGTTTGGTCAAGTTCTAAAACAAAATCCTGTGGGACCAATTCTTTACTTGTAGATGATGTACACATCTCATGAGTACATAGCATATCTACAGAAAAGTACACAAGTCACGAGTGTACACCTGAATTTTTACAAAACTAGTACTTTCCTAATTAGTTTCCAAATCAAGAGCCCCTCGTGCCCCTTCCAGTCTTTACTCCTCCACAGTAGTTACCATCCTGACTTCTAACAGTATAAATAGCTTTGCCTGATTTTGAACGTTATGTAAATGGAGCCATACAGTATGTATTATGTTGTGTCTGACTTCTTTTATAAACCCTACGTTTGCAAAATTTATTTATGTGGTAAAATGTATCTGCTCTTTCTCACTGCTGTATAGTATTCCATTTTAGGATTACACAACAATTTATTTATATATTCTGCTGGATTACTTCCAGTTTTCAGCTACACTTGAATTGTGCTGCTACAGTAATTCTTGGACATGTGCTTTGGGGAACATATACTTCTGGGGATTTTAACTGGAATTTTTGTTAACTCTATACATAACTGTGGCAATAGTGGAATACCTACCCTCTTTGATCCAGGAACATGACAGATCTTCCATTTATGAAAAATTCATGTCTTTTTCAGTAATACCTGTTCCATATTCACCCAGTTCAATGTCCACTGTTCCTGGTCAAAGAGACAGAAAGAAGACAGAAACAAGGAAATTCTGACCTTTCTTTTACCTGCTAATGTTGCACCATCTTGCAAAACATTGTTTTGAGCCATTTTTCTCATATTCTGTTCTGAGAATAGACATTATGCCTTTTGTTTCCTTCACTTTTCACAGTGTTAATTGAGCCTAGTCATTAGTTTTTACAACACACTCCTTTGCTTTTCATTCTTGGTTATCTCTTACTCATTCAGTTTTGTGTACATGACCTTTTCAAATGTATGCTCACTGGAGAGCTCCCTGGGAGGCTATTTGGTTGTTTTAGAGACGTCCTTTCCTGCCTTATGCAGTCTCACCAATGCCCTTCCCTCTTGAGTCATACTCTTGTTTAGAATCTTTTCTTCACATTTAAGAAATATCTGCCTCAGTAAAATCTTGGATACATGTCTTCCTACGTCTGAAACTCCTCCCAAACAATGAAATGGTCATTAAGGTATGCCAGTAAGTGACCAGACGTCCTACTTTAGGCAAACAAAGCTCCCAGCTGATGGTGTAGTGCTGATGCCCTGTCACTTTTCTATCTTACTTCTGAGCTGAACCAGTTTGATAAATCTTCATTAGAACAGCGTCTGTAGAATGGAATAGTCTACAAATGATTAGGTTCTGGCATAGACCATGGCTTGTGTGTTGGGACGCTGAGCCCCTTCCAACATTCCCCAGAGGACATCACCTCCCTGTTACCTGATCAGGACTACAACTCTGTGCTTTCCTCCTACCTCTGTGCTCCTTGACCTAGAGCATCAGGAACCCCGGAGGTTCTCTTCCAAGTTTTCTAGGGGCCGTGGGAAATACCAGTTTTGTCAGGTACCCCAGACCATAGTCCATATTCACTCTTTTGGCTCCATCTGCTCTATTAAGCATCCCACCTTCAGGTAATTCCAGGTGAGAAGGAGTTAACTGCCTCTGTGTTTATCAATGACCCCAGACTCCCCCCAGAACACATTAAACTCTTATAGTTACTCCCTCACCACACTGCCCATTCTACTGCTGGTCAATCATCTATCATCTATCCAGGGAGCAGATATCAGCCTTCTTTCAATTAAATCCCCCAGCTCTAGGAACAAATCTCTTGGAGACTCTGGGGTCACTTGGTTGGGCTGGATGGTGGTGGGAGTGAAGGAAGTAACTTCCCACCTTCCACAAGGCCAGTAGTCCCGACTCCCTATCTCTCTCCCCATCCCTGTCCATTTCCAGAACGCCCTCCCCAATCTGTTGAGGGTAACAGGGCCATATCTGCAGTTACTTAGTTAGACACAAGGGAGGGACTTGGGCCTGATCTTTTATGGCAATTTTTAGAATTCAGGGGTATATAACAACTTACTTGTCCTCAGCTTTGAACCTAAGTCAGCTATTTAAAAACAATATAAAAGGTCTCAGTCAACAACAGGTTACAGAAGGAAACATGCAACATAATGATTTCAGATAGTTATAAATGCTATGCAGAAAATGAAATGGGGCTACCTGATCAACAGCAACAGTGAACCACTTTAGCTATGAAGGTCAAGGACAGGTGGTACCCAAGCACCCACTGGAGTGATGGAAATTGCCAAGACCTTTGGAGATCAAAGGAAGCAACATGTGAAAAGACCCTGAAATAGGAGTAAGCATGAGAAACAGAGAGAAAGCCAATGCTTCTTACATGCTTTTGCCTGAGCACAGGCAAGACTACACCCCCATCCTCAATCTCCCAGCCAAATGACACCACTCATTTACCAAAGAGACTATACTGCAGAGCCTCTCTTCACAATCAAGAGAGAGGATAGGTGATCCTCAGTGAAGCCATTCTTAAAAAGAACAACCTAGAAGCAAGTTTGACATAATTAAACCCTGGGCTCTTAGATCTCACTAGTGTAAAAATCATTCTTGTCTACTTTTATATGATCTATATACTACTGGAAACACAATATGGGGTAATTATCCCTGTTGATTTCTGGACATTCTTTAAAATGAAGGAACTAATTGAAGTCTTCATAAAGGTCCCTGGTACCTGGGAGGCAGCAGTCCACAACTTTAAGTAATATAATCAGGAAGGCTTTAAACAACTGGATGAACCAAAGAAAAATGTTTCACGGTATGCATGTTATCAGCAACAAAGCAAAATAAGTCTGTGAACATTTCATTGCAATTTCTAGAAAGAGAAATGATAAAACTATTTCTAGGAATAAGGGATGGTAAAATAGAAATTAATTTCATGATTCCCAGTCTGAGCTAGGATTATAAAATGCAACTGATATTTCCTTAAAAATGAAATTTTTATTAAAATTTTTTTTAATTTTAAGAAAACCACTCAAACTTATCTCCCCAATGCGGAACAATCACCGGGATTGATTGCCCTAGACACCACCATTCCCCTGGTGTTCTGAGGGCCTGGAGCTCTGACCACACTGCTGTTCTTCTGTGTACTTTTACACTGGAGGCTAAAGTTAACAAAGGTGTGGAGGGCTGTGGGGTATGCTGAAAGTTTTAGGTCCTCCACACTCTTACTAAAATTCTGAAGCAGTATCCACAGAATCAGTGTGTTCCTAATTCCCTGAACTCAGTCATCTTCTGCTTCTCACCTATGCTCTTTCTTCGTTCTCTGTAGGGGCTCAGAGTCAGTTAGTTCATGGTGGTGATGGGGAATGTATAGGCTAAGTTTTCTTAGTTTTCTTACTCTTTCCCCCTACTTGTAGACACCCACTGACAAAGACAAGGCAAAACAAAAGTTCTCCTCTTTCTTTCTGCAGTCAAAAAACAAGTCTTGGGGCGTCTGGGTGGCTCAGTCATTAAGTGTCTGCCTTCAGCTCAGGTCATGAGCCCAGGGCCCTGGGGTCATGAGCCCAGGGCCCTGGGATCAAGGCCCGCATTGGGCTCCCTGCTCTGCGGGAAGCCCACTTCTCCCTCTCCCTCTCCCCCTGCTTGTGTTCCCTCTCTCACTGTGTCTCTCTCTGTCAAATAAATAAAAATAAAAAAAACCTTTAAAAAAAAAAACAAGTTTCTACGCATATCAGCTCATGTACTCAAATAAAACTCAAGCATAGTCCATGTAGACTTTTGCTTCATTGTCTGGCCCTCCTGCTCCACAAAAAGGGAAGTCTTTTAAAACACTAATGATTGTTAAGTTTTGGTACTGCCTACCACAATTATTAGGTGGTCCCCTCCTCCAAGCCCAATATGTACTCTCTGCATAGTTCACATGACTGTGAATACTGTGGATTTTACTCCCATGATTAAGTGATGTTATATGGCATAGCTGACCTTAAGATAAGGAGATTATCCTGGTAGCACTGACTTAATCAAATGAGCCCTTTAAAAGCAGAGAGTGTCTCCAGTGCATCATAGAAGAGAAAGTCAGAGATTGGGAGCTGGAGAAGGATGCCATGTACGCTCGCTAACTGGAAGATGGAGGAGACCATGTGGCAAAGAATGTGGGTTGCCTGGAAGAACTGAGAACAGCTCCTGGATAAAAGCCAATAGGGAAATGGAGACCTCAATCCCACAACTTCAAGAAACTAAATTCTGCCAATAACCTGAATGAACTTGAGTGGATTCTTCTCTAGAGCCTACAAACAAGAATTCAGCTTGATTGATGTATTGATTTCAGCCCTTTGAGACTCAGCAGAAAACCCAGCGTGTGCCTTCTGACTTATGACATTGAGAGTTAATAAATGGGTGTTGTCTTAAGCTATTCTTTGTGGAAATTTGTTATGCATCAGTAGAAAACTAATTACTCTTCGGGTAACTAAAGTCAAGATTCTAAAATAGCAATGATATCCTCAGTTTAGAGTCCTATTCCCTGCTCCAGGAAGGATGAGACACTCCAGCGCTGTCCCAAGCCCTGGAAGGGTTGCAAGAATAGGTTCTGGGACAGCCAGCTTGATCTCAGACAGAGAACTATCAGAAATACATTATTTCAATTTTTATATTTTTCCCAAATCTTTCTTCTTCTGTTCTCTGATATATAGGTAGGTCTGTTTCTCTCTTTCTCACTCTTTTCTTTTTTTAAAGATTTTATTTATTTGACACAGAGAGACACAGCGAGATAGGGAACACAAGCAGGGGGAGTGGGAGGGGGAGAAGCAGGCTTCCCGTGGAGGAAGGAGCCCGATGCGGGGCTCCATCCCAGGACCCTGGGCTCATGACCTGAGCCGAAGGCAGACGCTTAACGACTGAGCCACCCAGGCACCCCTCTTTCTCAGTCTTATTAGCTATTTTCCTCCTTTATTAAATATTTTCTTAGACATAAGAATTTAGCCTTTATTTTTTCTACATGGGCTCAGCATAGGTGCACTGAATGAACAGATGATGGTATATGAGACAGAAGAGGAAAGAAACGTAAGAGAAAAATAAATAGCAACTTTCATTGTCCCAGTGTGATAGACTGACTTGTTTCCCTCCAGTCTGCATATGTTGAAGCCCTAACTCCCAATAGAACTATCCTTGGAGTAAGGGAACAATTCATGTTGAATAAAGTCATAAGGATGGGGACTCAATCTGATTAGTGTCTTTATAAGTGCCCCCTTTCCACCATGTGAAGAAGTATCTGTCTATAAGCCAGGAAGAGAGTTCTCACCAGGAACAGAATCAGCGAGTACCCTCATCTTGGACTTCCCAGCCTCCAGAACTATGGGCAAATGAATTTCTGTTGTTTAAGCCACTCAGTCTATGGTATTTGTTATGGCAGCCTGAGCTAATTAAGACCCCTACCAACATCCTCTCCCCACTCACCTTGCCTGTTTTTTCTTCATAGCCCTTTATCACCACCTGAACGACTGTACATTTATTCATTTGTGCATTGTCAGTCTCTCCCCACCAGACTGCCAGCTCCATGAGAAAAAATTTGGTCTGTTAAAATCCCTGCCCTCTCTCTAATACCTAAAAGAGAACAGCACAAAGAGGCTATTGATAAATATTTGCTGAAAAACTAGAATGAGTAAATTGGATTTTTTTTTTTTAGCATTAGCAAGGGTGAAAAAACAGCACTGTTTCTTCACCAGCTAAAAGCACATCTCTCCCTATTACTAGCAAAGACAGCAGATGTTTTCAAAAGATAGCAAGGATGAATCTGTAGAGAGAACACTGTAGTTAAACCTTATGAGAAGAGAGTGGAAGAGGAAATAAAGGTCTGAAGATGTGACTTTGGACAGTCCACAATCCAGAATCTCTGATATGGTGGCCATACTTCATTTTCATACCTGTTCATATCTGTATGTTGTACCTGAGTGCCTTGCACCCACAGGAGCCTGTCAGGGTAGCATAGGTTAGGTAGATCTATCCACTGAGAAAAAGTGCTTTAGCTCATTGCAGACCCATGGTGCGTGTTTTAAATCTATGGCAACACTAAAGGTATGTCTCAGAGCATCTTCTTTTTTTTTTTTTTTTGCAATATATGCATGTTGTTTTACTAATTTCCAACACCCCCTTACAATACATCATGTTATCACTTGGTGAAGTGAAATAAAATGATGAACATGAGATAATATAAAGATATTTTGAACATGTTCTTCAACTTGTTGATTTGTTTTATGTTTCGTAAAACTTTGGATCTTGTTAATATTTTTAATTTATCAGGATTTTTATTTTAAGTTCTGTAAGATTAGGTAGAGGTTTTCTTTAGGTTTAAACAGAAAGCATTTATGTGCAACACTATATTATGTATATGTATAACACAATATATTGCATATAATTATAGACATATCTAACATATAATAGATGCATATATATATATATATATATCATAAATTCTACATTATATACATATAATTGAATTTCATGCCATCTGAACCTAAAGCTTATTCCTCAGAGCATCTTCTAAGAGCCCTGGGGGTTTGTTCCCACAGCAGGCTTGCTGCCGGTGCCCACTGAGACTTTGCATCGTGAGTCTGAATATTGTGATGCCAGAACATTAACCCTTTGTGGGGTGTCATCACGAACTCTTTAACACCAAAGGATAAATCTGCAACAACCTCTGGGATAGAAAAACTGGAAAGCAGCTGTGACACTTGTCCCTCAGGCTTAGTATATCTCAAGCCTGTGACATTTCCTAAATGCAGACTACTCAATCTTTCTGGCCAATGGCTGAATAAAGCAGCTGATGGTGCAGTCCAGTTTACCAACCAGGAAACTGATATTGATTGCATCGCTTAAGGATAAGCCATAAAGGAATTAAAGAATAATCAAGATGAGGAGTTGGAGAATTCAAACTAATGGTCTGGTTTTGGGTGCCAGTTTAGACAATTCCACAGTGAGAACATAAAAGCTACCGCCTAAGTGGTCACTTTAAGGAATGCATCTTCTCTAGCTTCTGAACCAGAATATCCAGCTCAGTTTCCCTGTTTTCAAATCATTTCTCTAAAGAAGCTCCATGAACCCCTGAGAGAAACCTGAGAGCGACAGGAAGCAGGTCCACAGACACACATTTGACAGGCACTCCATATTGGTTTCCTAGGGTTGCCATAACAGATTACCATGAAGTTGGTGGCTAAAAACAGAAATTTATCCTCTCATAGTTCTGGAGGCCAGAAGTCTGAAATTAAGGCATGAAAAAGACTGGCACCTTCTGGAGGCTGAGGGAGAATCTGTTCTCTACCTCTTTCCTAGCTTCTAGTGGCTCTGGCAATCCTTGGTATTCCTTGGCTTATGGACAAATTACTTCAATATCTACCTCCGTCTTCACATGGCTTTCCCTCTGCGTCTGTGTCTTATTTTCCATCTTTTATAGGACACTCATCTTTAGGTTTAAGGGCCCACCCTAATGCTGCATGATCTCGTCTAGATTTTCTTACCTTAATTACATCTGCAAAAACCTTCATTCCAGGGGCACCTGGGTGGCTCAGTCATTAAGCATCTGCCTTCGACTCAGGTCATGAGCCCAGGGTCCTGGGATGGAGCCCTACATCGGGCTCCCTGCTCCACGGGGAAGCCTGCTTCTCCCCCTCCCACTCCCCCTGCTTGTGTTCCTTCTCTCGCTTTTTCTCTCTCTGTCATATAAATAAATAAAATCTAAAAAAAACCCAAAAACCCTTATTCCAACTAAGATCATATTCTAAGGTTCCAGGGTTTAGAACTTGGACATACCTTTTTTTAGGAGGGGCGTGTTACTATTCGACCCACTGCATACTCTTAACCCAAGCTCTCAACAGGTTCCCAGCCTCATAGCTACAAATAGTTGCATTAACTGGTTTTAAAGCACAGATAGGATGGGTAACATTGAGCTCTTTGTAATCTTAATCAGTAACACCCTCTCGCCCCTCTAAAGCTCTTCCATTCTTTCCTCAAGTCTCGTCTCAATTTGTACCTTCCCGAATGCAGTCCAATAATTTCTTAGATTGTAGTCTCTCTCCCACCCCAAAACCCACTTGTTCCTCAAATGTCTCCATGTCTGTAAATTTATATCTAGTTACACAGTATGTTGAAAAGCATATGGGCATTAGATCGGGACTCTGTCACTTTAGCTTTGTTATGGCACCTTGGATGAGGTACCCACTCTTTCTGAAGTTCAGTCCCCTTATCTATAAAACAGGAGTTGCCAGAAGAATGAATGACATTGTATATAAAGCACCCAGTTCAATTCCCTGCTCATACACAGAAAGGGCTTATAAGGTCCATGCTAGTCAGTATTACTGTTCTGCTAGGGAACACGTTTCGACTATATGTTGAGTGCCTACTCGGAGTACGACATAGTAACAGGCATTGTGGGAGGTTTTCTGAGGCCAAAGAAGAAACATCAGCACCTTTTGAAAACTCACAAATGGATTTTCCCGTGTTCCTGAAGTTCTTAGAAGACGTTTAATGATGTTCTTGAATCAGAATGCAACCTGTATGGATCATGGCTCTTTCTGTGTCTAGAAAGGCATGCACTTTCACAATTACTGATGATGGGCATTTATCCTAATTTAAGACCTTTTCCAAAAAGAAATTATCTTTCTTTTTTTTTTTTTTTAAAGATTTTATTTATTTATTTGACAGAGAGAGAGAGGGAACACAAGCAGGGGGAGTGGGAGAGGGAGAAGCAGGCTTCCCGCTGAGCAGGGAGCCCGATGCGGGGCTCGATCCCAGGACCCTGGGATCATGACCTGAGCTGAAGGCAGCCGCTTAACCGACTGAGCCACTCAGGCGCCCAGAAATTATCTTTCAATAACAACCCTCTCTCTCCTGAAAACCTTCTTTCTGTAGCAGCTTTCTGGCAATTCCTACAAACGAAATAAGCCTATCTCCTTCTAATTTTCTAGGTGATTACTGATTTTCACCCATTCAGTCACTTTTTAGCAATCTTTTCTTGTTTTAAGTTACGGTGTTTTGATTTGTCCAGAAAATTCCACAGGTTTAATCTCACCACAGCAAACTTCCTATTAGCACTCGTACTATCAAATGAAAAATCCCTACAATAGGACCCCCTTTGAATTTCCCTGGTACAATGTGACTCTTGGCCAAAATGATGCCCCAAAGCATTGCCAGCCTCCTCCAGTATGTTCTGAACCATTGGAAGACTTGATAATGACCCGTCTTAGTTTGGATGCTAACTATATTTCTCTCTGCCAATTTCATGGCAATGGATCTGCATATTGTTTTTAAGATAAAGCTGGATTATAACCATGAATTATAAATCATGATGTTGATAACCCAATTACTTGTTCTCTAATCTTACTAGCTAGCAAAATGCCACTATTTTCTAGATCATTCTAGCTGTTATTACTGAAATCTTGCCTCCCCTTTTAAGGTCAAGTCAGGGGTTACACACTGTCATGGCTTGTAATTAATTCAGCCCCCAAATAAATTTTGTTTGGAAGACACAGTATAAAAACTTTTTCTTTTGCTTTTAGGGGTCAAGTGCTTCCCAATTCAATATAGTCTCTACCACTCTATATTACATTTTTACCCATTTATGCTCTTGCCTCAAGACATTTGAATTGGTGAGCCCTAGAAAGATTTAGCAATTTCACTGGAAGATGTTCAGTAAGATGTTGGCTAACAGGTCCACTCAGGGTTACTAATAACTCCTGGTCTGTAGGCACACCCATGCAGAGTTGGCTTGGTCATGCTGACTCATGGATTCATATTTCAAGCTTACTCAGACAGTTAATTGTCAGATTGTTCGATTCCAAGAACCACATGCTGAATTTCATTGAGTTATGGCACTTTGGTATTTCCCAAGTCATGCTGTAAAAGGACCAGAAACAATATGCTTGAAAAGTTTTCCTCCATAGAAAATTTAATTTTTCAATTTAACCTTTTAAATAAAATCTAAACTAGACCAATAAAGCCCAGAACAAAGTTAACAATGTACCCAGGAGCCTGTGTTCATGTGGCAGAGAAAACACCAAACAGACATATCAGTCTTTCCTGCATGGAAAACTTGATCTACTCAAGTTGGTGGGTGTTACACAGAACAAGGGTTTCTTGGTCAAATATACTGGGCAAACTCCCTGATAAATATAGCAAACTTATTTTTTTTCTTTTTTACTGTAAAACATCTGGGTCATTAGTATGTTCCAAGAAGAGCTACAATATGTTATTTCCCAAGTTCATTTGTTTAGCAAGTTCTTTTTGCACAGAACAACTGTTCACCAGTATTCCAATGCACATATTTTAAGAAAGGCTGATGTAGTCATCTGGTGATGGAGCAAAAACTGTCAGACCTTTATGAGACCTTGGGCAAATGTCACAACTTCCATGAGTCGCTCTTTTTTTCATCTAGAAAGTGAATAGTTTAAGTTCTCTTCCAGCTTGAATACTTTCTGATTTACCCCATAGTTTTATAATATTATATTTGGTTGTTTTCACTAAATGACTAAAGAGGAAGGAGAAAAAAAAAACAAGAAGTACTACTCTATAAAACAGAGTTCCATGACTTCCCAGGCCTACTTGACTTTGCAGAAATACAATTAGGTTTCCAAAGCCAAATGGTTATTATTTTCCCAAAGACTCAATGCATTTTCCTTAAGTGGAATTTCAAGACTTTGAGTATTAAAATCACTAAAAATATCCACTCTTGGCTGCTTCGTTAATCCAAGATATTTTATGGTTCACCAGAACCCTGAGACAGTCTTACTTGAGCAAGGAAACTTAGAGATGATAATTCATTTTCATTTCCTAACCTTGGTAGAAGTAGTTCTGAAGTTAGGCTCCCCCACCCCCACCCAGGGTTTCCAGTTTACCATGTGTTGGGTTTTCTTTCTTCACTGTGGTGGAGGAGGATGGAAATGGAGGTCATGGACCCATCTCCTCTCCTTCTGAGTCTTCTCTTCCTGGGGTTTAAATCTAATGACTCATCTTCAGGATTGGCTTAAGTGGCCTGGCAACAACCCCACTATTTTCAACAGTGATTTGTCTTTTGATGGTTCAGGAAGATGTGGAAGCAGTTTGCACAAGTCACAAATACAGACCACCAACCTCTCCAATTTATGACTCTTCTTTAGAAATCCAGGAAATAGAAAAAAAAATATTTCTGCTTGTTTCTCAACCTAAGAAAGAGATAGTTTTCTGGTTACAGATGAGAACAGAGGTTTGTTTGAAAATAATACCTCCAATTATGTAATAGGGTTGTAATAAAGTACATTCAAAAGGAAAATTAATTCCCTAAGCAACTCATTCTTAGCACTGTTTGCTCTTAACACAGATGCAAACATACTCTTTGACTTTTCTTCTGGATGATAATCTGTACTTAAAGAATTGAAAGTCTTCTCTTACAAATTTTGAGTGAGTCCAAGAAAACTACTTAGCTGTCCTACATGAGAAATTGCCAATGTTTGGTGGTGAGTGGAAAGTTTACATGAATTTACATCTACTTTATATAGCAAGATTTAGTGGAAATGAAATACACACACACACACACACACACACACACACACATATATACACACACTCTTTTGAAGTATATATATATTACTTTGGAAGTATGTATCTACTGGTTGTAAGAGATGTAAATCCAACTCAAACTAGCACTTAAGCCTAAAAGGTAAAACGTTGTCAGGAAAGTCTAAGAAATGCATCTTGCTTCAGGTATGGGGAGATGGGGGGCGGGGGGCAGGTTGTGACGCCTGAACTTTCTCCCTCCCTCTCTCCATCTCCATCTTTCCACTCACCTCTGAAGAGTGTTAATGTCAGTCTCTTTCTCTACTTGGAAGCAAGGTGTCTGCTCATCATCCTAAACCCATTTTGTCCTTAAAGCTTCTGATCCTAGGAGAGAATCTCCTCCAGCTTTCACATACCAAAACTGGCAAAAGAGTTTTATCGGCTTTTGCTTGAGTCATGTACTCATGGCTAAACCAATCACCATGGCCAGGGTAATGGTCTACTCTGATTGGCCAATCTTAGGTCATGAGCCCACCCTAGAGTCAAGGCAAACAGGGCCAACAACTTAGCAATATGATGGGAGGGACAATTTCTGGAAGGAAGAGAGGTTAACAGGCATACACAGAGATGCCTAGTACAAAAGACACTAACTTCCTGACCAGCACAGGTGCTGAAGAGCTGAAGATAAGCTTAGAGCTCAGCTAGCCTCCTCTTTCCTACACAAGATATTGCTGACGACTCCTGATGGTTGTGGTAACCCATACCACATTTGCAAACCCTCTTCTCCCCAAGTAGTATTACTCCTCTCTGAGATGTTTACTGAAAGGAGACTTGAAACCTGGCACTCAGAAATGTAGTAAGAACAAAAAGATGAATGAGAAACAATGCCTAGAATCCAAAGAAAACATTTTTTAATTTACTTAATGAAAAATTGTGTTTTTTGGGGGGGGTTGGAGGGGAAAGGTAGGGACAGAGGGAAAGAGAGAATCTTAAGCAGGCTCCACACATGGATCCTGATGGGGGGCTTGATGGGGCCTCAGCTCAGGACCCTGAGATCATGACCCTGAGATCATGACCTGAGCAGAAATCAAGAGTCCCACACTTAACTGACTGAGCCACCCAGGCACCCCTAGAAAATTATATTTCATGTAGACCTCAGGAACTTCCTTTTTTCCCCCCTCCAGTTTGTAATTTCTTAAAGTTAATAAAAATATTTTTTATTTTTATTTTTTTTATTTAAATTAAATTAACATATAATGTATTATTTATTTCAGGGGTATAGTTTGTGATTCATCAATCTTATATAATACCCGGTGTTCATTACAACACATACCCTCCCCAATGTCTATCACCCAGTTACCCCATCCCTCCACTCCCCTCCCCTCCAGGAACCCTCAGTTTGTTTCCTATGATTAAGAGTCTCTTATGGTTTGTCTCCCTCTCTGGTTTCATCTTGTTTCATTTTTTTTCCTCTTTTCCCCTATGATCCTCTGCCTTGTTTCTTAAATTTCACATATCAGTGAGATCATATGATAATTGTCTTTCTCTGATTGACTTATTTCGCTTAGCATAATACCCTCTAGTTCCATCCACATCATTGCAAATGGCAAGATTTCATTTTTTGAAGGCTGTGTAATATTCCATTGTATTTATATACCACATCTTGTTTATCCATTCATCTGTCAATGGACATCTGGGCTCTTCCCATAGTTTGGAAAAATATTTTTTAAATACTATCTTACTATCCTAGTCAAGTATTCCTCAGCGCAAGAACTAGTCAACCAGTATGAAAACTATAAATCACCTAATGATGAACACTCAATGCCTGAAGACGTTTGCTCAAGACCCAAGTAGAATAAATGATTCACGGTTTAACATTCTTTTTAAAATTTTGACTTGCCCTCTGAGTCATGGTTTTCACACTTGCTATTCCCCTGCCTAGAGCACCCATCTTCTTATCCGTGTGGTTGGGTCTTTCTCTCCTACATTTTCATCTCCACAGAGAAGCTCTCTTGTCCCATGTACAATAATATGTCACTCAGTTATTCACTATTAGATTAGAGCCCTATTAGATTCCTTCATACAGTTAACCACAGTTGATTATAGGTTTATTTATTTGCCTGTTTCCTGTTGATTCTAGTTTATAAGCCCTGGGAAGGCAGGGATGTGTTTTGTGTGTCAAGGCTCATCCAGCAATTAGCGTAATGCCTGGCATGTTGTAGAGAACAAAACATGACTGAATAAAATATACCAGAAGAAAGAAGTAACCTAGGGTTTCTTGGTCATTGGCCAGGCTGAGGAAAGCAAAGGGAGGCTAACCTACTGAGCATGGATCATTTCTTTCT
Organism: Halichoerus grypus; assembly: GCF_964656455.1. Classification (NCBI taxonomy): domain Eukaryota; kingdom Metazoa; phylum Chordata; class Mammalia; order Carnivora; family Phocidae; genus Halichoerus; species Halichoerus grypus. Next base: position 179,906,038 of record NC_135715.1, on the reverse strand, counting down.
GGCAGAAACTGAGAAGGTGATGAGACGGAATAAGGGGAGGGGGTCAGAGGCTCTGCCTTACCCATTATCTGCAATTCCTCCCATCTTCCAGTTCCCATTTTAGTATGTCTCCTCCACAGTCTGCCCTAGCAAAACTTGCTTTTAGGAAGGAGCAAATAAACTCCTTCACTGGGTTGTATGTGACTAAAAACAGCTTCACATGATAACCTTTTAATACAAATCAAAGCCTCAAACTCCTGGATAGATTTCAGTCATGGGGACTGGAGAGGACAGGAGAAGTACTGGCGTCCTTAGAGTCTGAAAAAAAAAAAAAAAAGGCAAATATGGAAACTGCACAATATCTTCAATTTATAAAGAAATAACATATTATGTATTTTTCTATACTTAATAGACACTCTATATTTCATATATATATATATATATATATACATATTTCTTATATATTATGTATATGAAGGGAAGGGAATCTTTAAAACTCACATTTTTAAAAAGTTCTGAGGCTGAGAGAAATTGGAGTCTTCTTGACTAGAAATAAAGAATGGGCAAGGCAAATAGTTTCACTCTCTGGAGTAATTTTCAAAAAAAGACTGTAAGGGAGGGCAAGGAGGGAATGAAGACAAGAGAGGACTGAAGGCAAAGGAGAAGGAGGAAGAGGAGGACAAAAGGCCTCTTAATCTTAATGAGTTCTAAGAGAGCAGTTGGAAAGAAATATTTTTTGCCTGGGCCAGATTAACCAGGGTTGAAAGTGTGTTTACTTACATGTAGGAACATAGTTGTTGTTGTTGTTCTTATTGAGACTTGAAGCTGAGGCCTGAATAAATCCATCCGTAGCCACTGGCTCAAAGATCTGTCTAGCCAATGTCAATGCAATTCAGATTTGAAAGAAGTCGGCTCCCTCTGGGACCGCCCCATTGGTTTACAGGTTTCTAATCTCTCTTAAAACACAGAAATGCATTTAATCTCTCTCTGGGTTTAAGTCCAAACCATAGGCCCAGTCACAGTGCACTATTAATAAAAGCACTAGGTCATCCATGGTCACACGGATAAAGTCTAGCCTCTTTGTGTAGGGGCTCTCACTTCTAGGCCAGTCATTCTCAGCTGAGGTGGTGTTTTGAGCCCTTGCACCTGAACTTGCTTTCAACCTGTTACCTACTTCTTTGACTCAGTACTTCAGTCCTATGAGTAGTATTTATGCCTCCAAGTCAACTAAATACTTGATCCCAACTTACTTAGGAAATTATAAATAATGCTACTAATGATTATAGATGCTGGGACTTGCTTTCCATTTCTTCTTTCTGGAAGCCACCACTAGAGTTTTAAGAGTGACAAAATGAATAACTGGGTACCAGCAAACATCTCAATGCCAGAAAAGACTTGCTCATACCACAGACACTAAAAAAATTAGACATGACTTCCTTCTACTTGTGATACTGATGAAACTGACATCAACCTGTATGAAGGGACCTGAGCCCAATGCCATTTGCTCAAGTGACAACTCATGTCTAGGTCATGTGTTTCCATGAACCCTGATGATCACTTCTCTGTGATCAAAGAATAAATATGATGATGATTTAATGCCTTTGTCCTCACCAGTGAGGCTGTAAGGGTATTTCTCAACTTTTCAATATCTCTGTTCTTAGCATGAAAGAACAAATTGATACTCCAGTAAATACTGTTATTTCTTCAAACATTTGAAATATTTTGAAAAGATCACAAATCTTTGAGTTTCCTGTATCATTTGTAATCATTTTGAATGAACCCTACTGCTTAATTTAATTTGTATTGGGGATTTCTACACTGACTGACCATATTTTCTCTGTAAAGTGGTTTTGGAAATCATGAATACTGGAATTTAATTACATGGACATATTTTTCCAATAAGGGCTTGTTCAATTTTGGCTTAGATATGCCTTGGGTCAAAACAAGCCGATCCATAAAAAATAAGGTACATAAACCAGTTAGAAAGAGAAACTCTTGAGTAAGACTACTGCGTGAAAACACAAAACTCCAGGATAATCACGATCAGTTTCAGTTCTAGTCACATAACTCTGGAGTTAGGATGAACCTCTACTAGCCTTGCATCTTATAGATGACTCCCAGAGAGGTTGAAGGTCTTGTCCAAAGTCACAGAATTGGTTAATGGCAAAGCTAAGACCAAGCCCAATACCTTGACTTTAAAATGAAGTATTGCCATTACCTTATGATCCTTTTCAGGACAAACTGTTCAGTACAATTTATTCAATCAATATGAATTTATTGATTAATCACAAGGTACCAGGCATTGGGATTTGCCTGTGAAATAATATAGTTGGTCCCTGCCCTTGTTGGAGCTTACATTCAAGTGGCTGAAATAGGTGAACATGTAAAAAAAAAAAAAAAGATTGCAAACCGTGCTACAGATAACACATACAGGAGACAGTTAAGGGGCTGAGAGAGAGTAACAGGGAAGTATCCACTTCAGATACAGCTGTTATCTGCCAAATGATAGTTCCCAACTTTAGGCGGAAGAGGCATTGAAGCTCAGAGATCTGAAGGATGCAAAAGAGATAGCCATGAGAAGAGTTTGGAGGGGCGTAAGAAAAAGGTTCCAGACACACAGAGGTGTTTTCAATGTTGTTGAGCATGAGGCCAGTCTAGACTGTTCTCTGATGAAGGACATATTTCGATGTCCAAGGATGAACCCTGCCTGACCCTGGTACATACGTGGTTCAACTCTTCAATCAACTGAAGACAATGCTTCTTATATTCATAAGAAGGGGGCTCTTCCTGTTATTTAGAATGAGACCCACACTCTTACCCATCCTCTCCCCATCCATCTGCCATGAACAAGATAAGAAACTGAGGTTGTTCAGTTTCTCCTAGCCTCCTAGACCTGCTCAAGAAAGCTTGACTCCTTCCTGATTAAACTGAGGACACATCTTCCTAGCAGGTGAAAAAATTATAAAACACAGGACTTAGGAAGTGATTCGAATAGTTCATGAGTGGATGAAAATTCCACCTCCTTCATCAGTTATATTTATAACATAATGAGCTTGGTTCTCCATATTTACACACAAAACAGAAAAATGATGCTCAGAAAGTACAATTGCATTGGATTTGCTGATTTGATGACATGGAAAGTCCTGCTCACATCTGAATCCATTGACCTTTTTCAAATCTGTCCCATCAAGATATCCCAGAGCCACTAATGGTCATCTTCATTTTTAAAAAAATTTTATTTTCCGTTTTGGACATAAATAGGAATATTTTCTCAAAGTTTCAGCCAACCGCCTGTAGACTCCCTAGTGTTAGACCTCACATGCTATGATGTAACCGTTTTGTAGATAACATGAACATAAACCCACCCCGTCTGTCTGACTTAGTAAATAACTTGACCTCTTGGATAATTCTAGATTTGACTGCTACAGTCTGCCCGAAGCCTGGTTGTTCTCCAGCCAGTTGATTCAGCTGGGATGATACTAATGAAGCTGGAGCTACAGATTCAGTTCCCCTGGGGACTAATTAGATTCACCCAGAGGAAAAAAACTTCCAATTTTCCCTTATCACCCCAGCCATTATTTTGGAAGTACACTCACTGGGGAAGGAAGGGTATTTTAATTCATTCTCCCCAAATCTACAGAATCCTTCTTCTCAGCAAAGTTTCTTGCATGAGAGGTTTACACTCGTTAGCTCAGTCCCCTAATTTCAGAGTTACTTCTTAATTATCTCCCAACACTCCATCGAAATAATTCCTGCCGAAACCACCAACAAAATGCTAACTGCCCTAAGTAAGGACCATTCAGGGCCAATCCATTTCTCCAGGGAGGAAAAACAATGGCAAACATAGTCCCACTCATGGAAGATAAATGAGCCCCAGTGGATACTGTGCTGCCAGATCCTTCGCCATCTGTTGGGGTAGTTTGGGGCTGAAGGCTCTCAGCGGAGTTGCTCTTTGGAAATCCATATCAGCTAAAGGAAGCTGCTTCCCCCCAAATCTTGTGCCTTCCAGGAGACAGCCAGCATCCAATGACTGGTTGGCAGGGGAGTGAATATGAAGGTTCAGCCCTCTTGCCTTAAATAAAGACAAACCTGAGGGCCCATTCTTATTCCCGGGCTCCCTGTGGGATAGACTGAAGCCTCTGTTGCAACTGCTGTGATATGACACCATCCCTTGGTGAGGACTACATTGGATTCTTTCCACCATGGAAAGTACAGTGATTGATCCTGATAGACATATAAACACATTGTAGAGGGTCTAGGTCTGCCTTTCCCTCCCCAAGGCTTCAGCTAGCAACACTTTCAAGGGCTTACAGAGCATTTGATCCACTGATATGAGTCCTATATCATACCATATTGAACCAAAGAATTCACTTTACAGAAAAGAGGTATGGAAGTTGTCACACGATCTTGGGATCTACTGGTTCTATTACTTACTGGACCACTCATAAACTGCCAGCCTGATAGAGCAACGGGATGGAATTTTGAAGGTGCAGTTAAGGTGCCAGCTTGGAGATGACACCCTGCAAGGGTGCCCCCTGCCCCCAGGATTCAGCATATACTCTAACTCACTAACTGTTATATGGTGTTGGGTCCATAGAAGGTAGAATACATGTATCCAGAACCAAGGGGTGGAAGTAGGAGTGGTCTCATTTACCATCATGCCCAGGGATGTGCTTTTAGTCCCAATAATTCCAGTTTCTGTGGATTTAAAGATCCTAGTTCCCAGAGTGGAAACACTTGTACCAATGGGCAAAGCAAGAGTCCCATTCAACTTTAAGCTACATCCAGTCACTTCAGTCTTCTCATGCTAGGAAATAAGAAGGCAAACATCACTCCAACCTCTGACCCTGTGGTCACATTGCCTTTCCCTCTTCTGTCCCAACATGCTCTGTCTCTCTCTTAAAAGGACACTTGCCATTGGATTTAGGGCCCACATGGCTCATCTCAGCTCAAGATCCATAGCTTAATTACACATGGAGCCACCAGAAGATAGAAAAGGCAAGGAAGGATTCTCTCTGAAAGACTAGACAGGGCACAGCCTCTGGAACTGTGCAAGAATCCATTTCTGCTGGTTTAAGCCACCCAGTCTGTGGTAATTTGTTATAACAGGCCTGGTAAATGAAATTAGGGAGTTTCCATGAATTTGTTTCTGGCCCATCTTCAGAGAATACCACCAGCCATTACAGTAATTGAGTTTTTACCAGAGAAGATAGAGTCTACACTGACTGTATTCCCAGGCTGCTACAGGTGCAGGAGGCCTTAAGACCTAGGCTCTGGTCCCCTCGGTCCTCTGGCTCCAGACTACGAGCATGGCCCTTCTCTGAGGTTCTCAGGCCATTTCAAAGAAGCCACAGAACATGTGATCTCTTCTGTGTTCACTCAGGCAGTCTGAAAAAAAATGAGTTAAATTAAAGCTAATTGATTAAGCTGATTACTCCATTAGAAAGACTTCAAAATGCTTTCTGAGAATTGATGCAAAAGTTGGCTATTTATTCCACAAACATTTATAAGCTTCTCTGGTGTCCCAGGAATTTTTCTGGGTGCTAACTTCCCAGAGGCAAGAATCCCTAAGGAAAAGTAATGGTTGTTGTATTAAATGTACATTTATTGAAGTCCACATTCCTACTCTAGACAAGGGCTGTACATATGGTATGTCAAGGTAGAGAAGATCCACTTTGACTTGGATCAGTGTTCTGGCCCTCTGACCCTTTACTTGGGGACTGATGCTCATCCTGCTGCCCATTCGGTTCTGAAAGTGCTGTCTGGGCTTGGTGTACTAAAGGAGCACCATTCCCAGGACATGATGGATACAAAGGCCAAAATACCCACCAGAATTCCATCCATATCTTAAAGAACAACACCTGCAGGCTTGAAATAGAAGGAAAATAGGAACCTTCCCCCCATCCTTCCTGGACCAGTTAGTCCAGCCTCCTCCAAAATGCTTCCCAGACTTTTCTAGCCCAAGTAATCCATCCACCAATGGTACTCTGGGCAAAACTGCCCATGCTGACCCAAGCATTTATACTGTTACTTACCTGTTTGGTTAAGTGTTATTTCTCCTGGATAGTGGATGAGGCCCTGGAAAGCAAAAATAGGACCCCAACACTGTCCTACCTCAGTAAAGCTAATAGATATTCAATAATTTGTTTGAATGATTATTGAATGAAATTGATTAAACACTTGGGGGAAAAAATGAGTGAATTTCGACACTTTTCTGCTCAAAGCCTCCCACTGTTACACTCAAAGGAAAAGCCAAAGTTGTTACAGTGGCCCCAGGCTCTCTGGGACCCAGCCACCTGCCACCTCTAGGACTTCAACTCCCATCAGGCTCCTCTTGCTCCTGTCTCTGGCCTTCTCAGCATTCCTTGAATACGTCCACCATACTCTTTCCTCAAGATTTGGCAAACGCTGCCAGATTTAGCAAATAAAAATACAGCATGCCCAGCTCAAGTTGAGTGTTAGGTAAATGATTTTTTTTTTTTTTAGTATAAATATGTCTTATGCAATATTTAGGACATACTTATACTAAAAAATTTTGGTTTTTTATCTAAAATTCAATTAAAACTGGGAATCCCATATTTTACCTGGCACCCCTATATACTACTCCCTCTGCATGGGCCGCTCTTTCCCTAGGTGTTTAGGTGGCTTAGTCCCTCACTTCCTCGGATATCACCTCATTGGAGAGGCCTGCCTTTAGCACTCTGTCTAAAAGAGCGTATCACCTTACCAAGTCTGTTCCTATCCCCATTTCCAGACTAATTCTTCTTAGCACTTATGACAACTTGACAGAGTACATTTTTATAGGCTATTGTATATCTTCCCCCACTGGCTTGTCAACCACATATGAGCTGGGGCTTGTTTCCTTTCCTGATATATTATTCCTCATTCCTGGGACAGAGTCTCGCACAGGGTGGGCCCTTAGTAACTACTTGCTGAATAAATAAATTCGAATGCCTTCTAATTTGCTTTAAATTGTTGATTCCTATGGATGCTATTTGCAGGTAAAATCTAAGTTTTAAATTTTAATATCGCTCCCCTTCAAGAATAATACAGCCTTCCCACCTCCCTTTCATCCATCATGACAGACCCTCTCAATCAGAAAATGTCTCAGAAGAGAAGGGAATTTACCTTGACTCTTGGGATTCTTCAGTTCAGTCTTTTCCCTACTTTGTTCAGTGCTGAATGCCAGCTTGGTCACAGATGTCATTTATTTAGAAGTCACAGAAAAACATTCAAGTTCTCATCCTTTAGTTGGTGGAAAAGTATTGCTCTAGAAGTCCCACTGACACTTCAATCAGAGACCTTGTTTGACCTTGAGTTTTTGCTGAAGTGTTGTGTGAGCCAGTTTATCTGTAATTGACAATCTGGGAAAGGCAAAAATAAACATTAGTAATTGAGGGGATGACCCATGTTATTCCATCCCACGTTCCACTTTTCTATTTGTCCCTTGCCCAGGGATAGGGAGAGAAATTTCCCTCTCTCTTATTATAGAGATTGGGTGGAAAGAAAATTGTAGCTGTTGTATGAGCTGCCAGGTGAGACATGCTGTTCTCATTCCCATTTCTCAGGTACTTGAAGGACTAGGCATTGCTTGTGAGCAGCAAATAGGCATTACCCTGGTTTCTGCAAAGTTGACAATAAGGGGATCTCAGATTACCCATCCGCTATCCAACAGGACAGCTGTTGCCTTCTGAATCTTTGCCCAAGGCCGAAGTTTGAGCCAGGATAGCACTGGTCAGTCTAGACTAGCTGGGGCTCAGAAGAACCTACAGCTCTCTCAAACTCCCATAGTGAAGAGTCTCTGACTTTCTCCTGCCCCTACCACCACCGCCACATTGGGCCATGTTCCATCACCATGTGCCTGACTCCCTGCCAGCCAGCACTTGATTCCAAGCTCTGCTCAGGTATCTGCAAGTCCCCACCAGGGAGTGATCTTCATGATCTCTTTCACTTAATTAGGAATTGTTAGCGATCTGCCTGTCAAGGGTTTCCAGCTTGGCTTTCAAAACCCTCCATCACCTACTTTCTTCCTACCTGATCAGCCTCCCCACCCCCATCCCCTCGTCTCTCTAATTTCTACCTTCTTTTCTAATCTACATTGCCCCCCCAAGGCATTTGTTCAGAGCAGCTCTTGGCCATCTCTCTACCCTGAGACTGCCTCACCTTCAGTAGCCACTCAGCCTTTATCAATCTCCCCTTGAAGGCCCTAAAACTCCAAATTTAGCATTTGATGAATACTTGCTGCATTTCAACGTTTTCTGTTGCCTTTTGTTCCCACCTGAATTGTAAGCGCCTTGAGATCTGGAATAACTACATGGAAAATAAAATCTATATCTGATGATTTCTTTTTAATGTTACCAGTAGCACAGCACCTAACACCGAGCACCAGCATCCAAATCGGTAGCTATCCCTCTGTTTCTCTCCTACAAGCAATAATGAGAAGAGAGATCTTTGTTGGTTCAATGGCTTCCTGACCCTGGACTTCAGACAGGCTTATTTTACCAAATTTGGGGAAGCTCTGGTATTTTGACACTGGCTCAGTAAAGGCTGGTCTATAGCCTCTTTTTGAGGAATCAAAGATAAACACTTATGTACTCAACACTGATTATACATTATCCCTAATTCTTACAATAAACTCGTGCAAAAGGATTGCTATCCTCATGTTAAGATTTTTAAAAAAGCTCAGTCAGATAAGACACATGCCCAAGTTCACATAGTAGAGTTCAAGTCAGGATCTGGATACAAGATAGGCTAACTTTCAAGCCCTCAAGTTTTGGCTTCCGGGGCATCTCCCTTTCATTCTATAGGGATCATTACAGAATTCAAGCACCAGCACCATTAGGACAGAAATGGGTGAACAAAAGGGTATGTGCTTAGAGGAGGTGTCTAACGTTCAAATACACTGGCAGCATCGTACTCTTAGGAATTAGTCAATACATCATTTATTTACATTTCCATGGGTATTTGGAAAAACTAAAATCACAAAGTTTTCAGAGAGCACTACATTTGCTCAAAATTTTGACATGCTAAACCTTATAGTGCTAAAAAAAATACTAAATATCTCAATATGATTGATTGACCTCCTTGGCAGGGAGGAAATCAATGTTTTGCTTTTCCTCTAGTTCGGAAGAACCTTTTTTCTTTTCTTAAGATCTTCCTTTAGAAATCTAAATGTTTAATCCAAATAAGTCCTGGGACCCCACAAAGCTCCTTCTTTCACAGCTGCATGGAAAAATGCATGGCTCAATAGCCGAAAAGTATCTTAATGGAAATTTCATTCTTTATTTGCATCTCTTACAGAGTATCAGAAGGGATCAAATTCCTAAACCATGAAAACACATATCCAAACCGTATTTCCTCTCACACCCATTTCTTTTTCTATACGGAAGTTGTTTGAAGCCTCTCATTTGCCAAATCCCCAAAATTCTTTCTGACATTCAAACCACCTGAACTCTCACTCTCCTCCACCCCCTCCTTTCTGTTTATTACCCCTCTCTGCCCATTCTTCCCATTTGATGTTGCAAAAAATACCAGACTAGCAGAGTTGCAACATTCCTAAGTGTGGGAAATTAATATTGCCCCCAATGTTTTATGCCTCTCTATATCCATACCTTTTGTAATATGATTTCATAGCTCCTCCTATTGAGGTAGAAGTGACTGTGTACCAGTTCCAAGCTCAGACTTCCAAAAAAATATTTTGCCTGTCGTCTCTCTCAGAACGCTGACATGGCTATCTGAATAAACAGAGGCCAGCCTGCTGGATGATGAGTAGAGAAGAACCTCGTTGTTCCCGCTGAGAACATCCTAGACCAGCACACAGCCAACCAACCACCAAACATGTGAGTACAGCCAAGATCACAAAGCCAGTCAGGAGCTAGCCCCCCAACTCATCCCTGATTCATGAGCAAGCCCAGCTAAGACCAGAAGAACTAGCCAGCCAACCCAGAAACTCATGAGCTAATTAATGTTTGCTGTTTGAAACCCCAGAGCCGAAACTAGAGCAGAATAGAAAATACTCTTTCTTAAATATATTTTGTTTCCTTTTGATATGTATCAGTGAGAGTTTCTAACAGTCAATGGTACTGGGTTCAGTGTTATTTTCTTCTTTTGGTCTGATCTATCAAAATAACTCTGGTTAATTTTTTTTAAATGTCCATGGACCTCCTATTATAATAGTAGAAATCTTTTCTAACCCCTGCGTGATCATAACAATTTAATCTGCAATCTCCCTTATTATCCAAAGGAAAGGTCTTTTGCCACCACCCATATGGCTTCTGGTCAGAGTCCACTGCTTGAGGGTTTTGCTGAGAGGAGAGCCTATGTATCAAAGAAACATTTATCATAATCTGTGAAAGGTTTATGTGTAAGTGACAGCAATGGGTAAGTCATTGGTTCCTGGGACAGAGCTATAATAAAATCTACATATTGGCTGCATCCACTTAGGAAATATTCCTCTACTGAGGATATTTGTTTGCCTTCAGACATTTTGGACATAAATTATTTTGAAGTTAGGGTGCCTGCTTCTGAGATATTGCCAAAGAACCGTTTTCATCACATCCAAATTCTGTCCCCACAAGACACTCTATAGCTAGGTTTTTAGACAGCAGAACTATAATGTAATCATGATGATAAAGCATTTCCTCAAGATTTAACAAACACACACATTTCGAGATAAATTGGATTAGGAAATAATATGTAATGTCACCATCTGGTGACTCCCCCAAAATGTTACAACTATCTCCATGCCAATAATCAACATTTTATTAATGCCTTAAAGCAAGAAAAGATAATATTTAAAAGGACATATGGGAATTGTTTTGTTGTTTTTTATAATCTCATAAAGAACAGTGTGTCGGAGTGTCTTTGGGGGTTCTCTGTTTACAACACAGAAATCAACCGTAACTAAATTAAACAAAAAGGAACACACTGGGAAGGATATGGGATGGCTCTCATGATCAACAGAGAAGCTAAAAACAAAACAAAACATAGCAGACTCCAGAAAGATTAGGAACAGCAGAGCTCCAGGGATAGGGTGCTAGAAACTATTTAATGTGTCACCTCTTCAAGTTGCTATTGTCATGATGAACAACCTTCAGCTGTTTTCAGCCTTTCTGTACCATTTTGCTTATGATTCCAATTCCAGGAAGAGAGTGTCTACTTGGTCTAACTTGTGTCACCTACTCAATCTTGCCCAAGGGAGGGCTGGGGCACCACAATGGCAGGCCCATGAGGACTGCTCCCAGTAGGGCAGAGAATGTGTGAAGGGAAGGGAAATAGCTACATCAGGGTTCCATAACTTGACTCATGAAAAAAGTGCTGGGAAATCAAACAATAGAAGTCTACACAGAAGTCCAAGCTCAGGAGACTGTGGGAAGTTGAATAAAACCTAAAGCAAAAACCTCTTCCCCTCGTCCTCTATCATCTTCAGCTCTATGCAGAGACTTGTAAATATTGTCAAAAACACTCCACAGACAAGGCCTGGAGTGAAGGTGGAAGACAAAGTACTTTAAGGACAATTTGAAAGGAGAGAGGGTATTAGCTTTCAGCTTAATTGGTATTAAGAAGATCCTGTTATAATCACTAAGGCAATGTGAAAAAGGGAGTAGAGCATATATGGAAAAGGGAAAAGGAACACAGACAATGAAAAGCAAAGAAGGAAATAAATCTATTGTCACTAACAAATGCCATAATAATTATTATTTCCCTATGAAACCATGGAGACTAAACAGACCCAGAATGGATGCTTGCCTGTGTTAACATCACAGCATTTCCCATGTGAAATGTGATTTCAAGGATACCTAGAACAATTCCAATTTTTGTACTTTCCAAGCTAGTTCTTACTAGAACTCTCTCTGTCTTCTTTTCTTTGTACCTCAACTGAATCTTTCTTCTTATAATGAATTTAACTTAATCTTATATTATTATTGGTGATGGTGGAGAATAAGATGTCATTACCCTTCCTATAAATATCTTCTCATATACTTACCATTCTTAAACCTATCCCTGATCCCACTATGAACCAAGCTGAATGATCAGACAATCTTCTGCCATCAGTCCTATGTACTCAGCCTTTAACAAGCTATTTGGAAAGAAGAGGTGTCACTTTCACTGTGTTCCCAGAAGAAGCAGAAGTCTATTTGTTCTTCATTCAGAATGGAAATGATTTTTTAAAAAGGAACAATCCTATAGAGCTAACTTGGGTTTGATCCCCATCTTTCCTCTCAAATATATACACATGAACATCCCTTCATACAAGACAAGGACAGTTTACCTAGAGTGTATTAAGGAATCTCAACCTGAAGGTATATTAGCATCTCAGCATCTCAGATTGCTGGAGAAGGGGCAGAAGCCATAAGAAGGAGGATCCAGGGCAAGCTTGGCGAGCAGCCCCAGCTGTAAGATCAGCCCCCAACCAGCTCAGCCAATTGTGAGATATAATAATAAGCAAGTAGTGTTTATATGTGCTGGACCTTGCATCAGATGCTTTACATGCATGATCTCATTCAATTCTCTTATTCACCCTTGCTTTAGGGTTATTTTTCTTACCTACAGATGAAGAAACTGGGGCTCAAAGGGTGAGGAAATATACTCAAGATCACACATGTAGGAAGTATCAGAGCCTGGAATTCAGACAATGTAATCTGGTTCCATGGCCTGGGCTGGAAATCACTGTCTTCCCAGGGGCAAAATCCAATGCTGGAGGTGGAGATGGAGAACTCAGGCTGGTGGGAAGCTGCCTGAGGGTTCTGGGGGAGGGTGGAAGGTGGAAGGTGGAAGGGCAGGTATAGGAAATCCAGTTAAGCCTCCTGGGCTTTGCATGGGGGGTTGGGCTTGGTCTTGAGCCTCAGCGGGAACCCATGTGCCAAACAGCGTCAGTGCCTGACTACCTCAGACGTGCTCAGGACGAGGACCGGCCACCTGTTACCTGATGGGTCATTCAGGCAGAGCTCCTGAGCCAATGAGAGATATGCCCAGTGACATATTAGCAGTTCCCAAACCACTAGGGCCAGGCTCAGTGTTTGGCCCTGAACCTAGATAGACGATCACACAAGAGTTCCAGAACCAGAACTAGAACATATGTACTTCCTCCCTACCCCACAACAGTCCCACTCACATTCGGTACTTCATGTGCCCAGTCACTATGTCCATCCAGGCTCCTGATCCATCCCCTGCTGGACCAGAACCCTGAGAACCTGCCCAGTTTGTTCCTGTCCCCTTCTTTCCCCATTGAGTGGAACCCTGTTCCTCAGCCTACCAGCCATTTGTCAGTAACACTGTTCGGTTCCAAATACATTCTCCCTGGATTGAAAATGCTACTACCCACTGATGCTGACTGCCACTACTCCTCAGAGAGCTTACTACTGTACCCTCAGTCCCCAAACTGGACCACTAGGGTCCTGATGCCAGTCACATTAAACCTAATCTTTTTAAGATGGCTGGCTCCCTTCCTCAGACAGGATCTCCCAGATGGTCACTCCCCCCTTGTATCAGTCACTGTGACCCCAGCCCAGCTGAGTCAGCTTACCCCCATTCCCGATGAGTTTGTGGGCGGGGACCCCACATGCTTGGGGACCAAGTTTAAACATGTCATCACAACACAGGCTGCAAAGGAGAAGTCCAATTTTATTGACTGGCCCCACGTGGTGAGGGGCAGGCTGTGGTGAGTGCAGATTGACGGCACTTACATGCAATTGCAGTCACGAGGATGGGCTGCTGGGAGCTGCCTGACTCCACACAAGCAGAGCTGGGGGTCACGGGGCCCACCAGCCCTACCCCGTCTCACACACCCTCCCATTTCTTGGCATCCATACGAGACGTTCTGTTACTGGGGACCTGCCTCTTAACTGTGGTCCAGGTTTCCCCTGGATATCCACTGGCTTTTCCCATTTGGAATTTGCATCTTTTCTCTGCTCATGGGAAAGAATAGTTATGAAAGCCCTTTCTGTGGCTGCCCCTTGGCCCATCTCCAGGCAGGTAGGGCTCTGCTTCGTTCAAACACTGGGCTGTTGAAGCTGACGGCTTCACTCATGTGGAGCAACATGGAACCCCTCCAGACAAGGCTCACAAAGAAGAACCTTAGCCTGGCTGGTGTCCAGGAGCTATCAGAAGCTGGAATGAAGAGGCAGTTTTTCTGGCGGTCTGAAACTACTCCCTAGAACCAGGATTTAAGCTCAGGAATGAGCACGGGTTTCAGGAGTCTGTAACAGGAGTCATTATGCTTGTATAAAAATTTTTGAGGGGCGCCAGGGTGGGGCAGTCAGTTAAGTGTCTGACTCTTGGATTCAGCTCAGGTCGTGATCTCAGGGTCCTGAGATTGAGCCCTGAGTCGGATTCCCTGCGGAGTGTGGGGTCTGCTTGAGATTCTCTCTCCCTCTCTCTTTCTCTGCCCTTCCTGCTCATGCTCACTTTCTCTCTCTAAATAAATAAATAAATCTTAAAAAAAATTTTTTTTGAATGTGAATTTCACTGAAAATAGGGTCCACAGCTTTGGTCAGATTCTCTCCCTTACCCCCTTCTTATGTCTTATCAGTACTGTCCCTGGACTATATCTGCACCTGCGTTCCTCTACCATCACCCTGGTCCGAGCTCTCCAGACTGTTACAATAGCCTCCCAATGGCCTCCTGACCTACACATGCTCTTGTCTGCTCCCCATTATCAGACTCAACTGTGGCCAGAATGATCTCCTGAAATGCAGATTTGATGGGAACCTATTAACTCATGCACTAAAATATTCTGGCTTTTGCTTCTTAATTTCTTCCCCTTTGCTCTGCCCTCTATGGTTGTTCTGCCTTTGCCAGCCCAATTCCCAGGATTGTTGTGATCTTAAATCAAGATGAATGTGTGGAGAGATGGTACACATAAAGGTGGGAGAAAAGGTGAAGTGCATGATAGAACAATGGCCCTGCAGGCTGAAAACTGGGGAAGAGTAATGGTCGAAGAAGGGAGGGAGAAGGAAGAGGTGACAGGTTCCAGAGCTGCCCTGGAATTGGGGATGATAGAAGTGGTGGTTTTAAGAAATACTGCTGTGTATTATAAATTATATCCTGGGTTAGTTTATTGTAGTGGGTTGAATAGTGTCCTTCCAAAATGTGTGTCCATTAGGAACCTCAGAATGTGACCTTATTTGGAAATGGGGTCTGTGTGGATCTGATTGGTTCCATTAAAATGAGGTCATAGGGATGCCTGGGTGGCTCAGGTGGTTAAGTGTCTGCCTTCGGCTCAGGTCATGATCCCAGGGTCCTAGGATCAAGCCCCACGTTGGGCTCCCTGCTGAGTGGGGAGCCTGCTTCTCCCTCTCCCACCACCTCGTGCTCTTTCTCACTCTCTCTCTCTCAAATAAATAAATTCTTTAAAATAAAATAAAATAAGGTCATACTGGATTGAGTTGGGCCCTAAATCCAACACTGGTGTCTTTATAAGGCCATCTGAAGGCACAGACAGAGACAGACACACATGGAGAAGAAACCTATATGAAGATGGAAGCAGAGATTGGGTGATGCAGCTACAAGACAAAGAACGCCAAGGATTGCCAGAAGGACCAGAAACTATGAAGAGGGAAGGAAAGATTCTTCCCTGGACCTTTTGGAGAAAGCACGACCCGGCTGACACCCTGATTTCAGACTTCTAGCCTCCAGAAATTTCGGTTGCCGCTCAGTTTGTAGTAATTTGTTATAGCAGCTCTACGGAGCTAATACAGTTAAATTACACCACAGTAACAAAGAAACCCTGAAAACTCAGGGCCTTAAAAGGGGAGGGTCTTATTTCTCACTCACCCAAAGTCTGATCTCTGCAGGCACCACAGCATTTTTACATCCTGCTGTCCAGAAAGATGACCTCCAAGTTCACAGTAGCAGGTGAAGCAAGGACGGACAGAAAGATCACACACATGTTTTTAAGAATCAGACCTGGAAAGGATTTACATCATTACTGCCAAACCCAGTCTCATGGGCCCAACCAAATTGCAGGGAAGCCTGGAAAATGGAGAGGAGCAAATAGATACTGGGAGAGCTCTCATACTTTCTGTCAAGGATCCCCTTTAAGAGGCCCAAGTAATGATTAGAACACTCACTGACAGTGTTATGCATTTGAATGCAAGACTATGGCAAGACTGAGCCCAAAGATGCCCAAAAATAATTGGTTAAGTCATGATTCTCAGAGCCCTTCATTATCCCTTTTTCTCTTAGGAGCGAGAGAAGAGTCCTTACTATGGTCTTCAAGATCAATCCTCTGTTGTCTGGAGCTTGCCAACCTCTTTAGTCTTAGATGTTCTAGTCTTTCCCCCATCTTTCCCCTTGTTCCACAGATCTCCTGCAGGTTCATCCAGGGCATCATGCTGCATCCCACCTGGAGGCTTGGCACATGCAGTACCCCATCCTTAATACCTTCCATCCCCTATAATGGCTCTCAGACCTCAGTTCACACATCACTTGCTAAGTGAAGTCTTACCTTAGTGCTTCCCTCTTCCCAGTCTAAATTGTATCCTTCAGTTATCCTCACATAGTTCCTTATACTTTCCCTTCTTCTTATTTATCATAGTTTGTCATTATATGTGCCTGTGATTATTTGCTCAATGTCTCTCTCTCTCTCTCTCTATCTCTCTCTTGCTGCCATTTATTAGTATATATTTAGGAGAAGGAAGGGAAAAATGAAGGGGGGAAATCGGAGGGGGAGACCAACCATGAGAGACTATGGACTACGAGAAACAAACTGAGGGTTTTAGAGGGGAGAGGGGTGGGGGGATGGGTTAGCCCGGTGATGGGTATTAAGGAGGGCACTTATTGCATGGAGCATTGGGTGTTATACACAAGCAATGAATCATGGAACACTACATCAAAAACTAATGATGTAATGTATGGTGACTAACATAACATAATAAGATAAAATTTAAAAAATAAAAATAAATGGATGGATGGGTGGATGGGTGAGTTCTGAAAAGGGCCTTGGATCTAAATAAAAGTTAATAATTGTTTTAAAATATTCTAAAGTAGGACATGATTATTATGAGGCTTTTGGCTGTAAGTAAAAGAAATAATTCAAATTGCCAAGACAATAAGGAGTACCTACTATCTTACATAACAAGAGAATCCAGGGTAGGGGTCCCCTTGGGCTGGTTAGGAGCAGCTCAATGACATCATCAGAGACCCAGGTTCTTTCCATCTTTTGTCTCTTTGTCCTCAGCATGTTGCCTTAGTTCTTCTCATGGTCACAAGATGGCTGGTGTAGTTCTGGGCAGCAAGTAGAAGGGATCTCTTTCAGTATGAATCTCTTTTCATTATCAAGACAATCTTTCTCAGAAACTGTCCCACAAATTGACTTCCCTGTAAATTATTTCTACCTCTAAACCAAACATTGGCAAATAGAATGGAATTATCATGATTGGCTAAGATTAACCAGGATTTACTTCTGAAACAGCTCTCAGAGAGACAGATGAATAGATGGCTGAACAAAATCCAATTTCTGTGAGCAAGAAAGGGGGATGGCATTTGTGGTTGTCATTATATGTGCGTATGACTACTCAATCAATGTCTCTCTCTTTTGCTGCCATTTCTTAGTAAGTATTTGTTAAAAATGAATGAATGAGAATTTTGTAGGTAACTTATGTATTATAAACAACCATATTTGTTACATATTGGTTAGCAACCAGTGTGCCACAGGTATATTCCAGATTTTGACCTGAGTATTGGATTTATTATATGAGTACCTGTCTTGATGTGCTAATAGGTGTCAGAGAGAAATGCTATATTGAGCTGCTTGTACTGCTGCGGTATGGTACAGGAAATTCTTTCCCATGAGTAAGATGCAAGGGGATATCAAATATTACCAAGCTGTGTGCCCAGGAACACATGAAAATCTTTTCTCATGGGTGAATCAGAGTAAGTAAGCTCTGAGACATAGGGCTAAAGAAGGACCATGTGGATTATTTAATACCTACAGGTATAATACCAAGACTTTAGCTTCCAAAAGCATTCCATGTCTTAGTAGCAATAAACACCCAGAGTGCCCAGATCTTGGTTTCTCAATCCTGTTCTCCAACAGCAGGAACCTGGGCTCTTTGAACAAATGACTGATTCTAGGGTTGGGTAGGTAAGTAAGATGAGCCTGGAGCATCCTGGAGTTCCAGAAAGCAAAAATGTTATCAAAGGACACTCTGAAAAACAGTATGGAGGTTCCTCAAAATGTTGAAAATAGAGCTACCCTATGATCCAGCAATTGTACTACTGGGTATTTACCCTAAAGATACAAATATAGTGATCCAAAGAGGCACGTGCACCCCAATGTTTATAGCAGCAATATCCACAATAGCCAAACTATGGAAAGAACCTAGATGTCCATCCACAGATGAGTGGATAAAGAAGATGTGGTATATATATACAATGGAATATTATGTAGCCATCAAAAGGAATGAACTCTTGCCATTTGCAACGACGTGGATGGAACTGGAGGGTATTATGCTGAGCGAAATAAGTCAATCAGAGAAAGACATGTATCATATGATCTCACTGATATGAGGAATTTGAGAAACAAGACAGAGGATCATAGGGGAAGGGAGGGAAAAATGAAACAAAACAAAACCAGAGAGGGAGACAAACTGTTAATCTCAGGAAACAAACAGGGTTGCTGGAGTGGAAGTGGTGGGAGGGATGAGGTGGCTGGGTGATGGACACTGGGGAGGGTATTAGCTGTGGTGAGCTCTGTGAATTGTGTAAGACTGATGAATCACAGACCTGTACCTCTGAAACAAGATAGTAGGAAGGGAAAAATGAAGGGGGGGAAATCGGAGGGGGAGACGAACCATGAGAGACTATGGACGCTGAGAAACAAACTGAGGGTTTTAGAGGGGAGGAGGGTAGGGGGATGGGTTAGCCTGGTGATGGGTATTAAGGAGGGCACGTATTGAATGGAGCACTGGGTATTATATGCAAACAATGAATCGTGGAACATTACATCAAAAACCAATGATGTAATGTATGGTGACAAACATAACATAATAAAATTAAATTAAAAAAAAAAAAAAGGATGGGGGCATGTCACAGGGATGGAAGAGAACTTGTCAGTGGCAAAATCTGGACAAATCTGAGCAATGAAATGAATAGGGTGGTATGGTATTACAGACCCAACTCTAAAATAAATAAAAATAAGTCCATATTCATAAATAAATAATTGAATTAAATATATTAAATAAATCTCCATGGGGAGAAGGGACAAATCTTCACCCATGGAAGATCTCCCATTTAATTTAAGTAGATATTGCTACCTCCAGGAGGTGGAGATCCACCTCCTTGTGGGTGTGCCCTGAACTGAGTGACAGGTAGCCAAAGAGCAGAATATGAGAAAATAGGAACTTAACAGTGGAGAAACACAGCAAACACTAGTTTACCCAAGGTTAACTACACCAGTGATGCTATTGATAGAATGCAGTCCTGATATGTTTTGCTGGGAAGGGCACCTCACCTTTGTGGTCTTCTCCCCCAAACCCACAACTCCAGTCTAATCGTGAGGGAGACTGCAAACAAACCCAAGTTGGGGGTTTATTCTACAAAGCACCTGCCCAGTATTCCTCAAACAGTCAAGATCATGAAAAACTAGGGAAGACTGGGAATCTGTCACAGACTGCGGACGCTACAGAGACATGACAGCTAAATAATTTTCTCAGGGGGAAAAAGGATGGTGAAATCCAACAAAGTCTGGAGTTCCGTTAATGACAGCGTGACAGCTACATTTCTAAGTTTTGACCGATGTTCGATGGACTGTCTATATTATCTCTGCAGCTTTTCTGTAAATCTAAAATTATTGTAAAATAAAAGTTTATTTTTTTGAAAAATGTGGTTTTTAGAATGAGGAGAGAGGGAGAAAGGAAAAGGAGGGAGGGAGGGACAGAGAGAGGGAAGATCTCTCTGTCCCGTGCTGCTAGTTATTGCACAAGTTGGCAGGATTTGTGGAATGTAAAAGGGTCCCATTGTCACTCCACTCAAAAATGTCTGCGTCGCTGAGGGATACGGTGCTCACTATTTAGGGTTGAAGACAAGAAAAGATCTCATTAAAATGCAAATATAGGTGAGTGTTGAACTTGATTTATCACCTTAGTTGGCCAGTCCTCTGGGATGAAGCACAGGGCAGGTGACTTTTGACGTGTGGAGAGAAGGGCCCGAATTTATTAGGCCTCCCAGGAGTCAGAGGGAGGAAATCTGTAAGGAGCCCACATGAGAATGCCGGGGGCCCGAGGATGCCTACAGCAATGAGACAAAGGAGGAGAAGCACCCGAAAGCTGAGGACGAGTGTGGGCAAAAGCCTCAGCCACCTGCACGTTTCTCCAGGGGCTGGTTGGTTCCGCAGGACATCACGGAGAAGCCAAGTTAGGGTGCTGGGAGAGCAGGAGTCTGAGAAATCTCCCAGCTGTACCACATTCTATTTATTTTCTCTGGAAAAATGAGGAAACCCTTGTCCTCATTCTTTCAAACCCTAGAATCTAAATTAGACATAATAATCTCAAAAAGACCGAAGTTACTAAAGCACTATATCTCATTTCTTGCATCCTATATGGGATGTCTATAAGGCTGCACAGAATCAGGACATCTCAGAATAGTGATCGTAAAAGTTGTTTCTGGGTGCTTTTTACGTGCTTTTTATTGTATCTTCTCATCAGGCCTATGAAGTAGTAGTACTACTTTAACAACAACTAATTGAAGGCTTATAGCTATATGCAGGGAATTACCTAAGACTTTGGGGTAACAAAGGGGAGAGCTGGGACTTGAACACTGGTCCATCTGACTCCCAGTAAGGGCTCTTACCCAGTTATCTACATGGCCTCCTGGTTTACCTATGTGGCCTTGGGCAAGTCATTTGGGTTCTTGGACCCCAGCTGCCTTGTATATTAGGTAAGTGGATTAGACCAGTATCCTTAAACTTCAATGTTCGTATGACTCAAGTGGGGATCTTATTAAAATGCAGATTCTGATTCAGTAGGTTGGGGGCAGGCCTGAAATTCTGCATCTCTAACAAGCTCCTGGGTGATGTTGATACTACTGGTCTAAAAATTACATCTTCAGAAGTAAGGGCTCAGACTACATCGGTGCTTAGATGTGTGTGTGTGTAAGTGACATCTGGCAGGCTTGTTTAAAATACTCAGATTCAGATGAACGCTGAAGGAGTTGATCTTGGGATGGATTCCCAGGTGCATTTTTAACAAGAATCTCTCAGATGATCTTACAGACCTTCCTTGGACTACACTTCTAAAAAAATGCTGGACGGAGGATCTATAAGGTCCCCTCTTCATTTTAGAATTGCTGAAAAGATGTTCAATGCTAAGATGACACAGGCATTGACAGACTGTGTTATGAGATGCAATGAGTCAAAACTCACACAGACCGCCTCACAGCAAAGTTGCTTCTTTCTAGATTCTTTAGAAGTCTGCAGAGGGTAGACTGGAGAGGCTGAAGAGTGTCTCCAAGCAGTCCTTTAGGAGTTATTGCTTAAAAAGTGACTATGGGGGCGCCTGGGTGGCTCAGTTGGTTGGGCGACTGCTTTCGGCTCAGGTCATGATCCTGGAGTCCCGGGATCGAGTCCCGCATCGGGCTCCCTGCTCAGCGGGGGGTCTGCTTCTCCCTCTGACCTTCTTCCCTCTCTTGCTATCTGTCTCTCATTCTCTCTCTCTCAAATAAATAAATAAAATCTTTAAAAAAAAAAAAAGTGACTATGGATCTCCGTGTCTGGTGTCACTTAATAATTGGCTTTTATTCTTTAATCAGAATAAGTCTTGGGGCGCCTGGGTGGCTCTCTTGGTTAAGCATCTAACTTGATCTCAGGGTTTTCTTTTTCTTTTTTTTTTTTTTTTTTGAGGGCGGTGGGCAGAGGGAGAGAGAGAGAAAATCTCAAGCAGGCTCCACGCTCAGTGCAGAGCCTGATGTGGGGCTTGATCCCAGGACCCTGAGATCATGACCTGAGCTGAAATCAAGAATCAGGCGCTTAAAGGACTGAGCCACACAGGTGTGCCTTGATCTCAGGGTTTTGCGTTCAAACCCCATGTTCACACTGGGCATGGAGCCTACTTAAAAACAAAACAAAACAAAACAAACCAGTCTGTCCTCAGGGTCTCACAGAGATGAGGGCATCATTATCCTCATTAAATCTAAAATGGTGCGTGAGGAGAGGTGATAAGTGGAAGCAGATGGGGGGGAGGGGGGACACAGGGTCCTTCCCCGCAGTGGGAGGCTGGCGGCCAGGACCGGTGAGAAGTGCATTGCTGTGGAAGGAGATGCAGCGCATGTCAGCTCCTGCCCAGTAACTAGCCGCGGAGCTGGTTCGGCAGCCTGCAATTTTTAAAAATTATTTTTTTTTCTCTCCTACTCAGAAGCTATTCTCTCCTACTCAGAAGCTCTTCTTGAGAAGGCTGGTTATTCTCCCCTCTTCAGTCTGAGTGTAATTTGATGATTCAGGGGTCTTCCTGAGCATTTGGAGACAAACCAACACAGTTCTCAGAAAGCGCTGGAACCGGGTGTAAAGGTCAGGACCTAAGAGCACAGACCCTTTCCTCTATTTAATCGCAGAACACTTAGCTTCACTTTCCCCTCCCCCAACATCTGTCCTTAAGGACTGGGAAAACAATAACAAATGCTATCATTTACCGATTTCGGCAAGGTGCCAACCACTACAGCACGCATGTGGAAGGTGCTGGTATGGAGCAGAATCAGCAAGGAACCTAACCGGACTAATGAAGATCAGTCGTGTGCTTCGGAATTAACAACAGCAACGTTATGGGCTGTCTGTTTCTCTCCCTGCCCCCAAATTCATCTGTTGCAGCCCTAACCCCAGTGTGACCGAATTTGGAAATAGGGCCTTTGTGGAAGAAATTAAGGTTAAATATGGTCATAAGGGTGGGGCCCTCATCTAATAGGATTAGTGTCTTTATGAGAAGAGATGCAGAGCTCTCTTTCTCTAGCTTTCTGCATAAGCACAAAGAGGTCATGTGAGCACACTGAGAATGAGGCCATCTGCAACCCCCCAAGGGGAGAGTCTGTTTGTTTGTTTTTTAAGAGGGAGAGGAGAAAGAGAATCTCAAGCAGGCTCCATGCCCAGCTCGGAGCCCAATGTGGGGCTCCATCTCACCACCCTGAGATCATGACCTGAGCTGAAACCAAGAGTCGGATGCTTAACTGACTGAGCCACCCAGGCGCCCCTCAAGAGGAGAGTCTTACCAGAAACCAACCATGCTTGCACCCTCATCTTGGATTTCCAGCCTCCAGAACTGTGAGAAAATAAATTTCTGTTCATTACTCCACCCAGTCTATGCTTCACAAAATACTTTCGCTTAAATTATCATACTCCTTTCTCACAACCCCAAAAAAGGTATTGTTATTCTTCTAGTAGACATGAAAAAACTGAGGCCTGGGATAAATCAAAGGACTTGCCCAGGATAACAATGTAGAGGTGGCAGCCCTGGGACCGGAACCCAGGCTCTTTGGCTCCCAGTGTGCCGTCTTCTGAGTTCCTCCCATGTGCAAGAGTTTGAAGAGCTGGAAGAAATGGAAGACTGAGAACATGCAAGCTGCTCAAGTGCCAAACCTCGCTTGGTCTGTGAGTGGCCACCAGTTTTTGGAACACTAAAATTAATTGCATTGTTGATTCATTCCACAAACATCTATTATGGCTTTTCCTGTGCCAGGCACTGTATGAGAACCTAAAGATATAAAAAAAACTATGGCCATTGCCTTGAGCCTAGAGCCTACACCAAATGCTGACATCCAGGGCAGGATGTGGTCATGTGAACTAAGCAACCCACACTTAGAGCTGCAGGAGTGCTGAGTGAGGACCCATCAAGGCCGGCCAGGCTGAGGGGGGAAATTGTGAAGGATGGAAATTATTTCAGTGGCGGAGAAGGGTGGTGGATGATGTCCAAAAGTGGGCACAGCCATCCCTCCCATCCTGCATGCGCCTTTGCCATGCAATTTTTCTACTCCTCTTGTTGTAGACTAAGTTGTGTCCCTCCAAAATTCCTACATTGAAGCCCCAACCCCCAGTGGACTATGTTTGGAGATAGGGCTTTTAAGGAGGTAATAGAGGTTAAATGAGGACATAAGTGTGGGGCTCTAATCCAATAGAACTGGTGTCTTTATAAGAGGAAGAGACACAAAATCTATCTCTCCCTCCCTCTCTCTCTCTCTCAAAGAACATGCGAGCACACAGCAAGAAGGCAGCCATCTACAAGACAAGCAGAGAAGTCTCACCAGAAACCAACCTTGACAGTACCGTGGTCAAGGATTTCTAGCCCACAGAACTTTAAGAGAATAAATAGCTGTTATCTAAGCCCCCAAGTCTGTGGTGTCTTGTTATAGCAGCCCGAGGTGCCTATGACCTCTCTCATCAGGAGGTAGTCTACTTCTCGTTCAGCCTGAGATCGTTCTGTGATCTGCTGTGAATGTAGCCAAAGTGACATCGTGCGAAATCCAAGGCTAGTCCTTACGAGGTATTGCAACTCCTGTTTTCACCCTCTTGGAGTCTTGAGCTATCATGTAAAGAAGTCTGAGTACTGCTGGAAAATCTGTAGAGGGAATGCCCTCCGTCTGAAATATGACAAGGGGAAGAGGCCCATGAAGATGAAAACACTGGAGGAGATGGGTGGCAGAGGGTTCCCGCTGTCCTAGCTGAGCATCCATACATGTAAGTGAGGCCACCTTGAATCCTGCAGCTGCACGAGTGAAGTTGAACACCGGTGAGTCAGAGATGAACCATTCAGCTGAACCTGGCCCTGCCAACCCACAGAATCGTGAACAAACAAAATGGCTAAGCGATTAAGATCAGGAGAATTTGTAGTGCAAGAGTCGATAACTGATACAGGTGGAACGAGAGAAGGGAATACGCGGCTGAAAGGACGGTTTGAATGATGGTACAGTAGTGGAAAACTACAGTATGAATTTAGGTGAGTAATTCTGATTAGTAAAGCCTTTAGGACCATCTTAGAAAAAACGAGAAAATATGGCTAGCAAGATAGGTTGGAGTTAAATCGTGGAGAGCTTTCATTGTAATAATTTTTTATTGAGCACTTACTTAGTTTACTCAGCTAAACCCCTTTCATGGATTAACTACTTAATTCTCACATAAATCTATGTTAAGCTTATACTATATAATCCTCCACCTTACAGATAAGGAAACTGAGGCTCAGAGGTTAAGTTACTTGAAAAAAAAAATCACAGAGTGGTGAGAAGAGAATTTGAACACAGGTAGTCTAATTCCAGAAGCTGTGACCATGACCTCTACAGAAGATTGCCTAAGCCAAGGAATTTGGACCTTAGTGATAAACATGGAATTATTTTAAGTCAGAGCGGCATGATTAAAGCTGGCAACAAAATCTGAAAGCTGAGGGAATGGCTAGGTGTTATTGGAGTGGTCCAGGTATCAAGTGATAAGGGTCTCAATTCGTAAAGAAGAAGAAGAAGAAGAAAAAGAAGAAGAAGGAGGAGGAGGAGGAGGAGGAGGAGGGAGGGAGGAGATGGGAGAATAAGAGGGATTTGGGGGAAAAACTTTTTTTTTTTTAAAGATTTTATTTATTTATCTGAGAATGAGAGAGAGAACAGGAGAGGAGAGAGGGTCAGAAGCAGAAGCAGACTCCCTGCTGAGCAGGGAGCCTGACGCGGGACTCAATCCTGGGAGTCCAGGATCATGACCTGAGCCGAAGGCAGTCGCTTAACCAACTGAGCCACCCAGGCGCCCTGGGGGAAAAACTCTTAATAGAAAGCAGAGAATGACTGGATATGGATGGATAAAGGAAAGGGGAGGAGTCAGAACACATTCTCATCTTTCTGGCTTCAGTGATCAAGAAGGCAGTCATTCCTCCAAAACACTTAGGGAGTGCAGAGAATAAGTTGGCTTTACACTCATTAGGTGGAGGTGACAACGGGACACTAGGTGGAGGTGTCCACCAGGCATTTGGAGATACTCGAGTAGGAACGGGGGACACAGGTCAAGGTCATCTGTAGATACGGGTGTGGGACGCACTCAGAACTAAGCAAAGCTACACACATCTAAGGATACATCTGTTAGGGGTCCCTGGTTGCAAGCAAAAGAAACCAAATCTAGCAAAAAGTGGAAAAGACTCAAAGAAATGAAGAGTCCACTGTGGACCTTTACTCACAAGGGGCAGGAACCACAACGGTGCTGGGGGCTCAGGTGTAGAACTCACGAACCATCTCGTCAGGCTGAGACGAGTCAGCTGCAATTACTTTCCCTACTCAGGATTCAAAGTCCTGGGAGGGGATCCTCTTGCCTTGGTCATATACCCACAGCTTCGCTAAAGGAAGTAAGGACACCTTGTCTTCCATTCCCAACAATGTGGCACAGAAAGAAAGCAGAAGTGATTTTCCAAAGGAAAGCAGATTCAGCTGTCAAAAGACAGGGGGAATAGACGCTGCACAGGCCACGACCAGTCAACATTCACTCCCCTGAAAGAGTGTGCTGCGGAGAGGGAGCTGACCGCGGCATGCACAGCAACACGCAAGGTGGAGGAGGATTTGATGAGGGTAAGATAAAGGCTGGTTAAGCAACTGGAAGAGAGAGAATAGGCTAAGGAGTTTCAAAAATGGGCAAAACACCAGAGTTAAATGCTGCCAAGAGATCAAGGGTGATAAAGAATGGCGAAAGCCTGCTGGGGCTGCGAGAGACAAGAGGGGGAAGGATGAAGGGCGTGAGACAGGCAGAAGACCCAGTGACGCAGGAAAGAAGGTAGATCGGAGAGAGGGGCAGGGGTCAGGAGGCAGCATCCATCGTGTGGCGGTGAAAGGAAGAAGACCTAGGTTGGGGATTGAATGGGGCAGTATCACAGTGATCCTCAGCACCGAGGGCTTTCCATCCCATTTGGTCAAATATAAGGACAAAAGAATACTCGGTGCCGCACTTACTGATATCTTTTCTCTGAAGCTCTTGTGAAAAGTAGTGACAATGGGAAAGTGTGAATTGATGCTCTGCCTTCATCTGTTTCAGAAATTATAGAAAAAGAAAATTGGATTTATTTAAAAGCCAACCAGTAAGGGAAATAAAAAAGACAAATGCCTTCTGTAAGCTTAAAAAAAAAAAAAAAGACTTACACCGATGCAACAGTCCCAGAAACTAATTGTCCAAGTGAACTGTTATAAGCAGCCTCCTTTCCCCCGGTTGAAACAATCTTACATAACAACATTTGCATCCATAATGTTGTGTAACAAGTAGTCTTGTGGTGTAATGTGTTTTAAATAGAGTTTAGATAGCAGAGGAGTGACTATTATCTTACTATCCTGACATTGGTCACTCTTCCAGACAAAACACCATCACCCATTGGGAAGTAGGGATAGTTTTTCCTTAAATACAAGGTCATACTGTTTGGGTGTATGGGGGAGCAGTGGGGGTGGGGCAGGGAGATTTTCATCTTCTTCCAAAGCACTCAACACTGGATCTCTTCCAAGAGAGGAAACGAGACTAAATAGATCATTTGTTTTATTCTGTTTGGGCATTTCGTGCGTTTCTCTCAACTGCAGCTTATGGACACAAAGCCAAACTCAGAGACTGGCTGGAGCTGGCTAAATTCCAGGTCACTTTTGAAATATTTTTAAGGAATAAACAATTTGAAACTCTATCTGAGAATTAAGGCAAGCCACACAATTGAAGGACAAAATGAAATTCTGCTGTGACTGTGAATCGCAAAGGAAGAGGCAGGTAGGATAATAATTTGGATTTCTCAAATAAGACCAAGGTAGAGACAGGAGGAAAATGCACGTTGAAAGCATACATCCATGAGAAATACACTTCAAAGAGGGTCAAATACGAGAAGAGTGGCTGTTCCTGGGCACCAGCTGAAGCAGGAACACAGCTGCTTTGGGGCAAACCTCTAACGATGGATGTCAAAGTGCCTTGTCACTTGAACGTCATGGAAAGCTTAGGAGATTGCTTCTGTGTCCTCTTGCTGGAATCAGGAGGGCCAGCCAACACCAGCCATGCACATTCTGTGGCAAGCGTAGTTGGTATTCCCCACATATCCTGGTGGCAGAATGGGTCTTTGTCTTGAATCACTTCCCTTTGGGAGACACTCATTGGCAGTCCCATCCAATGTCCAAGGAGAGAGAAAGGCACATTCGTGGTTGGGCTTAGCTTAGCAGATTAGTTAACACTGCATCCTGTCTGATTTCAGAATTGACAAGTCATGGACAGTATTGCTCAAAATGTTCCTTTGACAGTACTGGGCAGAACAGGGAAGTGAATGGCAGTCATTAAAATGTAAACGAAAGAGGTAAGTCCCAAAGACTTCTGACTGTCTTTTATAGCTGAAGAGACCAGACCCTAATTACGCTCTAATTGGGAAAATAAAACGTTTTATCCCTAAAAAAACGTTGGCTCCATTAAAACAAGAGACCAAAACCCTTTAAAATAGTACCTGTGCATTCCTTCAAAAACTTAAACTGACTCTAAATTTTAATTTGCAAAAAATTAACCAAAGTGTTTGAGATATAAATCAATATATCAAATGTTAATCTTCTGATTGGGATATCATCTAATAGTTTTGCAAACTGTTACTATTGGGGAAAACTGGACAAAGTATACCAGGGACCTCTCTGTGTTAGTTCTTGCAACTGCATGAGAAACTACAATTATCTCAATAAAGATTTTCAATTAAAAAAAGTGATTTGGCCAGAAATGGATGCAGGGCATCAGGCAGGCTTTCCTAAACGGGCTCTACCCACATTTCTTTGTTCTAATTTATTTCTCCATCCACTAGTTCCCTGAATGACTCCCTTCCATCTGGAAGAGGCTACTCCCAGCTGCTCAAACACAGCTCTGGGCTTTTCTGCTCTTAGCTTCTCCCTCCACTTCATTCCTCCCAGGTCCAGCTGGGCCTCCCAGTCTAGAGTAAGCCCTAACCCGTTGCCTGGAGCAATACTTAACCATGTCAATAGTCAGTTGGCCCTCGTTCACCTACCAGTCAACAAATATTTATTGAGCAACTACTGTACCTGTCATATTGGCTCTAGGCACTAAGGATGGGGTGAGGTGAAAACCATGGTGAACTGGTTTCTCTTCCCTGCTTTCTGGGAGTATATTTTCTATTTATTTATTTTTTTTATTATGTTATGTTAATCACCATATGCAAGCTGGTGCAGCCACTCTGGAAAACACTTTGGAGGTTCTTCAAAAAGTTGAAAATAGAGCTACCATACGATCCAGCAATTGCACTACTGGGTATTTACCCCAAAGATACAAATGTAGGGAGTATATTTTCTAATGAGGAAGGGTGGAAAAGAACTAGCCAAGAAAAATGTAAAAGAAAAAAAATTCAAAGGATGATGAGTGCTATGAAGAAAGTAGTAAGTTGGAAAAAGTTGGAAGTGACTTTAGGTCAAGTGATCAGGGAAGGTTTCCTAGAGAAGGTGACATTTGAGTTGTGACCTGAGGTATAAGGAGGCAGTCATAAGCCGATCACGGGGGCCGGGGGGAGAGCATGTTAGGCAGACAGAACAAGGAAAAAGCTTTTATATCCTGCCCTGTAATTAAATATGATTATTAGGCACGACTGTAAAATAATGAAACAGGTTTCCTTTTTGTGGACTGGGAGCCAAGCCTCCCATAGCACGTTTCCCTGTAAGAGAGTCTGTGAATACCCTCAGGCTGGCCCCGATTTTACACTTTTAAAAGTGACTCCTTCACCCCAACACACACATACACACACACCGTCTAGCATGGCCGCCTATACACCAATTGTAGATCATCCAAGTTGCTCTCACCAGGAGATGCAACCTTATTTTACGGCTGTGTCTTAGGAGATTTACCATATTTCCTTCTCACAGTCGGGGCCGTGGGCCTGCCGGTGAGGATTCTGCACTGAGGGCAACATAAATTATGTCATTAAAGTTGTGTCCCCACAAACCCAAGTTGACGCGAAGAAGGACTGCGTGTATGAGATCTGGGTAATACAGCTGGAAGCCAGAGGGTGATATGTCGCCTGCCTCCGGGGGCTGCGCCTCTGTTGCGCACAAGGTCCCAGCCGTTGTAGTTACCGACTGGGAAGGGCTGGATTGCCAGGACTCTGCGGGTACCTCACGCTGTCACCGCAGCCACGAATCCAGATTTCTAGACTCCCTTGTCTGCCATCCGCCTACGGCGACCAGCCGACCAGGAGAAGTCGGCTCCGGGTCACCCTGCGAAGCGTCTCGAGGGGCGCTCTGCCCCTCCCTGGCCGCGACCCGGCACCGTTATCCCCATCACCCAGACCGGTGGGCACGGTCCCGGGGCACCCCCGTGTCTCCCCCAGGGGGCAGCCAAGACGACTTGCCAGCGTCCCCGGGACGCGCCGCGAGCCCTTGGGTCCCTCCCTGTCCCCACACACGCCCGGACCCCGTCGACCCACGTGCAGCTCGGCGGGGGCTGGCGCCGCACCCCGAGCTCGGCGCGTCTCCCGGCGCGATCCGGGCGCAACCCCACGACTTGGAGTGTTTGGGGGCGGCAGCCGCGAGGCCGCGGCCGGAGTGGGGGCGTCCCGGCGTGCCGGCGCTGGGACGCTGCGGCCCGCTGGCACACAAAGGAGGCGGCGGGAAGGCGGGGCGGGGCGGGCCGGGGGCGGGGGCGGCAGGAAGGGGCGGGGGCGGGGCGGGCGGCGATAAAGCCCCCGCCGCCGCGGCCGCCCAGCCTGCGCTGTGGGACTGCCGGGCTGCTCGGGCTGCGCGGCGAGTGCAGGCGCCGCCGCCTCTTCGCTTCCCCGACCTGCCTCGCCGCCGCCACCGCTCTCCGTCCTCCGACTCTCCGCCCCGCCGCCACTCGGCTCCGGCTCCGGTTCCGGCTCCGGCTCGGGCCGCTCTCCGCCGCCGCCACCTGGGGATCCCGAGCGAGGGGTGGTGAGTACGGGCTGCGCGCCCCGCGGCCGATCGCGGGCGCCCGGGGCGGGAGGGGCGCGGCCGGCGTGCCCCCTGCGCCGGCCACGGTCCCGGGGCTCTGCGCGCCGCCCGCTCCGCGACCTTGCGCCCGGCCCGGAGGCTGCGGGGCGTGCGGGGCGAGCGGGGCCCCGGGGCGGCGACGTCGAGGCGGAGGAACTTTCTCAGCCTCCCTCGGGCTGCCTCGGCCGAGACTGCGTGCGCGCCCGGCTCTGTGCCCGGCCCGCGGGGAGCCGGAGGAGGACCCGGGCCGGGCGAGGAGGGGCCGCGACGGCTGTGGCGTCCAGGTGTGCCCGCAGCTGGGGACAGTCCCGGGGCCGGCGTGGTTTGTGCGGGCGCATCCTCGCTGGCGCCGGTGACCCTGAACCTGAGGTACCCAGGTACTAGGCAGGCGTCCTCTACCCTGTACTTTGCGTGTGCGCTGCCTGTTGGGGAAAGACAAACCGACTCTGTGGTTACCGCTGCCCGATCAGGGTTGGGGTGACCCGTGGTTTGGGGGAGAGCCTTTAAATTGGCCTCTGGCAATCAATTCAACCCTATGGAGCAGATTTTTGCTATTTTCATCATCTGTAGAAATGGAAATCAAGACACTGATTAGTGGCTACAGGTAAGGTGAAAGTGTACTCAGAAATTCTGGGCGGAATTAGGTATTTAATTTGCCTACGAACTGAGCGGGGATGGAAGGCTTCTATTACATAAGACAGCACTCCACCTTCAGGTGTTATGGGAGATGCTATTGAAGGTTTTAATGTTTTAATGAACGAAAAATAATCATGTGTGTCTCTCGAGAAATCTCAAATGCTGCTGTGTCTTGCTTTGACCACTTTGCAGGGAACGTTCTTATATTTAGCATCAACATAAAAAGGTGTTTGAAGGTTTGACTGGCTCTTTCAAGCCAGGAAGCGGTTTACTTCTCTGAACTGTTCAGGAACAATTTACGTGATAATTTTGTACTTTGGAGATTTTATATCCCAAGTTGAACAGAGATAACTGGAAGAAATGTAAGCATTGCTAATTTGTATATCTAAAAGCAAACTTCAAAAATTGAAGATACTTTCAATGCTGTCTGCATATCTAAATCAGTAATTGTTGCTGTTTGCAGTATTTCAGCAAAAATTATCTTCAGCTATGCAAATGAAGGTGTTAGCCTAAATAATCTAAGCATCCTTTCAACCCCCAAATTTTGATTCTAGATTAAAATGATGTTTGAAAATATTGTACAGTGTAGGGCAGTTACTGAAGGTCATAAAGATGTCATCCATCCTTTATTCTAAACAAAAATGAATCTATGCGGAAAATCTCTGCTTCCTATGAACTTCACATATTAGTGTAATTTTAAAAGAACAAAAAATGACTCAGTCTCCAAAGGACATTAGTTTTTAAGTTCCACCCATGGGTGAATAAATACCAGTGAGAGATTGAGGTATTAGAGTTGGAAATGAGCCATGTCCCGCCCACCCCTCTGTGTGACCGTCCTCTGCCAGCTAGTCATCTCCTTCAGGGACTTTGGCTCCTGGGCTTTTTCCCTCTCCTGTCCCAAAGTCCATGTAGGGGATGCTCTCTATTCCCACTTCCTTGACCATCTCAAATCCAGTGACCTCCACCCGCTCTAGCAACTGAGTCCTCTAACTATATTGAAGTCTTGCCCTCGCTCAGAGATGCTCATCTTCTGAAATCAGAAACATCAGTGTCTCAGTGTCTCAATCACAAGTTCCTGCCTTCCAGGTTGCAAACTGGTGCTCCCATTGCAACTCTTGCTCAACACAAGAGACCTCTTTCCCTCCCTCCTTCCGGTTTAACAGGTGACTTCATGGCCCACTCTACCTGGAAAGTAGGGGCCACTGAATTGAAGTCTCTCCATGTCCTACCCCATTTCCCTCCTACAAACTTTTCCAAATTTACCCCCTCATCCAGGACATCTTCTTAAGTGCCTGCTGTGTCCGGGCACTTTACTTGGCTCTGAAGTGTGATAAATACAGCAGATCCTTGCTGTCTTGGAACGGTCATTCTTGTGGGAAGAAACAGATGAAAAGCAAACATAATTATGCTATGATAAAATGAATAGGGTAGAATAATAGAAAAAAATCAAGTTGGGGCAGGGAACTCAGGGAAGATTAGAGAGAAGGCCTCCCTGTGGCACTGCCTAGGGTCTCTCCATGAACTCTTTCCTAATTTAACAGTATTTTTAGAATGCCATCATCTTCCTTGTCCCTGCACCCCCACCTCCTCTCTAGTGACCACTGTGTCTCCCGGGCTTCTCAAATGAGTTAACATTTCCCCCGTTCTCTGCTTTCTTCTCAGCTCCCTGTGAGCTGGCCAGAGGCTCCCCCAAATAGGAGAAGACCCCACAGTTCCTGAACAGTGATCCTGCACATTCTCTCTAGACTTCCCTGTAGCATTGGATATGGACCTTTCCTTCCTTTTGGATACTTTTCCTTTCTTCCCTAGTTGCCGTGTCCCCCTGGTTTTCCCTCTGCCTCCATTGCCTCTCCGCTACCTCCTGGGGTTACCCAGGGCCCTGTCCTGATCTCTGTTCTGCTTTATACAGAGTCATTGGGTGAAGCACATTCCCCAAGCCTCAGCTATCTCCAATACAAAGTAAGTCCCAGATTGGTGTCTCCAGCTAGTTACCTACAGTCCAGTGGGCTTATCCATCCAGCCTCGTAGGCAAACAACCCACAGTGAGTCCAAGACTGACTGATTTTAGTTCTCACCATCCACCCCAGACCCATTCCATCATTGGCCAAAATTTGCCTTGCCTTTTTTTTGGTGGCGGCTCTGCCAGTCACCAGGATATTAAAGCAGAAACCTTCCGGAAAGGCTAGACTCCTTCAGCACTCCCCACATGCAGTCACCAAGTCCCGTTGCTTCTCCATGCTGTGAAATCACCTAACCCTCTGCTCTAGTCACAGTGGCCCGGCCCTGCTTCAGAGGCCAGAACCGGCAAAATGGTGGCCAGCGTGCCATTTCCAGTTGGCAGATGTGTTGTTGGCCTGAACAAAATATACAAAAATTGAGTTAATATTAGAAATATTAAAATGCCACTTGCATTTATAGCTTCTCTTAAAAATCAGAAGACCTGGAACACGAGACCTCCAGTCCCGTGTGGCAACACTTGGCTCGTGTGGAATTTCCAGCGCCCAACTACGCTGGCGGTCGCTTGCTTCTTGGTTCTCCCTGGACCCGTGGTCTTCATTTACGGTCTCCTGGCTCCCACGGGCTCCTGAGTTTGCACCCACAGGCCGGGGAGGCCAGCGGCAGCCTGTGAATCCCTGGTGGCCTAAGTGTACAGCCTCCTGCCAGATTTCTCACATCCTAGCGTTGCACCTCTTTGAACTGTCTCCCACATCAGTGCTGGGGTGACTCTCCTCGGTTCCTCCAAATCCAAATCTGCTGGTGTCCCTCCTGATAACCACCCTGCTTCCCTCTTGCCTTTGGGGCAAACCCTGACCCTGTGGTATCACGGGCTAGGCAGCGCCAGTGAGAGGTAAGCGATTGTCTTTATGAGGTGCTGTCCCTCAGTTTCTCAACACGCCTTTGAGCTTCTGTAAGGAGAGTGGGGTATACATAATTCCAGCGTTACCTCACCTGTCGAGATGCAGTCTCTGCTGTTTAGAAACCCTTTCCACAGACCTCACCACCCTCCTGCTTCCTCACAACCACCTTGGGCGCAGATGGGACAGGGTGGATTCCACAGTAGGGGAGACTGTAAATACAGAGACAGGGGCTGCCCCAGGAGCCCTCAGCCCTTGGAACATGGCAGGCTCTGTTTAACCCCTGGTGCCCAGAGTCCTATGGCGTGCTCCCGAGATCATTCTCTGGACCCTCGTGTGGCAGAAGTCCTCTGCATTCAGCCAGGGAACTTGCCGCGGTGCTCCACCATCTTCCCAGCAACCTCTCGGGCTGCTGGCCCTTTGCAATGACCTGACGAAGTCTACATTTTCTTCCAGTCCTTCCCCCTCCCCGCCTCGTGCCCTTCCCCAAACTTTATTTTCTTGCAAAACTGAACTTCCTGCAGACTCCTCACACTGCGGCGCTGCCATGCCTCTTCGCCTGTGCTCCTACTGGACCTCGGCCTAGAAGTCTCTTTCTCCATCCTCTGCGTTCATTGTCTGGCTCACTTCCCCCTTTTCGAGACTCGGGTCCTGTATCATCTGTTCCACAAAGTGTTTCCTGAAAACCGCTACCCCCAGCCCTCCCTGGCACGTGTGCACACACGTGTACGCTCCGCCCCGTGGGGGCCTCTCCGATGGGAGGTACCGCGTTGTAGCTACGTGCTTTCCCCACTAGGCTCTAAGTGCAGTGAAGACGGACCTGTGTTTTGGCTTCATTTGCACTCACCATGGTGCATGATCCAAGGGCATTTAATGGATATCTGAACTGAACCATATTTCTATTTTTCATAAGTTTACTCCAAACTTTATGAAGGAGTGCTTATCTTTTGGGCTTGGAGGGGAGCTTCTCCACCCCCACTCCCCCACGAGGACCTCCACTCCTGTTTTGGTACTTCTGCATTAAGTATATATATTTTCACAGCAAAAAAAATTTAAAAAAATTAAAAAATTAAAATCTTTTTGATCAATCATGTCTTTTGAGATAGAACATTACTTAGAAAAAAGCAGAAGTCTAACCCAGAAGTACTTCTGTCCCTATATTCACTTCAGTTATCCTCATCTGAACCTCTTTTGGCTTGGTTCTGTCTTCCTTGAGATCCACTGGCTGGGCTGTGCCCTATTTTGTGGTTTGTACAAGGTAGGAGAATTCTCTCTGGCTTCCGTTAACCTTTTCAGTGATGGTGATGCGTGCCTTCTTGCTGACTTTTTTTTGCCTCAGTAGTTTTTTGGCTAATATCTTCAGTCAAGTTTGATGGAAAGAGCCCTATGTTGAGAGAGAGTCTGGGCTGTGCCAATGATTTGTATAGTTAATCGTCTAGAACTTAATGTTTTATCTATACAATGGGTGTGATGAAATCAAAGATGTCATTAAAAAAAAAAACAAAAACAACCTGGGGCGCCTGGGTGACTCAGTCGGTTAAGCATCCGACTCTTGATTTCAGCTCAGGTCATGATCTCAGGGTCATGAGATCAAGCCCTGCATTGGGCTCCACGCTCAGTGAGGAGTCTGCTTGTCCCTCTCCCTTTGCTCCTCCCTCTACCCCTCTCTTTCTCTCTCTCTCTCAAAAAAATAAATAAAATTTAAAAAAAAACAAACAAAACCTAAAACATCTTGACTTACTTTCCCTTTTGGTCCAGCTTTCTCATCAAGATCAGATCTAGATGAAATTTTTTCTTAAATGCATTATTTAATGTTTTTCTACATGAAATTCTTATCCCTCTCTTTCTCTCTCTTTTAAATCTATGAAATCACTCAGCTTGGCTCTTTAGTACTCAGAAATAGCATTGAGGGCCAACATGAAGATTTAGTTTGTATCCCCACTTAAAGGCATTTATAAAAAATGTTAAATAAATTGGGTCCCCTATACTTGATCTTCTTTGTAAACCACTGTCTCTACCCATGAATGTGCCTGTCTTCTCTTTCCCAAACCATCGTTCCTCATGAGTAGATTGTATGTCTGATCTGAAAGTCAAAGTTGGGTTAAAAAAAAAAATTACCCTTAGGTATGGAGTAGATTCAAATGCAGTAAACTACATCTTCAGGTTATTTCTTATCTTTTAAGTTCACAGTTCATCTAAGAGCACTGAAAGAGTAGTAGGATTTTATTTCTCTTTTGAGAAATGCTGCCTTTCACCCAACAGGGCGAGTCTATTTACACAGTCAATGATTCTCCCCTTATTCTGCTGTTAGGTTTCTAGGTCTGGATGTAAGCCCAGTCCAGAGAAGTTGGCATTCCTTCTGGGGCTCTTTTTTGTGCGTGGGGATGTACACTGAGCCTAAGCAATCCTCTGTTTGCAATTCCATTCCTGCATTTGGGCAGACATGTCCCCTATTTCATCCTTGAATTCCTTCAAAGGCTGGGGTAGACACCCCAGTTCAAGGTCAGCCCAGGAACACCTCATGCTCTTGCTTCAGGTTGACTGTAGATGTTGCTCTTTGCTTCAGAAGGGATAATTTCAGAATTGGAACCCACTGTGCCTTTCTATTTTTATTAGTTAATTCTTGGGAGAAAGAAAATGTGGAGGAGATTTTAATATAAAAGGGAAAAAATCCTATGAAAAGGCAGAAAGGATTTCTTGTAGCGACTGCAAATCTTGGTAAATGTACTTTGTTTTGTTGTTGTAACGCCCTCCCCCACTTGCTGCAGCGAGAACTCTGGTAACCTGGGGAATTTCTCTTAAGAGCATACCAAAAATAGCATCAGCGCTTTCTCCCCCCACTTTCATTTCTATTTAGTGCCAACTAATATAGCTACAGAGAAAATAACCACTTGTTTTTGCCTAAGTTTTTATGGACCAAATCTTGAAAGTGGGTGTGGGTATGTGAGAGAGTTTAACACCAAATATGAAGCCCACTTGAAAATGACTAAGGTGACTGCAAATGAAAATAGATTTTTCTTCCTTTCTTTTGAGAAAATGCTCTATAAATAATGGCAGTGCTTGCCTCTTCTACTAAATTTATTTTTCATTCTTGAAATAAGGAATCTGCTTAGGAAGAAACGATCTTGAGGGTTTGGTCACTGTTCAGATTATATGAGCTATTAACTACTGCATTATCTTTTGGTTACAAGTGCAGAAACCCAAGTCAGGGTAAGTGATGCAAAAAGATGGGGTGCAAGGGGCGACCTAGTGGCTTCCATTGCAGACCCTGAGATGGGGGGGTGCCTCTGGTGCAGGAGGTGACTGATACCAGAGACTCAGGGCTTTAGGGCTCTCTTCTCTCCCTCTGTGTCTCTTTGCAGGTGGTCTTTATCCTCTCAGGGACCAGCCTAATGACGCAAGAGGGAAGAGGGGCTTCCTGCCAGTTCCAGTTGGAAAAATCCTAGGGAGGCACTCTGATTGGCTCAGTTTGGGTCATGTGCCTTTCCCTGGACCAATGGCTGTGGTGAGGGGAATGGGGTACTGTGATTGGCCAAAGTGTGAGTCACATGTTCAAACCTGTGGTCGGGAGGGGAAAGAGCATTGAGAGGGGTGTGCTGGACAGGCAGGTTACCCCAACTGCCAGTAGTATTTGTTTTCAGTTGGCAGAGGCTCTCTGTTGTCTCCTGGAGCCTCATCCCTGTCTGTAGGACAGATAGTAGCATCCTCCACTCGCTCACTTGGGAAAGAGGAGTGTGCAGCAGCTGAAGTATCCATGGTCCTACACGCAGCCTGTATGTGGCAATGCCAGAGCCTGAACCCAGGTGTGTAAAGGTGCGAACTGTGGGCTGAGACCGTGAATGTTCCAAGATTTATAGCTCATCAATATTTATAACTTTTCAAAAATAAGTTCTTGTCAAATAACACGCCTCCTTTCAGAAGACCATCTTCTCAGTTGGATGCTTGATATCCTTCAGTAACACAACCAAAACTCACGGAAAGAGGCTAATATTTTTGCCTTCTGTTGGAAGTAAGCTTTTTAGACCTGTTGCTGCCCCACACCCCCGCCCAGTTTATTCCTTAGACACTTGTTTTTTGTTTTTTGTTTTTCTTTCCTAGGAGTCGAACTCTAAAATTAGTACTGACCTTTGGACTGAAAAGGTAGAGTGCATTTATCCAGAGTTGAGGGAATAGCTTAGGCTGAGCTGGATAAAAGTCAACATAATCAAACAAGGACTGTGACATGACTTTTAAAAGATGCCTAATTGAGGGGCACCTGGGTGGCTCAGTTGGTTGAGTGGCCAACTCTTGATTTTGGCTCAGGTTGTGATCTCAGTCCTGGGATCGAGTCCCACATGAGGCTCCTTGCTCAGAGTGGAATCTGCTTGAGGATCCTCTATCCCTCTCCCTCTGCCCCCCCACCCCACTTGTGCTCATGCATGCTCTCTCAAATAAATAAATAAATCTTTAAAAAAAAATACCTGATTGAACTTCACAAATGTGTGGAGACTTAGCTTAGAACATTGTTTGAGATATAACTTTTGTTTTTATAGGTTTTTATTTGAGAGAGAGAGAGAGAGAAAGAGTGCGTGCACACACGTGCACGAGAGGGGGGATGAGAGGCAGAGGGAGAGAGAGAGAGAGAGAGAATCTTAAGCAGTCTCCATGCCCAGCGCATTAGGCTCAATCTCATGACCCTGAGATCATGACGTGGGCCGAAATCAAGAGTTGGGCGCCTAACCAACTGAGCTACCCAGGCACCCCTTATAGTTTTTTTTTAAATAGTTACCTTTTTTTTTCAAAATTTGTCCTGTCTAAATGGTGTACTTTCCCCTCCCCTCCCCTGTCCCCCTCCTCTCTTTCCTTAATACAGTGTAGTACTTAAGAGTATGGAAGGTTTGGAGGCCAATAGACTGGTCTGAATCTAGATTCTGTCAGTTACTAGCTCGAGATCAGGAGGCCATAGATGATTTACTAAACTTCTCCAAGCCTCAGTTTCTTCATTTGTGAGTTGGACATGAAGGTAACTGTGGTTTAAGTTTGGGAGGATGAGGTGGAGTATATACTTCAGGTGCTGAGCACAGGGGCTAGAATGGAGCTGCCTTCCAGGACATGACATGGCGGTAGGGTTCTGTTTGTCACCGTAGTCCAGGTAAGCATTTCTCTCCTCCAGGACTCATGTTTTCATTGTGTCTTTGATCCGGTGAATGAGGGACTTGCTCTGTGTGTTCCCATGCTTGGTTTCCAGACCCGTAACACCCTCGGTAGGCAGTACTCCCAGTGATCAGCTGGTCATCTGTCCTTTCCCCAGGCTTCCAGCTCTTCTAATATTGGCTGTGGAGCAAAGGATGGTCAGTGCGGGGAAATAAACTCCCTCTCACACCTGTGTGAGGAAATGTAAACAGCTCTGGTACCAGGAGGTCTTTCTCGGGGCACATTGCAGGCTAGCCCTGTCAGGTTGGGTGCTTTATATATATATATATATATATATATGTTAATTATGAAGAATTAATAAATGTCTCGGCAGCAGAAAAATAATCTATTTGGTTTAACATTTGGGTCTTTGCAGATGTGGTACCCAGAGTCGTCTCTTTTTGTTCTTGTTTTTCAGACTGTGAAAAAGTCCTGTATCCAGTGATATCCACTGATATCCAAATACCCAGAAATAATCATTTTGAACACATACTGAATAGATTTTAAACACACAGTCCTTTAATTATGACTTGATTCCCTCAATATACAGAAGATTTTCTATGAATGTTGGACTAGCCTCAGCAAACCTTCCCGGATAGGAAATGTATTTTCTGCTGCCATTAGTAGGAGATTTTAGGATTTTACTGGCAAATAGCCATTTGGGATTTTGTACAGCACTCAGTGTATGTCCACACCTGAATTGTTGCTCGGACAATGGGATACAAGGTGCCAGGGAGATTGATTCTGTGTGACGACTTAATTATGAGGAGAGCTTCCTTTCCCTAAAGGTGTGGATATTCTCTTTGAAATTAATTTACAGATAGACTCATATCATCTTATGCCAAACCTGTGTTCATTTCTTAATGACACTTAATTAAAATAGCAATTTAGAGGATTGGCCAGAGATGCCAAAGTATGCATAGTCAACCTGTCCTTGTGCAGCAGGGTGGTAAATCATGAGTATCCAAGTGCTAATCATACTCAATGGTGAATTAATTCAGCAAGTATTGAACACATAGTTGTTTCCATGCATGTATGTTACTCATTAGCCTACAATTTCTTTTAGGTAGGATAAGTATGCAGTTTTTACATGTACAATGGCAAAATCATGCTTTTTGTCTTACTCTCTACCTTGTGTTGTGGTTCTTTGTGTTTTATCTCCCCTGTTAGGAACCCTCGAGGATTTTTTTGGTTTATCTTATCCTCCTGGCTTACCTGATGCCGAGGACCCCAAAAGGGAAGTAGGAAATGAAAGAGCGTGGATCTTGAGTGTGTCAAGTACTGTTAGGCACATTTTATACATGATCTTATTGAATCTCAACCACCCTTGGAAGGTTGAAATTAGTGCTGGCTGGCAGGTGAGAAAACGGAGATTGGGGTGTGTGGAGCACCCTGCTGAGAATCTCACCCATGGGATATTCACTCCCAAGTCTGCGTGTCTCCACAATGGAGATCTTTCATCCTGAAACATTGTTTTCAGGGAGT
Organism: Halichoerus grypus; assembly: GCF_964656455.1. Taxonomy (NCBI): domain Eukaryota; kingdom Metazoa; phylum Chordata; class Mammalia; order Carnivora; family Phocidae; genus Halichoerus; species Halichoerus grypus. The sequence continues at coordinate 179,865,026 of NC_135715.1, read as the reverse complement.
GACTGAAACTAGACAGTGGTGTCTGGGCAACAGTGCAGGGCCCCACACATGAGAGGTCAGAGCATGCTGGACAGGGTGAACTTGGGAATCAGATGAACCTGGGTTTAAGCCCCAGCTCTACAGTTAGTCGTTTGATGTCCACAAAATACTTTCCTCTCTGGGCTTCATTTCCAGAGCTGGAGAATGGAGCTTATGAGGATATTCCCTTCTTTGTAGAGAAAGCTAGCATTGTTGCTGCTTCACAGACAGGGAGATAGCAAATAGTGACGTAAATCACTTGGCAAGGTCAGGGCTGAGGCAGGTTGAGCACTCGGGTCTCTGCTCCTGTCCCTTGTCACCTCTCCAATCACCAAGTCTGGGTACAGCAGCCAGAACTGCCATCACCTATCATCTGCCCTTGATTAGCCCCCAGAGTACCCCACTGACTTGGGGACACTCACCATCCATCCCTTAGAGCCACTTGGCAGATTCATGTCTCCTCTTCTCTGTGTTGTTCACCCCCATCTTCTTGAAGAGGATTATTCCCAGAGAGTAAAGAGATTCCCCAAGACTTATTCCTGATGCATCTTCCCCACACAAGGCTTCAAAAGTGGCAGCCCTATTGTGTTTGGGTGCATTTGGTTTAAGAACTAGTTTTTCAGCCAGACACTCTGAGGGACCTAGAAGTCTCCACAACACAGGTTGACCTTTGAGGATCTTATATGTTTCGATTAGAAAGGGCATACCTGTGATACTTTAACAATCCAAGATGAACAATTTCACAGATTGGTGACCCTTTAACAGTTCAAGAACCATGGTACACTGTCGCGGGCGGACGCAACAAGGGGGTACATTTTCTGTAGAGGATTTCAGTGCAGTGGTAAAAATACCTCAAAATTGGTTAGCTTTTTATTATCATCAAGTACCATGGTGATCAACTCTTCTTCCCCTGGAGCAGACCCATCAGCCTGACTGACCCCCAGTACTGCACTAGGTCAGTAATAATTCACTGCCAAAATGAGTGCTTTGCATGAGATGTCTGGGAGGCCAGACCGGAGGGGTTAGTGTGGGCTCAGTCACTGGGAAGGCTGCACAGAAGCCCTCTCCCTTCCCTCTTTGTGGGGAAGGACTTCAGGAGAGCAAGCAGTGTGTGATCCCGATGACTAGTCTAGTCGTGGTGCCAACGTAAGTCATGGGCTGTGGAAGCTCTTTACGTGCATGGCCCCCTGCATTCTCTTGACAGCCTTGAAAGGCTGGTGGCCCACGGTGGTTCTGTAGATGAGGAACCCGGAGGCTCCATGAGATTCGGGAATGAGGGCAAGTGATGGATAGTCTCCGGCTCTCTGTTTCCTTCTGCATGAAATAAAGGTAGGAATGCCCAGCTTTCCAGGAAGCTAGGAGGCTCAGCAGTGCTAATGCTAAAGCCCTTTACTCATAGAAGGTTCTTAAATATCAGTTACTACCAATGGTCGTGCACGGGAGAGGTAAGTCTATGCACAATGTGAAATATTGTCAAGTAGCTGATAAACGCAAATGTCTAGCTAGCCCTCGTGGGTAATGCAGTCCTTATTTTTTTTCTTTTGCATTATTCTCCACAAAACCCTTTCTGCTCTAAATTTTGTCAATTGCTACTTACTGATTTGTAATAATAATAAGCGTTGGCCATTTAGTCTTTCAAGTGCTCTCCGTGAGTAAATACAAGGAGGTAACTCCTTCATGGAGGAGAGATCAGTTCTCTTAAAAAAAAAAAAAAAAAGAAAAGGAAAGAATGTTAGTGGGCAACTTCGAAAAGGTGTAAAGCCTTACAGCTTTTCCTTTCATTGAATGCTCATGAGTACAAGACACTGGAGAATATAAAACTGCATCAGGGCTTGGTCTCTTCCTGGTCAGGCGTGCAAGGCAAAAGTAGTGCCAAAGTGATGCCTTAATAAGTTATTAAGAGGCACCAAAATGTGTAATTTTTCTCTGTGAAAAAAGTGCTTCCTAATTTGAAAACTGTGTGCGTGAATACGAAAGGAAAAATTTCCCCAGGATCACTCCTCAGGGAAATTGGGGGTTGCTATATATTAGGGTCCTTTCAAAATCTCCCATTTGCAAACATCATGATAAGTTCATTAGTCAGAGTTCACCAAAAGCCCTGGATGGATGAGACTTATGAGTGAGTCTTGCAAACAAAGGGAGAAGGGCACATAAGCCTGCCATCCCCTTAATCAGTATTTATTCTGAATGTTCATAGAGGTTGCACTGTACAAGAGGGTTTTTTTTTAAAAAAAGGCACAGAATTAGAATACAGATTTAGTAATTATTCCTGAGGTCATGGCTTCACAATTGCCAAATTTTAAATGCTGTGTTCATTAAGATAATGCTGATTGCTATAATAAATAAACCCAACTATGTACCATCTCACAAACTTCCATTTGCATAATGCCCAAAATGGGCACGTCTCTTCCAAACCTGGTGATTCAGGGAGCCAGCCTCTTTCTATCTTCCGGCTCCACCTGATCTAGCAGGCAGTTTCCAAGGTCATGATGCTTGGCAGCATCAAGCTGGTGGGAGCAGAAAGGTCACAGAGGTTTGCATATGGCAGCTCTTGATGGGCCAGGTCTAAGAGTGGCATACATCACTCCTGTTCCCATTTTATTGAACACGTTTCAGTCTCATGGACACTCCCACGTACAACAGAGGCTAGGAAGTGTAGCCCTAGCTCTGTGTTTGGGGAGGAGAAGGAATGGGTTTGCTGAGGAGATAGCTACTCTCTGTGAAATGAAGTTTCATGAAGACTATAAGGCACTTTAAAAAGTCACACAGTAACATGCCGTGGCGATCGTGTATATATTTTCTTCTATGAAGGCAACTGTCTCGATGGCCTGTGAAGGACTTCGTATGGCTTCGGAGAGATTTTTCAGTGACAGTGTGGCACATAGATTTGAAAAGTGCTGTATCATAGGCAACTTGGACAAAAAGGAGATGATGTGCTTGGGAAAGTTGTTAGACAACTTGGAGTGATGACAGGCTTGGAGAAGATGTCTGGGAAACCTCTGAGTTAAATTGCTTCATGGAAGGGGAGAATGGAAAGAAAAGTACCATTTCTAAATCATAATATATGTGATTTCACATGTTCATCATGAAGTTTATTTAGTCAGGTTGACCAAAACTTGGGTGGGCAGGAGCGGGAGGTGTTGGGGATCTTCTCATTGGGAAAAAGAGGAAGTCCGTCTTAAATGGGAGAGAACCATCTACTCCAGCACATATGGTAATTAGAACTTAATCAAAGAAATAAAGACTTTCACCCTACAAGATGGAGTGTCTTTCCAGTGTGGGAGAGGGTCGTCAGATACACTGGGAACACCATGTGGGAGCAAAAGGAAAGACGAAAGCTGGGGAATGGGATCAATGCCAATGCTGAGCTCTGACTGAGGAAATGAAAGGACCAGGGATTGGACAACGAAGAGGCAGGTGACAGGAGCAGCTCTGCCCTCTCTGGGAGAAGCCTCTGGCAGCATCTGACTTGTGGGCATATCCGTGTGGTTTCTTGCTGTGTGATGTGGGCAGATTAGTCAGTCTCCCTGCATCTCTGTTACCTCAGCTGTATCCGGAGGGGCTCATGTGAGATTCAATGAGATGACATGTTCACAGGGCTGTGAACGCAGTAGGAGCTCTATAAATGCCCTTCCCTCAACCCATCTCCTGTGCAGCTACTCCCCAGCTCCACTGTTAGTGAACATCGTCTCTGTAGCTGGCTATGAGAAATTGGAGAGATGGTTCTCCCCTATAAAATGTGACTTGATGCTGAAAAGAAGCTCAGCTCCTCCATCCCTAGAGATTCCTCCATGCAATCAATATCTTACAGCAGAGGTTAGACAGAAATAAAGAGAACTTTCATTAAGTCATCGATTTTTAATTCCAGAATTCCTTATTCTTCTGCCTTTGCACTGGATGTGGGGAAGTAAAAAGCTGGTCTTGTGAGGAAAAGCTGTGTGATGCCTAAGAGTAGTCACGTCGTTGTCCAGGATGGTGTCTTATGTGATCCTCTCAGCAACCTTCTGAGGTATGGGATGGGAGAGGAGGGTTATCATTGATTTTATAGATGAAGAAACTGAGTCACAGTTTGTACGATTTGTCCGAAGCAATTTGTCTGATGCAAGCAGGTCCGGGACTAGTCTATAGGCCTATCCCACAATTGTGTTAACGTGGACACAGGTTTCTTCTGTGAAATAGCTGAACACGCCCCCTCCCCGCCCCCCAAAATCCCTTCAGAAGCCATTAGCAAGATGCTCAGCAAGAGAAATAAAGTCAGGCTAAAGGAAGAACCTCGGTACTTGGGTAGCTAAAGCCAAGTTTGGAATCATGCTTCCCATTACTTCAGATGGTTTCTGAGCTTTGCAGAACTTTGCTGGTTTGATGGTTGCTTGCTGGAAATAAACATGAAAATATAGAGGGGTCATCTTTTAAAATATTACTTTGGGATTTTGTTTGTTTACAAACTCTTTGTACTGAAAGAAGTGAGCAGAGGATCAGAGATCACAGCAGAGGAGCCTTTCTTAAAGTTATTGACTATTTGATCTTCCCCATCCCTCATTCCCTCTTCCTATTTCAGAAGTATTTCTAGATCTTTCGCCTATAGATAGATACATGTGTATTTATTTCAGAAGATGTCTGCCTCATATAATTTCCCTCCAGAAGTTAAAATGAGGGGACCAGGGAACCATTCCCTGTTACACCCATTCCCAACCTCCTCTGCATGACTATTTCACTTGTAATAAATACCGAAAACTCACACTGAGAGATTCAGATGGGGTTAGCCTGTTTGGGTCTCCCAAGCCAAGACTGGGTAAAGAGGGGGCTTAGTCACCAGAACTGGACGGGAAACTGAGGAAGAAGAGAGGAAAGCGTGCCCAGGTGTCATAGGATCACTTTCTGGAGGCTGCCAAACTTAACGTCAAAGCAGCCCTACGGCCATCTAATGACAAATGGAATGTAATGGCTCTGTATCCACAACTGAATCCAGTTTTAATACAATATCATTAATCTATTTAGAGGGAGGATAGGAAAGATGCTGCCTGTCCATTTGCCCTGAGCCTTTCGTTCCTGATCTGTGTCCGTGAACCTACCAAGGAGATGGAGGCATATCAGGAGGCTGATGGAGCCATACTGCTCTCTTCCTTCCCTGGCTCCTCAACACAAGTTCAGCCCTATCCTGCCTTCCTCTCGTTTGCCTGGAAAATAAAAGATCATAAATAAGTACCCAGTGGTGCCAAAGGGAGAAGCAAAACACAGGATGGATCACTGAATGTTGTTGTATTTTATTTCCATGATGTCGGAGAAGCTGACTTCTCAGGTGGGCTCCCCTTAGATGGCATCCCTTAGGGGGTTGCACAGCACGCAGCACCAAAGAAAAACTCAGATTCCATCAGGAGCCCCAGGAATGTTGCAGATCAGAGAGGCTCACAATTACCACACTTGTAAGAGATGGAAGAATGAGAAGATGGTCCTTTAGCCAATTAACCTACTCCCCACTCTAACAGAACCTTCATAGGAAATCCACTTGCCATAGGAAGGTTCTTTGGTAAGTATCTCACAAAAGCACACTGGACAGTCGGTGGTCCAAGTTCTAGAACTCAATCTGGGTCAGTTCCAGATGGCCTGTGAAGAAGTTCCTAGTCCATGAGCACTGGAGGCTAAGTATTGTCAACACAGTTCCACACGGTAGATGCCTTCATTCTCAAGTGGTGGGGGCTGTCTGTGTCTTAATTACAGATAATATAAGACATTAGCCCTTGGTGACAGGTTATTAAAAGAGATCATTTTTTAGTCCTTTCATTCTATCTAAATTCTGTTTCTTAATTTGTAGAACAAAAGCTAGGGGTTAAAGGTTTGCATACCTGAGGAACAACACTAATTTGTGAGTGGTACCATCATTTATTGAATAAATATATATTGAGTGTCCATTGTTGCTTTAAATTCCGATGCTTTTAATTCTTTGCTAGTTTGGTTATCACTTGTCAGTTGCCGCCATTGCTGGTCACTCTTGTCTTGAGAGGGGACATTATGGCTGCTTTTCTGGTTTTCATCTCTTCTGACTAATTTTCTGTATAACGAGATGCTAATGGTCATATGCAATACAGTTGCATGTAAAGTAAAGGCTAACTGACACTTTTCTCATTTGCTTGGAACTCTTAACACTACGTATCAGGTCCACTTGGCTTCTGAGTCCCTTAAGTGCTTCTGTCTCCACTTCGCCCATAGCTCTCGAGGTCAGGCTGTGTTTTCCCTTCATTTTGTCATTTCTACCCTTGTGCATTACTCAGGGCACAGGACCAAGGGAACTGTTTTGTTGACTGAGAAAGCACAAGAGTATTTTTGCAGCCTCTAAAGCTCTGTCAGAAATGGAAAATGATTGTGAATTTTGCAGCTCCCTTTCCCCAGGCCCCAAGAGTCTGGGCACTCCTTCTTTGGTACCTGTTACTTTGACAGCCCCTTTCTTTATGGCCACACACTCTGCCAGCCACCATTTGATCAACCATCGAGAATATTGAAGCATCTTTTCGCACTCCAGGACAGTGCTGTAGGCACTGAAGAGATCACAGTTTGGATTCCTGAGTGAAGGATGTTACACACAGTCCCTTGCTCCTGGCAGGCATCTTGCTGCTGTTTTGGGAATTTTGTCTGGGCTGCAGAGATTTGAAGCTGTCAAGTCTGAGACTGTTTTGTTTTCTCGGGAAACGCAGCCCTATTAAAGCCATTGTTTTAAAAGTCGCTGGGAGCATTAAAATCCTCAGTCATCAATTAGTAGTGTGAAAATTTAGAGGTGGCTGGGGCTTCAGGCAAGCAATATTGACTTAAATGTGTAGGGCGCTTTAAGACAGCTCTTGATTGTACATTTTAAAATAGGGAATGCAAATTGAAATTCCTCCTGGGTGCTTTAAATCATGCATTATATGTGCAGTATTTTCAATTAGCTGCAGAAAAAATATGTTCCGTGTGACTCTATTTTTACAGCTGGGAATTGCTCTGAGAACACAATTGACTATTTCATACATGTGAGATTTATTTAAATGACTCATGGGGCATTTGCAGTTTAGCCAATAATTGAAAATATTGTTGCAGTGTGGCAGGTAAAACTAGGATGTCATTTTGCATTCCTGAAGAGGTGCTCCAAGCTCAGTAGCATTACATTAGTCAAAGGGGTGGGCAATGGACAGGGAGTCTGTGCAGTATTGAGATCCAGTCCTTCACATTTCATTCCTGGGCTGTGCCACACCACAAAAAGACCAAGGATGCTTGACTGTCAGAGGGTTCTGTGGGTTGTGCACTCATGAAAGACCCCAAGCATGAAGGCGTTGTCTTGTTTCTCTTGTTTCTCTCTCCTGTTTTCACGTACCAGATACAGACAAAAGATCATGTCAGACGTGGGGAACCCCATCCTTCCCCCAACTCTTCTCTTACCTCCCATTCCTTTCCCACCATGCTTTGCCAGCCATTTCATATCAGACATCACCTATGGTACTGATGCAGAAAGCTAAGTTGACTCTCAGGATGGACCGACCAGCCTCTCCGTGGTCATTCATAAGTGTTACTGGGGATTTGGAATGCATGTTCTCACTGAAATGATGTTGTAAATGGTGGTTAGATAATTATTAAAATGCATTGTTGCTCAATGTGATTTAAAATAGGGGTTAATTAGGTATTTTATGGTCAGCATTAAAGTCCTAACCACCAATTTTTAATTTTTCTCTGGGATCAGTGGTTCTCAACCAGGGTGATCGATCCTCCCTTTCACCCCAGGGACATCTGTCGGTGTCTCCAGATGTTTGTCAATGTCTTGGAACATTTGGTTGTTGCAATTGAGTGGGGGGTGCTACTAACATATAATGGGTAGAGGCCAGGGATGCTGCTTACCATCCTGCAATACACAGGACTGTCCCTCCCAACAAGGAATTATCCAGCTTAAAATGTAAATAGTACCCAAGTTGTGAAGCCTTGCTCTAGAATTTCTTAAAAAAAAAAAAAAAAAAAAAGCTTCCCCAAATACTTCAGAATACAAGCTGCTTTTAAAATGGTGGTTTCTGTAATTGACATTAGTACATGAGGGGAGTTAAGGTCATAGTTGAAAACCTGGCTTTTTCATCAATGCCTTGACATATTGAGCACCTGAGTGTCCCCATGTACTATGTTGGACGCTGGGGAAGAGTGGGGAACAGGACAGACAGGGGCCTCCCCTCACTCACAGGCACAAAGAGAAGGGGAGATGGCAAGTTTTCCAGTCAGGGGGAGCATGAGCATGGAGGCCTGAGGCTGGAAAGAGCCTGGCAGCTCCCGTGAACTGCTAAGAGGAAAGTGTCTCTCTAGAAGGAAGCCAAATCCAGACAAGGCAGGTCAACTCATAGGCTGTGGGAGGGAATTTCATTTCATCATAAGAATTGGGGATGCCATGAGAGGGTTTAACGCTGGTCTTGGTGCCGAGGGTCGTGGTCAGCCTTCCTGGTCAGCAAGGTCACTGGGGTAGTACAGACAGTGAGTTGGATATAAGAGACTACCGTTCTATTCCAGGAATGCCGGTGGCTTGACTGGCGGCAAAGGAGGTAGAGAGAGTAGACCATTCAGGAACTGTGTCAGAGGGAGAGTGGTAGAGTTTATTGTGGGGTCAAATGGGGAAGGGAAGGATGAAGGGTGACTCCCACACTTCCAGCTTAGATTCTTGGATGGATAGAGTACCACACCAATTGGGTTGTAGAACCTGGAAGAACAGCAAGTTTAGGGATGACTATGTACTTTTCCCCTCCATCTTAGAATTTCTATGAAAATGGGTGAGGGGACTTCTATATGTCTTTCTACTTAATTTTTTTTTTAAAGGAAACTGTTTAAGTCGGCTCTGCTTGCTAAAATTTAGTAAGGTATTTCTCCTGTAGTCCCTCTGTTCTCTGCTTACCATCATAACAGGCTTTCCGCTGTAGCTCAGAATTGTTTCTAAATGGCTTCTTTGGGAAATCATCAAGCATTTTCTATATTAGATATTTTTCTGTCTAAGCAAGTAGAACAGAGATGAGAGTCAGCTTACCGTCAGACTTGTACCATTGAGGCTTTTGACCACTAAGGCAAGTCTCATCTGGCTTCACTGCACTAAAATTTTTTTTAATTGTTTTAATCTAATCCCACCCTGTTTCAGTTTTAGCTGAACATTTTATCTTATTCTTGAGCCTGGCAGTCTTGGAAAGAACACAAGCAAGGTCCCCAGAGCCTGAGTCCATTTCCAAAGTCACCCAGTGACCATCAGTCATTTCCTGACCCCATCACCAGGGCCATTTTTGGAGGCTGCATGGACCCTGGCTGCTGCCCCCTGGAACACAAGGCCACCTTCCCTGAGGACTTGTGACCAGCTGCCGAGCTCTGATAAAATCACATACTAGACCTTTGAATTCCTCCTACAGCAAAGAAATGAAGGAAATGGCCCACAACTGAAAAAAGACCACAAGCAAATAGAAAAGACAGCTTTTAAAATTTTGATTTTTAGAAATTAGAATTTGGGGATGTTTTGCAATTGAGAGAACTATGAAGATAGGTTGGTGTGCAGCAGGCCTTAAGAGGCTGAGGAGAGACCCAAGGACTCCTGAGGCACCACAATGATGGTAGGAAGTGGCAGTAATGGTGAAGCCGGCTTTGGTTGAGCTCTTAATATCTTCAAGAACTGTCTAAAGAACCTGAGATGTGCTACCCTGTTTTACTCTCCGCAACAGCTCATTAGGCAAGACTGCTATTATACATACCCATTTTACAGATGGAGAAACTGAGGCACGGTTATGTGAAGTACTTGTCAAAAGTCAAATAGTTAATTGATAATGGAGCTGGGATTTGAACTTGTGTGGTTTGTCTCAGGAGCCTGCAGAGGCCAAGAAGACTAATCAAAGAATTATGAAAAGGCATAATTATGCAAAAACATATTGTTGGCATCTTTTTTTTTAGAATATTGAGGTTTTTTTGCATGCCTATTGGGGAAAGAATTAAAGTAAATTTAAAAAAGATCTGGGGCGCCTGGGTGGCTCAGTTGGTTAAGCGACTGCCTTCGGCTCAGGTCATGATCCTGGAGTCCCTGGATCGAGTCCCACATCGGGCTCCCTGCTCGGCAGGGAGCCTGCTTCTCCCTCTGAGCCTCCCCCCTCTCATGTGCTCTCTCTCTCTCTCATTCTCTCTGTCTCAAATAAATAAATAAAATCTTTAAAAAAAAAAAAAGATCTGTCTTCAGGCGCATTTGTTTGCTGACAAAAATTTTTAGATAAGGTTGTTTTGTTTTTTACTTTTTTTGTTTTACTTTTTTATTTTGAGATAGTTGTAGATTCAGATGCAGTCATAAAAAATGATGCAGCGAGATCCTTGTACCCTTTCCCTAGTTCCCCTAGTGATAACACGTTGCATAACTATACATGAGAGTAAATACCACAGCTAGGAAATTGACACTGGTACAAGCCATCCATCTTCCTCAGGTTTCTGCAGGCACTCATTTGTGTGTGTGTGCACTTACTTGTCTGCAGTCTTATCACGTGTAGATTTGTGTGCCCACCACCACAGGGAAGATAGCAAAGAGCTCCATCATAAGGACCCTGCGTGTCAGCCCCCCACTCCCAGCCTCCCTGGCTCATGGTAACCACTAATATGTTCTCCATCTTTTGTCACTTTAAGAGTATTTTATAAATGGGATCATATGGTATATAACCTTTTGGGAATCGACTTTTTTCACTCAGCATAATTCCTTGAGATCCATCCAAATTGCTGAGTGTACCATTAGTTCATTCCTTTTAAGCTGAGTGGTATCCCCTGGTGTGGATGTGCCACAGTTTCTTTAAGCATCCACCCATTAAAGAACATGTGGCTGTTTCCAATTTGCAGCTATTACAAATAAAGTTGCTGTGTACATTGGTGTGCAGGATTTTGTGTGAACATGAGTTTTCACAAATGTGTAAGATTGCTGGATTATATGATTAAATGGTGTTTAGTTTTGTAAGAAACTGCCAAACCATTTTCCAGAGTTGGCTGTACCATTTTACATACCCACCAGCAGCGTGTGAGTTATCCAGTTTCTCTGCCTCTTCTCCAGCATTTGGCATTATCACTAACTTTTATTTTGCTACTCTGTGTAGTGATGGCCCATTGTGGTTTTAATTGGCATTTCCCTAATGGCAAATGATGTTTGACACCTTTTCATGAGCTTATTGGCCATCTGTATATTCTCTTCAGTGAAATGTTTGTCCATGTCTCTGTCCATTTTCTGCCTGGAGTGTTTGATTTTTCTTTTAATGTTGCATTAATATAGTTCTTTATATATTGTAGATACTAGTCCTTGGTCAGATGTGCAGTTTGCAAATATTTTCTCCCAGTGTGTATCTTGTCTTTTCATCACCTTTGTAGAGTCTTAGAGCAAGTATTTTTAATTTTGATGATGTCTGGTTTATCAGTTTTTCCTTTTTTGAGTCATGCTTTTAGTATCAAGTCTAAGAACAAATAAGGTTTTGATTCCTGCCTCTGCTAATGCAGTGGTCTCGTTGTTGAGAAAGAAGGCAGTGGGACAGGATGGACATTGGAGTGTGTATGGTTCTTACAGCTCCTGTCTAGTTTGGCCTCTGGTGTGTGTCATGATGAGCTGGTTGTCACGGTTATGGCCCCAGATTTGACGTCGTCTTAGAAACACTGTAAGATGATGATGGTGGGAGAAGAAGGATACTTCCAGAATCTCAGTTTCCCCATCCATTTATGATACCTCCTAACACAAGACCTTTTTGCACTTGAGATCTGTCTGGAATACTCCTCCTTGCCCTCCACTGTGTCCCCCTTTGTCCCATCATATCCAGCTCACCCTCCGAAGTCCCCCCTATGTGGCCCTTCCTCAGAGCTCCCCCTCAGCTCTGTTGACATTTGGAGCAGACAATTCCTTGTTGTGCAGGGCTCTCCTGAGCCTCGTAGGATGTTGAGCAGGATCTCTGGCCTCTGCCTTCTAGAGGCCAGTAGCACCCTCCCCGACACCCAGTTGTGACAACCAGAAATGTCTGCAGATGTTCCCTGAGGGATGCAGCTGCCCACGTTGAGAACCTTGGCTCCAGGCCCTCAGCTCTGGGAGAGTAGGTGCTGAGTTTGTCTTGTCCATGTTCTCACCTCGGCACCGTGCCTGTCACCCTGTTGTCCGTTAATGTTTGTGAAAAGTAAGTGGACAAACTGTAGCCACCGTCAAACCCCTCTTTATGTGGCAGCCTTGGAAATCCCACCCTGACTGCAAAAGAACCAAGTTGTGAATTTGAGCCTTAGAAATCTAGAGTCCTCTCTACACAGATGAATATGGGCTTCCTTGTCCTTCTTCCCGCGGGCTGAAATGAGGATGCCTGAGTCTTCCAGTTCCTGCCTGATTAAAGCCCACATCCTCTCAACACTGCCAGGGCCCTCACAGCCACTAACTCTGGACCTCCTTCTGAGAAAAAGAGGGCATCCCTGCAGGCAGAAGGGGAGCTCCTGCGGGTGGCATTTTTGGGTAATGTGGCGTAGGGCGCTCTCGGAGACCTAATTCAGCGTTCACCTGCTGGGTCTCCTTTTCCACTAAGCTGGGCTCTGCTCCCTTTTCATGGGGGAAGGGAGGAAAAGAGGGGTTTGGGCTCCGCTTGGCTTAGCAAAGCACATAACCAGATGTAATTAGTGCAGAAAGTTCCCAGGGAGTAAGTACAGTGGCCATAAGAATAATTTAGGGTATGTGTGAGTGATTTAGGTTTTTCTCTCTGTACCTGGTAGTTCTGTTCCCTGAGCCGGAATGATAGAACTGGCTTTGGCTTAGCAAAAAAAGACTGCCGTGGGGGTGGGTGGGGGGCAACCAGGCAGCAGAGGGGAGGACAAAGCCTGGTTATGTCGCCCCGGCTCCCTGCTGCTGCTTCACGGGGAGGCTGTCGGACTCCCAGAGGCTGCGCAGCATTGGGAGGCTGGGGACTCATCCTCTTCCTGTGGAGAAGTCAGTGCCTGGTGACTCGGCGACTCGGCGACTCGGCCTGGTGGAAACGCTTTCCCCGGTGCTCCTGGCTGGAAGCTCGGTGTCACCCGGGCGTCCCCACCCCTCCAGCCGCACAACTCCTTGACGACACGCTGGAGGTGAACCTGATTTGATGAGGTGGGCCGACCGCCCAGAGCTTTAGTTACTGGTAACACAAACCTTCCCCCCTGGCATTGGCAGAAGGGCAGCCGCTGGATGCCCTCCTCTTCCACACGGAAACGGCTTGGATGGAGAGTCCTAGGGAGAACTACCATGACAGTTGGTGTCCCTGCAGTTGTGGCTGTGACAGGAAACAGTCTTTGACTTCAGACTGAAGCCTTGATTCCAAATTAAGGAGAGCCGGTGGTGTCATGGCGTGACAGCAGGGGGGGAGAGTGGGAAGGGGTGCTTTCTTGGGCGCTAGCAAGGTCCTCTCTCACCCTTGGCACTAACGCATGCGGCCAGATAATTCCTCGTGTGGGGTGTTGTCTCGCACATGGTAGGATGTTTAGCAACATCCCTGACCTCAACCACAGGAAGCCGGTAGCACCCCTCCCAGTTGTGACCACCCAAAATGTCTCCAGACATTGCCTAATGCCCCCAGGCGGGGGGGGGGAGGGGTGCAGTGTCACCGCCCTCCCAGTGGAGAACCACTGCGTTAGAGAAACAAACATTCTGTTCAATTCTTGTGCCTCATAAAACTGTGGTGGCTTGTTTACTCCTAGTATTTGATGACTTAAGCACAGGACAGAGAGGTAGAAAGAAGGCAGTGTTTCTTGACTTTTTCCTTGGTTGACCCTTTAAACTCCATCACAGGATGCAGCATGACACATTGGCTAAGAGTGTCCATTTTCAGACGTGTCTTCACCCCTCACGATCTGGGCAGGCTATTTAATTTTTCCGGGCTTCCGTTTTTTGTCATCTGTAAAGTATAAATACTAATGCCTACTTAAGTTGAGGACTCAGCTGGATGTTGAATATGTAAAATTCTAGGTAGGGTGTCTGGTGTATAGTTGACATTCAGTGAATGATGGCCATTATTCTTGAGTACTTAAGATTGTGCTCCACAAGTTTTTTGTTTTGTTTTGTCTTGTTTTTTAAGAGAGGAAGGGAGGGAGTGGGGAGGCGGGGTGCAGAGGGAGAGGGAGGGAGAGAATCTCAAGCAGGCTCCACGCCCAGCTCAGAGCCCAGTGCGGGGCTCGATCTCACCACCCTGAGATCATGACCAGAGCTGAAATCAAGAGTTGAACGTTTGACTGACTGAGCCACCCAGGCGCCGCTGTACTCTACAAGTTTTAAGCAAATTGGGATTTTTTTTTAATTCGCACTAACAGTTGCTGCTACTTAAAATAGTGATTGGAACAGGTGATTACCACCGAACTACAATGTGTTTCATAAATACTGAGTTCCTGCTATATGCCAGGTACTATGGTAAATGCAGGGAATAAAAAAATTAATAAACTGTAATCCCTGCCTTTAAATATCTAATAGGTAGATTTAGCTATATAAATGTGTCAACTCATGTTTATCAAAATAGAGCCATCACTTACTGAAAAAACTCACCATGAAGTGGTCTGTGGGTTTGAATGGGGTGTGACATGCATCTGAATGTATATAAAGGGATCTCACTATATTTCTTAACTCTTTCTCCTTTTCCAATAACTACCATTTTTAATTCAGGTTTGTATGATCCTGTGACTTAACCACTGTTCTTGTGCCCTGTAGTCTTTTCTGCTCCCCCTTTCTATACATTTCAGCTGATCTAAGTTCCCACTGCTGTGGCTTTCTAAACAGAAAAAGGGATGCTTGTTTTAACGTGATCTGTTCAGTATAGAAATTTTGGGAAAAATACAGAACGGTATAAAGAATAATAAACTCCTCTTCCCACCATCAGAATAATGATATAGATAATATCTGGATATCCATCTTTCTAGTCTTTTTTTTCTGTGCCGTGTATTATTTTTACATAGTTAATTATACCATAGTTTTCCTTTTTCCATTGGGATATATCCAGAATCTATTACTATATCTTTAGATTTTCTTCCAGTATAGTTTCTCAGCAGCTGGTTGATATTGTGTTGAGTGGATGTCATGAACTGACCCTTATGCTCTCCCAGAAGCGGTCCCGAGCCAAGGAGAGAGTGTGAATGATTCACTGAGGAAGTGCTCTGGGGTAAAACAGTAAGGGGGCGGTGGAAGTGGGAATTGCAAAGGAAACAGCCAGTTAGGGAGTGATAGCGGTGAGGTCCCACAGCCCAATCCCATGGGGCCCTCCAGAGAGTCACCTCCTCCTTCAGGTGGTCTCTGCCACCTGGAGGCAAAGGAGCTAAGCTTTCCTACGCCTCGACCAGTAGTTGGTGGCTGTTGGCCTGGGGGGGGGGGGTGGGGGGGAGGCAAAGGAATGCTGTAGTGGTGAACTCCAAGCCACTTAAGGCCCACTAAGAAAATGGGCTCCAACTCCCAGAAGCAATCCGCTGAAGGTAACAGTTGCAAATATTAGCAACAAAGCACACAAAGCTGATAAAAGGTCACCCTCAGTGTCCCCTTCATTGAAAATTTAGGTTGCAATGATCATTGTTACTGCAATTATTTATTGCAAAGAATATTGCAATGATTCTGCTCTTAGAAATAACTCCACAGTGAACATTTTTAGGCCCAAATCTATTTGATTATTACCTTCAGATTGATTAACAGAAAGGGTATTACTGTTCTGATAGGTATATACATTTGTAAGGTTAGGCATGCCCCAAATTGCCTTTCAGAAAGCTGTTTTGTTTTGTTTTGTTTTTGTTTTATCGATATACACTTCCAACACCTCCTGGTTATTTTTTTACTAGCAATAACTTAGCATTGATTTCTGACCTATGAACTGAGGACCTATAGACAACATTAGAGTTATTCTAAGGGGTCAAAAAAGTCATGTTCCTAGTCCAGCTTTGAGTAGAGACTGAATAAGTAATACCTCAAAATATGATTTTTGGAAATGTATCCAGATGCTGTTATAGATAAAAAGATTTTGCATTTTATTGAACTGTTTATGAATTCATAGTAGTTTTTATCCTGTAGTTTCACAAGTACTTTTTTAAAGCATAATTACTTGGGAAGTATCTGTAATACTTGTTTATGTCTAAAGAAGATGCTACCTTGTTTTAAAGATTGAGAACCACTGGTCAACATCGCTATAACATCTTAGGTCATCTCTTGGCTGTCAATTAGGGAATCACCCATTTGAACTGTTGCATCTTAAGAATTTATTAATAAGAAAGTGTACAGGACTTGATACCATAAATAAATCAGATTTAGTGACCTAAGACAACACACAGAAAAACATATCTCAGAACAAGTAAACATTTTTTGGAACATACCCACCTCTACTCCCATCGTAATAGAACCCCTCTGTTCTCTTATAGAGACACGGAAATATGCTAGCATTATCTTACTCTGTCTTAAAATATGTTTTAAAGATACAGGGCTATATCAAGGTGGAAGTATTGTGTTCAACCCATTTTCTTAGCTTGATCGTTGAGACTTTAAATAGCTGTTGAAATAAAAATCAGATTATTTCAGGTCTTGAGCTTTGAGGAAGACAAGGGGAAGGGAATGAACATTCATTGGGTACCACTCTGAGGTGAGTACTATGCTAGTTACCGTCCATGTTTCTGTTCATGCTTACGGAATTCCCATGACCAGCACTGGAATTTGATTTCTAATATAGCATAGAGGAGAAAGCTGAGGCTGGTAAAGATTGTGACTTGCCTTGGATGTCTTGGTTAGTGGATGGTAAAATTGAAATTTGAACCTTAGATGAATTTCCCTTGACACACTAGAGGAAAATAGAATAAATGTCCCATAATCTTGTATTCTAAAAGATAGACAACTAACAAAGCCCGAGTTGCCTTCTTCCTCCTAGCCTTCCTCTTTACCCCAGAGGAGATTTCAAAACAAATGATCTGTACATAAAGGCACTTGGATGTCAGGAGAGTACTTAACAAAATGTGTCTCTTCGAAGGAACAGTTTAAACATTGTTGTCATCCATTTCAGTGGTTGCAAATTTCGTTCCTGACTACTTTTAAGTTCCTTTTGGTTAAATTCATTAGTGTCATAGATCAATCATGCACTTTGAAGTCTGATAAAAATTTAAGAAAAAAATCCTCAGAGGACTCTGAGCATCTCTCAGTAACGTGAAAGAACATTTTAGAACCACCAGTCTGCTGTCACTGTGGTCAGCTGGCATTTCCGGTTTCTTAAGTTGTAAAGATGCTGACTCATTCTACTAACACTCTGCACACTTCCCAGGGGTATCAAGATGCACTTCAGTGTTGCTTGTTCATCTATCATAAGAGAATGTGGTAGATATTAGGAAAATGAAGACAGGTTTTGATGCAATCCATTTCACTAACATCAGCAGAAGTCTGAGAGACCAGAGTCGTCCTCTTGCATGTATAGGGCCGTATTTGAGGCTTAACGTCAATTATTCGCGCATAACAACCACTATCACTTTGCAGATCCAGTCTTAATCACCGTGGATCAACTCCTGAAGTCTCCAGAATGCCCCTTGCCAAACACCCTCAAAGAGTTAGACCTGTGCCTGTTGGCAGAGTATTGGAGAGCAGGCGGTATTTGGGCCCGACGGCTGGGCAGCACAATCCGAATTATGGCCACTTGGACGGCTCTCTTTGGCAGCCCAGCACTTTTCCTTCATGTTTGTTTCTCTGGGGAAAACTGGCAGGAGATGTCACGATTGCATATAACCTGATGTGCAGTTTTCCTCTGCCTCCTATAGCCCCCGTAGAAGAAATGGTTAGTCCAAAGGCAGAACAATACGGGGTCTTGGTTCTAAGAATCAGGAGCCTACAAACAGAGACCAGCGGGATATCTGTATGCTTTCCCAGTCCAAGAGAAAGGGTCAGCTTTCATTGAGGAGAAGGGCTGGTTGTCGCCCCTTCCCACCTGAGATAAACTGGGGGACTCTTCTTGTCATGCTGGATGCCAGTTGTTCACTCCAGGCACTCTCATTGTTTGGTTCCCACAAGCCATCAGGATGGGTTTGATCCAGGAGACTAACTGTCTTCACATGAGGATGATCCATTTTGATTATCCCAGCCCAGCTTTGAATGCCCAGCTCCCTCCCCCATCTTTTCCTCATCTGTGGCCAGGTAAGCAGTCTCTCCTTCATAATTTGAACTTTAACATTTGGCTATAGTCCAGAGAGTGCAGTCAGTGGATTTTGGATTTTCCACATTGCCCGGGATTCCCACAGTTAATTTGGAGTGTGTTTGGTGAGGATACTCAGATTGTCTCTAAATACCGTCTCCCACTGAGAGGAACCAGAACTCCTTCGGGAAGTGGCTGATTCTACCTAGGGCAAGAAGGGTGCACAATGAACCTGAAATATCTTGTCAACGCAGAACACAAGGAAGCTGTTGAGACTATGAGGTTATATGAGAGCTCCACGTGAAGAGGCTCATTTTGAGTATCAGAAAAAAATAATAAAATTTCAGTGGATCAGGACCCTTAAAATATGTAGAACAGTGGTAAGTTCATAATTATACTAAGCAAACAAACAAAACAAACCCTCTGATCAACTCTGAGATGCAGGGTAACCAACTCATCATTTTAAGAACAATCTAAGAAAGGAATCACGCATTCATCCTGCCCTTGCTGTGCAAGCTGAACCTCAGGATAACGGAATTGGTTGGTTATGGAAAATGACTTTTTACAGAAGTGTTCCAACTAATAAAGTTAGAACCACCATAGCATCATTTGGCAATCCTAATAAATGCACTTAGGCAGTGGTCATGAGCAGCCTCTATCTAACATCCCAAAAAAGAGACATATGGCCACTTTCTCCTGCTTCCAGCACCGCTACAACACCTCTGTGAAACATTTTTGCAAAAAAGAAATGTGAACCTGATCAGCCTCTAGAGCAGAGGAGGCAGACCTTCTCTAAAGGGCCAGGTAGTAGCTGTTTCTGCCTTTGCTGGCGGGACAGTCTCTGTTGCAACTGGGCGACTCTTTTCAACTCGCTGTGGGAGCTCAGTGCAATCATAGCCAGAACACAAAGTGTGGCCAGGTCTGGCCCAGGAGTTTGCAGACCCCTGCCCTGGGTCTAACTAGGAACTAACAGAAGTACAGAAGACAGAGAAACTTCTTAAGCAGCATCACGGGAATGCAGTTAGCAAAATCTAGACTGTGGGAAACTCTACAAGACAAATAACCTGGTTTCTTCCAACAGAAGAGTTCAGAGGAAAAAGTTAAAAATAAAGCAACTGGGGTAAGACTTTTTTTTTTTTTTAAGATTTTATTTATTTGACAGAGAGAGACACAGCGAGAGAGGGAACACAAGCAGGGGGAGTGGGAGAGGGAGAAGCAGGCTCCCAGATGAGCAGGGAGTGTGACGCGGGGGCTCAATCCCAGGACCCTGGGATCATGACCTGAGCCGAAGGCAGCCGCTCAACCGACTGAGCCACCCAGGCGCCCCTGGGGTAAGACTTTTTAAAAGGCAAGAGACCTATCAACCAGTTGCAATGTGTGGAGCTTATTTAGGTCCTGATTCAAATAAACTATTAAAACATTTTTGAACACTGGCTAGATATTAACACAGTAAAGAGTTACGGGCGCCTGGGTGGCTCAGTTGGTTAAGCAACTGCCTTCGGCTCAGGTCATGATCCCGGAGTCCTGGGATCGAGTCCCACATCAGGCTCCCGGCTCAGCGGGGAGCCTGCTTCTCCCTCTGACCCTCTCCCCTCTCATGCTGTTTCTCTCTCTCTCTCTCTCTCTCTCTCAAATAAATAAATAAATAAAATCTTTAAAAAAAAACATAGTAAAGAGTTACTAATTTTTGAGTGGGATAATGATACTGTGTATATGTATATATTCCTTAGGTATAGAATATATGTTGAAAATATTTTGAATTATATGATGTCTAGAATTTGCCTCAGTACAATTGTTGATTTTAGAAGAAATAAAATAAGCCATGAGTTGATCATTATTTTATAAAGGATGTTGGGTACTAGGGATTTACGTTATTTTTCATATATTTAAAATCTTTCGTGATATAAAGATTTTGATACATAGGTTTTATAAAATATATCACTTGAAACATTTTAAAGAATGAGAAAGGATGGAATACTTGCCATTTATTCGACACTCCTGGGTCCTCCTAAAACAGATGTGAATCATCTGGCTAAGCGTTGGAGCCAGAAGAGTATTCCAGTGTTTCCCCCAAAACTGTTTACATACATCTTATTTGCTATACTAAATAGAGCTGACAGATATCCTACCATTTATCATTTGAGCTGACAGATACCATTTTATTTATCTTTTGCTCATGTATTATATGTAAAATATATTTTATTTTGTAAAAAAAGACTGTTAGATTGAAAACAAGCGTCACCTTTTGTGACCAGCTGGGTTAATCTGCCCTTGTTGAATCAGTTAGCACTCATTCAGTGCAGGGGTCTGGCCACAAGCTTTCACAGCCTGGAGAGGTGATGTGAGTGGTGGCAAGCGGTGGACAAGGCGGCTGGGAGCAGAGGGAGCTCACGCCCAGCCCCTAGCGGTGGTTACTGTGCAAGATGTCTGCCTTGGGAAGGAGGGCCCGGTGTTACCAGGGTCCCATTCATTTTCATTCTTCCTGAGAATAACTCTAAATCTAGATCATATGTGACATCTTCTAACTTGTAGTTGCTTAAAATATTTTTAGAGTGCCTTTCATTCCAAACCAAACATTTGAGCAGCTGGGTTAGTCCCATGAGTCAACCTCTGATTCAGTGACTAGCAATGATAAGGCCCTTAAAGAAGACCCCGTGGCCACTAGGGTTCTAAAGTCCCGTGGCCCTGCTTTCTGTGAGCTTCCAGTCTAGTTGGGAGGGAGAAACACACTTGAAAAACAAGATGAAGGGTACGGATAGGAAATACTGTGGAAATTCAGAGGAGGGGGTAAATAGACCCTTCTGGGACAATCTGGGGAAGCCTCCCACAGGCTGTGATCGGAGATGGGAGAGCACTGGTGTCACCAGGTGGAGAGTAAGGGAGAGAAGCCAAGACATGAGTACAGAGGCAAGACCCAGGCCTAGACCCTTTAAGAGGACAGTTGGCAGGTTTCACAGACCAGTGGCCCTCCATAATCCACCTATAAAGGATTTTCCAGGCCAAGATAATGTTCTGAACAGTCAGGTGAACACAGGCAGCAAATAGATGAAAGTATGAACCTGAAATTCAGCAGAGGGTTTGAGGATCTGAGCCTCAGATCTGAGCACCGCCTGTGTGGACGTGATGGTTGAAGGGATGGCGTCTGGGGAGGCTGTGTTTCTCTAATGTCTGCCACTGGGAAGGGAGACGGTGCTAAATGTTAGGATGTGCTCCAGATCTGGCGTTTGTAAAACCACCAACTCTGTTATTTACTACACTAAATCTCACTTGAAGCTCAGAGCAGTCCCCAGTTACTGCCCAGACATCCCCCACACTGGAAAGGAAAGGCTTGGAGTAAGAGACACTAGAAGTACGTGGGGAAAGAGAATCCCACATTTGAAAGGTTATGCCTCTGGTGATAGCTTTATTTATAGGTTTATGATCCTCCTCCAGTGATGGCCTCAGCCAGACTCTTGGTGTGTGTGTGTGTGCGTGTGTGTGTGTGTGTGTGTGTGTGTGTGTGTGTGTATGTTTTACTGTTATGAAAAGATTATTCAAGAAATGGAAACATTTAAACAGATTTATAATCTTCCATACTGATGATCTGCAATACATTTGGGCAACAGCTTTATTCCTTCTCTCTTATTTGAAAGTTTTAAGTATAATTTCTCCTAAAAATAAACAGGAGGTTACTATGTTCTTCCCATAATGAGAATCTGCTTATTGTAGAGAGTAAGCATTTTAGAGCCTGATTAACTCCAGCAGTTACTTCACGTAAAAGATTGTCTATTTGGATATGAATATGTATCAGTTAAGAATTTTATAAGCCAAAGTAATTTATGAATCAGCACCGCTCTCCTGCCTACTGAACTTTGGAGAGGAGTGAAAGCTTAGTCTCAAACATGTACGTAAGCCAGGTGATCTTAAACTAGGGAGCATTTAGCCTAGGAAACTGAGGCCAAGAAGAAGTCATGCCCAGAACATCAATCAAAAATAGCTCCGATTCCAAGTCCTGCGTAGCCCTGACACTGTCCCGGTGCGCTGTTATGAGACTGCACATAGACATCTCTCAAAAGCTTCCCAAATCCAAGAAACCAAGAAAAACACCCATGGCAGCCTTCCGCCACTTCATAATGAAACTGTTCTTTTAGCAAAAAGTCATAACCAAGCAAAATTCTGCTAAATAAGTTGGCTATTTATTTGGGAGACGATCTTTGCTGACTCTGAGACATTGGAGCTGTTAAATTTTTCTCTTGTTGATCCTTTCTACCTGTTTTATAGTCGTCTACATAAATCTGTAGCATGTGGGTGAATCAACTTTAAGCTATAAGAGGCAAAACCAATTTGATGTCCTTTCTGAGTGTGCAGATTCAAATATTTTATTCAAGTAGTTGCTAATCCAGGAGGATTTCTTTGGGAGGCTTGGGGAGTAGAGAGTAGGCAAACAGGAGGTAATGTTGGGGTACACTGTGATGCAGGAGTCAACAATCCAGATTGATGAAGTTGGCACTAGTGACCGGACTTGACCATTTGTAACAAAGATTGTGTGGATTGTTTTATGCTCGTGATGGCTTTGTGGCATATTATGTTTTAAAGAGGAGATTTATTTCCAGAAAGAGGGGAGGGAGGGAGGCAAGGAGGACACAGAGTCTAATTTTTAGATGAATGAGTAAAGCCTCCCTAGTCAGCATTTGGAAGCTCTCCAGCGTCCAGCAGGCTGAAAGAAACTCAGGGGATTGTCATGGTATTAGAACCAGTCCTAGGTGCCAAAGTCAAAATAGGCCATGCTGGCCATAGGAAAGCCCCAAGTAGGAGCGTATGTAGGTCACTTGCATGTTTTGAATTTAGACAGGCTGTCTTAACACAATTATTTACCAATTAAGCCCTGGAGAAGCCTGTATGTTCTAAATTTTTTAAAATGTGATTGTTTCACAACATATGAGAACATTGTAACATCACCTTGAATGATGGTCTTAGTGGTTCTCCTGTGGCCCTGGGCTGGGGGGTCCAGGTGGGGAACTCTGCACCCAGCGAATTTCACTCTCCTCGGAAAATGTTTGAAGCTCACTCTGAGGCTCGGGACGGAACACGATGACTTTCTCAGTCACGCTCAATAAATATTATTTTGATGCAGTAAAAAAATAATTAACAAAAACCGAAAGTATATAAGCCATCACATTTAATCTCACATGTATTTATTGAACATTTACTATGACCTGGAGTAGGAAGCAAGACAGATGCATAGAAAGGAAGACAAGGAAAACCCCGAATGCCAATTTTGCCTAACGCTCCCGGTATGCTTTTCTCTGGAGCACAGAGACCTTCTTTCCCTGCACTTCAGGTCCCCCGTTTCCTAAAAGGCTCCCTCTTATTCTTTGCAGACATTCCCATGTACGTGCCAGGAGGGCACATTGGCTCCTCTGGAAACTTGTGCTTCGCAGAAGTTCAGGTCCCCAAGGGAGGAACCAAATTAGCCACATCACGAATTCTGCTTTTGTTTTGCCGACTGCCTCTTTTAAGTTCTTATTTAATGACAGTATTTGCTTTTCTGTAAATACATGTAAATCTTTTACCTCTTACTTGTCACAGCCGAAGGAAGTTCCGTAAGTGGTAATCAAGGAAGAAAGCAGACAAATCTTTCAGATCTATTTCAGACAAATCACTGTAATTGAGAATATCTGTGTAAACAGTGCCATTCTTACAATTGACAAATTTACCAATTGTTCTGCCCTATTGTAGATCTAAGAGTATCATTTAAGTTTATTTTAATTAACAATCCCTTAATTAAGAAAGTAACATGCTTATGGTAAAAAAAAAAAAAAAAAAGTCTGAGGACATAGGGTTATAAGGTAGTCATAGCGACCCGAGGGATTCACTCCCTTTTTTTAAAATCCTCCTGTGGTTTCTTGTGACCCTTAGAAGGAAATCCAAGAGCCATACATACTGGGGTCTCTGGGCCTTAGGGTTATGGGCCTTTCCTCCTCTTCACGTCCTCCGCCAACTCCCTCCTCAGTGGCCATGTGCTGGGGGCAGGTGCGGGGTTGGGGGGGATGCTTCTTTCTCATTCGGGACTCATCACAACTCTTCCCATGCTGTCCCTCATGTTGTCCCCACCTCGTCCTTCATTTGCAGACACAGTGTTTTATTCCGGGGTCCTGATCCCTCTCTGAAGTTACTTTATTGCTTACTGGCTGATTTCTGTCTCCCCTCTACAATGTAAACTCCAGGAAGGCAGGGGTCTTGCCCATCTATTTATAGTTGTATGCCCAGCACTTCGAAAAGGGCCTGGCACATGCTAGTTCTCAGTAAATACTGCTTCAATTGGATGAAGGATGGTTGTAAGATTGAATGGCACATAACTGGGAGCCTGCCAGGTGGAGGCTTCCTTCCACTCCCTCCCCCAACCCGCTGACAAAATAGGGCAAAAACTGCTTGATCTATGCTATTCTATTTTAAATAAATTAACAAAGCACTCAATTATACTGAGTACAATGAATCATACCTAGTTGAATATAAAGTAGTCCCCCCAAAGGTGTTCATTTAAGAATTCACATATTTTTTTAATCTCATTTTTCAGGTCGTCATTGCCGAAAGGAACCATGAATTGGCATTTTCTCTTCTTCCTTGTGGCCACAGTGACGTTGCCCTCCGTGTGCTCCCAGTTCAACCCCCTGTCTCTGGAGGAACTAGGCTCCAACACAGGAATCCAGGTTTTCAATCAAATCGTCAAATCCCGGCCTCATGACAACGTGGTCGTGTCCCCCCACGGGATCGCGTCCGTCCTGGGGATGCTTCAGCTGGGAGCCGACGGCAGGACCAAGAAGCAGCTCACCACGGTGATGAGATACAGCGTGAATGGTGCGTGCCCCGTGGGCTCTGGCCAGTGGGGCCTCAAGCGAGTCCTGCATCCGGAGGGGCTTCTCCGGTGCCGTTCTGGCATCCAGGACGGATGTGCCAGTGCTGGAAGTGTTTTGACTGTGCTGGTGACCACGTGAATCTGTGTGGGTGAGAGAAGTGCAGAGAGCCACACACACACGCATGCACACACACACATGCACGCACGCACACACGCATGCACACACATGCACGCACACACACGCATGCACACACACACATGCACACACGCATGCACACACACGCATGCACGCACGCACACACGCATGCACACACGCATGCACACACATGCACGTGCACACACACGCACACACACACGCATGCACACACACACAAATCCCTGTAAAAGGCATGCAGCATGCACGAGCTCTGTGAGCTCCACCACGCAGTCTCCAGGTTGTGATCCTGTGCTGTAGTCCTACAAGGTGTTACCACTAGGGGAAACCGAGCAAAAGGCACAGGGGATAACCCTGTATATTGTTTTGCAACTTCCCATGAATCTATCATTATTTCAAAATAAAAAGCTAAAAAAAAATTTTTTTTTTAAGTCAGGCCCAATGGAAAAGGTTTCAGTTGTTGTTTTGAATTATCTGTGTTCACTTCAGAGTCTCTGTCTCCTAGCGGGGTGGTGCCTCATGGCTCCTGCTCAGGTTTCATCCCCCAGAGTCTACCTTGCACCCGCCTCTTGAGTGAGGGCCGCGTGTGAGGGAGCAGAACGGGCCCCGCAGCCGTCCTCTGGGGCCACTGGGCACCGTGGCCCTGAGCGAGTCCCTCTGCACGTCAGAGTCTTCGCTGCTTTATTGGAAAATGAGGGAGTTGCCCTTTCCATGTTCTTCCACTCCTGTTAGCCTCATAAAGTTCTAGGAATCTTGACTGCATTGACGCTTTTGGCTGGGAGAGGAAAACCAGAGGGATAGGCGGGGGTTCGAGAGCTCCGTGCCTCACTCCATGCCCCTCGGTGGCTGTGTTCAGGGTCACCTCCTGAGCTGCCAGCCCCAAGTGCCTAAACTTGCCCCGCTCTGTTTATATGGCCTTCAGTTTCTCATAAGTCTGCAGTTGGATCACCTATCAGAAGCATGGAAGGACTTAGTACTTGGAACACACCGTTCTGCCCCTTACTTGGACGCTCGGAAAACTCTTAGTGATTTATCGCTTCCCGGTGAATCACTGCTAGAATTTATGGCCCTCACCAGTGCCGTCGGGACCCCGTCAGCTAGTACAGTTCCAACGCGGGGACTGGACTTCTGGTGTTCCACACTGAGCCACGTTCATTCGAAGCAGCATTTCTAAAGTTTTGAGAATGTTGTCTGTGGGCGGCTTCCTTCCCCCACGCTTGTTTTCTCCCGAATCACTAGCCGTTGTGTTGTGGAATGGGGCTCCATCAAGAGACAGACTGTTTCAGGGGAGCCCGAGTGGTTTCAGGCCCTCTGAGAACTCCGGATAGCGATGCTCTTACCGAGGACAGAGGCAGAACAGTCTGGGGCAGGGGAGGAAGATCGACACCAGTCTTTTCCCAGCAGGAGACCGAGGCATGGGGAGGAGGCCGTGTGGCCAAAAGGGACAGGTGCTGGGTCTCGGCCTCTGCTGTTCCCTTACCGATAAAGTAGGCCTGCCCCACAGAACAGCACAAAAGGTGGGGTCATGAGAAGCCAAACAAAGGGCCAAAGGGTCACCTCCCTGGGCCCCGGGGCCGACTCACCCTGCCCTTATTTAGTGGGTCTGCAGAAGAGACACTCGGCGTGTGGCAGGTCAGCTCTCCAGGACACCATCACTGTGACCCCTGCAGGCTGTTTTAGGAAAGTGTCATTTTGAAAGGACCCCAAGCGAGTAACCCAAGAATCTGTAATTCGAGCTCACTAGAGAAACACATTTCATCCTTATGATTTATTTTCCTCTTCTCCATGTTCTAAAAGCAAATGGAGTATGTATGAATGGCTTGTGTTAAAATAAAGCTTACATTGCCATAAAATTAGTCCCCATGCTTTTTGAGCTTGAGATCAGGTAAAAACCACACTGTTCTTGGATGGTGGCACCTGGCAATTTTTAATGGTCTTTCTAATGCTTATTATATTCATCTTTTTTTCCAAAATAGAAAAAAAAGAAGTAGCAGTGTTAAATCTTTGGCAGGAAAGAGCACTAGAGATTGTTAAGAAAGAAAAAGAATGAATTAGGAAGATTCCCTGGATTTATTTCCCCATGGCTATGTAAGGAAGAGCTTGCCAGTCTTCCTAGTGACCTGGTACCAAGAAAGTCTCCCAGGAGGACGAGGTCTATGTGGGGAAGGTGTTGAGATGCCTTGAATATGCTGTTTTGGTGCTAAAAGCACCACTGACTTTTAAGAACTACTAATAAATTTTATCATCCCCTCCCCCCCTTTTCTTAACACAAGGCCGCTGAGGAAGCACAAGACTTAGTCTCTTGCTACTCAGGCTTATCTTGTCTATACTGTTCTTTATTTGCCATCCTAAGAAAGATATTTTTTTAAAAAACAGCTTTTCTGAATTCTCGCGGAAATATTGCTGCATTTTTCCATTTCTCCTAGGAGTCGGTAAAGTGTTAAAGAAGATCAACAAGGCCATCAGCTCCAAGAAGAATAAGGACATCGTGACCGTGGCCAATGCAGTGTTCGTGAAGAATGGCTTCAAGATGGAGGTGCCCTTTGTCACCCGGAACAAAGACGTGTTTCAGTGTGAAGTCCAGAATGTGAGCTTTGAGGATCCAGCCTCCGCCTGTGATTCCATCAACGTGTGGGTCAAGAACGAAACCAGGGGTGAGTGGCCTCAGTTCCCCGGGGAACTGTTTTGTACGATCTTACACTTGGTGAATGAAAGTGTGAGGGGGACTCTGAGCTTCTAACAGGTCCCATGGCCCTCCCGTTGTGAAACGCCTGGACCCACCTGGCTGGTGTGTCTGTGCTCTCTTAGCGGGTTCCGTGACTCCGTCTACCTTCCTTCCCTTTTCTTGCTGCCACCACCCCCCTGTGCTGTTCGGGACGTTTCTCCCTGGGGCCCGGGCAGCAGAGTAGAATTCAGCCCCGCTGACTCTCCCTTTTCCTCGCTACATCTCCTCCTGGAGGCCTTGCCCGCAGGCCCTGGCCTAGTCTGAAGGTTCAGTTGCTCAGTCCTTCCTATGTTTCTGTGACTGCCCCTCTCCAACGTGTGAGATTCGGGATTGATCTGTCTCCTTGCTTTCCTTCCCTCTTGCTGCCGTCCCCTCCACGAAGTAGGTGCCTCCGCTTGGCTTACAATCAGCATGTATTATGCGTTGTTTATGCCCTGTTATTGTAGCACTTTGCACGCCGCGTCATGATTACGTGTTTACATGCATTTCTCCTCTCATTAGACTGAGGAAATGTCTAACGTGGGTGTCTTAAACCCGTTAATTTGCAAACTAGAGGTCTAGTTGGAAATGCTCTGGACTAGGGATGGGTCCAGAACAACCAAGGAAAGTGAACACTGCAGATATAGGCTGGGGAAGCTTTTTTCATAGGAGGTAGAGTTAAGGTCACAAGAAGGGACCCAAAGACTCAATTGGGACCCAAGGACAGAATGTGAGGAAATTGGCTTGTCGGGTCCTCTTTCTCCAAGCATGGTTCTGAGGGCGCCTGCATTAGAATTATCCAGAGCATTTGTTTTGAATGCAGGTCACTGAATCCCAGCCTCCTGTATCCGAATCTCTGAGGGAGGGGTCTAGCATTCTGCACTGAAATGAGTGCTCCCCCAGTCTGCCTCCACCCCCAACCCCCCAGCAGACTTGTATACGCAAATGTCTGAGAGCATACGACAGACTAGTGCAGAGATGGACCGGGAGGGCCCGGGAGGATGGAGGAGAGCCAGAGTGGTTTTGGTCAATCCACGGCATTCCTTCTCCACAGGGTCCTGGACAGCAAGATCCAGGCTTCCTTCCTAAAACCACAGAACAATCAGGAGACCTGCGAGTGTGGAGGGTTTAGTGGTTCTTTCTGGGCCTAGAGGACTAAGAACATTGGGTTGCTGGCACTCAGAGCTGGATGGCTGGATGACGATGGCATGTCAGTTCCCCCTGCCAGCCTTCTTTACCAAAGTGCTGGTAATAGTCACACTGTGTGCCACGTGACAGAGTTCAAACTACCTGGACACACACTGACTCAGTTGCTTACTTCATCTGTGGAGGGGAGTGTGGTAAGATTCAGCGTGTTTTTCAACCCTACAGACCCACTCCCTCTTTATAAACAAAGATTTTTACTATTAACTCTACCATCCTGAAATGAAATTCACAGCTCATGTAACCTGTGCACAAGTACACAAAATTTTTATTCTTCTTTTTAAATTGTTTTCAATTTTTAAAGATTATATTTATTTATTAGAGCGTGTGCACACATGAGTGGGGGGAGGGGCAGAGGGACAAGCAGACTCTCCACTGAGCAGTGAGCCTGACGTGGGGCTTGACGTGGGACTCGATCCCAGGACCCTCGGATCATGACCTGAGCCGAAGGCAGGTGTTTAACTGACTGGGCCACCCAGGCGCCCCACAAGTACACAAAATTTTTAAAAATTAGTATAATGCCAAACTGTAATACAAGGAAAAACAGAACTAATTTATGTATGTAGTTCAGTAGGTAAACCCTTGGGTACCAACTACACCTGAGAATGTAACAAAGCAGTCGTATTCTTAGAATAATTGCGAACTGACAGCTACAAAAACAGACTGAGACAGGTATGTCATACCAGTGACATGAAAACCACAAGCTGCCTTCTGATATTTCTGAAGCACTTTTTTCTAAAACTGTGCAAAATTCTCGGTAAATTTCAGAACACAATAAGAAGAGTCTCCGCTTGATGTGCACAGCAGTGACATACCTAGAAAATTCAGTGTACAGTAAGAACATGCCCCCAAACAGATACCTTTGTGTTTATGTGGAAAAAAGAGTGAGATTCTGGGCTCAGGGGATGATAAGCCGGTTTGTTGCTAGCGTGAATATCCACTGGGGGCATTTGGAAGCTACATGACAAGCAGGACACTTCTTTACCATGTGGGACCGTTTGGAACATCGCAGGACAAGTAGCATCTCTGGCCACCTGCCATTCAGCTGAAAGCTCTCCCACAAGTTCCCATGTTGCCCCCTTGGGGGGATCTGCCTCACTGAGGGGCACTTACCTGCCACAAGGACCCTGGAGATGGAACAGTCCACATTTGAAAGACTGCCCAGTGAGTGCGGCCCACAGAGATGACCATTCCTGCCCACTGCAGAGGGGGAGAGCCAGACACGAAGGTTCTTTCCAGTGTGAGGGGGTGATGGCCCAGCCAGGGCTGCGTGCCTGGGGCTCCAGCCTCAGCTGCTCCTTCACCTACTCTGTGCTCGCGTCCTGCATGCTTCGTCCCTGTCCCTCCAACTCACCAGGCTCTCTCCTGTCGCAGCCGGCTGCCCGGGGTGCTTTTCTTCCCCCTTCCCCTTGCTAATGCATATTCATTTTCACACCATCCAGGAATGGCTTCATAGTTGAAAGTACAGGCTCTAAGTTTGAATCTCAGTTCTGCCACTTCCTAGCTGTGTAACCTGGGGCAAGTTACTTAACCTCCCTGTGCCTCAGAGTCCTCATCTGTATAATGGAGATACGATAATGACAACTACTAAAATAGTTATAACAACATTAAGGTTACATTAAGGAATTACATTAAGGAATGTAAATAATACGCATTTAGGAAAGTGCCTAGCACTTAACAGATGTTCAGCAAGTGTGGGCTGTTTTTTATAGCTATTAGATCAAGTAATACTTCAGGGTATCCATCCCTGACCCCACTGACCAGATCAGATCCCCCTCTTATTTGCCCTCACATCCTTGAGTACTTCTGCTTCGAGGTATTTATTACTATTGCATACACTTTCCTGAGTCATTTATGCCAACCTCCCCCTCTCTCTTCTCCATAGCTTTCTGAGGGCGGGCTTCATTTTTTGTTTATTTATTTTCTTACCTAGAAGAGTACTTAGCATATGGTAGGTAGGTATCCAAGAATGGATGGTGGGGTGGTAGATGGATGGGTGGATGGGTGGATGGATTGATGGGTGGATGGGTGGATGGATGTATGGGTGGATGGATGTATGGATGGATGAATGGGTGGGTAGGTGGATGGATGGAAGGGTAGGTGGATGGATGGGTGGGTAGGTGGGAGGCTATGTGGATGGATGGATGGATGAATGGGTGGGTGGATGAATGGGTGGGTAGGTGGATGGATGGATGGGTAGGTGGATGGATGGGTGGGTAGATGGGTGGCTGGGTGGATGGATGGATGGATGAATGGGTGGGTGGATGAATGGGTGGGTATGTGGATGGATGGATTGGTAGATAGGTGGGTGGCGAGATGGATGCATGTTTACTATACATAGTTCTTGATGGCAGGTCCTCTACATGCTTCCTTGCTTCTAAACCATACATTTCTTACCTTTTTATCATTTCTTGTTATTTCTTCATTCCCCGTTATTGTATCTAGTCTTGATAGTGTCAATCAGAGGCTTTGGGTCTGGGAAGATTTCTTTATAGACACTTAATGAGCACTGACTGTGTGCTGAACACAGAGATAGGCTTGATTGTTTTAAAAGTGAATGACAGGGTCCTTGCTCTTGTGCAGTTTATGGTCCAGCTGGGATAGAGAGACACATTAAATTTGGCTGGAACAAAATACCAGAGGTATAATGGTGGCGCTGAGTGTTGAGCTTTATGGAAACTCCTGGGAGCTTGGGAGGAGGGTCTGAGGAGGTTTATTATAGGTATAGAACGGAGCTATGTCTTAAAGGCACCTAGGGGTTGGACTGGGTGATGTTTCCAGCAAAGGCAAGATACCACCTTCACTGCCAGGAGCCAACTGTAAGGAGTTTGCTATGGGCTGGAGCACAGAGTTGTAACTTCCTCCCACAGGACAGAAGCTGCCCTTGCATAGAATGATGACCGTTTATAGCTTGGGGATTTCTCCTTCAGGTCCTGATTTATGGTGGCATTGGTGCCCTCTTGTGTGAGTAAGGAGTAGTGGTGAAGCTCTTACTGAGGACCCTGGGGTCTGGGCAACCTCTGGATGTGCCTCTTGACCATGATTTAATGCAGACGTTTGTTTGTTGGACATCTGAATCTTCTTGAACATCATCTAAAAGGACTTAAAGCTCTCTCACCTGAATTAGACATTCTTGCTTCTTCAGAAACTATTGATTTTACTCTAACCATTTAAAGAATTATAACTTGCATTTATATTATGGCACTACATTTTTTTTTTTTTAATGCTGGGGCCAAAAGCTACAGTAAACTAATTTTTAGTTGTAAACTAATTAGTAAACTAATTTTTAATCGCTTTGGGTATCAGTAATCCCTCATAAACACATACACAGCTGAATCTTCAAAGACTGAGCAAAAGGAGCCTTAATGAAAACCCAAGCCTTCAAGCACAGATAGCATTTGAGAAAAGGGTCTTTGTGGCCTCAAAGAACATTCTGAAACTATCACAGTTGTTTGCTCCTTCACTCCCGACACAAACAAGATGGATGGTCCTTGACATTTTGTGGAGCAAATTTCCCTTCAAAGTCGGGAGGCCTTCCAGGACAGACCCCATTTCTTTTTATCTCTATAATATTACCACCTCACTCGATCCCTAACTCATAAACGTAGACACTAATTTTTCATTCTAGCCCTTCCCTAAGTAGCTTTGAGGCGTTATGGTACCAGGGATTCCAAGTGAATGCCCAACATTTCTAAAACCTTCAGAGAAATTAAACATTTATCCTTGATAAAATTGCACAGGCCAAAGAGCTTCATTTTTGACTGGGATTAAATCCACCCCATGGTTGAAAGGGCAAATGCATGTCTTGTGCTGATGGCAAACCCTCCTTGGCGGTTGCACATGTCAGTTATTAGCAAAGATAGGGAAATTCATCATTAATTAAGTATAGCTTATTTAGATGAGTAAAATTTTCTAAAACATGGGGTTCATAGGGAATTAATATAAAATTTCTTTTTTAAAAAAATTTTATTTGAGAGAGAGAGCACAAGGGGGGGGGGGAGGAGCAGAGGGAGAAGCAGACTTCCTGCTGAGCAGGGAGCCTGACGTGTGGCTTGACCCCCGACCCCAAGATCATGACCTGAGCCGAAGGCAGATGGTTAATCAACTGCACCACCTAGGTGCCCCAGTTATAAAAGAATTTCTTGATCCTCAAATAGAGGATCTCTAAAGACTTTTCGGATTCAGTGATTTTAGCTTTCATTTTTCAGTTTTCATTTTTAGTGGATCTCCAAAGTCTTCGGATACACTGATTTTAGCTTTAATTTTTCAGTTTTCATTTTTAGTGAGGAAAAAAAATGAGAAAGTACCAAAAGGGTGTTGTAAACAGTTCCTTTTTAAAGTCTTTTAAGGGCGCTGGGTGGCTCAGTTGGTTAAGCAACTGCCTTTGGCTCAGGTCATGATCCCGGGGTCTTGGGATTGAGTCCCGCATCGGGCTCCCTGCTCAGCGGGGAGCCTGCTTCTCCCTCTCCCGCTCCCCCTGCTTGTGCTCTCTCTCTCTCTCTCTCTCTCTGACAAATAAATAAATAAAATCTTTAAAAAAAAAAAAGTCTTTTAAAAATTCCTTTGATTTTTTTCACTGTCCATGCTCCAGCACTGCCTTTTGCCCTCAAATGGACTGCCAATCCTGAGTTTTTCCCTTGCCTGTTCTGTGACCTTCCAGGTATGATCGACAACCTGCTCTCCCCAAATCTCATCGATGGTGCGCTCACCAGACTGGTCCTGGTCAATGCCGTGTATTTTAAGGGTTTGTGGAAATCACGGTTCCAACCCGAGAACACAAAGAAACGTACGTTTGTGGCAGCCGATGGGAAGTCCTATCAAGTACCCATGCTTGCCCAGCTGTCCGTGTTCCGATGCGGTAAGTGTCCGCGTGGCCATGCCCCACCAGCACTTTCACTTCATCCAAGAGCAGATCTGACTTTGATTTTTTTAAAAAGGGCAGGGGAATGGAGGGCAGGATTGTTTTAAAGTCCATGGTAAAGTTTTGTATTCTTTACAGAGGTTATGTATTAATATATAGCATATAGGCTTTTAGGCAGAAAATTTAAAGAGCGAGGATAGCTCACAAAATATGAAATATAAATAGGCCTTAAGCCTATGAAAGCATTATCGGGTCATCATAAAAGTAAAAATTTGATTCTTTTCCACTTACCAGAGTCACAAACCTTACAAAGATTAACAAAGCCCAGTCATGGCTCTGGTTGGGGGGGCGGGGAGGTGGGCCCCGATCACGGTGGGTGGAAGGAGCTGTAGGATGGGGGACTTCCTAGGAGCCTGTGTAGTGATCCCACACCAAGGATTGTAAACTCTGAAGATCATCTCACCCTAGCAAATAAATCAAAGCCAGATATGTACGTATAGTGGAACATATGGGATAAATAGATTTAGATTTACATAAGTGGAGGATACAATATAGGGTTGACTTCAGAAAACAAGTTCTAGAACAGCAGATGCTGATTCATCTCATTTACGTAAAATACTTTCTATATATTCCTCCATCTGTGGAGACACGTCTTGGAGGATGTTCAATAAAATGTGAATGGTGGTAGTATTTCAAGTGATTATTTTTCTTTATTTGAATCTGCAAATTTTTGAAACAAGCATGTGTCAATTTTACGATCCAGAAAACAATGACCAACCCCTGCCATCATCGCCACAGTATTGATAAACGAAGCCTGGTGATTCTTTTTTTAAGCCTGGTTTCACCGAAGCAGTTGTCATGCAATTTAAATTGATGCTTTTCCTCTGTAAGTTAGCCTTTGTGTCTCCGATCTGTACCTAGACACATGGGCCCTGAGTACTACCTTGGCATATTCAGTCTCTGTGAGCTCAGTGCTGCTCAGTGTTTCACCAGCTGCGTGATTCTCTAAGCGAAGGAATGGCTCAGGCCAGGGCTGCAATAAACAAAGTCACTTTCCTTCTTGCTTCTCGTTCATCAAGCTTCTAGGTAAAATTTTGTCATTCCCTCAAATGTTTCTTTACAAGATAATATGTATTTAAAAGCCCTGCAGAAAGATAACGTGCTCAGCAACTGAGAATAATAAAAGGCTCCTTTTGCCCAAAAGTCATCCCTCTTTCCCATGGTAGCCCAGCCCTCCCTACTCCCCACTGGTGTTGCCAGGAAGACCTCACTGGAATGCCCGCAAAGCCACCAGCTCGTATCTGAAGCAAAGCCCTTTTATTTGAGGTCAATCTTTATACACATTCTCTGTTCTAATAAAACAACTAAAAGTGAAGGGCCTTCAATGATTGTATGTTTCTGTTGCTGGAAAATAAATGTCAGTAGTGAAAGATTAAAACGCAAGGATCCTGTAGACATTCCTGTGAAACACGAATATGTTTATTTTTACAGGAATGGAACATCTTTTCTGGATTAGAGTACGTTCCTAGAGAGGGAGTTCCATATCCGGGTAGCTTTTCCATTAAGAACCGGTTTGTCTAAGAGTGTATGTGTGTGTGTTACAGAAAGTAATGCACAAACGCATTCTTGTTGTCAAGGATTCTAACTGCATAGAACTACAGTAAGCTGGATGCCTTCCCTCCATCTTCCCTGAGTCACGCCCTCCCTTCTCCATCCTCTTCCCCCCTGTTCTGAGGCCCCAGGAGGCTGCGTCGCGGCTCCCCTGCCTCCCATTGAGTTGGCTGTGGGGTGAACTAGCAGGTGATAGGACTGCGGGAGGAGAGGGTTTGGGGCATTGACTTCCAGGCCCTCCCTGCGGTGCCCAGGGCTGCCGCACCCCTGCGAGAAAGGTCTCCACTCCTGAGCAGGTGTGGCCAAGAGTGCTTTCTCTCTGGGTCACCATGCCGCCCTCCCCCCTCCCAGCCTACATTTGGTAATGTTTGTAGCCCAAGGTACTATCCCGAATGGCTTCTCTGTTCTCTACCCATGCTTTATAAGAACTCTCGTCATTAAACTCCTTTTCAGTGACCCAGTGATCCTGTCTCTTCCTATCGGACCCTTCCTGGTCTGCACTGAATTCAGTACAGAAGGAAACCCCAGCTCTCCACCGTTCTCGTTCCCTCACAGTAAACACAGTGGACAGCCACCGTCCTCCTTGCCCTCCTCCCTGCGCCTTTCACGGGCGTTTACTGACTGGGAATTGGAACCCGTTCTCTTCCTGGGCCGTGCCACAGAGCTCACGGGGGTCCCACGTTCCCTGGTTTCCCTCTTGGGCCAGCACAGCAGCTTCTCACAGTGAGACGGCGCGGATCTGTCTTCCTGCATCTGTGAGGACAGCATAGCAGCTGTTTGTGTTCGTGACCACAGACTGCTTAGCTGGTCACCCCCTTGCTGCCTGTCGCTGTTTGTGTTCGTGACCACAGACTGCTTAGCTGGTCACCCCCTTGCTGCCTGTCGCTGTTTGTGCTCGTGACCACAGACTGCTTAGCTGGTCACCCCCTTGCTGCCTGTCGCTGTTTGTGTTCATGACCACAGACTGCTTAGCTGGTCACCCCCTTGCTGCCTGTCGCTAGTCTGGCCAGCACGACCAGCCAGCGCTCAGAGATGGGCCGTTGCCGCTGAGCTCAGAGGCCGCCCGGCCCACTCACACGACCTCTGCAGCACCCAACCCACCCCCCCCACCCGCCGTCGCAGGTGTTCTGGGCCTCACCACGACCCCTCAGCCCCTTTGTAGAAGCATCACTATTCCATGTATCTGTCTTCCGGACCATCCCCCCAAGACGCCATCAAGACCTCGGAGAAGATTCACTTAGTAACGTTAAGAAGAGAGGGTGGAAAATGAAAGAGGAGGGGAAAACCCTTCTGACTATGTCCCATAAACTAGAAGCACTTTGAGGATAGAAATTCTTCTAATTAACTAAAAAAAAAGGACTTGAAATCTTTTTTTTTTTTAGAAGAAGTGTATTTTTTTTTTTTTAAGATTTTTTTATTCATGAGAGACAGAGAGAGAGAGAGGCAGAGGCAGAGGGAGAAGCAGGCTCCCCAAGGAGCAGGGAGCCTGATGCGGGGCTCGATCCCAGGACCCTGGGATCACAACCTGAGCCAAAGGCAGACGCCCAACCAACTGAGCCACCCAGGTGCCCAGAAATGTATTTCATGCCCATTGCAAAATCTACAAATAAAACATTGTAATGAGGCAGAAAGTAAATGTTCTCCTATAACTCCATTTCCCAGCATAAGAACCCCTATTTAGCAGTAGGTATATAATTTGAGACCTTTTCTATGGATATAGAAAATATGCCTGTGAAACTTTTTTGCATACATAGGATTGCCCTGTAATTTCTATTCTGTAATCTGCTTTATACATTAGATAGTATATCGTGGAAAACTTTGTTAACTCATGTGGATTTATTTCATCCTTTTATCAGCTGTATAACATTCCATGGCATAAATGTATTATAATATTCTATGGATATTATTATATATAATAATATATATATTATTACATTTTTCCTGTAATAAACACTTCAGCGAGCATTCTTATGCATAAATCTTTAGAAACTCAGAATTTATAAAGGTACTTTCATTGGATAGGAATTGCTGAGTCCAAAGTTGTTATAATTTTTTTGATTTTATGGTTATGAGTTTAGGCATAAAAGACTTTATTTTGAAAGAAGACCACAAAAAATTCCAAATATATGTATATATGTGTGTATATATAAATATATATATGAATATACAATATATTTCAAGCTTCCACTCTCCTCTGAGCTTCCAACTCATACCTACCTATCCAAATACCTCTCTACTTGGTTGTCTATTAAGTTTTAGTTCCATAGATGAAATATATTATTGTCCTCACCCATCTGGTTCTCCTGCCATGTTCCTTAGCTCAACAAATGGCACCTATCCTCACCCAGTTGCTTAAACCACACCTTCCCCATCAGCTCTCCCCAGACCCCCTTTGCATTTCAGCTAGAATATGGACCACCACTACATGCACTGGATCTGGTTTTTGTTTTCAAATCTGTATTTCAATTTCTTCTGAAGTATAGCTGAAACAATTCCCCAAGAGCCCAGGAAATCCATAAAGCTACTTGTAGTAGAAGGTAATTGGAGGGATTTTCATCTATAAAGTTTTCCTGATGTTCAATATTTAAAATACTCTCTTTGATTTTAGGGGCCAAAAAGAGTTCTTAACATTTCAATGAGCCTAGTTTCTTCCTCCCTTGTAGAATTTAAAGAAGGGATCAGAGTCTTTAGGGGGCTTTCCAGAAAATCTGGATCAGGGCGCCTGGGTGGCTCAGTCGTTAAGCGTCTGCCTTCGGCTTAGGTCATGATCCCAGGGTCCTGGGATCGAGTCCCACATTGGGCTCCCTGCTCAGTGGGAAGCCTGCCTCTCTCACTCCCCCGGCTTGTGTTCCGTCTCTCTCTGTCAAATAAATAAATAAAATCTTTAAAAAAAAAAAAAAAGAAAATCTGGGTCATCCTCAAAGTACCACTTACAGAAAGTTCTAAATCTTCTCCATGTTTTTGATACTTGGTTCTTTGCCTGTTACTTCTCATTAAAGGTTTTGTTGATCCCCATTCATCCAAGAGAAAAGATTTCTCTTCCCTTCTAATCTATTTCCTCGTTTCCAGCATGAATGAATCCTGCTTCATTCACATTTTTCTATACTCCAGCATTAATCCTCATTAAAGAACACTCCGTCTACTTCCCAGATGTTAAAGCGTGGAGAACCTGGGCGGGACCTTTTAATGGAAAGGTATCTGGGACAAAGACAGGCTCCCTGCTCTGACACGAGGCTCCAGATCCCCATCCTTGCTTGATTCATTCTGCCCTGGAGCTGTGCCCACTGCAGCAGCCGTGGTTTTCTTGGGGGATTGAGGCTGCGTTTCATCTGTTTGAGCAGTGACCGAGCACTCAAGAAGAAACGCATTTTGCAAAGCTTCTCCCATCAGTAGATGAAAGTTTTTACTGTGTGCAAGCCTCTGTGCTGAGCAGTGTACTACAGGTACAGTCTCGTTGAATTTTCACAGCAACCCTGTAAGCCAGGCACCGTGATCCCACTTTATAGACGAAGAAACTAAGACTTGGAGTTAAGCCACTTGCCCAAGACCCAGAGCTAGTGTGTCAGAAGAGGCAGGATTTGAACCCAGATTCTAGAACTCCAGATCTGGTGTGTTTAACCTCAGCCCTGGTCCTCTGTGAGAAGACACTGAGAGAGCAGCCCTTTAGTGATCAGGTTAGGAGAGGAGGGGCTGTGTACAGAGGCATCCTAGCCAACATTTGCCATCAGCTCCTGTGATCAGAAGCAGAAGTGGGGCCAGGGAGAAACGAATCACTGGGCGGATGTGAGTGCGTACAAAATACTTAGCGGTTATTCGTATTACTGATCAGTTAATGGTGTATCCAGTGGAGGGCGCCTGGGTGGCTCAGTCGGTTAAGCGGCTGCCTTCAGCTCAGGTCATGACCCCAGGGTCCTGGGATTGAGCCCCACATCGGGCTCCCGGCTCAGCGGGGAGTCTGCATCTCTCTCTGCCCCTCTCCCCTGCTTGTGATCTCTCTCTCTCTCTCTCTCTCAAATAAATAAAAATCTTAAAAAAAAAAAAAAAAAAAAAAAAGATGATGTATCCAGTGGAGGCTGGATTCACTGGTGGAGGTAGAAGCTGTCTCCCCCACTGGAAAACACACCCCAGCTCGTAATTTTTCATTATTCATGACCCCGATTCTTCTTATCACAACAGCAAATGTTTCTAGAAGTGGTTAACAGATGCCTCCAGGTCCTTATTTCATGCCCTGGAGCAATCACTTATTAACTGCTTCCCAAACTGCACAGTTTCTAGAACAGCTCTGCCAGAGTCAGGGCCTCCTATTTTCTTTGAAGATTAAAG
Source organism: Halichoerus grypus (assembly GCF_964656455.1). Lineage (NCBI taxonomy): Eukaryota > Metazoa > Chordata > Mammalia > Carnivora > Phocidae > Halichoerus > Halichoerus grypus. The sequence continues at coordinate 179,825,204 of NC_135715.1, read as the reverse complement.
GGCTCATTAGGAAGTGGTGTTTTTTCTGACTCTCCCATTGATTTTCCAGTTTCTGCCGAGGCCATTTTATTACACAAGGTAAAAGGAAAGTTAAAGAGTCCCATCTTTGGGCGCCTGGGTGGCTCAGTTGGTTAAGCGACTGCCTTCGGCTCAGGTCATGATCCTGGAGTCCCTGGATCGAGTCCCGCATCGGGCTCCCTGCTCAGCAAGGAGCCTGCTTCTCCCTCTGACCCTCTCCCCTCTCATGTGCTCGCTCTCTCTCATTCTCTCTGTCTCAAATAAATAAATAAAATCTTTAAAAAAAAAAAAAAGAGTCCCATCTTTGATTCTTAGGCAGCCCCGGGACAGCAGCGACCTTGAGTGACAGTTCCTAGGCATCCGGAGCCAGGCTGGGCCGCTCAGGGTTACTGAGCGGCCCCTCAGGCAAATGCAGCAGATGGGAACGGGATATACTGAGCACCCCCCAAATTGCCCACAGTTTGCTTCCTGAAGGAGAAACTCAAATGTCATCCTGTCATGTCACATATTCTAATAGCATTGCTATTCTTTATCATATTTTATAGCTAAAAGTGTTCGTTATGTAACAAAGACAAAGTTCGCAGTCTCTCTCCCTTTTTCCCTCCCTCCCAACCCCCCACCCGTGGAGAACTGGCTTATTGAAGTTCCCTGTCTCACACGCGGTGACTGGCAGAGGTCGTCCCCAGAGAAAAGACAGTGAAAACCATGAGAGAAACTCGCTTTCTCTTTTCTCTTTTTCTTAAATGCATTATTCTTCTAGGTCATCTAGAGCAGGGGAAGGAGGTGGAGGAGGCCAGGCCCTGTTAAGCGCCTTACATATTATTTCTCATTTAATCATCACAGCGACCCTGTGAGGGGCGTACTTTTAATGTCCCTGATGTCTCCACTGTCCATAGTAAGAGGCACACAGAGGTTAAGTGCCTCACCAAGGTCACTGCGTTCTTAAAAAGTCTGAAGTGCTTAATAAACCATTTCAGAGATCCGCCAGAAATCTAGAAATGCTGGCTTTCCATTCACATAGTTAGTTTTAATAAGTCTCTCATTACATGCCTAATGTAAAGGTTTGGCGGATCCTAAGGCACGCTCCATGGAAGACTCTTTCCCGGGGAGTCAGGGGCCTCCGTGGGCCCCGTACCCCTGAGCTGGGCCTCCGGCTGGGGCCTTCATGAACACACTAGCACCGGCTCTCACCAGTAGCACACAGTTGTGCTGCTCAGCTGCTGAATGTTTTGAATGTTTTACATGGAATAAAAGGGTTCTAGGAGCAAATGAGTTCAGGAAACCTGGGGATAGCTAAACAGCTCTCCTTCAGAACATCTCAGAGCCTTTACAGCACTGGTATATATTAGGAAGCTGCAAGAAGAATCAGTCCAGTGCTTCCTAAACTTACTGGGATATGGAATCTCTTTGTCTACTGGGCGACATACAGGTTGAGTGTTCTCCAGACGACCACCATTTTGAGAAGTGCTGGTCTAAATTGTTTTCAGGTTTTCATTAGTAAGTATAAATATCATAAGGTATCTAAAAGCCATAAGGACAGTTACTGGAATGGGTGAAGAGTGAGTAGGGAGTCGGGGTAGTGGAGAAGGAAGGTCATCGTTGGCATTAGGCATATTGAGTCCAAGTCCTGGCGTTCCACTTCTTAGCCCACGTGTCCCTTGGCAAGTTACTTAATTTCTCTAATTGTAGCCTCCCCAGCTGTGAAATAGGACTGCTTGTACTACCTCATGGGGCACGGTAGCTTCTAAATGTGTTGAAGTGGTTGGCGGGGGACCTAAACAATGGAGCTGTTCATCCCTTTCTCCTTTCTCTTCACATGCTCACATGGGCTCAGCCAAAAGAACCGTTCTCAGGCAGTTCCAGCTCATTCCTTTATTCACATGATAAGGGTCAGCTTCTTGCAAAGCCCTGTATTCTAAATGCCTCATGATCTAGTTCAATTCAACTCAACAGAATTAATGTTATTTTAGTGACGCCCAAAGGCATTCTGTTAAGACATGTCAAAATTGAAGAAAGATAATTCTTTACCAGAGAAAGAAGAAATAAGTGTCTCTTTATCCTCCTAAGGAAACTATATTTGGAAAAAAGTTTTTAAACTGAATCGCCCTCTTCCCTCTGAAGCTACCCATGTGATCAGCAAACACTCACGCCACTTCTAGAAGTCATCGGGGATACACTGAACCTGCCTCTGATTTCTTTAGGGTCTACAAGCACCCCCAACGATTTATGGTACAACTTCATTGAACTGCCCTACCACGGGGAAAGCATCAGCATGCTGATTGCCTTGCCAACCGAGAGCTCCACCCCGTTGTCGGCCATCATCCCTCACATCAGCACCAAGACCATAGACAGCTGGATGAGCGCCATGGTGCCCAAGAGAGTACAGGTCATCTTGCCCAAGTAAGTGGTGCCTCTCCCTGAAGAGAAAATAATGGGAGTGCTCAGTCCCTGGTAGCAATACCGGACCTGAGGCTAGGAAAGGCAGAGCCTAAATCCTAAAGCTGATTTACTTTCCAGAAATTGCATGGTGGGAATACAAGGCTCTGCTTTTGTAGAAGCTTCCCCCCCACCCCCCAGTTCCTGTGCCTCTCATGTGGCAGGAGAATGATAATGGGGAGGGAAGGAAAGAAGGCCTGGCCTCTGAGTCTCCACAAGACCTCAAGCTCCTTATACCATTTTGAGGGCTTTTAACATATTTAATTTTCTTCAAAAGACTGAAAAACACATGTATAACTGTAAAGGTTAGTCATGTTTCTGGTATTTTGATAAGGAGTTTCATTTTAGTCTTCTTAAGTTTTAGCTGGAAGTTCCTGAAGGCCAAGGTCCAAAAGCTAGGTGGTAAGGAAATATTTTGAAACCATCCAGGCAGAATTCTTACATTAGTATCATACTATGGCAGTTCTTTATTGCACCCTAAAAGTATAATGTTGGTGGAATTTGAACTGTTATGACTTGAAACCAAGGGGAAAATAATCCCAAATTCTGCCTGAATCCTAAATTTCTAACAGGTCAGAGAATGCTTTATACCCAGACCTGTGAAAGAGGCAGTAAACGTCCCGTCTGTGATCGTGTCGCCAGTACCCAGAGCTTTTAACCAGCCGCATCTCAGGGTGGGAAAGATACCTTCCAGTTCTAATAGCTCTTAATTCTCCAGTCACTAAGTTAAGTATAATCTGACGAGTCCATTCATAATAAGTATTAGTATCCTCCCAAGATTTTTTTTTATTGTGAAGTGAGCTTTCATGTAGGCAGGGCTTGATATAAATGAACAAGATGGTAGGTTGACATTATAAGTAAAGCACAATTATAACAGTAAAATTATCATCAGAGCCCATCTGTGAGGAAGATCTGCTCACTACCCTGATCGCTCTTCCACCAAGTGGGAGAAAGCCTGGTAAAACACCCTCTGATGATAGGTTTAATAGCTGACGTTTACATAAGTGTGGTTCTAAGGCCAGATAGGTCTCAAGGATCTGAAACTCTTGTGACACCCAAATAGAATGAGTGCATTGTCACCAAGTCCTAATGTTGGTTCCCGTTTTCCTAGTAAAATGCTTTCAAAATCCCAACAGGAAGGAGCAGGAATGTGTCTCCTCTCTTTTGACCATCCCCAATATGGCAGCCACCATGATGTTTGGTTGGTTAGAAATGGGGAAGAACTGTAGATATTCCAGTCACTGTTCCAGATACCCCCCCATCAGCGTGAGGGAAAGTGTTTCTGCAGATCTCCCTAAGAATTGGAAAGGGGGGGCCTCTAGCACATGAGGGTGAGGCCACCCCTGTTTGCTGCAACGGTGTACTGCTCATTTTGCCAGCTAAGTGTTTGAGAGATGAGTTGTTCTCTACTTATATCTTGGAACTACAATTTCAGATACAATGTAGATTGGTGTTCAGAGCATACTTAAAAAGGAATCAGTTTATCAACACTTCCCCACCGGCACTGATTATATCATTTTACATTGTTTATGGTATAATGATTTTCCCTTATCTTCTCCTTTCCTGCTAGGTTCACAGCCGTAGCACAAACAGACCTGAAGGAGCCTCTGAAAGCTCTTGGCATCACTGAGATGTTTGATCCATCAAAAGCAAATTTTGCAAAAATAACAAGTATGTTCAATTTAAAACTTTGTCTTAAACTTGAAGACTGTGTTACAAACTGGGTCTCTGATTTGTTCAGAAAGAAAAGATCAGGGGTGCTTGGGTGGCTCAGTCCATCAAGCGTCCAGCTCTTGATTTCGACTCAGGTCATGATCTCAGGGTCGTGGGATCGAGCCCCACGTCAGGCACTGCACTTAGTGGGGATTCTATTTAAGATTATCGCTCGCTCGCTCTCTCTCTCTCTCTCCCCCCCCTCTGCCCCTCCCCCTGCTCTCTCTTTCTCTCTCTCAAATAAATAAATCAGTCTTTAAAATTAAAAAAAAAGAGTGAAAGAAAAGATCAAAATTAGGAGTATGCTGGCCTGAAACTCTCCAAGATTTAATCTGATTTATCACCAAATGATGCTGTTCATCCTCAATCATCTAAATTAGCAGAAATCATTCATCCCTATGTTTCACGTGTACATTTCATATGAGGCCCAAGTGACTCTACAGTTAAAGAAGACCTTCGTGTATCGTCTGTATTACTTACGAATTTAGCTCCTAAGTAGTCTTTCTTTTTCAAACGCAAACTATTCCCCTGTGTTTGAAGAATCAAGATTTTTAAACTCTCAGACACTTGCTTCCATCAAGCAATAGGCATGTACCATATCCAGATATGTATTTTGGCATTTAATGCCCATTAATCCGAAATAGTATAAATTCAGGGGGCTCTGATTGGAACCTTTCTTTGCCAAAGCATCTAGGATGCACCTGGTATCCTATCGCTTCCTTTGCCAATATATGTACCTTTTCCTAGAGTTATGTTCCTAGTGAATATAACTCAGTTCTTGGTCCTTTTAATTTGGAGCACAGCAACCTCCTTCCAAAGAAAAGTCATGGCTTAAACATTATTTGTACTCCTTTTGTGTTTTTCCCCTTGAAGTTCATTGCTGACCTCGATGGCCTGCAGGTAAACACCTGTGTTCCCGTCCTTGGGCTACACACGACATGCCTGGTGAACTTGCAGCTGTAGGGATATTCTGACGCTCTTTCATTCTTGGATAACCAAACTCATCCCCAGTCCAGCAGCCTGAGCATCACCTGGGAGCTTGTTTGAAGGGCACAATCTTGGGTCTCACCCAGACCTACTGAATCAGAATCATTTTAGCAGGATTCCTCGGCCCAGTGACGTTAGAGAGCACGTTCCCCCCGAGGTTCTCTTCTGTGGCCCACCTCCTACACCGTGGCCACAGGGAGTTCACAGGTGCTCGGAAGGAGGACCAGGTGCCTGAAATTCTCCTGAGATCTTATGCTTTACCTTCCGGTGACTTGCACCCTGCAGACATTCCTCTCATTCCCCATTGGTCATATTAGAGCCCAGCATCTGTGCTGTTGAAAGTCCACTTTTCCCCCTTTGCTTCCAGACCTATGTCCCTCAAGGCTATCATTAACTTCTGTTTGCATTCTCCTCCAATGCCGTGGCCAGTGGGTATTGCTGGAGTGATAAGGCTTTGCTGAGAAGGAAAGTGAATTCACTAGAAGGTTCCAGAGGCACAATTGCCGTTCTGAGTCTTGTTCTAAATCCTTCTTACGTTCAACAGTCTTCTCACTAATACGGCCTTGAGATGACTGGCTTTTGTTGTGAAAAGCCACTAACCAGCCATATGACCTGAGGGCCGATTTCTTCACCCTCTGGGCCTCAGTTTCCCCTATCCGTAAAGGCCATCTGAAATGGCCTTTCTGGATCTGATATGCTGTCCTTTGCAAATCATATTACTGCCTTGCTTCTTCTGGAAAACTGGACTTCCTTTTTAAAGCTCTGCTCTTTTTATTTTTTTATACAATGCTGAGTGATCAGAGTTGAATTGATAGAGCTACTGACACGTTCAGGGTCGGTGAGTCCCTCCTCAGAAGTGATACCGCAGTTCGCTTAGCAGAGACTGAAATTCACGGCAGGTGACCGTCACCCTACAGCCTTCAATCACCAGACTGGAAGAGGTCACTTCTCCTGACACCTTTTAAGAACTGGAATTTGCCATGGATTTGAAGTTACTTCCCCAGCCAAATGGATGGCCTGCGTATCAAACAAATGCTGTGTTTGTTTTATTTTCTGGAAACAGGGTCAGAAAACCTGCATGTTTCTCACATCTTGCAGAAAGCAAAAATTGAAGTCAGCGAAGATGGAACCAAAGCCTCAGCAGCAACAAGTAAGAACTGGGTCAGGAGCCAGGACGGGCTGCGGTGTAGGGGCACGAGCGTGCTGTCGCCCGCCCAGCCACTCAGCCAATAGGTAGCGAACCCGGTTCCCCTCACCCCCCCCTCAGCACTGTGTGTGGGTTGCCCCCCAGGTGACGGGGGTGAATTTAGACAGAGTGAGGACCTGCCTCCTCAAGGCTCAGAGTCTGTTTCATTAAGGAAAGCCCCTCAGTGCGAGACATTCCAGGACAAGAGTCGGTAAGCTTTCTCTGTAAAGAGCTCGATAGTGTGTATTTTCTGCTTTGTGGGCGGTGCTGTCCCCACTGCAGCTTCTCAGCTCCGCCCCTGTGGCGGGAAAGCCGCAGAGCTGATGGGGGCCAGTGGGTGTGGCTGTGTGCCAATAAAGCTTTATTTATAAAAGCAGGATCTGACCCCCTCAGACTTGGCCCGAGGGCTGGGGTTTGGTGACCCCCGCCCTCAGAAGGTTAAAGCATATTCTGGCTTCTTCTTGGCAGAAAATCCCAATCTTCATATTGAAACCTTAAATAATAGCAACTACCAGTAGGAACTAGGCAGGTCAGGTCTGTCCGGGACAAAGTGAAGAAGGAGCGAGCAACTGTTGCGTTACAGCGGGATTGCTGGGCCACCTCCTTCGATAAGTAGAACATCCACATCTGCTTTCTCCTCATGGTTTAATAACGAAGGAGAAAATAGAACACTCCTAGATTGGTTTTCATACCCCCTAATTACCCATCTGAGGCTGAGTGGATAGATCTGGCCAAACTCTGAACTCATAAAGGGAATGTCCCAGCTCTGCTTGTACCTGGGTCACATATTTCTGGTCATTAAAAGGTACCATTTATGCTCCCAATAGACACTTTATGGCCTTTCTAGAATAAACATTTAATTTGTAATCCTTTAAAATAGCATTAAAAACAAAAGCCTAGAATACGAGTGCTTCAAATTTTTCAGATGCTTTTTGTCTCTTCTGGGTAATTGTGAGAGCTGAATTTTGCCAGTTATTGACTAATTGTGCCAATTAGCGTTACTGTCGGGACTGGCTCCGTAATCTGCAGGGCGCTGTGCAGAATGTAGCGATGGCGCCCTCACTGAGCACTTAATTAAGACTTTGACGACAGCAGCAGCAGAGCACTGAGCCGAGCGTGGGGCTCTCGTGAGTGTGCCTGCCAGGCCACACGCCCAGGAGGCCAGCCCTGCTGGCTCCGTCACCAGGGCTGCTATTAGAGCGGGCCCACAGATGGGGTCAGGGGCGCTTGTGCAGGAGAAGTTTATGCCTCGTAGTTCTGGAGGCTGGGTGGCCAAGATCAAGGGCTGGTTTCTCCTGAGGCCTTTCTCCGTGGCTTGCCGAGCGCTGCTTTCTCCCTGTGTCCTCACGTGGCCTTTGCGCTGGGCACACACATCCCTCGTGTCTCCCTCTCTTCTTATAAGGACACCAGTCCTATTGGGTCAGGGCCCCGCCGTCGTGACCTCATTCAAACTTAAATACCTTGGGGGTTAGGGCTTCCACATAGGGATTTTGAGGTGGTACAGTTCAGTCCACAAGACCTGCTAACTCTTGATTGCTTTTCAGTAACCCTGGGTTGAGTGCTTTACCTCAACATAGCTGCAGATGGTTCCTTTGTGACATCAAACCTAAGTCATTAGTGCTTCCCAGGGTTTGAGGAAGAGAACTGGGCCCTTGTGGCAAGAGCGGTGCAGTTTTATCCCCAGCACCCACCCTCCTGCAGGGCCGTGTCACAGGCTTATGAAATTGAAGCCACCGTGAGTAAGCATGGCCGAGGGAGCATGTCTAGGACTGTGGGCTAAGGAAGTTTGCTTTCTGACTCCAGCGTCTGCACCAGCTAGGTTGAACAGCAGCATGGGGTGGTGGGTCCCAGGTGAGAGGTCTCCGTTACCATGCAGAGGGGACCCACCAGAGGAAAAGGCACAGACAAAATGGTTGAAAACTAAGCTGGGCCTTGATATACAGGAAGGATTTGGCTAGGCTACAAGGACCAAGGGGCCTTCATCAGCAAGGCAGATGGTATGAATAAAAAATAGGTAATAATAAGAGTGAATGTGCATTAGGTGTTTGTTAAGTGACAAACACTTTTCTCAGAGTTTATAATATGTTCTATGTCGTTGAATCCTCATAAAAACCCTACGGAGTGAGTACATTTATTAAAGAAGATGGTAGCTGTGTAGACTGAATGAGACACGGAATGGAAAGGGCCTGGCCCATGAGAGGGGTTCAGTAAATGGTGGCCATTGGGCCTGTTCTAACCTGGCCAGCCCATGGGACGGGCATTGTGTCCTCTAACTCCAGCATCGAAGATCCTTGCTGGCCTCACGCTGGGTGTACAATACATTTTCTTTTTCTTCCCGTAGCTGCGATTCTAATTGCAAGGTCATCACCTCCCTGGTTTATAGTAGACAGACCTTTTCTATTTTTCATCCGACATAATCCTACAGGTAAGCGGCTCTTCTCTTCCATTGTTCGCTAGCTGTTAGAATTCAGAAAGGTATATGGAATCATAGTTAAATCCAACCTTGCTTCTCTTAATTCATCTCCCTTGTGTCAACGATTGCCAACACTTTGAATAATAGAACCGCCCACCTTGAAGAGATAGGAAAACCATGGCTGTGTTTACAGAGTGTGATGGAATCTTTTAAACACTGATTTTAGGTTTGTTGGTTTGTTTGTTTTTAACATAGAGCTCTGCAGCCCTTTCGGGGATTTTTGACAGCTGTTGATCTTTTTGTCCACATTTTTGTAAATGCAGTAGTTAAATTTTATAAGAAATTACCTGTCCTCAACCTCTGTAAGCCCCCTCTATTGTTACCGCCCGAGAATTGTTAATTCGATAGATCTTGGCTCCCTAAGTCATGGGTTCAGAGTTGGCTCTGTCCTTCAGCTTCATCTTTAAAATGTGGATAACAGTAGTTCTTACCGCTTAGTACAATTATGAAGAATAAGTCAGATTGTCTTTGTGGAGAGCTGACTAACACAAGCTTGTTCCTTAACCTTTTGTCTCACCGTATCTTTAATGTCGTAATTTGTGTGCTTCTGCACCAAAGTCCAGTATGGGAGCCTCAAGCCACACGTGGTTATTTAACCTTAACTTTTAATAATTAAAACTTAAAATTCAGTTTCTTAGTCAGACTAGCCATGTTTCAAGGGCTCAATGGCCACATGTGACTAGTGGCTACCATATTGGACAATGAAAATATAGAGTGTTTCCATCACTGCAGAAAGTTCTATAGGATCGTACTGCTTGAGAACAATAGGTTACTCGCAGCCTAGAGACTATCCCTCAAATACGCTTTATTATCTTATTTTAAGAAATGTTTTTTATAGAGTTACACCTTGTTTCCTTCTAATTCTGTAGGTGCTGTCTTATTCATGGGGCAGATATACAAACCCTGAAGAGTGTACAAGAGAAACCACGCAAAGCAAAGGCTCCTTTGCAATGAAAACAAGACTCCTTTCCTACATCTTTCATAGTTCTGTTAAATATTTTTGTACATTACTTTCTTTTTCAAAACTAGTTCTTGGGAACAGAGACTCAATGATGCAAGCATTTCTGTTCTGGGACATATATCAAAGGGAAAAAGGGGCAGGATGGCTGGAACACTGTACTGACAAATGAATAGAAAGGCTTCAAAATGTCTAAAAAATCCTTTAAACTACTGAGCTAACCCTCTTGAGTATTTACTGTCCAGTTCAGGAGTTTTGTTTTGTTTTGTTTACATGTGTGGCATTTCAGAAGAAATTGAATCAGTGTGACGGGGAAAAAATTTTTAAAAAAATTAAAAAAAAAAACGCAACAACACATTTTATGGTAGCTTTTACTTTTTTATGAAAAAAATATTATTGGCCTTTTTAATTCTTTTGTTTTGGTCCCATCCAAAGTCTTGATAGTAAGTATTATTTCGGGGGTAGAAATAGTGAAATCTCTAGCCTCTTTGAGTGTTTTTGTTGTTGTCGTTGTTGTTTTCTATAATGCATGTATTCACTAAAATAAAGTCTAAAATACGAATGTCTTGCTAGACAAGGTTTGCTGTTGTGCAGTGTGCCTGTCACTACTGGTCTGTACTCTTTGGATTTGCATTTTTGTATTTTGTACAAAGTAAAAAATAAAGTGTTATGAGTAGTAAAAAAAAAAAAAATGCCATTTCTCTGTGATTGAAAATACAACAAAAGAAACAGAGCCTTTTAAAAATACTTTAACTTCTTCTACTAAACCTTTGCACTCGGGCACGCAGCAGAATACCCACGGCCCCTGGCCTTGTCCTCCTGTTTTCCTCTAACACTGGCAATCAGACACTGTTCCCTGCTTCACCACCTCTCAGCTTCCAAGTCCCTGCCTAGGAGGAGAGGAGGCTGCGCCGGGGCGATCCCAGCCCTCATATCAGCAGTGGCTCCCTCAGCGCAGGATTCAGAATGTTCCCAAAAGAGTAGGGTTTTATAGCAAGTACACACGGAAGGTGCTGGGTCCTGAGACACTTTGAACTCGGGAGTGAACAGCGCATGTTACATTTTTGGCGATCGGCCGGAGTGTTTGTTTCCTGATAGGACAAGATTTTTTGTTTTCTTTTGTTTCTGGAGAACTGCTCACAATTCCAAGGTTACCATTTTTTGTTTGCCTAGTTTGTTGTTGTTTTTGCTTTACTAATTTCCTAACGTTTTGAGTCATCTAATATCAGAATGCTTTAAAATATGTATCAAAACTTAAAAACATTTCTTTTAAGACCCATGAGCTTGACTCATCATTCTTTATACATTAAAACTTTACACCCAACAGTCCAACAATTCGCCATTTGTGATTCTTATTTGTCAAGTGGGCTGAGCTTTGCTGTTTGCAACTATTTAAGTACGGGTACTTGGGTTAGCCAAGAGAGAAAGGAAGGGGGGCGGGTAATTGCTTTCCTTAATTAAGAGTAAATGCCAGAAATTTATTTTGAAGGGTTAACACAGACTCCCTGTACTCTAGCGAACATGCTAGTATAGTTATTAATGCCTTTTAGAGGCAGTTTTACTCATTTTCTGGTTTTCTGGTCCCATTCTGTTATATTATTTTTAATAGTTTAAGATAGAAATAGTGTTAGCAGTGATCCAATAATTATACACTCCATTTATTCATTTGGGTACCTACTGGACACCAAGCATTAGGGGGTACAGAGATAAATATGTCCTTTCCCCAAGTAAGGTAATCATGAAAGGGAGAGCGTGAATTCTAGCTTGGCCAAATACCTAACCTGTGTAAGTGTACTTACAAGATATGCAAGTAGGACCAAGTGGGCATTAGTCCAAAAAAGAAGCCTAAAAGTGGATACAGGGCCAAGACTAAATCCCTGAGCTCTTGGCTCCAGCAGTGCTCATTCCAGAAAAGACCAGGAGAGTTTGCTTTACTTCCCCCCCCCACCCCCCCGCCCCGGCAAGTAGGTTCCACACCCAGCGTGGAGCCCAGTGCAGTCCTCAAACTCATGACCCTGAGATCAAGACCTGAGCTGTAAAGATCAAGAGCCAGACACCCAATGGACTAAGCCGCCCAGGCACCCCAAGAGTTTGCTTTTCCAATATTACCTAGTAGAGTGGCCCTGTTACGTGTTACAGATAGTCTGTTCCCCCAAAATAGAAATTGGTCATATTTTACTGAGCACATTAAATTTTGAAGTATCTGGTCCCATTTCTGAATGCCTCTTCAGTATATTAGATAGTAAAGTTTCAAATTTATGATATAGAGAACTTGGAAGAATCTCATAGAGGAATCATAATATCAAGGTTCCTAGACTATATTTCTTCTCTGTTTCACTTGATCTTCCCAGCTCATCTTTAGCCCTTTCTTACCCATCAGCACCCAGATTCTGACCTGACTCTTGCAGCTTCTAGAACTTGTTGATAATCTCTGGACTGGGGGAAAGGTCTTCTCAAATTATTACTATTACATAATTCAACTTTTATCTTTCGATATACTTCAATGAGTCAATAGGCCTTGTCTTCAAAAAGATAAAATTTAGAAAAACTACTTTATTTGAGGGAAACTGAAATAAATTTAAGATATGGAGACTGCCACAAAAAATTGCAGACCTGTCATAAAAGATCACATTTGCTGTGATACTGTGATTTTTTTTTTAAGATTTTATTTATTTGAGAGAGAGTATAAGGGGGGTACATAGAGGGAGAGGGACAAGCTGACTCCCCACTAAGTGCAGAGCCACACCCGGGGCTCAATCCCAGGACCCTGAGACCATGACCTGAGATGAAGTCAGAGGCTTAACTGAGCCACCCAGGTGCCCCAATATTGTGATTTATAATAAGAGATATGTATTTGGTTTTCATCCCCATTTCTGGCACAGAGCTCCCCCAACCCTTGGAATTTACAAAGTGACAGAGAGCTATAAAGGTCTCTTGTGTTATGTTAATGGAGTAACTTCTGGCCAAACAAGGCAAGCATCCAGAGAGGCTGGGTCATGGGAGGGAGCCCTTGAGGTTACAAGGCATCTACCTAATTCCAAGCCCTCACCTACATAAACGTGCATATTTCCACAGAAGGCAGACCTGCAGTAATCTGGACTGCTAGCCAGGGCTAGCCCTGGAGGGCTGGCCAGGGTATCCTCCAAAGAGAGACACCTGGGAGCCTTGATGACTACAGAATGGAGGCTGGTTGCTAGGAGACCCAACCATGTGATTGGAGGGCTGAAACTTTCAGCTCCACCCCCACTGACCTCTGGGGAGGGGAGAAGGGCTGGAGGTTGAATCAATGGCCAATGGCCAGATGATTTAATTGACTATGTGTTTGTAATGAAGCCTCCATAAAAATCCAAAGGACAGGTTCGGAGAGCTTCCGGGTCAGTGAGCACCTGGGGATTTGTGTGAGTGGTGCACTAGGATGGCAGGGCAGCCCCTCGCCCTTCCCCAGACCTTGCCCTATGCATCTCTTCCATCTAGCTGTTTCTGAGTTATATCCTTTTATAAACCAGCAATCTAGTAAGTAAGATGTTTCTCTGAGTTCTGTGAGTCACTCTAGCAAGTTAATAGAACCCAAGGAGGGGGTCCTGGGAACCTCTCTGATTTATAGCCAAAGGGTCAGAAGTACAGGTGACAACCTGGGTGGCAATCAGCATCTGAAGTGGGGGGTTGGGGGAGGCAGCCTTGTGGGCCCGAGCCCCTAACGGGTGAGGGTGAGATGTGATACTCCCTCTCAGTAGCTGGTGTTAGATTTGAATTGAATTGTAGGATATCCACCTGGTGTCTGAGTATTGGTGATGCGGGGGAAAATCCCCACACATTGGAATTGGGTGTCAGAATATTTGCTATGTATGTAGACATATGAGCAAACAATTTATCATATAGATTAGATGTCACATTGAGTGTGGGTAGGAGACAGGCTGCAATTTTCCTAAAGTAACAAAATGGTAGACCTATGGAACCGAGGCCAACAACCAGTAAAATCACTCTTCTGACACTTAATGAAATGAGGATTTTCCATTCTGCCCGAGACACAATGGAAAAAAGAGTAGGCACTGACCCAAATAAGTCGAAAGCTCTGTCTTATTGGCCTTTGAGTCTTTGTCCTAAAAAGTTGATGACAAGTAACTTGGAAAAAATGCCAATCATAAGACACAAGGGAGTGACTTTTGTCCCAGTAACTCTTTGTTCTTCTGAAAGTGAAAAACCGAATGACCCATGAGTTCCACATTAAAGGGTCTAAGAAACTGAAGTGGGAGGAGCAGGGATTTGCTCTGACCCACCAGAGTAGCAAACACCACTTCTTTTTTTTTTTTTTTTAATTTTTTTATTGTTATGTTAATCCCCATACATTACATCATTAGTTTTAGACATAGTGTTCCATGATTCATTGTTTGTGCATAACACCCAGTGCTCCATGCAGAACGTGCCCTCCTCAATACCCATCACCAGGCTAACCCATCCTCCCAACCCCCTCCCCTCTAGAACCCTCAGTTTGTTTATCAGAGTCCATCGTCTCTCATGGTTCTTCTCCCCCTCCGATTTCCCCCCCTTCATTCTTCCCCTCCTGCTACATTCTTCTTCTTTTTTTCTTTCTTAACATATATTGCATTATTTGTTTCAGAGGTACAGATCTGAGATTCAACAGTCTTGCACAATTCACAGCGCTTACCAGAGCACATACCCTCCCCAGTGTCCATCACCCAGTCACCCCATCCCTCCCACCCCACCCCCCACTCCAGCAACCTTCAGTTTGGCAAACACCACTTCTTAGGACTGGTCATCGGTGGCTGCCTGGGGAGAGGAGCAGACCCAGTTAACTAACTGGTGGAGGACTTCTCTGTCCTTGGCCTCCCATGACCGCTGAGAGACCCCGTGTCCCTCAAGAGTCCACTTCAGGCCACCCAAGAGTGGAAGGCGCCACTGGCTGTAAAGCCCGTTTCTTCTGATTATTCCCCAACTGTCCCTTGGACCCTCTCCCAAATCTTGAAGAAAAAAGGAGGCAGATGTGATTTAAAGGAGAAATTTGTTAAATGAGAAATCACTGTTTTATATGATAGCAGGTACATTATTAGTGTTTGCAGATTAAATTATTGAATAGGAGGTACCGAAATGGAAGTGAATTATTAAATTTCTCAGCGCTATACCTCCTTCATCTGAAGTTTCTAATCTTAATCCCTTTACCAAAGGTAAAGAGAAGGGTAGTAGGCCTTTGCACTTGTCCCTCATAGACGAGGGAATAATGCAAGTACCCACGGCTCAGTCCCAGAGGCAGGTTTTCAGGAGCCCCAGACACATCACTGTCAGGTTGGTTAATCTGAGGATGATCAGCTGATTTTATTTTACTGTATTTGTCTTATTAACTCTATTGCCTACTGATAAATATCTCTGGCCCTGACTGATTTGTTGTCTTGCTGGGTAGACACTGATCAATAACGTACATAGAGGAAGTGTCTTCGGAAAGTCAGGCAATTGCTCTGATTAGGAATATTCTTCTCCAGCACCCCATGACCTCATTACTCATCTCTTCTGCAAAACTCATTAGAACAAACTCATTAGTTCATTTGATGATTTTAATATATAACAGATGTGGTAAAAATGTATTCTGCAAACAATCAAATAATGGAGTTCTTCCTCAGTTGAAGGGGGAATATGTTAATGTTTTTAATTTTCTTAATTGCTTTTCTCCCAGAAATTTCTCTTAAAACTATTAGTCTTCTGTTGTGAGTGAGCATTAACAGGCACCCAGCTACCTGAACGAGAACAAATGAGTGTTAGTGGAAAGCACAGCTACTACCAACATCAAAACTGCTTTTTTTCCAGGAGCATGTGTGCTTGTGATTACAATTTTTGATTGCATGAATTTTCTCCTGAAAAAAACAAAACAAAACAAAAAACTTGTTCTTCGTTTGCAAGATGGGATTTAATCTAACAATCATTCTTTGGTATTCTACAGAGAGAACCATGGCTTCCAGGTGCTCTGATAGCCATCCAAAGTTATAAGCCTCAGCTCTGGGTCCTCGGGGACGATGGTAGACAGGCTTTACACACTAGATTTGGAGATGACACCAGGGTCAACTGAAGGGAGGAGAAAACCAAGTGGGCTTAGGGATACACACGTTAACTTCCTTACTACCAGCAGGGCCTCCTCAGTGGGCCCCCCTCAGCCTGGGAGAGTTGTGAGCTGGTCCCCCACAGGGGAAGAACGTCCACATCTGGTTTCATCAAGGGTCAAGATGCACAGAAAGATTCCCTTGAGTCTGCAGTGCATCTTCTCCTGCCACAAAAAAAGGGAAGAAAAGAATAGGAAGAAGGGGCCATAGTATTATCTATGGCAACCCTACAACTTTCCCTCTTTTCAGGAAATATGAAAGAGCTCAAACATCCATACCTTGGCATCTTAGGTAAAGTGTTCATGTATCAGACTCTTAACATCCTAAGGGACAAGTTCAGCTAGTTTCTACAATCACGTTCATAGGATATTAGAGCTCTAAGAGGCCTTGAAAAGTCAGTTTTCACTGTAATCCTTTGCTTTATCCATCTCTCCTTCCTGTGGAGGGAGAAAAGTGTTCCCCGCAATGGGCACTTTGCATACTAAACTATGAAGTAGGATTACCACACCACCTTGTGGCCAAAGTTTAAAAAATGTGAACACACACAAAAACAGCCCCTATTTGTTCCATTTTTACTTGGAAGGTAGAGTTTCTAGTAATAGTTCACTCTCTCATGACCACATAAAACACTTTAAGAATGCTGTTCCCTGTTTTATATATGCATATCATAAAAACAATATGGACTAAAAAGAATAAGGCTTATGTAATTGAGTCTATAGACCTCAATCATGCATTTTTGGCTCAATGTTACACTTTGGGCTTAGAGAACTAGCCAGTGAGAAATGGTGGGAAAGGATGTCAGAATTTCAAAGTAAATGACTTTAACATCTTTCAATGGTGCCAGTCCAAGCTCAAGTATTAGTGCTACTGTATTTCTCCAACTTCCTTATGGTCATGACTGTCTTCCCAACATGAATCAGACATTAGTCAAAAAGGCAGTGTTCCACATGGTCACTGAATGCTCTTGGTCACACACTCCGTTGACAACATTCTCACACCTATGTTCCTCTTGCCCACACATCACATTTACACAGTATTTATTGGTCCTTTTTTTTTTTTAAGATTTTATTTATTTGACAGAGAGAGACACAGCGAGAGCAGGAACACAAGCAGGGGGAGTGGGAGAGGGAGAAGCAGGCTTCCTGCTGAGCAGGGAGCCCGATGTGGGGCTCAATCCCAGGACGCTGGGATCATGACCTGAGACGAAGGCAGACGCTTAACGACTGAGCCACCCAGGTGCCCCTTGTATTTATTGGTTCTTATACAGCAAATTAAAGTTCTCTAGAGGTTGGTTCCAAGTATCAAGCAATTTCATGTGGAACTGCGAAAATGTGTTTTACTTTCTACATTCCAGCCCATCATAGTTTAGTGGGTGCCTTTTAAAAGTACAACTTAAATTCAGGGAAGACTTAGAAATGTGTTGAAATCACATTCTTCCTAAGTGATTTGGATCTCTCTACTTGCAAAGTAGCTTTTATGAACTAGAGCTAGATTTGTCCCACATGTATATCTAAAAGCATTCAAGGTTCAGAAGCTCAAAAATCAAAGAATGAGGATAGTTCCCCTCCAACATTGTAGGATAAGGTCCTGCAAAATGCCCTAAACAGAAATTTGGGATCACATTATCAGCACCATTTAGGGGGAAATGAAGGACTACTAACTTTGCAGCTGAATTCTCCAAAGACCCTTGGAAAAAATGTCCACCTAAAATAACATTACATTCTAGCTAAACCTGACATTTTGCATATACTGGATGAGTAAGTGGTTAGAGGACATTTACTGTCTTTTGCTTCTCAGAAACTTTCTATGATCTCTTCTCTGGTGTCCAGGAGATGCTTATCAAATCACGTTTACTTGTAGATGACGCACCTGAGTGTGGCATTTTTTACTACTGGGTTTGGCCCTCTATCCCTGGGTTCAAGTGTTAGGAGTTTCTCAAAAGAAAGGTGAAATCATTTAACCTACCAATTTGGCCAGTTAGGTAGTTCTCAAACTTCCCCCTCTGAAAACAGCCTCTGCTTTACCTGTGATAGCTGAAAGCCCCCTTACATACGACAAAACTCCCACTTCTCTGACCAGTCTCAGGAAAGGGGTTTCAAAGGTCCCCTTTATCCTCTTTTATAAAAAGATTTTATGGCAAGCCTTTTGCCTCCTTGCATCCGAGAAAGCAAGAGGGGTCACCAGCAGCTCTATGGGAGCCGCGAAAACTCAGCCAGGGATCTCGTTCTGATCTGGAAATATGGCCCCAGTGTGTCCCACCAGCGTCTTCATCAGTAAAAGGATGCAGGCTTCAGGAAGTTGGATTAACCCTGAATGGTTCATCCAAGATATCTACCTTAATGCTAGCTCTTTGAACATAAAAATATTTCAATTAAAAAAAAAGATCTTATGGCAAAAGTGCTGTCAGGTGTTTTTTTCTTTTTCAGATTTTTTAAATTTTTATTTACATATTTATTTTTTTTTAATTTTATCCATTTATTCGTTAGAGAGAGAGAGAGCAGGGTGAGCGGCAGGCAGAGGGAGAAGCAGGCTCCCCACAGAGCAGGGAGCCCGATGCAGGACTCGATCCCAGGACCCTGGGATCATGACCTGAGCCAAAGGCAGACCCTTAACTGACTGAACCACCCAGGCGTCCCAGTGCTGTCAGTTTTAACATTTCTATTCTCAACTCCCAAGTCCCATTTTTCTTGTTAACGCCTGAGTGACTACTGACAAATTCAAACTAAAAATTACCACTATTGCCAAAGAGCTAAAAAGAAACAAAGAAACAAAGAATTTGCAGTTGGAGGATTACTGAATTCAACACAATGATTGAAGAACCAGAAGGACATACTCTTAAGATTTGTCCTCTAGAAACTGAATGTGTTACAGTAAAATACTTAGAACAGTGTTTGGTACACAGTGGCTATGATTATGATTATGGAATACTCAATTGATAAATATATGCCTTATTTTTCCATTAACATTGATATATATTTTTCAGTTAGCTGCTTTCGACTTTCTTTTAAAAGCATAAAGTTTATCTTTTCTGTTATTTGTTTTATAGAAATTGAATAACTATGAGATGAATTAGTATACAGAATTTC
The DNA here is from genome assembly GCF_964656455.1 of Halichoerus grypus. Taxonomy (NCBI): domain Eukaryota; kingdom Metazoa; phylum Chordata; class Mammalia; order Carnivora; family Phocidae; genus Halichoerus; species Halichoerus grypus. Next base: position 179,806,240 of record NC_135715.1, on the reverse strand, counting down.
AAACCTAGACAGAATCTAGGGGTCAGGTAAATACCCATCTAACTGTGATAAGCTGCACTTTTACATTTCTAAAGGTTAAGAGTTATTACTCTTTTAGCTAAAATCCTATTAAAGGGACAAAGTTCACCAACCTGGGTATATCAAATTAAACTACAGTAAAATCTTTAGAGAAAGAGTGACTTTTTTATTGGTATGAAAGTTCACGTAAAACACATATGCAAATTATGGTGATACCTCAAAGCTAGCCGGGAATAAAATAGACCTAACTATACATGTTAAATAAAATAATAAAATCAAGGACTTTAGAAAAAACTTACTGGAAAAACATCCAAAAAAGACTTTTGACAAAACAAAAAGGAAAAAGAAAAAAAATCAATGACCTGATAAATATCTGTTTAATTTTAGGAACTCATTATGAGAAATAAGACCTATTTCTTTACAATTTGAAAAATGTCCAGCTTTGAACATCTTTGACATTTATCTCATTCTCTGGCTCACAAATTTCAGGCTGCCACAATTCTGGCAGGTTAGCTGGCAGTGATAGCCTTTTCTGCTCTTAAATTCTCTTTGGGCTTGGAATAGTCCCAGGGCCGTCTGTTCTCAGTGAACCCATAGAGTTTCCTAAGTGCCACTCGAGCCGCTTCTTCTTCTGCAACCAGCACTGTTTCCCCAGGTCCTTCTGCAATCAACTTCTTGTCACTAGAAAAAAACCAAGAGTAGTCTGAAATTACCCGTGATCATAAGACACAGTCCACAAACGGGTTATGGTTTCTCAATCTTGTTTTGGCAATAATATCTACCAGAAGTAACACAGGAGCTTTGGATATAGTATCTTTCGAAAATTAACTAGTTTTGTTGCAAATTCATTATATATAGCAGTTAGAAAAGAAATATTTACATTTCCATAGAAATATAAACAACTCACTAGGTCCAATATTTTTCAAATCAAAAAACCAAGGCACATCTAAGTAAGTATGGGTTTGTTGTTATTGTTGTTGATGGAAGAATTTAAAGAATATATAAAAATCTTGCTATAAAGCCTGAAACTATTAAAAATATTCATGGAAACTATAACTACATTATTTTTAATTCATCTTAAATCTGTGATATGAGGAAAAATTTTATGGAAAAAAAACTGTGCCTTTCTGGTTTCTCATCTAAACTTTAAAATAAATGAGAAATCAGTTCTGTATTTTAAATTAAGAGCTTTAGATCTTTAAAACTTGCTAAGATTTAAAACATTATTTTATATATTATAATCCGCTCTAACTTATTCCCAGAAGATACTGAGGTAGCAGTGAACACTTAAGGTTATCGGTGTTCTAGTAAAGCCAAATTAAACAAAAATGGGTATTCCTGCTTTAGTGAGATTTCTATTATGATAACTAGCAAACTCATCTCCAAAAATGTAAAAGTGTTCCCACAGGGAGGAAAGGATGTGCTACTTCTCAATTACATTTAAGTACTTCCAAGAAATTTCCTGACCCCAAACTTTACCTATCCAACTAAAAGAAGCATCTATGAAAATCTCATAAACAGCAACTTTACTTAGTAGCTCAGATTTAATATAAGTTGACTTGAAAGCCAAGGAAGAATAGAACCAAATTAAAGAAAAATGAGCAAAACTATACAGGGGAAAAAAAAAAACAACAACAACATGGAAGGAATTTGCTAAGAACTATTTTCTGTGGCAGTAATTTGAAATGAAACAAAGATTAATCATATAGGTTAAACTTTACAGTAATAATTCTACACATACATATTTGTAATAGTATGGAATAGAGAAAATCATCTAAGTGAATTTCAAGCACAAGATGTATATCATGTTTCTAGTCCAATGATGGTCTTAGTGTATCACGGATCATTTTTTAAAATACCATTACATAAAATCTAGGAAAAATTAAATAATTCTACTACCCAATGACAACCACTGTTAGTAATAGGGCAAACTGCTTCGTTTAAAAATAAGAGAGCATTCTTCAAAACTTCCATATGTCACTAAAAATCCTTTAACAACATCACCTGTCCTCGCTGTACTATATTCTATCATGTGCATTTATTATTTCCCTCTTACTGGATACCAAAGTTATTTCTAATTTTCTAACTGAAAAAATGCTGTTAGTTCAACAACTATTTACTGACTACCATGTCCTAAGAACTGTTCTAGGCATGGGGTACAAAGAGTAAACAAATGAACATCTTTGTTTACACATTTTTTATGTAACCTGGAGAGACACACCCAAAGTGAGAATACCAAATCAAAGAACATGAAGAATTTAAAGACTCCTGGCATTTGGTCAAAATTACTGACAGAAATACTATACCACTCTTTTCTTCTATTAGGAATATATGAACTGCTGATAAAGGATGTGTTTAAGACTTACCAAGCTAATAAGCAAAAGAGTACCTCGTTATTTTGCTTTGCATTTCAATTAAAACTACAGTTGAAACTTTTTACAACATTGTCCATTTTCTCCTTTGTGATGTCCTTCCATTGCCTTTAACCTATAAAATCCTACATCATATAAAGATCAGAAAAATACTGACCTAAATTTTAACCAAGTTTCTTAAATATTCAATCAGTGGGGGCAAGCCAACTGTTTACTAACAAAACTAAAACAGTCTCAATGTGGGCTGATTTATATATTTTGATGGACAACTAACTAAACCCTTCCTTTTCCAGTCCTAGGCTCAGTTGAAGCTGTTACAAGTGTGGATTAGGGGTAAATCTCTAACACTTATGAATCAGTACTTTTATTTGTCTACAGAAATGTTTAGGTTAACATGAAATTCTTACTCATTGAAATGAATGGATTCTACAATGTATAGTTGGTTAACAAAAGCTACTATTAACAAACCACAGATTACTGACCTTCCCCTAAGACTGACCAGCAGAAAAGGAACCAGTATATAGATAATCATGGGAATGAGATTTTTTAAATCTGTTAATGCAATTAGAGCTTATATTAAGGAATTGTGAAAGGTCAGTTGTTAAGGCTTCCAATCAATGTTATGAAGTCAAGATTAAAATTTTACTAACCATAAAATCTTTAAAATAAATAAATAAGATTTTACTAACCAGTATAAGCCAACAAAAAACACAGGCAAAGCTGTGGTGCTTCCAGACTGCCTGGTAAGTCTAGATTCAGGAGCTGAAATATTCCTTTTCTTCAGTTCTTCTACCAGTAGCCCCATGGGATTTATTATCTTCCAAATCTCGAAGAGTTCTTTTCCAGTCATCTGAGTAATTAAGAAGTCCTGCATATAAAAATACAATTTATACATTTAAAGTAGTATAAAGAAAATAAGGATCATATTCAAAGTACACTTTTAACAGAATTTAAAAACTTAATGGGGATTGAAAAAGACAAAATGTACTATTCCTTTTCATGTCCATATAGTTTTTCATGTAAGTTTTATTACAAAAATCATAGTTGTTGCAGATGCCATGATACTCTGGCAAGAGTACTCAAAAGATTCCACCAAATAGTTGCTAGAACTGATACACGAGTTCAGTAAAGTCTCAGGATACAAAATCAATGTCCAGAAATCTGCTGCATTTTTACATACCAATAATGAAGGAGCAAAAGAGAAATCAGGGAATAGATCCCATTTACAACTGCACCAAAACCCGTGAGATTATCTAGGAATAAACTTACCAAAGAGGTAAAAGATCTGTACTCTGAAAACTACAGAACACTTATGAAAGAAATTGATGACACAAAGAAATGGAAAAACATTCTATGTTCATGGATTGGAAGATCAAATACTGTTAAAATGTCTATACTACCCAAAACAATCTACATTCAATGCAATTCCTATCAAAATACCACCAGCATTTTTCACAGAACAAACAACCCTAAAATTTATATGGAACCACAAAAGACCCCAAATAGCCAAAGCAATTTTGAAAAAGAAAAGCAAAACTGGAGGCATCACAATTCTGGACGTCAAGTTATATTACAAAGCTGTATGATCAAGACAGTATGGTACTGGGGCACCAGGTGGCACAGTGGGTTAAGCATCCAACTCTTGATTTCAGCGCAGGTCATGATCTCAGGATTGTGAGATCAAGCCCAGTGTCAGGCTCTTTGCTGGGCGTGGAGCCTGCTTAAGATTATCTCTCTTTTTCCCCCGCTGCCCCTCCCCATCCCAAAAATAAAATAAAAATATTAATGAAATAAACACATAAATAAGTTAAAAAAAAAAAAAACACAGTATGGTACTGGCACAAAAACACACATAGATCCATGGAACAGAATAGAAAACTCAGAAATGGAACAACAACTATATGGTCAACTAATCTTCAACAAAGCAGGAAAAGAATATCCACTGGAAAAAAGATGGTTTCTTCAACAAATGGTGTTGGGAAAACTGGACAGCAACATGTGAAAGAATGAAACTGGACGACTTTCTTACACCATACACAAAAATAAATTCAAAATGGATGAAAGACCTAAATATGAGACAGGAAACCATCAAAATCCTAGAATAGAACACAGGCAGCAACCTCTTTTGACATAGGCTATAGCAACTTCTTACTAGACACATCTCCAGAGGCAAGGGAAACAAAAGCAAAAATGAACTACTGGGACTTCATCAAGACAAAAAGCTTCTGCACAACAAAGGAAATAATCAACAAAACTAAAAGGCAACCTTTAGAATGGGAGAAGATACTTGCAAATGACATATCTGAAAAGGGTTAGTATCCAGAATCTGTAACAAACTTATCAAACTCAACACACAAAGAACAAATAATCCAGTTAAGAAATGGGCAGAACACAAAAAAAAAAAAAAAAGAAAAGAAATGGGCAGAACACATGAATAGGCATTTTTCCAGAGAAGACATACAGACACATGAAGGCCAACAGACACATGAAACTATGCTCAACATCACCCATCATCAGGGAAATACAAAACTAAGAGATACCACCTCACAACATTCAGAATGGCTAAAATTAACAACACAGCAAACAACAGAAGTTGGCGAGGATTCCCACTGTTGGTGGGAATGCAAACTGGTGTGGCCACTCTGGAGAACAGTATGGAGGTTCCTCAAAAAGTTAAAAATAGAACTACCACATGATTTAGCAATTACACTACTAGGTATTTAACCAAACCATACAAAAATACTGATTCGAAGGGACACATGCATCCCAACGTTTATAGTATTATCAACAGTAGCCAAATTATGGAAAGAGCCCAAATGTCCATCAACTGATGAATAAAGTGGTATACACACACACAATGGAATATTACTCAGCCATAAAAAAGAATGAAATCTTGCCATTTGCAATGACATGGATGGAGCTAGAGAGTATTATGTTAAGCAAGATAAGTCAGTCAGAGAAAGACAAATACAAAATGATTTCACTCATATGTGTAATTTAAGAAATGAAAAACAGATGAACTTGGGGGGGAAAAAGAGAGAGGAAAACCATAAAACAGACTCTTAACTAGAGAGAGTTAACAGGGCTGCTAGAGGGGAGGTAGGCAGGGGGGTAGGTTAAATGGGTGATGGGTATTAAGGAGTACACTTGTTTGGATGGGCAGTGTGTGTTATATGTAAGTGATAAATCACTAAATTCTACTCCTGAAACTAATATTACACTATATATTAACTAAATGGAACTTAAATAAAAACTTGAAAAAAAAAACCAAAATTCATAGTTGAAGGTAAAATCTTATCTCATAACTAAGAAATATGCTTTCATCAGTAAGAAAAATATTTTTAAAACAAATGAATTAATGAATAAATAGTAGTAACTTCTGGCAGAAACTCCTATAAAAAAAGTACTATGGGCCTCCAGATAATAGTACTTCACTATTTAAATTCATGATTTAAAAAAAATCATTTAAATAATTTCACATTGTCTTTTAAAACTGTTTAAGACTTGATAATATTTTCAATTTGTAAGACTAAGAAAATGGAAAAATTATGAACATTCAAAGCAGAATTCATTTACCAATAAAAAACATTACCAATGTTGACAGAAAATATAGGAACGTGAATTTTCACAATATATTGCAATTAACTTGTGTTAAAAAACACAGTATATAATAAAGGATGTGTAAATGGAGACATGAGGGGAGAAATGTTAAAAAGAAAAATAACAGTTCACAAAATAATTTCCTTACAACACTTGCCCAAGCACCAGAACTCTAGTTCAGTTTCGTTAATAAAAAATATTTATCACCTGAAACTAATATAACACTGTATGTTAATTATACTGAATTAAAAAAAATTTTTTTTTAATTTATTAAGTCCTCAGTAGGGGATTTTCAATCTTTTAATGTACAGATATAGAGTTGCCTTATGAGACACATGGTTACTTACACCTATGAATGAATCCCTGGATTATCTGCAATATAGAATAAGCAACTGTAGGGTGATGGAAAAACAATTTTAATGCCTAAGGTATTGGTAGGAATGTAAAAAGAAATCTAGATTTTTTTGGTGATCACATATGCCTATTTTTTCCCTATAGATTTCTGGTCTTACTAGTTTATTATTAGAACTTTCAGTGGGAGTGGAGGTTGAATATTCTAATCCCATTTCCCAGAACAGGGAGATAGTATGAAGAAGTATGTTTCTAAAATGCACATGTGGGGGTGCCCGGGTGGTGCAGTCGGTTAGGCCTCCAACTCTTGGTTTTGGCTCAGGTTGTAATATCAGGGTCGTGAGATCGGGCTCTGCCAACCCTCCACACTCGGTGCTGTCTGCTTAGGACTCTCTCCCGCTCCCTCTGCCTGCCCCCATGTGCACACATGCATGTGCGTGCTCTCTCTCCCAAATAAATAAATAAATCTTAAAAAAAAAAAAAAAAGCTTTAGGTCTTTCTCAGAATTTGGTAGGGAGAAAAATTCACAGATCACCTTCTAAGATCATATAATAAAGAAACGAATTACAAAAAAAGTTTTCGTCCTTTCCACCTCAAGCAGGTCCCAGCATGTGCAATTAAGCATTACCTACCCTGATGAAAAGAGCGGTCCTCTCAGGGCCACTGCTCTGTAGCAGGGCTCCAATCACTGCAAAGAAAGTCTGCTGTAAAACAGGCGGGGGAACTGGAAATTCTGCACTCAGTGTTAACTGCTCCACAGCCAAGTTTCTGGCCACGTGACACACCACTTCCTCACCAGTGAGAAAGTCAACAAGACTTTTAATGCCTTCAGTAGGCAAGTCTGGGTATGCATCCTCAAATAACTGTGTGAGACAAGTTTTTGAAAAAGATGTCCCTTGTTCAGAGAGTTCTTGATTATCTTTAAGATTCAGACGAACAGCTTCTTTCTCTATTCCAAGGTTTTGGCGCTTGGCCTCCTCACTTTTAATATAGCAGCTATTAACAAAGGCAGTTTTGAGAAGATCTAAGGAAAAGGTTTCCTGTAACCGATGTCCAAATGCTTGTATTTCAGCATGGTAATCCCAGTTGGGCTTCTCTGAACTGAAAATGTAAAAACAGAAGACAGTAAGAGATGGTAAAGAGAACAAGATGTTAAAATAACACGAAAACTTTAATTGTGATACAATTTTATTGATTATGTAAAGGCAATAAAAAAAGACCGAGTTTCATTTTAACACCACGGTTTGATTTTCTGGAAGTTAAAATTTAAGTCAGATGATAACTTGTGGTTCTTTGCTATATTCACTGGTGGATTCATTTTCCCTTTGAGCCAACTGCCACATTAAAGTTCTTCAACGTCAGAGACTAAGCCATTACCCTACCTTTTAGATTCTTTACTTCTGCTATAACCATGGAATTATGCTTGATACCTAGGTATGAAATAGGAGTTATAATTTCACAGGTTCAAGCTCTAAACAAGAAGTATGCTATATTTATCTCTTATTAAGTGTTAAAAACACCCATTTAAGTTAGCATCTAAATAATCTAGTATCATTACAAGTAGGTTAAAAGTTCGTAATCATTCCCAAGAATGGCTAAAAGGTCTTTTTAAAAGGAGACAATAAATTCAAATAAAACTCTTTTAAGTAAAAATGGATAGGAAAATACAAAGATCGTGGTTCTAAGTCATAAAATGTATGTTAACCTATATAATCCTTAGTTTCTTCCAACTATAAAAGCCAAAAGTGACTAACTTCACAATAATCAAAGAAACGTGAATTAAATACTATTTTCTGCCTATTAGAAAAATAATATTGTTTTGAAAGAGTATAGGAATATGAACAAGTATATTCCTACGGACAGATGTATAAATTGGTTCAATTTTGGGGGGTAATATTAAAGTACCTATCAAAGTTTCATACTAAATTTCCCAAGGAGTAATAACTTCAAAGCTAATCACTCTTCCATCGGTTATAATAGCAATAATATGGAACTCAAATACCTACGAATGGAGTCAAAAGAATGAGATGCGTCTATTTTACATCGCCACGACTACAAGTCAAAGTCACATTATTAGAGAAAAAGGTTCGAGACCTCAGGTCCAGTAGATCTCATTTGGAGCTATAAAGATGTCTTTCTCTGCCAGACTACTGGACTTCTTTGCCAAGCTACCGCCAGACACTACTGAACAAGATTAAGAAGAAACAAGATTAACTGGGGCAAAAAAAACCAAAGCTCAACTGGTTTCCTTTTATTCTGGCAAATGCACTTGTAGTTGCATATACTTAATTTTGCTCTCGCGATGCTGTGGAATGCTTTCTGCCCTCTTATCTCTCTCTCCCAAGAATTCTCGGCCATTACAACAGAGAGACTGCAACCCCAAGCCCACATAAAGGTTAGCCTCAGCAGGCCTCATTTCTCCAAACTCAGCTCACAGGCTCCAAGGACGAGTTCCCAGGCGTCGGGCGTGCACCCTTGTTCCACCCCGAAGCAGAGATCTATCCCCGGTGCCTCAGCCCGCGCGCCCAGGTTCCTCCGGTGTCTCTACCGCAAACCTCCCAAGCTCCAGCCAGGCGCGCTTTAGCGAGGAGCAACCCGCCCGGTCCTCGACCCCCACCCCGACCCCTTCCGAGACGGCTCCTACCGGCGCACGGGCGGCGGCGGGCACCGGAGCAGACGCCACCGCTCTAACTCCTTCTGGAAGCGGAAGGCGGCGCGGAATCCCTTCTTCACGCCCCGAACTGGCGGGACGAGACTCGGGGCGGCCGGCGCCAGGAGGCGGCGAGGCCCCCGCAAAAGCAGTCTCCCCAGGCCGGATGCCATTACAGGGGAAAAGCAATGGAGGACGGAAGGAAGAAAGTCGGACCAGTGGCGCGGTAACCCAGTCCCCCCGGAATTGGGCGAACTGAGCGAGGCCCGGGCGGGACTAGTTCACGGCGGGGGGGGGGGGCTGCCGTTGAGTTTTACTGCGCATGCGTGAGCTCTGGCTCCTGCCCACCTAGGGCTTACTTTGGGGTGAGTCCGGACTGTGGGGCCTTTGGATCCGGAAGTGTGTGGAAGAAGTTGCTTCACCCTCAGTTGCTTTCTTGTTCTTTGCTTTCTCATTAGCGCAAAGACCTGTTTCACTCTCAGTCTAAAGTAAACACGTAAAAGTCTCAAAAAAAGAAAACACTTATTGTCAGTATGTATTTAGTCTTAAGAGTTACAGAACATCAATCCAGCCACTATTTAGGAGCAAATATTTACCCAGCATGTCTCCAGAAGCCTTCTTTTCAGGAGCCCTAGACTAAGGGATATTGACTTAACCAAAATTTAAATTTCTAACAGTACAAACTTTTTAAAGCACCCCCCCCCCCGCCCCTGCAAAGACTGGGAAAAAAAATATATCAAAATGAGAACAGTGGAATTATAAGTCTTTTTTTCCCCTTTATCTTCCACTCTTTAGTGGAAACTTTCCTACCAAACTGTTAATATAAATGTTTTGATCTAATATTAATTCACAAAGGAAGACTTCTCTGAATTTCCAATTTTGAGTTGCATGCTGAACATCTAGACCCCAAAAGTCACCTCTTACTGTTGATCTATTTGTTCATGGCATCATTGTCCCCCCACAGTTACCCAGTTGGGCTCCTATGTATTCAATTATTCCTATTTCCACAAAAACCCACTTTTATCCAGGTGCCAAGTCCTTTTTCAATTTATGTCCACAGCGGCTACCTGATGGCAATCCTTACCTCCTTGCCAGGCCTCCAAACACGTGTTGCGCCTTCCTCTCTTCCCTAGACACAGTTCGTCTTCATCCATTTCCCTGAAACGCAGACTCAGGCATGTTACTACTTAGCTCAAGAATCTCTAATGTGAGGCTCTGGCAAAGATTTTCCCCTTGACCAAACTTGAGTCAGGCTCCCCTAAGCCCTCGTTTCAAAGAGGCTCGACCTTAGGCTTTGCTGTCTGTCAGGCCTGCATAGCCCACTTTCAGCAAGAATCCTAAGTCAGTTTAGAAAGGATCCCCCACCCTCAATATCTGATTACCCTTAATATGTAATCAAATTCATCACCCACCACTATCCCCAGGTGGCCTGCCTTCAGAAGAATCCTGTCAAGTTGGTTTAGCTAGACCCCTGCCCCCCACCCTTACTGTGATGTTTCCACTTAGTTCAATGTTCACAGACACCTCCCAGCCCCCATGGCTATAAGTTTCCCCTGGTCCATGCTGTATTTGGAATTGAGCTCAGTTCTATAGAGAGGTCTCTTTTCCCTTATTGCAATAGTTCCTGAATAAAATCTGTTCTTAACTATTGTCGGAATGGTTCATCCAAGCCTAGAAAAGGGTTTCTTTGGAGAGGGAGAGAGGAAATGGCGGCTTAGCACATACCATAAAACAAGCTAATGGATTTCTGGGTGAAGCAAATTCTCTAAGAAGGGATGAGAGAAGATTGGTCTTTGTGTTTCATTAATTTACACTGCCTGTTAAAAAAAATTCATTGAACATTCATCAAATAAATATATTAGAAGACAGCACAAGGAACTGTTATTAGTCCATTTATAGGGAGGAATAATCTAATAATCTAGTTGAAACAAATAATATGTTAAAATGAGGTGTCTCTGTATTGAGAGTTTCTCAGTAAATACAACAATGAGAACCTTATTTACGGAACCAAAAATGTAGGGTCTCAGGGAGTTTTTACCACTAACTCACAGAGTTGAGGAATCAACCAGTTTTTAAAATTCAATCATGAATTTGTTTATTTATTCAATAAACATATGCTAAGGGGACTACGTGGCTCTAGGACCCAGGCCCAGAAAACAGACCGTGCCCAGGGTGGCCTGGTGCACTTCATTTACGTCCCTTCAAATCCCAAAGTTACGTGTCCAGTACAGGCCTTTCTGCTCTTTAGTGGTGTATACAAAACTCCTGCACCTGGACATCTACTGGCACTTCAAGCTTCATACATCCCAAACCAAACTCCCTGTTTTCTTGGCCAAACACCTTCCCCAGACTGGTCAAAGGGCAGCTCCATTCCTCCAGTTGGTCATCCCACAAATCCTGACTTCTCTTTCTTTCATACCCCACATCCAACAAAGTTCATTGGCTCCACCTTCCAGAAATGTCTAGACTCTGCTGCCTTCTCACCACCTGCACTCTGTGCTAAGCTATCATCATCTCTCAACCGCCTTATTTTATTAGCCTCCCAACTGACACCCTTGCCTTTTAAGACCAAAAGCAGATTAAGGAAGTTTTCTGCCCTCAAAATCCTCCACTGGCTTCCCATCTCATTTAAAGTAAAAGCGAAAGTCCTTACCATGGCCTCAGGGCTCGACATGGTCTGTCTCGTGACCCTTCTTCCTCATCTCTCTGTACTCCTCACTCACTCTGCTCCAGCCACATTGGCTGCCCTGCCAGCCCTAGAAAACCCCAGGCAGGTTCTCACCTCAGGGCCTTAGCACTTGCGGTTCCCTTTCCAAGAGAGGACTTCCTCTATACTTCTACATGGCTTACTGCCTACTCTCCTTTTTGGCTCAAATGTCACCTTCTCCGTGAGGCTTTCCCTCGGGCTGCATTCTCTGGAAGCAGATGCTGAGACAGAGATTGGGGTGCAGGATATTTATTAGGGAGTGTGGGTTAGAGAGGGGAGGTCTCTAGGAATCCACAGCTGTGAAGAGAGGCAGATGTAACAGGAGTAGGCAGGAAAAGTCAGCTGCGGTACAGGCCTGACAAATCCTCATCCAATCCGGGAGAGAACTCTATCAGCATGTCCTGCACCAGACCGACACGGCCAGACCTTTATATTCCTCTCTCATTTAGTTACCGAATTTGGGCTGCCCCATGAACGGCATGGCTGAGCCATGGTGGCTCTCTGCAGATGAAGCAGACCCTGAAGGAGCTGAAAGCCAAGATTGTCTGCTGACCGCCTCCCTTCTATGAAGGCGGATCTATGTAGTGCGTCTTGAAATCTTCCACACTATCCTGTTTAAAATTGCAATATCCTCTGTTGTCCCTATCGCCCTTCATGGTCTTATTTTTTTTTCACAGCACTTAACACCTTCTAATATACTATGTAATTTAGTTATTTATTTTATTATCTGATTCTTTCACTGGAATATATGTTCTAATGGACGAGCGATTTTTGTGTCTTTGGAGCATAGCTGCATTTAGAATGGTGCCTGGTTCATAGCAACAAATAAATATTTGTTGTTTGAAAACATCATTCAGTGGCCTGTCTAGTCATCACTCTGTAAAAGCCTTGCAAGAACCATGTCTTATTCATCTTGTCAGCATATGGTCCTTAGTGGGTGTATAATACATGTTTGTTGAATAAAGTCCACGAATGATTGTTATGTGAAACATCTACATAATTTAAAATTCATTAGCTATATTAAAAAATAATGAGAAACAGGGAACATTAATTTTTAAAATATCTAACTCAGTATATCTAAATTTTATCATTTCAACATGTAATCAATATGAAAATTATTAATGAAACATCTTTTTGTTTTGTTTTGTACTAAGTCTTTAAAATTTGGTGTGTATTTTGCACTCATACCATAACTCAATTTGGACTAGTCACATTTTAAGTGCTGGATAGCCCTGTGTACAGTACATCCTCTATTGGAATTCTGCAATTGATGAGTCAGAATAATACAGTGTGTGTTGGAGGGGGAGTGTGGGTTAGAGAGGGGAGGTCTCTGGAGTCAATGATTTTCTGGGTCCCCATCATGACCCTTTAACCTAATAGCTACTGATGTGTTCCAGCCAAAAGCCACCAGGAACATACTCATAGTTGAACATGTTGGGTTGATTGCTTATTGGCAGGAGAAGGCATATCATGGGAACTATGGGGCATTGGTGATTGAAAGAACTTATTGTGGGATTTAGGTTTGTATTAGGTGATTTTAGGGAGGGTTTAAGGAAGAAGGGCTTTCCTCTGGACTGGACTGGATGCTGTCAGGAAATGGGGATAATTCTATGATTGGAGATTTTAATTTTGTCTAAAGGGAGGAAAACTAGGCAGAAGCTAAAGCTGTAATTGGTAAAGAAAGAGGAGTCACTTTTATTCGCCAGAATAGAGGGATGTTTGTTCATTTTTGTGGCTTGAACAATTTCATGTTTTGCTGTGTTTATATAGGATTATGGAGTGGCATTGTCTAATGTTTATGTTCCGCAAGAACCAGCTGTGAGCACCGGGCCAGCTCCCAGCAACGCAGATGCCTGGCTCATAGTACCAAGCCAGCTCCCGGAGTTCTAGTACTTTTCTCTTTCTAACAGCTGTGCGACCTTAAGCAAGTGATTTAACTTCTCTGTGGTCCAGTTTTCTCATCTCTGCAATGAGAATACAAAAGCACTTATCTCTCATCTCTTAAAGTTGTTATCAGCATTAAATAAGACAATCCGTGTAAAGAAATTGGGATAGTGCCTTGTATATAGTCACCACTCAATGAGTGTCACTGTCTTTCAAAGATTCTAAACTGCACTATATTTTTTCACACTTCCAACATCTTGGAACGTCTTCCAAACAATGGCTTCTTAGAATAAACACAATGTAGTATTATTATTTCCAGAAGGCTCTGGTTTGGGGGACAATTTCTCGTCCCCTCCAACGGCTCAATCCATTCCTGGGTGAATGCCTTCACTTTTCAACCTTTATCACTTTTCCAGTCCGCGGCAGACGCCCTCTGGGACCCTTTTCAGGGCTCGGAGTTTTTCGCTGTGCGGCTTCCCTAGGCAATACGGGCGCGGGCGGCAGCACTCGGGAGCTTACGGCGGCGCGGCGCCCACGCGGCCCCGGGAGCCGGAGCAGAACCGGCGCGTCCCCGCCCGCCCGGCCGTCAGCTGATGGGCCGCCCGCCGGGGAGGCCGCCGCCGCCGCCGCCGCCGCCGCCGTCGCGCGAACATGGCGGCCGAGATCCACTCCAGGCCGCAGAGCAGCCGTCCGGTGCTGCTGAGCAAGATCGAGGGGCACCAGGACGCCGTCACGGCCGCGCTGCTCATCCCCAAGGAGGACGGCGTCATCACGGCCAGCGAGGACAGGTAGGGCTGGCGGGTGGTGCGCCGGCCGAGGCGCGACGGGGGTGGCCCGTACTCCCGCAGGCGACGGGGTGTGGGGGCGGTGGGGTCGGCGGCCTCGTCCCTCTCCGCGGGGGGGCGTCCTCGGCCCCCGGGCATCTCGCCGCGCCCTTCCAGTCCGGGACCTTCACCCTCTAGCTCGGGACCCTGGTCCCACGGCGCTCCCCCGGACCGCCGCGCGGTCCTACTGCGTCCTTCCAGCCGGGGACCCCCGTCCCAGTGCGCCCCTTCAGTCAGGAACCCCCACCGCGCCACCCTAGCCCGGGATCCTACCCCGTTCCAGCCCGGGACCCCGGACCCGCCCCTCCAGCGGGGGGACCCCCGTCCACTTGAGCCCTTCCAGTAAGTGACCCCCACCGCGCCTGTCTAGCTCGGGATCCTGGCCCCTTCCAGCCTGGCAACCCCAGTCCCACCGCGCCCCTTCCAGCCCGGGACCCCCGTCCCTGCTCTCCTTTGTGGGGTTTTGCTTGCTCCTCGAAAGCGTCGCGACCTCTGTGGGGTGGGGGTGGGGGTGCTTGGCCCTCCGCGGTCAGTTCCAAGCCTTGGAGCCAGGAGCACTGCGCGGGGTCCTGGTGCCAGGGATTCCCGGCTCTCAACAGACCTCCGGGGGCTTTCTCTCTCTTACTTCTGCTTTACTCTGGGGTTGACAACTCTTTTCGCACAACACCGGCTGCCTAGATCGGTTATTTTTTTTACAGCTGCTAGAACCATCTGAACTCTTATTTACTACATAGTTGTTGTTTTGCTTTGTTTTTTCGTAAAAGAGACTTATTTTTGAAAAGGTTAGGTGCTTTTATTTCAAAGAAAAAATTATCTTCCACCGTTAACGGAAAACCAGTATCACTTGCCATAAAGAATTAAACTCATCGCTAAAGCATGTCTCTATGCACCTAAAGTCGTCTCTTTCCAGCTCATTGGTCTGCTCAAGGCTGTGTGATTGGAAGAGATACTATTTGTTTTAAAACTTTAGTGTTTTTAAAACCCTAAACGTTTAAAAGGTTTGTGGCTTTACCGTGGGAATTTGGAGGAAATGACTGATGTTTGCAAGTGAAATTGTGTTTCCTTGCTACAATGAGTGATCTTAAATGGTGATATTCCAAAAGTCATAAAGGCCTCTGGAAGGTGGAAGGTCCTTGCTGTCCCCTTTGAGCTGACAGTGCAGTCCAGCCTTTTGTAGTCATAGCTTTCGAAGTACCATTGACGGCCTGTCCTCATTGGGAACAGAAAACCTGAAGCCCCCATATATCTTGCTTTTGAGTCCGTTTATTGTGAGCAGGCAATAGTCTCTCCAGTTCATTTGCGTGTAGCTGACCTCAAAGGAGGTGGGGAGCGATTGGAAGGACCTGGGTGTGGGTGTGCAGAAGCAGTAAGGGAAAGGGAGAAGGGGGTGCATGAGCCACAGGGAGAAGAAGGGAATGTGGAAAAGAAAAGGCGAAGGACACAATAATGATATTTGCATGATATGAACTTAGATGCAGACAATATTTTATAAAACTTAGCTATCTTATTTGGTAAAATATCCGTGACTCATGCATGTTGCGTAAATTGCTGAATATTTGAGATTACTGGCCAGGAGCAGTGCTGATAAATGTTTTATGGGAAGTGATTACTTAGCTGCTCTGGGACTGAAATGTTCTGGGGGAGCCTTAGATCAGCTCACTTTTTCACTGGGGCACAGCAGGGCCCTTACTGATGACCGGACTAGGTGAGGGTTGGAGCCTTGTGTTTCTAATTTGTGTTTCAGGCCCTTGGAGCTTCCTTGAAGGTAGGACATTTTTGAGCAGGTGCCTTACTTTATGGGATTTATGAAAGCATGTGGCTATGGGTTTTTGTTGTTGTTGGATGTGGTGGTGCATCTTTACATTGTCATAGATACGTGTCATACTCTTCAATCATTCACTCATTCATACATTCATGTATTCATTCATTTATAGATTTAGAATACTGTACCTATTGATTGCCAGGCTCAGGGAATACAACACGGATCAAAAGTCACAGCACCTGCCCTCCTGACTTCTGATTCATTGATTTTTATGGCCCTTGACCTGATAGAACCAGCATATTAAGGAAACAGAATACTGACCGCCCTTATTCATCAAACAAGCATTTATTAGACACTGTGGGCTGGACCTGTGAGGTAGAAAGACAGTGACGCCAAAATCTGTTTCCAAAGGGCTGGACAGACTGGTGAAGGGATGGCCCTGTGCCCTCAGCTTCCAGGGTGTTGGGGAGACACAGAGGAAAGTGTGTCCTTGAGGGCCAGGGTTCAAGGAAAGCCTCAGGAGATGTCACTGGATAGAGTAGTGGGCTGTGTGAAGGAAGGAGGGTGCACAGCCCTGCGCCAGGCAGATGGAAGGAACAGGAGGCAATAGAGGACCACAGTTATTTCTAGGTGACCAGAGCAAAGAGTATATGAGTGGCCATGGCAGGAAAAGAGTCCTGAGAGCTGGAGGGCCTAGTGTCCAGTTCTGGAAGGGCCTTTCTTGTGCACCACTCTTAGAAATTGGACTTTAGTTTGCAGGTAGTGAGGAACCATCACAGATTTCAAAGCCAGTGACATGATCAGAATTCATACTTTGGAAATAACAACAGCTAACCTTCTAAAAGTCCCTTCTCTCTATCCATAGAGAATTGGACCTATGTATGTACGGGCTGCATCCAGTCCTCACATCCCCCCATGAGGTGGGGGGGTACAGTCACTTCCCTTATCAGTAGCTCCAAAATTAAATGTATTCTAAAAGTCAGAGGTGGGTTGGTTAGTTAGTTTGTTTGTTTGTAAACAGGGCCTGAAAACTCTTTGCTGCTAAAACTTGCCCTGAAGAGACAAGACTGTTTGTAATCTTTATTTATCCCGTGCAGCGTGAGTGCTCCTGCGTTTTCCTGCAGAAGCAGCGGTGCGTGTAAGTGCAGGTGCTGTCCCCGGGCCCCGCTGTGGGTGTTTGGAACGGACGGTGGGTGTATGCATCCTACTGCAGTGGGCCTTTGAGGGTTTAGGAAACGGAGGCACAAAGGATACTGAGTCACGCCC
This sequence comes from Halichoerus grypus, assembly GCF_964656455.1. Classification (NCBI taxonomy): domain Eukaryota; kingdom Metazoa; phylum Chordata; class Mammalia; order Carnivora; family Phocidae; genus Halichoerus; species Halichoerus grypus. The sequence goes on along the minus strand of NC_135715.1, from coordinate 179,788,806 downwards.
CAAGGGCTCATAGCTAGTAAGTGATTGGATGAAGATTTGAACCCAGGGCTGATTCGGAGGCTCTAGGTCTTTCTGCCATGCATCCAGGTTTGCTGCACATTTGGAGAAACCAAATGCAGGCGGTATCCGTCAGCGGTGGACTGTTCTGGCCGCAAGTGTAAAATGCTAGGATTCTGCCTTTTGCTATGATTTAGTTATCCTTCCTTTTAGTTTTCAGGGTTTTGTTTTGTTTTGTTTTTTAAAACAAAGCTTGTACGTTTTCTATATAACTTCTGCTTTAGGGCGCCTGGGTGGCTCAGTTGGTTAAGCGACTGCCTTCGGCTCAGGTCATGATCCTGGAGTCCCTGGATCGAGTCCCGCATCAGGCTCCCTGCCGAGCAGGGAGCCTGCTTCTCCCTCTGACCCTCCCCCCTCTCACGTGCTCTCTCTCTCTCATTCTCTCTGTCTCAAATAAATAAATAAAATCTTTAAAAAAAAAAAAAAAAAAAAAAAAAAAACTTCTGCTTTAATGCTCAGAACAGTAACTTTTCACATTTAAAGTAGGCTCCAGCTGAAGTTAATTCATTTTATGAAAGCTAAAAGCAGCAAGAAATGGCTTGAGAGCATTTTGAGAGGAAAGTGAAAGATGAGAGGGTCACCTGAAGTTAGTGTCCATTTTTCTAAACTAGGCCAGTGATTCTCAAGGAGGGGTGACTTTGGCCCATAGTGCAATTTGGCAGTATCTGGCGACATTTTGGTTGTCACGACTAGAGGAGGGTATTGCTGGCATCTCGTGGGTAGAGGCCAGAGATGCTGCTCAGCATCCTATAATGCACAGGACGCTAAGTACCTCACAAAAAGAATTACCAGCTCCAGATATCAGTAGCACCATGGTTGAGACACCCTGGTTTAGGCTACATGTACTTATTTATCTGGTCTCTCTAGACAGTGGTTCTCAAACTTGAGCATGTATCAGATCCTGATTCAGTGAGGCTGGGGTGGGGCCTGAGAGTTTGCATTTCTTCCAGGTTCCCAGAGATGTTGATGCTGATGCTGTTGGTCCAGGAACCCCACTTTGAGAACCACTTTCTACAAGAGTTACTTGTCATGGTGCTTGCCTGTGTAGGCCCACTGGGAGCAAACACTTTGTCTTCTTTTCTGTCAGTTTCCGGGATATATTTGCCTGGAGTTATTTACATGTTCTCATCAAACCAAACCGTGTAGGACAAATCTAAATATACATAATCCCCTCAAAGAATATTAAACCCATGTGGAATACCGAGCCTAATATGGTCGTACCTGGAGTCACTGGGAATGGTTTGGGCCATGAGCTTAGGGGTCTGATCTGAAATCGTTGGAGTTCCTGTGCCACAAAGGGTTAACAGAAAATGGCAACTACTCTCTTGTGTGCATTCATGTAGATTTTGTTGGAGTCATAATTACCCCAAACTCTTTTGTTACACTAGACCTGAATTTGTGTTTTTAACTTTAGTTTGCAGTTGCCTGAACTTGGGACCTGGCATTTTTCAGCATGCCAAAAATGCTACTTTTGTAAAGCTTAAAAAAAAAAAAGCATTCTTGAATCAATAAAGTCAGACTGTCTCTCTAGTCAGGAAACTGTAAAAATAAAAGTACTAACCTGAGTGGTAAGAACTACAGCAATCATTTTCCTGATAGTGGGAACAGAAAAATGACTCAGCTTTCCAAACAGAACTGAACTGTGGTGAGACCACGAGAAAACCATTCCCTGGACACGTTTGCCTTTTGAACTTTTTTTTTTTTTCCCTGTGGACTGCACCAAAAATTTAATAAGAGTACGCAGAAGGATAGAATTTTTAAAAGAAAAAACTTTATGAGAAAGCCGTAGAAATCAGGCTGCAGTCCTGCCGTCTTCATTTTTGGGAAACAGTTGGAGGATGAACGTGCTTATGCTGTTGCATCAGGGGCCTGGAGGCCACGATTGATTTCTGTGAGGAACTCAGTTGCCTGGCATAAGTCAAACAAAGGCAAATCTCATGTGTTTGGAATATTGTAGGATGTTGCACTTAGACCGGTAAACAGTAACAGTTAGAGAAATCCAACTTTTAACATATTTGGGTAGCATCTGCTTTTCTTGCTGTTATACCAGCTATTTACTCTGATATACTTGTTTCCTTTCAGACTTTTCTAAGCATATTAAGATAGTTTGAGGGAAAAATTATATATATACTAACTGTTCACGTGGAAGCAATTTTGAATCAGCAGCTTGATTTTTAAGTGTTATGCTTAGGAGAAAACCTGGCATAGCTGGAAGCTGTTGGCTTTTACTGAAACCCGGGGTATTAACTGCTGTGTTTTTGTTGTCACGCAGTGCCTAAAAGAAGACTCTTTGATTTGTGTTAGAAAATAAAACGAAGAAGTGAGAAGGCAAGAAGCATTTATTTCTCTGTTGTTAGAGTGGCCCTTCATTGTGAGGATCATTTTCTTTTTATGGCATAGTCGAGAGCAGATTCTGGATCCAGAATGCCTGAGCTTGAATCCCAGCCATGTGACCTTGGGCAGGTTGCTTATTCTTTCTGTGCCATAGTTTTCTCATCTGCAAAATGGGGACAGTACCTACCTCAGGGTTTTGTGAGACTTGGATTAATTAAGATTCAAAGTGCATTGAACAGTGCCCAACACAGGGAAAGCACTGTGTATGTGTTGGCTATTATTATTTCCCATGGAATTATTTTAATCTCATCAGAAGCTAAAGATGTCTGCTTTTCGAATGTGTGTGTGTGTAAATAAAAAAAAATTTCTGTATGAAGTAGAACAATAACCATTTTGGGAGTCACTTATAAACCTAAGTTCTTGTAACTGTCTTTGAGTTGCGTCTTCTCATCATTTCCATATTGGTCACAAGTCATATCAGTCATGAGTTTTCCGTTATAAAATCTTTGCCCTGCTGTGTTCAGGGGCTCCAAGACCACCCCTCAGTTCAGTGATTCATTAGGAGGACTGCCAACATACAATCGTATGCATGGCCCTGATTTATTACAGCAAAGGGACACAGACAGAATCGGTGACAAGAGAGGTAGGGGGTGAAGTCCAAGGAAAGCAGCATAAGCTTCCGTGAGCCCTTGCCCTGTGGAGAGTCACTCAAGAAGTGCTCCATTCCTTCAGCATTGAGTTATGACCACATGCGTAAAATACTGTCTACCAGGGGGCTCGTTAGAGACTCTGTACCCACCGCTCTTACTGGGGGCTGGTACTCTCTGCCTAGCGCTTGCCAAAATTCCAGAATCCCAGAAGGAAAGCAGGTGGTACAGTGGTCTCTCAGCTGTTAGTTTGAGGGAATCAATAAGCAGACCTGGTAGGAAGAAAGAAGCCTGGAACAGAATTGGAAATGAGGCTACTCTTCCTTACTGCCTCAAACTCTGCTTTTTGGGGGTTAGTTTAACCTTGTGTTTTGAGACATGTAGGCTATGGATAGAGTTTGAACTTTTTTTTGGTAAGTTAAGAAAGTGTTGCATGGACCCTACGTTGATGGCATCCTGCCTGGATTGCTCCTGCTCCTAGAGGTTCTGATGGCTTTTAGCCTTCTTAGTAGCACAGAGGTCACAAAAAATCATTTTGATGCTAACAGTGAACAGATAACAGCAGGAATGGTTCCTCAAGTAAGAAAAGAAAACATCTGCAAGGGGCGCCTGGGTGGCTCAGTCGTTAAGCGTCTGCCTTCGGCTCAGGTCATGATCCCAGGGTCCTGGGATCGAGCCCCACATCGGGCTATCTGCTCAGCGGGAAGCCTGTTTCTCCCTCTCCCACTCCCCCTGCTTGTGTTCCCTCTCGCTGTCTCTCTCTGTCAAATAAATAAATAAAATATTAAAAAAAAAAAAAAAGAAAAAACATCTGCAGGTAGAAGACCATCCATCTGGCTTCTGGAGAGGCATTCCTCATTTAGGAGCTGTTGGACATGCCACATAAGTAGCCTTCCTCTTGGGATAAAAATCTGCCTGTGACAAAATCAGGAGTCCGAGAGTCATCATCATGGGCCGTTGAAGCTGTTCAGAATTCCTTCCCTGACTGTAGAAGGAGATGGAAATTTACATTTTTCTCAGCCAATCTAATTCTCCTCGGTAAAAAGAGGCTGATTTCCCTGACTTTCCGTTTAGATAGTCAATTCAATAAAAATCTAGTGTTTCCCCCCTTTGTTACCAAAGGAGAAAGGCTTCTTTCTGCAGCAGGAATGAAGAGGGCAGAGTTCATGAGACTTGGCTGAAAGGAAACTGCTATTTATTTGATAAGAGCAGATGGCACTGATGACCATATCCTTTTCCTTCTCGTGTAGGCTAACATCCTAATGTTAGAGAAAGCACCGAGGCTCCCAGAATGCACCGTGTCTATGGCCCCTGGAGGTGGTTAGAGTAGGAAAAAATATCTTTTGCTGAAGGGAACAGAAATGTTTGGTGATTTATCCAGATATGAAATAGTATCAGCAGCCCTAAGAGTGACTAGAAAATCAGATTTCCTCAAATTTAACTATTGTAAGAGTTTAAAAGAATCAGGCCTTGGGCTTAATTTGTAACATATGCTATCCTCTGTATTTTGTCTTTAATTGGTTGAGTAATCCTGGTATATCAGTTTATAATGTAAAAATGGTTGAATTGCTTTCATTTAGCTGTTTTGGGATAATTAGGGTGTTTTTTGAGAAATTTAAAAAGGGGCGCCTGGGTGGCTCAGTCGGTTGGGCGTCCAACTCTTGATTTTAGCTCAGGTCTTGATCTCAGGGTCATGAGTTCAAGCCATGTATTGGGCCCCATGCTGGGCACGGAGCCTACTTAAAAAAAAAAAAGATCTGGTTTTAGAAATGCTGACGTGTCAGGCAAGACAGAATTTGGCCTTGTGATTTTACCAAAGCACTGGTGTGCTTTTTGACTCTATTTATCAAAGTGTGGGCGTGGTTTTCAAGGTAATCATACTGGAAAATAAAATGTATTTAATCCAGATGTGTGATCTCATGGAGTTTTAGGTTTAAATATGGTATTAATCTGTACTCCCACGAGATGCCTTTTGGTTTGAGAGCCAGTGCTTTTCACAAGAAGAACCATGCTTGGAATCTGTCTTCGTTCCTCCTCTTTCTAGCTTAAGCAGATGAGGCTTTATAGACTTAGTGATTTCCTACATTTTTAACTTGCTTTTAACTCCCTCAAAGAGGGAGTCAAAGGGACTAGAAGAAATGAAAGGAGATTCTCTACCTATTCTGATCATCAGGCATATCTTTGAGAAGATCATAGACTAGTCTTGCTGGAATACAGACTTCATTCTTAATCATACCTGTGGTTTTTAGTCTGCTTTTCATGTATCTGCTGTAGTAAGGTAAAAGAACATGCAGAATTCTGATCCTTGGTAGGATGAAAAATATTGAATAATATTTAATTAAGAGTAATAACTTCACTTATGCTTTACAGTAACTTCTTTAGTTTCTTGGGATTCAAATTGGCATCTGTGCAAAGTGAGGATCCTGTATTTCAGTTCAAAGTTAAAGTGGACTTATTTGTTGATTCAGTACTTTTAAATCCTTGACACTCAGTAAATGCCATGTGCTATTTTTATTCTTCATTTTAAGGTCAGAATCCCAAGTATTCTTATTTTTTTTTTAGGATTTTATTTATTTGACAGAGAGAGACACAGCGAGAGAGGGAATACAAGTAGGGGGAGTGGGAGAGGGAGAAGCAGGCTTCCCGCCAAGCAGAGAGCCTGATGCGGGGCTCGATCCCAGGACTCTGGGATCATGACCTGAGCTGAAGGCAGACGCCCAACAACTGAGCCACCCAGGCACCTCCTAAGTATTCTTAAAGGTATTCTAGGGGCGCCTGGGTGGCTCAGTGGGTTAAGCGTCTGCCTTCGGCTCAGGTCGTGATCCGGGGGTCCTGTGATCGAGTTCCTGTGTCAGGCTCTCTGCTCAGCAGGGAGTCTGCTTCTCCCTCTCCCTCTGACTGCCGCTCCCCCTGCTTGTGTGCGCTCTGTCAAGTAAATAAATAAAATCTTTAAAATAAAAAAGGTATTCTGTTTTTGGAACAGATAGCATTGTGTCATTTAGTTATTGCTAGAAACAAACCACTTCAAAATTCAGTGGCTTAAAACAGCAAGTACAGTTGGCTCTTGAACAACATGGCTTTGGACTGTGCAGGCCCACTTATATGTGGATTTTTTACAGTATGGTACTATAAATGTATTTTCTTTTCCTTATGGTTTTCTTAATAACTTTTTCTCTTCCCTAGCTTATTTTATTGTAAAAATAAATACCCATCAACTGATGAATGGATAAAGAAGATGTGCGTATGTGTATATATATATTATATATATTGGAATATTATATAACATACATACATATACATACATATGTGTATATATATAACAGAATATTACTCGGCCATCAAAAAGGATGAAATCTTGCTATTTGCAATGACATGGATGGAGCTAGAGTGTATTATGCTAAGCAAAATAAGTCAGAGGAAGACAAATACTGTATGATTTCACTCGTATGTGGAATTTAAGAAAAAAAAAAACAGATGAAAATATGGGAAGGAAAAAAAGAGAGGGAAGCAAACTATAAGAGATTCATAACCAAGAAACTCTGAGAGAGAGGGTGGCTGGAGGGAGGTGGGTGGGGGAGGGTCTAGATGGGTGATGGGGACTAAGGGGCGCACTTGTGATGAGCACTGGGCGTTGTATGTAAGTGATGAATCACTGAATTCTACTCCAGAAACCAATATTACACTGTATGTTAGCTAGAATTTAAATAAAAATTTGAAACAAAAACAAACAAAGTGCATGTTAATCGAGAGAGGTTTTGTTAGAGTCACTGTTGCTATTTAGCACAGAAGTCAGGATTTCTTTGAACTAAATGAGAGCTTTGAAGTTAGACCTAGACTTTTCCACACTCTAGATTTGTTTGGAGGGAAAGAGTAATTTAATTCTTCATGTCTCCTTATTGTTTAGGGGTTACTGCTTTGGAGGATAAAATGTTGAATTTTCTGAAAAGCGTTTTTTTTTTTGAAAAAAATTTTTTACTTATTATTTACCATATAAAGCTGCTTTGCTTTGAATTACTTACTTTTGTAATGTTTTGAAATGTGAATTTTCATCATCCTCTGATAAAAGGGCAATAAAATTGGACAAAACAACTAAACAAACTGATGTTGGTTTGTTTGATTTTAGGACGTTGACTCCCTTTACTTTCGCCTCCCTAAGTATAAAATGGAGGTCTTGGGTGTTGTCTTTGCCATGAGGATGTGGCGTCACGTTCTCAACCGGCAGTAGCCTTTCTTGAATCCTGATGTGTTTTCTAGAATCCGGGAAGTAGCTTTGTCTGCCACTGCAGTTCATCGCTGTGAACTTATTCAGGAAGTCAAGCAGGAACACGTTTGTCAAGAGGCACGGTGTGTTGCCTTGTGTCTTTCAGGCCTCGTGGCCCTGTGTCTTTCGGGGTCTTCTCTTTCCTGCCTTTCTGCATCTGATTCCTTTACCTGCCCCCTACTCACTTCTCCTGGGGGGTGACATTCTCAAGGTTTCTCTCCACCCATCGCCTCCAGCCCTTGAGTTTCAGTCTGTGGGTCCGTGTCTCCTTGTTAGCTCTGTGTGTTCTTGGCCCTCTGCACTGACCTCCATGGATGCATCAGATCCCTGACCAGACTTGATGGGGGCACGACCAGCTCCAGACTTCAAGGCCTCACCCGTGGCAGGAGCTTCTGTTGAAGACCGTACCAACCTCAGAAGGAGAGCTCTCAGTGAGGGGTGACCCCAGCCTCTTAGGCTCTGCCTTTCTAAAGAGAAGTGGCTGCAGCCTACTTGGAATTGCCTCTGATTGTGGAGCCTGCATGTGCACTGGGGCTTCGACCCAAGGCCTGTTTTACTCCTCAGCCTTGTTTGCTCTTGTTGGGAATGATTTACCAGACACAGTCTTAGGGAGTGCACAATCTTCACATTTATTTATTTACTTACTTAATTCATTGAAAGAGAGAGAGCACGAGTGGGGTGAGGGGTAGAAGGAGAAGCAGACTCCCCACTGAGCAGGGATCCTGACATGGGGCTTGATCCTGGGACCTGGAGGTCATGACCTGAGCCGGAGGTAGCCCCTTAACCGACTGAGCCACCCAGGTGCCCCCAGTCTTCACATTTAGATAGCTGCCTTGAGTTGAGCAGATACATCCTTGAGTGCCTCCGGGCTCGTGAGGAATTGTTCAATTGTTGGTTTGTTCTTCTGCTTACTGAGTTGAGGTTGGGGACCCTGCAGTTCTCTGAGTCTCAAGGCTCCAGGACCGACCCCCCCCCCCCCAGGAGCTGAAGGCCTCGTCTGCTTTACAGGTGTGTTCCTTCTCCTCTCCTACCTGTCCTGCCCAGCCTGGCTCAGCCCAATTACAGTAGTTAGATACATCCGTTTACAAAAAAATTAACATTTCATAAACATTTTCTCATGGATTCATGGTCTTTGCAACTATTTGTAATGACTGCGTAAGCATACTAATTCAATAGCTTATCTGAACCCATGATTTGCAGAACTATTTGTAATGACTACATAAGCAATTGAATTAATATGCCATTAACCCATTTCATTATTTAACATTTTCCCCCAGTTTTTACTCCTTTGAATAATGCTCATAGGAACTTTTTTGTAATGTGTAGTTCTTTTTTTGCATATTAAATAATTTCTTCAGAATCAGTTGCCAAGCGTGGAATTCCTCAATCACTTTGTTGTTGTCATTACTATTAGTAGCAGCAGCCGTATTAGGCAGGAAACGTTTTTCTCAGTACGTGAAACAAATTCTCGCCAGAGAGTTAGTTCTGATTTACAGTGCTGCCAGAAAATTATGAGAGCCCTAGAAATGGCATTTTATTATTGTTTTCAGTTGTTCATTTGCTGAGCCCTGCACAGCGATACACTTTAAACACATTGCAGTCTGAAATACTTAAAAAAATACAGTCCAACTTTGGCTTCTCCTTTATCTGGAAAATAACTGGATCATCCACCTAGCTGAAGAATGATAGACAAATAAAGTGATGGTAGTGGTGGGCATCCAGCGTGGTGATGCATATATAACATTACCATCTTACATAGAAATACCTTCTCTCACCTACCCATGGAAAATAACTGCAGCTATATGTAAGCCCAGGCTTCTCTAACTACGAGGGCAAGAGGAGATTGGTATAGGTAATGGTAGCATGGAGAACTCTGAAAAGATTTTATGTAGCCTCTGAAAGAAATGACACATTTCCTTTCTAAGTACCTTTTGGAAAAATATCAGACTGTTGTTTTAAAATAACTTAAAAATAGAACCTGGCAAAGGTGAACATGTTTCTAAGGTCTTGGTTTTAAGGAAAGACTTTTTTTTTCAGATTGGCATGCTCTTGGAATCTCAAAGAAAACCCATCCGTAAAAAATGGCTAGAATAAGCAGCAAGCAAAGCATAAAATGAGTTTAGGTGAGTGGGTGTAAACTTGTCAAAATATTAAAGGAAAAGTTAAGCTGTGATATTTTAATTTAACTCAGAGAGAGTAGCTGAGACATTCAGTTAGGCAGAAAATATTGTGGTTTTTGTAGAAATAAAACAATCTGATCTTGACACTCAGTGATTATATGGTCTGTTAATAACAGGCTAGAGTTTTTAATAGTTTTGTCCTGTAAATGTTACTAAACTGTATTATTGTGTTGCTTTCAACTTTAGATTTTACTTCCAATTTACTGAATAGTAAATTTTTTTGAGCTCTTGAATTTGTTGATTTTTTTTAATAAGCAGCCCAATTTAAGCCTATTTTTACAACCATTTATTACCCAATTGAGACACATTCTAAACACAATACAAGGGGCGCCTGGGTGGCTCAGTCGTTAAGCGTCTGCCTTCTGCTCAGGTCATGATCCCAGGGTCCTGGGATGGAGTCCCACATCAGCAGGAAGTCTGCTTCTCCCTCTCCCGCTCCCCCTGCTTGTGTTCCCTCTCTCACTGTGTCTCTCTCTCTGTCAAATAAATAAATAAAATCTTAAAAAAAAAAAAAAAACACAGGCAGGGAAGCCTGCTTCTCCCTCTCCCACTCCCCCTGCTTGTGTTCCCTCTCTCATGGTCTCTGTCAAATAAATAAATAAAACCTTAAAAAAAAAAAAAACACAATACAAAACAAAGTCTTAAATTACTTAGTAGAAATTATACAACTTTGTTTAATACGTAGGTTCTTGGTAGTAGTGGAGTTAGGTGTTAAACTTAACGTTGTTTTGATTTAATCTTGGAAATGGGAGATTTTAGCATTGTTGTGGAAGGAAGGGAAAGGGGATGGCTTGAAAGGAGAAGGGACAGAATTCCAGACAGAAGATGTGCATACAGAGAGGTAGAGCTGACTATCAAGGTCAAGTGCCTGTTTTGGAACTTGATTCTCAAGCATGGACGGTCTTCTCTCAGTCTGGATGTAACCGATTTTCACACGAAACATCATGTGAGATCATCTAAGTCCTGCCAGTTCCAGCTGCTATGGCAGCTGGTGCGCCGTAGGTCAGCTGGGCACAGACCAAATTGTAATACTGATGTTTGTCCTCCAAAGGAAGTAATTGTGTGTTCCCAAATGCTGGTGTCTGGGTAGTTTCCATGTTGACCTGGGGCTATTTTAGATATCATTCTGAACTTCATGAAATAAAAATTAGGCTTTTCGAGGTTAGACGATTGGATGGCAGAGATAAGCTTTAGGGTTTCCCACTCAACGGCCAACTTCTCTGTTACTGAGTATTGCTCTTCTTCCACGAGGGAAGAGCATGTGCCACGGTATCATCCTTTGAGCTGCCTGGGCGTCCACGAGGATGTGGAATTACAAACTATAAAAATTAAAGGTCCCTTCCTACATGATTTATTCTGCTCTCCCTCTCTCGTTTAATTTTGGATGTGAACTTAGACTTTTAGAGCTTACTGTCACAATACAGGTACCTTGAAAGGAAGTCTGCCTATTTATCTTGCCTTGTGAACCTCATCACGTAGGAGCTTGTTTAATGGTGCTCAACTGAAGAAACTGTTTGGTATTCTTGGTGTCATCAGATGTCCTGTATTAGTACCTGCTTGATTGCCAACAACAAAAATAACTCAGGCTGACTTAAGCTATTGAGAGTGTTTCTGGTAAGGATGCTGTGATGTCTGCCTCACAGAACCCCAGACTAGGGAAATAGCTCCGTCTTGGGCATGGGGGACTCTCACCTGGACCCTCTTCAGCTTGCTTCTGCTTCTTTTAATAGGTTGACTTCATTCTTTCCCTTTTTCGATGTGCAACATTCTGCAGTCTAAATTGGAAAACATATGACAAGAAACAGCCATTTCAACTATTAGAGATACTGATCTATTTTTCTCTCTCTCTGTTTCTGATTTCCCAAGGGAGGAGCTGATTGATCCAGCTAGGATCAGATGGCCATTTCTGGTCTAGCCGGTTGTGATCAGGGGTGGGGTGTGGAGAAAGTTGGCAAAGGCTCAGTTGTGACCAGTCAGCAGCGGCTGGAAGATGGCGTGTTGTACACGTGGATTCTCCTACAGAGGGCTGTATCCAGTTCATATACAAAGTAGCGGTTTGCCCACTGTGCTGCTAGGTCCTCTTACTTATTTGGATGAATGAAGGTCAACATCTAGTCTTTCTTTATTGCAGTCTAATTATATACAGTAATCTGTATGGATCTGAATTGTAGTTGGGCAAGTCCTGACGAATGCGGGTACTCATGAAACCAACTCCCCAGAGCCTTATCATTACCCCAAAAGCTCCGGCATATCCCTTTACGTTCTGTCTTCCTCCCCCAGAAGCACCACCATTCTGATTTTTATCCTCATAGACTAGTCACACTTGTCTTGAATGTCAAACAAAATGGAGACACATAGTGTCAACATTTAGTCTTGTGTATTTTAGTTTAAGGTGCAGACATTTAATCAGTGCCAGCCATGTGCCAGGATCCGCGTTGCTGGTAGAAATCCTAGTGTGACTGTGACAGAGCTGACAGGAGGGGGCAGTGGGGTGGTTGGGACGCAGCGCAGGGGCGGAGTGAGTCTGTGCGGGGAGAGGCAGGGAGTGTCCCCCGCATTCGGAGGAGGAAGGGGCCTGGAGCTGTGAGGAGCTTCTGCGAGCAGAGGAGGAAGAGCCCCAGTGTTCCTTATTGTTCTCCGGACATGATAAGCCAGCATATGAAACTTTGGCTATTTTGGTCATTTGCCATTTTCCTGCCTGTGTGCAGGATTTCCTCATCTCCCCGTGTGGGTTTTGATGAAAGGAGAGGCCCGGAGACCTGGCGTGGGATGATTTCCTCCCGGGGGCAGGAAGGCCGGGAATTATCTGGAGCCAGCAGCGGTCTGGGCGCTGCTTTCTACGCACATCTCTCCCGGTTCTCCAGAAGCATTGTCTGCCCGTTGATGTCTTCTGCTTCCCTCGTTCGGCTCAGATGGCAGGCGACCAAGTTTGCATAGTTTGTTTTTTATTAAGAAAAGCAGCAGTTTTCTTTGTATATCTTTATATAATAAGATTTTCCATATTTTTAAAATTATTTGAAATTCTGACTCATAGCTACCACATAACTTGCCATAAATGGTCATAGATTTGTAGCTAGATATGGGGGGGTGTGTGTGCGCGCGCGTGCCCGGCCTGCACGTAACGTACTGTGTGCTGTACTTGTGGGCGCTGCTGTATTTCTCCAATTTGTCCAATTGATTAATGTTACAAGGTCAGTTGGGAAATAGGATTGAAAATAAAGTAAATAGTTACGTTTCCCTGGAGCACAAATAAGGTGAAATTGCTAAAGACTACTCTTTCATTCTTTTCTTTTCTCCACAGAACCATCCGAGTATGGCTGAAAAGAGACAGCGGGCAGTACTGGCCCAGCATTTACCACACCATGGCCTGTGAGTAGCTGAACTGTTCCACTTGAGGGGACTATGTCTAATGCCTTTGGTGATTCAAATTTCAAAATGCCGGATTAAAACGTGCTGCTAGAGGGGCGCCTGGGTGCCTGTCAGTTAATTGTCTGACTTGATTTCAGCTCAGGTCATGATCTCAGAGTTGTGCGATCGAGCCCAAGTGGGGCTCCATGCTCAGCGGGGAGTCTGCTTGAGATTCTCTCTCTCCCTCTGCCCTGCCCCCCAGTAAATAAATTAATAAAATATTTTTTCTAAAAGTGTGCTACTATATTTCAAAATGGGTTTCTTAGTTGCCTAATACTCCAACAGGCTGTGCTAAACTGCAGGAAAACTTTTCTTTGGCAAAGGAAGTCAGGTCTGCTGGCTTAACTGAAGCTGACTTGAGCAAAACTGAAAAAAAAAGGAAGAGGCGGGGGAGGGGCGTGCCTCACTGCCCCCAGGTTTCCCTTTGTTTTCATTCTGCCAACCTGTATTCATAATGACTGTGTACGTGGCAGGGGCTGAGGCTGACACTAAAAAAGAGCCCTGCGCTCCCGTGCCCTCATAACCAGCCTTCTGCCCAACCTTTTCACAAACTTCCGGGTACTACTGAGAGATTGGGTCCAAAGTATAACGCGTTCTACATAGAGAATTTTCTCAGTAGTTAAATATGTTCACAAAATAAATCTAGAAGATAAAGCTTTTGCATTGAGATTTTAAAAGAGCCCTGGGAGGCAGTGACATAAATGATAAGTTCCAGCCCTTCGTGCGGATGTGACAGCCCTGCCATCCGTCCCTGCCCCCCCTTCTCCTCCTCCTCTCTTGAAAAGAAAGCCCTGGGCGGAGGCCTGCATGCCCCCTGGGCCCACCCTGGGGTTGGGTCCTGCTACCCCAAATGGCCACGTGGAAGGCACCGTAGCTCTGCTCACTCCCTCGTGTGGTGTTGGTCCTTCATGAGGAATTTTCCTCAACTAAGGGTTTCAGTATTCAGAGGACCCCCGAGGAGGAGAACAGAGGCGCTGGGGCCTGCCTGATGCTTTGTTCCTTCTGAAGACCATGGTCAGGTCCTCCGAGGAAGAACTCTTGCCGGTCGTTGTAGACACTGTTGACAGCGTTCCCAGCTTTCTCAAGAGTTAGTCCAGAGGCAGTAGAGTGTGTTACAAACCCAGAACAGCCAATTTTTCAGCATATTCCGAGTAGTCAGTCTGGGTCATCCTTCTGAGTGCCTCCTTTCTCGGCTGGCGCTTTCTCCTTCGTACGTCTGTTCCGGTGTGCGTGCACTGTTCGGATCCTGTGATCACATTCAGAAGAATTTAGGAGTCAGTCAGGAGCTGGATTTTTCCTGCCTTCCCCGGACAGCTTGTGCAGGCTGCTCACCTTGCCTGTCTTGGTGGTTAAGCAACGAACATGAAGGCTCTGTGGAATACTGCTGTGAAGATAACTGTTACAGAAGGAGCCATACGGTTCCACAGCATGGACCCTCTGAGAAGCCTCCCTGAAAACCTGCCCATGACATTGGGTGCCAGGCAGTAGCCCCTCCTGCTGCCCGCGTCCGGGCAGACGGGGCGCATAACCTTGCTTACTCACTCTCAGTGACGATGACCCGGTGTCTTAGTCTGTGCACTCAGAGAGCCCGCTGAATAAATTTTCAAATCAAACTTTGTTTTGGAGCAGGGCAGAGCATCTCTCAGATGGATGATTCCTTACTTCCGGTGGCCCAGGGATGGGTCTCCCCCCTGGAAGTAGCAGCGGCCTGAGGAAGTCCTGCTAGTGCTGGGGGGGTGTGTTGTCATCTTTGTGGACAGTCTTGTTCACGCTGTTGCTCTTATTCCTCCTTCCCCTCCATTCCTCCACACCTCACGTTTCGGGCATAGCTTCACGTCCTTGCATCCTCAACCTTGGAGTTCCTGCTCCCTGGAATAGACACTGAGATGGATTTTGTCCTATTTTTAGTTTACTTACTCCTCAGTTTGTATTTAGCCCAGAGAGTTAGTACAGCTGTGGACTTTCTCTCCTCAAATTTAGCAGAAGTGTGCACTCTTCCTTGGCTTTTAGGTCTTGAGCTCGTGGCTTTGGCTCTCACTTGCCCTCCCTAGCAGTTGCTAACTTGGCTTAAACGTACCCCCTGGAAGCAGTTCCCAGAAGGCTGTGTCTGGAAGGACCGGCAACAACTGGAAAGAACAGGCATAGCATCGTTGTGGGTGGCCGACACCCACGTGTTTGCACCTAGACGTGCTCAACTTGTTGCTTCCGGATGCTTCTTTACTGTGCCTTACAGTTCTGTCTGGAACTACACCACTGAGGAGACTGTAAGAACACCGCCTGCAGAGAACAGAATGAATGAAATTATGAGAAATGACTGCTCTACAATCACTTTTAATTGAAAACCGAATTCAAAATATGAGAAGTGTCTTGTTCTAAAAACTATCGACAGGTTATCCAGTTGAGGACATTTTAGTGACTGTCCACCAGTTTGAACTTTTCCTTGTGACCTAACAGAGTGATCAGTAATCCAGACCTTAGTGTATTGCTCTATGCGATCCAGTTGTTTCATAACTTTGCCTCACGTAACAAAAATAACTTTCAGAATCTGCTTTAGCTGAAGAAAAATGGTAACTCCTAGTTTCTGTAACCTACTCTGTGACTCGTGCCTATTTTGTGGTAATACCACTTCATGAAATCACACAGCTGTACAAGGTAGATGATTTTTTCACCATTTGGTAAGTGAGAAAACTGATGGCGGAGGGGTTGAGTCAGTTGCTTGTGGTGGGAATTCGGTCCATGCCCCTTGGATTCCAGAACTGTGCTGCCCACCAATGTTCTCTGCAAAGGGCCAGCCTGTAAACATCTAGACGTTGTGGGCCAGTCTCTGTGGCAGCCACTCAACGGCGCTGTCATAGCGCGAAAGCAACCATAAACAATACATAAGTGAAGCAGCCTGGCTGTATTCCAAAAAAACAGAAATACCTTTATTTACAAAGCTCGAGTTTTAAGCGTATGATTTTGGATTGCGATGATGCCTTTTTAAAAGGCCGCTAATTTGAAAGATGATTTGTGTTTTACGTGTTTATAAAACTATGCATATCCAATTTTTTTTTTTAATTAATACTGCTTATCTCATTAGAAGCTTCCTTTCTAGGAAAAAAAACCCAGGACATCTTTACATACAGAGCAAATAAATTAGGGAAGCTTTTTTTTTTTTTTTTCTTTTTTAAATGTGAGAATTCTCTAGCCTCATAAAACTACTCAGCACATTGTAAATTTTACACGAGAGCATGTTACATATTTATGTATAGTTTGTTACAGGGTTGGACATAAAAAGAATTGAAAAGAAGCTGAAAACTAAAGATTTTTGTACCAACCTAAAAGTAAGCAAAAATGGTGACGATGAATCAGAAATCACCAACGCATGTTTGATTTGCCAAAGATAATTTTATGATGGTTATTGAAGAGTACTTTATATGAAGAAGATACATATACCTTTGTGATTATAATTCTTAAACTCGATCATTCTTTTTTAGAGAGGGAGAAAGAGAGGCAGAGGGAGAGGGAGAGAGAGAATCTTAAGCAGGCCCCACACCCAGCGCAGAGCCTGCCGCAGGGCTTGATCTCACGATCTGAGATCATGACCTGAGCCGAAGTCAGCAGTCGGATGCTCAACCGCCTGAGCCACCCAGACGCCCCTCGATCATTCTTTATAGTCTCCCACTTCAGTGTGGTGGGTGAGGGGTCCAGGCTTCAGTCACGTGTGACTGTTTTGTGTGCAGACCCTGCAGCACCTCCCTACCCGCGGGGTAGTTCTCTGAATGCACCCGAGAAAAACCTCTTTCCGTAACCTGATCACGCAGCTCGCTGTGTCTTTGCCTTCAGGTGCGGTCCAGCGTTAGTTTACTTTCATCCTTCAGTGGAAAATATCAGCCCTTTTTAGAGAGAAAACTTTAAACTGTTTTCAAATGGTAACAGCATTTATGAGATTTTTTTCTTTTACTTTTTTAGAAGAAGTGTTACCTTAAAGTAAACTCAAGTTTGTTTCACAGTATGTATTCCCTTGTTGTGGTTCTCCCATAGTCAAACTTCTTTAGGCTGAAATGAACCCAAATATTTCTTTTTCCACATGTTCCATTTTCCAAATCACTTTAATTCTAATTTTTAGCATAAGGAGATGATTTAGAGTTTCTCCTTTCTGAAACTGTGGCCCAAGCTTTCTGGAAGAAAGACAGGTAGAACCTGGAAGGGGATATGAACACGAGAGGAAGCAGGTACTATTCCAGGCACATAATACTGCTGTGGACAAAGAAACATGCATGTATACACCTCACAACTCTGCTTACTACAAACTGAGGTTGTGTATGTCATGGGAAAGGGAGCCTTTCCTCACCATTGGAAGAGAACACGTAATCCCAAAGTGGCTTTCCTAGCTTGCTCGCATGTATGGTCGAATGGGAATTCTGGTGCTGGGAACTCCTTTTCTACAGATTCCAGCCACTGTGTTACCTGTGAGGGGGAAGAGGAGTCGGGGCAGGATGGCCTCCTGAGTTTGGGTAACAGATTACTCATTCTAAGCACTGGCCCCCATGCTCTGCAGCCTACAGGTAGGAGTTTCAACCAGATGAGACTTCATGCTGGCTTGCTTCCCTCAAAGTCATAAAAATAATGTAGAACGTTTTTTGAATTGGAATTTTAAACTAAAATAACAGAAAGAATGTCAGTAACATTTTCCATTTACATCATTATTTTTTTAAATTTTATTATGTTGTTAATCACCATACATTACATCATTAGTTTTTGATGTAGTGTTCCATGATTCATTGTTTGCGTATAACACCCAGTGCTCCATGCAGAACGTGCCCTCTTTAATACCCATCACCAGGCTAACCCATCCCCCCACCCCCCTCCCCTCTAGAACCCTCAGTTTGTTTCTCAGAGTCCATAGTCTCTCATGGTTCATCTCCCCCTCCAATTCCCCCCCTTCATTTTTCCCTTCCTACTTCTTCTTCTTTTTTTTAACATATATTGTATTATTTGTTTCAGAGGTACAGGTCTGTGATTCAACAGTCTTACACAATTCACAGTGCTCACCATAGCACATACCCTCCCCAATGTCTATCACCCAGCCACCCCTTCCCTCCCACCCCCCACCACTCCAGCAACCCTCAGTTTGTTTCCTAAGATTAAGAATTCCTCACATCAGTGAGGTCATATGATACATGTCTTTCTCTGATTGACTTATTTCGCTTAGAATAACACCCTCTAGTTCCATCCACGTCGTTGCAAATGGCAGGATTTCGGGTTTTTTGATGGCTGCATAATATTGCATGTGTGTGTATGTATATATATACACCACACCTTCTTTATCCGTTCATCTGTTGATGGACATCTTGGCTCTTTCCATAGTTTGGCTATTGTGGGCATTGCTGCTATAAACATTGGGGTGCAGGTGCCCCTTCGGATCACTACATTTGTATCTTTGGGGTAAAAAGCCAGTAGTGCAGTTGCTGGGTCGTAGGGTAGCTCTATTTTCAACTTTTTGAGGAACCTCCATGCTGTTTTCCAGAGTGGCTGCACCAGCTTGCATTCCCACCAAGAGTGTAGGAGGGTTCCCCTTTCTCCGCATCCCCACCAACATCTGTCGTTTCCTGACTTGTTAATTACATCATTATTTTCTAAAAAACATTCTTGCCCTCTTTTTTAAATTTAAATTGTATAATAATATATTTTGAACAATGACTTAGAATGCTTAGGTTTGCTTGTAATATGGTCTTTGTCTTTCTGGCAGCTCCCTGCTCTGCTATGGCTTACCATCATGATAGCAGACGGATATTTGTGGGCCAGGATAATGGAGCCGTAATGGTAGGTAGTTTTCAGAGTGTATTCGTTATATTGACCACCCTGTGTTCATGCCTGTTGGACAGTTTAAATAAAGAACAGTGAATGCCTGATTGGCATAAAAAATGTTTAATTCAGTATAGGCATTAGGCCTAAAAATACATTAATTTTAATTTGTGCTTATTTTTAAACCAGTCATGGAGCTCAGAATGCTTTCATGATTGATGGTTTGGTGTTCAGCCTTCATACAGTGAATATATGGTCTTCAGCAGCCTCGTCCTTGAACCATGAGGGGTCAGCTGGGGCAGGGAGGGCACGGTGGAGAGCCTGTGGGTGCTCGCGTGCGCACGTGTGTGTGTGTGTGTGTATATGTGTAAGTGTGAGTAACAATGGAGGGGGAAGGAGAACAAGGTCAGTGACTAGTCATTCAGCCAACAGCTCCTATAACTCTTTAAGGCAGTGCTTCTCAAACTAACTCTGGTGAAGGACCAGATATTTAAAAGTTCAGTTTATTACAGATTGGTAGGTATTTTTGTGGGTCTAATTGTGTGGGTGTGTGTATATGTATGTTTTCTTAATGGAGATGTAATTCACATAAAATTCACCATTTTAAGGTAATGCAATTCACTGGGTTTGTAGTATATTCACAGGTTATACAACGTTAACATTCTCTAATTCCAGAACGTTATCATCACCCCCTCTCCCCCAAGAAACCCATACCCATTAGCAATCAGCCCTCACTCCCCCTTCTCCCAACTCCTGGCAATCACTAATCTACTTTCCGAGCCCAGAGATTTGCCTGTTTTAGACATTTTATGTGAACAGAATCACATAATGTGTGTTCCCTTTTATGTCTGGCTTCTTTCACCTAGCATGACGTTTCCAAGGTTCATCTATGTTGTAGCTTGAATGAGCACCTCGTTCCTTTCTGTGCTGGAGTGGTATACTGTGACATGGGCGTAGTAGCCCTCCACGACCCTTTGTGTTTCTGTAAGGTCGGGAGTCCGGTCCCCCATCATTCCTGAAGTTAGCAGTTTGAGTCCTCGCGCTGCTTGTCGCTCCAGCATTTCAGTTGCATCCATCTTTTCAAAGAACCAGTTTTGGTTTCATTGGTTTTTTTCTTTTGTTTTTCCTATTCTGTGCTTATTTATTTCAACTCTAATTTTATTATTTTCCTCCTTCTGTTTGCTTTGGGTTTAACTTGCTGGATTGATATTTTGGATACTACATTGTTGGATGAGAAAGCCCACAGATTTCATCCTTGGGTGTCATAACAGTATGAAACTGCTGTAAAGGTTTCTGAACACTCACTGCCTATTTCCCCTTCTCATCGGGACCAGCCATCTGCAGACCACAGCGAGTAGCACTGCTTTACAGAATAGAAACAGTAAGAATGAGACTTCGCTAGTGGGGGTCCAGTAAGTGTAAGATGACGTAGTAAGTACAGCCCCACAGAGGGCAGAAATTGCTGTGAGTGTGCACACAGTCCTCCAGGCAGAGCATCTGGAGAGGGCTAGCGCAGGCTTACTAACGTGCCAAGTCCTAGAGGATGGCAAGGAGCTCACCGGGCGGGGCGGGTGGAGAAGGACCTCCAGACGCCGAGGAGGCGGGGGGCTGTGTGCAGGGAACAGCAGTGAAGCGCATCACACACCCACAGCTGAAGAGGCAGCAGGAGTGGGTCACGGAACGCCTTGCATTTGAATCGGTCTTCAGCTCTACGTGTTGAGCAGAGCGCTCATGGAGAAGAAAGTAGGTGTGGGCTGGTGGGGTTGGGGGGTGCTTACGGTCTAGTGGGAAGTTCGGATAATACACAGGTAAATAAGCATCAAATTGCAAGTTGTGGTAAGCGCTGTGGAGACGTGAATAGGTGCAGTGAGCAAGACCATCCAGAGGGGTTTGCGGCTCCACTGAACAGGGTTATCGGGAGGGCTGCTCCATGACATTTCAGCTAAGACCTGGAGGGTGGGAAGGAGTCGGCCAAGCAGAACCAGAGTAGGTTTTCCAGAAGTGAATGTCCACGTGAAGACTCGAGGTGGGAACATCTCTGTGTGTTTGAGGCTTCGATGAAGGTTATCATGCTGGATGGTGCTGAACGCCGGGGAGGGGCAGAGGGGTGAGGAGAGATGCAGGCTGGGGCCAGGTCATGCCGGGCCTGGAAGGTCTGGGTAGTGTTTTAAGGTTAGTTGTAGATGCAGTGGGAAGCTCTCGCAGGGTTTTCAACAGGCGAGTGACATGACAGAATTTACACCTTTAAAAGATCCCTCTGGCCAGTGCTCGGTGCAGAATGGATCATTAGGGGGGAGGGAGCAGCGGGAACGGAAGCTGGATGGTCAGGCTGTTGTGGCCGCCTGGATGCAAGGGTGGTGACAGGGACAGTGGACAAAAGCAGATTGATTGGTGAGGTGCATTGGGGAAAGGTTGGGCGTGCGGAGGGGAGGAAGAAGAGGAAGTTGGGTGACGGCCAGGTTTCTGGCTCAAGTAACTGGGTGCACAGTGGTATCATTTACTGAGAGGAGGAAGACTTGGGAATGTGTGGGGAAGGGGCATTTGGAAAGAAAGGGGACAGCAAGGGACCAACCAACTAACTGTACACTTGAGAGACCAGGGGGCTAACCAGTGGCTGTGGGAAGTCAGCATTGGATACACAAGTCCACGGCCCAGTGGGAGCCTGGGCAGGGGGGTCATCAGCATGTAGGGAATTTGTTAAGCTGTAAGAATGGCTGTGTTCACAGCCATTCACATGAATGAGAGGAGACAGGGCCCGGGCCTGTGTCCTGAATAACAGCATTTAGGAGTGGGGTTAGTGGGGAAGCCTACCAGGGAGAAGGGAAATCATGATCCTTCTGTGTGTGTTAAGGAGCTGACTGTATCCTGTAAGCAAGTTACCCCAACTTACATAGTCCTACGCATCATTTAGGGAACTAAATGGGATACATGTTCTCTGGTTCCACACCAGACCGACAGCTTCAGAATCCCTCGGTGGGGGGTCTGGGAGTCATTATTTTAGCAAGTCTTCCAGGTGAATGTTGGCTCACAACCTTGGGAGCTTCCCAGGTGAAATCTGAAACCAGCCCCCAAACTCGGAGGGCAGGGAGGGACCGAAGAAAGAGGCAGTCCACTCCAGATTGCTGAGTGGGAGGTTTAATGAGCAAGGGAGCTTATATATGAAGTTTTTCTTGAGTGGCTGCAAGATGAGTAAATCTCTGCCCCCACCCACCAGAGTCTTAAAAGTTTATATAGAGGCCTTAGCTGTGTTCAGTCATGTATATCGTCCAGATGGCCCCAACACCACATCACTGTCAAGGCTATGTGCTTGGGACAGCCTCTGGAACAGGGAAGGCAAGTGGGACACACATACCAAAGACGGGGAAGGGTTGAGGAGCCTCTTGACGGCTGACTGCCAGGGCCCAGCTCATGGTCAACAAGACAGGTCAGTGACCTCTCTCAACAGTGAACCTGAGGGTCAAGTGCATTAGGGGGGAGCCATTGAAGAGCATTAAGCGGGGGACGATAGAATGGTTGGGATTCTGT
The DNA here is from genome assembly GCF_964656455.1 of Halichoerus grypus. Taxonomy (NCBI): domain Eukaryota; kingdom Metazoa; phylum Chordata; class Mammalia; order Carnivora; family Phocidae; genus Halichoerus; species Halichoerus grypus. Next base: position 179,766,607 of record NC_135715.1, on the reverse strand, counting down.
TTTTGTGAGCTTAGTGTGCCAGTATGTGGAGTTTGGGGGGACAAGGCTGAAACTGAGGCGTCCCAGTTAAGAGTCTGTTTCAGGACTCCCAACGGGACACTGTGAACGCTGGGGTAGTGTTGGAGAAGAGGTGTTGGCTTTGAGAGCTTTCTGGGTAGCAGACTTGATGTCTAGTTGGATGTGGGTGTTTTGTAGAGAACGGTGTGAAGATGGCTTCTAGAGTTTTAGCAGGATGGTGGTGGTGAGTGGTCAGCTATGCTCTAAGAGAAGATGTGGTGTAGAGGGAAGGGTGATGCGGTCAATATTGACAGTTGGGTATTTGGGCCTGAGCCTCAGGGTTTGGTCTGGAATAGGGGTTGGGAGTTCTCTGGATATAGAAGTCCGTGGAAGCTGCAGCAGTGGTTGGCCTCCACTAGGGAGAGCAGATAGACTGAGAGGAGCAGAGAGCCAAGGTTACCCTCCCTGGGAAGGTCAGAGACTGGGAGCCCATGGGGGAGACGGAGGCAGAATGGGCAGAGTGGGAGGAGAGCCAGCCAGGACGCTGGGCCACGGAAGCCGGAGAGGCAGTGGGTTTCACGTGGGGGTGAGTCACAGTGGCAGGGGCAGCAGGGAGAGGATGAGGTCAGGCCTGGAAAACGACCTTGGGAGCGGCAGTTAGCAGCTGGTGCTAAGCGAGGGAAGCCCTTTTCCTGCTGTGATGGTGGCGTGTGTGCGGTGGGTCGTCACTGTGGGCCGATCTTTAGAGAAGGAGCTGAGGAAAGTCGTAGAACTGCTGAAAGAGTTGTGTTGTTTTCTGCTTGTTTTGTTTCTGAAGTTAAAGGCTAAGAAGCCTTGAGTGTGTTTAAGCGCCAGGAAGGAAAAAGCCAGTGGAAAGGACCGGCTCTGTGCCCAAGCAGTTCACTCAGCAGTAGGCGGGTGGTGACGGATGCAGGGTTGGGCTCGCCCAGCTCTGCCATCAGCCTGGGACTGCTATAAATACCGTGGTAGTAGTAGATGCAAGTGTTCTCGTCTTTCTCCTTCTGGAAATTTTATAGGAATATCGTGGTGACGTGCATGCACATATATAACCAGAAGCCAAGAAGCAGTTTGTCCAGTGGTTGCACATTTTATTTCTCTAGGGACCCTACTTGTGGCTCCCGAGTCAAGGGTAGACTCTGTGATTAGAGGACAGCATATAAAAATTCATAGCTCTTCAGTGCAAAGGGGCAATGTAAATCCAGTGTATCGTTCGTCAGCAATTGATCTTTGATTTTCCACCCAAAACAGATCAGTATACATACAATGATATATATGCTAATACATTTATACTGTCCCCAATATGTAATAGTCAATATATGTTAATACATATATATACACACATATATACTGATACATTTTTGTACTATGCAATACCAAGATGGAGAGCAAGGAATCAGTATTCCTGTGTGTGTGTGTGTGTGTGTGTGTGTGTGTTTAACAATTCATAATGTCCATGTTACTTAGAGCCTTAAGAACTTACCAGTTAGCATTGATCAATAGAATTCTTAGTGTGTTTTCTTTAGAGTTTTGTCTTCTTGGTTTTATGCTGAAGCTGATTTTTTCATTAAAAAGCATATACTTTTATTTTTTCCTACTTATAAAGTATTACATAGTCTATAAAAATTTTGTAAATACAAGAATATTAAAAGAAGCAAACCACTCACAATCTGTAAATTTCCCTTTTTTGTGTGTGTTCTATATGACATACGTATATTTTCCCCCTTACATTGCTGAGATTCCCAATGCCTTATTTTCACTGTAGCTGAGAACCCTATTTGTAACAGGGTCTTTGCAGTGTTGCTTTATGTGTATCATCTTGAGGAATACTCCTTGTAACCAAGAGAGCAAAATTAACAAGATCCCTCCTTTATAGTAGAAGGAAAGGGACTACAAAGCTTGGGCTTGTGGAGGAAGAACTGAGCAGAAATGCCGTGCTGGTCCTGCAGCAACTTTATCCGGTCTGGTCCCCAGAAGTCGTGGCCCGAGGACAAGTCTGATGAAAGAAGCCATTCCATATTATTCTTTCTTTTAGCCCTTCATTTATTTTTTTTTAATTATTATGTTAATCACCATACATTACATCATTAGTTTTTGATGTAGTGTTCCACGATTCATTGTTTGCGTATAACACCCAGGTCTCCCCTGAGTGACTATGGAGTCTGAAAAACAAACTGAGGGTCCATATTATTATTTTATAGCTAATCTCAAGGTCCTCGTCTGGTGATAGCTAGTCTTGGATTTTACTTTGTTTTGAAAGTTAAGTTCCTGTTTTTAAAACCGTAACTGTTTTCTTATTGCATGTGTTTACTTTTAGGAATTTCATGTTTCTGAAGATTTTAATAAAATGAACTTTATCAAGACCTACCCAGGTAATTATAATACACACACGTACTTGCATACACATGCATGTAGGTAGGCACACACAAAATGAGAACACTGTCTCATGATCAAAATTAGGTCTTCACATTAACTTTGTGGATATGTTTCCCCCAGTTATATAGGATGCTGCCAACTCTTCAGTTATTTACCATCCTTTTCCTGCTTATCAATGTTTAAATTTTTGTATACTATTCCATTGGGTGCATTATCAGATGTAATTTAACCATTTTATTTTTGAGCATATGTGCTGCTTCCATTTTTTGGTAACACACACTAACATATATGACAATGTATATATATCTGTGAGTGTATATTTCATATATACATACATATGTGTGTACGTGTCCTTGACTCTGATTCTAATCCTGTAACCCTGGTTGCTTCTGTGTAAGACAAATTCCTAAAAATGGAGTAACTGGGTCAAACATTAAAAAGTTTTTTAGGGCGCCTGGGTGGCTCAGTTGGTTAAGCGACTGCCTTCGGCTCAGGTCATGATCCTGGAGTCCCTGGATCGAGTCCCGCATCAGGCTCCCTGCTCGGCAGGGAGTCTGCTTCTCCCTCTGACCCTCCCCCCTCTCATGTGCTTGCTCTCTCTCATTCTCTTTCTCTCAAATAAAAAAAAAAAAAAAAGTTTTTTAATGCTCTAGATTTATTTTACAAACTTCTTCCCAGCATTACTGTAAATTTTTACAGTCCCATGAGTGGTGGTTGAGAGTATTTGGTCATCCAGTCTGTCCAACATTGCTCTTACAAATGTTTTTTGCCTGTTTGATAGTCAAAATAGTCAATTTATAAATTATTTAAGCTTTGCTTAGTGTCGATCATTTGTTATGTTTGATGAATGTCTGTTCATGATTTTACCCATATACCTACAGAGTTGTAGTATTTTCTAATTAATTTATAAGAAAGAGTCCCTTGGTTCTTCCAAAGCAACCTATACAGCTGAGAGCAAGGTCAGAAGCTTCTCTGTCTAGCCTCTGACTTCATTCATCAGACTGGTGTTTATTAAACGCCTGCTGCATGCCAGGTCCTGTACTAGATGAAGTAGACTAGGTCCTGGTGTGGCTTACAGTCAGCCTGGAAATGCAGACATTTCAGGAGTTAGGTAATAGAATACCTTCCTCATTCTCAGCTATTATTTTGGAATACAGAACTCTACAAATACTTTGTCTTTATAAATAATAAAAAGTTACACACAAATGGTTCCAGGAACAAAATGCTTACACTATTTTTTTTAATTTCAGAAAATTGAAGTTCTCTTGTTTACAATGCCAGTGTTTTCTTTTAAGATTTATGTATTTATTTTGGAGAGAGCGATGTGCGAGCAGGGTGGGAGGGGGCAGAGAGAGAGAAGCAGACTTCTTACTTCCCCCACCCGGGCTCCATCTCATGACCTTGAGATCACAACCTGAGCCAACACCAGGAGTCCGTCGTTTAACTGACTGAGCCACCCAAGCGCCCTTACAATGCCAGTGTTTTCTAAAAGGTCAAAGTACTAAAGTGATAGACTATAAAAAACATTGCTCCTTTAAGAAAAGACTACTGCTTTCCATATGGAACGTATTGGTAGTAAGAGCAAAGTAAAAATGTTCTCTCGAGTATAGCAAAAAAAAAAAAAGGTCTGGTCTTTGATCAGTTATTGGAATCCCCCTTGAGCATCAGTCTTCAGTGACCTGCAGCTTCTGATTGTCCACCAGGTAGGGAGACAGGGCGGCCGGGAAGCCTGTGGTGGTGAGGTGGGGTAGGGCAGGTTATCTGAAAGCTGCTCACAGGGCACAGGCGTTTCCGTGGTACGACTATTCAGACCGTGAGTCTCCAGGCCAAGCGGCTGGAGAAGGTGAGGCTCAGTTTTGATTCGGAAGGTCCCATTTCTTCGTGAAGGGCGCAGACTTCCCTTTCTGTCCCCGCAGCTCATCAGAACCGGGTGTCCGCCATCATCTTCAGCCTGGCTGCCGAGTGGGTGATCAGCACCGGCCACGACAAGTGTGTCAGCTGGATGTGCACACGCAGCGGGAACATGCTGGGGAGACACTTCTTCACTTCCTGGGCTTCGTGCTTACAGTATCCTTCCAAGGGCTGGACCTTCTCCTGCCTAGCACCTCCTCGGCTCAGTGGTTGGCTTGGCTTTGAGGATGATCATAAACTGTCAGTTGAGATCCAGAGACTGAGGGATGCCTGTGTATTTCACATGAAATGCAAGACTTCCTGTATCTGCTTTTCTTTGGTATAAAATTGGTGTATTAAAAATAATAATTAGATGAATTACTGTTCTTATTGGGAGGTACTATCTATTTTTAATACAATATCTTAGAAACCTAAACCTCATTAATGCAAACCCCACCCCCTCGTTCCTTTGCATTTTAAGGTGAAAGAAAAGACTTTTCTGTTGAATAAAGAAAGACCAAAAGGAATCTGTCTTTTATTTGGTTATTGGCAGACCCTGAAAGAGAATAGAATAAGGATTTGTGACCCTGGAGTCCATAAATGGGCTTACAGGAGTTTTACAGTTTGTGTGAATGTGTATGGAGAAGGTTCATAATCCTTTCCATATTCTCAGAGTTGCCTCAGGATCCCCAGAATGTTAATGAATTGCTGCTTTCACAGTTTTTTACCTGTGTATGGAATTTGTTTCATGTAGAATTTGCCCTTGCTTAGGGCTCCCTGTGGTAGCTATCTTAGTGACAGCAAGATTAAGGCTGTCAACAACAGGCAAATACCCCATACTAGTTTCTTTTTCAGAGTTGGATGTCTGGCGTAGCAAATTCTTTTTTTTTTTTTTTCCATTGAAAGCCTCTATAAAAAAATGTTTGCTACAAATGAATGCACAGCATGAGATATTTAAAATAAGCATTAAAGCAGTACCATACGCTTCAGAATCAAATAAGGGAAAAACACTCAGATATTTGCTAAATAAGTCTTTCTGTTATGTATTAGGCTTTTCATATGGATTGATAGAAAAGGGCACAGAATCACAGAATCATGACCCAGCCTGTCATGTTTCTTTTGACCTTTGTTTTGGAATTAAAGCAATGGTTATCCTGATATGTTTAAACTGCAGATTGGCCACAAATGTCTATGGCCATTAAGTGACTGAGAAAGTAATGAGTTGTTATCAATAGTTAGTTTAAAATTTAAATTTACCACTACCCCAAATAACTGCCTTTTGGATGATTAAACTCTCCATGGCAATTTAAAATAAACCATGCTTTTCATTTAAAGCTGCATCATCCAGGCCAAAGAAAGATAGGTGTTCGTATTTGCTATCAGTTTTACATTATTTCCAGAGATAATTCATAAACAGCCATTTTGTTCCAGTTCTTTCTTGCTGTTTTCATTATTGAGTATTTTACCTTTTTATACTTTATTATAATTTGATTATAACTACTTGTTTTCATGTCTGACTTCTCTGTCAGCTCTTAACCTTTTTTACTGCTAATTCCTAGGGCATTGATTAGAATAGTCCTAGGTACTCCATGAATTCTTGTTGAATGAATGAATGTTAATTTTCCCAAGAAAATTTCCAACTTGAAAGCTTGTTTTCTTAAATATGTACATATTGCCTGAATTTCAGTTGGGTACTTCCTGTCTCATAGTTTTGTGCTTATGTCTTTAAAATGCACGTTTTTTCTATTTTATAACTTTTAGATGGATTGTGTTATATATCCTTGACTGCTTCTCCACAGATACGATTTTGATACTCAGTATGCTTTTGTTGGCGATTATTCTGGACAGATCACCCTGCTGAAGCTGGAACAGAACTCCTGTTCAGTCATTACGACCCTCAAAGGCCATGAAGGTAGGCTGTGTGATCACCCACAGGTTTTTCACCTAATTTGGGCATCCAGATTCAGTTCTCAGCTCTGCGGCTTCATGAATGATCAGCTCCTATGACCTGTCAGTTTCAGTTTGATTGGCCAGATGTGGGCTTTAGATCTAAAGGACTGAAAGCGAACTGAAGATAGGGTGTTGGGCTGGGTTTCATGTCATCAAAATCCCTTCCAGATTGCTCATGTGGATAATACTTTCTATTTTGTTTGCCTGTTTAAATTATTTTCAGAGGGTCTTTGAAAATTTCTTGTAGGGACGCCTGGGTGGCTCAGTCGGTTAAGCGTCTGCCTTCGGCTCAGGTCATGATCCCAGGGTCCTGGGATCGAGTCCCACATCGGGCTCCCTGCTCCGCGGGGAGCCTGCTTCTCCCTCTGCCTCTGTCCCTCTCTCTGTCTCTCATGAATAAATAAATAAAATCTTTAAAAAAAAAAAGAAAAAAGAAAATTTCTTGTAAATGGTGAGGTCTTTAGAAGAATTTTTTTTTTTTAATTTGTCAGTTTCTAGGATACTGAACAAGACCTGGTGGAGCAATACAATTAGGAGAAATGTCCAGGCTGGTTCTGCCTCTGCTTGGTTAGGGACTGAGGGGGAAGCACGGGTGGAATTTTATTATTTTTACAGTACAGTGAGTTGGCCAGGTTCCATGGAAGGGTTTTAAAATTCAGTTGGCTGTATTGGGTAACAAATTAGAAGTTTTGACACCGTTTGGTTTAGATTGAAGAATTGGGGATTTGTTCAAAGAATTAATGAATAACTTATTTATGAAAACAGTGTTTTAAGTATAACGAGTTAAAGGTACTCTATGCTTCCTAGCTAATCTATTTGGGTGAAATCGAGTGTGTCAAATCAGGGACCTTGTAGAGCAAAGAGGAGAGAGGAGAAGAACAGCAAGTTAGAATGTACTTGGGCAGGAAAGCACAGCCCCTAAGGAAACCACTTGTGTTTATGACTAATGGTCTCATGATCCCCAGGCTCCCAAGTGTTCTCTGTGTTGCTAAGGTCAGGCTGGGTTCTGGTAACTGCTTAGTAGTGTTTATAGCGAAGGCCCATGTTTATCTGCTGTCAGGCCTCTAGCTGAAGTGTATGGGGCACAGGATTAAATTTATGCCTAACCATTCCCTGAAGCAAGTTTTGCAGAACACTTCTTTTTTCACTTACCTTAGGTTTCTGTGAGAAACTAGTTTCTGTTGTTTGCTTTTGAATATGACTTCATCAGTTTTCTCTATAACCACCAAAAATATTATTAACTTGTATGACTGGCTCTGTTTTTAAGTTTGTTAATTTTTTCTAGGCAAGCAGTAATCAGTAGAATATGAAGAGAGAAATCTGTTGAGAGAGAAATCTGTAGAAAGAAAGATTTCCCAAGGATATTGAATCTGATAAGTTCACCCAATAGAGAATGTGAAATGTGAAGTTTGGATTTTTTTAACCTAAATTCTCTGGCATAATTGTGTGGTACACCTACAGAGCATTTTTTTTCTGAGACCCTCAATTTAATTTTCTTAAACATGCATCATGAGGTAAAACACCTGCAAGGTCCCGAAGACCTGGAATAATCTAGATTTTTAGATTACCTAAATTGACCACAGTAATCTTCACTGTCTTTTCTCATTAAATAGTGTTAGTTTTGTTTTTTTCCTTCAAAAGCTTTTTCTGAACTAACCCCTCATATATAGCTATCGTGTCATTTTTTTGATACAGAATGAAGAAAAATTTCTTTAAACATCTTTGTCTGCAAAGTAGTTTGATGTGCGTCGGAGATCATTATCTTACAACTCTGAGGGATGGATGTGCTCTGTCTTCTCAGTGACCTGTGATAAAGGGTTGGATGACCTTTCGCGCAACAAAGATACATTTTTGCTTTGGGGCTCAGCTGGTCCTCGTTCAGTCCAGCTGTGCAGGTGTAGGGCTGTACCTAACCCCGCCCTCTCTCTCTGCCCCCCAGGTAGCATCGCCTGCCTCTGGTGGGACCCTATTCAGCGGCTACTTTTCTCAGGAGCCTCTGACAACAGCATCATCATGTGGGACATCGGCGGACGGAAAGGCCGCACGCTCCTACTGCAAGGCCATCAGTGAGTGACTGTTTTTGGAGGTGGGGACAGAATTGGAGTCTGCGGGGGGGGGGGGCAGGGCAGCATTCGTATTCTGCTACTGCTTTCTCAAACCCCCATCTGTTAAGACAACCATTTGCTGAGGCTCACTCAGTCCCTTTTAATAGCTCTTCTGTGAGTCCTGAGTGTCTGATGTTGTAGAGCAAAACAGAGCCCAGGGTATTCTTCCTTCTTAGTCCAAAGAGCACTTGCCACCTGCCTCTCCCGAGGAGTCACCCTGTTGAAATACCTGCTTAGGGCACAGGGGGGTTAAGGAGGGCAGATGAGGACTTTCACCATGGAAGACTGCGTGGAATGCCATGCTGAGCCTGTCTGGAACTGGGTGCCCGACTTGTTCTTTTATTCTGACGTGTGGGTGTGGTTTGACACAGTTACCTAAGCTAGGGCAACGTAATACCCAGGCTCTTGCCTTCTGGTTTTGAGAGGAAAAGGACACTGGCCTTTCCTTTCCTCCCCGTTGGTTAGGCTGTTGCTATTTACCATAAGCAGAATCAGGTTGAAAAGTAGCCAAGGAAAGTTTTTTTTTTTTTTTTAAGATATTATTTATATGACAGAGAGAAAGAGCACAAGCAGGGGGAGTGGGAGAGGGAGAAGCAGGCCCCCCGCTGAGCAGGGAGCCCAATGCGGGACTCGATCCCAGGACCCCGGGATCATGACCTGAGCCGAAGGCAGGCACTTAACCAACTGAGCCACCCAGGCGTCCAAGGAAAGATTCTTCACCCAAGTCTGCAGGACAGGAGATTGTTTCGTAGGGCATCCAGAGGAGGAGTCCGACAAGCACACAGGAAGGGGGCAGATTTTGCCCCATCATTGTGTGTGCGTGTGTGTGTGTGCACGCGCACAAGTGAGTGCACGGGCATGTGTGTGTGTATCAGTCTCTGTGGCATCTCATCACCTGTTCTTATGGGTTGTGTTCCAGTAAGGGAGTCACCCCTCCTTTGTTCTTTGTTATGCACAGGTAGGTGAATCTTGCAGACCTGAAAAGGAGTGGACCACAGCAATTGGTCCTGAAAACGGTAGCCATCATCTTATCTGTGGCCTGCAATTCTGAGTGACTGACTTGAAAGTAGTGTTTATTTCATAGAAACTATTAAGCTGTATAATAAGTTACAGAAAGCTGATTCAAGTTTAGACTAGAAGCCACAAGACCATACCGAATTGTCAGTGATAAAATGCCAGTGGCTGGTTCCAGCAAGGGGGGAGATTAGAGCCTAAGTGAAGACAGAGTCCGTGTTTCTCCACGTCGAGACAAGTGACCGATGTGTGTTGTTCGCAGTGACAGAGTGCAGTCCCTGTGTTACCTGCAGCTCACAAGGCAGCTGGTCTCCTGTTCCTCAGACGGTGGCATTGCAGTGTGGAACATGGACGTTAGCAGAGAGGAGGTAAGAGGATGAGCAGGGCAAGGCGGAGAACCTGGCTGCTTGGCTTCCCACCCTGCTGGCTCTCGATGATGACCAGGTCACAGACAGCCCCAGCCCCTCTCCCTTGTGCTTACCGGCTGTCATCTAACAAGGTCCTGTGTGTCACTGCCCCACGCCCTCTCCCCATGTGAGAGTTTCCACAGTGACAAGCATTGCCCACAGATGGAGCATGTGGGCTGTTTTCAGTCTGGAGACGTGCACCGAGAACCTGCTGGAGACAGTCCCCCATGTCCCTGGGGCACGCGCTGTGCCCAGCCCCGGGAAGCACTGTGGTGGCCCCATGGCATCCCTGTTACCCAAAGCTCTGGGAGGCCTGCTGTGACTAGTGCCAGGGACCTTGCCAGGTGCCTCACGTTTTCCTGGGGAAGGGTATCTCTGTCCTCTGCTTTTATTTTCCACTGAGCACATGTTGACATGGTGTTCTTCTCAGGAGCCCTGAGTTCTCATTTGTTGGGGCCACTAACTAGTTGTGAGACCTTGTTCAGAGGAGTGTCATTATCTCTCTTGAGTGTCCGTTCCTGCATCCATAAAGTGGAATCATTCAGTGACACAACTTCCAAAGCCTCTTCTAGTTCTTGAGACAGATACGCTGATTGTCTAAACAACCTTGCCATCATCTTTTAAATTGAGAAATTTTTGACATATATCATTATATGAGCTTCAGGTGGAAACAGCAATTTAGCATTCGTATGTATTGGGACGTGATCCCCACAGTGAGCCCAGTTAGCGTCCAGGACCGCACATCGTTACAAAACTTCTGTTTCTTGTGATGAGAACTTTTAAGATCTACTCTCTTAGCAACTTTGAAATACACAGTGCAGCTTTACTTAGCATACTGTACTTCACATCCCCAGGGCTTATGTATCTTGTAACTGAAGTTTGTACCTTTTGACCCCCTTCACCCGTTTCCCCCACCTCCAGCCTTCTCCTCTAGCAACCACCAGTCTGTTCTCTTATCCGTGGGCAACTCGGTCTTTTTTTCTATTTTAAATAGTGCTGCAGTGAGCATTCTTGACCTTGTCATTGTGTGATTGTTCGATTATTTATTTCAGACAGATTTCTGAATATAGACCTTCTGGGACAGGGAGATGTACATTCTTAAGGCTTTTTATAGATGTTGTCAGATGACTTCCAGGCAGGATTTCCATTCTCATGTCCACCAGCGTGGGTATTATCTGTCTTTTCCAACCTGTGATGTAAATAGCAGAAGAGTTGACTTTTTGTTGATTCAGGAGAGATTTTAGTGTGGGGGACGAAGGACTTACAGTTTAACTTCAGACATTTCCTGAGCCCCTGCAGGGTGGCTCACAGGTCCGGAAGCAGGTGCGTATGCGTCATAAAGGGCTTATGACGCTGCATGGCACCATGCACATGCTGTGACGTCACAGGAGTGGTGCGGACCAGCTGCGCCCATCGAAGCAGACACCAGGCGTGGATGCGCCATGCCCACCACACTCCGCATACGTCTGTTTCGTGTCCCCTCCAATTACTTGGGAGTGTCATTTTCACTGAATAAACCTCCATCTTTAGCATACCACAGAAGACGTAATCCAGGCAACATTACTCATTCCCAGGCTTTATGGCTGCCATGCTCTATATGCAGATTCGTGCCTGCTTTTTCTAGGCTTATAATCTCATGAAGGAAATAGACTATCCTATAAATAATAAAATGAAGTCCATAATGTGGAGAAGTAGTAACTGTTAGCTTTTCTAGGAGCCTTGTGAGACGAGTTAAGTAGAAGAAATCTTGATTACCTGTGTGCTGGCAAAATATTTTGGTAAGACTTAAGGTAACTCATTATTAAATACAGACAGCATTGGCTCAATATTAATTATGGACACTTTCCTTACAAAGCTTTGTTTTAACTGTATTTTGCAATAGCTGCTAGTTACAGGCATGGAGAACAGCTAGGATACTGTTCGGTTTCCTGGACCCTTGGCCTGTTTGTTTTGTTGTTGTTGAGAACACAGAAACCTCAGAGGCCGTGTTCCCTGGCTCACGTGGGAGGGTGACCCTTGGGGCCAGCACTGCTGGTGGTTCTCCTAAGGGCTTTTACCCACTTGGATTTCAATCCACTGTTCTTATCCTTGGTAAATTCTTTTAGGGAAAAAAAGTGACAAAATAAAAGCAAGATTCCCACCTTCGGGGTTACACAATTGTGGAATTTATCTGTATGTCTAGGGAAAGAAAAGACAGCCCCATCACTCAGGCTGCTTCCTGTGTAGGCGATTCTCTTTTTAATTGTTTGTGCAAGATTACCCCAGATCACTCGCATGCTGGCTGGTAACACATCGCACTCTACTAGCTTTTCTCTCTCAGTAGTTGACAGTGTTGGTGGGGAAGCAGATTATATCAGAAAGATGCATTATTGGGGCACCTGGGTTTCAGCTCACGTTGTGATCTCAGGGTCCTGAGATGGAGCCCCACATCGGGCTCCGTGCTCAGTACGAAGTCCACTTGTGATTCTCTCTCCCTCTCCATCTGCCCCTCCCCCTCCACACACACTCTCTCTCTAAAATAAATAAATCTTTTTTAAAAATGCATTATTTTTAGTAGTCTTATTATGTTTTTTAACCAGCTGAGTATAGTGTAAAGGGAAACAGCCTATGATCTATAAGGTTTTGGCCCTGGGTTAGGGTTTGTACAATTTGTAGGACTTCCTTAGGCAAAGGCATACAGAATTAGTCCCAAATTCTCTAGCCCCACACTGCTTGCTTGGAATTTCTGAGTCACCTGGAAATACTGATTGAGGCAGTTGCCTCCCTGCCAGATCATAATTAGAGGGGCTCCTTTTCGGAAGTAGGCGTGAAATGTAAATGAGCAAGTAATAATTAGAATGAATCCTCTTTATTTTTTTTTTTTTTCATTTGAGAGAAATGGTGAGTGAGAGAGCACAAGCCAGGAGGAGAGGCAGAGGGAGAAGCAGGCTCCCCGCTGAGCAGGGAGCCCGATGGGGAGTTCGATCCCAGGACCCTGGGATCATGCCCTGAGCCAAAGGCATATGCTTAACCGACTGAGCCACCCAGGCGCCCCTAGAATGAATCCTCTTTAAAAGAGAACTTTTAAACTAGTAGATCACAGGATGTATAATGGCATACATTAGTGTATATGGTATACATTAGCACAGTGTAGATTATTGCAGCAATTGGTAATAGCGGGGCAGGGGAATTATTCTTGCTACATCATCTTTGATCAGATGAGGCAGATGGAACCGGATGTAGAAAAGAGTGAAACAGAATACTTGATTAATGTTCTCTTTTGCTTTTCTTCAGAAAGAACATTTTTTTCTCTGTAGGGAATAAGCATATAACAGGATGGTTCCTGACAGTGTAGAGCATAGCACTTCATCCTGTTAAAAGCAACAAAGTGACGGGTATTCCTTGCAATAAACTGTTCCGGAAAGCCTGTTTATTTCTGATGTTTTTTGTTTGTTATCTCAAATTCTTCAAGCATACCTTTCTTCCCTTGAGTCCCTCTCCCCTGCAGCTCAGCAAAGTAATATTCTTGCCGAAACCCCTAGACAGAATGATGCTCCTGAGGCTAAGGACCTGGTTCTGTTGGTGGTCACGCCCCAGAACCACATGGGGAGACCTCACGTGTTCAAACCCAGAAGCCCCACGTGCAGCTCTGTGTGGAGTGTGGCAGGCAGGCCGAGGGGCTCAGGCGGTGCTGCGGGGTCTCCTGGGGTCGCCAGCCATGCTCTCAGCATGCACAGGTGCTCCCGGATCAGAGCCACGGTTTCTCCGCCTGCAAAATGAGGATAATGCTGCTCCGTATCTCCTGGGGTTGTGTGGAAGATCGGGTGAAATAAGGCATAGCAGATCCTCGGTACGTGGCCTGGACTTAGAGGATACTTGGCACACCAGGCTCCGTGCAGAGCACTTTGCCCATATTTACTCATTCCCTCCTCACACCCTTGCAAGGGGGATACTCCTGCTTGAACCTTGCTGCCGTGAACACGTCCTGCGCTTTGTCCCGCACGCGTGTGGTACTGTGGGAGTCCCTCCGGCGTGGGTCCCAGACGTGAGACCATGCCGTGGGACCTGCGTCTCCTCCCCTGTGCTGTTGGCCACAGGACCCACCGTGGGGGATGGTGTGCACAAGCACTGTTCCCAAACCACCTTCCCTGTCCTGTGGACCACGGAAACAAAGTGGGGATTCTGCATCCAGGCGGTACTCTTTCTCATGGAGGTGCACATCTCTGTTGCTCTTTCCATCCTCCCTTCTTTCCAGTATGTCTCTGGTCATTTAAAGGGACATCTCTTCTGTCTCAGCCCACTTCATGCGATTTGTGAGTGCTCCCCCTGCCCCCACCAAGAAACACCTTTGTCATGGCTGTCATGTGTAGAAATATTTCTAGTGACATAGCTAAAATAAGAAATAGGAAAGCCAAAAGTTCTGATGCAATAGGAAGCAAAATAAGGAAGTAGGGGCACCGGTCCTTGAAGCCCCCAGACATCCCGTTTCGAGTGTTGAAAGCCCTCTGTCTTTACTGCCTGTGTTAGAAGGGTTGATGTGATGCACCATCTCTGCTCTCCCAGCATTGTCTCCTCTTACCACAGATATTTTTCTTGACATCCCAATTTCAAGATCAAAAACGGATTATTTCGTCATAGTCTTTGGTTTAATTGATAGAAATGCATGTTTTCTATTGTTACTGCACATACATAATGATAAGTGATTGAGGTTAAATATTAGCTTTGAACAGTTTCATCTTGTAATAGGGAACAATTTGTTTTTTTCGTTTTTTTATTTTTTTAAGATTTTATTTATTTTTTTGACAGAGAGAGACAAAGTGAAGAGGGAACACAAGCAGGGGGTGTGGGAGAGGGAGAAGCAGGCCTCTTGCCGAGCAGGGAACCCGATGTGGGGCTTGATCCCAGGACCCCAGGATTGTGACCTGAGCCGAAGGCAGATGCTTAATCACTGAGCCACCCAGGCACCCCTATTTTTTTTGTTTTTTGTTTTTTTTTTTAAAGATTTTATTTATTTGAGGGAGAGAGAGAGCAGGAGTGGCAAGGTGCAGAGGGAGAAGCAGGCTCCCCAATGAGCAGGGAGCCCAACAGTGACATGGGGCTCCATCCCAGGACCCTGGGATCATGACCTGAGCCAAAGGCAGACGCTTAACGACTGAGCCACCCAGGTGCCCCTAATCGGGTACAATTTGTAATGGTTTATTTAGAGAAATATTTTCTAAGTTCTTGTTAAAGTAATGCCGAGACTTTAATCATCCTGTTTCAATAAAAATTCATTGAGAACCTAGTCTGTGACAGGCTATCCCTACACAAAGATGAGCGAGCGTGGTGAGTAACAGGTTAGTGGTAGAAAGGAAGTGTGCGTAAGGGATGACAGCACAGAGAGGTCAGTGCTGGAGCGGAGGTCTGGGGGAGGTGTGTGCACACAGGAGACCATGCCATTCCTGGGAACAGGGGAAAGGGGCGCAAATCTGTCGGACACGAGACGCCCCTGGAAGAACTCTCCTGTTTGTCACCCTGTGACCTCACAAGACTTCCCAAGTGGTAGTTCACCAGATTCTGTAAGAAATGGGTTTTCACTCAACTGGATATAGATACTAAACAACTCTGGCACAGAAAAGAAATATATGAAGACAACCCTGAGGAGTTCACAGTGGAAACTGAATTACTCCTTCCTGTCTATAGATTAAAAATCGAACAGTCCTGTCAGCATTGCTAAAATGATAGAGATTACTGAAAACACATAATATTGAATACGGCAACAGCTATAACATATTGAGGGGTTTTTTAAAAATGCTAACAACCAACAAGGTCTGAAATAGTTGTATTAACCCTGAGAAATCCTAGTAAACAAGCAGGTGCTCCAATGGCCTTGACTTTCTCCTCCCACAGGCTCCTCAGTGGTTAGAGAGTGATTCTTGCCAGAAATGCGAGCAGCCCTTTTTCTGGAATATAAAGCAGATGTGGGACACAAAGACACTGGGGTTGAGACAGGTGAGTATCCAACACTGAACTGTCACTGGGTTAATCATGTATCTTGTTCTTTGTGGTATTAATCTGTCATTTTGTTTGGAATCGTACTTTTTCCTATAAGTGCTGTGAACTCCTGCATTTTTGAGATCACTATCTCTGTGTAACGAACCATGAGTGGACCTTTCCTGGGGCCAACGAGATTATTACTTAAGTGTTCCATCGCTTGTCCAGCGTTGGAAAAGCAGGATGCACGGAAAACACTGAGAGCCTATTTGTAAATACATGAAAGATTCTTCAGTTAGGAGTGTTGCTTGTTCAAGTCAGTGTTCTGTGCTAAGAGTGAAGCCGGTCATATGATTGTAAACCTTATGCTTTCACTATTTGTTAAAAATGTAACAATTTGGCCCTCACTGGAATACTGTGACACTAAGAATTTTAACTTATTCACAGATTGTTCCATATAAGTGTACCTGGAACATTTTTATTAAGCATGTTTCTGGTACTCTTTTTTTTTTTTTTTTTTTTGATTAAAGGAACATGTCCCAAATAGCCTGTAGATTTCAGAGACACCCTTATCACTAGGTATTCATGTAATTCTAAAGTTCTACAAAAAACATATTTCTACAGCAACCTTGAAGGTAGCCTACTCCAATTGAATATGAATTGGTGCAGGTAAGTAATAAAGAATGCTAATTTTATTTCTTTGCACCTCTATGAGGGATTGGCCTAAAGTCTGTGTGTGTTAATAAACTTTCTTTAATGTTACTTATAAAGCTACTCTCCCACAAGGTCTGATAGGAGACCGGCAGGCAATACAGGGGAGATCTTAGCATTCCTATAACATTCTGATGCTCAGAAATGGAACCCGAATTCCATGGTTAGCCCACTTCCCGCAATGCATGTCTGCTGATAACTAGTGCATTATAATTGGTGGGCCAGATAATCCCTGCTTCTACGGGAAACATGAAGAAATTAATTTCCATCTTATGAATTAACTACTAGAAGAGAGGGGAAAGGTAGGGGTCACTAAACTTTGAGTGTTAAAAGAATATGACAAAATTAATGACTGTTTTGAAGGTTCTTGAAGCTTATGTCCAGAGTGATTGAAAGATTATAAGAAATAGTAAAACATATGATTATGGATATTTATTTCTTAAGGAGGGCATATTACATTATTTCAAAACTTTTCTCTGACATAGGAATAGATTTTTTTTTCTGCAGCCTCTAGTCATTTGAGCTCCTAAATGAACTTGAAGTTGGTTTTAATAATGCTGTTTGTAGACATCTAGACAGATAATATGAATGAATAAAAAACAGTATTTGACCAATAAAACAAGGATCTTTGGAAATCCTTGACAAGTGTGGACACTGCCTTTTGTGTTAACGGGTACATTGAATGGGGTAATTATAATTCAAGGCGACTCTTCTGCACTCCCACCCCCTGCCCTGAAGGGAAGCTGGGAGCACCACAGCAAAAGCTAAACTCCCCCTTTTCCTCCTTCCGGTGGTCCTGAAGCATCACTGCCGGAAATGTGGGCAGGCTGTGTGTGGGAAATGCAGCAGCAAGCGCTCCAGCTACCCTGTCATGGGCTTCGAGTTCCAGGTCCGCGTGTGCGATTCCTGCTACGACTCCATCAAAGACGAGGAGTGAGTGTTTGTGGGTCTTTGTCTTACTGGGTGCCTGCAGGGAGGAGAGCCTGAGAAATGACAGGATGTATTTCTACCCACCTGTCGTCTCTTCCCAGCTGCATAAACCATTCCTGGGGAAGGAATTCTGTCCTCGCTGTACGGCCTCAGCGAGTTTCTCCCAAACAGTGTGAGGAATGACGTTGCTAAGACCAGTGCGGCAGTTGAGCAGTGGGCATCCCTGAGCCCCCGCAGGGTCAGGGCCAATGCGCACTGATGCAGTGGCAAGCTGGTCCATCCGGTGCTCCAACCTGGGCTCACACGTGCCTGGGAATTTCATTTTCTTTGCCTTCCCTTTGAATCATCTTAGAAAGCGCTAGCCTGGCAAACCTTGGCCGAGGCCCACGTGGAAAGGCTAGTCGGCATCACTGGTGTCAGTCCATGCGCGCTCGTGAGGAGGCTGGGGCTGCGGGCGCGGGAGCAGAGCGAGAGCCGGTGCCAGGAGCCACTCCCCGAGGGCAGAGAGGCTTCGGGGAGCCTGCAGCCTCCCCGTGAGGGTCTTGCCCACGGAGTAGGAGCTCCTGCAGTGCAGTTGCTCTGCACAATTAAAGGCCCTTGTTTTTTTGTGCAACATAAGGAATAGCATGGAGGACATTAGGGGAAGGAAGGGAAAAATGAAGGGGGGAAATCGGAGGGGGAGATGATCCATGAGAGACAATGGATTCTGAAAAACAAACTGAGGGTTCTAGAGGGGAGGGGGGTGGGAGGATGGGTTAGCCTGGTGATGGGTATTAAAGAGGGCACGTTCTGCATGGAGCACTGGGTGTTATACGCAAACAGTGAATCATGGAACACTACATCAAAAACTAATGATGTAATGTATGGTGATTAACATAACATAATAAATTAAATTTAAAAAAAAGGCCCTTGTCTTATGTCTAGGAATATACCAGCCTTTCCGCTGAAAAAATAAAAATCCGTTATTTGGAGAGTTTTGTCAAACCTTATATAAAACAATCTTGCAGCTTTAGCCACATTTTTAGGAGTAAATTTTAACACTGTCATTGTGTTTTCTTTATGTTGCAAGTCAGCTCTCAGCGGTGTCTCTTTTCTCTCTTTTCTCTTTGTCAGTCGGACTTCCCTAGCAACCTTTCATGAAGGAAAACATAACATTTCCCACATGTCCATGGACGTTGCTCGGGGACTGATGGTGACCTGTGGGACCGACCGCATCGTGAAGGTAACCTGCTCGCGCATCCCGACGAGCGTCTGTGTGTAGAGGGCTCCGTGATTGTGCTGCCAGCAGACGGCCGCTCGTCCAGCCTCACTTTCTCATCGGCAGGCTTGCCTTCCCTTTTTATAAGCAGCCATGCAGCCTGAAGCGGGATGAAGACCCCGAGGAACACACTGCATGCTTGCGGGTGTCCCGCGCGCAGTGGCCACTCCTTCCGGGGGGTTTCCTGCGCCATCTCCATCTCTCAGAGTCGCTGCTGGGGCCTGGCACCTGGGGGTCGCCATCTGCCCAGCGGTCCTGCCTCCCTAGCGGGTCAGGGCTTAGCCGGCCCCTGTCCCTGGTCATCCTTCCCCGGCTGGTGTTCCTCTCAGCCTGGACAGGTTTCCTAGTTGTAGGAAATAACCACACATTTTTTCATTAAATCCCTCGGGTCACTAATACAGAAACGAAAAGCAAGTGTTTTATACTGAGTACCACTCCGGAGTTGTGAAACTATGACGCACTTTGTTTCATAGTTTTTTTTTAAATAGGGGCTTTCCCCAGTAGGCTTCTTATTAAAAATGAAATTAAATTTATAGTAAAGCATCATTATTACAGCATTTTCAGGTGTCAAGATACCACTCACAAGCTTTTTTCACATTTTAGTGCACTAAGGGGTTCGTCTATAGATCTTGAGAAGGTTTTGTAGTGAAAGAATGAGAGAATGAGTTCTTTTGTCCCCTTTTCACGTTTAACAGCGGTTTGGTGTGAACTCCGCTTCTGGACCCTGTGACGAGCGCTGCTTTCTGGTGTGTTCTTTCTCTTGCAGATCTGGGACATGACGCCCGTGGTGGGCTGCAGTCTGGCAACTGGGTTTGCCCCACGTTGATCCGGGAGCTGGGTGAGGTCTGCACCTTCCCCGTGGCTCCGCGGTCACAGTCACGGGAACGGACAGTAGCCACTAAAAAAACAAAGCAACATTTTTAAAGAGAAAAAAATGTAAGGTGTGTTTGGGGCCATTTGTGGAACTACCTGTGGGGACGAATATGGAAAAAAAGTTCATCCATAGTGGTTCCCTGAGGAAAGGAATGACTTCGGTGAGACTTCCTCATGAACAGTGAGCTCACGTGTGCTCAAGGAGTCGTTTGGCAAATGAGAGTTTTAGAGGAAAAACTGTTGAACGGAAGTGTTAAAGCAGTTCCCAGTGCAAACACCCCTCCCCTCAGACTTGCCGGCCTTCCCCGGGCGCCTGTGGCTCTGTGGTTAGAGCAGGGATTAAGGGGAGGAGGACTTGCTGTCTCTTTCTTGAGGGGTGCAGGAGGACCCCAAGAAGCCAGAGATCTCTCCTTCCCCACTGGCAGTATGAGAATCCTGTCTCCACATAGTGATTCTTCTTGAAGATCTCTGTTCTCGGCAGGTAGCACCATTCCCTGCACCTGGTATTTGGAGCGCTCGTTTCCTCTTCCCGGCCAGCCAGTAAGCCAGGGGCCAGCCTTCCCAGTTGTTACTAAGTGAGCCCTAAAATGGCTGTATTAACCGAGGCGGCGCACATCCTTCCCTTTCCCCCAAATGTGCTGTGAGGACAGAACGTTTTTATGGTGCTGTTAGCGTGGGAGTCACACAAGCCGCCCGACTGTCTCACTGCTGTCAGGAACGACTCGCGGTGGCGAAGGGAGACGATCAGGCTGCTCCATGGGACAGCGCAGTCCCAAAAGGACGCATCCTGTCTGTACTTCCACGATTATGGGCCCCTGTGGTATTGTGGCAGTTTAGTATTAATACACCTCAGAAAAGAACTCCACAACTTTCCAAACTATGTTGACTTTTTGTTGTAAGGAATATTATTACCATCTCGTAGAAGGGAATTAGTAACCCAGAGCAGTAAGCGTTAAGCAGGTCCTGCGCAGTCATTCCTAACTTGTAAGTTGCTTTCCTAGCCACTAGCGAATTCTCCTGTAGCAAATGGCATTTTAAAAGTTTTTGGCCACTTAGTACCAGGATGGGGAAGAGGTGGGGAATGGGAGAGCCTGTCTTTTAATATTCCCATATTTATTTCTTTGTTTTTAACCATAGTACACATACCTATTTAGGGCTATGCAAGTGAGTGGAGAGAGGCCTACTTTTCTTAAAGACAAATTTTAAAATAGATAGCAACCGTATTTTTGTTAGTCTTACTAGTGGATATTGATAAAAACTCACTACTGCGTCACTGTGTTGGGATCATATCAAGACAGCATGGTTGTTATGTGTGATACCACGAAGGGATTAAATCTGTTTTTTAACAACAGAGAGGGACTATAATGTTTAAGACAGGTGATTAAACTAAGATGTCTTACTAGCCAAGTGACACAAATAATAAGGAAAGGAGGTCAGTCACCTCATATTCTAGAATGATCTGCATTAAAAATTGACTTGCTTTCAGGAGTCAGACTGAAGGGTTTTGTTGCTCCGTGTAATTTTTGTTTTCTGTCACCTGAAAGAGGTGTTTCCTTTAAAAACTTCCTGTCAGCTCTTTGCAAAACGTAGGATACTAATACAGGCTGGAAGGACACTGGGGGATGGGATCTTACAGGGCGGTGTTGAGTGTTAGCTCTTGTTCAGTTAATGGTCCAGCTCACACAAAGGTGCTATCCTGGGGATTTCATGACGTCCTGAAAGGAAAATAGGATATGATCTGTTTCTTGCCATGTTGATGAGTACTGAACTGTGGTTTTTGTTTGCCTTTAACTTCTGTAAAATGTGATTTTATAATGTCTGTGGTAGACTGAGCACAATTTCACACTGTAGCTTTCAGCCTTCTTTTATTTTAAAAAATTCTGAATGAAAAACCCAGTGTTCTAGAGAGAATATAAGGTTGTGAGAGCACCTCCTAAGGGGTTAAGCTGATATAAATCAAAGAGGAAAGGCATTATGTAAGGAAGAATTGGAGAGGGGCATCCGGAAAAGGAAAGAATGTTTCAGTTAACTTTTCTCTGCACCAGAACCTCTTGGCACTTTTCATTTTAAGAACTCACGGAGCGGGCTTGTCTTGTCTCTACTACACACAAGGGAGCAAATGGGGTAATATTTTTTATAGAGGTGGGCAAAAATTATTTTCTCAATTCTGCTGACTGGACACATAAGGACGATCCAGTGAGGCTTCTAGTTATTGCCTTATTTTGACTGTGTTACTCTTAAACCGGTCATTTAAAATAGCTCTTCAAGTAACAGTTCATGGTTTTTCCATTCCTGAACACTCAGCTAATTTCTACAACTAGGGATTAAGAAGTACAGAATGTTAGAGAAGATCCTTACGTTTTAGATCCAGTATGTCTGCAATAAGGAAATGTCAATTCTTCGTTCAAGATGTGTTCTCAGATTGCCCTTTTTTTTTTTTTTTTTTAGTGCAAATGATAGAAACACCCCCATGGCATTAGCTGGAAACAGGTTATTCAGTATACTGTAAATCTCTGTTTACGATGTCCTACTTCTGTCCTGCTGCCTGGAGGATATGAATAAAAATAGTGCTCTAGAACGCCTCACTTGGTTCTCCCCTAAAGAATTCAATTTGCTTGTACCTACATTTTTAAACTGTTGAAACTGGCCTAAATATGTAATAAATTCCATAGTGACTCAGACCCGAGGAAATATTTTCTAAAATGAGGTTTCATTCAGTTACTTACTACTTCCGTTACTGGATCTGGTGTCTTCTAAAATGTAAGGAACCAGTTACTATTAATGATAAACCATCTGCTCATTATAAATGTGAGGTTTAACAAATAAGTAATACATGCTCTATTTATTCAAGTGTCTATTGCTTAATTGTTAATTGTGAGCAGATTATTGAATGCCTACTCTATTTTCTGCAGTTTACTATACAGTAACTCTTTGAGTAAATCGTTTCATTGTGCAACAAATTTATATTAGAATACAATTTAAAGTGTTTTACTCTATAGCCTTTTTGACTGGGGAGGCAAAGGGCAATGTTGATTAGTACATTTTGTCTTGTACTAGCTATGTTTCTATAAGATACGGTGCCCCGTGTATCCCAGAGAGTTAGAAAACTGTTCTTTTGCTCCTGTTTGTGGGTTCTGTTTTTGTGTTGTTGTTTTTTTTTTTTTTTGAGAATATACATATACAATAAAATGTTCCTTGCTTGTTAACTCTGTTGCTTAATTTAGCTTTTGTTATGTTTGATACGGACATAGGGCAATAATAGTAACCACCATGTATTTAGCACACTCTGTGCTGAGTGCTCTACCTGCATCCTGCTGTTCAATCCTGGCAATACTTCGCAGGGCATTACTGTCCCTGTTTTACAGGTGAGAAAACTAAGAAGATCCTGTCCGTCTGTCCGTTTATCTGTCTGACTTGAAAGCACTTGCCTTCTCCATACACCTGCTTTCACGTGCTAGAGTGTAGTGAGTGTTTCCTGTAAGGGTTAGGGGTCAGGTATTATTATCTCTTTTGAAGTTTGTGAAGCCCCCAAGTCCAATTGCTCTGGATGTCTAGGCTCCCCAAGTCACATGGGGACACCGGCATCTGTGCCCCAGTTCTCCGCATCAGCAGCTCAGTTTTGTGAATAAACACAGGGTGGTTCAGACCCAGGAGAAGTTATTCCTTTGCTTAGCTGATAGGAAGTTGATTTCTTAGAAACCAGCATGGCAGTTTACTGTGTTTCTTCAAAGCAATATAGCTTTATTTAATAAATAATATGTAATAAAATATATAATTAAAAAAGAATAAAAAGAAAATGAAAATTAAAAGATAATACCAAAAAGTATTAAAAAGATTTGTTTTAAGCCCTCTGTCCCACCACCCAGAGAAAACACTGTTAAAGCTGGGCTGTATGTCTTTCCAGTGTTTTTCTTAAATGCATGCACGCATCTGTAAAAGACACCTATGGATACAGTTTTAAGGGGCTGTACTTCTCCCCCCACCTGATGTATTATGGATCGTTTGCCCGCATCAACAAATAGAGCTGCACGGGAGCATTTTCAGTTGTGATGGATGCGAGCTCCGTGTGGTCGGACCTGCGCTAAGGCCCCGGGTCTCCAGCGCCTCGAGGGTCGTTGAGGGCACGTGACTTGCTTTAGCCAGTGAAGTGCGGGCAGAAGCCTTTAATGGCAGGTGAGACGCTTACCCTCCATGGGTTTCCCCCGGGGTCACAGAAGTGCACGTTGATAGAGAAGATCCCGTGGAGCCCAACTGCCCTGGACCCACCGTGGACTTTGCATGGGAGATCAATAAATCTTTGTTGTTTCAATCCGCTGAGGTTGCGTGAGTTTGTGCGTGTGCACGTGCGTGTGTGTGTGCCCTGCGGCATCACCTAGCCTGGACCGCAGTATCCCATTGTTCTGTTATGTGGCTAAACTGTCGAGTATTTTACCAATTCCATGTTGAAACTAGACCATATATTTTTAGGATATTTATAATTTTAATTAAAACACTATTTAGAAATACTAAATTCAGCATGCTTGTATGTTCATCTTTGCCCACTTTTCCAATTATTTTCATAGGATAAATACTTCAACATGGGAATTACTAGGTCAAAGAATATGCATATTTTAAGTTTTTTATTCTTACTGGTAATATCTTCACACCATTGCCAGCACTTGAATTTTCTTCCTTTGAATAGGGAATAAAAAGGCACATCTTAATGTCTTAATATATGGAATTCCAGTTTATTAATTTACAATAAGAATTCTATCTACCAAACAGACCATGTATTTTTTTTTTTTTTAAGGTTTGTTTATTTATTAGAGGGCACGAGCAGAAGGGGCAGAAGGAGAGGGAGAGAGACTCTCAAGCAGACTTTGCACCGAGCGCAGAGCCTGATGTCGGGCTTGATCTCATGACCCAGAGATCACGACCTGAGCTGAAACCAAGAGTTGGATGCTTAACCGACTGCGCCACCCAGGTGCCCCCAGACCACGTAACTTTAGGACAGTCTAGATAGAACCCAAGTCATCACTGGAAGGCTGCTTAGCAGCCAAGGACACAGAGGAGAAAGGTTGGCTGGATGACTGATGCCATTGTGACAACCTGATGGGCTCATTGCCAAGGTTACTGGACAGTGGAAATGCATGAGCAAGTTCTTGTTTCTGGCCTTCCCTTTGTAGATTTCATCTGGCTTACCATTCATCTGTAAAACACATGCTCAGGTGAGTGGTTCAAGTATTGGAGTTCCAGCCTTCCTTCCCTTCACTCTTCAGTTCCCTAAGGCTATACCTTAGATCTCTCTCTATATCTTTGCACTGTACATGCAAACTGTCCCTCAGAAGTCCATTACATATTGGTACATACGGTTTCTCATGAGAGCAGACAAACACATTCTGGGCCCACCATCAGTGTTGTCATCTGTAATGTAGAAGTGGGGCCTGAGATGACCTCTCAGGTCAAACCCAACTGGGAGACTGAAGGTTCCAGCTCAGTCTGTCTGACCTCAAAGCCCATGCTCCTTTTTCTCTTACCCCATCCAGCTCGTTCATATTTGAGATAATTTTAGATCCTGAGTTTTGACATTCTGGAGAAAGATAAAGTAATAGTAATAGACACTTGGTTACAGCATTAGCAAGGCAATGTGGCATATTTTCCCACACCCAAAAGTTCCAGTAGACTCTGTGACAGATGTGACATTTAGTATCTTGCTGCAGGAGTCCTAGCAGCATTTATCAAATGGATTCCAAGTTGCACATGTGTGCTGAAAACAGGCAAGCTTGCAGACAAACCTCAGTACAAGCCTACAGGCTCTACCTTCCAAATGTATCCCAACATGGCCCCTTTGCACCATTGAGCTGCTATTACCATGGTCCAGTCCAGTGTTATCTGGATGATTCCATTAGCCTCCTTTTTTTTTTTTTAAAGATTTTATTTATTTATTTGAGAGAGCGCATGAGCAGGGAGGAGGGGCAGAGGGAGAGGAAGAAGCAGACTCCCCGCTCAACAGGGAGCCTGATGCGGGGCTTGATCCCAGGACCCTGAGATCATGACCTGAGCGGAAGGCAGACGCTCACCCGACTGAGCCACCCAGGTGCCCCAAATTCCATTAGCCTTCCCAGTCTCCCTGCTCCTGCCCCTATCATCCTGTTCCCAACATGCCTGTTAAAACATGAGTCAGATTATGCCATTCCTGTGCACAAAACCCTCCCAGTTCATCCCACTCAGTCGAAGCCCAAGTTCTAAAATGGCCCATCATTCCTTCCCCGATGTCTGTGTTCTGGCTTCCTCCTGTCTCCCCTCACAGTTCTCACTTTTTCCTCCTAATTGCTATTGGGACGAAGCAGTTGTGCACACAGTAGCATTGAGCTCGGTGTCAGGCATATAGTAGGTACTTAACAAATGATGCTTGTACGTGTACAGTTTGGGTACTATGTGCATAAATGAACTTGTGTGAATTCGCCTTAAGTTTGTGGTGGGAGGCGGCTGCCCCTCCCCACCATCACCCCCACCCGTCGCACACCACCTACCAAGCCACTTTTAAATTTCCAGACGCTGGGGGCACCTGGGTGGCTCAGTCGTTGAGCGTCTGCCTTCGGCTCGGGTCATGATCCCAGGGTCCTGGGATCGAGCCCCGCATCCGGCTCCCTGCTCCGCGGGAAGCCTGCTTCTCCCTCTCCCACTCCCCCTGCTTGTGTTCCCTCTCTCGCTGTGTCTCTCTCTGTCAAATAAATAAATAAAATCTTTAAAAATAAATAAATAAATTTCCAGAGGCTGAAAGGAGCACCTGGAGGAAAGTGTAGGGAGGTTATAGAGAATACGTTACACAAGGGACATGATGACATGTTCTTGTCTTCCTGCAACCTCAAATGCCACTTCTGGGTGTCTGAGCATCCTAAGACCTACTTTAAGACAGCCCCAGTTCGCAGCTTCATGTTTGATGGGTGTAGAGGTTTTAATTCTGCGAATTCTCACTCTTATCAAGTGGTGGGATTTCTGTTCCTCCCCTTGAATCTGGGCCAAACTTAGTGACCCACTGATAGGATATGGCGGAAGTGACTCTACAATGTCTTAGACCAGATCAGAAGAGGCCATGTGGCTTCCACTTGGTTCTCTGGGGGAAGCCAGCCCCGTGAGACCTCCTGGTCAGCAGTGGAGCTGAGCTTCTGGCTGACAGCCCACATAACTGCCAGCCCCATGAGTGCCATCTTGGACATCCGGCCTGGTTGAGCTTTCAGATGGCTGCAGATCCAGCCCACCACTGGGTTAGCAGGAGAGGTCCCAAGTCCCAGGTGAGACCCCAAGCTGCCCAGGTGAGCCCTTCCTGAATTTCTGACCCACCAAATTGTGAACAAAATAAAATGGCTGTTATAAGCTGCTAAGTTGTGGAGTGATTTCTTTCACAGCAACAGTAACCTGAGCAGTGGGCCACTGGACCCAGTTTCCCATCTGGGAGCCAAAGGGCAGAGCGCTGCCCCCTCCCCACCACCTCCACACAAGAGAGGTGATGTGAACTCGAGGCAATAGCGTAGCAGGGAGCTTCTTCAGGAGCAAGTTATTTTCCCATAAGGGTACTCCAAGGGCCTGTAGCCAATAAGTCATGGTCCTCCTTATTTTCTTCAGACTTCCATGTGTCTGTCCACCATGGCCATCCTGCTGCCTCCACTCCAAATTGTTATTTGAGGTTTTCCTTTTGACCACATTGAATTTGGTTTGAACTAACCCAGCCTGGACTAAGCATATTAGATTCTTATATTGGCCATATTTAAGGGTGCTCACATTTTTCCATGTTTTTGCGCATTCTGTAAACACAAGCTGTGCACCATGACTAGGGCATGGAAGATTCTGAATTAACAGAATTTTCAGTTTCCAAGCACTGATGCATACCTATGCTGTGTATGATGTGTATTATTTCATACATAGTGCTTTTATTGACGTAACACCATTCATAGAAAAAATACTGAGTACTTATATATAGGTATTCTAATAGATTCTTAAAAGAACATTAGTGAACAAAACAGAGACCCCCGCTCTTGTGGAGTTCACGTTCTTGCAGAGGGAGACAGACAATAAACCATAAGCCTAATAAAAAAAGATAAATTCTACGGTATTCTAGAAGGTAATGAACGCCATGGAGAAAAGAAAAAGGTTCCTGGAAATGGAGATGCCTATGGGCGGGAGTGGGGGGCAGTTTGCCAACTAGAGTGATTGGGGTGATACACGCTCAAAGAATTGGAAAGAGGTGAGGAAGATAGCGGAATGAAAATCAAGGAAAGGGTCCCAGGCAGAGAAAATAGCTAGACAAAACGCTCCAAGACAGGAGTGAGCCGGATGTGTCCGAGGAAAAGCAAGGAGCCCAGAGTGGCTGCAGCAGAGTGAGGGAAGGCGAGAGTTTTAGCACAGAAGGTGTGAGAGCGCGGTGGGGGCTGGATCTCGTAGGGCAGGCCTTTGCAAGGACATTGGCTTTTACTAAGAGTGAGGTGGGAGCCATCAGAAGGCTGTGAGTAGAGGAGTGATGTTATCTGACTTGCACCTTAGGAGGGTATGCTGTGCATACCCTATGGAGGCAAGAGTAGAGGCGTGGAGGCTGCAGGAGAGTCTGTGGGGTGACCCAGGACAAATGACAGCAGCTCCCCCAGGAGCGGAGATGTCGAGGGGGTGAGAAGTGGTCATATTCTGGACATACTTGGATGGAGGACCCAGCATGACTTCCTCATGCCCTGAATGCGAGGTACGAGAGAAATCGGCAAGTCAACATGGACTCCAAGGTTTGCCCCAAGCACCTGGAAGAGAGGAGCTGCCGTATAGCTCAGGATTATTACCGGGGATCAGTTGTTGAACTGAGAAGTAGATGCCGTGGAACCCTGGTCTAAATTTGCATTAGAAAAAGAACGCAGCATGTTCGGAACCGACCAGGTACCAAGCCAATACTCCGAAACTCTATACGCATTTTTTTATTTCATACCACATCCGTGAATGAGGCTGCATCTGCGTTTTACAGTGAAGGAAACTAAAGGTCAGTGAGGTTCGGAGAAGTTTCCGTTCAGAGAACTTGCCCAGCCTGGTAAGTGGAGGAGCGAGGACAGGACGCAAACCTGTGTCACCCCCAAGGCCTGTTATTCTGTCTTGTTACTATTTGCTGGTTTGTTTTCATAATGTGTTCCTTAACTGCCCAGTTGTTGTAGAAGACAAAATTAATTATTGATCAAGGGGTGTCACAGCTTTCTAAGCCTCCCCTCTCCTGAGTCAGTAGATACTTCAGTATCTTTTACCTACAGACCCATTTGACTTCCTTTACCCTATTTATTCGGTCTGAACGGCACTCTGTTCTTTGGTTTATTATCTGATGCAGCTTGAACATTGCTGCCAAAGACTGTTGAAGGCAGGCTGCTTTTGGTCCTACCTGTAGTTTTCTAATTATTGATACATAATTTCTAATTACTGGTAAATACTTAGGCTTCCAAGCATAGGTATGTGAATTACCTATAGTTTCTCTTCATCTATGTTGTGCTGACTTGGGAACCATTTTATTGTTGAAATAGTGTGGATTCACTCTGGTGCCAGATGATCTGTTAATAAGGAATGTTTGATACAACTACATTTTGACATCTCGCTAGGCTTCTATTATATGCAGATATTCCACAGAAGGAGGAAGTTTGTGAAATGTGGAAATGCAGGCATCATTGTTCCTGCTCTGTAAATGCTTGTGCCTGTTGGAATGTCCAGCCCTAGGCAAGGGGTGGGGGTGGGGACCTCTCCAGACCATTCTGTTAGATGCCTAGGTCCTCCCGTCTGAGAAGAGGGGGCTGCAGGTGTCTGACTGTCCCATTGTGGAATAGCCATTCCATAGACACCGTTTTAGATCCATGAAGGGTCCACGGTTCCTTTCTTGTTACCAACTGCGAGTGTCAGCTCTTTGGTTTGTGGGGTGCATGCAAAACCTCAGGGGCTTCCGACTCCGCCTCAAGGCTTTTTAATCTTGTTTCCCTGTTTCCAATTATAATTTAAATTAAAATTGATCATAATTTAATTAAATTGATGCTTGCCTAGCTTGACTACTTAAATTTTCTGCCCTCAGAGACTCACAGGCTGTACCCTAATCCCATCCTGAGTCACATTACCTAAATTGTCTTGGTATTTATCATAATCAGAAACTATTTTCTTCATTTATTTACTGAGGTGAATAAAGTGAAATAGTTCTCTCTCTGCCATCAGACTATAAAGCTCCATGAAAATATAAACTCTTATCCCAAACAGGGCTTGCTAATCCAGTAGGTTTAGGAAGCACAGGTGCCTACGGCCCATGATACTTGCCGGGGCTCACGCAAACATCTGAATTTTAATTCTAAAACTCAGAAACGCTATTTTCATACTATTTAATTTTTGTTATACTGTTTGTTATGCTCTTTAATTTTTGTTGTCATACTGCTTAATTCTTGTTAACCAGAAAAGGTAAGAAAAGGAATCCCTGTAGTTTTAATTTGCACTTCTCACATTATGAGTGAAGTTGAACATCTTTTCATATGTTTAAGGGTCATTTAAAACATTTGTGTGCACGTATGCATGTGTGTCTTTTGCCTTTTGCTCATATTTCTATCAGACATTTTGACCTCTTCCTCTCTCATTCTGAGGAGTTCTTTATATGTTAGATAACTAGCCCTTTATCTATGGCCAATGTTGCAAATATTTTGTCCCGTTTTTCATTTGTATTCTGACTTTGGCTTATGGTGTTTGTTTTCCTGTCAGGACATTTAAAAAAATTTTTATGGAGTCAAGTTTATCAATCTTTGATTGATTCTGTTTTTAGAAATCCCGTCCCTATACACAGGTGAAGAGGAACTTGCATACATTTTCTTCTAGTACTTGCATGATTTTCTTCCCTTTTTTTTTTTTTTTTTTAACATTTATGATGAGGGGGCAGAAGGCAAGCTGAGGGCAAAGCACAAGCTGACACCGGGCAACGCCCCCCCCCCTCCACTTCCTGATGGGCTGTGTGTGGCATTCCTCAGGACTCCAGGGAAACTGAGGGAAGGGAAAACAAATGGTTAATTAATAGAGATCACTGTCCTTGGAGACCGAGTCTCCAGCAGTTTACAAACCTATCTTAGTGATTTACAAGTTAAAAGCCTTCTTATCAATCACCTAACTTCCAGAGACCCATAGACTCAATTTCCCTGGAGCCCCCCTTCCCCCCCAACATCACCCACCCTTCCACAGTGATGTGGGAAACAAAGATAGAAGGAAATGTAGATAAAATTAAATTTCCTTATAACCTGCAGTCGATTAACAAATACTTGAATCAGGCAGAGTATGTTACTCCGGGAAACTCCCAACTGTCTTAATGTTAATGCCTTACTAGAAGGAAAAACAACCTTAGTTTGACAATGGCCAGGCCTCCAGGATCCTGGGAGTCTTCTTTAGCACATCAAAGCCCTTTTGGACACCTCCCTTTTTCCTTACCTCCCCCAACTCTCAAGTATTTAATCCGTCACCCCTCACAACCCTGGGGCAGCCGCACTCTCTGCCCGCGGGTCCTGTCCCCGTGCTTTCAGGAGATCACCTTTTTGCCCCAAAGATGTCTCAAGAATTCTTTCTCGGCTGTGGGCTCCGGACCTCACCAACATTCCCAAAATGACATCATTTCGCTCCCTGATTCCTGTGGAGTTTAATCCCATCTATGGTGTGAGGTATAGATCTAATTTTATCTTTCTCCAAATGGTAAATCCGTGTCCCAGCATCATTTATTAAAAAGCCCGTCCTTGCCTTGTCCATATTTGAGATACCAGCTTTGTCGTGAAGGTGCAGTGCACTCGGGTCTGTTTCTAGACTTTGTGTGCCCTCCTGCTGGTCTGGTCACTTCTGTGCCTGCCACCCTGTCGCAGTTGTAAAGGCTTGAGAGTACACGGCCATGTCTAGTAGGCCTGGTCCCACGCTGCAGCTCTTGTTTTTAGATGTTTCCTGACTGTTCTTGCATGTTTATTTTTCTCTATCAACTTGATTTCTACTTGTCCTGCTCCATGAACAATGTCTTGGTATTTTTATTGGAATTGATGCTTTTATATTGTTGAGTAATCCTATGCAACACAGAGAACGTGTGCCCTCTTGTTCAAATCTACTCTTGTGTCCCTCAGGAAAATTTCATTTTTTTCTCAAATAAGGTTTTGAACATTTCATGTTAAATTTATTCCCAAGTAATTTTTCTTTTCTATTTTTGTTGCCATGGTAAATAAAGGTCTGCCTGCTATTATTTTCTCTAACTGGTAATTGTGCAGTTGAAGGGTATTGGGTCTTGTCTCGTGTTTGTTTTTTGTCTTTTGAAATTATATACTGCTTCTTGACTGAATTCTTTTATTGTTTGAGTGCTGAGTGCTCTTACAATTTTGTGTTTCCCTCTCTCCCTGAAAAACTACTTTTCATAAAACCTGGACATCAATGGCTCAGTTATCATGAGTTGATTGAAGACTTTTTTTTTTTGGCCACATTTCAGCCACAATTGGTGAAAGTGCATAAATGGAAATGAAGAAGTGTACATTTTAACAGCGTGTTATCTCAAATCCTCGTATTTAATTTTTAAAAAATTTCAAAGTCCTAATTATGCAGTGAAGTCAAATTTGTGGCTGGTCTCTGGGAATGTGAAGTATACTTTTTCACATGGCTCCTTACAAATTTCTTAGAGAAACTTAAACAATGGTTTACAGATATTAAGCAAATTATACTTGTGTGAATTTGAACCTTTGAAAACTTTAGTAACCTATTGGGTAGAGGGTAAGGAGGAGCCTTCATACATTTTTTTCTGATTTCCAAAAGCAGTAAGTAGACAAAAGTAGCTTTAAAAAAATCTAATGTTTTACGTGTTAAAATGTATTAACTAAGGATAGTACACAA
This sequence comes from Halichoerus grypus, assembly GCF_964656455.1. Lineage (NCBI taxonomy): Eukaryota > Metazoa > Chordata > Mammalia > Carnivora > Phocidae > Halichoerus > Halichoerus grypus. The sequence goes on along the minus strand of NC_135715.1, from coordinate 179,734,259 downwards.
TTAAGCACCTAATTGTATTGAAAATGCAATTGCACATTTAGGGAAATTCTCCCCAGTCGCAAAGTTGTTTCTGTGCTCACATAATCATTTCAATTGCTCTTTGATCTCCTATTTAAACTATTTATCTACCTCCTAATGAATGCAGTGGAAGCTTCTAAATAAGTGCATAGTGCTGGATTTATTTACATCCATGGCCTAAGTCTCCAAACCAAGTCACAGGCAGGATCCAGAGGGGCACATACATCTCAGAACATCAAATACCATTAGAGACTTGATGTTGGTATTTGCACTTAGTGTCTGAAAATCAAATATTGAAAGGAACATAAAAGGAAGTGTGTGTGCCTCGTGCAAGGCTTGCAGCCCTTGCATTTCTTCTGGCATCAGGGGCTTTATTAGAGTTAATTCAATGAAAAAATATGTCTCATTATATTTTTCTAGGTATCTCTGATGAAGTTTAGGAAAATCGGGTTATTAGTTAGAGCCATTTTTTTTTTTTAAGATTTTATTTATTTGACAGAGAGAGACACAGCGAGAGAGGGAACACAAGCAGGGGGAGTGGGAGAGGGAGAAGCAGGCTTCCCGCGGAGCCGGGAGCCCGATGCGGGGCTCGATCCCAGGACCCTGGGATCATGACCTGAGCCGAAGGCAGACACTTAACTGCCTGAGCCACCCAGGCGCCAATTGGTTTTTTCAACAAAGTCAAATTAAAAGGTAGAGCATTGAAGAACTGTTTCAAAGAGAATAAATATTGATTTATTTGTTCATTTATTTGAATAAATGAATTTGAATATTTTTTCTTCACATTTCTCCCCTCTGGCCCTGGTGGAGGAAAAGGATTGCTTACATACACTGAGTGCTTATGCTTTTCTAACCACGGTGCTAAATTCTTCACCTGGGTTATCTGTTTTAATCTTTTTAAGAATGCTCTGTAGAAATGGTCCTCAAATTACAAATTTTCTGCTTCTAAAACACACCATCTCCCTCCCTCCCCAGACAGGGATTCTAGAACCTGGGAGGACGCCAACAGGAAGTGCTAATGAACACCGTCACACAGTGTCAGGTAGAAAGAGCATGGACTTTGGCTCCAGACTTACCTGGGTTTGAATTCCAGTGCTGCTACTCACTGGCCAAGTTAACACTTAATGCAACCATTCTGGGCACTCATTGCTTTCATTACCTGTCAGATGAGTGCAATTATATCGTGTGTATAAAGATTAAGGCATTGAGGGGCACCTGGGTGGCTCCGTCGGTGAAGCGTCTGACTCTTGATTTCGGCTCAGGTCATGATCTCAGGGTCATGATCTCAGGGTCGTGAGATGGAGCCCTGCTTCAGGCTTCGGTCTGGGTGGGCATGGAGCCTGCTTAATATTCTCCCTCTCCCTCAGCCCCTCCCCACCGTGCTCGCTCTCAAAAAAAAAAAAAAAAAAAAAAAAAAAAGATTAAGGCATTTAAAGTCGGTAGCCTAGTATCCATAGTAGATAATAAATATTAGTACCTTTCTTCTCCCTCCTGTCAATTAGAAATGATAGAGATGAAGCAGGGATTGAATCTGCTTTGGGGAAGTTGATGGAGAAGAGAGTGCTGTGTGAGATGTTCCCCTTGAGGCAAAGCTCACTTTGGGGTGGAATTGGAATGTGTGGCCTGATCCCATTTGGAGTTCCTGGCTCATAGCTTTTAAGAAAGGCTGATACTGGTCAGTGCCATGCAAGTGTTCTCTGGTCCAGCCCCTTGGGTGCTTGTTACCAGTTAAAGAAGGAACTTGAATGAGCAGGACTGGGGGTGTGGGTGAGGCCCCCTCTCCGAAGGTGGCCAAGAGGGCTCTGTAGTCATGGAGGGGAACATCTCTCCAAGGGCCAGGGATAGAGCTGCCGGCTGAGAATCCCCTAAGGTCTAGGAAAGAAAGGCGAGGTGCTAGGAGAATGTGGTGTCTAGGAACATTTCTCACTGGGACCTTGAAGTGAGTTCCATTTTGACGCGTTCAAACCCTGGTTGGACATTGGTTCACTTGGCATGTACTCACTGAGCATCCACCGTGCAGCAGCAGCTGTGGGGGGTGGCAGTGTTGGGGGAGGACCAAGAGCACAGGCTGTGGTAATGACCCCCTGGACTGGAATCCCCCCTAGGAGCTGTGTGGTCCCAGACCAGTTATTTAACCTCTGGATCCAGATTTCTTTACCTGTAAGATGGGGAGAGTAATTAACTTTAGACAGTGTCGTAGTGAATATTAAATGAGTTAATACGTACAAAGTGGTTTTTTTTAAAGATAGATTTATTTTAGAGAGAGAGTGTGCAAGAGCAAGGGGAGGGGCAGAAGGAGAGAGAGGGGAAGCAGATTCCTGCTGAGCGGGGAGCCCAGTGCGGGGGCTTGATCTCAGGACCCTGAGACCATGACCTGAGCAGAAACCAAGAGTCGAACACTTAACCAGCTGAGCCCCCCCAGTTGCCCCCGTACAAAGCATTTCGAACACTGCCTGCCACGTACTCAATGCCCAGTGAATTTTAGCTATTTTTATTTGTCAAGCTGGGCAGAGAAGATCAGCATTTCAAAGACTAATTAAGTCTCAGAGGGCTGCAGGGCACCTAGAGGCCCCTCATCCCAGCAGGTGGAGTCTGGGTATCCTTGTCAAGGCAAAGACGTGTCAGGCAGCTTCCAGACCCAGTTCCCAGCCCTGCTTGATGAGGTGCTATTGAAAAGCCTGCATGCCATGGTTTCAGGTCAGAATCTTTCTTCTCTGGTTCCGGACTGGTCTTTCTTACTCACGTCCTTTCTTCTGGGGGCAGAGACCGCAGTGTAGGGGAGCTACTGTAGTCTGAGAGCCAAGCCTGGGGGAGGCCACAGGCTTGGACAAGTTGCAGTGGTGACTCTTCCAAGCCTGTGAAGCTGGGTGGAAGTTTTGAAAGTTACAAGTTTAAAGTAGCCGAAAAGAGTGAGTAGAGAGCACTGAATCCTATCCCGCGACCCATGACCCTGGAACTTGACCACCCAAGCCAAAGGCAAGGCGAAGGCAAGGCTAGAACCCGGGTCCCCAGGTCTTATCATAGGCTCCTGAGACTTTAACACTGAAAAGGCCCCTGGACAGTGTACGGTCCAAACTTTCTCTATTTACAGATGATAACATTAAGGCTCAGTGACGTTAAAAGACACAGCTTGCTGGCTCCACTGAATTTAAGCTGACTTCTTGTTGATTAAGTTGTATTTGGAAAGGTGGCAACCCATCATAGAATAAATACGTTCCTAAGAATGGCCATGGTGCATAAAGGACATTTCCCCCTCTTAACACCTTTAATTTTCTTTGGGTGGGAGGAAAAAGGTTGACACTGGTAGCTATTACTCAGAATGAACACAGGGGGTCTCCACTGCCCTGTCTTGGCCTTCAATTAGCTCAGTTTTCTGGTCTTCCTTGAAAGCCTTACTACACCTCCACCTCCCATAAGACTGTTAGAATCTAAGTCTGTAAGCCGGGCAGGGTAGAAAGGGTTACTTACTGCCTGGGAGCTTCATTTTACCAGAAATCCAGCTCTGAGCTCATATTCAGACTTTCCTTTTGCCTGGAAGTGTAGGTTTGATGCGAGAGGACTGTCTAGGCAAATGTTGAGGGTTATTCAGTGGGAGCAATGAAAAAGATGGAGCACTCCCCATCACCACATTCCAAGACAAATGATTTCTTGTGTGGCACAGGGGGGCTCGGGTAAGCGGATACCACGCTGCCGTGACCTGGGAGGGACGACACCGTGGAACATAGAAACACAGGATTCAGACAGGGGAGGGGGAGTGAACCAGTGTTCTATTCATGAATTCTTTAATTGTGGAAACTAATGAGTGCCATTTTGCTCAGAAAGCTAAAACAAGGAGGTTATTTTTCTAATAAAATTCCAAGTTTTTACCAGAGCCGACCAGGCCTGCCCCATCTAGAGCCAAGATCTTCTTGAGTGTTCTGCTCCCCACTATGTTCCTGCCTTCATTCCACTCGGCCAACCCCTCACCTGCCCTCGCCCATCCTCTTCATTTGGCTGAATCCAGTCCAATTCTCCCAGTCCCCTTCAGCCTTCAGATTAAATGTCCCTTCCTTTATTCCCCCTCTAAGTAGATCCCCCACTATTCTCCATCCCGGTCACTGGTTCTATCTACCATGGAACTCATCACAGTTTCCAATTATGCTTTATTACTGCTTTTGTTGGTGTACTGGTTTACTGCTGGTTAATTCTCACCACAAAACTGTGAGTTGTATACTAATACTATCTGCATTTACTACTCCTCTCCTGGTCTTGGAGGAGACATAGTCTGAGTGAGATCTTTGTTTTTGCCTATGGCAGAGGTTCACAAACTTTGGTATCAACAAAAACAGTTAACCTTTATCAAGCACTTACTAAGTATAGGCGCCATGTAAATACTCTTTAGGTATTATCATTGTGGTTAATTCTCACAACAACACTATGAGTTGCATGCTGATATCCTCTCCATTTACAGTTGCGGAAACTGAGGCACAATCAGTCCACGTTTGCAGGGTTAAGAAATGGTGAGGTCACTTATTAAATCAAAGCCTTGTAGTAGATCTGAGCTTGCAACTACCTCCTTAGAAGCCCTTGAAGAGATCTTCTGAATCACCATTTCTCTGGGCAGGGCTGGGCGGGCATATCGTTAGCATGTTCTGGGTGATTCTGTGAACACCAAAGTTTGAGGTCCACTGGCTCTAGTGAGAGGGGTGTTGAGTTCTGATGGCTTCCATGGTCTCAGCAGGACTTTTCTCGTAGGTGTGTGAGTTTGCCCTTCTAATCAGGGGGACCCCACCCTGTGTTGAGAAGTGTGAACACAGCTGTGTGCAGGAGACAGAACCCTCTTTAGAATCTTACTCAGAAACGCTGAGAGGGTTGGCTAGAATAAATGCAGCCAAGAGAGTTGGGAACGAAGAGGATGAGATAAAGGAAAGTTCAAAGTCTAACTAAAACATGCTGGGGGCTGAAAGATAACTGTAGTGGAAAGACAGTGGACTCTGGAGTCAAGGTCGCCCGTCTGAATCCCAGCTCTGCACCTTACAAGGGAGGTGACCTTCGAAAGCGTAACCATTCTGAGCCTCGGTTTCCTCATCAATACAAGAGGGATAATGACTTAACAGGGCGCATCTGGAGCATCTCTTTCCAAAATGTGTGACCAGAGAGGAAACAAGAGGTAAGAGAGGAAAAGAATGTTGTTTAAGAAAATAAAGAGGGGGATGAACCGCTCGGAAACCCCCCACTGTGGAATGGACTCCTGGCCATTGTTTGCTTCACTCAACTCTTAGAATACTAGATCAAAAGGGCAGAATGCTTGTCTTAGAGATAAGATTAATGGCTAGTATTGATTACCTATTAACCCACTAGAGAAAAGCCAATATGTAAAGGGATATTTATGATGGTGTCATATTGTAAGGACAGAAATAGGAGGTCAACGTTCTTAATCTCTCTCAACAGAAGAAAAGAGAGTACTTTCTCACACGAAATTATGAATGTAGGAGACGGCTTGCTGATGTTTTCTCAGGTGAAAATCTCTGCCTTTGCAGATCCAGCCAATAGCCATGTGCATTCACATTACTCACCCTAAAGAACGTCGAGACCGTGTGGTCACCCACACCCTGGTTGTGTGTGCAGATCACTATTCTGCTTATTTCTTGAGTCTCGTGCACCTCACCTGGCATGTGGCTTGCACTGCTGGGGACAGGCTTGCTGGGGTCATGAAGCTACCTTGACATCCCACTCAGCTTTCTCCATTACTTTGAAACATGCACAAGAGGTCACATTTTAATATGCATTGGAAAAAGTATTTTGGTCCATGAGTATACAAGGCTGCTATTCAATAAAGTTAACACAAATGAAAACTTAATACTAGTAGTAAGACCAGCTAAAATTATTGAGTACTGGCTTTTAAATCCTGGCAGCAACTTTAGGAGGCATAAGACTAATCATCTCCACTTTACAGATGAGGACATGGAGGCACGATGAGGTTAAGCATCTTGCCCGAAGTCACGTGGCTGATAGGAGGAGAAACCCAATCGGCACTCAGCTTCTGATTGCAGAATCCTCTCCTCTTAGGAGGGAATCCCAGCACTCAGCCAGGTCTGTGGCCACATGTCCCTGGGCAGGGGTGAATTCTCCACCTTTCCCGTCCCAACTCACTTGAGGGCTAAGGGATTCGGTTCTTCATCACCCTCCCCGCTCCCTGTCCCAGATTCTGAATCACTGGCCTAGATGTTCAGTTCCTTGCCCAACATCTACATTTATCTAGGGACTCTGTTCTCATTATGCTCAGCCTACGCACAGCCACAGGATTGCACGGGGAATTCACAACTAAAAGCTACAGAACCAAAGATGGCTCTTCATCAGGAGCACCAGGGCTAACAGTTCTCTGGTTGATGTTGAAATTTAAATATCAACCAGGGATTTCAGCATATTCGGTGTATGATACCAAGGTGGCATCAAGTTTCAGACCAAACTGAAGGCCTCTCAAATAGGAGGGGGTCTCCTACCCAGCTATAAATCGGGCCCCTCCATGTCACCTCTGTGTCTTTGGGAATTCACCGGTATCACTGCTGGATAAGCTGAGGAGCCTGGAGTGTGGCTGTTTGAGTCTGCAGAATTCCAAAGGTGGGTGGATATGAGTAGTGAGGAAATGGTAGCAAAAATCCGACAAAAGTGGAATGCAGCCGTCAGGAATGATGTCAACCCTTTTAAGCCAGGATCCAGAGCAGGGAAGGTGAGCCTAAGAAAATGGACTGATCAAATCAAAGGCTTGTTCTCACACATGAAATGTTTTGGTTGTTTCAGAGGTACTCGGTCTTACCCATGACGCCGATGTATTCTGCGTTTTTATTTTTATTTTGTTTCATGTTAGTTAATTAGTTAATTTTAATTAATTAAAAGTAGGTTCCATGCCCAGCGTGGATCCCAACACGGGGCTTGAACTCGTGACCGTGAGATCAAGACCTGAGCTGAGGGGGAGTCTGACACTTAACCCATTGATCCGCTCAGGTGCCCCCTATTCTGCGTTTTTAATGGTAACTGCCAGCCAACATCGGGGTGCCTCTGCATTCCACTTTCTTTTTGGTGTAGCGTCTACCTGCTTTGTTGAAGTATCTCATATTTGACGAGACAAATCAAATGAGAAACACAGGAGCTGTGCTCCTTCCGTCCTGTTTATCTTCAGTTTAGTTAGCCTTTAACCAGATTACCATTATGAGTGGAAAGAAAGACCTTGTTCATTTCCTGACACATGTTGTTTGGTATCAGTAAGTCTTATTTACAGAGATTTATCGTTCAGAATTCAATAGCCATCAGGAAGCATTTTGCACAATCACACGGAAAACGGCATACTTTGCACCTTTGTTTCTTCTAAAGAAAATCTGGCATCTACCGTGTGATAAAATAACATTTGAATCGTGTTAATTGGTGTATACGTCATCTGGATAGATGATTGAAACTCTAAGTCAGAGACGCAGGTTACTGCGGGGTATTTGTCTCATTCTGGAATCATTCACATTCTTGAGGGTTTGCCATGTGTGCATGAATCCTTTAATATGTCCCGAAGAGATGACACAAGGGACCACTCTTGGTACTACGCATATAGTGATGCTTTTAAAGCCAATTTATGGTCTCTAGAGATCATGGACATAATCATGGACCAAAAGGGCTTGGCATTCCAGAACTTACCTGAAGAGGCAGGGACCTACTCAAGGTATCCGCCCAGAAGAACATGCAGGGGTGACGGCAAATCTTCAGCATATGACTTGCTGGCTTTTCCCCCCTTCTCAAGAATCTGTCCCGATCCCACCACAGCTCTGGCTCTGGGGTTCACACCCCTCTTTCCATAAATCCCCGCTGCATGGAAGCCATGCTGGAAATATGTTCATGTAGAAATGGAAACAATTTGATAGCTGTAGACTGCCTTCCCGGGTGATTGATTTCAAGAAATGATAAAACCCATAACCTAAAGGAACCGAGTGCTTGTGCAGGAGTGTGTGGGCATGTCTCTGTACGTGTGTGTGCATGTGTGCACACGCGCATGTCTGTGAATTAAGTTACACGCACACCCTGAATTTCTTGGCCAGGATTACTCATTTCTTCTCCAATCTCCAAAAGCACATCTAAGGTCCCACGTGATTGAGCATGTAGCTGTTAGAAGAGTTCCTTCAGACAGCCTGCCCCTATGCCCTGCAGCTTTCAAACACTTTCTCCAGTTAATCTCCTTCAAGCACAGCTGTGTTCCAGCCACACACTCACCCCTCCCACTGCACTCCCTGCCCCCAACCTTCTCACCCTGCCTGAAAAAAATTAATAGCTCCTCATTGTCTAAAAGTAAGGCATAAATTAGCTGATGGGCGCTAGTACTCTTCAGAAATTTGTCCATTAGCAGCTTTAAAACACCCACTGTCTGAACTCATGCCGCATCTCAGCTAAACCAGGGAGTGAGTTCGAAGACAAGAGCAGTCTGAACACTGAAGGCAGGTAGGCCAATGCATAGGGGACTGGAAGGTGGGGGGAATTTAGCAAAGGCAAAAAAGGACACGGGCAATGAGGTAGGAGAGCCGAGAAAGGGGTGTCCTGGAGGCCAAGTACACAGTTTCCGGGAGGAGGTCATGAGCAGTTTGATCCAACGCTGCTAATGGACGGAGCTGGATGTGGATCAGAGCTCCCCCACTGGGTTGGGCACGAGGAGCTCATTGGTGATCTGGATCAACGCATCTTGGCAGGCCCAAAAACCTAATGGAAGTAGGTTCAAAAGAATCTGGGATGTGTGGATATGAAGACAGAGTAACAGCGAACTGTTCAAAGGCATGACCAACAGGGGAGCCGAGACAGAGGTGGCAGCTAGAAGGGAATGTGATACCCAAGGAAGTTTTGGGTTGTTTTTCAAGGATGGAGGGAATTCCTGCACGTTTGCACATGGCATGGGAGCACTCACCGGGGGAGGGGAGGAGGTGGGACGCAGAAGAGGGTGGCAGGTGCAGAAGGAGATCTTCGCTCTGTGGGGCAGGGGACCTCGTGCCCGAGGGGACTAGCTGGGCTGGCTGTCAGGGTGGTCCCAGGAGGGTTGAGCAAGTGGCAGAGGTGGGGGAAGGCGGGAAGCCACGTGGTGTTTTAAGGATGAGGCAGTTCTGTTCTGATTGCTTCCATTTTCAGAGAGGGAGGCAAGAAGGGAAGGTGGAAGATACTTCCTCCAGGAGAGAGCAGCCAAGTGACTGGTGAGCCTGCCCGCAGGCCCAAAGGCCTATTTAAATCTGTGGGCATGGGGCGCCTGGGTGGCTCAGTTGGTTAAGCGACTGCCTTCGGCTCAGGTCATGATCCTGGAGACCCAGGATCGAGTCCCGCATCGGGCTCCCTGCTCAGCAGGGAGTCTGCTTCTCCCTCTGACCCTCCCCCCTCTCATGTGCTCTCTCTCTCTCAAATAAATAAATAAAATCTTTAAAAAATAAAAAAATAAAAAAAAATAAATCTGTGGGCATGAACGTAAAGTGAGACTGGCCAGCCAAGTTGTGAGTTTTCCCCAGCTAAATTCAGCTGGAACTCTGTTTATATTAAAATGCATTCTTAACTGAAGAGTTGTTTATTACTGCTGGGAATGTGTATCAGTGTAAATTGGTACAATCTTTCTAGATGGATGGGTATATATAGAGAGAGGCCTGAAAACGGTTTACTCTTTTAACCAGTTATTTGAATTTTATGGATTGATCCTGATGTAATCAGAAGCTTGGACCGAAACTTTATGTACAAGATTTCCATTGTGATATTTATCAAATAAAAACCAGAAGCAATCTCAGTATTTAGTTGTAAGGACTTAGATTCCAAGAATTTCATTATGTATCAGTTATAAGGAAATAGAATATGACTAGCCCAAGAATGGGCTATTTCTATGTCCTCTAAGTATCTTTTTTTTTTTTTAAATTAGAAATTGATGTTGAGAAATTCTCACAAAATAATATGAAGTAAAAAATCCATTATAACCCTCCTGGTCGAAGTCACAATATCATCTCTCACTTGAAATATTGCAAAGGCTCTCAAATAAGTCTCCCTATGTCCTCTCTTGTCTGCCTTCAGTGCGGTTCTCCACACTGCAGCAAATGGGATTATTCATAAACATCCTTAAAACATAATCTGGACAATTCTCTGCTTGTAAGCCTTCAGTGGTTTCTCATTTCTTGGTCTCATATTCCGAACCCCTAAAGTAACCCCCAAGGCTCTACGTGATCTGCCCCTCCCCACACTCAAGCTTTCTTGTTCCAGTATTCTCCAGCTTGCGTGCTATTCCCTCTGCTTCAGTTGTGCTCCTCACCTCTCTCCTGGTCCAAGCCAGCTTCACTCTGATTCAGTCCTCAGATCTCACCTTACACCTCCTCTCCTCAGGGAAACCTTTACATCCCCAATCATCTTAATTACCCCAAACTGTGACAATTCAAACTAGTTCAGATAGCCGCAAAACCCAAGGTTAGCTCAGGCTCGATTCAGGACAGAAAAAGTCACCGGACCTGATTCTCTCTCCACATCTAGGCCCCATTTCCTTGGCCTTGCTTCCACGGCAAAGCTCAACCTTCATGGTGTTAAGATGGCTGCAGCAGCTCCAGCTACCTCATTCACCTTCAAACCCAGTAGGAAGAGGGGATAGATTTCTCCAAGAGGATTCCAAACAGTGTCCCAGAATTCAGTCCAATTGACTTGGGTTACTTGACTCCAGGTATTTGCCTATTTTAAAACCAGTCATTGTCACTGTGACAATGCAATGCTCTGACTGACTAGGACTAGGTCAGGTGCCACCCCTAAGACTAAGAGTTCACGTGTGGGTCAGGTCCCAAAGCTAACCTGGGAGTGCAGGAAGCAGGGGGAATGGATCCTGAAGAGGTAAACAATATATGTCCCACTGGGATTTTTTTTACTACATGACTGCATAGCACCTTATCCTTCCCTTTCATAGCATTTGTGATAAACTATATGTTTATGTATGCCACTGTTTATTTAGTATTTGTCTTTCCCATGACCCTCTGCACTTACTTTGAGAGGGACCGTGTCTCTTTTCACTGTTCTATGCCTGGTCGCCAGCATAGTTCTTGGCACACAGCAAATGCTCAATTAACATTTGTTCAATAACTATGTTACTAAAACCAAAAAACAAAAAACCCACAGCAGACTATAAGACAGTACATATAATAAAATTCCAATTTTTGTTTTAAAAACTATCTCTCTCCCCTCCTCTCTCTCTATAGATTGCAAATTTGAAAGGAACTACACCAAATATAACAGTGGTTATTTCTTGATGGTAGAATTAAGAATGGGATTTTATTTTATTTTTTTATCTTTTTTTTTTAAGATTTTATTTATTTATTTTGACAGAGAGAGAGAGAGAGAGAGAGAGACAGCGAGAGAGGGAACACAAGCAGGGGGAGTGGGAGAGGGAGAAGCAGGCTTCCGCACTGAGCATGGAGCACGATGCGGGGCTCGATCCCAGGACCCTGAGATCATGACCTGAGCCGAAGGCAGATGCTTAACGACTGAGCCACCCAGGCGCCCCAAGAATGGGATTTTAAAACAACACTTTTCTTGATTTTCCTAATCTACAATGAACCTGTATGATTTTTAACTGAAAATTTTTCTGAAAATATGCCTTAGAAATATAATGGATAAGGTTCTTCCACTTGGAATAAAAATGTCCTGTTTTGACAAGAAAAGGGATTTTCTAAAGAGTGTACAGCCTTAAGCCAAAAGTTTCCCCACGACAAGATGAATTCCTGTGCACCGCAGAAGGGATTACTGGAGATGTTGATTACTTACAACGTTAACTGGAGGGCACTGGGGAACAGGAGCGCCAGGTTTCAATCAAGGATGTGTGCTGCTGTGGAGGCGTTACGTAAGAAGGCTTTGAAATGGGCCTCTCTTTTGCTTCTTTTATTTTTAAAACTTGTAGCTTGACCTCTCTCAATCTCTAGAAAGGCAACATTTTGATTTATGGATTATCATAGTTTTACTTTATTATCAGGTCCCTAATTTCTCCTCCTCCCCCACCTCCATGGTTGGTGGTGGCTTTCACGCCATTCTCTCTATCTTCTGTTACCTTGTGGTTCTGGAGCGAAATTCATGCCTTGAGTTGATCAATTACCGGCATTGTGTGGTGAGTAAATGTACACACACAGAATCGCTGTGCACCAGCTCACAACCTCATCTGAAACACGCAGCGCACTGTGCTCCCTGAGCTCTGCCTAGGCCAGCAGATTCTGAATCTAAAGACCCCCTCGGGATTGGACCAGGGAACCCCTTTTTACAGGGGAACATCTTAAGCTACGGGGCCTCTGGGTCCCCCCCTTGGGGTCAGCCTCATTGTTGGTAGACCTGCTGAGGAGTTCGAAAGGGAGCAAAGATGGGAGAGGGGAGTGAAGACGCAAAAATGCAAGTTATTCCTCTGAGACACGTGGGCATTCTGAATAAACATTGCTCACCACCCACTGTCGTGAACTGAGTGGGTCTGTGCCCGTGTGAGGCTTCAGGGGGAATCAGCTTGAGCCATGGTGCCGTGACACCAGACGTGCTCTGCCTCTTATTAGCTGTCTTACTAGCTGTCTTATAGCCTGCTTTGGCCTCACTTCCTCTGAGTCTCAGCCTCCGTCTGGACGACGGGCACAGCAGCCCCCTCCCTACAGGCTGTCTCTACAGCCAGATAAGATAGGCTCTGTGAAGCGTCCAGCCCTGGGGGGGTGGGGGAATCTGGGTGCAATGGGAGAATCTGGAGGGAAGAACATTCGGGGGCAGAAGCCCAGGAGAACTTCCACTGCCCGTCTCAGCAAGGCTGTGAGGGAAGGCAAAGGATACTAATAGTTTTTAAGTTAAACTCTCCTCATTTTCTATTCAAACGTTCCCTAACATGGGCCACCCTGTAAGGGAATTTTTCCTGCTTTAATCTTTTATGGAACCATTATGGCAAGAGCACTGAGATTTCCTTAGTTTTCAAGCACACCTTTAGTCCCCCAGCTCTTTGCATTAGCAATAAAACCCTTAAAGCAGAGGGCTCTGGATGCTTTTCATAGGCTCAGCAAGGCAGGTGGGGCAGGGCTGGGTCTTGTCCTGAAGTTAGAAAGAAAAAGACACACAAAGGTTAGAGTAGAACTGGGTAAAGTTGAAAGGCCAAAGATAGGGAGAAAACGCACCGTGGGGTGACAATTAGAAGTTTAGAAAGCAGCTCTCGTAACTTCACAGTAAATTGTGGATCATCTGTCAAGAGGCAGACTCACCCCATTGCCTGGGGTGTAACTGTTAAGTATCCTCTTCCAGAGCCCTCTGGGAGATGCCGCAACACTGGGGCGGAAGCCAACAGGGGTGTGTGGCAACACGGAGGTGAGCTTTTTGAGGACTTTGAGGCTGTCTTGGGGGCTATAAGTGCACATGATGCCATAATGTAGGGAAGACCCAGTGCCTTCTGACTCCGGCCACCACTCTGGCCTCCTATCGCTTACGTCCAGACACAGAGGCCTGCTTTAGGGTCTTTTGAAAATGACAACTCTCTTCTTTTCCTTCTGAGCAGTGGTTTCTCACCTCCGGGTCTTATGTCCCGGCCCTGCCCCGCCTCCACCCCCCCCTCCCCGCCCGCCCACCCCCAGCTCAATGAATGTGGCTTTCCCTGAGCCCATCCCAGCCACCTGCACTTACCTTCCTTATAATTTTTTTTAACACTCATCTTACTTTATAATTATTTCAAATTATTATTTATTTACCTGTTTATTATTTGTTGTCCCACAAGAGCCTGTAAGCTTCAGAAGAAAGGCGGCTTGTTTGTTCCCAGCTGGACCCCCGTCTCCTTCTGTAGGACTTGGCACAGAGTGAGCACTGATAAATGCGGCAGCGATGCATGGATGGACGGAGTATCCCTTGTTTCCCAACACCTCGGCTGGCCCACACCCCATGGAAATTACACAGTAAATCCTAGGAAGGACTTCCACCAATTTTGGCTTCCAGGGACCCCCCAGGCAAAGCCTTTTAACCTTTCCACACGGATCTCTTTAGGTATGTGATGAAACCAATGGACTCTCCCAAAAGAACCTATGTATACACTCAAAACTCTGCTTACCACCTGGGGGTCTGGAGACTTCTGCCGCCCCAGGTAAAAACTCTAGACTTAAGAAAAATCAAGTGGAGAAGGAGAGAGACTGGAGACTGGACGCCACAAAGTCTTAGGAGAGACTTAAAACCGCGCCTGTAGAAAACGATCTATGTCCTTGGTTTGCAGGATTAAAAGATAAAAAGAAAGAAAGAAATCTAATTGCTTCTAGTTCTGCATCTGCCAACCGCTTCTGCCCTTGGCGGTTTAGGACGAGCCCGCCTCTTGCCACTTTCCCTAAGCGTATTCCCAAGTGCCAGGGCGGAACACGTTTCTCAAATAAATGAATGACACGTTCCCCGTACAGAATCCGGAAAGCAGCCCCCTCAGGGCTCCCTGCTCAGCGCTTCCCAGTGCCCGGGGGTGCAGAGGCGCGGGCAGGTGCAAGTGCACCTGCTGCCGCCCGCGGGGCGCTGGGCTGGGAGAGCTGCGGCGCGGGGCGGGGGGCGTGGGGGAGAGGAGGAGGTGGAGGAGGCAGAGGAGAAGATGGAGGAGGGAGAGGAGGAAGTGGAGGAGGGAGGGGAGGGAAAAAGCAGGGGAGGAGGGAGAGGAGCCGGAGGGAGAGGGGCCGGAGGGAGAGGGGAGGAGCGCGGGGAGGAGTCTGCAAACTTTCAGTTCGAGGGCATTGTGGGAAGCAGCCATGGTCTGAGGCGGGCACCTCACCTGTCAGCCGCGCGGGCTCCTGCGCTCGCCTCGCGCCCTCGTGACCCTCGCGCTCGCCACTCGCCGCTCGCTAGTCGGCGGGCGGGGGCGGCGGAGGCCCGGCCACCATGGTGAGTGACCCGGCAGCGCGCGCCGGCGGGAGGCACCTGCGGCGGCCGGGGGTGGGGAGCCGCCGCCGAGTCCCGGTCCGCGCGCGCCTGCGGTCGCGCCGCCGGACGGGGCGGACGCGCGGGCCACCGGGGACGCCGGTCAGGGACTCCCGCGGCCACGGGCGTCGCTCCTTCATTCATTCGCTCGCTCGCTGAGCGCGTCGCCTGTGCCGGGCAGGGGGCCAGGCTTACATTCTCGGACGAGGCCGTGGACGGAGGGAGACGTGTCGTCTACCGGGAAAATAAAGGTTACCTGCGCGAGTGAGGTCTCCGCGAAGGCCTCTTTGGGGAGGCGACATCTGAGCTGTTGGAGGTCCTGAAGGGGCGCTGCCCGGGGTGGGCGCGGACAGAGCAAAGGCCCAAGAGAAGACACCCTTGCTGGTAGGGTTGATACACAGAGACCAGAGCCAGTTGAGGCAGGTCCTGGAAGGAGTTGGGGTCTTATTCCAACGGAGTTGAGCCTTGGGAGCGTTTTTAGCAATATAACAGACCTTATTCCTCCTACACTGAAAAAAAGGCCTCTGGCTGTTGGTGGAGAGTGGACTGGGTGGGGTGTGTGTGAGGAGGGGTGTCAGCGTAGAAGCAAGGAGACGAGTGTCAGTGCCCCAGGTGAGAGAGATCCTGGCATGCACTTGGGTGAAAACTGTAGCTTCCGGGGCCTCTTCCAGTGCCTTCGGTCGGGGGGCTAGTGTTTTGAGAGTGTGGGGGTCCCCCTTGCCCAGGTGAGCTCACTTCCCAAATATAAGCAGGAACAGAAGTGACCTGCACTCTGAGGGCTTGAGCGCCCACCTCAGGCAGGAGCAGAGGGCCTGTGGCTTCAGAAAGTTGGTGGACAAGGACTGCAGTGGGGTGCTGAGCCCCTGGACAGGAAGGCCACAGATGCTGGTCCCCGGAGGAGGTTTGGTTGCACAGACTAGAGGTGCCCTGGTTGTTTGTTGAGGGTTCCTTGTAAGTACAGCACGATGCAAAAAGGAGGCTGTAAATAATGGAGCAGCTCTGTGGGCTTGCTCAAGTTTCCCAAGGAACGCGGTGACAGTGTGCCTAGATCGCTGTTATCATTTGCCTAATGGAGGGTGGAATAAGGCCCTGGAATTTCTGAGTAGCAAAATGCTGCTTCCATCCCGACAGCTGGGGCAGGATCCTTGCTCTAGACAGTGCTCGCTGTGGAGTTTTCTTTTTCCTTGCTGGTGTCATATAATCAGGTAATCAGAAATGTGTGAAGTTTCCCTAGCTTTTCCACCAGGCCTTGTCCAACAGAAATGTTCATGTTATTATTGAGCACTTCTGATAGGCCGTGCGGGATGCTCCACCCTTCCCATTCACTGTCTCGGGCAATCCTTGCAGCCACCAGATGAAGGTAAGTATTATGCTCTTTGCCTTTTACCTGCTCTGACCTGTTTCAGCAGTGTGTTCTTGGACAGTCCCCTTGGCCTCTCTGTGCCGGTTTGCTGATTTGTGAAATGGGGATAATAGGAAGGGGTTCTCCAAGTGCTGTCTGGGGGCCCTAAGGAGTCCCTGAAACTTTTCAGAGGTCCACGAGACCCAAGTATTTTCATAATAGTTCATAATAGCACTATGATATTATTTGCCTTTTTAACATTCATTCCTACGCAACTCTATGTGGCGTTTGCTTGAGACTAACATGCCCTGGGATAGCGTGACAGTTTGAATGCAGAAGTAGCTCAGGGAGTCCAGCTACCTTCTATTGAGCCAGACATGAGGGAGATTTGAAAAACTGTAAAACTGTGCCACTCTTCTCATGAAATTTTTTTTCTTTTTTTTCTTTGGAAAATATTGTGACTGTTGATAAGAAAGTTATTTCTGTTAATGTGTGATACTACTTAAAAAATGAATTAGTAAATATCTAAAATTTTTTTCCCATTGAAATGTATATTACGTACCTACCAAGGGAAGCAACCTACATAAATAAAAGGTCTTGGGGGTTATCTATTTTTAAGAGTGTAAAGGAGTCAGAGACAGGAGTCATTAACTCTGTGAGTTAATGCAAGTGAATGCATTTAGAGCAGCTTTGCCCACTGTAAGAGCTCAGGGACCGTGGCATCTCATCTGGTCTTCCTGCCGCGAGGTGACCCTCCCTGTTGCCCAGCAACTTTGGCTTTTTGGGAGGGCCACTTGGTGACTCCCCGTCTTTCTCTTTCTCTTGCTCTGTTCCTGACTTTTGCCAACTCTTACTCTAGGAAACTGGAAGATGCTTACAGCATCCCACCTGCTACCTCCCCACAGGAAATGGTTCTTCATTCCCTTGTGCCAGTGGTCCAGATTTCTAGCACAGAGACTTCATACCTCCTGACTCTTGGGACTGTGTTTGTATCTGGATTATCTCGTTTGAATCAACTTTGTACTTGTGCACCCTGTCTTTGTTTTTGAAACCTCTGCCATGGAAAACAACGTAGGGTTATTGTGTTTCAGGGATTCCCGTGATTTCTGAGCCCAGTGTACTTAAACATCTTAGTGGGAAGAATTTACTTCTGAATGGTTGACAATGTTGATGGAAGGAGGAGGATTTTTCTTTTATTTGTTTCTTTATTCTGTTTTCCTGTAAGAAAATAGCAGTGGGGATTTAGAGGGTGACGTTTAAAAAGCCTTGGGGACTTTGGTAAAAATGCAAGTCGACTTTGCTTTATGTAGTCCGCATACTTCTGAAAAGTTAAAGTGACTTTTAAAACCACATTGTCAACAAAATAGAGGAATTACCCATTGAAAGAAACTCAAATGGTGACCGGTTTTTTGAAATATGAATCATCATCTTCTTGTGCTGCAGATCCAAGTCTCATAACGTATGCTGTTTATCTAAAGTGAGATAGACTTACACACACACAAAAAAATCCAAATCACGGATTCTTTGGTGTGATTTTAAATCTTCCTTTAGAGAGAGAGACCTTCCCAAGCTGAACTGTGAAGCCGTTTCTTTATGAGAATTGATGTTAGTTTGAAACAGTATGAGTGCACCCTTCTCCTAAATCAAGTAATTCAAAGTTGCCCATGGTCATCCTCATCTTACTGAATTACGTGGGAACAGGAGGGGTGAAGAGGAGTTGCAGAGGGTGAGGCGGGGAGAAGTCTAACAAGAACCTGGAGATCCTGCTATGCTCCCCCTCTCCCCACCCAGTATATCAATTTAATTGTCCCAGGCTTGAGTGAATTGTAATAACCGTGTCATTATTTTGGCAGTTGAAGTTCTAGTTCGAGGGTTTAGTAGTTTCTTACAGTGATGAGCACTTTCCTGCTCTGAGGCCTGGTTTGGGTTGCTGGCCAGCAGTGAGTGTGGAGTAGAGGGGGTTGGGAATAGGGGAGGGAAATGTCCCTCTGTGGTGTTCAGTTGTCTCCAGAGGGTAAACCACAACAGCCCTTCCCCAAGGTCTCCCAGCAACACCATTGAGATTTGTATTTACCCCTCGCCGGGATTGTTACTTCTGAGTTCCCATTACTGGCTTCTGTGGCAAATGCCATCAACAGCTTTCAATTTTTATATGGCCTTTTACCAACAGCATTGGAAGGAAGTGGTCAGCAGATTGTGTATTTGCCACAGGGCATTTTCAGTGTGTGTCCTTTTGGGTCCCATGAATGATTTGATTATCGGCTGAGACAGAACAGATAAAGCGAACCCTCCTCCCCACTCCACCCCCCAACACAAACAAAGAAAACTCCTTGAAGAGTCCCCAGAGATAAGCATTTTTGGATATCTCCATGATTCATTCCTTCAATATTATTTTGTTGTTACAATGGCCAGAGGTTCTCCCAGCGGTCTGAGACTTCACTGGGGTAACTCCTTTCCTGGGACCCTTACTTACCTCTCAGAAGGTCTCCTTTCTGGCATATCTTGTTCTTCTCTGATGGAATTCTTTGTTTTCCCCAAAGTATCCTAGCCATTTACCCAGGAAAAACTCCCTTTTGACCACCCGGATCCCCCAGATCCTGTGATGTGAGAGACTGCACACAGAAACCAAAGGCAAAGCCCCTTGAATTCTCTCAGGGCTGCACTGACCTGTCTCACCAGCGTCCTGACCAGCTGGAGAAAATGTGCTCATTATGTGGCTCCTGATAGGATAAATTGTGATTTTTTAACTATGATAAAGGAGTGCTGCAAATTATTTACATTAGAAATGAAATGCTCGCTGTCTCTCTCTGTCAAATAAATAAATAAAATCTTTAAAAAGGGGGGGGCACCTGGGTGGCTCAGTTGGTTAAGCGTCTGCCTTCAGCTCAGGTCATGATCCCGGTGTCCTGGGATCGAACCTCGAATCGGGCTCCCTGCTCGGTGGGAAGCCTGCTTCTCCCTCTCCCACTCCCCCTGCTTGTGTTGCCGCTCTCTTGTGTTTCCACTCTCTCTGTCTCTTGCTCTGTCAAATAAATAAATAAAACCTTTAAAAAAAAAAAAGAAAGAAATGAAATGCCATTGACATATTATGATATATTATGAGGAAGCTGGCCTTTGAAAAATCTCTGACAGAGTCCCAGGTCTGAGAACTCAGATCTGAAATGGCTTTCTCTAACGAGTTTCTGAAAAGTGCCTGCGGGAAAAGAATACAAGCGTTCATTAGCCTCTCAGTGTGATGGGACATAGACCTAATGTACGTTCGGTCAAGAGGAAGGGCATTCAGGATTCCATAATTTAATGTCCTTGATGGATCTTTTCTAGCAGGATTTCAGGGCTGGTAAGAAATGGTGGGTGTGTGGTAGGGTTCAGTGGATACTTAAATACTACAGGAACCTTCTTTCCACACTGGCTCATTAAAGAGAGGAAACTGAGGCCATTGCTTGCAAGCTGCCATGCTTCTACTCATTCTTTTTTTTTTTTTTTTAAGATTTTATTTATTTATTTGTCAGAGAGAGAGAGAGCAAGAGCACAGCAGGGGGAGCAGCAGGGAGAGGGAGAAGCAGGCTCCCTGCTGAGCAGGGAACCCGATGCGGGACTGGATCCCAGGACCCTGGGATCATGTCCTGAGCCGAAGGCAGACACTTAACCGACTGGGAGCCACCCAGGCATCCCGCTTGTACTCATTCTTATAGAGAAGGGACAGCAAGGGATAAACGTGACGTATACAGATCATCTTAGATTAAAAAACTTCTCTACACCGAAACACGAATGCACTTGGGTCCAAGATGCAAAATTCATACACTTTAAAGATAAAAACCTAAGAAATAGCTTGTTTATGGCTGGCTGCTTAAGATTAGCATACTACATCTCACAAAAATGTTGAGCTGGTATTCTAAGGCAGGGGTAAGAAAAATTTTTCTGTAAAGGGTTGGGTTGGAAGTATTTTAGGCTTTGTTGGTCCTATAGTCTCTGGTATTGTCATTTAACTCTTCTATTATAGAATGAAAGCAGTCATGGACAAGATGCAAATGAGTGTGGCTATTTTTTTTTTTTTAAAGATTTATTTATTTATTTGAGAGAGCGAGAATGAGAGAGAGAGAGTACATGAGAGGGGGGAGGGTCAGAGGGAGAAGCAGACTCCCTGCTGAGCAGGGAGCCCGACGCAGGACTCGATCCCGGGACTCCGGGATCATGACCTGAGCTGAAGGCAGTCGCTTAACCAACTGAGCCACCCAGGCGCCCCGAGTGTGGCTATGTTTTAATAAAACTTTATTTATAAAAACAGGTGGAGGGCCAGAACTGGGCTGTAGGCTGTGGTTTGTTGACCTGTGTTCTAAGGTAACTTCCATTAATTCACTGTATTTGACAAATGAATTGGACACAGTGCTCTAGGTAGGACTGGCTATATAATTTGTGGCACCCAAAATGAAAATGTAGGGTCCCTTGTTCAAAAATTATTGAGAATTTCCAGATGACTGCAGAGCATTAAACCAGGTGTAGGATCCTTCTGAACTCAAGGCTCCAGGTAAGGACCCTATGTTCATGGAAACTATCCCTGGGTCTAGGCCCCAGAGGTTGTGTTAAATAAATCAGAAGCTCATACTGTCCCGGAGCCCATGTTCTTGGTGGGAAGTTCTCTAAACTTTCTAAATATTCTGTATCAATTACACAGAAGAAGATATTATAGAGCATTGGTAAATCATCATCTCATTTTTACTTCATGGAATTTGCAGACATTTCTGAGGCGGGTGATGTGGGGACCAGTCGGGGCATGTGGAATTGGGAGCAGTCCTGGCCTTGTGCCTACTTCAGGCCCTGCCATTTCAACCCTTTGTGGCCTGAGGAAGTGGGTCCCTTCATCCAGCTGACTCAGCTGGCCCTTGGTTACTTCCTGAACCAGTTCTGGCTGGACAGAGAGTTCAGGATCCATATCCTTCTCCCAGGCATTGCTTTTGTCCATGTCCCATGGAGCCTTGGGTGCCAGACCTCATGGCTTCCCCAGCCCCTCCCAGGTTTGCCCTAAAAATTCTGGGTGTGGTATCTTTTGTCAACGTAAATCCTGTACATTAGCTCCCCATTTGTGTAAAATAAGGCAGATATGCCCATACAGAAACTGGGAACTTTTAGCAGGATATGCAAGAAACAGTGATTCTTTCTGGGAAGGGCTCTAAGCATCTGGCATGGTTAAGTTTTACTTTTTATTGTATGTTCTATTAGACCATTCAGTTTCCTCTATTTGAATGTTATATCTTCTAAATTATATGAAAAACGACTTTTTAAAATTTGTCATTTATATTACTTCTCCAGCAGAACTCTGTTTTGTTTTCCCCCATTTTTTAACTTCTTAAAGTTGGATGTGTCTGGAATTGGGATGGAAACAGAAGTTCCCTGAAAATACACACACACACACACACACACACACACAGAGGCTTTCTCTAACTTGGGCTCTTGGCCAGACTTCTGAGATTCCTATTTGTACCTTGCTTTCATATGAGAATTGAGAATAGCCGAGGGGGCAAAAATGTGATTCATCTTTCTCATTTCAGTGACTCTGAAAACTTTTGCTAATAATGTAGAATGCTTCTAGTCTCTTTATAGGACTAAACCATTAATGTAGAGATGGCTGTCAGATCACCTGGGGTTGGCCTCTCTGCATTCAATAGAGAGCCAAGCATTCCAGTGAGATTAAGAAGTCATGTCCCTGAAAAGGTCCAAAAGGCCCCATCGAATGTGGCATCAGATTCTGATGATCACTGAACTGTTCTGCCCCCAATTTCAGTGTCTGCTGCACACCCCCAACTCCCCTTGCCTTCCTTAAAAAAAAGAAAAAAAAACATCAACTTTTCATTACGCAGGTGAAACTAGAAAAGACTCGGAAAAAATGTTGTTTTCAGAGAAGTGTCAGAATTTCATCGGGGGACAGGACATGCTGTTGGAAGACACATCTCTGTTGTGTAAGCTACTCCTTCCCTGTGGAAGTGACACACAGGGCGTTTCGCCCAGCTTCCCCCCCCCGGAGACACTTGCAGAGGTCAGTGTGTCCAGGAAGAGGATGAGATGAGAGGGACAGCCCCAGGCCCTGCATGTAAGCTCTGTGATCTTGAGCACTTTGCTTATCCCTCTGCACTGGGCCCACTTCCTCAGTTTACCTGAAGATCGAACAAGATAATCCAGTTCAAGCCCTTCACGTGAGACCTGGCACCTAGAATGCATTCCATCAACCTTAGCTAGGCTATTTTTAAGAGAAACAGGAAAAAAACTCACAAAATGTTTAAAAATGGTTCATAAGTTGTTTTTTTTCTCCCCCTAGGAAACTTATTTGAACCAATGAACTAAAGAAACAAAATATCGTAGACTGTAAACACGGGGGAGGTGGGAGAAGGTAAGGGTTATTGTGAGATCACAGTGTTTTTCCAGTGTGGTTCAAAACCCAGTCTATGTCTAGGACATTTTTCTTGTATTTCTTAGACAAGTACTTTCAGTTTCTTTACCAAGAAGCCAAATCCTCAATTCTAGGTGCACTACCTTTCAAAGCCTGTTCGGACTCATGACTTCCATACTTCAAGGATTCAGATAATCTACATCAACAGTCTTGGTAAAATAAGAGGGAAGGGGAGACTTGATTGTATAACAAGGCAGATCCGTCTCTCAGACTGAATCTGAACTTTGAAAGAGGATGATGGATGTGCCATCTCCCGCCTCCTAACAAATTTTGTTCAGGCTATGCACATCGTTGTCAAGGTATAAAGGCCCTGGGGACGGATTTTTAATGAGTGCCGGGTAGGCTGCAGTAGGAAGAAAATGAAAGTCCTTAATCAACATTTAAGTGGTCATTACCGTGCAGGGTGCTGAGGTTAGCATAGTAAGCCTAGCCTCTCAAACTAAGTTTGTTCCTGATCACAAAAAAATTCACATTAAGAAAGATCAAATAAGCATCACTATGAAATACGGATAGGGTCCCAAGTTATTAATGTTTCATTTGACTTCAAAGTCATAGTGAAATTTGCCTGGAATGTCTACTCTCTATTTCTAGTATCTTTTTGCTCCTTAAATGATTTGAAACAGAACTGAAGGCCAGTCTGCCTCTCAGAAGACTCCAGGAGAAAAACCTAATTAGAGGAGTATTTACTATAAGACAAAAATTAAATGATTAACAGGTATTGTTGGTACATTCCAAATTGATTACACTGTCCAGAGGAAGTGATAAATGAAAAAATAATATGTGAATCACTTTTCAGGTTTTTTTTTTTTTCTCTCACTTAAAACAAGAACTCTTTGAGTTCTTAACTGGGGGGGGGGTATTAGAAAAGAAACACTCACAAGTGTAAGATCTGTTAATCTTGATTACAAGAAACTTGTGTCATCGGGAAGAAATGTCTCACATGCGTAGCAAATCTAAATGAGTGCGGGAGTGGATAATTAAGCACCAAAGTATGTTGCTCAGATTATATAATTGCTGCAGGAATTCGTGGAGCAGGACTTGGGAGGGGCTCGTGGGAGAGAGAGAGGCACGGGACTGAGTCCAGAAGGGCAGGGCGATCCTGCCTTTAGCTTTTCAGAAGAGAGCATACTGTGCGTGTGCTGGATGTGCGTGTGAGTGGCAGGGGTTAATAAGCAGACCGGAAAGACAGGCAATTATAAGGAAATGCAAATCCTGGAGGAGAGCCTGGTTTCTCACTGACGCCCCCTTGTCTAACTTTGCTCTCCCATCAGCCCCACTAGGGCAGGATTCATCTGGGAATGAGAACTCACAAGTGGATTTTCCAGATAGCTCAAAAGGACAAAGTTTTTTTTTTTTTCTTTTCTTTTTTTTTTTTAATTTTAGAGGTAAAAAAGATGTTAAAACCCTCTGCAAGCATTTGGGGAAGTGGATCAAAAGTAGCTTGAGGCTTGTCCAAAATCAGGAGCAGCCTCACTTCATTCCTTCACTCCACTGCTTGGTTTTGGAGACGAGTTGCGTTCTTAGCAGCCAAGGTGCAGTGTTAACTGAAATTGCAGGTGTATTTAAGAGTCTGTGTGTCTGTATGTGTGTGTGTGTTGTCTCCGAGTGGGTTAGTTCCCTGGTGTATCTCTAAAACACCATCTGCTGTTCTTTCCCTCACCTGTCCTGCATGTCTGTCCCCACACTCTCTTCTACCACCTTCATGTCTGTTTCGAGAAGGAAAGGTCATTTTAATGGCAGCATAAGACAGACATCACTAGAAAGACAGAAGAGCATAACACTTGGAAGGATGGCTGCCCTGGAAATAAGGGGACTCTGGGTCATCGCCCAGCTATGCCAATAGCTATGACCTTCACCACTCCCCTACCTCCCCAGGCCTGTTCTTGCTGTCCCATGAGGCAAGCACGGACCTGAGGCATACTCTTAAAAAGTCCTTTCTGGCTCTCACAGTCTGTGATGAGCCACAGGACAATCCTCTGCCTCTCCAAAGCTAATATACGCTATTTTCTGAACGTGTCAGAATTGGAGACAGGGCTGGCCTGATGCTCAGTTGTTGATCTGTGTGTCCTCATGTTGCTCTTGATGAGGACTTGGGCTTGTCCTCACTGCAGCGAGCAGGTGGAATTTTCATGTCCGCAGCTGGCCAGAAGGAATGATGGCCGCACCAACACAGAGTGCCCGTAACTAGATCATGAGTCACTGCATTGCTCACACTTCTGTTTGTTTACAGAGTCTAGGCACGGTAGTAAGTGCAATTTTAGCCTCAGTCAGGTGTAAAAGAAGCACAGCATTGTCATTTTGCTTTAGGTCAAAATTACCGAATACCTACTGTGGTCTAAACCCAGACCTGGAGATTATGAAGAGCTATAAAGGAAACAAAACTGATAATGCTTCTGATCCCATGGTGGGGGATGGGGGGGGGACATATACATAGAGTAGCTTGTATGCTACCCTAAACTGTGGCTTTCTTCAAAGAATGTTGAAAATGAAGATGTGGTCAGCAGAGGCTAGGGTTCACAGGGAAGTGGACATTTTGAGACGGGTCCTGAAAGGATGTTACAAACCTGCTTCCGGGAGGAGCGTATTTCAGATGTGGGCAGGGGGGAGGAGCCAGGTGGTGAGGTGGGTCCCAGCGGGGGGTGCCTCAGGGCCGGCAAGCCCATTGGCTTGGGTGCATAGGGGACTGAGTTTGGAAAACACACAGACACACACACACACACACACATACACACACACACACACAAAACACCCAGATATCTAGTGCACGAGAAAAAGTAGAGGACTTTGGTGGAGGATTTTGAAAGACAGGAGATTTTCTCCGTGTCATTCATCTGGAGGACAGTCCAGGAAGGTCTGGCTTTTTTGTCTTCTGTTCAGGACCATCATTCCATAGATGGGGACTATGAGCAGTGTGACAGGCACTGCTTGGGACAAGCACCTGAACTAAATCCCTGTCCCTCTGTCTTATTTTTGGATGGTGGAGGGTAGTATGTATACGTACGGATGTTATTGATTTGAAGTGTTAAAAAAAATTGTAAAGTTTTATGTTCACCTTCTTTGTATTAGGTAAGTTGAACAACTACACCCATTTCTCAGGAGAACTTGAGCCTATCTTTGCCTATGATCATTTTATTTTATTTTATTTTTTAAAAGATTTTATTTATTTAAGACTTTTTAATAAAACCAGCCTTTAAATCCCATTTTCCTGAGCTCCTTCTTATAGCCAGTGAATATAATTATATTTTTCAGTAAAAGAATAGAACAGCTTTGCAATAATCACTATATTTTTAGCAAATATCTACAATGTGAATGCTTCTATGATATACTTCCAATTTAGAATTATATTCTGTAGTAGAGTCTTGACTGTGGAAGCTAAAAATTTTAGACCTTGAGCAAAAGTGACCCAAAAGAAGTGTAAAGTTCTTTTTTATTAACTGCAAAATAAGACCTTCATAAACAGAGTAGGACTTCCTTTTCTTTACAAAGCATCTTTTTTATCCCCAGTTTTATTGAGATAGAATTGACTAATGCATCTTGGGGTGGTATTTTTTTTTTAATAACATCATTGAAAGATTTATAATTAAATATCAGTTTTACTGCCAACTCACACATTTATGGGTGCCAATGACTTTATTGTTTATTTTGTAGCTACACATTGCTAAAATTAGATTTGATTTCTGAATTTTA
Source organism: Halichoerus grypus (assembly GCF_964656455.1). Taxonomy (NCBI): domain Eukaryota; kingdom Metazoa; phylum Chordata; class Mammalia; order Carnivora; family Phocidae; genus Halichoerus; species Halichoerus grypus. Next base: position 179,707,875 of record NC_135715.1, on the reverse strand, counting down.
AAATAACGAGTTAAAATGTGCAAGGAAAAGAAGTGAGAAAATAGAGTGTACTTTTCTAACACGGCCAGTTTCTCTACTAAGTGATGTAAAGAATGTTTATTTCCAGCAAAAGTGATCCCAAAACATCTGTTGTACTCTCTCTTAAAAAAACAACAAACTTCATGCTGTTTGGGAGGTCTAATAAAAGAGAAACAGATGTTCAAATTGAAGATGTTAAATCCATCTTCAGCCCTGTTGACACATGGCGGATTGCAATGACCCCCCGCCCCCCAAAAGGGTCAGGCCGGTACAGGGCGTGGTCTGGTGCTCCCCGTGCTGCTTTTCCTCGGGAGCTGGAGCCTCCAGGTAGAGAGTAGAAGCACTTTGGCCAATGCATGTTTATGTCATCATCCACCCTTCATCACTCACACTAAGAGTAGAAGGGGCCCAGAAAGGAATCATATAATGAGATTTGAGCAGGAGGTCAGGTTCATTATCAAGTAATGAGCCCTGAAGTGACTTTAATGGCAATTAAGATAGCATTAAACTGTGGACCTGTGACTGAAACTTAAATCTGTGACAATGAAATAAAGTCACCTTAATGGATATAGCATGTATAAAATACCGCGCTGGCGGTTTTTAAAGTTTTCTGGGGTAAGAGCCCTTTTGAAAATCTGCTGAAATTTCTGCACCTATTCCCTAGATCAATTGCTCATAAATCTAAAATTTTGCATAGACTTTTAAGAAGTCTACCCATACCACTCTCCCTTTTAAATTATCCTTAAACCTTGGGCATTTATTTTAAAGGTATAGAATCCTACCTGAATGCAATACCTAGCACTACCACCTATATCTTGATGACTCAAGAAAAGTCTTTTAAGTGTCGACAACTTTATTTCTTTTATCTTCAATATGATACATCACCTAAGTATGTGGATTCAGTAGTATAATATGTGTAAATGTGCCCCAAACCATGCTCGCCATGCAGTGGGTGGTTTTTATTGATAAATATAATTGTCATGTGGAATACTATGTTCATATTGGTCAATAGACTGAGTCTTCCTGGAGGAAAGGGTCCCTGAGAAGTTATAGAGGCCAGACAAGGTACCTTTTCCCCTAGAGATGTGTTCACAAATTCTTCCAAATTGTCCTTTTTTTTCAAGGACTCTGAACAGACCACTGCTGCTAATACAGCTGTTTTCAGACAAGTTACTATTCAGTGGATCCTGAAGCCACTTTCTGGTTGTCATTCCAGCCACGGAATGACCACACCATGGTTGATTGGACTGTGTCTTCTATAGAGAGCTCATCTTGCCACTATGGGCTATTTTAATTGCCAGGTTATGAGGATTACCTGTAGTCTTCTGTGAACAGTCTACAGTGTTGTGGATGGTAGTGTTATGCACCTATTTAACACAGACTAGGAAGGCTCAAAACCTGTAACTAGCAGTCTCATGTATGCTATGCACACTGGAAGACTGCCTCGGATTGGTGGGAAGGATTGGTGTGTGGATGGTGGGAAGACCTCAGGCTTTAGAGCCAGACTTATCTGTGTTGGAATCCCTCTCTGTCATTGACTAGCTTTTGAGCTTAGTCACTGACGTGGGTATTCTAGGACCTCGGTCTGGGGCCTCGTATCCTCGTTCACTATCTGTTCCTTGCTGGTGATTATCGTGATTTTGATGGCTTGTGGCTACTCACGCTTCCTGCTTCTCTTAGCAACACAGCATGTTCATGGCCTGGAGCCCTGACTTTGCTCAGAAAGAGGCCCTGTGATCTCTTGATTTGGTTTTGACAAGTGACCAACTGAAGTAGGCTTTTTTCAAATGTATGGAGATGAAAGGAATAATCATCCACTCTCTGTCATAGAGGTTTATCATCACCTATGTTACATTACATTCCTAATTTAGCCGATTAACCTAAGATGATGAAGCTCATTCTGGTAGTATCGTGTTTTGTGGAATGCAGAGTAACGTACACATAAGAATGGTTTATGTGCTTGAATTCTTTGCTGTGGAATTAAAACGTTTTTAGATTTCTTAGGAAGCTAGGACCCATTGCTTTAGTTTTTATGACAAGGTTCACATGTTAAGTAGGTTTTATAAATCTGTGCATCATTCATTTTAGGTTGGTTAGTACCATGGTCTGAAGATGGTTCATAAACCTTTAAGGAAAATGATTGTTATCTGAAGGTTAAATCAGAACCTAAAAGAATTGTTACTTGGGTCTTTCTGGAATTAATTAACCCAGTCTCTCTGCTTTCCCTGGATTGAGTCCAAAATCAACCCTGGACAGTTTCTCCCAGACTTACCTCCTCCAGACTCTTCCTCCCAAAGAATATGTCTCCTACACTGGAGCCCATGACTGAAATTTACCACGCAAGGAGAATCAAAGACTGTCCATAGTTTTATAGCAGAAGATACTCAAACATTTTCCAGTGTGGTTGATAGAACATTTACAGAATCAATGGTATTGTTTTACTAACTCTATCAATCCAATTGGTAAAATGAATTAAAAGTCCAAGTCAAAAATTAAATCATGTTCACTTAAAATAAAGTTAGGTCTTTGTTGCTACTGTCAGCCTGAAATCTCTTGTACAGTCTTGGAATTCTTGCTGTATTTTTTAGTTTAATGTGCAAACCTCGTTTTGATTGAAGTACAAATAAGTTTCTGTATTTGAAGCATGAGGCTGTTTTGCAAATGGCGGATGTTCCCATGATCAGTGAGAATTTTGTTCATGAAGTTTGTTAGGGTCTTTGGAAAACTGGTTCTGGGCACATGCTCCTGATTATTTCGGCCTGGAATGGTGACCAGGGAATGGTTTAAGTGTTACTTTTCAAATATATTTGGTTTCACAATTTGGTGATGTCTGAGAAACAGAAAGGCCAACCCTTTGTCATTTTTGCCTCTTTGTTAAACTCAATTCTGATGGGTGTGGCCTCTGGTTCTAGGCTGCGAGCTCTGAACTGGACAGAGCAGAACAAAGAGCAGAGAATAGCCATTTCCTATTGTTAACAGAGCAGAGTGTGAGATACCCAGTGATGCCAGATATGCCCTCTGCAGCCTCTTCTCTATGATTTTGCTCAAACTTACTCGGCATATTCTTCCTTCTAGTGAGAGTCACAGGGGGTCAGCGGTCGGGGGCACAAACCCCCGGCCACTTCCACATTCTGAGGCCACTGGCATGTGAAAAAAACCAAAGTGGCCAAGCCAGGCTATAAATACTGTGGCACTTTTTCAAGCCTTATGCTTAACAAGTGAATGCATGTAACATACATAAAATACTGTGCACTTTCATTTTCCCTTTTGCAAAATGTTTTAGGGATTTATAAAACACATGTTGATTCACTGTGTAGGCCAGGAGCTTGGACTGGAAATGGGCACAAGCTTATGTCCCGTAGGAAGAACATCTCTGTCTTTTGGCCTCACTGGGGCTTCCCTATGACCTCCTAAATAAAGACACAATTCTAAGTTTGAGATCCTTTGTGGATGTGAGGCTGGCCCCTTCCTTTTCACCCCTTACACTCAGAGGGGTACCTCTGCTTCTGAGGATGACTTGTCTGGCTTTATAAGAGGTCAGAATGGCATACATGAAGCAATAGTGGAAGAAAAGTCCATTTTGTCATTGGCTTTATTACCAGTTTTGATTCCAGTTTACTTGTTTTTGTGGCTTTATGGCACATTCCTGGTTTTACTCCTCCCCTCCCTCCACTATTTGAACAATAAGACAGTGGTGTTCAAGCAAGGCTCCATGGAGATCCCCGAAGCCCCCCAACATCTCTAACCAGAGCTGCTCAGATTTCACTTTTTACTCTTTGTCATTGACTTTTATTTAGATCTAGACATTCTGTGTTTAAAAAACAAAAGCAAAAACCCTCAAACTTGAAAACCACTTCTCTAAGGGCAAAGGGTAGAAGAGAACCAAGTTTTACCGCACTTGCTGTATTCCAGGTAAGCAATGGCTCACGTATCTGGGGCGGGGCAGGGGGAGACTTCGATCAGTCAATGTGATACTTGTGTTTTTCTAGAATATTTGGTTTCTGAGAAGTATGAAAAAGTGCTCTATGACTGCCCATCTGAGAAGCACTCTCTGCATCCCATTATTTGAAAGAGTCTGTGGTTATTGTTGCCTCGTGCGATGGAGATCCAGTGTCAGACAGTTGGGGTTGAAAGGAACCATGGAAATTATTTCAGGTGCAGCACACCAGAGATGCTGGTCAAGTTTCCAATCACATGGAACTGGTTCTTGGTAAAATCTGGGATTGTAACCATAGTTGATGCCACTAGGCCATGTTGTTTTTCCTAAGGCTGTTATTTCACTGACTCAATTATAAATAGGTAGAGAATAAGCAAGCCTTAAACTACTCACAGGGCACCTAAAAACTACCAAATCACTGGGGCGCCTGGGTGGCTCAGTCGGTTAAGCATCTGCCTTCAGCTCAGGTCATGATCCCAGGGTCCTGGGATCGAGTCCCGCATCAGGCTCCCTGCTCAGTGGGGAGTCTGCTTCTCCCTCTCCCTCTGCCCCTCCCCCTGCTTGTGCACTCTCTCTCTCTTAAATAAATAAATAAAATCTTTAAAAAAAACCATACCAAATCACATATTCCAATTTCTATAGCTTATGTCTAAGGGGCCCCAAGACATAAACACAACTCCCATGTTCCAAATAACCTTCAAACCAGAATGCCCCTAGCATCTACAATTATATATAGATGGGATTGTTAAAAATGGTGCCAAAATGACTTAATGAAAATACGGACAAAGGCCTTGAATAGACATTTCTCCAAAGAAGGTATCAAAATGACCAACACGTACATGGTCAGTGTCAACGATTCATTAGGGAAATGTAAGTCAGGTTGATAATGAGATAGCACTTCATACCTGTTAGAATGGCTACTATTTAAAAAACCCACAAAATAACAAGTATTGGCGAAGATGTGGAGAAATTGGAATTTTTAGGCAGTGCTGGTGGGAATAGAAAATGGTGTAGCTGCTATGGAAAATGGGATAGTGGTTCCTCAAAAAATTAAACAGAGAATTACCAGATGATCCAGCAATTTCACTTCTGGGCATGTACTCAAAAGAATTGAAAGCAGGGACTTGAAAAGATTGTGGGGGCACCTGATGGCTCATTCTGCCTTCAGCTCAGGTCATGATCTCAGGGTCCTGGGATCGAGCCCTGCATTAGGCTCCCTGCTCTGTGGGAGTCTGCTTCTCCTTCTCCCTCTGCCGCCCCCCCCACTCGTGCTCACTCTGTCTCTCTCTCAAATAAATAAATAAAATCTTTTTTTAAAAAAAGATTTGTGCACCCATGTTTGTAACAGCATGATTCACCAAAAAGTGGAAGCAACCCAAATGTCCACTGATGGACGAATGGGTAAAATGTGCAATATATACATACAGTGGAATATTATTGAGACTTACAAAGGAAGGAAATTCTGACAGAGGCTACACCATGGATGAGCCTTGAAGACATTATGCTAAGTGAAATAAGCCAGTCACAAAAGGACAAATACTGTGTAATTTCACTTGTATGACGTATCTAGAGTAGTCAAATTCGTAGAGACAGAAAGTAGAATGGTAGTTGCCAGGGGCAAAGTTTCAGTTTGCGGAAATGAAAAAGTTCTGGAGATGGGCGGTGGTGATGATTGCACAACATTATGGATGTATTTAATGACACTGAACTATACATTTAAAAATGGTTAAAATGGCAAATTCTATGTTACGGATATTTTACTACCATAAAAAAATCTTAAATCCTTAAAAATTTAAACCATAATAAAAGGATAAGTCACTTCTTAAAAGAATATTGCAGTGAATGGATCAGTAAGAGAGGAATCTTTAATGGTCTATTAAAAATAATGGCTGTCTAATTTATTGGGAATTTTCTATCCTTCACATAGTATTTGTTGAGCATTTTCTGCATAGTATTTCTTTGGTAAGTGGAACAGCAGATCTTTGCATTTAGGTAAGTAGACATTACTTCACGTGTTATTTCAAGAAAGGGAATAACAATGCTTCTTTGGGCCAGCTGCAAACTTAGGAGTCGTGTATTTCAAAAACTGCAAAAGACAGAAGGGGGTCAGGTATCATTTTTTTTCCCTCTGTCATGTATTAAGCCACTAAGTTTAAATTTTCACTGGCCCAGCTGCATTTTGCTTTGGTCAAAAGACAGCTGTAACCTGGAATTTAAAATAAACACACATGTGTGTGTGCGTGTGCACACACACACACAAACACATGACAACGATATTTGAGGTCAGGATCCCCAGGCAATCATCCTGACTCAACAGCTTACTACTAATACAGTTTTGGGCAGCAGCTTCTCTTCTAGAACTGAGTTTCAACAGATTGCATCCAATAGTCTATTCAGCTTTAGCGTTTTGTGAACGTTCTGGTGATACATTGGGATTTTTAGTGCATATACAGATTTTAAAACATCTTGCTCTTGGCTCTTGGTCCATATAGTTCTTTTCTCATTTCTCAATCAAAAAAGTCCTCGAAGATTGCTTTTGAAGAAAATGTAGGAAACCCAGTAGACTCAGTAAATAGCCTAGACTTGAGAAGAGCCATGGTCAAAGATGTCAACGCATCTTTTTTTTTTTTTTTTAATTTTGTTATGTTATGTTAGTCACCATACAATACATCATTAGTTTTTTTTTTTTTCATTTTTTTTTAAAGATTTTATTTATTTGACAGAGAGACACAGCGAGAGAGGGAACACAAGCAGAGGGAGTGGGAGAGGGAGAAGCAGGCTTCCCGCTGAGCAGGGAGCCCGATGCGGGGCTCGATCCCAGGACCCCGGGATCATGACCTGAGCCGAAGGCAGATGCTTAACGACTGAGCCACCCAGGCGCCCCACATCATTAGTTTTTGATGTGGTGATCCACGATCCATTGTTTTCGTATAACACCCAGTGCTCCATGATGTACGTGCCCTCCTTAATACCCATCACCGGGCTAACCAATCCCCCCCCGCCCTAAAACCCTGTTTGTTTCTCAGAGTCCATAGTCTCTCATGGTTCATCTCTCCCTCCAATTCCCGTCCCCTCATCTTTCCCTTCCTTCTCCTAATGTCCTCCATGCTATTCCTTATGTTCCACAAATAAGTGAAACCACATGATAATTGACTTTGATGTTAGATGGTGTCCTATTATGTCATTCTCAGTGTTGCTATAGAAACATTTTTGTGAAAACTGCCATTAAGCCCCCTTGACGCTAATGCTGATGGAATCTGTTATCAACTCCCTCTGGAGTCAGCTGGTGGGTACCGCCGCTCTGCCATTCGAACAGGACCTGGAAAAAGCACGAGAACATGAAGGGATAGATACTGACAGAGGCTTAGATCCCCATTCTGAAAATATTGGCTTGGAAATTAAAATAAAAGTTTTCCCAGGAAAACAAAAAAGTGAAATGGCTACCTCTAATGAATGGTTTTAAGAAAAATTTTTAATTTCCTACTTACTTAAAGTTTCACGTGTCCTTAGAGGCTTACTTTCTACTTGTACTGTGGTAATTCATGTAACCTAGGTACATGCTAGGCACAAAGCCTGGTCTACTTTTATGCTGTCAAGAGTTTTCCTTTGGCTGTAACTTTTTTCTGATAGTTGGTTGTCTCATTTTCCGGGAGGGGTAATATCGAATGTGCTGGAAGAACAGATATTTTATGTATCCAGTTGAAAAGTTAAATGTTAATCAACTAAACGTCACATCCCTGTGGCGATTACTTCATGATTGTTAGTCTTACCAGTAAATGGGCTAAGGGAGATTTTCTTTGGCTATAGATGATGGATTATTCCTTTTTTCTTTTCCTATAAAATTTATAGGAAGAAAAATTCATAGTGTTCTTATGTTGCTTTTTCATCTGCTGTCCTAGATTTATCTACCAAAGATTGGCACCGAATATACTTGCATGCTGATAGTATATCAACATTGCCCAGACGAAATTAATTTATCTTCTCTCCCACAGGCAAAATTCTGCCATTAAGATGTGAAGCAGTGGTTGATTTAGACATAATTCAAAACCCATCAATATTATTCTAAGCATTAATCTTCTAAATTCTCACAGTTCTATTGTGAGTTAACTAAATAATTACATTTTACACATTAACTTTTCTTTTTTGTATTATGGAACTACTAATGAGTAAATTACTGCTTCATTGTCTTCATACAAGAGCAGATCTGCCATAGTCATTCATTCTTTCAAAAAGCATTTATTGAGGGCCTACTATGTGCCAGGCACTATTCTGGAAGCTTGGGATACATCAGTACACAAAAGACTACATGACTACCTCATGGAGCATACATTGTATACTGTGGAATAATGATAATAAAATAATAAAGTGGGACGCCTGGGTGGCTCAGTCAGTTAAGCATCTGACTCTTGATTTTGGCTCAGGTCATAATCTCAGGGTGGTGAGATTGAGCCCTGTGTCGGGCTTCATGCTGGGTGTGGAGTCTGCTTGGGGTTCTCTCTCTCTCTCTCTCCCTCAGCCCCTCAACCTCCCCCGCTAAAAAAATATGAAGGAGAAAAATAATGATAGGCAGCAAAAATTATCTAAAACACAGCTAAATGATATAATGTGATATAAAAATAATCAGCTAAATGATATAAAAATATATAGGCAAAATGATATAAAATAATCCTTTGTTTATATCAAAAACTGAAATGTGACTGTGAATTTTACAAGGCGTGCATTTTACTTTACTGGAGTGATTCCTGGGAGGGGTTATTTAGGTTTGGCACATTTAGTAATGAAAGCATGTGGTCATTCGGAACCTGTCTGGTTTCTTTCTAACTTGGCAAGCATGCCTGCTGGAGAGCTATGCAGTTTTTCTAGTGTTTGTAATCAAGTCTGTCTGTACTTTTATTTTTCTAGAAGTTAGAAGTTTGACATTCTTTCTCTCTCTAACCTTTACTTCGTACAGTACCCATTCTCCTATAACAAATCTGATTCTGTACTTGATCAGTCAGCATTAGAAATGGAGATTTCTGATACACTCAGACTAGTGAAGGCACAGAGTATCAGATTTAATCTTAGAATCATCATCGTTTGCAAGAGTTCTGAAAAACATTATAACTGATTTGTGTATATTGCTTGGGTAAAAAGCATAAAGCAAAAGGAAAAGAAAACCTCAACTCATTGAAACTTCAAAGCAAATTAGGTTAAGGATCAGCCTACGAGATACCAAACTACATTTTTAAAAAAATTTTTATTTTTTTTATTATTTCAAGTTTTTACTTAAACTCTAGTTAGTTAATATATAGTGTATTATTAGTTTCAGGAGTAGAATTTAGGGATTCATACAACACCCAATGCTCATACAAGTGCCCTCCTTAATACCCATCACCCATTTAGCCCATCCATCCTTCACCTACCTCCCCTCCAAGAACCCTCAGTTTGTTCTCTGTAGTTAAAGAGTCTCTCTTATGGGGATGCCTGAGTGGCTCAGTCGGTTAAGTGTCTGCCTTCAGCTCAGGTCATGGTCCTGGGGTCCTGGGGTCCTGGGATCGAGACCCACATCGGGCTCCCTGCTCAGCGAAGAACCTGTTTCTCTCTCTCCCTCTGCTTGTGCTCTCTCCCTCTCCCTCTCTGTCAAATAAAGAAATAAAATCTTTAAAAAAAAAAAAAAAAGAGTCTCTCTTATGGTTTGCCTCCTTCCCTTTTTTCTTTCCCCTATGTTCATCTGTTTTTTTCCTTAAGTTCTACATATGAGTGAAATCATCTGATATTTGTCTTTCTCTGACTGACTTATTTCACTTAGCATAATACACTCTAGCTCCATCCACATCATTGCAAATGGCAAGATTTCATTCTTTTGATGGTTGAGTAGTATTCCAAACTACATTTTTTTTTAGAAGTATATAAGAAGGGAGATGGAATCTTGAATTACAATAAGGTATTAGCATGTACTTGAGCACGCATTGGTACTCTAAAGTAATTTAGAATGGTATTGGATACACATCTGAAGTATCTTATGGATCACTTACTTGGCAGAATAAACTTTGAGACTAAATGCTTCTGTCTTGACTTCAGAAGCATAGCACTCTATGTTGTAAACTTAATGGTAGAAAACACAATCTCCACAAGTATTTCAGGAAATCGTACATAAACCTGTTTCAGTAGTCACTATTTCTTTCTTCCTAAGCCCACTGACAAGTTGCCAAGACTTCTGTTCAATGCTGGCCTTTTCTTTGCTGGGCTATTCAGAGGCAAATTCTTTCTGTGGTGGTTTCTCCATGAATATTGTCTCACAGGCTCTTTTTACTTGACTTATAATTGTGTATGTTTCAAGCCTGTATAATTTCATGTGTTTGGCTGAAGGTGGTTTTCAACTAACTAGCACCAAAATGCCCATTCCCTACAACACTGCACAAAATTAAGTCTTTTCTTAAGATTCAGTATTCGAGATGGACATACAAATAGAATCTGCAGATTTTACCATTAATATCCTTAAAAACTTCCCTTCCTTCCATGTGATCCAGAAGATCCTGGTCTTTTCTGTCATCCCATAGTTTGGAATCAGTGAGTTGGAAAACTGGAAGAAAGGGAATTATGGCATTGGCAAAGCAGGTGTGTTCCCTTGAGTGTGCGTTGTGACCTTAGTTAGTGGTTACACTGCAGATCTGCAACCACTAATTTGGAGCATTTGGGACACATGCTCAGCCACTGCCTGATGGCTGTTCTGTCATGCCTGAGCCATGGGGGGGACCTAAATTTAAGAGTGTGAACCTAGGCATCGATTGGGAGGCTCTGCATGTCTAACTTTACCTGGCTGTCATCACAAGAGTTTTTGGGTCTTTTGTTTGTTTTGTTTTTCAAGGGCTGTTGTTTAGCCTATTGGAGGGGGAGATGCAGGATAGAGCAGGTCACAATTCATCATTCTACTTGAACTTGAATAATGACAGCCTTGCATTCCACATTTCTTCTGTCCATTCTACCTTGCAAAGGCCAGGAAAATTAAATTTGTTATTAAATATCTTTTGGAGCTAATACTTCCATCATCATGGCTCTTTCTCTCTTGTTTGAGTTACGTCAACTTTCCCACATGTTTTCTGAACTCAGGCATACAATTTTCACCCCAGTGGTAATAAGTGACCTGCTGTTTTCTTTGAGTACATAGTACGGCTGGACCCATCACCTTTACCCTCATGCTAGGCGTCATGCTATTAGGATAAAACCAATTAATTGTTGCATGAAGCAAAAAGCACTTACACATGGAATTCTGAGAGGTGACACTTAGTAACACTAAAACTGCATCACAAAATTGGGGTATTATACACGTAACAGCATCTAACTTTTGTATGCCATTTTGGCTCCTCTTGACTCATCCTGGATATAAATTTAAAAAATCAACTGGCTGCATTTGACTTTGAATAAAGCTTTAGCTTTCTGAAAGAGGAAGACCTATAAGTGAATTTATGATCTATTTGGGGATAGAAGATCTGAGACCTGGGGTGGATTGTCTTCATTGCGCCCCAGTGATTTTTAAGAAGCAAACAGAAACTTGGCTGCTGATAGATCTATTTGTTTGCCATTGGTAACATCATTATGGTTTAAAGTTGCTTTAAACAGGGTTCAAGCAGTCATGGAAAAATGTTGCCTTCTCTTTACAAAGGGTGGTTCAATATCATAGGGATTTTAAAAGTGGTGAAGCCAGCCCAGTAGGTGCCAATGTAGTGGACTTGTTTTCTCTTCAAGGAGGCAATGTTACATAACCACTTAAAGGGTGGGCTCTGGAACCAAAGCCCAGCTCTGGAGTCTCCTAGCTGGTTGAGCTGGAGCAAGGTACTTCACTTTTTTTGGGCCCCAGTTTCCTTATCAATTAAATAGCAGTAATAATAACATTCTGATGAGGATTAAATGAGGTATTGCATGTAAAGTGCTTAGCGTGGTGACTAGCACATGCCCAACATATGTCAACCATTATAAGTAAGTCTTTGATGTTAGCATAAGACTTGCCTGGTTATAATTATTTGCATAAATAGAAAAAAATGAGGAAGAGTAGTAATTTTAGCTTTGCTGGAAAACAAAAAGTGGTTGAAGGTACCAAGTGCAAAGAGCCTTGGGCTGGGAGGCAGGAGCTTGTTTTAACTCTGCCACTTACTAGCTACGCAACTGAGGGTCCAGCTGTGAGTGTTCTGGGTCTGCAGTTTCTCCTTTTCAGAGGAGAAGGTTTGTACCAAAGCAGCTCTGTTGTCCATTCTAATGTCAGCATTTTGTGAATCCAGGAATGAGTGATTATTTTGTTTTAAATACCTCACTGTAGTAGACAGTGAATAAATATTTGCAAAGTTGAATGGAATCTGCCCACCTTATCTTTGGAATGTAGATGATTTGGTTTTATGATATGCACTGTAATGGCATAGAAAACAGCAGTGACGCTTTTTGAGATTAAGAAAAAAAAAAAAAAAAGACAATTCAAAGCCACAGGCAAGCTGCTGTAATAAAGGACCACAAACAGATTGGCTTAAACAACAGAAATTTATCATCTCAAAGTCCTGGAGGCTGGAAGCTCCAAATCAAGGTTTCAGCAGGGCTGATTCCTTCTGGGGACCCAGAGAGAATCTGTCCCATGCCTCTCTCCTAGCTTCGGGGGGTTTGCTGGCCATCTTCGGCGTTCCTTGGCTTCTGCTGCATCACTCTGCCTTCATCCTCCCCTAGCATCCTGTCTGTGGGCGTGTCTCTGTCCAAATTCCCCCTTTGAGAATACCACCTGTCATATTGGAGTAGGGGCTCACCCTACTCTAGTATGAGCTCATCTTAACCAATGACATTTGCAGTGACCAAGGTCACATTCTGAACTACTGGGGGGCAGGAGCTCAACATACGAATTTTGGGGTGATGCAGTCCAACCCATAATAGGCTGCTTGTCCTGTCTTCGTGTGCTGCTGCCTGGAGGTCCTTCCTTCCTTCCTTCCTTCCTTCCTTCCAATAAACACTACTGTGCAGTACAATATAGGTAGATGGATACGGATGGTTTTATAAGGAATTTTCTTTACAGAAGGAGCTTTAAAGTTGTACATCAATGGTCACCAGCTAATTCTCAGCAGTTAATCCCTTAATTTGTGGATTACCTATAACTTTTGTTTCTGATCTCATTCCTCTCTTCCTTTTCTCTTGCTGCCCCTCTGATGCTCTTCCTCTTTCCTCCTCACCTCGTTGGCCTGGCACTGTGCCTTCTTCACTGGGCATTTCACTTGTTCTAAGCAGACTGTTCTGCCACCAGATGGTGTACAAGGATCAGGAAAAGAATTGAAAGACATTGGCTGATGGGGCTCCTTTTCAGTATTTTAATTCGGGGGAAAAAGGCTGACACAATAAGCCAAAAATGAGATTCCGAGATTGTGTGGATTTTACTTTCTATTTAATGTTATCTTCTTTTATTATAGAAACAGAAACCAGAGCTGGAAATCTTGAAGAAAAGAAACCTATACAATTTGATGAATTAAGTTAATAGGAGATTCTGATTCACAATAGATTTGAAGTAATATGGGGCTGAGATGTGGAAGCAAGGTTCTCAGGTCAGAGGGCCGCTTCCTCAAACAGAGAGAGCCAGAAATCACAAGGAAAGGGAATCCACTGCATGCCCAATGCTACAGAATGACATTAGTACAATAGGGGACTTCAGCTGTGCCCTAATTCAGCAGTGTCACATGAGGCCTGCAGCCCAAATGTGGTTCGAGCCCACAGCCATCACAGTGTGCTTTGCTTAGCGTGAGTACTATTTTGTTAGTACTAATATTATTTGCCAACATTAAAATAATCCCAGTATTTTACATTATCATCCAGATTTCAGGCTTCTTTTGGAAAAAAACCAATCCAAAGACCCAGCAATACTGGCTGATATTTTTCCCTGGCAATACCCTAGTGTGGCTGAGTTGTGCCTGTCCTTCAGTCAGGACGTGTGATTTCCAGTTTCACTCTGTTTCTTCCACCCCCTATTATATTACCCTGAACCTTTACCTTCATTTGAAAGGTTTCCTGCCTCTGTGCCCAGCCCTGGAAAAGTATTTGAGTATGTGACCCTGCTCTCCAGTTTCATAGGGGAGGACACAGGGCCTGGAGTGGGGAGCCGATGGCTGGTTGAGGGCCGTTCCTGCCCCGCGGCTCCTGCGAAACCTTGCCGCCCTGGTGAATAGGACCTGCAGGGGAGAGAGAGAAAGTGAACACTAAGAATTAACACATGAAATGCCATCACTCAGTTGTGGAAAAGGAAAATGGAGGCACACACCCACACACAAAGGTGAAAAAAACAGAAGCCTAAAGTAAACACCTTACAGAGAACGTGGAGAGAATTAATAGATGCACAACCAGAAGACCACGGGTCAGCAGTCAAAAGAAAGAAAGGGGCTCTGAATGACTTATGGGCAAGTTTGGGCTGTCTTTGGGGCAACCTCATTATTTGAGCATTGGGAAGGTAACCGAGGGGACTAGGTAGCAAGCAGGTCGGCTAGAAACTGGATGGTTTATGATTACCCAAAGAATCAGCAGAATGCCTCTTTGTGTCCCTGAGGAATGCCCATCAGAGACTCTTTCCGTCCCAACGTGGGAACCAATGAGGGAAAATAGACGGAGGGGCCGTGATTCCAAAGGAGGAAGCAGAGAATGTGTTGCTTGCCTCAGTGAAGAGGAATGACAATATAAATGGGTGGAGCCGACTCCTGGATGACTTATTAGTAACCGCAAGCATTCATTAAGAGTTTACTCTGCGCTAGACTCTGCACAGAGGTTGACGTGTGTGATATTGTCGCAGCCCCCCCAAGGCCCGGCCTGGTGATACATTTCCTTAATCAAATTTGGGTTGGCCTAGTGGTGAACGCATAGCATACTCTGGACCTAATCTGGAACAGTGGTTGAGATACACAATTTTGGTTGGATAGCATGTAGCAGGTTTTAAAGAAGTATCATTTTAATTTCTGGCAGGTAACAAGTTTGTTTCAAAGGGTCACTAAGCTAGAGGACTGACAGATTGTCAGGGAACCTTCATCCTAAAAAGTTACATAAATGACTCTTGGGAAAGCATAGTCTGGCAAATCTTATTTCCACTCAGGGCATGCTGGTAAAATCTATAAAAAGAGTACCTCACTAAAGACTTAAGCAAATGGCCTTTGCAGAGAGAAAAAAGCTTGGCTTGTGGAAGAAGGAGCTCTCTGTGGTTGCAGCCCCATGAGCAGGGGAGTACATGGGGCTGGTAAAGACGCAGTGGATGTCCCTTTTCACCTTCCAGAAGCCTCTCTGATGCTTGAGAGGCAGCAGCCCTGGAGGGATGGTCTTGCAGGTTTGAAAGCAGGCTTAGAGGAAGGAGGAAAACAGTGTGATTGTTTAAGTGCTCATCCCTACCTGCAAATACAAACTGGGTAGCCCTGAAGGAATGCGTGCCCAGACCAGTTGTGTGTAACACTTTTGTAATTGATTCTAGAACAGTAACTGCATCTCTCAGTTTGTGGATGCTCTCCAGCTCTCCGGGCCAGAGGACTGTTAAACCAGTCAGGGAAGCTGCCAGAAGATCTGGAAGATCCAAGTGCTCAACTCATCTATTGCATCTGGAGAAAAGTAATTCCAGTTGTAAACTTACGATGCCCAATAAAATCTCAGGCTTTTAAAAGGTCATCTCAAGAAAAATCATAATGTTCTCTAAGCCTTATAGAAAACCCAATTCTCTATGCAACATTATTACAGGGCTCGATGCCATTTCTCAAAATTCAACAGTCCCACCCATATTTATTGAGTCCCCGTGATGAGCAAAGACTAGAACTGGACGTGATTCTGGAGAAAGGTGCAGACTGAGAAGGGCGTGTGAGAATTTCTTTTCTCCTTGCTTTCTTACTGCATCCAGCTGTTTACTTTCCCCCTATTTGTTCTAAGGGCATGGTCACACCCATGACAGAGTGAGACATTTTCCTCCATTTTACTTGCTTATTTAGTTTGTCTGCACTGAGAAAAAGAAGTTTGAGTTTATTCCTACTCCAAAGAGGGCATCTTTCTATTTTTCACAAGCAGACTTAGTTATTTGGCCTGACGTTGCCCTTCCTGAAAGTCATCTTCCTCACTGTTTACGATGTCATGGTTTGCTATACCTGGAGATCCATTCCAAATGGTGGCTTCTCATATTGGGGAAACATTATGTTTATGGGAATATTCTTTCTGGTCCCTGGCATTCTCTAGAGCTTCAGTATTAATACTGAGTCAAGAGCTGTTTTGTTCTGTTAACATTTCCCTACTGACTAGCTTTACATGAACATATTTTTTCCCTACTTCTTTACCTCATTGTGGACGACCTCTTCACTAGGCTCAGTGTCTTTGTCCTTAACTTCTTTCCCACGTCCTTCTCCCCACTCCTCTCCTTCTTTTAGCCACAATCAATAGCAAGAAATGCACTTTACACTACCTCCCAGTATAAGTATATGCTATAGGAACAAGTTTCTTGAAACACACACCCTTAATATACACGATAGCTCTGCTATGTTCTGTTCTGTCCTTTTTTAATTAAAAGCATACTGATTGTGATGCACTGAGTTTGTCAGCCTGTTATAAAAGCAATGCTCTAAAAAAAAAAAATAAAAAAAAAAAAAAAATAAAAGCAATGCTCTAGTTAATGTGAATAAAGCCTAAACTATTGGCTCATGCTTTTGCTCATTCTCCCTTTCTTTATTTCATTGCCAGAATTAAAAGCATTGTTTTGAAATTACAGAAAAATAACTACCAGGGCCCCCACTTTAGTAGGGCAACAATGACCATTTTTGCATGTTCTTTCCCTACCCTCCTTGTCATTATGCAGGCATGGTCCCATGGCCAGGACATCAGCTGTGAGCTCCGGCAGGGGGGGCGGGGGGTCCTGCAGGATCTCTTGAATAGCCAGTACTGTGCAATCTCCTTGAGGTATAGTTTTATTTGTTGAAAACACTTTGACATTTACTTAGTATTTGACCTTCAGATAGAATGCTGACTGATTTTTATTGAACTTGCTAATATTCTTTTCATTAAGCATTTTTTTTCTAATTATAAAATCATGCATATGAATTTGGGAAATTCCAGGCGAGTACAAAGAAGAAAATAACATTTATAATTCCGCTCTTCCAAGATAAACACTATGAACAATTTCGTGTCTTTCTTTTATATAATGTCTATGTAAGTATAAATTGTTGCTGTAATACTCTGTGTACTATTTTATATTCTTTTTTTTTAAAGATTTTATTTATTTGAGAGAGCATGAGAGCGAGATTGAGAGAAAAAGTCGGGGGAGAGGCAGAGGGAGAAGCAGACTCCCTGCTGAGCAGGGAGCCCGATGTGGGACTCCATCCCAGGACCCTGGGATCACGACCTGAGCTGAAGGCAACCGCTTAACCAACTGAGCCACTCAGGCGCCCTATATTCTTTTTTTTTTTTTTTGATGTAACATTATCCTGTAGGACTTCTTACTTACTGAAATCATTTAACAAATAGCATTTCAAAATTTATTATTGGTAATTTAGGTAGTTTACAGTTTTATTGTTTGTGTGTTACTATAAAGAACTACAGTAAGCATTAACACCAAAATGTTTATCTGCATTTTAAGGCACATCCTTAATACAGATTTAAACAGTAGGCTTATTGGGTCAAAAGGTGTGGGCACTTTTTGGACTCGACACTGACGGCTGAGTCAAGGTTGGGATTCTAAAGAGGACCGTTGTTTTTTAAACATGAGAGAGACTTAGAATTATTCAGTATCTACATGTAAGGAGTTTCAGAAGGGAGGGCCAGTGTCAGAATGCTGAATCCACATTCCCGAAGACATAGGTGAGGGTGGACGGCCAGGACAGAAGATGATATTGTGTTCTTTGACATAGGGAGAAAGTAAGTTGGTGGGGGTGGGGGTGGGGGTGACTGAGTTTGTCCACGTGGGTGTGTACTGGTGTGGGAGGAGCTAAGGAAACCCTGTGGAATGATTTTTATTCTCTTGACTTTTATCTTCCCAGAGTCAGGGAGTAAGGATGGAGGTAAGGAATAGGAGGGGCTTGGTGGTGACTTGCAATAACCCCTGTGGGGAACAGAAGGGGGAGTTGCTTAGCAACCCTTTACGTGAAGAGGTAGATGGAGAGTTTCCAAGTACCACTGGAGATTTCACTGAGCTGGACCATCGTACCCCTAAAGTAGTACCAATCTGTAGAGTCTTCTGTGATTTTTCTCAGGAGTGCCTGATACCTCGGTAGAGAAGCAGAGATGAGAGTGGATGGGCTGATCTGGGTTGGGAGTCTGTAGGGTGGCTGCAGAAGAAAAGGGGCTAAGGCGGTGAGGACTCCAGAAGTAGTGTTGTTTAAGTGATGTATCATGAATTACAGGGCACCAGAGGAAGGACCTGTCAAGTGGATGGAATGGGAGGAAAGGAACATATTCTGTGGGCTTATATTTGCAGCTCAGATCCTGCAATACAAGCCAGCCCTGAATAGGGGGTGTTCGTGAGGTGACAGTGTTGGAGATAGGAAAAGGTTCCTGGATGCCTGTCTTCTTGGAAGCTAGTTGTGGTTCTACAACTCCCTACTCAGGAGCAGGGAGATTTACAAACATTAAGAACCCAAAGTGCTACTGGATGCTTTCACCTTTTATCTTCAACGAGAAGGAAGATGCTAACACTGGTTCAAAGCAGGCTAAGTAGATTGGTATTGGTCCGCTTTGTGCTTCCTGCAAAGGCCTAAGAGTACCTCCCGGGACATGCTTCAGAAATAAAATTACAAAAATGCCCAGAGTAGTTTGCATTCTGGGTCAAAGTGACAAATTCAGGCTATACTCAATTAGGTCAAGGATTATACTAGTGGACACTCTGAGGACAAAGAATGCTTGGATTAACCAGATGTGTTTGGATTTAAAGGATCATCTGGTACAGAACCAGACCCCTCAGAAGGGCTTCTGGGAAAGGAATGGGAGATCTTGGTGAAGCTAAGTGTCCACCTGAGGCCAAAACAGTTGGGCTAAATTTAAGAACTTAACCTCACTCAACATACTTCATTGGATTTTATGGTTATTTCTGGAGTTAGCATTTTCCAGAAGGGTATTACCAGTCAGCCTTTCCATTACTTCTCTTATCTCAGCAGTACTATGGAAGGGGAATGTCTGGGTGTTATTTTCTGAAGTCAGAAGAAGTTTGTTTATGACATCACTTGAATGTAAGTTGGCTTTTTGTAAATATTGAAAAAACCCTTCCAATTGCTTTCTTCCTACTCTTGAGAGTAAATTAATTAATAAATTAGCTAATGCTAATCAATAAAGGTGTTTGATTAACCTCTTGAAACATATTATTCAAATATGCCTTGAATGACTAAACTGATAAATTGGGTAAAATTGCTGGAGGTGATGAACTCTTGTAAGTCACTACAATTCATTCTGCTGGTTCTCTCAAGCCACACCGCTAACTCTGGACGTGTGACAGACGCCAGACACCACAAACACAAGCTACGTCTGTCTTGGAGCAGAACTCGAGAGGGCTAAGTCTCTCAACACTGTCTTATGCAAGGCAATTGTGGGATAAATTTGAATCAATTTGTTGCTTCTTTTGAATTTAGAATGTATTTGTATATTTTATATGGGCTTTATAGATGTGTGTATCAGGTTCCCAATCATCCTTTCTCTTTGAACTCATTGTTAGAATAAAGATTTGCTCTTTGTAAAAAAAAAAAAAAAAAAAAGATTTGCTCTTTGTTCATTGCCCTACGTTGTTGATCCACGTTTAAGAAGGGAGGCGCCTGATGGTGAGAGACTGTTGCAATGTAGAAGAACTAGAAAGTAATCCACAATGAAACTCAGCCCTACTTCCAGCCTCTCACTGGTACTTTGGGTATTGATCTGAGTGCCCTCAATTAAAAGTAACATTTAGCCTATGGAGAAATCTGGGAGGAATCACAACAAGCATGATTTTGAGATCTGGAAATAGAACCAATAAGTAGACAACATGAAACCAGGGTTATTTCTCCTGGAAGGAAGATGATTCACCATAGCCTGAAAGGCTATCCTCAAATATGTGTAGAGTTAGTTATTATTCCTGGGGTTGTGACATCCTGTCTTTTAATTTACTCTGTGGATAAAATCAGGGAAAAATGGCTTAAACTGTAACAGAAGAGATTTAGGTTAGATGGGAAGAAAAAATCTTTTCTGAGAGGAAATGCAAAGTGAGCACTAAGAAAAATGTGTGGATTTCATTTCTCTAGCGAAAGTCTGACCATTTGCTAGACATTGAGTTGAATAGACTTATCCATTGGTAATGATCCAAAGCTGAGCCTTGTTCTCAAAATCCTGAGGTTTTATGGTTCTATCACCATTCCACCTTGTACTTTTATTTATTTTTAATTTTTTTTCCACCTTGTACTTTTAGAATGTCACTTTTAGGATGATCTCTTCTTAGAAGTAAAAATACCTTTCTCAATTTAATTCTTAGAAAACAGTGACTGTGTTCCCTTACTGAATTATTTATACCTGTGCTGATAGTGAAATGGGTATTTAAGAAAATGCTGTGTTCTCAGCAGATATTTAAAATTCCAGACTGAGGGTGATGTTTCTTAAAGTTGCTAGATGAGCAGAGCTTTCACACTTGCTTTCTCCTCACTTGCGATGTCTTGGTTCTCAAGTCCTTATTCTAAGAAATGTTTTCTTTTTTTTTCTTTTATTTTATTATGTTATGTTAGTCACCATACATTACATCATTAGTTTTTGATGTAGTGTTCCATAATTCATTGTTTGTGTATAACACCCAGTGCTCCATGCAATACGTGCCCTCCTTAATACCCATCACCGGGCTAACCCATCCCCCCACCCCCCTCCCCTCTAAAACCCTCATTTTGTTTCTCGGATTCCATAGTCTCTCATGGTTCGTCTCCCCCTCCGATTCCCCCCCTTCATTTTTCCCTTCCTACTATCTTCTTCTTTTTTTTTTTTAACATATAATGTATTATTTGTTTCAGAGGTACAGGTCTGTGATTCAACAGTCTTACACAATTCACGGCGCTCACCATAGCACATACCCTCCCCAATGTCCATCACTCAGCCACCCCATCCCTCCCACCCCCCACCACTCCAGCAACCCTCAGTTTATTTCCTGAGATTAAGAATTCCTCATATCAGTGAGATCATATGATACTTGTCTTTCTCTGATTGACTTATTTCGCTTAGCATAATACCCTCTAGTTCCATACGCGTCATTGCAAATGGCAAGATTTAGTTGGTTTTTTTTTTTTTTTTGGCTGCATAATATTCCGTTGTATATGTATACCACATCTTCTTTATCCATTCATCTGTTGATGGACATCTTGGCTCTTTCCATAGTTTGGCTATTGTGGACATTGCTGCTATAAACATTGGGGTGCACGTACCCCTTCAGATCACTACATTTGTATATTTGGGGTAAATACCCAGTAGTGCAATTGCTGGGTCATAGGGTAGCTCTATTTTCAACTTTTTGAGGAACCTCCATGCTGTTTTCCAGAGTGGATGCACTAGCTTGCATTCCCACCAAGAGTGTAGGAGGGTTCCCCTTTCTCCGCATCCTCGCCAACATCTGTCGTTTCCTGACTTGATATGTTTTCTTTCTAAGACAGAATATAACCTTATTAAGGAAGACCTCAAATTCTATAGGTTTGAGGTAGGGGGAGCTCTGAGGAAAGAGCCTGGTTGCTTTTGGTCCTCAGATATCACCCCCTACTGAGTTTTTATGACCTATGCCCTGATATTCAGAGCCAAACCTCTTCAATAAAAGGAGGTGAATATTTTATTTATAAAATGTTTTTAAAGGGGCGCCTGGGTGGCTCAGTCGGTTAAACATCTGCCTTCAGCTCAGGTCATGATCCCAGAGTCCTGGGATCCAGTCCCTCCTCATGGGGCTCCCTGCTCAGCGGGGAGCCTGCTTCTCCCTCTTCCTCTACCACTCCCCCCCTTATGCTCTTTCTCTCTCTCTCAAACAAATAAATAAAATCTTTAAAAAAAAGTTTTTAAAATTTTAATTATTTTGGCTTCCAGTATATATCATTCTCCCCTCCATGACACACTTAACCCCTACTGAATTTTATTTTTTTTAAAAGAAAAGAAAGCAAAAACCTGATGAAATAAATTATGATTCTTTTTTTTTAAGATTTTATTTATTTATTTGACAGAGAGAGACACAACAAGAGAGGGAACACAAGCAGGGGGAGTGGGAGAGGGAGAAGCAGGCTTCCTGCGGAGCAGGGAGCCTAATGCGGGCTCGATCCCAGGACCCCGAGATCATGACCTGAGCCAAAGGCAGACGCTTAATGACTGAGCCACCCAGGTGCCCCGAAATAAATTATGATTCTAAACTACTTCTCACATGGTGCCTTGAGAAAACTTAATCTCCCATCAAATAAATATTATACCATCTGACAATTTCTGAAAAGCATCTCTGCTGAACCTCCAAGGTACCAAAGTAAATTTCTACATGTTATGGTGTCTTCCATTCATTTAAATTTTTAAAAATGCATTGAAATATAAACCCTTATTTAAAATACACATTTTGAAACTTAATTGAAAATAAGATTGGGTTGCTTCCAAACACAGCCAACACACTATCTAAATTGTTAACAAATCTATTATGATGACAAAGACAATTGTTACACGAGATGGTCTATTCTAAAGCTCTCAGCCAAGTTAGCCACAAAGTGGGGTAAAGAGCTTACATTTAAGACTTCGTTTGATCTTCAACAAAGCTGCCAAGAACACACAAAGGGGAAAGGAAAATCTTTCAATAAGTGGTGTTGGGAAAACTGGTTATCCACATGCAAAAGAATGAAATTGGATCCTTCTGACACTCCCTATTAAAAAAATCAACTCAAAATGGATTAAGATTTAAATGTAGGATCTGAAACTGCAAAACTACTAGAAGAAAGTAGAAGGAGAAAGCTTCATGACATTGGTCTGGGCAACGATATTTTGGATATTACCCCAAAAGCAAGGGGAACAAAAGCAAAAATAGACAAGTGAGGTTACATCAAACTAAACAGCTTCTTCACAGCAAAGGAAACAATCAACAGAATGAAGCGGCCACCTGGAAGAAAATATTTGTAAACCATATATCTGTTAGGAGGTTAATATCCAAAATATAGAAGTAACTCAAACCAGTCAATAGCAAGAAAATAAATAACCTGATTAAAAAATGGACAAAGGACCTGAACAGGTATTTCTTCAAAGAAGACATACAGATGGCCAACAGGTATATGAAAAGATGCTCAACATCATTAATCATCAGAGAAATGCAAATCAAAACCATAGGAGATCACCTCCCATTGGTTAAAATGACTGTTACCAAAAAGACAAAAGACAATAGTGTTGGTGAAGATTTGGAGAAAAGGGAACGCTGTTGGTGGGAATGCAAACTGGTGTAGCCATCATGGAAAACAGTATGGAGGTTCCTCAAATAATTAAAAATAGAAGTACTATGTGATCCAGCAATCCCACTTCTGGGTGTATCTTCAAAGGAAATGAAATCAGTATCTTGAAGAGATATCTGCACTTCCAAGTTCATTGCAGCATTATTCACAATAGCCAAGATACGGAATTAACCTAAGTGTCCATCGATAGATGAATGGATAAAGAAAATGTGGTATATATGTGTGTGTGTTTTGTGTGTGTGTGTGTGTGTGTGTGTGTGTGTAATGGAATATTTTCAGTCATAAAAAAGAAAGAAATCCTGTCATTGGTGATATCATGGATAAACCTGGATGACATTATGCTCAATGAAATAAGCCAGGCACAGAAAGACAAATACTGCATGATCTAACTTATATGTGGAATCTGAAACGTTAAAAGTCATAGGGGCATATAGAGTAGAACCATGATTCCCAGGAGTGGGGAGGTGGGGGAAATGCGGAGGTGTTTGTTGAAGAGCACAAAGTTGCAGTTATAAGATGAATAAATCTAGAGATCTGCTGTTCATGATGATGACTATAGTTAATAATACTGGATTGACTACTGGAAATTTACTAAGAGATTAGATTTCAGGGGCTGTCATCACACACACACAATGGTAACCATGTGAGGAGATGAAATGTTAATTAGCTTGACTATAGTAATAACTCCACTCTAGATATGTGTATCAGATCCCTCTCTTGTATGCCTTCAATATATACAATTTTTATTAAAAAAAAAAAAAGACTGAGAATGTAGCCCCTTTCTTGCTTTCTCACCCTTTCCTAGTGCTTTATCTTCCTTTCCCTCCTTTCTCTCCCTTTTTCCCCCCCTCTATTATCACTATATTGCCATAGTTTTGACATGGAACTGGGATGCAATTTTTTAAGTAAACTCTTCCACTGTTATTAACACTTTATTTTTGCCTTGTGAAGGAAGATTTTATTGTTTTCTTAAAAGAGTTACATTCTTCCTTTATATATTTTTCTGCCTGTAGTAAATTTGTGACTCCCAAAAGGGATAATTTTTTAAACTCTTATCTTTCCCCTCTAATATCAATAAGCCATGTTTGGGACGCACACATTTCTTTGTTCTCAGATGGGTTAAATGTAATTTTCAAATGAGATAGTTTTCATGCTGGTGAGAATTTTTTCATTTGTTCAGAATTATCATCATTTGTAAACCCTGCCATTTAATTTCCAGTGTCTATGTAGAATGATTTAGCTGATCAAGTTCTGTTTTTCTCTGTCCTTTATTTGTTCTAGATACATTTCATATTGCTTTTCAGTCGACAGGGGAAATTACGGCTGCAGAAATGGTACACGACTCTCCCTGACAAAGAGAGGAAAAGGATCACCCGGGAAATTGTTCAGATTATTCTCTCTCGTGGTCAGAGGACAAGCAGCTTTATTGACTGGAAGGAGCTAAAACTTGTTTATAAAAGGTGTGAGTAACTTTATGAGAACTGTCTTTCTCATTATTGCTTTGGATTGTTTAATCCTGAACATTTTTTATTACAACACCAGTTGCATCACTTACTGAAATCTTTGGAGCCTGGAGCCCAAATATTTGTATCAATAGACTAGCAAAAAAGAACTCTCATTTATTGAAAGGCTTTCCATGTGCCAGGATGGATTCTACGGATGTAATCTACATGTGGATAATGTACAAGTGCATTCAAGAAATAGCTTCTGGGCACCTATTACATTTCCAGCACTTCTAATGACGGTGGATGCCGTAACAAATGACAGAAACAATGCTGCTCTTATGGGGCATACTCATCTGTTTGGCAAACAAAACCTTATCCGTTAGTAATACATGCTATGGGACAAAATGCAGGTTAAGGTGCTAGAGAGAAGGGCAGCTCTTATTATTGCCATTATTACTCATATTTGCAGAGGAGGAAATTGAAGCCACAGAGAGTTTCTAAGTAATTAGTCTTCAGTCACAGGAACTAAGGGGCAATTGGGAGAGTCAGGATTCAAATCCATATCCTTCTGGCTTTATTATTTTTTTTTAAAGATTTTATTTATTTGAGAAAGAGCACATGAGCAGGGGTGGGGAGGGGCAGAGGAAGAGGGAGAGGGAGAAGCAGACTCCGTGTTGAGGAGGGAGCCCGAGTTGGGGCTCGATCCCAGGGCCCTGAGATCATGACCTGAGCTGAAGGCAATCGCTTAACAGACTGAGCCACCCAGGCGCCCCTCCTTCTGGCTTTAAAACTTACATATCCTCTCATTATTGCACCTGCTTGCCATAGCAGGACCATACCGGTGAGCAACTTTAGTTTATGGGTAAGGAAACTGAGACCGTAAGAGGTAAAGCCATTTTGCTCATAGAGGCCCAGATAATTCATGTCTAAGCCTGGACCAGAACCCAGCTGACCTGACCCTGCATTCAACATCCTCCTGACACTCCCAGAAAGAAAATGCACATTAGGAAGGCTCTTGCAAAAGGTGTTTATAAAACCTGAAAGGCAAAAACAGAGGCCAGTTGGCAGGCTATATTTAATGGAGTAAGTTACGAGGAAGTGCCCGGGCAAAGCTGCTTCTGCCAGGTCCAAGGTTAAAGCATTTAGTACTAGCATCCGGAGAGATGTCAGTGAAGGCCCCTTTTAATAAGCATCCCAGGGACGGCAAGGCAGAGTCCCAGGAAGCACTTGTCAACAAGAAGCTTGTCCCTACTGTCTGCCTGCTGGCTTTTTAAAACTTTGAGTTCATTTGTGATTTAAGCCATTGTATAAAGAATAGGCTTTAGCAGTTCTCTCAACAGATATTTGCAGCACCTGGGAACATGAGCAAGGCAGACTCAGCACCTGCCTTTGGGAAGCCAGTGACCTAGTGGGTCAGAGACAAGCCATGAAATGGGCAGTGAAGAGCACTAGGTGCTCTGTTGGGGGAGGCACAGGTGTGCAAAGCCCGGCATCCAGTCCTGTCTGCGAGGTTAGAGATTTCCCGGAGGAAAGACATCCAAGCTCAGAGCTAAGGGGGGGAGTTGGCATTAACCACACAGATGGGTGTGGGAAAGAGGATTTTAGGCAAGAGGATAGACTGGATGGGCTGAGGGTGGGTCACATACAGAAGGAGTGTGAGGTGAGAGCCTGGGTCAGGGGCTTGAAGTTTAGAAAGGATGGTTCACAAGCAGGGGAGGGGCATGAGCAGACACCCCCATTACTCTGGGCCAAGGACTCTGTCTTCCTGATAACAGTTCCTCAGGGTAAAATGGTGTTGAGAGTCTTTCATATAATTAACCGAAATAACCCAATGGCCACTCTGTTTTTATATATTCTCTTTCACATATTGGGAGGCTATTGGATGTGATGAATGATGACTTCTTTCTTGGATTTGGATGGGGAGAATCTCTGGAGAAGAGGGAGCTTCGCATATTCACTGCAGAAAACACCATCTTCAGGTTATTGGATGTGTCATTGTATTTTACTTTTCTTTCTTCGTGTTTTTCCTTTCAAGGTATGCTAGTTTATATTTTTGCTGTGCTGTAGAAAATCAGGACAATGAGCTCTTGACACTAGAGATTGTGCATCGTTACGTGGAGTTGCTGGACAAATACTTTGGAAATGTAAGTGTCGTTCTGGTCTGTTTGGAATTAGTCCCTGTTTCAGCTCTTACGTCAGTTCTGTCTTTATCACATTCCTTCTCTCTCTCAAGTCTAAAATATGAATTGCATTTGCACAAGGATCAGAATATGAGGCATTCTCCCCCTTCCTGTGATTCTTTGTAAACAAAGATTCCAAAGCTTTCAAGAGGCAGGCCGTGTCTCTCTCTGTCTTCAGACCACAACCACCCTAGAGAGCTCATTCAGTGAACAAGAATTTAATTGTGAAGGATTCCTTGATGTTTTCCTCCTCATTCTTCATCATCTGTCATCTCTCTTCTATTTTGACTTTTTAATCCCCTCTCTGTCTTCTTTTACTAAGCTCCAAGTGTTCTTTAATACTATTTATACGTAAAAAAAAGAAAAAAGCCAAACAAACAAGGAAGCCAAAATCCTTTTCCTTCCTATTGCTATTTAACCTCCATGCATTTACTGCCAAGTAATATCCTGTATGAGGTGCCCCATCCTTAGAACTCATTCACTCTTTACAGCTTGGGCTCCACCTTTATGGCTCCCAGGAAATCATAAAGTTACCACTGGCCCCTTCCTAATGGTCAACACCAGTGATGCTTCTTCAGTCTTCCCCTGCCTCACCTCTCTGTAGTACGGGATCCTTGCTCGTCACTGCTTCCCTTTCTTTTTTTGGCACAACCCTGAGTTCTGCTAATTCTCATCCTGTTTCTAAAGGCCCCTGCTTGGTTTCTGCCCCGAGCTCTCTTCCTCCCCCTGCCCTTTCTACCCTCCTGGAATCCATGACCAGATGGCTCTCTTTCCAGAAGTCTGCTGAGGACAGTCTTCTCTGGGCTTCTCTCAACCGTCTCCGTCGTAACGTGTCAAGAACTAAAATAATCTTCTGCAAACCTGTTCTGTCTTGTGACTGAGTTTATTATGTCCCAGGATCCTTCAATGCTTCTTTCTTTGTTCTTCCTCCACCCTTCGCTAAAGGCTGCCTTTGTCTATTCAGATGGGACTACAATCCATCTCTTTCCTTCCACTCCCACCAGTACAGGTTTACTTGGGATTGCAGTTTTGCCTTTCTTTGAAACCTCATCTCTGGCCCTTTATGCCTCTGGGCTCTTCTCTGCTTCCCTTTCCTGGCTTGTTAGTTACCGTCTTCCTTGCAATGCATGGATCCAGGTGACGGTTGTCCTCAGCCACTTTCCATCATCTATAATGAATAAAAGCCCAACTTCTTAGCCTGGCATTTAAGCTTTCTAAACATCAGTCCCAGACCATTTCTCCAACCTTCTCACTGTTCTTTCTTTTTATCCCTGATATGCTCAGTGCTCCAACCACATGGGACAGCCTGGTATTATCCTTAACTTGTGCAAGATTTGTATGAACACCAAACTTCAAGTGTCTCGAGATCATGACCTAGGATTTAGTTGTTTGATTTTTCAACACTTGTGAGCAACTCTGGGCCAGATTTTAGCAAATGTTCCAGAAACATGCCATCCATTTCATGGTCTTAAGAAATAAATCCTAATTAATGAGTGAATTTTATAGCATGTAAATTATATCTCACTAAAACTAGTAAAGAATTTAAAATAAAATATGCATAATTTGAAAAAAAAAAAGAAATAAATCATTGGATTTGGAATATATTTTCTCTCAGTAATGCTCCCTTCCCTGTTCCCTGGGTCACTGAGGATTTCTATTAAGTGTTGTTGGGACAGTTTGCTTCCACAAGACTTTCTGTGCTCTGGTCAATGGAATGAGTAACATTTGCAGCATCGGCCAGGGTTTTATCAGATTACTTGCAACAATTTTCACAAGGGTGAGTACTTGAAAGGTTTTTGAAAGAATCTTCTTTCCCTCCCTCCCTTCATCCTTATTATTCCCCTTTATTTCCCTTCGTAAACGATGTTAGAAGATGACCTTAAATGTCGCTTCGGAGATTTTAGGTCGTTGGTCAGTATAGAGAGTAAGACAGCCAGACCATTTTTTCTTTCTCTTTCTCTTAGCTCCCCATGTTTATTTTCATCTTTTAAAGAGAGATTCGCAGGTGTATAATTGCATGTTTTTGAACGTGAGATTATTTAATTTTATGCTTTCCATTATTCAAAGGAAGCCTGACATTTTGAAATCCACTGCAAACTTGGCCTTCTGTAAAGAAAGGCCTGAAGGTGTTTTCCTGAGGCCCAGGCTTTCCCAGGACCTGCCTTCTGCCCGTAATTTCTGCACTCTGGTTTGACCTGTTGTGTTTTCCTAGATTTCCCTGACTGTGATAATGTGAATGGAGGTTAAATTTTGATGTCAGTCTTATCTAACCAAATATTAGATATTTGAGAACACATTGCTTTCTTAAGAGAATCTAAATCACCTTCACCAAAGCTGAGCCCAGTTAAGATATAAAGAGAATCAGAATGAATTCCTATTTCTCTAACATTAATTTTTCATCCTATTTTGGCGTACCTTTAGAAGCTCTGTCTTTCCTATGGACCAAAATTTAATTCACTAAAAAATTCAATGAATCTTTTATTAAGCTAAGAGCAGCTAAGAGCAATTCAAGGCTATCCGCCCAGTAGGTGTTCAGTTCTTATTAATTAACTGTGATGAGCAAAGCCTACCAGTACTGATTCTCATTGACATCATCTCAGGAATAATATATTTCTCTTTGGCTTTCTTTTCCTCTTGTGTTAATCCTGAAGGTCTCCTGGAATTCTGCCCTTAATATTATCGAAGAGAAAACTTTGTACGAGCTTCTCTTATAACATTGGAAAATATTACTTTCCTGTGACAGATAAATCAAAATCTCTGGCTACTAATTTATGTGTTTTTTGAGCATTTTTCAATTCCAGGGAGATTTACAAGGATTAACTGGTTAATCTTTTGATCTTCAGTAAACAGCATTAACCCCAATTTATGGAGGCTAAGAGGAAATGCCCCAGAATCTCCCAGTTGATAAAGGTCTGTCTGAGGATTTAGCCACCTGCATATTTTCCCATTACAGACTGTAGTGTGAGTCTTTACAGATGTGCTCAGAGAGTATGGGTGTTGCTGCCCCAGAGAGGTTTGATCTTGATTTAGGAAGTTTTCTGGGAGGAAGAGGAGGGCTCTGAGTCCTGCTGGGTCCTGGTGTCCACTCACTCACTAACCAGACTCATGATTTTGGCTCGGGATAGATCTCTAATTTACATATAAGAAAAATAACACTCAAAAAGATTAATAGAAATATTTACTTTGCTAATCTCATGGGGCTGTTGTGAGGATCGAAGCGACAGTGTAATTAACAATACTTTACAAACTGTCAATTGCTATGTCATTGTACCTTAAACCGTAATTATTGTATGTATGGTTTTATACATTTACTGTATATAATTTAAACTTTTTGTATTTATTTTAGAACAGAATTTAGTAAGAGAAGGTTCTTAGACTCTATCCAGAAGTATTTAGTTATTGAAATGCCAGAAATAATCTTCTGCATCATGTATTCTGCTATAAGAGTAGACCCTCAGGTCAGATTATAGTAAAGCATAGGCTAAGAGATCAAGGGTAAAATTAAATTATCACTGTTTCTGCCTTTTATAAGCTTTCTTCCAGAATAGAGATACACAAGAAATGAGAAAAGAAATTAACAGTCTCATGTGTTTATAAACATGGAAACCACTTGTTTTTGCATAATTAGATGAAATGCAGTCATTTGAGCATCAAGGGCATATTCCTGATGTACCAGGACAGTACCCTTGAGGTGGACTCACAAGTATTTGAGTAATTGGTCTGCATTTGGTCTAAGGTGCTCTGGGAGATATTCCCTGTTCTTACTCACAGATACAGTAACCCCTTGGGGTTAGGATCAAAGAATAACCAAAGAAGTAGCATTTTGGAGTTGCCATATATGAAATAGTTGCTCATTTGTAACTCTCTATAATTTCAATGGAACTTGTGCATCTGTTTCCTTATGATCTAGAGATAGTAATTGTATATCCAAGCTGCCTCTGTGTGTGTATGTGTGTGTGTATGTGTGTGTGTGTGTGTGTGTGTATCTGGCTTTGCATGCCATGTTACTTTATTCCCATCTCTTGAAACTAGATGCAGTAAATTAATTGCCCCATGGCTGCTGGCCAGCCTGCAGGTTGCCTCTCTGAGAGTGGGGTTTGAGATAGTCCTAGAGAACTAGAGAACTTGCATTAGTATCTGTCAGGTTCATCTTGCAGGATTCTAATTGCTGGTTTCTCCTAATGAGGCTCCTGTCTGTCTCGGACTCCTGGTCTACGCCTGCCTTGAACTCTGAGGTTCCTCAGCTCTTGCTGCTATAACTCCTGACTTCCTGCCTCTTCTGACCTCTGGTAACTGCTTGCTTCTCGTACCTTCTCTAATGAGCATGGATGCCTGATCTATTGTGCTTTCTTTCTGTTTATCTGTATTATTTAAAATTGTGTATTTTTTTACATATCCTTCTAGACATATACAGTTTTATTTTTAAATGGGATTATGCATATTATGACATTATGCATATTATTCTGCAACTTTTTCTCCCCCCCCCGCCCTTACAGATGTATCTTGGAGTTCTTTCCACAGCCGTCCATAGAAATCTATCTCTATCTTTCTAACTTCTACATGGAATTTCCATGTCATCAGGGCAGGCAGAGATAGACTGTTGAGGGAGGAGGGAAGTAGCTCTAGATATATACACACACTTGTTGTTGATTTACCCACTTGATGCTGCTTTCTAATGAATGAGGAGACCATGACCTTTGCAGATGAATTAGGTGAGTTTTTCTGAGCTGGCCATTTATGATAGCGGTATTTACCTAACCGTTTACCTTGTGGAGTCTGCAAGCTTATTGACCTAAATGGTAAATGTATGACCTAAACCCTTTGCTAAAATGTTGACATGGGTTTTATGTAAAGTTATAGTACTCAGGAGCATCAGAGAACTGTTGGTCTGGGAAGCCATTAATTCCCAGCATCATAGAAACAAGGCCTAAGTGATGACTGACTCATTTATCCTGTAGATGTGTACTGCGTCCTGTTATGTGCTAGATACCAGGGATAGCGAGATGACTGATAAGATAAGGTCTGTGCCTGAGCTCACAGTACTGGGGGGGCAGAGATTGATCAGTCAGCATACACAAAAAGAGAGAACACAGAGCAAGCGGTGTGAAATCCGAATGGGGGAAAAAGGCTTCGGTGGAATCATTGTGCCCCTGACTTTTGAATCTGGCCTTGAAAAATGAGCTTAATTTTGCCAGCAGAATAAAGAAAAGGCCAACTGGGGGCCATTGCAGGAATTGCTGGAATGGGCAAAGGGTAAAGGCATAAGAGAACCCGGTGAGTTAGTGGAGTGTGGGTGTAGCACGGGGTGGCTGAGTGCTGACACGGGCAGCAGATAGCCCGCCCAGGCTGGGTGGTCAGGAGTCCTATATGCCAGGCAGAGGAATGGAAGCTTTGTCCTTAACATAAGACCCTACACAGGAGAGGAAAGAGATCGGTACTTCAGCACAGTGTTAATGGTTGTTGGCCTTGAGTGCGGACGGACACCGCCTAGAAGGTCATTGCAGTGGCCTTCATGAGAGGCTGCAGGCCGGAGCAGTGGTGGTGAATGGGGAGAAGACAGGAAGGGCTGGGATTTATTTCCATGATAGAATCAATAGGAAGTGGAGACCAGACTGAGAGGGATGAGACTGAAGGAGAGAGAGGGATGAGGGGGAGGGGGAAAGAAGTGGATCTGTGGGATGAATTAGATTGAGCCACAGATAGAGGTTGCAGCTATGAAGCCAAACAGGGTCTACGGGGAAAAGAATACGCTTAAGCTCAGTTTGGCACCTGGTGACTTGGCCTGAGGAATATCCAGGCAGAGAGGTCTAATGAGCAGGTGGAAATATTGGACTCGCCCCAGAAGGAGATCAGGGCTAGACATCTGGGTTTGTTAAGACACCTGCATGCCAGACACAGCTGTAGAGCATCCGTGGCATTGTCTAGAATATACGTAGGGCGAAGATAGAGGCTTTCATGAAAAACACCAGCATTTAAGCAGAAGGTGGGTCACTGGAATGTAAGACACATGCAGCCATGAGACTGGCTTTGCTGATTCTGTCCCGAGAATTCCATAAATACTTCCTAGCCAAATGCGAAGTAGGGGTAGAGATCATCCAACGAGTCTGAGAAGGATTCAGGATTCAGCAGAGATGGAAGACAGGAACAGGCATTGAATGGCATTGCCAAAGTCAGGGAGCAGGGGAGAGAGGATTTTCAGGAAAAAGACTGGTGAAGGGTATCCAGTGTTGCTGAGAAGTGAAGGAGGGGGAGGGCTAAAAACTTGCAGGTGGAAGCCTTCCAGAGGGTGTGGAACCGGAAACAGAAGTGTTGGGGAGTTGAGGAATAAGTGAGAAGGAAAACCTCAGGAGAGTGCCTGAGTGCTGGTCCGGTCAGGGAATTGGAAATGAGCCCTATCTGGATTATTGGGGGAGGGGGGTGCTCTTGTCGCTTGCTTCACTTACACAGCAAAATCTATCGGACTCTGTTTTGGTCTATGACAGTCGTTCTCCCTGTGTGGTCCCCAGACCCGCCTCATTAGCATCACCTGGGAACCAGTTACAAGGGCAGACTCTCAGGCCTTACCCAGACCCACCGAATCGGAAACTCCAGGGCTGGGGCCCAAGCACTGTGTCCCTTAAGGAGCCTTCTGGGGGATTCGGATACACTCTGAAGTTTGAGAACCACTGGCTTGTGACATAATTTTGAGAAAAATTAGCACAGTTGAGCTAATTTGCCTCTGAAGAGCGAGCTTCTGAGAGTCCTAAAGCTAGGAGCCAAGATTTCCAGCCAGGCGAGTAGGAGGAAGGAGGCGTTGTCCTCTGCCTGACTTGCAGTGGGGACTTGGCTTCTATTCGTGCAGATGGAAATATGAGCTCATGCTGCCTGATTCCTGTCCCAAGTCTCAAATTTCTTGTTGTGACATAAAGGAATATTATTTAGGGACATGGCCTGCTTAATGGAATGTGGTTTTACTTTTGCTGAAGGCCTGGGATCCCCTCGTTCTGTTTCTCGGTCCTTACGATACCATCTGATGGTTTTATCTTTGGTATGCCACATGGGTGTAACTGTTGAGAAAGCTTGAGACGCTGACATATGTTTGCCCTGATATTCCTGCAAGTTTATCAAAACATTTGTTTTTGTCTACCAGGTCTGTGAGCTGGATATTATCTTTAATTTCGAAAAGGCTTATTTTATCCTTGACGAGTTTATAATGGGTGGAGAAATTCAGGAAACGTCCAAAAAATCTGCTGTCCAAGCCATTGAAGATTCTGATATGTTACAGGAGGTCAGTACCCAGCCTTGGTGCCATGGGGGAAAATGATAATGATGATGGTGGTGATGATGATGATATGTTGGCAGAGACTTACTGAGCGCTTCCTCTATGCTGAGTGCAGACCTGTTTTAACTCATTTAATTATCACAATAACTCTAAAAGGTGGGTAGCATTTTTTGCCCTCATTTTGAAGCTGAGTAAACTGAGACACAGAGAGGTTAAACAATCTGCTGGATGTGACACAGCCAGTAAGTGTGGAATAGAGATTTGGACACAGGACGCTGGACTCCAGAATCTTCGTTCTTTATGTTTGGCTGAGTTTTTTTTTTAGTGAGGATACCTAACTGTCAAAAAGGTATCAAAAGCTTGGTGCTATTTTTTTTTCAAGGATTTTACGAGAGGTATAAAAAGATCTTCATTAAAATATCTGCGCTACCCTGGGAAAGGAGAGTAGGAGTACGTTGTTATTTCATTTGCCAGGGATATTAGAGCTTTATTATTGAAGATGGCATTTATCATTTTAATTAAAATTTCTCACACCTCCCGCCGAGGCTGCACGTGTGCTCCTATTTGCCTAAATAAATTGAGAATACTGTGGCTTGCTTGCCAAGGTATAAATGGGCCCAGAAGCATCCATGTGCTCCTGGTTCTGTGATATTTATATAAAATACAGTGGGTCTTTTAGAAGCAGGCTAGATTGGCATTGTACCCAGTAAGGGGACTCACCTACATCAGCCCCTTCACTCCTTCCTCCCAAGGACACCAAGAAAGAGCACATCACCCCTCTGACCTTTGGCCTCCCTAATGAGGTGACCCCACCAGCTCTGGCACAAAGCTGAGCTCTGTCCCAGCTTCACCACCCCTGGGTACTTCTTCCCGCAGCGTCCTTGGGTCTTTCCACTTGCCTGTTTTACAGTAGCCGGTCAGGAGATCCCAGAGGATCATAAACTCTTTCTTAAAAATTGGCATTAAAGCCATTCTTCCTGCCTTTTGAGAAAGAAGATACTGATTGTGTTAATAAAACAACATCAGGCATGGTTTCCCAGCCCCTTTTTTGTGCACATCTCTGAACTGATGAGTTCCTCCTGCCCATCCAGGGGAACCGGTCCTCAGGTGAACGGACCCTGAGGAAGACCTCTGTAGGAGCAGTACCCCAAAGTGTCTGCGCGTGCCTTTTAGGAGGCTGGTGCATTTCTTTCCAGAGTTGTTCTCGCCTCAAGAAATGCACTTAAACTTTCTGCTGTTTACTTGGCTCTCTCCAAATGCCACAGGAAGGGAATTTTACAAGGTGCTTGAGAACTCAGTGGTTTGGAAATTCCACAGAACAACCTTTCTTAAAATATGCCAGGGGTTATTTATAATTCTATCCTCAGGGCCCTGACTGTGGAGTCTAAGCCTTACAGGAGAAAGGGACTTTTTAGCAGGGTCTTTGGCACTCACAGTAATTAAAGCTTTTTGAATTGGGGCCAAGACACACCTGGATTATTTTGAATTCCTCCTCTGTAAGAAATATATAGAGTTTCAAAGAGCTTGCAGTGAATCTGGTTCCATGGAACTCTGGGAAGCACAGATTTCAGGAGAGAGCCCTTTCACAAGTAAACATTAACTGGTAGTTCATGTCCCTGGCGATCAAGTGGAAGGTCTTGATGGGTAGGCCTCTGGAGCCCCTCCATTTAGCCCCGGCGTCCCCATAGTGAGCAGGCCATGCCATGACTGCCCTCCAAATCTCTCTTGGTGAAATCACAGCACCTGCCAAATAGAGACAGTGTTATCAGTGCTCTCTTGGGCTCTGGGTACTTCAGCTAAGTCAGTGAATCAGTGAACGTTTGGGGAGCTGATTGAGAAATTGACTGTGTATATCTGATCAGAAATGTTTATAATGAAGGGGTGCAAGTAACATAATTACATAAGGAAAAAAATGACTGCTTTCTTTTTTTCCCTGTTCTCTGGACCTGAGCACATACATGTAGCTACTAAAGGTTAAGGGAGGCCTTTGTAATATTGCTTGTGCTTTTAGCTCCTGAACTTTCCCCGACTCCTACCCAAGAAAGGTTTCTTAGAATAGAAAGGCTGTCCTCACATATTTAGTAAGAAGATACATAGTCTTAAATCTCCAAATGCTCAAGGATTATTCTGAGTGTACTGGGGCTTGACATTAGTAGTACGGATTAAGAAAAGAACAGTTTAAGTGGTTGGGGGTGACTTTAGGAGGTGCCTTATTTTCAGGGTGACAACCTGTGGGCGGTGGTGCGGAGTGAGAAGAGAAAAGAAGCTGAAAGGGAAAGATGGTCCTCATTAGCTGCGGGGGTTGCAATTCCTGGCATCGCCAGCCGGGGGCGGCCGACAGAAGAGGTTTCCCCACAGGGTGAGAAGCGAGGGTCAAAATGTACCTCATTAGTTCACGAAACAGGATATCTTGCCTGTGTATGTGTGGATGCGTGAGAAATGGCTAGGTGCACCCCAACATTGTCACCCTTAAAAGCACAACTCATGTTAACAGCTAAGCGAAACCATAGTGCAGTAAAAAGTTGTAGTGCATACGGTGCTGAATCCACAAGAAATGTGGGGGTACAAGATGGATAACAGATGGGGTCCTGAGGGACAGATTTGGGTCCTCTTATGAATGGCCAGAGCAGAGCTCTTTAAGGTTGTGTCATTCTTAAAAGTCTGTTCCAACCTTGAAAGTGGCAAGCTCAAGAAAATACGGACCTTGTGTGCTCTTGGTTCATGTAATCTGGGGAACAGCATTGTTCAGAAAGGGCAGTCCATGCAGTCTTTAGCAGGCTGAGTTAACCAGTGCTGTGAAGCAGGGCCGATAACTAGAGGCCAGTGAACCAGGAAGTCAGTGGAGTGACAATTCCAGAGCCTTTTGTTGGCCCAAGCCCCTTCCAAGGCTGCAGGCTCATATGGTGAGATTTGCAAAGGTAGGATATCTAACTGCAAAGCATATGTAGCCATGCAATGAACGTATTATAAAGTGTGTCAGGTACTTAATGAATGGAAACCATATGCTGTTGTTCTGAATTCTGCGATATTTGTCATCTTTTAAAAATTTATCATCTGAGGGATGCCTGTGTGGCTCAGTCGGTTAAGCATCTGCCTTTGGCTCAGGTCATGATCTCAGGGTCCTGGGATCGAGCCCCGCATCGGGCTCCTTGCTCAGCAGGGAACCTGCTTCTCCCTCTGCATGCTGCTCCCCTTACTTGTGCTCTCTCTCTCTCTTTCTCTGACAAATAAATAAAATCTTCTAAAAAAAATTTATCATCTGGGGGCACCTGGGTGGCTCAGTCAGTTAAAGCATCTGCCTTCGGCTTAGGTCATGATCTCAGGGTCCTGGGATCGAGCCCCACATCGGGCTCCCTGCTCTCTGTTTGTCCCTCTCACTCTCCCTCTGTGCTCTCCCTCTCTCAAATAAATAAATAATTTTTTGAAAAAAGTTAGCATCTTTTATTTCTTTTCTCATTCTAAATAAACTTTATACCCAATTTTGTATTTCTTTGTATTCCTTTTTTTTTTTAAGAGAGAGAGAGTGCAAGCTGGGGTTGGGGGAGAAGCA
Source organism: Halichoerus grypus (assembly GCF_964656455.1). NCBI lineage: Eukaryota > Metazoa > Chordata > Mammalia > Carnivora > Phocidae > Halichoerus > Halichoerus grypus. The sequence continues at coordinate 179,670,093 of NC_135715.1, read as the reverse complement.
GAGGAAATCTTAAGCAGGCTCCATGCTGGGGGAGCCCCAGTGCAGGGTTCGATCTCACAACCCTGTGATCATGACCTGAGCCAAAATTAAGAGTTGGACGCTTAACCGACTGAGCCACCCAGGTGCCCCTTTGTATTCCTTTTTTAATGATATAAACTCTAGATTCTACAAAATAGGCATGGGCCCCAGGCCAATGTGATACTCCGGCTAACTTTAAAGACACCAGCGGCTTCTGTAAGAGGAGATACAGGGCAAAGGTCTTAGGGTGTGGGTTTCTGTTGGCCAGTGCGAGGTGTAAGAAGAGCTTTATAAGAAAGTGTGGATGACTGAGCACAAGTATTTCAGCAGAGAAACACTGGAATTCTAAACAGAGCTGGTGAAAACCAGTTAGAACACCGGATTTCTAACTTTAGTACCCTCTGAGCAATGTTGCTTAGCCATGGCCTTGCTCAGTTTGGCCCATGCTGATCAATGTCTTCCCTGGCAGGTGCAAGTGAGTCATGTACCGTGAGATTCAAGCCTAAGAACAGGTTGCACATTGCTGATTGAGCTGACCCTGGCTCATACGGAAAAGGCAGGGGCATTACCCAAGGCTGCCCCCTTGAACTTCCTTATTGATTCAACCCAGGAACCACTCTGTTACACAAATATATATGTTTACAATAGGAAAGAATGCAAGAGAAAGTCCATTCGTCTTGCATGGTAAAGGGCTTGCAACATCACTGTATATTTTAACTCTACCTCTAATTGCAAATCTGTCCAAACATTTTTTAAAAAGTGCTGGAAAAAAATTATGGCCTTGTGGTGTGTTAGCAAACTTGCCAACTGATGGGGATGAAGAAAGTTTGCATACTTTGGAGGAAAGCAGTTTCAAAATACGTGGAAGAAATTCTTTTTTTTTTTTTTTTTTAAGATTTTATTTATTTGACAGAGAGACAGAGCGAGAGAGGGAACACAAGCAGGGGGAGTGGGAGAGGGAGAAGCAGGCTTCCTGCCGAGCAGGGGGCCAGAGGCGGGGCTCGATCCCAGAACCCTGGGATCATGACCTGAGCCGAAGGCAGATGCTTAACCGACAGCCACCCAGGAGCCCCTACATGGAAGAAATTCTTATGAATTGTCATCTATCCTTTATATCTTGCCAGTAAGTGTAAAAAGATGTTTTGCACAGAATCTGTAGCAGAAACTGAGATTTCTCTAATACATGTGCCTGGAGGTGGTTCTCATGATCGTTTCAGTAGGCATATTTATCTGAAGTCAACAGTGATATGCTGGCCGCTGATGCTTTAGTATTTTTCTTATCCGACATTCTTTTTATGATCAAGCTCAGCTCTTTCTCTGTTGAAAGTTATTTAGTTCCAGCCATATGGAGATGTATGCAAATTATTCTCAAACTCTGAACCACTGTTCTTGATCAGGATGCAAAGATTTATGTCCATATATGTTTCGGGAACTTCTGTTCAGTAACAGCAAAAAATGAGTAAGTAAAGGAATGAAAAAGGTTTCACCTTCTGCTAAAGGCTGTGGTTTAAGGGGAAATTGTTCTAATTTATTTTTCTCTTTCAGACAATGGAAGAATATATGAACAAGCCTACGTTTTAGCTATGCATCTACTTGAAAAGTCCAAGTGCTACACGCTGGGAGCCTATAAATTAGCAAATTCCTGGTGTCCAGTTCTTTGACACAGCCCCTGGCATCATGCCAAAAATCACCTAAAAGGGATTCTTTGTTAACTAGTAAAAGGTTGTTCAACATAATATATTTATCATTATTACATATCTGTATTATACTGTATATACCTACTTATTGTAGTCTGGATGTTCAAATAACTGCTTCGTGACTCAACTGACTGAATATTTGTTTTGCAGTGTTTGAACCCGTGTGATATTTTTAAGCTAATTTAAATAAATGTGTCGCAATGTTTTTTGTTGCATTTGATCCTCTACTGACAACTGAAAAGTGCATTGTAATAACCCCTGATTTTGAATGTAAAATATATGTTATATCAATCATTCTTTTCTAAATGTTTAGCTTTTTAAATTTTGTAATAATTCCAAGTTTTGTTAAGAGTTCAGAGCTCATACATAATGCTAGACATTTTTAATATGCTTAGTAAAATGTAACTTCAGTCCAGATACAATGTATCTGATTTTAATGTCCTAAATTCATTTATTTTTTCAGGGTTGGAATTAAGGAAAATAACCAAAGACAATAAGGGACTTAAATGGTTTTGATGTCTTAGAAGCTGCCATCTAGTTGAAGTTTTAATTTTACCTTTTAGTTGAATATTAAGGGCATTCCGATAAGGCTGTGTTTCCTACAAACTCTATGTATTTAATAAGGATTTGAGACTTCAGAGATACAGTGTCTGTGACTTCCCTTACTATAAAAATAGTATAATGAAGACTAATACCAATAGTAGTAATTATTATTACTACTATGATCTTAATAATTTTTGAGGTTCCAAGCACTCATTGCTTGAGAGATTTTGCTTCAAATATGTTTTATTGTATGCCTACTATATTTGAAGACTTATTGTTTATTAGACTTAGAGAATTGAATATTATTACAGCCTATATGGTAGATGCTCTTCCTTCTTTTTTATTTCCTCATGCCCCAAATTTTGCTGCTGACCATTATTATGGTGAGTATGTTGCATTCGTGCTTCCTGGAATGAAAGCTCTATATAACCAGGTAGTAAATGTGATCAGGCATTATAGGGAAATAGTTCGTAATACTCTGTCTTGATGTCCCACTTCTGATGTCCTGTCTGTGCATTTTTAATGTTAGTTTTGAGGTCAGGTATGATTCCTGTTGGAGTGGTTAGGAGCCCCTTAGTGCTTTTCCTATGAGAAGAGTATGCTTGCTGTTGTATTCTTTCTCTAGAAGATCCTATATGGTAGATCTTTAGAGAACATGAAGGAAAAATGTCCTCTTTGAGGGAAAAATGTCCTCTTTGATTCATCTTGCCAGATAGATTTAGGGGAAAATAACAAGACCACAAGAACAGAAAAAAAAATTGATCAATTCCTCAATAGAGCCATTACTAACATGAAATAACTCAAATTAGAATGTGAAGGAATTATTGGGCTTTTAATACCTAATATTTACTCAGATTAATCATGTGATTACAATGATGGCATGGCTTGAAGTTTAGCTGTCATTTTTGATCACTTATGTTTATGTCTTCAGATTTGTGGTTTCACTTTTTTGTTGTCAATATGGTGGAACTCTTTATTTTTAAAAAGTTTTGTAGAGATGGACTTTATATAAATCAACACAGTTTTTCTGGTTCCTTTGAAGTTTTCCACCATTTTGGGGTGAAGGTATTTATTCATGTATTCTTTCAAATTGGATAATGCACATTAGACACTGTTGAGCTGTATGGAGGGCTGTTCAGACTCCACATCAGTGTCTCACGTAGAAAACGAACATAATGATACAGCACACTGTGTAAATTTGAGGGATTTGGGGGACATTTTACGTGGGTCTTGGTGAAAATAATAATTATATTTTCTTTATATTATATGATTATAATAAAACTACCAAGTGAAAGATAATAAATGCTAAATTTGTATAAAACTTACAAATAAAATGTTTTTAAATTTTTTAATGAGAAACTTGAGTGTGCTTTTATGAATATAGTTATTTTTTAGTCTGATAGTCCAATTTTATGCATGAAATTGCTACCCATACTTCCTGGTGAAGTCCCTTTAAAGTGATCTCTTTATTTTCTTGGTACTTACTGTCCAGGAGCAACTTCACAAGCATGTGACAGCAGGTGAGAGAAGAGTATTTACTGTTTTGCTCCTATTGACTTCTTTCTCATCATTCACCCACATTTTGCTTTAAAGATTTTATTTATTTGAGAGAGAGAGAGGGAAAGCATGAGCCGGGGGAGGGGCAGGCAGGGTGAGAGGGAGAAGCAGGCTCCCCGCTGAGCAGGGAGCCTGATGGGCTTGATCCCAGGACCCTGGGATTATGACCTGAGCCAGAGTCAGCCACTTAACCGACTGAGCCACCCAGGAGCCCCCATTCACCCACATTTTGATAATCTGATCTCTTTGCATGTACTTAATGATGCAATCATTCTTTAAATCTAGTAATTTATTTTCTTTCATGAACAAATGTAAAGTTGGCATTTACTGTGACAAAGTAAGTGAATCTTCATTCAAACTCATTTTCCAAATCAAGTCTCCTAAAATGATAAAGCTTTTTCATCAGCTGTTGTTCTTCTAGAAGTTCCTCTCTAGGATTCATATTGTTTGAAACATCACTGTGAAACACCACTGAGGAACTGTGTTTACCTTTACTTTTCTAAGGTTAAATCAATGAACGTCGTTGTTAAATGTTAATGTATTCCTTCACACGGTCTCTGCCGTTCTGGATTAAGTCCAATCAGATGCTATGGGATGTAAGTAAAATAAGCCAATGACCATTTTTCAGTAATTAACAAAGGGGAGGGCCATTAAATTTCTCTTCAATTCTTATTTTAGCTTTTGACAAACTTGAAAAAACTCGTCCCATAGACAATGTACTTTGGTATTCCAAGTGATAATCTGTTCTGTCACATAGAGCTAAAAATAGAAGGACCGTAACAGCTAGGGCTGTATTAGCTTCACATTTTTTTTTTTTTTAAAGTAGGATCCACGCCCAGCGTGGAGCCCAGTGAGGGGCTTGAACTCACAACCCTGAGATCAAAACCTGAAATGAAATCAAGAGTCGGACGCTTAACCGCCTGAGCCGCCCGGGTGCCCCAGCTTTGCCTTTTGCTGGTACTATTTAATATGGAATTCAGACAGACAGGTGTACTTTTACTTCTGATAAGTTCTTTGTGAATAAATTCACCTATTAACTGAATCTCAGGCTTTCTCCTTGCATCTGTACCATCAGTATTTTAGTTTTGCTCATAACTTACTTGTTTCAAAGTGTTCGTGTACTATTTTGTTAACTAGTTTGTTCTGCTACTTGATAAAATAATGTTCTAAGCATTTCTCTTCTGGGATTGACAGCCTCCTTCCTAACAAAGGTAGATTAATCTGAGGTGATACACTAATGATTTAATCATCTTCTAGATTAAAATGATTTCAGTGTGTTTGACACATCCTCTTATCTGTTTACTGATAGTATTATTCAAAAAGCACTTTTGTCTTTCCTCTGGAAAATGTTGAGAGTTTCCAGGAGGCTGGTAAAATGAGCAGTTCTGCAATTGTGTGAGTCTGTGAGCTTTTGCTATGGTTAGCATAACCTTCCAACTAACTCTCTGAGCTACACCTGAGACTGTTATAACTTATATACCTGATACTGTTATAACTTATAAGAGAGCGTGGCTTCTTAATACTTGCACATGTTTAAAATGCTAATCTTATGCATAAGGTGAATATTTAGTAAAAGGATGCCAGCATAATTGACTTGATAATATTTTGAAGTTAATAGGACATTTAGGCCGAAGAAAAGGAAGTATGAGGTTGCTTGGTTTCAAATGTGAGATAATCCTCATTCTGCTTCAGTAGTAATTTAAACTTTTTTTTTTTTTACTGTTTTTTGGAGGGGGAGAAATCTGTTGAATTTGGGAAGACTCCAGTTTTAATAAATTTTTTTCATTATGGTGGAAAAATATCTGCAAAATCTAAGACTATATAAATGTAAAGAATAAAGAACTAGTGGACTTGAAGGGGTTTGTGATTCAAAAATTAAGTCTCAAAAAAAAATTGAAGTCATTTGCAGTTTTTAGAATAGCATAAAACTAAATTAAAAAATGAAAGTGTGATAATATAATTTTGCAAATTAATGCAGTCAAAATCGAAAGTATTGAAATATTAGTTTTCCTTTAATAAAATAACCAAACTTCTAAAGACATCTTAAAATATAAATATTACTTTTACTTATGTAGGAGTAAATATATTTTGGAGAAACTAATGATTAAATTATGGTTTTCTGTTTATAGAAATAGGCATCTTTTTATTTCTGGAAAAACATTTTTAATATCCAACAATTTGGATAAGTATAACAATTGCACTACTAGGTATTTACCCAAATGATACAAAAATATTAGTTTGAAGGGGTACATGAACCCCAATGTTTATAGCAGCATTATCTACAATAGCCAAATTATGGAAAGAGCCCAAGTGTCCATAGACTGATGAATGAATGAAGAAGAAGTGGTGTGTGTGTGTGTGTGTATATATATATATATATATATATATATATATATATATATATACACACATATTACTCAGCCATAAATAAGAATGAAATCTTGGGGGCGCCTGGGTGGCTCAGTCCTTAAGCGTCTGCCTTCGGCTCAGGTCCTGGGATCGAGCCCCTTGTCGGGCTCCCTGCTCCGCGGGAAGCCTGCTTCTCCCTCTCCCACTCCCCCTGCTTGTGTTCCCTCTCTCACTGTGTCTCTCTCTGTCAAATAAATAAATAAAATCTTAAAAAAAAAAAAAAAAAGAATGAAATCTTGCCATTTGCAATGAGGTGGATGGAACTAGAGGGTATTATGCTAAGTGAAATAAGTCAGTCAGAGAAAGACAAATACCATATAATTTCACTCATATGTGGAACTTAAGAAACAAAATAAATAATAGGGGAAAAAAAGAGAGAGGGAAACCAAAAAACAGACTCTTACCTATAGAGAACAAATTGCTGGTTCCCAGAGGTGAGGTGGGTGGGGGATGGGTGAAATAGGTGACAGGGATGAAGGAGGGCACTTGTGACGAGCACCGGGTGTTGTATGGAAGTGTTGAATCACTAAATTCTACATCTGAAACTAACATTACACTGTATGTTAATTAACTGGAATTAAAAAAAAAAAAAATTTTAAAAAGCCAAAACTGACACAATGGATGGATGAATGAATAAACCAAGGCACATAATAAGAAAAATGAATAAAATCAATTATGTTCTACTCGGAATACCTAATCTCATACGATAATAGTAACAGTTACTAAGAAAGCAGTTTGTACAGACTTTGTGTATTCATTTAAAACTTTATTTAAAATGTAATTAACAGCATAGAGCCCGTTAAGTTGGAAGAAAATTTAAATCTTTAGCAGACACAACCTCCAGAATGATAAATCATAAATTAAAAATGAGACTAACGCAGTAGTTTAGAAAGTGCTACATGTGCAGACGCTTTTTTTCCCGCCCTCTGCCTTTTGTCAGTGTGTTCTATATTCAAAATTGTAGGAGCCAAAACACGTAATTACTAAATATTTCTGAAGTGATTTCTCTGAGGCAGCCATCCAAATACTATTCAAATATAATTTCAACTGTTGTGAGCTTTGGAACTTGTGGGAAATAATGGCTTGATTTTTTTTAAATATCTATATAATTTTTTTTAATCTGTATAATTTTCTATATAATTTTCAGCCATCAGTCTCTCTGAGCAAACAAGCAGACCATTACTCACTGGTTGGGACCATAACTTACTGTTGGGATTTTTTGAGCCATAAGACTAAGTATCGTATTTGTGGTCAGAGCATCAGAATGGACTAGAAATTGGAGACCTTTATACTGGTGCTGAATGTACTGCTGAGAAGGCTCACGAACTTGCCCTTTGGAATGGATTTGGAAAGTCAGAGTCAGGATTTTGGAAGTGAGCTAGTCTCTACTACTCATTATACAAAGAAAAAAAGAGTAGTCAGTGCATTAACATTTACACTTTGATCAGGTCTCAGTGCTAAGCAATTGCTTAATTAAACCTGGTCTTTTTCAAAGGTGTTACCTCATGAAAGTATTTGATGAGCTTGTTTTCCTGGGATGAAATACAAGCCTAATGACATTTAAACATGTTTTTCACCCCTTTTAAATGATACAGACGAAGTATATTGAGTGCACTTTGAATGAGGGATGCCATTCTAGTAGAAAAAAGCTACTGCTGGAATATAGGAAAAGGGTGAATTGCCAAGTTTGTGTTTGTTGAATCTTGGCGGTAGAACTTCTTACATGTTTCAGAGGGAAGGGAGTACAGAAGAGGAATACTTTTTTTTTTTTTTTTTTTTGGCTAGTCTTGAATAAAAGGAACTAATGATCTGGAAAAATCCTTGAATTCAGTGACTGCCTCCTGCATATAGCTAAGACTTATCATTTCAACCCTCTTTGTACCTAACTATGAAAAAAACCCCTTTGCCTTTGGTTCTGAGCTGAGGAGCGGGGGTGGGGGGATGGGGTGGGGGGGGATGAAACCAAGCACTGCCTGAAAAGGAGGCAGATACCAGCTGCTTATTCTCCAGCTCATTTCCTGTTTCCTCCTGGGCACACAGCTGGACTTCATCTCCCGGCCCCTCTTCAAGTGTGGCTTCTTCACGGCGAAATGACAGCCAGTGGAATGTGGGTTGAACTAACAGACCCCCACTCTGCAGGTCTGGCTCGTGAAACACTCCCACACGTGACCCTCCATTTTCGGGCTTTCCCTGTTATAGCTGAAGGAAAATACTCCAGGATCCAGAGAAGGCAGAGCCACGAGATGGAAGGAACTAAAAAAGGCTGTCAGGAGGGCCAACCAGGTAGGAACAGCCACACTGGACCTCTCCATGCGACAGAAAGAAACAACTGTGAACTGAACTCCTGTGGTTGATTTGTTTCAGCCACGAGCCCACCCTAACACGTGGAACCATCATGGGCTACCATTGGCAGGATCAAGATAGGGGTAATCAAGTTTATTTTCAGATAATGGAGAAACATAGCCCCCTTTAGAGCTAATACAAGCAACTAATTATCCAGAAGAGGGTGGATAATAAATCTGATTGGGAGAGTAGGCTGCTGAGAAGTAGAAAGATTTTGATGTTACTACCCACACACTGCACCAGTTTTCTAGAGGGTCAAACTGGGTCCCTCCCAAAGGGTACCCTGAGCCTGCATACAGATTTTGTTTGGCTCTCACTGGGTAAGAAAATTGAATCAATTGAGTGATTGCACATGGATATTAGATTTTTTTTTTTTTTTTTTGCGCTTTGCTTTGCTTTGCTTGGAAACTTGTAAGAACTGGCCGCTTTGGGCTTGCAGCTCTGCATGGCCAGAATCAGCTGGAGCTGGAGGACATGCACTGCTGCTTTCTATAGTCCTCACCATTATTCCTGCCCCCTTCACTGAGTTACAGACTCGCCCAGCTTGGGGTGGGGGGAGCATTTTCATTTTGACCCCTGCGCTACATTTTCACTCTGCTTCTGTGGTTGCTGATGCAGCTTCTTAGTTTGACTTTTGAGACCTTTCATGATCTTTAAGTCTCCTATGCCACGCTCCTTCGCAGTTCAGCGTGTTATTGGTGCTCGTTCCCTTTATTCCTTTACCTGAAGCATTGTTTGCTTCAATTATATCCAGATTCTTTAATACACAACCCGAGTGTCACTTTCTTCATGGCTCTCCTTTCATTCCATCCTTCCTCCCTTTCTCTGTAATCCCTTTGCATCATGTACATGCTTCCCAGGGCACTTGTCACTTTAATATTATAGTATAGATATTTAAATACATGTCTTATCTCTTGCTGAAAAATACTTGAGAGCAGGATATGTGTATATGTGTGTGTGTGTGTGATAGAAAGAGAGAGATCAATCACTTTTTTGACTCTCCTGAAGGGTCTGTTAGTGTCTTGCATACACGAACAAAATTATCAACATCTATCAGATCAGAATATGAAAACCTCCCCTTTAAAAAGGTACATTTTCGGGGCGCCTGGGTGGCTCAGTCGGTTAGGCGACTGCCTTCGGCTCAGGTCATGATCCCAGGGTCCTGGGATCGAGCCCCACATCGGGCTCCCTGCTCGGTGGGACGCCTGCTTCTCCCTCTCCCACTCCCCCTGCTTGTGTTCCCTCTCTCTCTGTGTCAAATAAATAAATAAAATCTTTAAAAAATAATAATAATAATAAATAAATAAAAAGGTACATTTTCTTTAACATTCCCTCACTGGAAGGTTTTGAAGAACCATAAGAAGTTTATGAGGCCAGCAAGCACTCTGCCCATTTCTGGAGTATGTCCCCACAAGAGTGTATTGTTGGCCAATGTTGTATTGAATTCTGAAATAATGTTAAAATCTTACATTTCTGATGTATGACTGGATCCCTGAAGCTTCAGATGACTTGTTTGATTTCATCTCCTGCTGGGTCCCCCGCGCCCTTAGCCGTGCCTGAGACACAGTAAAATATCAAGAAATGTTTGCTGAATGGGAGCTGAGTGATGAAAGACTGGGTGCAATGTGCCAGTGAATTGGCCACGGTTGTTTCTGGGATTGCAGCAAAGTGATTAAAATTAAAACTGAGCACTTAGCAGCGGTACCATATGGATATGTTTTGTTTCTTGCGAAAGAAGACACAAGAGAACTAGTGGGTTGGGACCAGAAGGGAAGCCACCACACTTCCGGGCCAGCCTTCATTCAGTACCATTTCCGTGCGTGGCACACCAGGCTTCTATGTTGGAGCCACTCCTCTGGGGGGCAAACCTGTCGTCAGAGTCTTACCGCGTGAGGAAGGAGAATTGCGTGGTTTGCTGATGTGGTTGTACACAGAGGAATAGCCTCTTGAAACATATGCAATTTACTTCTACCCAACAATTAGTATTTTCTGTATTTTTAATTGGGTCACATGGATTAGACTCTGCTGCATGATTATGATAGGGCATGGCTTTTTGTTGAATGGAAATTTCCTTTTTGAGGATTTTCTTCTTGTTGTTCTTCTTTTTAAAAGGCTTTATTTATTTACTTGAGAGAGAGAGAGCGAGAGCGCACGGGTGCGAGCACGCACACCAGCGGAGGGGGAAGGGCAGAGAGACAAGCACACTCCTGGCTGAGCGCGGAGCCTGAGGCAGGGCTTGATCCCAGGACCCTGACATCATGACCTGAGCCAAAGGCAGACACCTAACTGACTAAGAGCCCCTGAGGATTTTTTTCTAACTCATGAAATAGAATGCACTGAGGTGCTAAGTCCTCTCTGTCTCTTCATTCCCTTTGCCCTCTGCTACAAAAATGAGTTGACTTGCTTTTTGGGTACCATGTAAGATCTGTGTGAATTTAAGTTACATGAAAACAAAGCTATGAAGGCACATCTGTAAACAGAAATGAAAAAACACCTTTTAAAGAAGCTTGCTGTAGCAGAAAGTGGCATTTGCCGTAGGAATGATTGACCACCAGTTATATATCACACCAAACCTAGCTAAGATAACGCTCATAAGGGATGAGAAAGGCAGTTTCTATTTTAAAAAGATTTTGAAAATTTAGAACAGCTGAGGAGGTATGGAAGAACAGATAGCAGTAAAAGAGAAAATGATTATTTTCTGCTGGCAAATGTAAAGATTCCCCATTTATTGATTCTCTCATTTTGTGCTCCTGTTTATAGATGGAGAAGTCATAAAATAAGAACTTAGAATGAACAGCAATTGTAAAGGAGGTCTGAGAGCCAGATTGGATTATTTTTCACAAGTGCCAGGATGTACAAAGTTGGGAGCTCTGCCATAAACCACTTGGTAATAATTAGCCTTACAAACTTCACCTTGCAGAGAGGACTTAGAACAGGAGCCTTCACAATACGACAGTCCAGAAACCCCAAATGCACTGAGAATTCCTGTCTCTAATGCATGTGCTGAAGCCTTGACCTGAAATACCTTACCTTTCTCTTTCCCGCTCTGACGGTGCCCTGCTCGCTCTTGACCTGGCAATTCTTGGTCACCATCCAGGCTCCAGTTCAGGTGTCAGATCCTGTAGAAACTGCCCCTAGTACCCCCTTCCCCAGCACTGATGCATCCCATGGGGGCTACGGGAGCAGAGAATGTTGCGTGTGGCTCATAGGGACGTGACCACATGCTGACAACATGGTGCCTCTTCCGCAAGACTGGGAGCCGCCTCAGGGCAGAGGCTCTGAGCTTCACACTTACATAATAAATAAATAAATAAATAAATACATCACACTTTCATATTTTAGGTGGAAGGATGCAGCCAAAAACCTTGACTCTGGGGTTCCCACCCACCACATCCCACTGGACACAGTTGACTGTAGACTCAGGGTCCCACTGTCCCTTTTTATTCCTTGATAGTGTGGATGGAATCATTTTAGGAGGTATAACTTTTTCTTGGATGATGTGTATAGGAAAGGGTTAACTCAGCAGGTCTGGGTCGCTCCAACCCTGCACATCGACATAAAAACCTGCCTCCAGAATGGGCTGGCTCTTGAGGGCATAACCTCTGAGCCCTTGGAAAGTTCTGCCTGGTAAGAGTGGTTTCACATGTCCGAGGGCATGGGCCATGATCTGCCAGTGTGGCCATACAAGTTCATCCTGACAGTGTGATTTATGGTGAACGCTTGTTTTTGCTGTGGGTTAGGGGCTGGAGGCTGAGTACCTGAGATCAGTCACATGGGCCCTGTTTACCAACAGGACTGATCCCAAATGAAACCTCTGGACACCAAGGCTTGGGGAGCTTTCCTGATTGGCAGCACTTGGCATGTGTTTTTGCACATTGTTGCTGGAAAATTCAGTGTAGCCCCATGTGACACCATTGAAAGGGACACCTAGAAGCTGGCGCCTGGTCTCTCTTGGACTTCACCCCATGTGCCTCTTCCCTTTGCTGATTTGACTCCATGTCCTTTGACTGCAACAGTGGTTATAAGACTTCTGAGCCCTGTGAGTCCTGGTACATCACTCTGGGCACTCCCAGCACACAACCCATTCAGATGCTACCGTTGGGTAGGATGGTATGGGAAAACAAATAATTATGGAGATCAGAAAGGGGAGAGTCTGGAAGGTGTTTTGGGGGCTGAGTGCCGTGGGTTCTCTGACCAGGTTGGGTCTTTCCACTTTAATGGGAAGGCTCTCAGCTTTGTTTCTTTTGACACAAAAAGTATCTCCATGTTCCCAAGGGAAGGAAATGAAGTGAACACAGGGTACGTATATATAACTGGCAATTTTGCAGATTTGGGGGTTCTAACTCTGCCCATGGCAGCCTGTCCATCTAGGACTTCTTCCTCTAGGGAGCGGGAAAGGCAGACCTGCATGGGAGTGAGGGGAGAGGTGGGCCTTTCTCAGCCTTGTAGGCGCTGTGTCAGCTCTCTAAGACCAGGGGAGTCTCTTCACATAGGCCATTTTATGAACTCTTGATATTAGCACCCACAATCCCCGAGTTGGTTAACAAGGTGGGTTTTGCCCCCGGAGTCTCAGAGTTCCTATCCTGATTCTGTCACCTGCCTGCTTGTGACTTTGGGCAGGAAACTTCTGCCTGCCTCAGTTTCTTCATCTGTGCTCAGGACAGGGTCTGGAACCTAGAAAGTGCTCATTACACGTCAACTGCTGCTGTTGGTTTCTCTTCTGGATTTATCTGAGAGGCATCAGGAGAGCTAGGCTAACTGTATCATTGGGAAGAGGGTTCATGTTGTTTAAAATAGCTTTCTGGAGCTAAAGCAAAGAAAAGGGACTGCAGTGGAGGTCGGCATTTTGTGAGTTGATTACAGAGATAGAGCATGAATACCATGTCTTAGATATTCCATTCAAGGAAGATGATTTCTTTATGGCAAATCAGTTGGGGTGTGTTCCCTTGAGGGGGCTTCCTCCTTCCCTCATCCCTGGGGCTCCTTTCCCAACCCCTGCCAACAGCTGGCCAGGACGAATTTCTTGCGTCTCCAGACAAAACAAGTATGAGGCTAATATCACCCCTGAGGCCAAGAGGGGCAAACCGACAAAATAAGAACTTTAATCATAGACAAACTCTTGGTTTAAAATAGTCTTTTTCTTTGACATATTTAGGATAATCCCCAAATGATAGAGCTCATTTTTGCACACATTTGAAAGGCCACGGGCCAGTGTTTTCTGGAGCATCATATCCTCAGTGTGCTGAGGGTCTGATGTGACATGATCTCCTATGTGATTTGGCGAGACTGTCCCTCCACAGGACAGTAAAAAAGAAAAAAAAAAAAGGCATAATGAGGCATTTTAATTCTCTAGGGTTAGGTGCTCCATTTCCAAATTCTTAAAAGTTTCAGTAAGATTGGCATATTTGAAGAAACGAGTAAGACTTCCTAGCACATTCTTTCACAAAAATGCAAATCGTATTTAGCAGAAGGAGGAACACCAAAAATAATACCCAATGTTGGCTGACACAGGTGAAGAGCATAGACTGCTAAAACAGAGTTTGTTAGTGTGTGTAAATAACACTGTCATGATCCTTTGACCCAGGGATTCTGAGAATCGAATGCAGAGGTTGGCAAGTTGGCCCATGCAGATCCAACCTGTGGCCTGTTTTTTGTATGGCCAGCAAACTAAAGACAGTCTACAAGGTTTTAAACTATTTTCAAAAGGGACAGGAGAAGAAAGAGGAGGAGGAGGAGCGAGAGGAAGGGGAGACAGACTGCCTGGCCCACAGAGCCCAACATTTTTACTATCTGGCCCTTTTCACAGCCATCTGACCTAAGGAATAATCCAAAACATGGAAAATCTACATGAACAAGGGTGATCTTTGTAGCGGTTAATAGTTCAAAAGACTGAGGACAATTTAAGTGCCCAAGAGAGAAGACTAGTTCCATAACTATTAAGTGATTCACATAAGAGGATATTTTACCACAAACAAAGTGATGCCTCAGCAGGACCACGGATCTGTGTGATGCATTTTGTCCATCTTAGGAAGCCTTTATGGACTGCCAGGCTCACAGACCTTCTTCTCACTCCTAAATGCTTAATGCAGATATGGATAAACAGCACATTTTAAAACTTCATGATATTCTGCCTTGAACAGGAAGGTCTTGACTTAAGGAATGGATCCTGACAGCTCCTGATACCTGTGTTCTGGCTCTCAGGACCCTTTGTAGCAGGAAAGTTACACCTAGGGTCACACAACCCACTTGGGAACATGTTCTAGCTCAGGACACTCTCTTCTCCTTACTTCAGGAAGCTTTTCTTTTTCCTGGCAGCCCTCAGGATCCCTTCCTCCATATTCTGCAGAGTATGGTGTGGGTGGGTAGGATTCTTACATTCTTGCGTTGATTTCTATGTCCTTCTGAACCTGGATACCATAGGGCAGGTTGTATGTATCTCATTACATGGAAGCTTTGTGGTTATTTCTGTAAAAGTCTGGCTTCAGAGCCTTGGCCAGGAATATGATCACATTTTTGTTTTGTTGAAAGACATCAGATAACATTTACATTGTTGGCTCTTTTCAGAGAAAGAGGCCATGTCGATTGTTTCTAATGAAGACTTGAGAGGAATTCTCTAACCCAGGCTCTGCGCCAGCGATTTCTTTACGATCGAACAAAGCACCGCTGAGCTACAGGTCAGATCTAGTCCCCATGTTACCTTTAATCCTGTTGTGGATCCCTGGTGCCCGTAAGATAATGTCCAAGCTCCTGGTGTGGAGCTAGGTGTTACCACAATCTCTTCAGCCTCACCCATCACCGTGCCCCTCATTCAACTGTGCCCCCAACATGTGATATGCTCTTGCTTTCTTCTGCAATTTTGCGTGTTTGGAACCTACAGCTTATATGTCACCTCCTCAGAGAGTCCTTCACTGATCACTCCAGTTGTCACTTTCATCTTATAACCCCATTTTCTTTCCTTTATAACACATGATTTGAAATTCTCCTATGGCTTTGTTTGTCTGTTGACCTATTTATTTACCTGTGTTTGCATGTATTTATGCATTTATTCTCCCCCTCTTCTCCCTCACTAGAATGTATGCTTTTTGAGGGCAGGGACCCATGTTCCCAGCCCCTAGAACACAACTTTAAAGAGAGCCTGGTGGGCAATGGGTTCCCCAAATTTCCATTTTCCATCATGTGCCAGAGGATACTTCCTCATGTGTAGGACCTAAGGGTCACCTTCCCAGACCTTCCAAGGTGGAGGAGGATGCCTCATCTTCTGTGTTCTGCCAACACAGTTCTTAAGTAGCTGCCATGGTCCGGTTACGCATCAAATCCCCCACTAAACTGTGAGGAGCCTGGGAAGGCAGAGATTGGCCCTTTGTGTCCACAGCTCACAGTCTGGCATTGAATAGGGAAAAATTTTTATTTCCTGATTGGGCAATGAATAAATTCATAGTAATTTCCCAATTAATACTTGTTATTATGTTGAGTTGACTTGAGTCTACAATTTCTTGGTTCCTTCTTCTTAAAAAGAAACAAAAAATAAAACACACATTGCTATATCTATTATCCTAATATCATGCTATATTTATTAGCTTAAATTATTATGTTACTCAAGTTTAAAAATATGTGCCTTTATGGAGAATGCTAGCTTGGTTTATATTTGGTTTAGCTTTTATTTTTTTATTTTTATTTATTTATTTTTTTTACCTCCATCTCTCCTAACTTGACAGACAACCAAAAACTCTAGAAATCATGTGAAGGCATAATACTTCTGGCTATTATTTTGCCATATTCACCTCTTTTCCCCTTTTACAGTCACAGAAAATAGAGTTGGTGAAGCAGCTTCAAAGAGTTCATTTCGTGATTCCATCAGATGAGCTTATATTCAGGCCAGATACCTCACACACAAAGAAATAGGAATTAATCATAATCAGGGCTGCGCAGTGGTGACATAAGGTAAGGGCTCAGGGGCACACATTGTTCAAATGTTTAAGATCCAGAAAATATGGGAAGATTTTCACTGATTCATTTCTTTGTTTGCTAATCCGCTTACCCATTGATACACCTCTTATTTAGTAGTACCTCACTTAAGTATAAAAAGAACTTGGAATGAATCATGCTCATGGACAAGAATCAAGGAGTTTGTAATAGAGCAACGAGCTTGGGCTGGGAGAGGTCCACAGGGGACTCAATTTCCGAGCAGGGCTGTTACCAAAGGAACAACCACAAAGCATTCTTCCCTTATTTGCCTGCCTATTCTTCCCACCTATGGTGTGTCATAGCCAGAAGGAAGCCAGCCCATGTGAAAGGCTCAGCAGAGCTGGGCTCGGTAGCCATTCGGCACACCTCTAGTTACTGACTATTCTTAAAGCTGAAATGCCAGAGCATAAGATCCAAATGAATACTGGCCTCATGCTGGAAAGATCTATGGTTAGTCCAGTCTGCTGCTATGGCTCACAACCATGTTGGAATTCCTCTTCCAGAACTCACCTCCAGAATGCCACACTTTCAGCCACTTAATGACCCAATGAATATTGAGCTCCCACCACATGACCACTGTTTGTGCCCTCACTCACTAACCGAGTCTGTGTTGTTCCAATTTTACAGCTCAGAAAACTGAGGCATGGGAAGTGATTTACCTGAGCATGGTCATACAGGTTTTAGGAGGTAGCAATGGGACTTCTTCCCAAATCTAATCACTGGCCAGCAATTTGATACTTGGAAGTCTTTGGACGTCAGGTCTGGTGAATACGGTGGAGGGTTGACTTAGGTGCAAACCTCTGTTTAGGTGAAAATAAGGCACGTTGATTTAATGAGACCGGTTTTCTTTTGGGAGTCATCAACCGAATTCGAAGGCAATTTCAAAAGATTCATTCATTCAGAAAGAAAAAGAGAGAGAAAGGAATGGAAAGAAAAGTAATAGAACAGAGAGGAAAAAGAAAGAAAAGGAGAAGAGGGAGAACAATTGGCTGGCCATCAGAGAGCACACTGTATTGATGGGGAGTCTAGGAAATCAGCCGGGGGAAGGGCAGAACCCAACAGAGGGAAGCGGTTGCTCAGAGTCACCGTACTGCCCGGATTGTGCCCTGGGCCCCACATGGCAGAGTACAAACTGCCTACAAAGAAGTGAGAGAGTTTTGGAGAAGGGGGATGGATCTTGGGCGCTCAAGGACAAGCGTTCCAGAGGAATGTCCAAGATGGCCTTGAGGGGCTGAAAGGGAAAAAAATATATCCAAAACATTTCATTGCAACTATTTTCAGAAAGAAAAATGCAATGGGTACCCTTTTATCTGTGTACTAAATTTAGAAAAAACAAGCACAAGGACCACAGACTCTTGGAGTTGACAGGGCTTTAAATATGATCATCTCATAATCCCTTGTCTTTATTGTAAATGAGAAAACTTTAAATAAATGTAAAATAAATTTCTTTTCAGCGAGTGACTTTCTCATTTGGGTAATGAATTGCAGAGTTGGAACTGGAATCCACATCTCCAGATTCCTACTTTGGTGCTGGAGTTGGACTAGAATTTCTTGTTCAATGTCAAATTCAATGGTTTGAATCCCAGGTCTGCCACTTACTTGCTGTGGGATCTTGGATTTTACCAAACTTCTCCATTTTTTCATCAGTAAAACTGGGGGTGGTGGGGGAAAATCTCCTCCTCTTTGTTAAGATTCTTGAGGGAATTACATGAAGTAAAGCTTGTAGGAGTTTGGTTCAATGCCGGAGAATTAGAAAGTGCTCAATTAAGGTCAGAGCTAAACCCAATTATGGGTACTTGGATGAGCAGGATGGAGCTGTTGCAGTGGCATCGTTCTGAGACATCCATACTGCAGTCGAAAAATAAATTGATTTGCGATACTGGTGAGTGGGTGGATGATAAATGTGTTGAGGAACTTTGCCAAAGAAACAGCTGAGTGAAAGGCCAAATTCCTGGCTCACGATGTTTTTAAAAATGGACTTCTGTGTGTTCCTAGATTGGCCAAGAATATGCTCAAGACGGAAGAATGGAACTTCGAACATAGGAGGAGGGCAAGAGAGGAATGTGGTTGTATCTTTCAGGTGCTTCAAGGTTCTGGCTGTTTTTGGAGATACCCAGGTCCTGCATTGGCTCCTCTGTGAACTCGTGACCTGGGAGGAGAGAAAGTGTGGGGCGCTCCAGCTGAGCCTATGCAACAGGAGAAACAAGCTATTCATCCTTGGGGTCCATGTCTGGCTCTTCTCCCCACATTCCTGCCTGGAGCCCTGTCCTCCCCACCCCTGCCCTCTCCAAGGGGTCTCTACATGTTTGCTGCTCCAGAAGTACCTGCCCTGCACCTGCCTTGGTGCAAAGTGACCTGTTTCTATCCATTGGCAAATCCATACAAACGTCCTAATCATCTAATCAGTCCTTGCCTCTGAAACACGTTGCTCTTCATACAAATAGAAAATGCCAAACCAAAGACAGGGGCTAGGCCCCAGGGCCCCAGTTCCATGGTCACAAGGTTTGCCTTGAGGCAAGACTGAACTCCCCCCATCTCTGATGCTCTGTGTTCGACATTCCTCCACTCTCCCTCTTCTTCTAGCTTTGGGGCTCTTAGAGTTAAGGTTCCACCTATGATCTCTGACCTCAGACCCTCTGCTTGCATTGTCCTCCCAGTTCCATGTGGCTCTAGCACCTTCCCTGGCATTTGATTTCTTGGAGTTGAGCTCAGAGTCCATTCCTCTGCACCACCCACCTCCTCCCTTGTCACACCCACTTCCCTCCAGAGAGGTGAGTGGGTTAATGGTTATTTCTGCTGAGTGTTGACTACAGGTGCTTAGGATATGCTGCTCTTACCACAGTACTTCCCAGGGTGTGACACATCCAAGTCATTGAAGGAGATACTCTATAAAATAAGGTCCTGTGCTGAAAACTGCTTTAAAAGTCACAGTACATCTGAGCTGGTTGCAGGCTCTGGAATCCCCAATTGTGAGGAGACATTTTAACTTGGTGTTTTATAGTTGTATTTGAATATAGGAACAATTTCCCAGAAAGTATTTATTAACAACCCAGAGAACTAATATTTCACGGAGAATGTTGCCTTCACTCCATGTAAAGATGGCACCCCTAGGGGAGAGTGTCACCCATGGAAGGTGCTCGCTTAGTCTTGTAGCAACCCTATAAAGTGGAATTATTACCCTCATTTTATTTTACTATTTTGTAAGAACTTATTTTATGAGAACATTTTTAGGTTTACAACAGAACCTAGAGGGAAGTACAGATATTTTCCATATACTCCCTACCCTGACACAGCCATAACCTCACTCACCAGGATGATACATTCCTTTTTTTTTCAACCAAGGATGAACCTATATTAATACATCATAACCACCCAGAGTCTGTAGTTTACCTTAGGCTTCACTCTTGGTGTTGTATTCTGTGAGTTTACACAAATTTATAATGAGATGTATCCATCATTGTGATAACATACAGAGTATTTTCATTGCCCTAAAAATCCTCTGTGCTCTGCCTATTCATTTCTCCCCCAGTCACCCCTGGCGAACACTGATCTTTTACTGTTTCCATAGTTTTGCCTTTTTCAGAATGTCATAGAGTTGGAATCATGCAGTATATAGCTTTTTCAGGTCGGCGTCTTTCACTTAGGAAATCACATTTAAATTTCCTCTGTGACTTCATGGCTTGATAGCTCATTTATTTTTAGCACTGAATAATATTCTGTTGTCTGGATGTATTGCAGTTTATTTATCCCTTTGTTTACTGAAGGACAGTATGCTAACTTTTTAAAGAAACTGCCAGACTGTCTTTCAAAGTGGTTGTACCATTTTGCATTCCCATCAGCAATGAATGGGAGTTCCTGTTGCTCCACATCCTCGCCAGCATTTGGTGCTGTCAGTGATTACTTCCATTTTATTTTATAATTTTTAAAAGATTTTATTGATTTATTTCTTTGAGAGAGAGAGAGAGAGGGAGAGAGAGCACAAGTCGGAGAGGAGCAGAGGGAGAGGGACAAGCAGACTCTATGCTGAATGCAGAGGCCAGTTGGGGCTGGATCCCATGACACAGAGATCATGACCTGAGCTGAAATCAAGAGTCAGATGATTAACTGACTGAGCCACCCAGGTGCCTTGATTACTCCCATTTTAAAGAGGTGAAGTAGTTTTACAGAGCTCACACTTAATCTTCCCACTGGCAATCACGGGTGAGGAACACACCATCTTATGTTGAATCTGCTGGTGCCATGAAAGTGGCAGAAGAGAGGCAATGCCCCATCTCTGGACAAGTGTCTGGGGCAACAAAAGGGACCCACTCTATGTTGCTGTAGGGCTGAGTGGTGAGTTCAGCTTGCAGAACCCGCTTTTGGGTTATCTCTCTCTCATTGACCCACCTCCATCCAGTCCACCTGTGAGACATGGTGGATTATCTTCAAAAGATTCTTAAAGATCTCTTTTCATCACCTTTGCCTTTACTACCCTAGTTCAAGCCACCAGAATTTATTGCCAGGATATCATAAAGGCCCCTTAGCTGGTCACTTCCACTCTCGCTTCACTGCAGTCTACCCTGTAGTAACGAGTGATCTTTTTCAAATAATAATTACATCATGGCACTTTTCTCAAATGTCTCCAAAAGCTGCCCATTACATCTTATATCAAATCCGCATGAATCTGGCTCCTGCAAACATCTCTGTCTTCAGGTCACTCTCCTCTTTGTCTGTTTTGCTGTGGCCATGTTGGACTTCACCTCTGGTTCATGAGTCCAGCCAAGATCAGTGGAACCACCTGGGCAGGCAAGCCCCCAGACGTGGGGGCAGCACTAGCTCAGTGTTTGATTCCAGATAACTGTGCATGATTTGTTATAAGCACCGTTTGGTAAGAAAGAGCCAATGGTCTGGCTCCCTCACTTTGCTCATTTACATTTGAATGCCTGCTAATCAAAGGGGCTTTTCTTGGCTCTTCAATCACTTTCTATTTCTTTATTTTTTATTAAAATAAATTTTATTTATATTATCAATTTATCCCATTTCTTCACTTTTTTTGCTTTAGTTTCTTTTAGCTGTTATCACTGCCTCAATCAAGAATATATATCTGTCTCAGGAAGCTACTGGAGGGCAGGAGTTTTGTCTTATTTATTACTGTCTCCCTAGGGTCTATAACAATGCTTGTGTAGATGAGGAGCTCAATAAATATTTGTTGAATAAAAGACTGATATTAAAGTCTTTATCTCAGTGTATATCATCCTCAGGAGGACTTCTCTGATCCCCACCTGCCCACACTCAGTGGGGATCCCCACCTGCCCCACTCACTGGGGATCCCACTTCCCCCACTCAGTGGGGATCCCTGCCTGCCCCACTCACTGGGGATCCCACTTCCCCCACTCAGTGGGGATCCCCGCCTGCCCCCACTCAGTGGTGAGTACTCAGGCTTAGTACTTTCATACTCTCTAATGCTTCCCTGTCTTAGCATTTCATATTGCTTACCTATTTATGTGTATTTCTCTCTAGATTCTAAAACACCTGGGGCTCTGTCTTGGTCATTTTATCCTTAGAGCTTAAAATAAAGGCATGGCAATGGTCACTAAATATTTTCTGAAGGTATGAGCATATATTCAGCACATAGCCCATTCTGGGTTGAATGACTTTGTCTATTGTGTTAAGAGAGGAAGCAAATAGAATAAAAATACCCCAAAAAGAGAACAAGGTGTTTTTATGCCCACGTGCTTTATTTGTACAGGATCTATTTTATGAAAATTTAACAATTTTACTTTTAGTTGGCTGAACTGTCTACCCACAGATAATTTAAAGTTGTCCCTGGAGAGGGAATGACGCAGAAAAATAAGAATAACCGGTGTTGACGTGTGAATTACACCCTGGAAGGCAGCAACAGCTAGTATATCAGTTCCATCAGGCTCCTCTTAGTTACTGTATTTATGATGTGGACTTGAATTCAGAAGACCAAACATAGCAGCAAGAGCCCCAGGCAATTGATGGGAGCCAAAGCCAAAAGTTTATCTCGTGTTTCCCATCAAGCTCCTATTAGAACTTATCCCTCTTGTATTGGCTTTTTATCTGGTTTTATCTGGATAAACCAGGAGCAAGGAACATTTTATTAAAGATATCATTATTTAAGGTTAAAAAGCACCCCTACCTGTGACTTACAGTGTAGAACATATTCAAAGCAGGATTGGTTTTTTGTATGTTGTCA
Organism: Halichoerus grypus; assembly: GCF_964656455.1. Lineage (NCBI taxonomy): Eukaryota > Metazoa > Chordata > Mammalia > Carnivora > Phocidae > Halichoerus > Halichoerus grypus. Next base: position 179,647,362 of record NC_135715.1, on the reverse strand, counting down.
CTTTTTCTATTCTTTTCTTTCTCTCTTTCTCTCTCTCCTCCCTCCTTTCCTCCCTCCCCCTCCTTCCTTCCCTCCCTTCCTTCCTTTTTCTTTTCTTTCTTTTTCTTTCTTTCTTTCTTTCTTTCTTTCTTTCTTTCTTTCTTTCTTTCTCTTTCTTTCTTTCGTTCTTTCTTTTTCTTTCTTTCTTTCTCTTTCTTTCTTTCTTTCTTTCTTTCTTTCTTTCTTTCTTTCTTTCTTTTTCTTTCTTTCCTTTCTTCCTTCCATCCTTCCTTCCTTCCTTCCTTCCTTTCTTCCCCTCTCTCTTTCTTTTTCTTTCTTTCTTTTTGTGTGTGAAATCTTTTTTTTAATTATGTTCAGTTAGCCGCATATAGTACATCATAAGTTTTTGATGTAGCGTTCAACAATTCATTAGTTGCATATAACACCTAGTGCTCATCACAACACGTGCCCTCCTTAATACCCATCACCTGGTTACCCCACCCCCTCCCCCCTCCCTTCTATAACCCTCAGTTTGTTTCCCGGAGTCCATAGTCTCTCATGGTTCATCTCCCTCTCTGACTTCTTCCCATTCAGTTTTCCCTCCCTTCCCCAAAAGTTTCCAAAAGTAAATTTGTTTGACTATTTGCACAGGGATGTCAGAGCTTTGTTGAGTTGTGACCCGGGGGTTATTTGACACACTTGAACCTCTGTTTGAATAAGCATCAGAGTGAGTGGTGGCATTGCCCCATGTGTAAGCTGGTAAAGCCCTTGGAAATTTGGCAGTGAAAGGCAAACTGGAAGTGGTCACTATTAATGTGTTGTAAGCAGATTGTTATGGACCCCATGTTTGGTCCTCCCCGCAGATCATACGTTGATATGTGATGGTATTTGGAGTGGGGCCACTGGAAGTTAATTAGGCTTAGAAAGGTCATGATGGTAGAGCCCCCACGATGGGATTAGTGTCCTTAGAAGAAAAAGAGGCCAGAGCTTGCTCTCCACCTTGTGAAGACACAGCAGGAAGGCAGCCCTCTGCAAACGAAGGTCTTCATGAGACATGAATTCTGCCGCCACCTTGATCTTGATCTGCTGGCACCCCCGCCTCCAGAATTGTGAGAAATAGATGTTTGTTGTTTTTATATGGTATTTGTTAGAGCAGCTAGAACTAAGACACAAATCAGTACAAAACACTGTATGCCTTCAGCATTTTCCAAAGGAAAAGAATTCACAACAAAAATGTGGTATTGCTTGACAGGAAGAAAAACTCCTTTTGCCAGTTTTTCAGTCAGCTTCATAATGAAATTGGGGTTTTCACAGTTTAAACTTTCTCTGGGTTGAAATCATCACTGCCAGGCGGGGGAGGAAGAAGCCATTATGACCCGCATGGGACTCAGGAGGGCATCTGGGTCATTCTACCCAGGACATTACCATTCCCTTCCTACTCCTCTGAAAGAAACAGAGGCTGGGCGTCAGGTGCGGGTGAGTCATCTTTCCTCTCAGGGGCTCTGGCTCGGATTTGCAGGCTGCCTTTGCAGCAGCAGCTCTGTTAGTCATTCACAAAAAAGCGTATTGGAAAAGCTGAAGGGAAATGCTTGGATGAACAAGTGATTAAATTTCTATTTTCATGGCTGTGAATCTGCTTGCTTGCTCACAAAAGCAGCTTCATCCAGTACCAGGCACCCTGAGGGCGCTCGGTAAATACTTGTTGATTGACTGACAAAAGGATCTCCTGGGTCCTGGTAAATCGGGGTGTTGAACTGAATTGTCAGATATGATTATGTAGTTGGTATACAGAAGTTTGTGCTTATTCACTTCACCGTACCGTGGAATGTCAACTCAGATTGATCAGATTTACATAAAGAGTTTAGTAACACTGCTGGCCCCACTCTCATGAACATCCCTGAAAGGAAAATGAATAGGGCCCTTCCTGGAGCTTTATCTGCAAGGTTACGTGTGGGATTCAGCACACGGAAGGTTGAATTGTGTTGTAAGAATTATGCTTTGTTTTGCTCTAGAAGGCCCTCCCCAGTGTTTCAACCTATTTCAGAACCTGTTAGGGAAAAGAATAAAAATATCTCCTTACTTGCCAGCAATGCAGAGGAACAATCAAGAATGAAGGAAAAGAAAGAGGGTTCCTTCCTCCTGGCTTCCTTCAGCCTGAGGCAGGCAATATCTTTATTGCTTTGCTACCATTTAGCCGATAGGGAATCTGAGACCCCAGGAGGGATGATGAATTAGCCAGCAATGTCTAGGAACCATGGACCATGTTTTTATTTCTTTGCTCTTAGGGGATCTCCATGGCTTTGCAGACCATCTGCATGTCGATGACTCTTAACATTCCCAGCTCTAGCCCTAAGCTCCAACCTCACATATATAGCTTTGTGTTTTACATCTTCACCTGAAGGTGAGAGGTAGCTCAGACTTCACATTCAAACTGGAACTCATGATTTTCCCCTCACGAACTAGCTCGTCCCTTCCCTCCCTGGGGACAGACCACCATTTGTAGTCATCTGAGCCAAAATGTCTAGGAGTCATCTGTGGTTCCCCTGTTCTTCTCATTCCCTACATCCGATGCATTAGCAAGACTTTTCATTTCTAGCTCTATTCCCTTCTCTCCGCATCCAGTGTTAGTACCCTACTATAAATCCCGGTCATTTCTGCACTGATGGCAGTCACTCTGAGTTAGTCTCTCTTCTTTTACTCTTGACTCCTTTTATCTATTCTTCAAACAGAAGTTAATGTGAAATTCTAAAAATAGTAATCAGATCCTTTTTACCCTGGTTCTTGCTTTAAAATGTCCACTGGCTTCCTGTTGTCCTTCAGATGACCTTCAAACCTCCCACTGGGGCACAGGGTCGTACATGATCTGGTGTATCTCATTCCACTTTCACCTCGTTGCTCTGGCTTCTCTTAGTTCCTCCCACACGTCAGTCTTGCCCTCCCTCAAGATCTGTGCACTTGCAGTTTCCTCTGCTGGAAATCTTTTCCTTACCTCTTCACAGAACTCTCTTTTCTACCTTTTAGATTTCAGTTCTAGGACCCCTCCCCTGGGAAGCCATTTCTGAAAACCCTTTTAAAAGTGGTATTCCCTGCTCACTCCCATTCCTTAGGTACCACCTCACTGTTTAATTCCTCTGTAAAGTTAATCACAGATACCAACTCTAGTATTTATTTACTGGTTTATTGAATTTCCACTATGCTCCATGCCTCCTTCCAAGGAGGATGTAATCTCTCTGTGAGCAAGAGCCTTTGTCTGTCTTTTTTGTTTTAAGATTTTTTATTTATTCATTTGAGAGAGAGAGAGAGAGCATGAGCAAGGGGGAGAAGGGTAAAGGGAGAGGGGCAGAGGGCAAAGCAGACTCCCCGCTGAGCAGGGAGCCTGATGCAATGTGGGGCTCAATCCAGGACCCTGAGATCATGACCTGAGCTGAAGGCAGCTGCTTAACTGACTGAGCCACCCAGGCGCCCCAAGCCTTTGTCTGTCTTAAAAGAGACAAGATGGAATAGTAGTTAAACTCTCACACTCTAGAGATAGATGTCTTTTTTTTTAAATTTCCTTTTTCCCAGTTTTATTGAGAAATAATTGACATGTATCACTGTACGCTGAATTAAAAGCCCAGCTTTGCTACGCATGTGGCCCTGGGGAAGTTGTTCAACCTCTCTGTCCTCATAGGTAAAATGATGGCAGTAAAGGTACCTGCCTCATCAAATCGTTATGAAGAGCTCCCTGCCCATTCACCATAGCTGTCCCAACGGGGTGTACTCAGCAACTGTCAGCTGTCAGTATTGTTAATTACAAACCTGCTTCACATGTATTTATTTGTTGAATGGCCAATACATTAATGTTATGTATTCAAGGAACACTTCTGCTGTGTCACAGATCATTCTGTAGAACACGCATTGAAGGAGGGCCCCCCCTGGAGGCTGACAGAGGAGTTTGGGAGCTGGCTGGGTGAGCAGCTGCTGCGCAGAGAGGCGGGACGTAGCATGTGGAAATGGAAAATGATAGTAATAGAAGCCAGAGTTTATTTAGTAGTTATTCTCTGTTAAGTACAGTGACCCATTTTTCCATTGTTTTCCTCCTCAAAATTTCTGATGCATTACTGTGAAGTTATCTTATGAAGCACTTCTGATGGTTCTTCATTGCATCAACCTTCCTCTTCCTACAGAAGCTGGGTACAGTCCATTCCCCTGCATGATTACCCTTCCCATCCCCTGCCCTCATGCCTAGTTACCACGTACCCTTCCTCAGCTCTCAACTACAATGCCATTTCCTTAGAGAAGCCTTCTCTGATCCTGATAGAATGTTCTAGATCTCCCTGTAGTACATGCTCATCATGCCACCTACCTTTCCTTTCTTGCATGAACCATTGCTTACATTAATTTACATGATTATTTAATTAATCTGTCTTCCTGACTAGATTCTATACTTTGAGGGGGCCAGGTCTCTGTCTCGTTTTTCTCACGATGGTATCCGCAGAGCCCAGCAACACTCCTTTCCAGTGGTTGGCACATAAGAAATACTTGCTGAATAAGTAAGTTATTGCAGCAGATGATATTGCAGCAGAATGAAGTGCCCCCAAATCTAACTGTAACTCTTCTTTGAAGATTAAAAAATGCAAAAGCCAGTTTATTTGAATTGAATTTTTGTGCTTATCAAGTCCCATGCTTCTCTAACTTCCTTCCCTACTGAATTTAACCTGAGATACTGATGAAAAACAAAATTTGTCTTAAGTTCTAGAAGAAAGAGAAGTCACAAAAAGAAGGAAACTGGTGAGAGCTGTGGTAAATGAAGGATAAAACCAGGATACTTTCTAGCATCTTTCAACTTTTACTCTATTGAGAACATTTCAGAAAAAAAAATTTATAAGCGATTGCATTTTCCTCTTTGAAACCTAACAGACACAGTCTCATCTGACTTCTGTACAGAGTTATCTGTACATTCATTACAACCCTTCTAGAAGAAAAGCTTGATTTTCTTTTAATTTTTAGGGGACAGTAAAAAGAACTTCTGCTGATATCAAATTTATAAATGAAAAAATAGCATCCATCTGATTAACATTATTTCTTAAGAGTCTGGTTCAACAAAAACCCAAGGAAATTCAAGAAAAAAGAATCATCAAGGAGCAGTAGTTTTAATTATCACTTGATAACAAAGGTCATTCCGTACTTTATTATTCTCATTAAAATAAGAATGACTAATTCAGCACGAACCATACAAATTGTTTACAACTTTAGATTATTCATGTCAATAATTTCCACTAGGGTTGATTATGAAACTAGCTGGAAGCCTGATAGAATTCAGAGAAAACAGAACAGTCTTACCATGATGGTAGTATCTTCAGAGATGGCAAAAGTAGGGAAATCACCAAAAGAAGCTATTGTTTGACCCACTGCCCTACTGGTTCATAAAAGAATGAAACCAATGCTCCTGAGGGGAGAGATCAGAGCACTGAAATGACTCCTCTAGAAGTTCAGAAGGAAATGTGACAGGTTTGAGTTCAAAGACAATTCATAAGACACTTGTCAAGTCGGACTGTAAAGGCACCTATTTCAAATTTAAAGCCAAATCTCTTGTCTGGAATTTGGTTTTTTCCCTTGCCTTTAACAAATTAATATTTCAAGCAAGGATAAGATTTTTCGGAGGTGTATATGAAAGGTATATTTACCATTTGGGATTAGGTATAAGAAAAATGAACTGAAATTACATTATCAATGAAGTTACTGGAGATCTCTTAATATGAATTGGAGCCCCAAGGAGAAGTTGATGTAAGAAAATTCTTTCTGAACCAGTGTTCAACCTAAGAAATAGGGACTTGTATGAATGGAGGGAAATAGCAGAAGAGAATAACAGACAGGAAAAAATAAAACAAATCAAAATGTGAAGAACTACAGAATAGGTGGTCTCTCATCCCCTCTCCATCATTTAAAATTTTTCTTAAAGTTTCTTTTTTTTTAATTTTTATTTTTTAAGTTTTAATTTGTACAAGCAATTTAGGAACCTTCTCTGTTTTTTTCTACAGAAATTTATCTATGAACTCTATATCTACTGGGATCAATTTTGGAAAACCATATTTTCCTAGATAATTATCCATTCATCCAGTGTTTCAAGTGTATTGTATAGAGGTCTGCAAAGTAGTCTTATTTAAAAAAGAAAAATTCTTCTTTTTCAATGACTTGTTTCCCCCAATGTCATTAATTTTCTGTATTGTGCTTTCTCTGCTTCCCCCCCTCAATTTAGTTAACTAGTATTTTATTTGTTGTTTTAAGAAATTCATATCTCATTTTATTAATTAGATCTGCTGTTTTTCTGTTGTTTTTCTCATGAATTTGCTTTCATATTGATTATTTCTTTCCTTGTGTTATATTTTGGTGTACTTTGTTACTGTACTGATGGTTGTTTTGTTTGGCTTTTATGAGTCTGGAATTTAGCTTAGTTTTTCATTCTTTTCTATATATTGATAAAGTGTTTAAGGCTATGAATTTTCCCCTACAAACAGCTTTAAACACATCCCATAGATTCTGAACTGTAGTGTTTCAATCATCGTAAAGATTAAAAAGGGACAGTGTGTGAGTCTTCTTTGGGCTTCCCTTGCTTGTAGCTCTGGCTGTCTATCAAAAGCATTCAATCACTCAATTTTGCCATCATAATTCTTTAATAGTATGGCTTTTTAACATTGGTTTTGGTATACAGACTCTAGGAAGGCTAATATATTTTAGAGATTTTATGAATGATAAGTAAGCCTGTTTGATCATGTCTTACAGAGTAATTAATAAATACCTACATTAAAAATAATTTTTAGAAGGGCTGCTATATTGGTTGTATATTTCCTTTTACTTAATAGCTATTTGAGAGAGTGTTTTTCTTTTTTTTTAATTTAATTTTATTTATTTATTTGACAGAGAGAGAGAGCAAGCAGCAGAGGGAGAGGAAAAAGCAGACTCCCCGCTGAGCAGAGAGCCTGACATGGGGCTCAATCCCAGGATCCCGGGATCATGACCTGAGCGGAAGGCAGACGCTTAACTGACTGAGCCACCCAGGCACCCAGAAGTGTTTTTCAATTTAAAGTTTTCAAAACAAACTTGATTTTGAAATGATTTTATGCTTACAGAACAGTTGCAAAAATAGCATGGAATTTCCATATACTCTTCAGAGAGTTTCCCCTATTGTTAATAGCTTATGTGATTATGATACATCTGTCCAATCTAAGAACCAATATTGGTACATTACCGTGAACTATACTCCAGACTTTTTTGGATTTCTTCAGTTTTCCCATTAATGTTCTCTCTCTGTTCCAAGAATGAATGCAGGGTATCACATTGCATTTTGTTGTCATGTCTCCTTAGTCTGCTTTGGCCTGTGATAGATTCAATAGTAATTTTTAAATTTCTGAGGTGGGGGGGAGGGACTTTTAGCTTTTTAAAAAAATAGTTATTAATAATTATCAATTTTGGGGCACCTGGGTGGCTCAGTTGGTTGGGCGTCTGCCTTTGGCTCAGGTCATGATCTCAGGGTCCTGGGATCAAGTCCTGCATCAGGCTCCCTGCTCAGCAGGGAGTCTGCTTGTCCCTCTGCTCCTCTCTCCCCACACCCTGCTTGTTCTCTCTCTCTCTCTTTCTCTCAAATAAATAAATAAAATCTTTTTAAAAATTATCAATTTTATTGCATTGTCATCAGAGTGTTATTATTTTTATTTTATGTGACTTAGTGTTATTTTCCTGTGACCTAATATTTGATTGTGTTTGTAAGCATTCTATGTGTGCTTGAGAGGAAAGTGTGTTCTCTCTTATCAGGTCAAAGTTCAGCATAGATCCATGACATTTGTCTTATTAAATACGTTCTTTAGGTCTTCTATATCTTTGTTTATTGTCTACTCAATCTATTTTGTGCTGAGGGTGGTGTCTTCAAAGTCTCCTGTTTTTAGTATGTTTCTACCTATTTCTCTTTTTTGGGGTTCTGCTTCATAAAGGTGGTTTCTATTTCCTTTGGTGCATGATATTCATAACTGTTTGAACTTTATTGTGAATTTTAACACTTAGTATTTCAAATGGTTCTTTGTTACCTTTAATGACTTTGGGCTTGAATTCTATTTATTTGATACATCACAATCTGAAAGCTTGCTGTCTTATTATTTCCATTTTCCTGGTTTACCTTTGCCCATCACTTCATTTTAAACCTTTCTGAATCACTTTATTTTAGTTGTGTCTCTTGAATACAGCATACAGTTAGGTCTTGCTTTGTGAGCATCACTGAGATATTTTTTTCTTGTAATAGATTAATAAAGCCCATTCACATTTATTGGTATGACATTTGCGTTTGGTCTTTTTCAAATTATTTTATAAATACTATGTGTACTATATTATGTTTTTTGTGGTTTATTCTCTATGTGATGTGTTTTCTTTTTTAAAAAATCGCTTTTGATATTTAGGAAGGTTTTATTTTTTCTAGTAGTTACATATTCTACTTTTCTTTTTTTTTTAGTAGTTATTTTTGTACTTTTTTTGGGGGAAGGGTATCTTTTTTAGTTCCTTTTAAAAATGTTTCCAGTTCATGTTTCCTTGTTTAATCTTTATTATCTGGTTTATGAGTTTTTAATGCTATCCTATGACACCCACCAATTGCCTATTAATGAAACAGTGAACTCAATCTGCTTTCCTCTTTACCTCTTTCTTGTCCTCTGATGTTTTAATTGCATGATTTATACCTCATCAGAACATACAACATTTAAATATCATTCTTCTGTCTTTTGTTCTCATGTTTGTTGAGTCTTAAATCTACAACTGTATATATTAAGTGCTCACCCTCCATTCTTTTTCTGTTGTTTACTTAGTTATCTCTTGGTTGGGTGAAGCTCATCTTCCAGGAAATCCTCAGGAAGGGTGTATGTGTACAATGTACCTGAGTTCTGCCACACTGACAACTGTTTTCTAGGGACACCTGGGTGGCTCAGTCATTAAGTGTCTGCCTTTGGCTCAGGTCATGATCCCAGGGTCCTGGGATCAAGCCCTACATCGTTGGGCTCCCTGCTCAGTGGGGAGCCTGCTTCTCCCTCTCCCTCTACCTCACCCCCCACCCCCGCTTATACTCTCTCTCCCTCAAATAAATAAAATCTTTAAAAAAAAAACCCTGTTTTCTATAACCTGATAGACAAAGGACATCTTCTGAATATAAAACCTTCATTTCATACTTTCTTTCCATGAAAGCAGTCCATGTGGGTGCATACCTGAGTGGCTGTCAACTAGACAGTTTGCTGGTGGTAAGGGGGTGACCAGAATCATTTGTATCCTCTGTGCATATTCTCCAGGTTGGCAAGAAAATCTCAGATGAATATTTAACTTCAGTTAGACTGGCCTAGGTACTTGTTAAATATTAGTTCTCTTATGGGCTAAGTGCTTTAGATAATTTAATCACACAGTCCTCTATGTATGTATAATTATTTGCATTTTCTGGTGAAGCTCAGAATATTATATGTCACAAACTCACACAGCTGAAAAGTGACCAACCTGGCACCTAAGCGCTAGGTCAGAAGGTACCCAAAACTGCACACATACGAAGGGCTAGCTAGTGTAGTGGTCAAGATCACCGACTATGATGCCAGGCTGCCTGGGTTCAGATCCTGGGATGAGGATGAGGATGACTTCAGCTTTTACCCCATGGAGATGCTGTGAGAGGGGCAAGTGCATGTAAAGCATTTAGAACATTTGCCTTCATGAAATAGTTCACCTTCCTCTCTAATATTAATTTCCATCAAAATTCATCCATCTATCCATGAATCCAACCATCTATCCATCAACCTACCTTCATAATGATTATTATATTTTATGCAATACCCAAATACGCTGCACTCTTTTATATCTCTGTTCTTTTCTCTATGTTCTTCCCACTGCTTGAAGAATACCTGTGCTGTACTAACTCCTACTTTTCTTTCAAAAAGTCAGCTCTGAGGGCAATTCATGTGAAGTTTTCCTCAGGCCCCTCAGGCTGGGTTAGGTGGCCCTTTCCTACTCAGCCCCTCAACACAATGCTTGAAGCCTCCCCAAAAATCTAGTCCCAAATTAGTTTCCAGCTTTGTCTCTCCCTGTGGTCCCTCACAAGTTCATAGGCAGGACTGCATAGTAGTCAAGAGAGAGGGCTCTGATATCAGATTGCAGGGACTGATACCCTGCTTGTGTGACCTAAGCCAAATCCTAACTCTAATCCTATTTTTTTTTGTCTGCAATATGGAGGTTTTAATATACCACCACCCTCCTGATAAAATCAGGTATCATGATAAATTGTCCCACTTACTAAACACTCTCCATATATTAGCTATTATCATTAGTAATAGTAATAGTGTGTCTCATGCTGAACTTTGCTTAGTTTTTCAAAACTCTGATTGACACTGGAAACTCAAAACCTGAAGAACAAGAACTTTTACCATGTTAAAAGTTCAACGGAGAGATAAGTACACAGAGAGAAGGAAGTCAAGATGTGTATAGTGATAAAGGGAAGGCAGTAGATTCAAACCTGAGAAAACATACCAAGAATGAGTTAGGACATAGAAACAAAGTGATTTATGAAGCTTATTCTAGGGGTGGAGAGAATTTCAGTTGGGCCAGAGGAAGCATTGGCATCAACACAGGAATAGTATAAATTAGAACTTTACACAATGAGCTCTTACAAGTTATCCTTAGAAGAGGCTTTGGATTCGATTATAATGAGATTTATTTTAAGGGACTAAAAGAAGCCATCAAAGTTTATTTTATTTTATTTCATAAACCGGATTAGAGATATTATATATTGCATGTATTTTATGTTTCAACTAAAAAAAAAAGACAAAAACCCCTCAGGTAATTCACATATTCTGATGAATTTTCTTTCTCCTTACGCCAAGCATTGGCAAAATAAGATGGGTGGATTGGGATGATCTCTAAGGCAGACTATAATCTTTAAGATGACCTCTATCTCTGACATTCTATGACATTTAAAAATTTTTTTGTTTTTCCTAAGAAGATTACTATGGTAGAGAAGGAATTGTAATGTAGCCACATCCTTCTTTTAATGAGTTTTCCTCAATGAGATGTCACTTAGAGTTTAATGGGATTAATTTGGCTGACATGTTCAATTTTAAAAGAAATTTCTGTTCTTGTGCCAACCAGTATGGCTTTTGACAGGCAAAAAAAAAAAAAAAAAGCTCCGACCCTGCCAATTTCCCCCAAGCAGTGTCTCCTGCTGAAAGCCACTTGCAGACATGGGTTGCTTAGCTGATAAAATTGACAGTTGGATGAGGGGTTCCTGGGCTCTCAAAAAGAGCAAATACTCCTGGTCTTCCAGGTTATCCAGCCCAGTCTCTGGGAGCTTCTTTCCAATCTGTGCTAAGAGGACAATCAGATTTAGAGGGAACAGTGTTCCACTACCCCAGGTCTCAGGCACAGTTGAAGATGAACTTCATACCAAGGAGGTTCATTCCAAAGCAAAGGCTCTATCATGGAGGCAGAATGGTCAGCCCTACAGTTTCTCTCTTCCCTTCTGGCCCTTCCCTTTCTGTACCTTCAGGCTCACGCAGAATAGCTTTCTGTTCGTGACATGGGTCTTTTCAACAGCAACTACTCCTTTATCTTCCTCCAGTGGAGGCAGGGCCAGTTCTCGTTTAACTCCAGCTGCTTTTCATGCATTTTAACTTCTTCCTATGGAGAGGAATGGTCTTAGTGACTGAAGGGCAGGGCAGCCATAAAAAATTAGGGCCAACTCAGCAGAAGCTGAAGCCACTGGGATTCCAAATGGGTCTTCCTCTGATGAATTAGCTAAAGTATCACCAGTTAGCTAGGATACATTCCATTTTTATCTATCTTCTAAGGCTGGGGGTGAAGGAGAGCACATCAGAATAGACCAGGGATTGATCCCTGGAACACATTTCTGTGACCACCTTGGTTTTGCACATTGAACTTAGTTGATTTGCGAGGACGTGCCCTGGAGCTGAAGCACAGGGAGGCCATTAAGCTGCAGATGGCCTCCATGTCGGCCCCTGGAAGGTATTACTTGCCCTGATTAAGACGTATACTTTAGACTTGGATTTGATTCAGTCTAGGGTCCACTTCCTACTGTCCATATATCTGTTACCTGGGCAAGCTACTTAATGTCTATGTTCATCTTCCCCTCTCTAAAACTAGGATAATAATCATGTCTCCTTCATAGAGTTGTAGTAAGGATGAGAAGAATGAACCTAAATGCTCAAAACTCACCAGTTATTATTAAGGTATGGACATTATCTTCCTTACTTTTATATTTTTTATCCTTGAACCCAGGCTTCTGGGGCCCAAATTATATCAGACTGAAGGCAAGGGGAAGGGACAGACAAGGCTCACTTTCAGAGACTATAATGAAAAGATTGTCAGGACACAGGAAATTCTTTTATGAGAGACAAGAGTGAAACCAAAGATAATTATTAGGCTTAAAACTTCAGAGACAAAGAAGATGGCGGTATCAAGGAATGGGACGTTAGGGGAGGAAAATTCTTGGAGACAGAAGATGAAGAGTTTAATTGCTGATATACAGGCGTTGAGACAATGATGGAGCAGGCAACTGTCCAGCAGGCAAATGCAAAAATTGGGAAAATAATTTTTTTGTTTACTTGTAGAAATTATCCTAAAAATCTGAGTCTGACTTTGATGACTTTATGTTGAGATTTTGCTCTAGATTTTTAATAGTATGCCGTGTCCTTTTCCTTTCAGCATTTGAAGGCATTTTAATTTAATTTTTCAATTATGTTTTTCTTTTTAGAGGAGTTTTACATTATAATTTGAGGGACAGGATTTAATTGCCTTTCCCTAAGAATTTTAACCCTTTTCTGAACATGTTTTGATCTTTATTTTAACGAAATATTCGCAGACTTAATGAACGAAGTACACTTCTAGGAATCCAGGAATTCTAACTACACAGGAGGGAGTTCATGGATTAGCAATACAAAATCTCTCAAAATGGAAGTCCATTAGGAAAATGTCTCCCTTTTAAGAGATGTTCTGAGAATAATCCTATTAGGCTAGAAGCCTGCTAAGCTTATCAACTCCAGACACATTTCTCTACAAAGGGGAGAAAATCCAAATAGAATTCATGTGACAAGTAAATGTTGATAGAAAATATATATTTAACCTCAGAAAATAATCATCACATTACATCCAAATGTCAGTTTCATGACAGGAAAAATTTGATGACCTTTTAAGATGTAAGCTTTGATAGCATGAAAAATGTTAAAATGAAACATTTTTCATTTTAGATGAAAAATGAAAAATTCAGTCTAGCTTCAAATAGTTGGATCAGTGTGATTCTTTAAATAGTCATATGCATTTTTTTTTAAATTAAGGGGGAAATGCCTTTCTATATTTACTGAATATTCACCAATTCTGATGCTCTTTATTATTTCCTGAAGATTTGGGTTTCCATCTGGTTTCATTTCCCTTCAGCCTGAAAAACTTCCCTTAGCATTTTCGGTAGTGCGAGCCTGGGGGTTGGGAACTCTTAATATTCTCTTATCTGCAAATGTCTTTATTTGACCTTGATTTTTGAAAGATATTCGTGGAGATAAAATTTTACATTGACTATTTTAAAAAAATCTTTCAGTACTTTAAAGATAATTGCTTCTGATGAGAAGGCAGTGGTCATTTGAGTTTTGCTCCTTAGTGTGCAATGTGTTGCTTTTCTTTGTTTATTGTTAAGATATTTTTCTTTATCTTTGGTTTTCACCAAATTGACTGTGATGTGTGTAGGTGTAGGTCTCTTTGTATTAATACTGCTTGGTGCTCACTGTATATTTATGGTTTTTATTAAATTTGTAAGAATTTCAGCCATTATTTCCTAAAACATTTTTTTTTCTACCCCCATAGTTTCTCTTCTCTTCTCCCGGGATTCAAATTGCACACATTGTAGACCTTTTCATATTATCTCACTGGTCCCTAAGGTTCTGTTCCTTTCTTAATTTTCAATCTTCTTTTCTACTCTTTTTTAGATTGGATGATTTCTATTGATCTATTTTCAAGTTAGCTGACTTCTCTTCTGTCACCTCCACTCAGATGCTGAGCGCTTCCAGCAACATTTTTATTTCAGAGATAGCATTTTCTAGCATTTGATTCCTTTTTAGAGTTTCTATTTTTCTGTTGAGGTATCTGAGTTTTCACACAATATGAGAATATTCTCTTTTATGTCCTTGGGCATAATTATAACAGCTGGTTTAAAATCCTGGTCTGCTAATTGCCCAACACCTGTGTCATCTCAGGATTGGTCTGCATTGATTGTCTTTTCTCTTGAGAATGGTCTGTGTTTTCTTATTTATTTGTATGTTGAGCAATTTTGTATTGTATCCTCAACATTGTGGAAAATGTTATAGAAACTCTTGGTTCTATTATATTCCTTTGAAGAATATAGATTTTTTAAAAATCAGGCTGATAACTCGGCTAAGCTGAGATTGAAAATTTTTGTTTCCTCTGTAGCAGGTGGTAGCTCAAATACCAACTCACTTCTTTTGTCCTTGTGACTGCCTTCTATCAGAAAGTTATAAAAACTGGAATTTTACCCAGTGTCTGTTTTAATAAATATCATCTCCACTCCATTTTCTACCTGTTTTTGTTCACCCTCCAGTACCTTTAGTTGGGTGTTTTTATATCTTGTCCAGAGTTTATAGTTGTTATTTACTGGAGGGTCAGTCTGATAAGAGCCACTCAACCTTAGCAGAAGTTGAAGTACACCACCTCTTTCCCCACTCTCCTGAAAATGGAATGGCTATTTCCACGAATTCATTGTCTTGAACACTCTCATTTTTTTTTTTTCCATTGCCTTCCTGAAAATAGAGTGTGGTCTTGCATAAGAGAAGGATAAAATGTTTGAGCAGATGACAAGAAAGTATCCACTCTGTTAATTGCTGTTCTCTACACATCTGCAGGGAATTTGCCTATAGCTCTGGGTCGGTAATACCTCAGGAGGGAATGCACTGAGTATATTAGGTAGATAGAAGTAAAATGCAGTGCAAGTCTCAATTGCAGAGATTTGAAATCTGCTGCTTTTCTTTATGCTGGGAAGGCTAATATTATCTCTTTGACTAGAAAACCACAGGTGATAAGTATAAGAAAATGAATTTATAAAAAATTAAATGCAATACACTAGTCACTATTATCTTGTATAGCATTTCCCAAATTTTGTTTAGATGAACACATACCCCAAGATATGTCTTTTAAAAAGGGCTATGTGGTTGAATAAATTTGAAAAAAAATACTTGAGGAATAGGAATGTGGGTTTATTACCAACCACAAATTATAAATTTACCAAGATTGAGAGTACAATAAAAGTCCCCTTAGCACTGATTAACTAAGCTGAACATGATTTGTTCATTCTTGGATGATTCAGAAAGTACATCAAGATCTTTCTTTGTCTTGTTTTCCCTTTCTATATTCTCTGCCTAGGTGATTTCATCCATTTCCATGGCTTTAAATGCCATCGATGAGCTGAGGACTCCCACATTTATCTTTTTAGTCAAAACCCCTTCTCTGAGTACATTCAAAGAGCCCTGACAGTTCTTTTTTGATGTTTCATAACATTTAAATATTAACATTTCAATCCAGAAATTTTAATTATACCCCTCATCTCCAAATATTCTCCTACCAGTCTTTCCCATTTCAACAAATGGCATCACCATTTACTTATGCTGGTAAGTATTGATTCTTCTGTTACATCTGACCCATTAGTGAGTTCTGTTTGCTATTGATTTTCCTCCAAAATATATCTTGAACCCATCTACCAGTCCAAGACATTACTATCAGTTGTAAATAGGGAGGGAAAAATGTGTATCATGTTATTCTCTGAGAAATTAAAGCCCTATGAATGATTCTCATGCCTAAGATTTACTATTTTATACTTTTCATTTCCTCATAATTACCTGCATTAATGAAGGGTCGGAAATATAAAATCCCCTGAGATAATTTAGTTCAGGTGTCAGAAAACTATGACTATATGCCATATCTAGCCTGTCATATGTTTTTGAAAATGAAGTTTTATGGGAACACAAATGAGCCCATCCTTTTAAATATGGCCTATGGCTGCTTTCATGTTTCAAGAGCAGAGTTGAGTAGTTGTGACAGAGGCTGTATGACCCACTAAACCTAAAATATTTACTATCTGATCTCTCACAGAAAAGGCCAATTTGCTAAAGCCTGATTTAAATAACTACTGTAATACTTTCAAGATAGTGAATCTTTAGTATAAAAAATTAGTGAATCTGGGGCACCTGTGTGGCTCAGTCGATTAAGCATCTTACCGACTCTTGGTTTTGGCTTAGGTTGTGATCTTGGGGTCCTGGGATTGAGCCCCATGTCACTCCGTGCAGAGTTGCTTGAGATTCTCTCTCTCCCTCTCCCTCTGCCCCTACAGCTCATGCTCTTGCACACACACACTCTCTCTCTAAAATAAATAAATAAATCTTTAAAATAATTAGTGAATCTTTGAGTCATTATCATTTTCTTTTCTATATCAGATGAGGTTACATTTCTCAGGGGATGTCAAGGCATGAAGATCATCAGTGGAAAAAGAAAATCTTGAGTATCTATTTGATTACTTGTCAAAAGTAGCTTGTATATCCTGCCAACACCTTTAGGTGATGATGGTTGATCAAGGGTTTTAAATAAATGTGAATATACTCAATGTTTGATGTTGTATATTGAAGCCAACTTTTCTCTCCTTTTCCAATTATACTTAGGATCTTATATAGCAATAATTGATGGTAGAAAGTGTGTGGGACATGGATCAAAAGATCTACATACCACGTTCAAATATATCCCTTATTAGCTAATGACCATGATCACATTTAACTCTCTGATACTCAACTTTTGTATCAGTTAGGTTGAGACTAAAAATACCCAATCATAGGTTATATGAAGAGGTTCTGGGTAAGAAGAGATATTTTTAGAATCTTATACAGTTTTTGGCTGCTAGTATTATTTCTCCTAGCCTCTCCCAACTCCTTAGCCATGCAGATCACCTCACTATTCCTCTTCAATGGATCTATTCTCACATTGTTTGTTTTTTCAATGGTGTGCTGAATATTCTCTGCTGGATTCCCAAACTCCCACAGAGATACTCTTATCTGTGAGTGAATGTTGAAAGCAATGTTCTGTGGGAAGATGATGGTAAAAAACTCCTATTTTGCCATCTTGCTGATGCCACTCTATAATATTGCCCCTTTAATTCCTAGCAGAAATTCTCCATTTCCATATAGCTTCAGCAATTAGTGTCTTTCCCCAGCACTTTCCTTCAGGGCACTGCCTAGGGAAAACAGAAACTGATGGAGAGATAAAGACTTTCCCAGACAAACAAGAGCTAAGGGAGTCAATTATCACTAGACCTCACTTATAAGAAATGCTAAAGGGAGTTCTTCAAGCTAAAATGAAAGTATGATAATTAATAATAAGAAAACATGAAAGTATCAAGCTCACTGGTAACAGTAAGTATATAGTCAAATTCAGAGTTTTCTAATACTGTAATGGGGAAGACCTGAAACTATAAGACTCTTAGAAGAAAACTTAGGGAAAAAGTTCCTTGACATAGGTCTTTGCAATGATTTTTTTTTTTTTTTTTTTTTTTTTTTTTTGGTATATGACCCTCAATGTATGGGCAACAAAATAAAAAATAAGCAAGTGCAAGTCCATCAAACTAAAAACCTGCACAGAAAAGGAAACAATCAACAAGTCCATCAAACTAAAAACCTGCACAGAAAAGGAAACAATCAACTTACAGAATAGGAGAAAATATTTGCAAACCATACATTTTTTAAAGGGTTAACATCCAAAATATATAAGGAACTCAAACAACTCAATGGTAGAAACACAAATAATCTCATTAAAAATGGTCAAATAAATTGAATAGACATTTATCTACAGAAGACATACAAATGGCCAGCAGGTACAGAATAAGGTGCTCACCCATCATCAGGGAATGCAAACCAAAACCACAATGAGATATCACCTCACACCTATTAGAAGGGCTATTATCAAAAAGACACTAGATAACAAGTGTTGGCAAGGATGTGGAGAAATGGGAATCCTTGTGCACTGTTGGTGGGAATGCAAACTGGTGCAGCCATAATGAAAAATAGAATGGAGGTTTCTTAAAAGATTAAAAATAGAACAACCATATGATCCAGGAATCCATCTCTGGGTATATTTGTGAAGGAAACAAAAATCAGTGTTTCCAAGAGATATCTGCACTTCCATATTCATTTCAGTGCTATTCACATAGCCAAGATATAGAAAGAGCTCAAGTGTCTCTCAACAGATAAATGAATAAAGAAAATATGGTAGATATAGATAAATAGATGATAGATAGATAGATAAATAGATAATAGATAGAATATTACTCAGCCTGGGAAAGGAAGCAAGTCCTACCATTTGTGATAATATGAATGAACCTGGAGGATATAAGTGAAATGATCCAGACAGAGAAAGACAACCTGATATGATTTCACTCATATGTGGAATCTTAAAAAAAAAAAAAAAAAAAAAGGCTTGTTAAACAGAAGAATGGTGTTTTTCAGGGATGGGGGAGGGGAAATGGGGAGATATTAGTCAAAGGGTACTGATTTTCAGTTATAAAATGAATTAGTTCTGGAGCTGTAATGTACAACATGGGGACTATGGTTAATAATACTGTTTGTATATTAGAAATTTGCTAAGAGAGTAGATATTAAGCATTCTCATCACACACACACACACACACACACACACAAAAGGTAACTGAGGTGATGGATGTGTTAATTTTCCTGGACATGGTAATCATTACCCATTGTATACATATATCAATTCCTCAAGTTGTACACTTTAAATATGTACAATATTATTTTCAATTATATCTCAATATAGCTAGAAAAAAATAATAAACTCTCATTGTCTTCATGGTCTTACTTTGCTTTAAAAAGAGATATTTATTCGTCATGAATATGAATCCAAGTGTTTGGATGGATATAAAAGAACCAAATACAATAGAAATTTAAGACTATTTTCCCCTATAGTATGAAAAATTTGATGTTTTGTATTTCATTGGACAAATTATCGAGCACTTTCTAGACCCCGAGGTGGTATATTTCATGATGTGGCTGCTGCATAGTTGCCATGATTGGGTTTTTCAAATAGTTAATTTAACTTCTTTTTAATATATATGAATTTATATGCCCCACAGGAAGAGAGCATAGATTATATAATTGTATTTATGAGTTTCCTGTTATTTTAATAAGTTCCATGATGAATGCAGATGTTTACTTGGAAAAAACAGAAGAAAATCTAAACCTCTTGGCTTCTGAGAGTGAACTTCATTATAAGGTTCAATCCAAAGTTATGAGATCAAGAAATATATTTTATGTTGAAAAATGAATAAACTAACAAGAAAAATAGTATTCAGGAAGTTTACTTCTCAACTATCAAACTGTGTGTCAGATGGGCTGAGTGTGATGCTGAAGCTCAAACAGCTAAATACACCATCTTATGACTCATTTCCTCTAGTTAGGCACTGAGTCATAACTCATCTTTGCTCATCATATCTATGCAAAATGTCTTAAGATGAACTCCAAAGTACCTTATGTTCTTCTTAATGAGGTGGGGAGGTCTTTAAGTACATTCCCATCTTTTTTTCAAATATGTATTAAGTTACTTTGATGAGCAATTACATGAGATACCATTACACATTGACTAG
This sequence comes from Halichoerus grypus, assembly GCF_964656455.1. Taxonomy (NCBI): domain Eukaryota; kingdom Metazoa; phylum Chordata; class Mammalia; order Carnivora; family Phocidae; genus Halichoerus; species Halichoerus grypus. Next base: position 179,627,684 of record NC_135715.1, on the reverse strand, counting down.
ATGGTTCATGCTCTTTCTCATTTTCCTTTCTTGTAAACTTTTTCTCCTTTAAACTTCCTCTAGCTTTTATATCACCCCTTCTGCCTCTAACACAATCCGAGTAAACTAACTTTGTTGGCTGGAACTGATTTGAAATTTCTTCATGCCTGAGATCAAGTTTGAAAACAGAGTCAAAAATCCCCTCCCTTTCTTATTTACTTATTTATTTAAATTCAATTAATTAACATATAGTGTATTATTAGTTTCAGAGGTAGAGTTCAGTGTTTCATCAGTCTTATATAATACCCAGTGCTCATTACATTACGTGCCCTCCTTAATGTCCATCACCCAGTTACCCCATCCCCCCACCCACTTCCCCTCCAGCAACCCTGTTTGTTTCCTATGATTAAGAGACTCTTATGGTTTGTCTCCCTCTCTGATTTCGTCTTGTTTTATTTTTCCCTCCCTTCCCTATGATCCTCTGTTTCGTTTTTTAAATTCCACATATGAGTGAAATCATATAATTGTCTTTCTCTGATTGACTTATTTTGCTTAGCATAATACCCTCTAGTTCCATCCACATTGTTGCAAATGGCAAGATTTCATTTTTTTCGATGGTGGAGTAATATTCATATATATATATATATCTCACATCTTTTTTATCCATTCATGTGTTGATGGACGTCTGGGCTCTTTCCATTGTTTGGGTATTGCGGACATTGTTCCTATAAACATTGGGGTGCAGGTGCCCCTTTGAAAAATCCCCTTCCTTTCAATGGTTACTTTCTTTTAGCTACCTGACAATTATCCCACCCACTCCTTAGACTTATTTTCTGAACCAAAACAATAATTTCTCCCTCTGTTGCAACCTAATGTACCTCCACCAGAGATGGGATGATGGAACCATTCCCAACAGCATGTTGTGATCAGATTCAAACACCAAGGCAGAAGTCAGAGAGGGAGACTACTTGAATTTGTTCTTGTACTATAATCAGGATAATAAAGGCATTAGCTCGACATATGTGCACAGACTTTATTACTCTGACAAATCTCCATTTCCTCTATTGGAGAGAAGGAAATCTTAGAGAAATTTTGAAAGGCCAGGAAAAAGAAAAAATGCGTGCTGGTTTTTATGGAATTGGGGGACCTCAAAAGATGCTAAGAACAGATTTGGACATATTTTGTAACAGTATTTGTGCTTGTTTGTAATGAACAAAAAAACCCGTCTTCTTAATTAGGATGAATGTAATTTGGAGGTAAGAAATAATCTCTGGGAAAGGAAATGACTTTGGGTTAATATACCTTAGATCTTGGCTTATTCTAAGAGTTTATACAAAGTCATTTTGAAGAATATATCCTATAGTTTCTCCTTCCTTAGGATAGTCATAACATTATTTAGTTATCACACAAAATCTGTGAATGACAATCAGAAGCATTTCCACGGGAAGTTCAGGATAAGCAGTCTTTCTCCTTGAGCACATTCTACAAATGTGGTTTTTTGTTCCCGCAACATTTTTATAAAGGGTATATGCCTAAAGTTAGCAGCACTGTATTATACACTTAAAAAATCTGTTAGAAGGACAGATTTCATGTTAAGTGCTCTTAACACACACACACACACACACACACACACACACACACTAACAACAAAGAAAAAAAAAATCCAAGGGGCAGGTGGAAACTTTTGGAGGCGATGGATACATTTATTACCTTGATTGTAGTGATGGTATCACAGGTGTATGCATATGTCCAAACTCATCAAATTGTATACATTCAACAGGTGCAGTTTCTTGTATATTATTCCAAAAAGCTATTTTTAAAAAAGAGTAACATATTAACTCAAAAGGGACAGCTCTGCTGAGAGCATGGTAGAAAAAGCAAGACTGTGTAATACAAGGTAGTTATGGGGATGGGGGGGCACACATAAGTTGTTCCACCAACTAAGGACAAATCCCCTGCCCCTCACCCCCACCTGATCCCAAGTATTGCTCACCTTAAACTTAGACTCTTAGTGTGCCTTAATGATGATGTAGGTACATAAAGTAATAGGTAATCTACTGCCTACATCAGGAGAACAGTGAGAATCTGTACTCTAGGCACAGGTGGCAAAACCATCCTTGGCCTCCCTCTCAGAATTGACCCTGGGAGCTGCTGTGTCAAAGGGAATTACCCTCCTGACCTGCAGGCCCAGATGAGTGTGGTGCCATACACCTTGGCAGACAACTTCTATCATCTTGTTGTAGATATAGATAGATAGATAGATAGATAGATAGATAGATAGATAGGTAGATAGATGATAGATAGATAGATGATGTTAGATAGATGATAGATAGATAGATAGATAGATAGATAGATAGATAGATAGATAGATGATAGATAGATGATGTTAGATAGATAAATAGATGATAGATAGGTAGATAGATAGATGATAGATAGATAGATGATGATGATAGATGACAGATAGATAGATAGATGATAGATAGATAGATTTTTTTTTTGACTCTGTGAAATGCATTACTTTTTTTTCTTTTCTGAGTGAAACTGATCTCTCAGCTTCTCCAGGGTTATCTCAATATTGATGAGAAAGTAGTTTGTTTTTTTCAAAACCCCAGGGGCCAGATCATACTGTTCCCTAGACTGAGTCATAAAAAAATGCTAAATGCATTACCTGTTCCTTGATGAAAAGCATGGGTGTGAGATCTCCTTGAAGTTCATATGATTCACAGGAAATGAATGAAAAAGACAGCCTTATGAAACAGTATCAATTCAATTTATCTTTCCCCCTGATAATTACAAGGCCTCGATTTCATTTGGGTTCAGCGTGTTTAATGAAGAAAGATCAGTTTCTATGGAGAATCATTTCACTGGAATAGATGAACTAATAACTGTGCTAAAGACAAATATCTTTTAGCTGTGGAAGTTATACTTTTCCTTTAGTCATTTCTAAAATCATGCTACAGTCCCAAAAGTATTCAGTGTCTCAAAGTGCTGGTGAGATTGGAAGCCATGATGGATGTTCATCCTTATTTTAGAGAGTGAGAGCCTAAGAGAAAGAAATGTTGGAAAATTTTATCAAGTAGTGACATATTGGGGATGGACCAGGATATAATGACTGTGAATTCCACTGACTCCTATCAGAGCCTTTAACAAGATATGTTTCATTTGACACATTGCCATTACCTCATGTTGATATTCACAGACCATTTCATCTTGCATTTGGAGATGCCAAGATCATTTCCAAAAGGGAAAGGATTTTCATCACTATAATTAAAATTTTACAATAAGAAATAGACTAAGATATGTAGTGTGTTCTCTCTCTTTTTTGAACAGATAAGCCTAAAATGCTAAGTAAAAAAATGTGGCCGAACACAGCCTCAGCTATTATGCATAATTATGGGGGCTGTATGTCTGTCAGTTCTGAAAATGTGTGAATGTATTAAAAAGTTTCAATCCCCAATACTTGGAGAAGTATTTGTTCATTGTTCATTGAATAGGGTCGCCTATTAGAAGCAGAGGATAAACAATTTGTGGACAAAATAACATGACTTAGTATAGAAACACTAGATGAGTAGACTACTCTTGCCTTGTGCTAAATCATTTATGTTACAAAGATTCTGGAGGAATCTAAGTAGGAACCCACATTTTTTGTGAAGTTGCAAGTGCTTTCCAATTACGTAAAATGAAATCTCAGTGACCAGAGGGCTGGGTAAGTGCCTTAGTCATTGTTTGAATCACTTGAAATGTAACACAGAGAAGAGGAAGAGACAAGACTTCCTTGTTTCATTGAGAGTTGCTGTTCGCAATAAGGGCTGTTCTTCAAGCTTGCCCTCTATGATCTGGGGTTATCAGCCTCGGGTCTTGTCAGACACCTATAAATCTTTAAACACAGATGTCTGAGTCCCACCCAGACCTATGGAATCTGAATTTCAGGTGGTAACAGTCTGGCTTCTGTAATTTGGAAAGCTCCAATCATGATTCAGAAGGACAGCCTGAGTTGAAAATGGGTCCCTGGAGTTTTATGGATGGATGTGGGCAAAGGCTTACTACCCTCTCCGCTTTGCCTTCTGTCCTAGAACAAATAAGTCTATGCGTTTTTACATTTGGGTTTCCTTGTGTGAGAGGTTAAAGATCATCAGCGTGAAGGGATCCATGCTTTCCCATCCCTTGGCCCCTGCTTAGCTTCTTCCTGCTCCTCTCACTCTGAAGAGAGAACAGAAACAACTCATGAGCATGCGTCCTCCTTGGAGAGAGAGGAGGAACATGTTGGGAAGAGAGAGAGAAGGACATTATGGGAGGAGAGAAGGACTCAAGGCACCTAGATAGTGGGGCAGGGTGAGCTGGTGACACGGTTCTTCTTTTGGGTGGAGGACAGTAGAATGAAAGACTTCCAGGATTAGACAGGGTGATACTGGAGGTGGAGACTGGGTACAAGACTTTATATATTGTTTTGTAGACTAATTCTTGGATGATATTAAATGTTTGAGAAGGAAGACAGATGGAGAACTCTAACTAGGTCATGTTTCTTTAAATGTGTTTTTCCTGGAATGGATTAGGGAGGAGGGTGATTTATCAGTTAGGAATGCTGAAAGCTTTGGTGGGCTTCTTAATGATAGCACTGATCCTGGCTCTTTCTGTTGTTCTACTTTTTCAGCCCTAGCGTGCTGGTCTTTTGTCTTTATACTTGCCCCTCCACCGTCACAAGACAGCATCACAACCAGTTTCAAAGCATAAAGAAGGGCTGAAGCCAGGAGCCTGGAGCTTGCATAAGCTCCTTTTATAAAGAAGCCAGAGTTTCCCAGTCCCACTAGTGAACGTGCCCTGCAACTTATTTGCCAAATTGGGTCATAGTGCCTTGTTGCTAGTAGCTGTGTGGGAGTCTACAGAAGTGGGTATTTAGCTTTCCCGGCCTCAACAGTGAAACACAAAAAGGGAGAGAAAGGCTAGAATTCGCTGCCGAGTAAGCCAACCAACAGAGTGTGGCATGACATATCACAGCTTCACAGGGCTTACACTTGATGCCAAAAAATAACCAAAAAATGAGACCCTGCAAACGAAATTGGGAAACTACTGTCTTAGCGTAGTTTTCAGAATCATTTAAGACTTGTTGGAAGAAGATGTCTGGACCTCGGTCCCCATATTCCGATTCGGTAGGTTTCAAGTGATGTAGGAAGTGTAGATCACACATTCAGAATCAATGGTTTTGAGACATAGGCTGAAGTTGTTTCAGTGGTCCTGAAACTGGCTGAATGTTAGACCCTTTGGAAGCTTTTTAAAAATATCAGAGTAATGCCTTGTGCATGGGCTCTTTTCCCAACTAATTAAATCAGAAAATCTGGGGTTGAGAAATTAGCACCATTCAAAATCTCCCAAGGTGATTCTAATATGCAGTCAGGGATGAGAATCTCTAACTTAAAAGTTCTACAGACCAACAAGCTTCTTGCACAAATAGGAAAGCCAGGGACAGCTGGGTGGCAGAAAGATGTAGCAACCTCTCCATGCTGGCTCTCGGAAATCTTTGAGAGGGATAAATGGAGACGAGAGAATAAAACAGGCTGGCAACCTTAGATAAGGTAAAGAACAACTGAAATGCAAGAAATAATAGCAAATATGAGGTATCTCAAACATTTCAGTCTTTTTTGTCTTTTAATACTGATTTTATTTTTATTCATTTATTTTTTAAGATTTTATTTATTTGACAGAGAGAGACACAGCAAGAGAGGGAACACAAGCAGGGGGAGTGGGAGACGGAGAAGCAGGCTTCCCGCCGAGCAGGGAGCCCGATGTGGGGCCAGATCCCAGGACCCTGGGACCACTACCTGAGCCGAAGGCAGACGCCTAACAACTGAGCCACCCAGGCGCCCCTTAAATACTGATATTAAATACTGGTTTTAGATGCAGGCATTTAAATATTGCTTTTAAGGTTATTATATCATTTGGTGTGATTTGTCCCTGGCCACAAATTTATTAATATTTACATAGATCTTGTGATTAAGTGTTCATTTCGTTCAGGGAAAAGAAATACTGTTAGAAATGGCCATCTCTGGAATAATTTTCAATCTTTATCCGTAGATAAACTCCTTAGTTGTCCACAATGATACCTAGTGTAGACTAGTTAAAGCTGCAGGACTGGCTCTTTGGGATCTGAAGACTCTGGTCTTCAACAGCAGGTTTAGCAGACTAACTGGACAATTTCAAATTCTTAATAGTAAATCTAGTAGCATTTGGCTAGTGGAACAAGAATAAAAAGAAATATATATATGTGTTTAACTACCTATGTAAAACACCAGCCTGGTATTCTAGAAAGGGTGTTATTTGTGAGAAATGCTGTCTGTGTGATACACTGATGCTTCCAAAATATCAGCCAAAGTGTTGAGGAATGTGATTAGTTCATGCATGTTCCCAGACCAGCTCTGTGGCCAGGGAATGAATACCCTTTCCGGTGTTGCCGGTTGCTGCTTCCTCGTAGGAAAACAATGAAAAAGTGAGTACACGAGAAGAAACTAAAGGAAGAAATTAAATTCTATCCTTCAAACATGGATAAGGCACCAGCTGGGTCAAGGAAATGTTCAAGAAGAGAAGGAGAAGATGAACAAGAAATAAATCCTACCTGCAGGAGAAAGCATACATGATGAATAACTAGGAAACAGAAGTATCATGAGACATTCAAAAGTCATTCAATGTAAATCACCTTTGTAAATTAAGAGGAGAGAGATTTACATTCCACCTTGGAATTTGGAGATGATTTTAAATCAGGTGGTAGTTTTTTGTTTTGTTTTTTTTCAAGATTTTATTTATTTATTTGAGAGAGCGAGAGCAAGCGCATGAGTGAGGGGAGGGGTAGAGGGAGAGGGAGAAACAGACTCCCTGCCAAGCAGGGAGCCCAACGCGGAGCTCCATCCCAGGACCCTGGGATCATGACCTGAGCTGAAGGCAGACGCTTAACCAACTGAGCCACCCAGGCACCCCTGAAGTGGTAGTTTTGGATGTAAGAAATGAAGCATGATGTTATGGGCTGAATTGTGTTCATATGTTGAAGTCCTAAGCCTCAGTAGCTCAGAATGTGAACTTATTTGGAAATAGGATGGTTGCAGATGTAATTGGTTAAGATGAGGTCACAATGGAATAAGGTGGGTCCTTACTCCAATAGGATTGGTGTCCTTAGAAAAAAAGGGGAAATTTGGAGATAGACACACGCAGGGAGAATGCCATGGGAGCATGAAGGCAGGGCTTGGGTGGGATGCATCTAACAAGGCTAGGGACATCTAAGATGGCTAGCAAACCAGCAGAAACTAGGGGAAGAGACTGGGACAGATTCTCCATGAGAGTCTTCAGAAGGAACTAACCCTGCCGAAACTTGCTCTTGGACTGCCACCCTACAAAGCTGTGAGACGATACATTTCTTTTGCTTAAGCCACCCTGTTTGTGGAACTTCGTTACGGCAGCCCTAGCCAACTAATACACTTGGGTATTGTTTTGACAGACAACAGGAAAAGGTATACCTGGAAGAAGGAACGACGTGAACAACGACACAGAGGTAAAAGGGTGTTCTGGTAACAGGTGCAAGGTAGTTGTGACACGAAGTCAGTGTGTGTGCACGGGGGGAAAGATGAAGAGTGGCCGGAAAGGCATGTTGGGGAAAGATCGTGAACATTGTTAAGGGCTATGGATCTTTTTCTGTGGGTGTGGAGGGGCTGCTGAAGGTTTCTAAGAGGGAGGATGAGATGTTTAGAGCTATCGAAATTATTTTTATCTACATGAAACACTTTTGGAGAAAAATCTTTGAGGAAACTGTAACCCAGTGTAATCCAGTGTAAGGGAACTGAAAAACTCACTTTAGCCTATAAATGATGAAGCCTTATTTCTGTCCAGTTGTGCCCAATTCCGTTGAATACGCACATGCTGTTGTCTTACACCTCACCTTTAGCAAACGTCACTATGCTGCTCTGTAGGAGGGCTTTCCGAACAGCCCCTCCGTCCCTGGATTGTACCAGAAATTAATCACACAGACCTTTCAGACTCCTAGCTTCCTGCATATAGTCGGCAGATGTAGATGTAGATTGTATAGATGACAGAAGAATTGGCCAGCGTATGAGTTTAAAAGGACAGGAATTGTTCGATGGGCTGAAAGGAACACCGTTGTTGTACACCTCATTTCCCTCCGTTCTGTAATCCACAAAGCCAGGTAGTTGTGACACGAAGTCAGTGTGTGTGCACGGGGGAAGCTAACTCATGTGTTTGTTGTGAAGATGAAATGGGAAGATGCCCGTAATGTGCGTAGAGAATGCTCAAAAATGTCAGGTGTTGGTATTTCTGGCAGGACTGGAGGAGCTGGGATTCAAATCCCTGCGTTTTGACTCCAAATTCTGTGTTCTTTCTACCCCTTTGCTCTGCTTCCTACGTGGTATTGATCCGTAACAATAACAGGCTTTATGCTTCACTCCTACTGCTTTCTTATCATTACTTCTCTCTCCTGATACATGTTACACCAGTGTCTTTCCATGCAAACTCCTCATCCGTGACAGACATTGACAAGACTCAAGGGGCCCTCCGGGCCTCTGTGAGGAGGGGTTGAGAGCTGCCAGTGTGGTGAACAAGCAGGGAGTGGGCAGCTGGTGTCTCATATAGTCGTAGCGTTGATGGATTGAGCTGAACAGACTGCTCTCTAGAAAGGGTATAATCCCAGGGAACTGGGAAACTCTTGCATGCATGCAGTCAGGAGACTACATATTGCTGCAAACAGCATATCCTTGAGTTGCAGAGAGAGGCTTTCTCTTACGGTGTTGCAAGATCCCATCCTGGCAAATGCTAGTAACGAACTATGTCTGGAAAATAAAAACAACTGGGCATCTGGTTAAACATGAAATTTAACATCTGGCAAGAAGCAGATTCCTGCCAGGGGCTCTTCATGTTTGGTTCTGCAAGTGATATGTATAAGTAGAAGTTCTGTGCTTGGCATCCTTGCAGATGGTCCATTGCTTAGAGAGTTTGATATGCATAATGACCGATGTTCAGAGAGAAAGCTGTACCTAACAATTCCTTTATTTAAAAGGAAAACATTCTACCATCAATTAACCTATGTATCAATCAGGAGAGCTAGGTTATACAGCGGTAAAGAACATTCCCCAAATATTACGCCATGACATATGACATATGTCATATGGCTACGACAATGTAGTTTTATTTCTCACTGTTACTTGGCAAAAATCCAACAAATTTGTAGTTTTCTTCCCCATAGTAATATCTTTTTTTTAAATTGAGTTTAACGTGGCAATCGTGAGACTAGTACTTTGCATATAATATCTTTTTAAATCTCATATAACTCTACAAGGTTGATGTTATTATTTCCTTTTTGCAGATATGAAATTGAGACACAAGTTCAGCGAGTAAGTGGTAGACTGGTTTGGAATCCAAATTTTTCTAATGCTAAACCTGTTGTTTTTAACTACTGTTTAGCTACTCTTTTAAATATAACCTTCAGGTTTTAATTTTTAAATATAACTTCACTGGGGCACCTGGGTGGCTCAGTCAGTTAAGCATCTGATTGTTGTTTTTGGCTCAGGTCATGATCTCAGGGTTGTGAGATCGAGCCCCAAATTGTTCTCCATGCTGGACATGGAGCCTGGTTAAGATTCTCTCTCTCTCTCCCTCTGCCCACCCCTCCCCCCCAAATGTAACTTCACTAGTGTCATCTTTCCAATATTTCTGGGGGAAAGGAAGATCCAAATGTCATTATTTTGCTGTATAGATTGGCAAATCAAGGCATAAAAGATTATGTGTCGATCTTGGCCAATACACTTAGTGATAAAGTTAGATATAGAACCTTAAGCAGTGTGCTCACATCAGAATAACTGTGAGTAGCTTGTAAAAATGCAGGTGTCAAGGCTCCCCCAGGGGTCCTGGGGTGAGTCCCATTCTGGTAGTGAAAGAAGGGCACTTGGAGAATTCCTGAGTCTTCAACTCTCCCAGTACTATTCCCACGAGGCCATGTTGTCAACGAAAGTTGAAAAACTATCCAGGAGACATGGTTGAAACTCTGCAGGTCTGCTAATGTTTTGCCCAGAGAGACTGCCTGAACTTGAAGATTGAATCTGAGAGCATTGTGAATTTTCTCATTGACCTCCATCTGTAGCGTTAGCTATATGGCAATAAACTGCCACTGTTTATAGCATATTCAAATCTAGATTCCTGAGAAGGCAATTAGCCTAATTAGTTCAGTAATGAATAATGTTAACCTTTGTAATATCATTATAGAGTCCGTGATACCAGTTTACTTCTGTCCTTCAATTTTATATGTCATTAGAAATTGAGATGGAAGTGTGTTCCTAACTCAAAACATCTGCTCAATTAGGTGGGGCATCTGAGCAATAAAAATGTCGGTCAGGTGACTCCAAGGCAAAAATACCTGACGGATTATTATTATTTTTTATCTTCTACATTTTTGGGGGGGCAGGGGAGAGGGAGAGAGAGAATCCCAAGCAGGCTCCATGCCCAGCATGGAGCCCAACTCAGGGTTTGATCTCATGACCCTGAGATGATGAACTGAGTCGAAATCAAGAGTCAGACACTTACCTGACTGAGCCACCTAGGTGCCCCCCTGATGGATTTCCTATTTCAAATATGGCTATTTCAGCATGTGGCAAAATTGCTTAAAAGTAAAAATTACGTACTTTGATTTCTTGCTGAAATGTCATTGGATGGTTGCAGATTAGTTTACCAAAAGTTGATTCACTTGTTATTTTTTACTTCCTAAGTTAGTGTTTTTAATTTGGTTTTCCATCAGTTTTTAAGAGCTGAGACACTTTAAAAATATGCAGATTCCCTGGTGCACTTTGGGAATCTGTAGTGTAATCTGCCATCTAGGACAATTTAGCCCTCATGCACAGCCTTACCACCCACCTGTAAGTTAATGACTCCCAAAAAGTTGACAGCATCACCCTTTGAGGTCTTGGAATATTTACCTGTAAGGCTTGGGTTAGCTAGAGTCTGTCTCATCATATATGAACTCTCCATTAGAGCAAAGTTTACAGCTTTTTCTTTATTTTTTTATATCCCCCACACTTTAATTTTGCTTTTCCAGTAGCGGTGACCCATTGTAAACTAACATGCAGAGCCCAGCTGCTCCTGTGAATTTAAAAAAGATCATACATTTCTGTACACAGCAGACCAAATAGATTAATGAAGGAAAATTTTGGGAAATGAGACTTTCATCCAAAAGACACATCCCTTACCGGGTGACTATAATAAGCGGAGTAGACATAATCTGCCCAGCAATTTAGCTTTGCCCTTTTACCTAAGACTTGTTAGCAAAATTGCTGCTTTCTGCCTTTTTGATACTTTCCCAAATTAGGAAGATGAGACATACAGGATCCTTCATGGGGGAAATCAAAAGCAGTTCATACACATAACTTCCCAAATTCTTTCAAGGATATCAGAGGAGAATCTTCAATCACCAGTTTAATAGTTTAGAAGCAGAGTAAGTCACTTCTTCAGACATGGTGTAATTCACATGATTTAATTTTCTTTAAAAGTCAACAGCACCAAAATAATTAAATGACTATTAGAACCTGTGTTTTTTTATTGACAACCTAGAGATTATACATATAAAAATAAAATAATATATGTATAATCTCTAGGTTATATATAAAATAACATGATTTCTATAACACAAGGTATACAACACAAAATACACATCTATGTGTATAATATGACATTATTCTGTTCCCAGCATGTTACAGTTCACAGTTTCATTTGGAAGTCAGTTACTTGGAACTTGGAAAAATGCCTGATTTCTGATATTATATTACTTATTATTATATTATAATATCTGTATATTTTACATTATAAGGAAAGTATGTATTATATCTTAAATTATGTAATAATTTATATTTTTTTATAACATATCATTATGGTATTGTTTTCTGACACTACAAAATGTGGCTAACTCCATGGTTAACCTACATAGCTATGGGTTTTTGTTTATATTTGGCAATAACATTTTTCCCATTATTATTTATTTCTACTACCTAATAGCACCATTAAACCACAGGCTAACTATGCTTTGATGTACACAACTAATAGATATTACAGAGTTATAATGAAAAATGTCCTGCAGTAACAAGGGAATGTGGTGATTGGTGACTCTTCCTCTGGAGGCGAACTGGCAGATGTCTAGGTCTTTGGACGAAGGGGGCTCTCCGGGTGGCATGGTTTGGCCATTGGTCTGTGTGGATATTTAAATGCCCTGTATCTATAAAAAATGGAGACTCTGCCTTAATTGTAATGATAGTGATGAAAATAATAATCATAACAAGAATAACATCTTCCAAGTGTTTAAGATATGGAGGCACCATGTTAAGACCTTAAAATATTTTATCTCCTTAATCACAACTTTATGAGGTGGTTACTGGGGAAACTGAGCCTTGGGGAGGTTGAGTGAGTTGCTTTTTATCCAAAAGTCATTGTGAACAAAGGTCATTGAGAAAAGCCAGGGCTTGTGCAAACTGCCTCTGTCAAAAGCATGTTGCTTCTCCAATGTGCTGTAATATCTATATATACTTCTATTTAAAAAAAAGATTATGCAAGTTATCCATTTTGTACCAAAAAAACAGTAAATAAAATCAGCATGTAGGGAAAGATCACAATCTTACCATTCATAAATAACTACTGTGAGAACCCTTTCTAACTCCCTGAGATGCAACATTAGATGGAGAATCTCTTCTTAGGGAGTCCATGACAATACGTTTGGCCTGATCCAACTTTGCATTCCTTCTACCATAATCCCACACCCTTAGTATCCATTCCCACACATAGTCTCCAGATTTCTGATGTATACATTAGACAACTTAAGTAGTTCTTTTGGAGTGTAGTGCACTTCCTCACATTTTATACCTCTGGGACCTGAGTCTTAGTTGCAGGTGTGGAAGCAAAGAACAGAGGTGGCAGCGGTTCCTGAGCAGACTTAGCTTTGTCTTTCATGGCAGCTACCTCAGGGGAGGCCATTACTATTTCCTCAGGCAGTGCAGGATTAATCCCTTCAGAGGGAGGTGAAGAGGTCACTTCCTCTGTGGGTGGAGGGGCTGAGACGGCTGGGGGTGGAGAGATTGCTTCCACTGGCAAAAAAAGACTTATCGGAATGTAGAAGAAAGTTTCTCCTCACTCTAGGATGATACACATTTTCTCCTATATATTCTCTCGTAATTTTTGGTTATATTTTTGACATTAACCTTTTTTTTCTCTTTGGGATTTATTTTGGTGTGGGAAGTGAGGTGGGAAACTCTTTCCTCATTTTATACTTTTCAGAGCATTTTAATATAAATTAAGGCATTTTGTCCTTGTGAAGTAGGAGCTATATTATTTCTTGTATTTTATGCATATGAACTCAGTAATTCAGACATTTCAAGTGATTTGTCTATGATAACATATTCAGCTAATGGCAGAATCAGGACTGGAATCTAGATCACAGTCATCTGTCCAGAATTCTTCATACCCCATTAGCTTGCTTTTTGGTATTAGTTACAGACAGTTCTCTTTTCTGCACTACTTTTATTACTCACTGGAAGTGAATTTGGTCATCAAGTTTCTGAAATCATTACTGAAAGCAGTTTATGACATTATTGTTGAGAATTACAGCTTTTTTGAAGTCCCTGGTCTGTCACTAATAGTATGATTTCAGGCACGTTATTTCACCTCTAATAACAATGACAATAACTGTTGACATATGCTGACCTTTTTCATGTGCCAGGTTCCATGTTAAGTGCTTAAAATTGGTTATCATCTAATCCTCACACACCCCTCCACCCCCCAGGAGTAGACATTATTACTGAAATGCATAATATACAGCATAGCAACCATTTTCCAAATTTTGGGTTTCTGACACTCCCTTTACCACTCTTAAAACTTCTTGAATACCCCAAAGAGCTTTTTTTTTTTAAAGTATCATTCATTCATTCATTCATTTTTTTTTTTAAGATTTTATTTATTCATTTGAAAGGGAGAGAAACACAGAGAGCACAAGCAGAGAGAGAGGCAGAGGGAGAGGGAGAAGCAGACTCCCCACTCTAGGATGATACACATTTTCTCCTATATATTCTCTCGTAATTTTTGGTTATATTTTTGACATTAACCTTTTTTTTCTCTTTGGGATTTATTTTGGTGTGGGAAGTGAGGTGGGAAACTCTTTCCTCATTTTATACTTTTCAGAGCTCGATCCCAGGACCTGGAGATCGTGACCTGAGCCGAAGGCAGATGCTTAACCATCTGAACCACCCAGGCGCCCCTCCAAAGAGCTTTTGTTTATGGGTTATATTTATCAATATTTACCCTGTTAAAAATTGAAACAGAAAAAAAGTTAGTATTTATTTACTATTTCCTTTAAAGAGGGAAGAACAATCACAAACCCATTATTTGTCAACCTATCATTTTTTAAGCAAAAATAGCTATCTCTCCCCAAAGCATGACATTCTTTTTCATTTTCCAGTGTTTCTTTAATGGCTGCTTTAATAGAAGGACTGCAGGTTCTCGTGGGTTTTTTCCACATTTAATTTGCAGCAATATCACATACCACGTAGCCTCTGGAAAACTCCCAGTGTAACGCTCATGACAGAATGAGAGTAGAGGAACAAGTAATATCTTAGTATTCTTATTAAAATAGGTTTGGTGTTGAGGAACCTCTGAAAGGCTCTTGTCTTTCTCTGAAGAATCACTGTCGTGTCGCACGATGGGTAAGAGGGCTGTGCTGCTGTGGAGCTGGGTCCCTGGGTTTTAATCCCAGCCTCACTGTTTACTCACTGTGGGATCCTGGGCAAGTTATTTTGCATTTTTTAGCACAGTTCCATGTCTGTAAAATGGGGGTTACAGTAGTAAGGATGAAATCAGTTAAAGTATCCAAAACATATAAAGCAATGCTTGGCAAAACAATCACTTATATGCAAGAGCTTCATTATTTTATTTTTTATTTTTTTTAGAGAGGGAGAGAGAGGGAGGAGGGGCAGAGGGAGAGGGAGAGAGAAAATCCTAAACAGGCTCCATGCCCAGCATGGAGCCCAACCCAGAGCTCAATCCCGCAACTGTGAGATTGTGACCTGAGCCGAAATCAAGAGTCAGATGCTTAACTGACTGAGCCACCCAGGTGTCCCTATTATTATTATTATTATTATTATTATTTATTCTCCCCTTTCTACACTGAGAAACCTGAGATTTGGATCACATCTCTGTCAGTTTTTAGCTATGTAATTTCCTCAGCTTTGGGATCCTCGGATTCCCTCACCTAGAAGATAAGAGTCACAAAAGTAGCCACCCTGAGGAGTTATACTGAGCTTTAAATGAGACAACACATGACAACACATGTCAGATACTTAGCACAGTGACCGTCAGAGAGGAAACACTTACTATGTGTTTGTGGTAACAATTGATATAATTGTTACTTCCTTTAAATAAGACATTTTATATATGTGTATGTATATATAAGCCCCCACACACTAAGAATATATCTAGTGGCCTACGGAGACAAGCAAATAAACCATGGCATGGCCAAAACAGTCAGGTTGGTCGACTTAATTAGATTTCCAGCCTCTCACATTGTCATTTTAGCTGGGATGCTTTGAAATCCACAGTGAACCTTGTCTTTTATTAATATTCAGAGGCAGGAGCCTATGGGTGCATATCTAATAGCAATCTCCTAACAATTACAATTATTTGAATACTAGTAGATCTCCACAAAAAGCTCTTCTCATTTTGCTTTTTATTAGGAATCTCTGAACTGTTGCCTACCGACAATCAAATCTGAAAAATCCAACTCCAACATGGCTGAATGGCTGATGGGTTTTTTGAAATGACAGCCTTTGGATTAATTAGAAATTAAAGCAGCACGTCACTTCACATGTAAAGCTGAAAGTGGTCCATCTAAACATCCTCCTCAGATAATTAAAATGTGATGTGTCATACCAGTTGGTTGACTTTGATATTTTTGTTTTTGTTGTCATAGTGTTACCTCAGGAAGGTTTTCTTCCATGCAAATTATTATTACTTATAAATTTTAGCTTTACTGTTATAGCTTTGTAACAAGAGAAGGGAAATAAACCACAACACCTTTGTTTTGTGAATAAAATAAATTCTCTATAAAAATATTAAGACTTGTATGGATGGCTCTTTAAGAAAAACACTAGGCTAATATAGAAACTTCTGTAAACATCTAGAGTTTTTGGATAAAATTAAAATAAGAAACTTAAAAAAAAAGCATGGCATATTAGTCCTGGTTCTCTAGTGAAACAGGCCCAATAGAATGCGTGTGCGTGTGTGTGCGTGTGCGTGTGTGTGTGTGTGAATGCGTGTGTGTGTTTATTTCTTAAAGAAATGGGTTCAGGCAATTGTGCAGGCTGACACAAAGTCTGCAGGGTAGGCTGGCAGGGTAGAGACCCAGGGAGGAGTTAAAGTTGCAGCTTGAATCTGAAGACAGTCTGTTGGTAGAATTCCCTTTTCCGGGGTGGCTGGGTGGCTCAGTCGTTAAGCATCCACCTTCGGCTCAGGTCATGATCCCAGGGTGCTGGGATCAAGCCCACATCAGGCTGCCTGTTCAGCAGGAAGCCGCTTTCTTCCTCTCCCACTCCCCCTGCTTGTGTTCCCTCTCTTGCGTTCTCTCTTTCTGTCAAATAAATAAAATAAAATCTTAAAAAAAAAAAAGAATTCCCTTTTCCTTGGAGGAAGTCAGTCTTTTCATAAGGCCTTCTACTGATTGGATGAGGCCCACCCACATTATGGAGGATTATCTGCTTTACTCAAAGTCCACTGATTTAAATCTCATCTAAAAAAAAATACCTTCACAGTGACATCTGAAGTGGTGTTTGACCAAATATCTGGGTATCGTGGCTTAGCCAAGTTGACACGTTGAATTAACCATCACAATGGCTGACTTTACCAGAAGGACAAAGGAACAGTACATAAACTGGAATTGTAGAAAATGTTGATCGCCACAGCATGGAGCCACATGGTAGGTATGGTCATGGCATAGGGCTATGCAGAGGCAGAGGACAGTGACCCCCCCTTTTTTTTTTGCTACTATCACCTTTAATTCCATTTTTCCATTTCATTTTTAAAGCACTTTATTGAGATATAATTGATATACAAAAAACTATACATATTTAATGTATACAATTTGATGAGTTTTGATGTGTCCATACACCCATGAAACCATCATTATGATCAAAATAATAAACATATCCATCACCTTCAAAAGTTTTCTCATGCTCACTTATTTGTTTTTTAAAATATTTTATTTATTTGAGAGAGAGAGAGAGTATGCAAGCATGGGAGAGGCACAGAGGGAAAGGGAGAAGTGGATTCCTCGCCAAGCAAGTAGCCAGATGCGGTGCTCTATCCCAGGACCCCAGGATCATGACCTGAGCTGAAGGCAGGTGCTTAACTGACTGAACCATCCAGGCGCCCCCATGTTCTTTGTTTTTGTTTTTTGGTAAGAACACTTAACAAGAGCTCTATTCTATTAATTTTTTAAAGTGCACAATACACTATTGTTAACTGCAGGCACTATGTTGTACATCAGGTCTCTAGAACTTACTCATCTTGTAGAACTGAAACATTATACCCATTGAAAATAACTCCCCATTTTCCTTCCCTCCGACCGTTGGCAACAACCATTCCACTCTCTGCTTCTATGAGTTTTACTATTTAGATTTGTCATATGAGTGCGATCACACAGTATTCATCCTTCCGTGACTGCTCATTTCACTTAACATAATATCCTTTAGGTTCATCCATGTTCTTGCCAATGGCAGGATGTCCTTCTTTTTTTAAGGTGAAATAATATTCCATTGCATGCATATACCACATTTTCTTTACCCATTTATCCAACGATGGACACTTAGATTATTTCCATATATTGGCTTTTGGGAATGATGCTACCATGAACATGAGAATGCAGATATCTCTTCCAGATCCTGGTTTCTTTTTTGATATATATCTAGAAGTAGGATTGCTGGATCATCTGCTAATTCTGTGTTTAATTTTTTGAGGAACTTCTACACCGTATTCCACAGCAACTGCACCATTTCACATTCCCAAAACAGTGTATAAGCATTCCAATTTCTCCACCAATATCTGTTACCTTTTTTTTTTATAATAGCCATCCTAACAGGTGTGAGGTGATATCTCACTGTGGTTTTATTTATTTTTATTTTTTTTAAAGATTTTATTTATTTATTTGACAGAGAGAGACACAGCAAGAGAGGGAACACAAGCAGGGGGAGTGGGAGAGGGAGAAGCAGGCTTCCCGGGGAGCAGGGAGCCCGAGGCGGGCCTCGATCCCAGGACTCTGGGATCATGACCTGAGCTGAGGCAGATGCTTGATGACTGAGCCACCCAGGTGCCCCTCACTGTGGTTTTAAGCTGCATTTCCTTGGTGCTTGGGTGGCTCAATTGGTTAAGCATCTCCCTTCTCCCTTTAGCTCAGGTCATGATCCCAGGGTCCTGGGATTGAGCCCTACATTGGGCTCCCTGCTCAGCGGGGAGTCTGCTTCTCCCTCTACCCCACCCCCATGCTCCCCTCCCCCCCACTCATGCTCTCTCATGCTCTCTCCCTCTCTCAAATAAGTAAGTAAAATCTTTTAAAAAAAACTTTATTTCTCTAATGAGTAGTGATGATGAGCACCTTTTCATGTAACTGTTGGCCATCTATATGCCTTCTTTAGAGAAACATGCATTCATGTCCTTTGCCCATTTTTTTTTTTTTAAGTAGGCTCTTCATCCAGCATGGAGCCCAACACAGAGCTTGAACTCATGAACGCGAGATCAAAACCTGAGCTGAAATCAAGAGTTGGATGCTTAATGGACTGAGCCACCCAGGTGCTCCCTTTGCCCATTTTTAAATTGGGTTATTAGTTTTATTTATTTTTTGCTATTGAGTTGTAGGAGTTTATTAAATATTTTGGATATTAATCACTTTCCAGATATATAGTTTGCAAATATTTTCTCCCATTTTGTAAATTGCCTTTACACCTTGTTGTTTCCTTTGTTGTGCAGAGCTTTTTAGTTTGATGTAGTCCCGCTTTTTTATTTTTGCTTTTGTTGACTATGCTTTTGGGGTCATATCTAAGAGATCATTACCAAGACCAGATCTTCCCCATGCTTTTTTTCTAGAAATTCTATAGTTAGAGGTCTTATGTTTAACTCTTTAATGTATTTTGAGTTCATTTTTTGTATATGTTGTAAGACATGGGTCCAATTTTACTCTTTTGCATCTGGATATCCAGTTTTCCCAGCACCATTTGTTAAAAATACTTTTGTTTCCCATTGTGTATTCTTGACACCCTTGTTGAAGATTAGTTGACTGTATGTGTGTGAGTTTATTCTGGGCTCTCTATTCTGTTCTATTTGTCTATATGTCTCTCTTTATCCCATACCATACTGTTTTAATTACTTTACAGATTCAATGCAATCCCTATCAAAATCCCAATTGTATTTTTTTTACAGAAATAGAAAAAAATCCTAAAATTCATGTGGAACCACAAAACCCCTACATATCCAGACCAAGGTTGAGAAAGAAGAACATAGTTGGAGGAGACAGTGTCTTGAGTGGGTGTGGGTTAAATATTGAAATTGAAGCTTCTGCATCAATTTGATGAGTGCAGTTCTAAGGAAAGTAGAACTTTGAAAAAGACAAGCCATGTCTTCACTCTGGAAGGCCACAACAAAGCTTATCTGAGGTATAGATCAGAGTGGGGAAAAAATAAGTCTCCCTTGAAATATAAAATCCATGAGCTCATAGATTTGGAGTCTGAATTTTAATTACCTTTGTGTTGAAGAAATCTCAGGATAAAAGATTAACGTAAAAATTAGACTCAGAGCAGAGATTCTACTGGGACAAGAAGTAGAAATAAGATGAAAACTTCTTCAGAGGTACATTTCAATAACCCTGACACTACAGAGAAAAACAAGTGTCCCTTAAAACAAGCGCAAAATAAAAATTAGAAACCATGCAAAAACACTCTATTATTTTTTATCAGATGGCAAAAAATAAAAGAGAGAGAGTCATGTCTCCTCCAGGAACTGGAAAGACTATGAACTGAGACAAACTATGACACATATTTAAAATGATTTAGAGAGAAAAATACGGATAAAATGCCTGTGGGTATAAAGCAATACATCATACATAGTCAGGTTTTAGAAAGAACAAAAGATAAATTACGGAAAAAGCAGATAGTCATTAAAATTAAAAACTCAGTGGGCAGATTAAATGTCAGAGTAGGCACAGCTAAAAGGAATATTAATGAACTAGAATCAGAGCTGAGAAAATTAGCAATAAAAATAATAACAATAACAATAAAAAGACCAACACCTACTGATCGTATACTCTGTGCCAGTCCCTGGAACTGCTTTGTGGTTAAGTTTTTTAATCCTTAGAGATACTCTTTGAGGAAAGCAGCAAGGATCCAGGTGGGTGAGATAGCAGATGTAATAGTTTTAGCTTAATCTAGAAATATACAAATATAAATTTGGGACGTGTTATGATCCAAAGTAAAATTATAGACGATGAGCAGTAACAACAGTTGTGTCTCAGAAAAGCTCTGTATTTGATCTACCCAATCCATAAGCCTGAGTATTTAAATTTTAAGATCAAAAAAAGGGAAAAGATGTATAGAAAAGAAATTCTAAATAATTTAAGGAACAATTAAAAGTTAGAACTCTTGAGTCAAGTTACCTATGTTCTAATTTAGATTCTCTTACTTTTATTCCTTTTATAACCTTAGGTAATTTACATAATCTATTTTTCCTCTCATTTCTCATCTATGAAGTTGGGATATTAACAGAAATTTATACTTTCAGCTTCTGTTATATTTTCAGTTCAGTTAGGTTTGTCTTGTCCCTTGTCAATTTTTTAAAATAAATTTCTTATTTTGGACTAATTTTAGACTTACAGAAAAGTTGCAAACATATCACAGGGGGTTCTGGTGTATCATTTACCCAAGTTATTCTAAGATTAATATGTCATATAAACAAGAAGTTAAAAGACGAACCATACTATTAACTAAAGTCTTGACTTTCTTTGGCTTCCACCAGTTTTTCCGCTAGCACCTTTTCCTGTCTCAGAATCCAGTGGAGGTTTAGTACACTGCATTTTGTCATCATGTCTCCTTCATCTGTTTCAATCTTTCTTCTAATTTCATTAGAAGCAGTTGACAGCAAACCGTCAATTTAAACCTTGACGGCTTGCAAGAACACTTACTATGCATTTTGTACAATGTCCACTAATTTGTGTGTGTTTTATGTTTTTCTCATGATGAGCCTGGTGTTGTGGGTTTTGAGAAGAATGTGACAGAGGTGAAATACCCTTCTCATCACATTGTATCAGGCTACATGATATCATGGGATTTAGGACTTGGGATGTTATCCCCAACCATGTGGTTATAGTGGTTCCTGCCAGGTTTTCCCACTGTCAATTTACTATTTTTTCCTTTTGATATAGTCAGTTCTTTTGCAGTGAGTCATTAAGTCCGGTCTACACTCAGGAAAGGGAAATTAAGTTCTACCTCCTGGGGGGGAAGAGGGATGTACCTTCATGTATTATTTGGAATTCTTCTTAAGGAAGATTTGTTCCTTCTTCATTTATTTATTATTTAATAATTTATTTATATCACTGTGGCCTAAACCTTTAGTCAACTTTATGGCAATTTTACCTATAGGGTAACATTCTGGGGACTAATATCTGGGTTTCTGGCCTTGGTTATTTGATAAATTACCTCATGATATCAACCAAAAATTCTAGACTCTCACTGGCTCCAAATAAAATCTAATACATTTTACCTCTTAATATGGATCTGAAAAGCTCCCATATGTACAAAATATATATATGCATCTAAATTTCCTGAACTTTTACTAACTTGGCAATTAAAGAGTTGACAATAACATTGATTTAGAAATTTTCCAAAAAAATATGGCTATTTTAAGAAGTGTTAATTGACTAAAGATGCCAATATTCCATTATCTACTCTATTTTGAATTCAACAGTGACTGAACAAAACGATGAATGTGCTGCTACAAATACAAGTTTGGTTTATTGAATCTGCAAACCTGATTATGAAGCTGTTTAATGCCATTTAGCCTAGTGTTTTTCCTCCTTATTTAGCAGCAGAGATATTTTGTGTGTGTGTGTGTGTGTGTGAGTGTGGCATTAGTCTTCTCAACCCAGTTGGAAAAATGTTCAAGATATTTCCCCAAATTATCTTTTTCTGCCTACTGTTTCTAAATGCATGCTTCTGTGAGCAAAGTATTTTCATAGTGTCAAGTGTGAGCATAGCTATCCTGAACACTTTTTGAAAACGCCTTAAAATAAATAAAAATACATTATCTGTATAATGATGATAATCTGCCTTGGTGAGGACAAATACAGATTTCCATCATTATCTGAAAGGAGAGCATTTCTAGGAAAGCTTTCATAAGTCGAAATGACTTAAAGTGAAGAAGCACTTAACCATTAATTTATATGGAAAAAATTTCAAACATTCTCAGACCCCAAAAATAACTTCTCTTAAGCTTTTCTGATACCTTAGGACACATCTTGCTAACAGATACACAAAATAAATTGAGATACAGCACAGATGCTCAAAGACACCATTCAAAGCTCTGGTGGCCGGATGTTGAAATGCTGGGTATAGTTTCCGGAGACTAAGCTCAACAGGGCCACTCTCGCCGTTCGGGGTATGCGGTGTCTCTATAACAGCTCCCTGGAACGATTGCTGAATGCTGGTTTTGCTTTTTTTTTTTTTCATAAAAGCAGAAATTCTTTTTTCGATTTCTTTTGGTTAGCAAAAACAGGTACTAACGAAAGTCTTTCATACAAGCAAAGTGGCCTAGCACAAACTTTGAAGAGCGAGGAATACCTGTGTATTCTTATCATAGTCCTTAATGCTATTGCTAATATGGAGGTAAACAATGCCATCCTGGTCAAGGGGAAATTTGAATTAATAATAATAATGATAATGATAATAGTTCACATGAGCTACCAAGCATTATTCTGAGAAGCACTTTCCCATATATTACAAAATTCAATATTGTTAATAACTTCACACTTTAGGTACTTCTATTTCTCCCATTTTATAAATAAGAAAATCAAAGCTAAGAGAAATTATGTGGTTTGCCCAGAATTACACGGCTGGTAAGTGGCAGAGTCTCTAGGTGTGTGTTCCAAGTATAGGAAATTCTCGGAAGTCAAACAGAAGAGAGGAAAAGTTGGAAGAAGTGCTGGGAAGGAGGTGGAGCTCAGATACATGGGAAAGACCAGCTCCCCCCTCAAGTCCCCCAAAGCCTCTTCAGTTCTGAGAGCTCATTTTTTATCTTATTTGTAATTGGCACAGAGGGGAACTCTGAAGACTCCACAGCTTTTCAGGCAAGTGAACATCTAAGGGACTTTCTCATTTTTGATGAACTGAGTAAGCCTGACAGGGTCTTGTGCTAGTCCACAGCCTCTAACATATTGTACCAGTTAGCAGGTCTCCAGCTGCCAGAAACAGACAAATTCAGGTCCAGATAACTTAAGCACATAGAGGAAATTTAACATCTCATAGAACAAAGAATCCAAGGTAAAGTGACCCTAGGGTTTGTTCACTGAGGAGCTCCTTACAGTCACTGAGGATTCAGGTCCATTTTGTTGGTCTGTTCTGCTCTGCTCTTCAAGCTCCTCCACCTCAGTGTTTCAAGATGGTGGCTACCATTCTATGCATGAGATCCTGACATGACAGCTTCCAAGGAAAGAAGAGGAACTGTCTTTCCTTGATCAACTGATGAGCATATGTCCACCCATAAAAGAATCACTGGCAAAGGGAACAGGATTACTACGGAAGGCTAAGATTGATCTGGATTTACCCTGGGACTAGGGGTTGCGCCATCTTCCTTGAGCATATACACAGAAGAGTGTAGATGCTCCACGAGAAAGAACTGGAGGATGGATGTTGGAGAGACAATCTATAGTCCGCTACAAATGTCTTCATCTTATATTGGTAC
Organism: Halichoerus grypus; assembly: GCF_964656455.1. Lineage (NCBI taxonomy): Eukaryota > Metazoa > Chordata > Mammalia > Carnivora > Phocidae > Halichoerus > Halichoerus grypus. Next base: position 179,603,699 of record NC_135715.1, on the reverse strand, counting down.
TTGTTGAGATTGTTTGAGTGAAATTATTGTATTTTCAGAAAGGCGTGGAATCCTTTTACTAAAAAACAGAGTTATAACTCTTTCTAATGTTCACTGCTACCTGTTCTGCTCTTTTCATCCTTATTTTTCTTATAGCTGTTCTCGCTTCTAACTGTTTTTGCTAGCATGTTTTTTCCTTCATTTTTATTTATGTTAATTAATTTTTTTCTGATGCATTTACCTGCTAGCTTGAATATATTTCAAAAATATTTTCCCGACCTTAAATGAAGAGTTCTGATAAAAGTAATCAATAGTGTTTGATGAAAGCCATACTGTTTTTGTTTTGGGAAAATTTTCAGGGAATCCTGATGTAGTCTATTTACAATTCGTATCTTTTTAAATGTTATGAATGAACATATCCAAGCTACTGAAATGAAAATATATAATAGTCTTGAGATGTTTTCCATATTCAGGTGAGTAAAAATACAATCCTGTAACTTCTGCAAAATTAAAGTGAGTGATAATGAGATATCAGACTGAGAACCCTTATTCTCTAGGAGTTACATTTGAAAGAGACAATTGAATCTTTATATTTATTGTCAGCTAAAATTTCTGCCAACTGCCCGGTTTTCCAATTTTTGGTTATACTTAAAAAAACTAACATATATGCCCTTTGTTGGGCACTGGGAATACTGAATGAATTTAACATTAATGATTTTTTTCCTTTGCCTTGATCAAAGAAGAGCAGCAATTAAGAGCTGTTTCAAACCCTTAGAAACAAATTCCGGATATTTTAGCAATTAGCATTACAAGATCTCTTTGAGACCCCCTGCAGCAAAGAGTTAATGTTCAAACTATTTAAAATTCAGTGGTGGTTAATAAGGCAGTTTAAGGCTCTTATTTCCTGACAATATCAGATTTGTCTTATGCAGTTTTTCAATTATTCCAGCCATTTTTAAAGAAACAAATTCTAATTTCACTGCAATTTCAGGTGAGTATTTTAGCCCCTTAATCTGTGGGCTACATTTGGATTTATGCTGTGGGCCTACCTTCAGACACTGTCACATTTCCAAACTAAAATGTTAGAAACAGAAACCCTAAATTTCCTTTATTTCTTAAAACACAAATTCCCCCCGGTCTCTTTTTGTGATCCTTCCGTCAGTCACAAGGAAAATTTGGACTCTCTAATTTCATTCATTTCTTGTAATAAATGATGTGTTCTTAATAGAAATTGCTCCCAGAATCCACAAGCAGTTGTTGAGCTAATACTGTGTGAGAAGCAATACGATATGCACACACTGAGAAATCAAACACTTGTAAGGCAAGTCTTGGCTCTGAAGGAGCTCACAAGGAATTGGGGACGATATAGCCCCAGAATCAAAGACAGGCAATACAAGGCTACAAGGAGGTTGATAGAGAAACCAAGATAGGTGGATGGATGCTCTTAGTCTCAAAGGTGAGTGTAAGGGTAAGTCCATGATGGAGGAGATCATCTAGAGGATGTGAAGGCTAGGTGACCCAAGAGCTGGACACCAGCCATCTGGTCAGTTTATGTGACTGAGCCCAGCTAAGTCCTCTATATAAACTCTTAAGATTCAGGTGACAAGGGCAGAGATCTATTTATCTTGTGGCCACCCAAGACAAACCTCATAAGTTCCCTTTCTTATTAAAGCTGCCACCCACCAGTCTGGAATGGTCTGCCTCTTTCTGTCTCTCCATGATCTCTATGTACAGTGCTCGTTTTGAATTCCACCGAGGGAACTCTTGAAGGTGCGAAGCAACAGTTTGCTAAGGAAATAAGATCTCAGTTGAGTCCTAAAGAAATTGGAAGGGCTTGCCAAAGAAGAGATGAACCAAGGGCACATAAAGCCATAGGAACTGTGTTGGCTACCAAACTGGTTACTTATTTAGGTGTTTTTCTTAATACCTAGAGGCATTTTGTGAGCCAAAGATTTCCTGGAGAATGTCCCTCAACCTTACTTGTATTTGTTTTATCAGCTTATTTCCCTCTTTATTACTTTTTCTCCCCCACCTCCCATGACAGCAAGTACTTAACACAAAAGCTCCTTAAAATGTTTTTCCCCTGTGCATTTCATTTTTTGTGGTGTGATCTCTGCAGGTAAAATGGCTCCTGATGTCTTCTGCACATTGGAAAGGGGGAAAGGACAGCAGGACTTGACTTCAGCTACCTCCAGGACTGGTACCATCCTCATCCTCATTTCCCCGCCCTGCCCCACCCCGCCATGGTTGCAGTCTCTTAAAGTACTGTGATACTCTTCTCCTGGTTGTTTGACCATCCCAAGTGCCTGCTCCTTTGAGTATGTTGCCTGTAATTCCTGTGTCTCCTGAATCTGTTAGCATTGACCAAAATCATGCATTGAGTTTTGAGGATTTAAAAAATGGGTTTGCTCTCTTCCTATGTCATTCCTCTTTTGGGAATTCTTTCCCCTTCCCATTTGGTGGAGTTGCGCTCATCCAGTCAATATGCAAATTAATTCTGTTTGTTCTCCTGGGTCCCTAGCAATGCAAGCAAGTCTTGCTTTGTTAATTAGAGGTTAGATTGAATCTCTCCCTCAAAGCCACACAACTCTCTGTTTTAAAGAAATATGACTCTATGCTCACAGCAGTTACAGCCAAGAATTCTGAGCCAACCTCAGCCAGTTGTACAGTAACAGGGACAGGGACTGCTGATGTCTTTCAGAGACCAAAAGAAGATTAGTGGAATGTGCTTTCCAAGTTGTGCTCTTCCCTCCCATAGTGTCTGAATCTTCTGCACTGACTTGAATGGCAGGGAGAGAGCTGTTGACTTCTCTATGAAGACTTTCTTAGTCCTTTATTTGGTTGGGACTCCATCACATTTCTTATACACAATGCAAGAAACTCCATCTAAATACTCAGTCTCATTCTCATCATTCATATTCTCCACTTCATCTCATTTCCACTCCGTTTCTCCATGTTCCAGCTGGACATCACACTCGTACCCTTCTCCCTTCCTCTTTCCTGAACATATTCCACTACTGCCCTGACTTTTGCTCATGTCCTTTTCATTGCTTGGAATACTTTTTACCCCAAATCCACATGTTAAATACTACCAACTTTTCAAGGCTCAGCCCAAATAGCACTTCTGTGTTCCATTGCTGTTTTTTACTTCTTCTGGCCTTTTCACCTTATAGCACACCTGCTCACATACATACAACTCTCTTCCCTAGGCTGCAAACCCCATACCTTGTGTATCTCTGCTTCCAACTGACTGGCTCAGAAATGAAGACACTGGAGTTGCTCAGATCAGTGTGGTTGAGTGGAATATCTCTCACCAATCTTTCCAAATATCTCTCCATTAAGTTCAAATCTTACAGGGGCGTTTGGAGACAGTGGCTTTAATTAGAATATGGCACCGTGCTGTTTTAGATTCCCTGGGAAGCGTGTCATATGAATTCATTTATATATCACTTGGGATTAGTCAGTCTGATTGAGCAATTCTACATTCAGAAACACTCATGTAGAAACCAGACCTTCCTGGGATTATATAAAGTAGGGATTCTCCATACTAGGTAATTAACAAAATCACTTGGGATATGTTAAAAATCTAACTTCCTGTAGGTTCTGATTTGGTAGCTCTACAAACAGGACCAGGAAACGGTGTTTGTAAAAAGATCCCTAGTGGTGTTTGTGCCAACCTGGTTTGGGAATGAAAGGGAAACCAGATTTGATGAAAGAACATTTCTCAGAAGAGTTTGGGTAGGAGCAACATAAGAGAACTGAGTCCATGGATTTGAGGGATGGAAAGGAGGCGGGAGAAAACTCAAAGAAAAGGTGAAGGGAAGTTCACTTACTCATTGGATAAGTCCTCTGAATTGCCCAACCCAGTGGGAAATGCTGGGGATATCATGGTGAGCAAGGACTCCGCTCTTGCTGATGTTGCCACGTGAGGAAGATAAATGATCCAAGCACTACAAAAGGAGCAGTAGTATGTGGTGCTTTTGCAGCAGGTGGAGTGGCCATCTCACTCAGTGTGTGTATGTGCAAGGTGTGGGGTGAGGGAGGACATCTAGAAGACATGGGACCTAGGGGACATTTGAAGTAAGAGGCAGCATGAGACAGGAGCTGAGGAGGGAGAAGAGTGTCAGGCTAGTCAAGGAGGCCATCACAAGCCTGATATACTTGAGAAACAAAAAATTTCCTAAATGCTGGAAGTTGGGGGAAAGCAGGGAGGGGCAAGGGAGAAAGAGAGTGTAAGAATTGTTCAGGGTAACGTTATAAGATGAACATTCTGGCTTCGAAGTGGATGGGCAGAAGGTGAAAGAACAACCTGAGAAGCAGGTGGTGCCATGAAATACAAAAGCAGAGCGTTTCGTTGAGGAAGGAGTGAACAGTGGTGTACCCAGTGCCGCCAAGAGGTCAGGTAGGAGACAGATTGAAAGGTGGCCTGAATGAAGTGATGAGGATGTTATTTGTGAGCACGCTCAGAGGGCTTTAGTGAACCATGGGAGTAAATGCCAGAGTTAATGGTCTGGGGTCTGAGTGGAGGCAAGGAGGAGGAGACAGGAAACTAGTTTTTCAAAAAGTTTGCCTGTGAAGGGGAGAACAGAGGTAGCATGAAAATGGGTGAGGATGTAGGGTAAAGGAGGTATTTTTTAAAAAATTTTTTTTAACTAGAGTTGAGCAGGCTGATAGAATCACATTTTATTAGGGTTAAATTGGCGGTAAAGGAGAGTTTGAAAATAGAGTAGAAAGGGGGGCCTACAGGCAGAAGGATTCTGGAAAAGAGAGAAAGGACAGGATCCATAATAGAGGTAAAAGGATTTACTATATGTAGGATGAGGAGCAATTTTTTTCCATCATCACAGAAAGGAATAAGAAACAGCTTGGGGCAGATGTTTGTAGAGTTGATTTAGAAAATTCACAGAGCTCTTGTCTGATTATCACCAATTTTCCCTGTAATTTTCAGGGAGTGAGGAGAGATGTGTCAGGGAATGGAGCAATGTAGAAGTTTAAAATATTCCTTCCCCTGTGGGAAGATATGACTAGATGAACTGTCAGGAGGTATTAGCACCCTAATTGTCAAACTGTCATTAGTGAGCATCCCTTAGAAGCACCAGCAGAGCCTAGCGGTCAGGCTGAAGGAAAGGTGGATGGTAGGGTTGTGCTAAAAGTCCAACATGATTGATTGCTTACATCAGATTCACCACCCTTTCCCCTTCTTCCTTCCTGACAGAACCGTTTTTGTTTTGGTCACCACTCTCCTCAGATTAGACATGTTGGTCAAGGGTCGCAGGCCCACCCACTATCTAGGGAGGCTGGCCCTGATTCATCTAAGCCAACCATAATGGTCCCCTTACCAATGACTGATTTGCACAAGGGTGTGAGTGTGTGATACAATTCCGGGCAATGAGGGGGAATCCACAGACAGGGAAATGTTTTCTTGCTTCTAAGAAGAGACAGAAGGAAGAGATGGTCTATTTTCCACCTTGGGATGCTGTCCTGCCGGCAGGTGATGGTTGGTGAACTAGTCCAAAGACAAGGTGAGATAGAAGGATGCAGGGTTGAACTTGGCCCTTGACAACATAATTGAACTAGTGGTTTTCTTGTTAGGTGGCAGAATTACTTTATTGCTTATGTCATTTCAAGTAGGTGTTTTGCTATTTGAATCTGAAAGCACTCTACCTGATACATTAAATGAGCACAATGGAAAGATAGTGGCAAAAAAAAAAAAAGGCACGGGAGATATTGGTTAAATCCTGCTTCAGGTGATTGACCCTCCAGTTTAAGATGGAGAGGGAAGGAAATGATGACAGGAGGGAGTGACTCAGAGAGAAAGTGGAGGGCTCTTGACCTGGAAATCACAAAGAAGTCAAAGAAATAATGTTTGGGGAGCAGCTGAGTAAGAAAAAGGGAGAAACTGGAGGGAGGAGAACTGAACTTATTCAGAGTCTTTAGGATTTTCCTAATGTTGTCATTTTTAGAATTTGTTTGGCTCTCTAATTCAGCAACTGTGAGTATCTCTCCAAATGAATTAATATAGACTCCTGTCAGCAGAAGGGGGAGAGGCAAGAGTATCTTGGCTTTTTTTTAATATGTTTTAGAAATAAAGAAGAAAACGGTATATTTCAGAGAACATTTGTGGGAGATGCGCTTTTAATAGGGAGCTGCAAATTGTATTTTTTTCCACCCAGGCTCCATGCCAAGTGGAGGAGATGGTAATTAGCAAGACACGCTGTTGTCTATTCTTACGCATTTAATAACCCCAGCTTGATTCGCAGACGCTGCAACACAGAGTAGTTACTGGGAAGCAGAACATTTCTATGTGGGGCATTTACTTTGAGTGGAAAAGTCTGTGCAACGGCATTCACAGCAGAGCAGCCTGACGGTCCCCGCCTCCCCCATTTCTTTCCACTGATGCCATTGTTGTAACAGTTATTCTTCCGGAAATAGTTCCCAACGTTTTGTTCATACTTTAGGTGAGACAAGGAATGCTGAGTTCAGAGGGACGTTGTGTTGCGTTGCTGACGTGGGTCCTGCAGCCGCACCTTGTGACACAGAGCAGCCTTTTCTGTCTTCCCGCTGCTCTTTGGCTGCTTCCTTATAGTTGGCGCATCTCACGCCCTGTTTCTTCCTCTGGATTTTTCTGATTTGCAAGATGGATAAATAGGACTAGTAATTTTCCATAGACAAAAAAAAAAAAAAAAAAAGGCATTCAGTGTACTCTTTTGGACAGATTTTGGAATCTTTCTTAACATTGTGAAGGCATTTTGGCTTTCTTCTTTTTAAATCACCTTTCACTTTTGTATCCCCAGAATATATTCATATCCTTATTGTCCCAAATCCTCCTATTTAAGCTATCCACCCAAGGACCTTGCCTGTCTCCTTAACCACCAAGAATTCAGTAATTTAGCAATAAAGGAGTCCAGAATGTACTCATGTTAAGCTACTCCTGATGAAAAAGCTTATAATGAGTTATTCTTCTTAGGAGTATGGCCATTTAGCAAGAGAATAAATGGAGATAGAAGTACCTGTGATCAAAGAAAAAATTAGCAATAATCAAAGAGTAGAATAATGAGTGTTTGGGGTGGGGAGATATTCTGGTGCTCATTGATCCCCTAAAGTAGATGATAAATGACATGACTTAATTTGTTCAAAGTACAGTCTAAGTTTATTCAAAAGAAGATGTTGCTTAAATTTTAAAAGGTGTATATATATAATATATATATAATATTATATATATTATATATATATTTCTGACTTAGAAGCTATATCAAGTAGGACAGTCTAGGCTATGCTGCAATAACAAATAACCCCCTCCAGTAATAGATCTATTTCTCTATCAATGGCTACTGAGTAAAGTCTCTACTGATCATAGTCACTCAATGACTCTAGATGATGGAAACTGTGCCAACAGCTTTCACAATCACTCCAGTTGGGGAAGAGAATGAGGTATATCATGGCCAGGCTCTTTTCAGTGGTCACAGATGGTCTCGTAACTTCAAGGGAGATAAAATCATGCAATTCTACATGTGCTCAGAAGACAGAGAGTCAGAAAATATTTAATGAACAGAACTAAGAACCTCTACAGAAGAGGGTAAAGAAAACTTAGGAAGAAGAAAAATAGGGGCACCTGGGTGGCTCAATCTGTTAAGCGTCTATCTTCAGTTCAGGTCATGATCCTGGCTGGGGTCCTGGGATGGAGCCCTGTGTCAGGCTCCCTGCTCAGTGGGGGAGTCGGCTTCTCCCTCTCCCTCTGCCCCCTACCCACTGCACTCCTGCTTTCTCTCGCTCTCTCTCTCTCAAATAAATAGACAAAATCTTAAAAAAGAAAGAAAGAAAGAAAGAAAGAAAGCAAGCTTAGGAAGAAAAAACGTAGGTAAAAACAAATTGTCTGCTTGGGCTGCCAAAACCAAATATCATAGACTGGGTGACTTAAACAACAGACATTTATTTTCTCACAATTCTGAATTCTGGGAAGTCCAAGTCGAAGGTGTGGGTCAATTTGGTTCCAGATGAGAGCTATCTTTCTGGCTTGCAGATGGCCACCTCTTGCTATGTCCTTACATGGTCTTTCCTCAGGGCACGTATGAGGGGGGAGAGAGCTGTCTGGAATCTCTTCTTACATGGACTCTAATCGTATCAGATTAGAGCTCCTACCCTATGACCTCATTTAACCTGATGCCATACATAAAAATCAACTCAAAATTGATTAAAGACTTGAACTTAAGACCTGAAACCTTAAAACTTTTAGAAAAATACATAGAGGGTAATCTTGATATTGGTCTTAGTAATAATTTTTTTGACTTGACACCAAAAACAAAGGCAGAGATTAAAAATAGCAAAAATGAATAAGTGGGACTACATCAAACTGAGAAGCTTCTGCACAGCAAAGGAAACCATCAGCAAAATGAAAGGGCAAACTATGGACTGAGAAAATATTTGCAAACCACATATCTGATAAAGGGTTACTATCCAAAATGTACCAGGGACTCAAAAAACTCAATAGCAAAAAAAGCAAGTCACCTAATTCAAAGATAGATGGGCAAAGGATCTGAATAGATATTTTTTCCAAAGAAGACCTACAGACGGCCAACAGGTACATGAAAACGTGCTCAACATCACTAACCATCGGGGACAAGCAAATCAAAACCACAAGATAATATCGCAGACCAGTTAGGATGTTTGTTCTGAAAAAGACAAAAAATAACATGCTGGCAAGATTGTGGAGAAAAGGGAACCCTTATACACTGTTGATCAGATAATTATGTTGTGTATTCTAAATATATTATAATTTTATTTGTCAATTATACCTCCAAAAGCTGAACAAACGGGTAGAGAGAGAAAGAGAAAGAGAAAGAGAGAGAGAGAATTCAAGACCAAAGGGCAAGCTTGAAGAGAAACTCATCTCCTAGACATGGTATCAGCCTCAAAGGTGGCCCTAAGGGCTGGGGCTTGGAATTTCATGCCTGCCGGGGAACAGAAGACAAGGCTTAAAGGTAGAACTGTAACTGAGTCCATCTGTGACAAGAAGACAGAAAATCTTTGGCTATCAGACTGGAGAAGTGACAAGGAAACTAGCTATCCACTTGGCGGATGGGAGAAGCAGTTTGCTGTAACAAATGGAAACTTTAATTCTGCACTATAGGCTGCTGTGTGGTCTGATCATATTACCCTCTTAGTGCAGGACCCTGAGAAATTAATGTAAAATCTGGTCTAAGTCATAGAATCCCTGCGTCCCCAACAGACGGATGTGTAAATTACTCTAAGGGACCTGGCGCAATTACCTGGGGAAGCCTCTTGAAATCTCATCATCCAAAGATGACATTGGTTAATATGCTGCTAACATAGCCACTAGGGATTTTTCTACATATAGATTCTGGTTCTTACATCGTCGCAGTCCTAATATTTTGTGCAACAGAAAGCAAAGTTTTTTTTCCAAAGGAACATAAGTCGTTGAACATAATTGAGTTACTGCGGTCAGTGTTTTCCCCCAATTGCAGCACTCTCTCCTGACATGGGAAATGTTCTGTTTCTCCCCTGTGCTGCAAACATTGGGCTATCTCCTGCTGTCAGAAAGGGGGAATGAAGAATTCAAAACAAGAGAAGAATTGAGAGAAGGATAGAGAGAGGAAATACGGCTCCATAGGAATCCCAAGTGATGCCGTTGTTCCCGGGGTGGTGTTAACAAGTATGAAATCATTTCCATCCGATTGATTCATGCAGGTAGATCTTGCAGCAAAGGGCCTTCTCATCAACTTAACGCCCTCCACGTCTGTGCTTCATGATTTCCTGCTTCATGTCTAATTGGACCAGAAGATGGATTATTTCTCTGGAGTATCTTGAGGGAATTTGTTAAAGAGTTTATACATCTGGAAGTTGTTTGGATTAGTTCTGTGTCAACACTTCTGTTCTTGCTGTGAAGAAGGCATAGTGGAGGAAGATGAACCGGCACACGTAACAGTTTGCTTTTAAGTAGTTTGTTTCTTTTCAGAAATGTGAATTGCTCATCCTCAGTCACAAGGCACAGCCTTTCCCTGGGCAGGGTGGACAACTTTGCACTGGCCACCAGAGCTAACTCTGCACTTTCTTGCTAGATGTGGATGGCTGGGGGGAGGCCAGACATTCAGCTCACGCGTGTGCTCTCTCTCTCTCTCTCCCTCCCGTGAGTTCTAACCAATGGAGGGCATGCACAAGGAGCCAAGCAGGAAGTAAAATGCAGGATCTACTTTTTTAATGATAAAGCTGGTCTGAAGAATTCCACAGAGCCCCTTCTGTCTTAATGTCAGTGTTCGAGACTCATAGGACTCTGATGTCCCCAACCAGTTGCCAAAAGAGAAATGACAATAGAAACTGCAGACTGCTGGCTGGGGCCACTAAGTCTGCTTATGGCGCTGTGGTTGACATTCCTGGTGCTCAAGATTTCCACTTCTCCAACTCTTCCTTATCACATAGAAGGCAGTGTTTCTTCACCCTCTCTGAAGTTGGGCAGAACGATAGGACTGGCTCTGGCCAGTGGATTGTATGTAACAGGAACTGAAATGTGTCATTTCGGGGCCAAAGCAGGAAAGGTCCAATTCTCTATGGCCCTGTGGAGTCCAGCTTCAGCCCCCAATCCCACCCATGACACTTTGGCCCAACCACTGGCAATCACAGAGGTTTTCCTTGGGCAGGCTTCGTGCTGGCAGGGGAAGCTGCCCTCCTCACGTTAGCTTGGTGCACACATAGCCAAGGCACTGTGGTCTCTGCAGACAGTTGTATTCTAAGACTAAGCCCCCTCCCCACCCCCACCCCAGCCCCCAGTTGGCCTGCTTTTAGGCAAATCTGTGTTCCTAGCCTAGGTACCTCCTTTTGAAAGCCTCTCCAAAAGAGGTCAGAGCTTGAAGATACTTTTCTCCACTCTGACTAGATACTTTTCCACTTCTAGCCTTTCCCCTTCCTAGTCCCTGATTCCAAGAGGTAGTGTAGCCTTTTGTTTAGGGATCTTCTTTCCCCCACTGCCCCCTGCTACCGATCTGTGATGTCTGTCATCTGTCCCTAGCCTGGTGCTGTGCCCCATGGAAAAATGGAAGCTGGCACCTTTCCTGTTTGGCCTCTTGCTTATATTCTCGCAGAGAGTGAATCAAGTCTTAATTGTTACTTTCAGTTTGGCTTATTTTAAAAACCTCTGTTAACTGGAACACCCAGGGTATGGAATATTCTGTTTACTAAACTTCCAATTTACTACTAAAATCTTTCTCAAGTTCATGTGGATAAAAGCATGTGCCCACTTTTCTGCTTTAATATAATGTCATCATTCAAATTAAATCTTTCCTTGATGATTCAGAACTTTATCTCAAAGTAATCTTTTTTTTTCATTGAACAACCGTATAAATGTAGGTGTGGAAAACCCAAGATGAATAAATACGAACTGCTAGAAGAGATTCCCTGAAATCTATTTTAAAGAAATATGTAATAACATTTTAGCTGTTACTTTTCTTTAAAAATGCATTTTATAAACAAAAGTATTCTAAATTACCTGCCTTTAGATGACTTGAAATATAAAATGAAAAAAAAAAAATTCCCCAAATGGAGCTGACTGGAGATCTGGGTGTGAGGCATCCTTTTTTAAATTATGTTTTTTTTCCTCCCCTCCCCTCCCCTTCTTTCTGAAATGTACAGATAGATTTTAACTCCTTACTTGCAGATTTTGGTAAGCCTGTTTTCATAGAGCTACTTTTAGTGTATTTCCAGTGTATTTCTCTTGTTAATTATTGTTTTTCTTTTTTATTGGTCACTGTCAATTTCCTTGGACACATGTAGGGCTGTTCCAGTTCAAATGCACAAAGTGTTCTTTCTTCTCTTGGTAAGCTCCCGGTTGTTTCATAGTCAGGAAATTTCCCTGGGGGGTTGCCTGTGGAGCTCCTACAAAGAAAGAACAAGATTTAAGAAATTAACAGACGTTTTCATTGTCAACGGGAAACTCTGATTCTGTTACTATTTAATAGACTCCAAAGTGATTGATAAACTTTATGGAAAGTTTATTCTTTTAATTTTAAATCGTTTGCATTTCTTAAAACAAAGAAACCAAAATTTTTTGTTCAATACACACTTTTATAAAAGGTGAAATAACATTGATAAAAGAAAGATCAATAAGAAGAGCTATTAAGGTATAACTTGTTTGAGAAAAAATGCAAGGACAGGTCAACTCTGAGCACTATAGGTTTCTACCGCAGGTAAGCTGGCCACCCCACTTATCTTTAGGAATCTCTTGATTTATCTTCTTTTATTTTAGGGATCTCTTCTGAGACCATTTAGGCTTTCTCTGGTGTTCTCTTAGACCAAGCCCCCAGCCTCAGCTGAAAACTGCTGGCTCCTAATGCAGCCCTCTGAACCATTTTGTTTGGCCACCCCTGAAAAGTAACTATTTTGCATTTGAACACATGGAGGCTGGAAAGGCCACTGATGTTCCACTATGGTTTTCAGAATTCCTTTAAATGTTAGAAGGGAGCATTTGAGTTTGCAACTTGTGTTTCTTAGTATGGGATAAGCTATTTCTGGCACATCTTAAAATATGGAACATATGGAATATTAGAGGGAGGAAGGGATCTCATCAGAGTGACGGGTGAGTTGGGATCTGTGAGGGAATCAGAAGCAAGAGAAATGAGGCCCAGACCGATTAAGCAAATTAATACCAGCGCTATTTAAAAACTTGGTTTTCACAAGAAATAGACTCATTGCCCCATGCAGCTTCCATGCCTAGGACATATACATATAGTCCTCACCCAGTGAACTTAAGCGTCCGTGTCCAGGCGCTCATGCAGTACATAACAGTGGTTAAGAGCATGCATTCCTAGGCCAGCTTGCTTGGTTAAAATAGAGTCCCATCACTTACTATGGGTGGGAGTTTCGTGATCTGACAAATGGGAAGAATAGCTCTCTCTGCCCCATAAACTTCTTGCAAAGACAGAGTTAACAGTTTAAAAGTTTCTGGCCTTCAGTAAGTACTGTCTAAGTGTTGACTAGTATTCATTCATTCAATCATCCAGTCATTTATCAAGCATTAAAAGAACATTTTCTATGTTCTAGGCACTGTGGGAAGTCCTGAATATTCAGCTGTGAACCAGACTCAGCGCCATTCTTCGAGCAGTTAACAATCTAGCAGTGTGGGCGCCCTGAGGCTACCAAAGCTCAATGCAAAGGTTAGCTTTGAGCACTGGAATGGGAGCGTCTTCTCTTCATGTCTCTTCATACTGGGTGCCATTTCTTTAAAAAAAAACTGTAAAGAAAAGAGTTAAACCGGCAAATATGTTTGTTTTAGTAATGAAATGTATTTTTCTGTGTGTCTGATAAGATAGTTGAAACTGAAGGGATTTTTTGAGAAAATCACCTGACAGCTCAGTGTACATACTGATTTGATAAAGCTCCTATTTCTAAGGACATAGCCTACTTCCCATGTGGAAATGTGAAAGACAGTGAGTGCCTGGTATTTTTTTTTTTTTAAAGCTATACCCTTTTTTGTGCAAAGCTGAAATTCACTTAATTCCAGGTTGTCATATTCAGTTAGGAAATGTGGGGTGGAACAGAGACAGTGCTTTTCAAGAGCTTAGCCTGGGTATGTGCTATGGTGAGTACTGTGAATTGTGTAAGACTGATGAATCACAGACCTGTACCTCTGAAACAAATAATACATTATATGTTTAAAAAAAAAAAAGAAGATAGTAGGAAGGGAAAAATGAAGAGGGGGAAATCAGAGGGAGAGATGAACCATGAGAGACTATGGATTCTGAGAAACAAACTGAGTTTTAGAGGGGAGGGGGGTGGGGCGACGGGTTAGCCTCGTGATGGGTATTAAGGAGGGCACGTATTGCATGGAGCACTGGGTGTTATATGCAAACAGTGAATCATGGAACACTACATCAAAAACTAATGATGTAATGTATGGTGACTAACATAACATAAAAAAAAAAAAAAGCCTAAAAAAAAATATTCTGTGTTCATGGATTAGAAAACTTAACTATCATTAAAATATTAATACTCCTCAAATTGATCTATAGATTCAACACAATCTTTATCAAAATGTCAACTGCTGTTGGGCAGGAACTGGCAAACAAATTCTAACACTTATAAGGAAATACAAGGGATCCAGGCTAGCCAAAACAAATTTGAAGAAAAATAAAGTTCAAGGATTCACACTTTCGAATTTCTATATTTATTACGAACATATAGGAATCAAGACATTGTAGTTACTGGCGTAAGAATAGATGTATATACCAATGTAATAAAATTCAGAGTCCAGAAATTTAAAAAAAAAATTAAAAAAATAAAAGAGCTTTGAGGTCCTTGCTACTTCGTATAGCAGACAGAAGGCTCCCCTACCCCACCGCAATGCTGGGCACGGACACGTCACGTGACTCCAGACAGGCCGATCAGGGCTAATGGGATTCGATTCTGGAAACTGGTTTATATTAGCCGAAAGACTCTGGGTCTATGGAGCTAAAAGGTGGAACCTGGTAACATGATCTGAGCCCTGAATGAACAGTTGAAATGTTGGGACTGTTCCGTTATGTGAGTCAACATATTCTCTGTCTGTAAGCTTATTAGGCTTGGGTTTGATGTTTTTGTAACCAACTTTGGCAGACTCCCTGAACTTCATCAGTTTAAACAAATGTTTTAAAAGTAAATGTCTAGTGGCTCAAAGACAGAAACCTGTCCATTTGCCAGCAGTCAGACTCCCTGGCGAGCAGCTGGATGGACTCCGTCCTATCCAGAGAATAATTTGAGTCATTGGCTTCGACTTGAGTTAAGGAAGATAAATAAAAACTGTTTCCACTTTTAGGCCTGCTGCACCAAAACCTTGAGTTGGCCTGAAGGTGCAGCAAGAAACTAAGCTTGGAAGGAGATGATGTGGCCCGATAAAAAGTCCTTCATGGAAGCAGCATGCTGTTTTGGCGTAGTGCTGTCTGGAGACACTGCTTGGGGGTGAATCCTGTTCTGCCACTTAGCGGTTCTGAGACCTTGGACAAATGCTTTCACTTTCCTGTGCCTCAGTCTCTCTACCTGTAAAGCAGGGATAATAGTAGCACCTACTCATAAGAGTTTTTACAAACCACATTTGCAAAATGCCTAATAGGTGCCATATACGTTTAAAAAATTACAAATATATACGGTAACATACTACACTATAAGTGCCAACAGAGCTCTTCCCCAACCTGAAACTATTTGGCGGGCAATGGAATGTGAAGCGGTGAGCCCGTGGGGTTCGATGCTACTCTGCCTCTTCCTTCAGACTACCCGGGCTGCTGAGAATATCAAAGTTTGGGTTCCTATGAGGAACAAAGATGGGTTCAAGAGCCCGGTCAACTCATATCACCACATCATGCTGGTATCTGAAGCCTGTATTTTGCAAGGCTTGTGTGCTGGTTGATTACTAAGATACAGTGGAAGAATCCAAACAGTTAAGAGCACTGGTCCTTTTTACCTGGGCCAGTCATGATGACCTGACTTGGCTCAAAAGTAATAAAGTCAAGGCTCAAAAAATGTTTGAAAAGAATATTTTTAAAAGCTCTTTCAAAGATTTTTTTTTTTTCTGTTTAGTGTGACTTGGGGGTTAATAGATGTTTTCATTACCATATGCACGTTTTCAACATGTTTTGACATTTTGATTCATTCTAAGAATGAAGAACCCATCTGGCATTTATAGTTAGGCTCTCTTATGTTTCTCTTTACATGTGTCATTTTCCTTTGTGGGTGTCAAATCCCATTTTGTTTTAGCCATTGAAAGAGAACAAAGCATTGGTGCCCATGAAAAGCAGCCTGAAGCTCTTTTCAACAGTGTGTTTTATTCGTGGATTATAATAAAGGTAAACAAAACTCAACAGGTACAATAGTATTAGAAAGCATCTCATAAGATCAGCTTCCTGTTGGTGCAACATACAGATTTAAACTCTTTTTATAAAGTGCAAAAAAGAAACAATGTGTTTGCAGTTAGGTTTTTGTATTAGACTCTTAAAATCCATATTTATATTTAAAAGAGCTATCAATTTATAAACTGAGAAACTGTCAAGGAAAATGGAAGTAGATAGCATGTTTTTATTGTTAATAAATGGTTTCAGCTATGGGGTCAAGATATTCTCTTAGTCAAAGTGACAAATGTTAATTTTTTTCTGGTTATTTAGATTGGCTCTCCCAGACTTCATTTTATACTCCTTCTATTTACAGAATTTAGAAAACTGAGAGTATGTTACCCTGACTCTCTTGCAGCTAGGATCTTGAATGCAGAATAAATTCAGTCATCTGATGGACTTTCACGAGGTCTGACAGGCAGGAAGTTGGGGCATGTCATCTGTCAGCAGGGTGTACAGGGACAATTAGATCTAACAAACACGTGAGCAATGGCAGGATTCCACAGCCCACCCTGGTCACTGGCTTTGAAATTAGCAGTTGTGGGGATGGCTGTAGTAACTACTGACCTCTGCATCATATTTACAATGATAAAAACTTGGAACCAAACCTCTCCAGGCTTTAAACTTTTTAAAAAAATTTAAATTCGATTAGCCAACATAAAGTACATACTTAGTTTCAGATGTAGCGTTCAATAATTCATCAGTTGCATATAACACCCCGTGCTCATCACATCATGTGCCCTCCTTAATGCCCATCACCCAGTTACCCCATCCCCCCACCCACCTAAACTTTTTTTAAAAAAGATTTATTTGTTTCTTTGAGAAAGAGATCTCATGCACGAGAGTGGAAGGAGGGGCAGAGGGAGAGAATGCTCAAGCACATTCCCCATATGAGCACGGAGCCTGAGGACGTGAGGCTCAGTCTCAGCACCCTGAGATCATGAGCTGAGCCGAAACCAAGAGTCAAACGCTCAACCGACTGAGCCACCAGGTGCCCCTACACTGTTTTTTTAAGCACTTAATCTTTTTAAGTATGTAATTTCTGTCTTTTGCCCTGAACCTTGACGTGATAACAAACATCAAGTCATGTCTGTAACCTGTGCGCAATTCAGTGCAAAATCCTTAATTTGTCCTTCGTATCCTGGAATCGTTACACGAATATCACCTGCCTAGCCATTCAAAATGCCACAAAGAATGTATGAAGCCGCTGCCTATGTAATTCATCAAGAGTGCCCTCCTATGTCTTTGGAACTGATGATACTTAGACCCTTTATCCTTGATTTCATTCACTCCACAAATAACTTACGAATACCTATTCTTTGTCAAGTATTGTTTTAGTGGTTGGAAATGCAGTGGTGAGCAAGGTAATAGACTTAGACCATGTACAGTTCATAGTCTCATGGGAAGACCCAATGAGCAAGGAATGACACTAACGTCTAGCATGTATAACACTTACTCCCAGGAGATTCTGATGCAAGTGGTCCACATACCAAACGTCAAAAACATATAATCACTAATCTCAGGGAAGAGTAGACGTAGAACCAGAGGGCACTACATAGCATCCTCCACACTGAGCTATGGGATTGTGAAAGAGTTATGGGATATTGTTGGACATGACGGCTTTCTTTGATGAGCATTTCCAAGCATCTGCTTTCAAAATGCTCTCCCCATTGTCCCCATGGTGCAAATTTCATTGTTTTTGTTGTTGGCATTTAAGCAGCCATTTTCTTTCTTGATGGCAAAATGTCACTTTTAATTTGAAGAATAGGTAAAATGTTTTGTTTTTGAAAATCCATATTTGCTAACAGAAACCAATATTCGGTCTGACCAAAATGGAATTTTACAGTTGATTCTCATATTAAATACTAGTAAAGTTTAATGTATTCTTTTATTTTATTTTTTTAAATTTTATTTTAATTTCAGTTAGTTAACATACAGTGTGATATTAGTTCAGGTGTACCGTATAGTAATTCAACAATTCCATACATCATAATGTATTATTTTAAATAAAAATATATAAATAGAGGTTCTAATACTTTCCTCCAAGTGCTAATTGATTGTCTCATAAACACAGTTGGATGTGTCCAGCCATCTTTGGAAACCCATGGCTTAGAGGACAATCTCTGCTGGCCCACTATTTTACCTTTTATATAGTAATTTATGGCTTTTATCCCTACAGAATGCCCCTTCTTAATAATCTTAATTTCTTACCTCCAAAGACCACTGTTATCTCCACATTTATTCATTCAACAAATATCTCTTAAGACTCAACTCTATGCCAGGAATAATTCTAGGCTCTGAAGATACAGAAGGGAACAAAATAAAAATCCTGCCTTCCTGGATCTTGCATCCTGGTGCATGTGGAGGGGCAAACAGACCATAAATACATAAGTATGTAGTATGTCAGGTGAGTGTAGGTAACTGGAGAGTAAAAAAAAGCAGGGTAAAGGGGAAGGGCGTGCTGAGGGCAATGATATGCTGCGGTCCCATGCATGGGCTCTTAAGAACCAGTTGCATGCGTGTCTTCCCAGGTCAGTGTTCAGTGATATCAGGTTGGCAACTGGTATTGACCACAGTGGGGGTATTTACAGCACAGAAATCAACAAATGCTAGAAACCAGGACTTTTTTTTTTCAGACAGCCAATAGTTAAACATGTACCAGCACATTACTGGGTGAGAGTGAGGGGTTCTATACTCTATAGGGTGATTGGAGAACGCTTCACTGGGCAGAGAAGTGAAGGAATGAGGGAGTGAGCCCTATGGGCATCGGATGTCAAGACAAACAGCATTGTTGGAGGAGGGAACAATTAAACCTTTGACATGTAATTGGAGAAAACAAGCAAGCCAATAGAACTGGAACAGTGTGAGATGGAGGGCAGCAGTGGGAGTGGAAATAGGCCAGCTCCCTAGGGGCAGGGTTATGTGGAGTCTTGCAGGTTGGGATAAGGAGTGTGATGCATCATAGCAATAATTGGCTAATGCTGAGTAGCAAAACCTGCTTTTAGAAGGACATGTGCTCTTCAGTTTATAGTAGTCCGCCTTCTCATAACTGTTTCACAAAGCCCACCTGCTTCACTGATGTAAGCTTTCTACCTGGCTTCTCTACGTATATGTATTTCTCACCCTATTCAACAGCATCTCCTTCTCTATATATTATAGCATATATTTTATGTTGCCTTGTATTGTATTTTATTTGTTTTTTAAGTAGGCTCCATGCCCAGTGTGGAGCCCTAAGTGGGGCTTGAATTCACGACCCTGAGATCAAGACCTGAGCTGAGATCAAGAGTTGGACACTCAACTGACTGAGCCACCCAGGCGCCCCTGTATTTTATTTTTTAAATCTGTGCAAAGAGTTTCCATAACTGAACTAAAAAAAGACTGCCATTTGTCCTTCTTAGTACCTGGAACAATGCCTTTCATGTGATAGGTACTTAAGACGTGAGTGTTGAATAAAATAAGATGAAGACTGTATTTTTGCTGGTACTTTCTCAGGTTGTGCTAACCAGTTTCTTTCTGTTTGGTGAAATCCTTGTTTCCTCCCAGCAGGCGCCCCTGTATTTTATTTTTTAAATCTGTGCAAAGAGTTTCCATAACTGAACTAAAAAAAGACTGCCATTTGTCCTTCTTAGTACCTGGAACAATGCCTTTCATGTGATAGGTACTTAAGACGTGAGTGTTGAATAAAATAAGATGAAGACTGTATTTTTGCTGGTACTTTCTCAGGTTGTGCTAACCAGTTTCTTTCTGTTTGGTGAAATCCTTGTTTCCTCCCAGCATTCTGAGCCTAAACCTATGATTCAGGTTTCTTTAGCATTTATATATCTTTAACTTATTAGAGTCTACTTTCAAGTGATATTATACCACTTCACACACAGTATAAGAACCTCCCCAAAGTATAATTCTTTTTCTTCCTTCCTGACCTCTGTGCTATTGCTACATTTTACTTTTACATGTATTATAAACTCTGCACTGGGTTGTTGTTTTTGTTTAAATATCAACCATCTTTTAAAGAGATTTAAATAACAAGAAAATATGTGTTGTGTCTTTACTCATGTAGTTACTATTTCTGGGCTTATTTTTTTGTGTGGATTCATTCTTCCGCATTTCCATCTGGTGTCATTTTCCTTCTGCCTGAAGGACTTCCTTTAACATTTCTTGTAATGAGGGTCTGCTGATGGAAAGTTACTTCAGCTTTTGTAGGTGTGAAAAAAAGATCTTTATGTTGCCTTTGCTATCTCTTTTCTTAAAGTGGCCAAGTTTCATCAGTTGCTCTGGTATGAGTAGACTGTTGGATTTTAATAAATTATTGTGGTAAAATATACATGACATAAAACTTACAATTTTAGCCATTTTTAAGCATACAATTCAGTGGCATGAAGTACATTCATATTGTTGTAAAACCATTACCACTATTTCCAGAATTTTCTCATCATCCCCAACAGAGACTCTCTACCCATTAGGCAATAAACACCCATTCTCCCTTCCCTGCAGCCCCCTGGTGACCTTCATTCTACTTTCTGTCTCTATGAATTTGTCTAGTCTAGATATTTCATATAAGTGGGATCCTGTACTATTTGTCCATTGTGCCTGGCTTATGTCACATAGTGTCATGACTTTAAGGTTCATCCATCATGTGACGTGTGTCAGAACTTCTCTAATATGGGGGGATGTGTGTGTGTGTGTGTGTGTGTGTGTGTGAGAGTTACTGTCCTGGTTCATTTGGGCTGCTAAAACAGAATACCATAAACTGGGTGGCTTATAAACAGCAGGCATTTATTTCTCACAGTTCTGGAATCTGGAAGCCCAAGTTCAAGGCAGCAGCAGATTTGGAGGCTGGTAAGGGCCTGCATATTCGTCGATGCTATCTTTTTACTGCATCCTCACATGGTGGCAAGGGTGAAGGAGTTCTCTGTGGTAAAGGAATTAATCCCATTCATGAGGGTTCTATTCTCATTACCTAATCACCTCCCAAAGGCCCCATTTCCAAACACTGTCACTGGAAACTCAGTTTTAATACATAAATTTTGTGTGTGGTGGGTGTATGGAGGGATGCAAACACTTGGTCTATAGCATTCCATCCTCAGGCCCCTGAATTCATGTCCTTTTAACATGAAAAATACATTCATTCCATTCTAATAACCCCCAAAGTCTAAACTTATTCAAACATCAACTCAAAAGTCTAAAGTTCAAAGTCTTATCTAAATATCCTCTAAATCAAAAGTGGGGGAGACTGGAGGTGAGATTAATCCTGAGGCAAATTCTTCTCCAGCTGTGAACCTGTGAAGCCAAACAAATTACATGTTTCTAAAATACGGTTGTGGGAGAGGTACGGTAGAGACATTTCCATTCCAAAAGAGAGAAATAGGAAAGAAGAAAGGGGTAACACTTATCAGGTAAGTTCAAAACTTATAGGGGCAAACAACATTAAAACTTAAGGCTTGAGATCATCTTCCTTGACTCCATGCTCTACTTTCTGGACTCACTAGGGCTGTGGCCCTG
The DNA here is from genome assembly GCF_964656455.1 of Halichoerus grypus. Taxonomy (NCBI): domain Eukaryota; kingdom Metazoa; phylum Chordata; class Mammalia; order Carnivora; family Phocidae; genus Halichoerus; species Halichoerus grypus. The sequence goes on along the minus strand of NC_135715.1, from coordinate 179,582,358 downwards.
CCTCCACAGTTCTCCTGAGCTGGAAATCTCATGGGGGTGGCTCTGCCCATCTGCCCCCATGACCTAATCACCTCCCAACCCAACCACCCCTCCAAATGCCATCACATTAGAGACCAGGTTTCAACATATGAATGGGGCGGGGGGTTGGGGGAAGCACATTCAGTCCATAGCAGGTGCATTTTCCAAGGAGATTTTCTGTTGTCAGATTTTATGTTTTCATCTTCATCATCATCATCATCATCATCATCATCAATGAATTACTAAGCCTGAAATAAAAATCATCCACAAGACCATGTTTGTGTCTTCGCACATTATTCTTGGAGTATGAACGAGGATGCTCAGACAACCAAGTCAGTAAATGCTACCAAGTGTGACACGTGAAATAGACTGGTTATCTAGTGAATAATAATGTAGACAGGCTGGCATGAAAGAGTGATATAAAAATTTCCCAGTCTTGTCATGCCTTATAAAAGACAGTTCGAAGGAGACAAACAACCCTTCAGTATTGAATGCAAGCAGCAGCTCTGAGCTGCCAGGAAAGAGCTTTGTCCACTCCCTGTCCTGGCGGGAGGCTACAAGCTGAGCATAGTCCCGTGCCTTCATCATGCCACCCAGCCACGGACATAGGCTCTTCGGAGCTGGAGAAGCCGAATGGTGTAGAGGCTCCCAAGCTGGACAGTTTGGGCTCAGCTTCTGGCTTCATCACTCACTATGTGGCCTAGAACTAGTTACTGACTTCTCTGAGCCTCAATTTTCTCAACTGTGTAATGGGGTGATATTCATATTTTCCACAAAGGGTGGTTGTGAGGACTAAGTGAGGGAATCAAATTAACATAGTGCCTGGCATATGTGAAGAGCTCAAGAAATATTAGTTGTGAATCAGGAGTGATGTTTGAAATGCTCTAAGTGGGAGGGCATGAGTAGAGACCAACCTGAACTGTCAATGCCTGGAGGTCCCTACTGTGCCAGATGTTATGCCTTTAGTAACTGGATGGTGAGCAGGCCCAGGGGTACGGGGGGTAGGGGTGAGGCAGAAAACCTTCAGGAGACTCGAGGGAGCCACTATTAACCAACTGGTGTGGAAGTATGTAAATATTTTAATAACTTGCATGACCATACCCCTGGGTATCAGGCTTGTTTGTTATTCTGGTGATTATTCTTGCAGAGGAGTATTCTTCTGGAGGCATGAATTTGCTCATCACATTAAATAACTTCTTTATGCTGATGACTCACAAATTTACATCCCCAGCCCTCGTCTGCTCTACTGCCTACTTGACATCTCTACTTGGATGTCTTAGGGGCATATCACTCTTAACATTTCTAAAGAATTCTTGATCTCCCCTGCAGAGATTCTCCTCCTCTCCTTGTCTTTCTCATCTCAGTTAATGGTGCCAGGGACCTGGTATATCTTTGATGCCATGATTTCTCCACATATAAGGGGCTCTATTGCAGAATGAGTCGAGTTCAGTGGAGCCAGACAGAACTAGACTCACTCTCAACTTTGTCATTTGTTAACAATGGCCTTGAGCAAGTCACCAAACCTCCACGACCAAGTCATTTCCCTGCCTAATGAGCAGAAGGACACTGTAGGATTATGGTGTGCATTCAAGGCAGTATATATGAAGTGACCAACTCAGAGTCTATGTTTGTTATTAACACTTGATTGATTTCCTGAGTCAGATAAAAGGCCAGGAAACTCCAGGAGAGTCAGCTGGCCAGGAAGTGTGAACTCTTACCTGTTTCATCTCTTCTTCACTCATAAACTCTGACCATCTCTGACCTCGAATCTCTTACGTTGTACTTAAGTCCCCTGTGTTTGTTCAGAGCATCCTTCCTTCAAAATCTTCCCTCCCAACTGTTTCTTTCCAGTGTCTCAATTTCTTCACCTTTAAGTGGAACAGATAGTAGTTTTCATTTATGAGGCTGGAGTGTTTGGAGAGTTAAGAAAATTACCTGAAACTTGGAAATAAACAAAAGGCATTTGCTATGGACTGAATGTTTTCATCTGGCCTGTCCAAATTCACGTGTGGAAGCCTTAACTCCCAGTGTGATGGAATCTGGAGATGGTGCCTTTGTGAGGTAATTACGGTTAGATAAGGTCATGAGGGGGGGTGCCCTCACATTGGGATGAGTGCCCTTGTCAGTAGAGATTCCAGAGAGCTGTCTCTCTCCCTGAATGCACAGAAAGAGCTCATGTGAGCACGCAGCAAGATGACAGCTGTCTACAAGTCAAGAAAACAGAAGAGGCTTCCAAATGAAACCTGCTTTGCTGCCACTTTGATCTTGGACCTACAGCCTCAAGAACTGTAAGAAATAAATGTTTGTAGTTTAAGCTGTCAGTCTGTGCCTGACTTTGTCTCTTTTCTTTCACTCAACATTACTGAGTGTTCTTTCAGTGAAACGTTGCATGTTTCTACCGGGCCCACCCATCTTGGGGATCTAATTTTCCAGGGCGTTATAGCCTGTTTGACTTCCTATTTACTACTGATTAGGCAATTTCACAACTCTGTAAAGGTAGAAATTAGCTTAAATCAGAAAACTGATAGCAATGCAAATTACGTTTGTTTGGGGTCAAAACAAATAATTCTCATCCATAAACTAGGCCACCCTAATGGTTACAGTTTATCGACTAGTAGGACATTTACCAGTTTTACAACTACAAGCAAATACATTTCAGCTTTGTATGGACTGTCTGGCTCGAATTCCCTTTTGAACCACTCTTAATATTTTACCTGATCACTCACTCATTCATTAATGAGTTGAATGGAATATTTGACATGTGTTCATTTTGTATTTATATGAGAATCATGTCTTAAACTGTTTTGGAAATTATACTTTAATGGGAGAATTACTGAGTTAGTGTTTAGAGAACAATACTTCTCTAGGTAAAATATGTTGTCCCATTGATAAGCATTATAAGAAAGATCCCTTGTAATAGTCAAGATTCCTTCCGAAAGGGGTTCTACCTTTCTATTTTATCGTTTAGTGTCTTTCATGTACCTTTGTAGCCATACTAGAGATTTTCTTTTGGGTAGCACAGAATGAAAATCTGGGTCATTAAGGCATATTCTCCAACAGGCAATAATGTGGATCAGTTACTTTTTGACTTTTGAAAAATCACCTTTGCATCAATGGTTGTTTCTTTTCAGGGCAAATGAATTTAAATTTGAATTAGATTGAATGTACTGAAATAGGACATTCTGTTCACTGCCAATCTGCTAGAATGCTTAACAGATAAAATGTCACCAGAGTAATTTGTGGTTGTTAAATTTTTTATTTCTCTAGTCCCACAAATTAATGGAAACAAATCAAACGTCAGCCACCCTTCAGGTACCTTATTCCACCCCAGTCAAGCCATGAGATGCCTGTCAGGATAAATTGCAGAGAAAAGTAGTGCTCGGTGACATGGTAAATTATGATGATCTTAGGGTTTTTTTTTCCCCCTAATTCTTCATCACCAAACTGAATTTATAGGTTTCTGCTATGTGTCAGAAAAGAAACAAATTTGTGAAGTTAAGGTGGGGCAGTCAATTCCTTAATGCTGCATTTCAGGTTTAGGTTACAGGAAGTCTCTGGAGTCAAACTAATGTCAGAGGGTAATTTATTAATCCTCTGCAAAAAGTTCTCTTTACACAAATATAACTGTAGTGACTTCTGGTGATTAATAGTAAATTAGCTCCTCTCACACCCAGGCTATTCTGAACCAGCACATGAACATCATAACTGTCTACGACCAGGGGCATTACTGGAGTGATAGCCACGTACTTTCAGTTAAGAACCATAGAGCAGTGGAAATGCGTTCCCAAAAATATTGTTTCCCATGCAATCTTAGTCATGATCTTCACCTTTACAGAGGTTACATTTTGGAAGAAGACATAATCTTCATAATCACTCAACAAATAATTAAAATTGTGAGAAATGGTCTGGATGGGGTGTCCAGAGGGCTAGGGAATATGACCTCTTCTCTCGGGCTCAGGGCTTCTTATATTTTTTTGTCATAGTCTCTTCCTTTGTCTCTTTTCTTTCACTCAACTGCACTTAGTTATTAAGCGATCTTTATCCAATGCCTACTACGTGATCAGCACTGGGCTGCCTGGGAATTGTGAATGCCCTGATCTTTGATGATTAATGAAAGAGAAACAGAGCCCATAACAAGGATGCTACGCCAGAGGGAATGACAAGGTCGCTAGACACAATGCCTACAGCAGATATGTGCCAGTTAAGGTACCAAACTCCGCCAGTTCCATTTGTTATTTGCAGGTAAGAAAGGGAAGAGCCGCTCTGTGCTGATAGGATACAGAAGAGATTCATGGAGGAGGTAGGGCATGAGCCAGCAAAGAAAGATGGAGGGAAGGTAGCTCCTGGAGCCCTCCACGGGTTCAACAACATCTTATTTAACGAACACTGTTCGTATGCCCATTAGGTGCCAGGAGTTGGTCTAAGTGCTTTAGAAATGCTACCTTCATTTAGTCCTTATAACAACCCTATGAATTAAGTATTATCATGTCCATTTTATAGAGAAGGAGGTCCAAAGCACATAGAGGCTAGGAAGCCCGTTCAGGTCATGTAGCTGCAAGTGGCAAGTCAGAATTTACACCCGGGAGTTACAACTGGGTAGTAAGGCTCCCCTGATGTGCTTTTAACCACTATACCCTCCTGTCTCGCCAGCATCAACCAAGGCACAACATTTGGAAAAGAAACTAGCTAGCTGCGGGGAATCAGTTAAACCATGGGTGTGTTGAGATGATGGGGCACCCACGCCGGTGTATCGGGGGCCACTTTGGTGTGCAGGTGGGGGCCTGTCCTGAGAGCAGGAACCCGGAGTTACAGATGCAAAAGTGAGTCATTTGCCAAGAGGCCGTAAGTGAAGCAAGGGGTATCTTGTCTAGAGGGCAAATCTTAATTGTTCTCAAATGGGGTACCTACTTGACAGTCCTTAGGCAGAAAGGAACTTTGTCCCTGTTTCTTAGTGCCATGCCACTCACTGACAGATTGCCAGTCAAAGTGAAGGACAATGCAAAGATTCTGGCAGGTGTGACACGTAGCCAGGTCTCCGCTGCATCGGCATCCCCAAGGTCATCAACACAAACATGCACTGCGAGGGAGAGGCTGTCTTGGAGGATCAGAGAAGCCTCTATTTTGGATATTTCTCATTTTGCTTTGGGAGCAGAGCTTTAAGCTGTCGAAGGAAATGATTTCAGAAATGGCTTTTTCAAGCCGACTGCGAGTCAAATTGTTACGGAGTGTTGAACTGTAGCTATCATTATTCTGATTAACAATTAAAAACCTGATTTTGAATTATTCATGGTGTTTAAATAACTATCAACATGAACAAAAGTGATGTGAATCCACTGCAATTAGAAAAGCTTACTTAACGCTTGTAGACAAACATCCTTAATTAAGTAATATTGCCTGCTGGAGATGGCATTTCTGGGAACCAAAGAGGAACTGGGAAAATGGAAGTCCGAGAGGGCCAAAAAAGCGTGTGCTGGTGTGGGTGGGGGGCATGTTAGTGTAACCTCATGATCTTAGAATGCTTGAGGAGGCATTAAGTAGGAAGGAGCAGTCATAGCCGGTTTACTACTGCCTTAGGAGAGTCCAGTTAGTTAGTTAGTTAAAAAGAAAAGGAAAGAAAATGTGTGGAATATGATGCATTCAGCTTTCAATTTCTTTTTTTTTAAAGATTTTATTTATTTATTTGTCAGAGAGAGACACAGCGAGAGAGGGAACACAAGCAGGGGGAGAGTGAGAGGGAGAAGCAGGCTTCCGGATGAGCAGGGAGCCCCATGCAGGACTCCATCCTAGGACCCTGGGATCATGACCTGAGCCGAAGGCAGATGCTTAACTGACTGAGCCACCCACATGCCCCAGCTTTCAATTTCTTGCTGGAAGACTGATAGGAATGGTCATGCTGACACAGATATAATCTAAAGTAGTAGAAAAGTTAGGCTAAGGGTGGGCAGGATTGGAACCTCAAGCCAGCTCAAGAGTGTGGCATCTGAACACCTAGGAAATCCTGAAGATTCTGGTTAGGTTTCATATGCTAAGAAAAGTAGGAACCATATTCTCAAAGAGGTTTAAGGTAGATGGGAGACCACTCCACTAATAAGCATGTTCAAAAACTTTTATTGTGTGCTACTGAGATTGAGTCTGAGGCTCCAAAATCAAATATTACCCATTTCTTATCTCTTAAAGAGCTCAGAGTCATGCTGGGAAGGCAGAAAAGCAGATGGAGGGTAATGGGTGGGGCAGTAAAGCCTTGCACAGGGTGCCAAGGAAGCACAGCACAGGCACACAGCTCCCTTAGGGCCCAGATGGAGGGAGGCTCAGAGTCTGCAGAGATTCAGGGTCACTAGTGTTGGGGGCCCACAAGGGTGGAATGGATAAATGAGTATGCCAGTGAGTGTTCTTGGTTTCCACCAACACATACCAATGCTGGTGAACTTAAGCAGCAATTAATGGACAGCAGATCCATTAAACAATGGAGGGCTGCATGAGCAGGAAGCCTGCTTCTCCCTCTGCCTCTGCCTCTCTCTCTCTCTCTCTGTCTCTCATGAATAAATGAATAGAATCTTAAAAAAAAAAAAAAGAAAACATTAATGTCAAATTTGTCAGGCACATCTACAGAAGTACTGAGGGGAAATATATAACTTTAAATACATTTATCAGGAAATATGAAATATTTAGTACTTCATGTGAAAGATTTAAAAATAAATGAACTAAGCATTATGACAATGAAAAAAGAACAGCAGAGCAAATAAATAAGAAAGGAAAAGCAGCAGGGAAAATAAGTTAGATATCAATGTAATGAGGATAAAGAAAAATAAAAAAAGATAAATGCAAAATTGGTTCTTTGGAAACAATTCAAAGGAGACCTTTGGCAAGAAAGATTAAGAAAAAAGGGAAAACATAAAAAAGGTTAAAATGCAGAACAAAAGAAAGAGAAGCAACTACAGACACAATAGATATTTAAAAATAATAAAAGACTGTTATGCTCTTACATCTAATTCATTTGGTAAACTGGATGGAGTCAATGAATTCCTAGAAAAAAATCAAATGCTAAAATTGATAAAAGAAGACATAGAGAAATTAGTGCACCCATAATTATTAAAGAAACTTCCCCTAGGGTCCCACCCACTCCCTGTCCCCAGTCTTTGCACAGAAGTTTTCGTGGAAGCACGAAAGGAGCACTAGATTCCTAGTTTATGTAAGTTCTTCCAGAAAATAATAAGACAAGAACAACCCAGCTTATTTTTATGAGACTAGTCTAATTTTGACTTCAAACCAGATAAGAAAAATTTAACTCATTTCTCAATAAAATATAGCCTAACCAAATCTAATAATGTATTTTAAAGACATCATGATCAACTAGGGATTTCTCCCCAAATGCAAAGAAGATACAACATAAAAATCTAATAATGAAATGCCTACATTAATAGATGAAGGGAGAAAAATCTTATAATTATTGCAATTTGTACATTTCCTGAGATTTAAAATTTATTTGTGAGGAAAATTCTTCACAAGCTAGAAATATAAAGGAATTTCCTTAATTTGATTAAAGTTATATTCCAAAAACCTATGACAAATATTATATCTAATAGAGCAACTATAATATATTATGTCTAAGACCAGAAAAAAGACAGAGATCTTGATGCCAGCCCTTCTGTTTTCAGAGTATTGGAGGTCCTGGCCCAGGTAAAAGTGATGTAAGCTTTTAGGAAAACAAATAAAACTGTTGTTATTCACAAGTGATATTACCTCTAATACAAAACAATCTAACAACATCAACATAAAAATTCTTTGAGCTATCAAAGGGATTCAGTAAGTTAAAGGCTATGAAATTAAATCCCTAATAATAATAGAATTTCTCTATACTCGTACCAAATATAATAAAAATTAAGGTATCATTTATAATTGCAACAAAACCCATGATGTATTTAGGCATTAACATATACAAGAAGACATAAACTTTATAACTCTAAGTATATTGAACATTTGGGTGTAATGACTTAAACTCTCATAAAATTCGTCTTTAAATTTGATGAACATCATTCAATATTCCAGCTGGACTTTAAAAAGAACTTGATAAGTCTCTAAACATTACTGGGGAGAAGGAGGATCCAAAAATATCTAACTTTAAAAACATTAAAAGTAGGAGTAAGTCCCAACAGCAACAGTGAAACCTTTGAGGTGCCAACCTATGAAGATGCTGTGGTTTTGGAATCCCAGTGCTGTCCCCAAGGGTTGGATCAACCCCCCCCACACCCACACACAGCAGTGTTGTAATCCCCCCAGGACTTGAGGAGGGACAGTCTAGCCATCTAGAGGAGACGGATAGAGCCAGACTAGAAAGGCAAGTGGGCTAAGAGGGGTCTGTGACCCCAGGAAACCCTGGAAAAGCTCAAATCAGCCTTGGCTTTGGGGACCCGGGGTTGTAGGCACTGTTCCTGATCTGCAGAGCTTGGTAGTGCCCCTCCAAAACTGGAGTCTCTTAGTCTACCCCCTGCCTATGACGTCAGCTTTGGTCACCCTGATGATGATGTTTCCACGTGGGGAACTTAAGATAGAGGGGAGTCAGGCTATCATGAGCCTTTCCCAGCTGAGATGTAGGTGGCACAATGTGCGTCTTCAGGTAACATTCAGTGACCTACCCCATATCCAGAGTTAAATGGAGGGTGAGAGGAGAAGTGATCCAGAAAATCTAGAGAAGGAGGAAAAGAAACTTCTGAGTGACTGCTATGTTGCTTCTGTTCTGGGTGCTCTGCTTCTATTAGCTCAATTAGGCTTCCCAGCCTTGTGAGGTGTTATTACCCTCATTTGAAAAATGGGATTTCAAGAGGCAGAGAAGTTTAAGTATTTGCACAGGGGCACACTGTTACTAAATAGCCTAAAAATAATTTTAACTCTACTCTTCCGATCCCAAAGCCCATTGTATTTTCCATACAAAGTCATCCACAAATCTTTCAATCTCTGTTTTGGACAACTGCTGGACAGAGGTAGGAGACTTCCTATAGACAGAATGGTGGACCAGTTGTGTCTGCAACCAGTGTGGGCTGAGTGTGGCCGGGAGTGTGCCCAGCCTCTTAGATGGGCAAAGCTAATCATGATAGCCCCTACTCCAGGTAGGGAGCAGTTTCTGCCCAGGGGCTTAAGAGCAGTCTCCAGTGCAGGGTCCCCATCCTATCAGGAAGCAGTAGAGTAAACTGACCCAGGGGAGGGGACTTCCAATTTTGAGATGGGTGGATGAAGGTCAAAAAGGATAAAACATGAGCTTGGCGAGAGGTGGCAGAGTGTCTAAGGCTCCTTCTTGAAACATCTATGAAGTGCTAGAGCCACCTGCAGAGTGTCTAACCACGTAAGCCTCACCCCTGCACTCTGACCACATGGTTTTACCGGTGCCCTCTCCCCCCCCCCCCCCCCCCCCCGTCCTGTTTCCTTGGATTCCAACAGAACACCAGATTTTCTGAAATTGTGCTGTGGGTGCAATGTAGGTTTTAGCCACTGGGAGCTGCTCAACCATCACTGACCCACCCTCCTCAAGGATGCGCCCCCCACTTAGGCCTTCATCCACTGTGTGGTATCTGTCTAATGCATTCTAGTGCTCTCCCTCTCCTCCTTATCCTGGCCCCAACAGTTCACCTTCAATAAAGTGAGAAATCTGGCCCAAACAAAAAAAGACCAAAACAAACAAAACAAAACAAACAACCTCCGTCCCAAAAACTCATTAAAAGTATGTGCTAGCCCTTACAGAAATCAAAATAGCCTACAAAGTCATTAAAATAAAAGAGTATGGCATATGTTCAAGAACAGATACATATATCAATGAAGAACTCAGAGACAGTCCTGTGAATATATAGAACTTCATATACAATCAATGTGGCACCACAAATCAATAGGGTATTGACAGTTGGCTTATTAGGTGAGATTGGAAAAAGTGGCTCACTGTATGGAGAAAAATGAAACTGGATTTCTACTAATACCACAACTAAAAGTGAATTTCAAAGGGATTCAAGACCTAAATATAGGTAGTAAAATTATAAACTTATTAGTAAAAAAAAAGTAAAATATCTTTGTGACACAGAAGTAAGGAAAATCTTTTGAAATGAAACCTTTGAATGAATACTTCAGGATAAAATATGATAAATTTCATGACATCCACATTAAGGATTTTTGTTCAATAAAGGATGCTATAGACAAAGTTAATGGATGGTAGAATGGGAGCAGGTAGTTGCAGTGAGACTGACAAGGGATTAATATGAAGACTCTAGAAGAAAACAACCACAAAAGAAAAATAGGCAAAGGATATAAATAGACAATGTAACCAGAAGAGGAAATCCTAAAGGCCATCAAACATACGGAGGATTGCTCAAATTCATTAGCAATTGGATAAACACAAATTAAAGAAATGAGATATCACTTTACACATACTAGTTTGGCAAAAAGTCGGAGACTGGAAAATGCCAAAGCAGTCACCAGGATGGGAATTCGAGAATAGAGAATCTCTCAAGAACCTCTGGAGAGCAATCTGGCCCTTAGAAAAATAAGAATATGCACAGATGTAAGGGGCCATGCACAAGGATGTCTTCTGCAACATTGTTTGCAATGATGGAGAGTTGGAAGCAATCAGAACATCCATCGCTGGGTCAGTGGCCAGGTAAGGTGTGAGCATCCATACTGTGCACATCAGATGTACACCTAGCAACTGAACTAGAGAGGCGTAGTGATGAATGACAAAAGACGTAAGAAATGAAAGGAGGCATCTAACACAATACAATTTACATAAATTAAAAATACATGCACAGAGAACCACAACAAAGCCCATTTTGCAAGAATACAAACAAGCAAAAAAGATCCACATTAAACACATTAGCATGCTTGCCTGTGGGGAGGTGTTAGGAGTTGGGGAATGAGAATGGAGAACGGGGATAAAAGGGCATTTTTAAAAAACTTGCCTTCCGGGACAGGCAAGCTACTTAATTGGGTTTGGAGAGAGGATCATTTGATGCGATGCTCTCAGGCTGTCAATTAGGAAACAACAGGCGAGGTGTTTGGATGCGTCAGATCCCTGGGCTCATCATCTTTGAGGCTGGAAATAGAATCCAGAGCTCGGGAGCCTGCCTCCCACAGATGGGGTCAGAGATGCTAGATGCTGGGCTTCTAATTGGACACACTGTGTCAGAGAGCAGAGCTGAAGCTTCCAACACAAGGCACAGGATGCATGTTGAGCCTCTGTGACGCATTTTAGAGAGAAAGTGAGAAGCGACAGTGACACTCTTGTGTCCTGTGATTAAGCCCTGGGAGTTGGCTATCATATCAGTGCTGTTATTTTACAGTTATAGCTATGTCAACCGTCACTCAGATTGTGTTCCTAAATGCCCTTGGGTGTCAACAGACATATTTCCAGAAACACTCTGTGATGTCCTAAGGGCGTGCTGAGAACACAGATGCCTTCTTTCAGACAAATATGAAAAGTAAGCTCCTATTATTGTCAACAATACAATATTATAAACTTCAAAGTTGCTAAGAGACTAGATCTTTTTTTTTTTTAAGATTTTTTGTTTATTTTTTAACAGAGAGAGAGACAGTGAGAGAGGGAACACAAGCAGGGAGAGTGGGAGAGGGAGAAGCAGGCTTCCCGCCGAGCAGGGAGCCTGATGTGGGGCTTGATCCCAGGACCCTGGGATCATGACCTGAGCTGAAGGCAGACGCTTAACGACTGAGCCACCCAGGCGCCCAAGAGACTAGATCTTAAAGGTTCTCACCACAAAAAAGAAATGATTATGTGGCTCCATAGAGGTGTGAGTTAAGGCTGCGATAGTAATTACATTGTAATGTACAGATGTATCAAATCAACACATTGTACGCTTTAAACTTACACAATGTTATATGTCAATAATATCACAATAAAAAATTAAATAAAAACAAACACATACACACTCACAAAGTTAGTTCCTGACCACTTATAGCTTTCTCCTTGGTAAAGGGGAGTCCCCATTTCCTGCCCCCTCGTTCATATATAATTTTTACCATTCCTATGTTGTCTAGATGGTTGAGAACCTCAGGTGAAGCAGGTGGCCTATGGAGGCTCACTCAGGGTGGGGTGCACCAAAATGCTGATTCACCAGTCAGTCTGACCATGTCTCTCCAAGCCCCCAGGCCCCCAGATCCTCTCAACAAGTTATTGATGCCTTTGGCATACGTACTAGTGACGCAGACCTAATTGGAATTGAGCCTATCTCTCCAGCTATCTCCCCAGCCTATCTCTCCTCTCTGTTAAGGGAGCTCAGGGTTCCCACCTAGATCTATGTGTCCAGTCTGTTCCCATGCTTGGCTGTGTCAACTTGGTTGTTATGACAGGTTTCCGCCTCACTCTTCCCGTGTAATTCTGCTAGTCCTCATGGGACTGGGAATATTTGTTCTTTTTTAGAGTGTCTCTTAAGAGTTAGGTACAGGGATAAAAAGGTAAGCACAGAGAGATGTGGAACCTGCTTTCAGGGACCTCACAGTCTAGTGGGGGGGCACATAAAACAGTCATAGAAATGACTGAAGAAAGTCCTGTGACATTGTTTTAAAGTATATTGGGGATTTGTTTTAACCAGGTATGGTAAGATGACAGACACAGAAAAGATTTGTCATGAAGGAAGAAGTTTTTTTTCTCCCCAGTTTTGTTGAGATATAATTGCCATACACACTGTATAAGTTTAAGGTGTACAGCATAATGATTTGACATATATATATCATGAAATTACCACCACAATAAGTTTAGTTAACATCCATCATTTTATTTTATTTTATTTTATTTTATTTTTTAAAGATTTTATTTATTTATTTGAGAGAGAGAGAATGAGAGACAGAGAGCATGAGAGGGAGGAGGGTCAGAGGGAGAAGCAGACTCCCCGCTGAGCAGGGAGCCCGATGCGGGACTCGATCCCGGGACTCCAGGATCATGACCTGAGCCGAAGGCAGTCGCTTAACCAACTGAGCCACCCAGGCGCCCTCCATCATTTTATATAGATACAAAAAAATAGAAAAAGAAAAAAATATTTTTTTTTCAAAAATATAAGAAGTTTATATTTTCAGAAAGAGGAGATAACACACACCACGCAGGGTGACATGGAGAAGGATTGGGGTCAGTCAGGAGGCAGAGAGAAGGAAAGAACAGAGCATGTCCCAGAGCCTTTTTTGGGATTTTGGTGGGAAGGAGTGGGTGAGCAGGGCAGGTATTCTGAGTAAACTTAGGATCAGGTAGTTTGAATAATTTCAGCAGGCTCTGGATGGTAGGTCCCTAATTGTCCAGTACCTGGCCCTGGGGTGATTTGGTGTATGAAAGTTTGATAAAAGAGATAGTGTGGTGTAGGCTCTGGGCTGGTTGCTTTCTATATCAAAGGCATGCTTGCAAGGCAAGTCATTTACCATCTGCAGGAAGAAGTCCGCCTTGCAAGAACCAGTTACTTCAAGACCAAGGCCTCAAAAGCCAGAGCATCAAGAATACAGAAAATAAGAAAATATAGTCAATACAGGAAGCAATTAAATTCTTTGAGAGTTTGTAAAAAAAGGAGCCATTTAACCCAGGTCAGGGATGGCTTCTGTGAGGAAATGATGAGTAAAGTGAAGGCTATGGACTGAATGGAAGTTAATTAGGAGGGGTTAGGAACCACATTTCACATTTAGGAAATGGCATGTGCAAAGGTGCTGGGGTGGTAGAAAGCCCTAAGGTGGACTGAGGAACAGAAAGGTAAGACTAGAGTGAAAGGAGGTAGGACTTGGGAGGCAAGCAGAGACAGACTGATGAGCGCTGGTAGGGATTGGGATATTCATTTGAGAGAAGTGGCTAGCCATTGAAGGACTTTAAGTCGAGAGTGGTCAAGAACCCACACCCCACCTGCTTGGTTGGTCTCTCTCACCTGACCTGGGTATGATCAGAACTCTCCTCTGGGTAAGTGGATCCTGTTGCGATCCCTCCAGCTACTAGGATCACCATCAGTGCTGCCATGTTCCTGATCTGGAGGATCACTGCTCCCCTACCTTCCCCAGCAAATGGAACTTCCTTAGACAGCTGCCCAGGGGCCCCAGCTGCTTTGGTGGCAGAGCCTGGGCCAGTCCTTCAGTGCCCGCCCTCTAGCTCCGGTCTTCCTCTCTAGCCCATATAGCTACCATCCCTGTGAGGGAAGGGGCATTCTAGTGGAGTTAACTTTAGCCAAATTTTGCAAAAATTTGAAAGATTTGATGAAAAGTGGCTCTTCTGTCAGGAAGCAGACTCTCCTCCTAATGAATGAGAGATTGGTATGCGGAGGGGCATAGAGCTGAAATCAGGCTGGCTTCTTCCGATTAAAAATGCAGGAATAACAAGTCAGCAAGGCTTTAATGCCGGCATGCAAAACCTGATTTGGAGCAATTAGGTGTAAGGCAAATAGCTCCATGTGTCCAATTATGAATTTGTGGGAGAATTAGTTCCACAGCGGTCTTGAGATTAATTTCTTGTTCTTAGAGTCCTGTGTTTAAAATACAGAAGGAACTTATGGAATGAATAAGTCCCAGGGATGAAAGGCACAGCATAGGGAAAATAGTCGTCTTGTACCAGCATTGTATGGTAACAGACTTGGGATGAGAATAGCATAACCTATAGATTTGTCCAATCTCTATGTTGTACACCTAAACTAATATAACATTGTGTGTCATCTATGCTTCAATTAAAACCAAAATACAGCAAGAGCTTGATCTTCTGCATCTGGTTCGCTTGCCTTCCCAACCTGACTTGTTGCATTTAACTCTTCCCTGGGTACTTTTAGATTACTTGCTTTGGCCCAAACTTGGAAGAAAAAACAACACAAAACAAAACAACCGAGTGGGCGAGAGTGGGAAGCAGCGGGGCAGTGGAAGGATGCACTTTGAGGTAGCTTGGGGGTGACGAGGGGCGCCGATTACAGAGTGGGGAGCTCTTGCTGCTCGGCGGGGCTAGCCCTGCTCCCTGGCCTGGCCGAATCCAGGGGAGGCTGGAAGTGCAGTCCGCCGCAGGCTGCTCGTGAGCTGCTGCTAGTTTAAATAGTGGGAAGTTTAAACCTGAGTCACGCGGTGGGAGGAACACAGGACTTGGAGACCAACGACCCACGTTTGGATCTCAGTTCAGCCACGTTCTGGTTGCCAGGCTCTGGGCAAAACAACTCAGATTTTCTCTTTCCTTGTCTGTAAAATGAGAAGACTGATCTAAATGACTTCGTTTGCGGGTGATGGGGGCGGATTCCTATCCGTAGAGCAATCTTCGCAGGATGTGTGAAGGGTCTCTTTAAATTGATGCTGTTCCCACCCTCAGCTTCATCTGGAAGGTCTTCATTAAAGGCTCTAGCTTGAGGCGGTTAACGTTCTCATTAAAATGCAAATTAATTCTCCACACAGCTGCCCTAGTAGTTTTCCTTGTGTTGTCATTTATTTCCTTTCTCTACTTAGAAAGTGTGACGGTAATGAAGCCCAAACTCCTTAACCTGGCTTTTCAAAGCCCTATCAAGCCCCCAACCTTGCTCTACACTGTCCAGAGGATAGTGTGGGGGCGTGGTTGGGAGGCAGGGGCTGTGGGGGCGTGGTTAGGAGGCTGGCAGTACGGGGGCGTGGCTGGGAGGCGGGGCTGTGGGGGCGTGGTTAGGAGGGCAAACTGGCCTGGGATTGTCTCAGGTCCTCTTAGTCAGTACCTGAGCTTGGCAAAAATAGGTATTTTGCGCCTTCAGTTTCCTTCTCCGTAAAGAGGGAATAATAAGGGTACTATCTCACAAGATTATTAGAAGGATGAGTGTTATAATTTATTTAAAACACTTAACCCTATGCTTGGAACAAGGTAAACATTTAATAAACGTTAACTGTTGTTGCGGCAAATCGAATTCCGTTTTCTCCAACAGATCTATTTCCTCCCTGCTCTGCACCTTGCTTATGTCATTCACTCAGTAGAGCATGTTCTTACGTCACCTTTTTTCCTACCTGAAATCTTTTTTCAAGATCCTGTTCAAATGCCACAATATCCATGAAGGCTTTCTTAAGCTTCTGGGAGAATTAATTACTTATTCCCTCTTGGCCCTTTCCTTGTGCCTCTCTTGAGAATGTATTTTATTCTATTTTATCTGACAATGATTTATGCATGTACCTCTTTCACCCCATCTCCATGCAACCACCCTCATTCCCAGCCACCACCCTGTGAGCTCTACGAGGGCATGGAATGCAGCTCCTTCCTTCTTGAATAATTCAATCAGTTCAGTAAACATTTGATGAATGAGGAAATGACCGAATGAATGTGTGAGTGGAAGGTTACTCAAATGGCACTTTCTGCCATTATTACAGATTGGTTCTATCAGAGAACAGGACTTCAAGTAACTTAAGTTCCAATATGGTTGGTGCTCACCAAGCTAAGTTTTGAAGTTCGCGACGCTGCCATGGAAAGACAGGCCTGTGTGGGGCCAAAGAAGGTGTAGGACCCCCGGAGAAGCGCTACTTCCTTTTTAAAGTAAAAAAAAAAAAAAAAAAAAAAAAAGCTCTGTGGCCTTGGTTTGAGTTGATGGTGACAAGTAATTACATGAGAGATGATGAATAGACATACATAAAATGATGCAAATCTGAATGTAGCAAAGCCCATATCCATCTTGCTGGATTTTGCACCTCTAGTTAAAACCCCCTGAGTGATAGTGGCTCTTGAAGGAGGGAATTGCTTCTTTCAAAGATTAATGGAGTCATGTGGGAGGCTGAGGCAGAACACACCATGTAGCCTGTGTAAGACCCACTAGTGGGGATTCTATTTGTTTAAAAGAT
Source organism: Halichoerus grypus (assembly GCF_964656455.1). Classification (NCBI taxonomy): domain Eukaryota; kingdom Metazoa; phylum Chordata; class Mammalia; order Carnivora; family Phocidae; genus Halichoerus; species Halichoerus grypus. The sequence continues at coordinate 179,565,570 of NC_135715.1, read as the reverse complement.
GATCACCAAATTCTCAAGTTTAAATTTACTTCACTTAAGTGGTCATACCTTCAGGTGGGATAAAATAGTGGGATTATGTGGGTGAAAGCTGTCATCTCAATGCCAATAGGGAGTTGAGAGTTCCTATAACTGTCCAGCATGATCACCAGGTGCCCCAGTAGCCCTGGGGCAGCAAAGAGAAGAGAATAGTGGAAGAAGGTTTTTGGGGAGTCTTTGGAAAACTTTCCATTGCCATGGCTTCTGGGAAATGGCCATCAATGACACAACCAACAGGATGCTCTTGACATTTTGGCCCTTTTACTTTCTATGTTCTTTTCATGCTCCATTCTAGTAGTTTCTGTCAGCTTCTCAGTGTTCACTTTAATCAAAACTAGCAGGCTCATCCCAAGTCTCCAGAAACCCAGCAAAGGGCCTGCCTCCCAAGTTTCCTGACCTTGAACTCAGTGATTGCTCCAGGTTCTACCCATCAGAGTCTTTAGCTACTTACTCAGACTCTCTCTCTTGTCTAGTTCCTTGGCATTCATGATTGATTTAGGATAATTTTTTTTTTTGGCTCTAACTTAGCCTTGTGTCTAACTGTTACCTTCAAATGCGTCCATATTTCCAGATTCCGGAACTGGGGCAAACAGGGCCAGATCTCATATTCAACCCAGTGTACCTGGAGGCCATGTCCTCAACCCCAATCACCTGATTGCCTAGGAAATGGGGTCAGTCTATTTGTTTTCTTTTTCCCCCTTAAGGAGGAGCTAAATTGCTATAGAAAATAAAATTATTAAGATCTCATAATGTACCAGGAACTTAACATTTATTATAGTTTTCCACTTAATCCTTGTAAAGGTAGGAAATATTACTAAGAAGTGTAGTCAGAAATCATACCCAGGTGGTCTGAGCACCGGTCACTTGTGTTTATGACACTCTGAGGCTCAGCTTCCTCATCAACCAAATGGTGATAATATTAGTTTGAATCACAGAAAATTGTCTATATTCAATGATTTTCAATATAAAAATGACAATTTCAGATGGTTCAACACGTAACATTCCCTGCCTTATAAAGTTAGTTGTAAAGACATAGTAATTGTCGAGAGTGTGACACATAGTAAACTTAATTAACGTTAACTATGATAATTGTACCGTGTGCTTCATTTTCCTACTTTAACTTTGTGTGTGTGTATTTGTGTGGTTTCCTGCTTCCTGTGTTGTAGCTACAGTATTGTCCGTAACACTTGGCAGACAGTAAAAACTCCATAAATAATTACTGAATTGAATTGGATTTGACTGAATTTGTAAAACAAAACAAAACAAAACTTGTGCTGTATTCTATGAATTTCAGAGTGGATGTCATTTGTGACCAATAACCGTATTTATCCCATCTGAGCCATCTTTGCTGGTATACGGTTAATAGGTCCTGCTTTAACTTTTCTCATCCAAGAATTCTGAAATGTGGTTGTCTCATTGTCCTATTATGGCTAAAAGCTACGAGATCCTATATCAAGACCCAAAGACCAGGATATCCAGACAAATAGAGAAAATCTTGGCCTTCAGCAAGTCTCTTTCTTTTTTTAAAAATAGACCCATTCTTTTACTAGGCTTAGTATCTTTGGGTTTGGGAGACACAGCTAACCTCTGGAACATGCAACGTCTTCTGGAGAAGCACAAGTGTGGGGAAAAGGCACTGGACCCTGAGGGTCCAGAACAGCTGCATATCTTGTGAGTCACATGTAGGGTGTGGGACCAGTCTGCATTTTGGACAATTGAAGAAAGTGTTGTGTAAAATCTCAGCCCCCTGGGGGACTAAGATGAAACAAATTCTTCTGTTCTTCTCTTGGTAGCTTCCGTCCATCTTAGACAGCCAAATTCAAAGTTTCCCGCTACCTGAAATCATCTGCATCCCTCCTCTGCAGAATTAATCAAGAGCTCCTCCACTGCTGCTTGAGTACACATTTCTGACAGCCCATTGCATTTAGGTTTGTATAGATGGTTTCCCCAAAAGCTATTTTCTCCCCCTACACTCTATGTGGGCAGCCCTCTTATGAGTCTTATTCACGTTGTAACATTGTTGCCTGAAGCAGTGCTTGGCACAAAGAAAATATCCCATAAATGCTTGCTAATAATAATAGCACTATATTTATTGAATGCTTATATGTTCTGATTGAGTTTGCACAGAACCCATACCCACTCTGATGATTTATTTCTATTTTATGGGGGAGGAAGCAAAAGTAGACAGAATAACCTGATCAGGCCCCCACAGCTCGTGAGTGGCAGAGGAACGGTTCAAACCCAAGCAGTCTGGCGCCAGAACGTGCCTATTAACTGCATCTCTCTCCTTTTAATAAACGGAGAATTCTTGGCTTTTAGCTAAGATGAAGAGTAATGAAGCATTGCTCAGAAGGAAGGAATTCACTGTTGCGGGAAAAGAACAGGATTTTATCTCCTGGGCTTTTGATTGCTATTGTTACAAGACCCCAAACCCTACTTGACTGATGGGTACTAGGGAGATAGACGCAGCCAATTTAGAGATTTCAGAGTTGAGGGTGGGGGCCGGGGGCGGGGGGAATGCCCAAAAGAGACTCTGAAGAGTCTCATTCACTCAGAACACTCGGATTGGCTCAGCAGCCAAGATGGCTGGGAGCCTCCGGGCTGGCAGCGATTTCAGGGTTCGTTTTGGAGGCCCCCTGGCTCCGCCTTGAGGACATCTTCAGCAGCGTGTTCTGGACCCCCAAGCGTCGTGACATTTCAGCCTTGTTCCCGAGTCTCATTAGGACAGAGCCAGGGGATGAGTGTAATGAATGCATCATGTGCAAATTGCTTCCGCCGTGCGCCTCGGTGCAGGGCTGCGCGGGGAGACTGATGATTAAACCGTGAACCTGGCCTCCGGCGGCGGCGACAACGCGCGCCTGGAATGAGGTGTTCGCTTCCATTCAGATCTGCTGCCGATCCGCCCGAGCCTCGGCTCCAGCGGACCATGACTCACGTCTTATTCCCTGTAGCCGCGTGTGTTTTGACTTTCAATTTCATCAGTCTGACGCCACGCCGGCGCTGAAGTCAAGACAGCTTGTGGCAGAAGCAGCTTTTCAGAAGAAACTCCACCTCCGCGGGCTGGAGGCTGGAGAGCGGAATTTGGTCCCAGCAGTTACGCAAACACTTGTCTCCTTCCTCATTCCAGCTGCGGGGAGGTTGCAAGTGACTTGCCTTTGCAGGGGCATCCTGACATCCATTCTAATCACATTGGAATAAAGGAAATTATCTTTTAGCTTGCTTACAGCTTCAAAATTCAGATATGGCTAGCCCTGTTTCAGTGAATTCCCAGGGACTGGGAGGTGAATAATAATCTGCAGAGTGCCTCAAACTTTCCAGAACATTTTCTACAACTATTACATAATTGGACTCTGGCAGCAACTCTCTTACGCCCTTATCCCAGGTAACATCACCGTCATTTGGCAAATTAAGAAACAGGGGCTCAGAAAGGTTGAGTAATTTCCCTGAGGTGACACAGCCAGGCAGGAGCCCAGTATTGTACCTCCCCCCATAAATAACTGCTGCCTGTTGAATTTGCTCTGGGGCAAGTTTTACTGAGGAAGTAAAATGTCTTTAAAACTTAAATGATTTTTTTTTTTTTTTTTTTTGCTTAGTGAATATAGCATTTTTGGACATGGGAAGAAGGGGGAGATGTGACTTATATAACCAATAGTTCTGGACCCCAAAATGAGGATTAAGTCCCACTCAAGGTTGAACTACAATGTAACACAAAATATCTAAAAAATTAGTCATTTGAAGAATTTTCTTGTTATCTTTAAGCATTATCTGTACTACTGTTTTCTTAATATTTTTTCTATAGTGAGTCTTTTGTTAAGCCTAAATAAAAGGAGTTTGTATCACTGCCTCAACTTAAAAATTTTATCACCTACATAAATAGGCAACCCAAACCATAAATTCAATAAAAATATGAAGATGTTAATAAATTTCTGTTTAGATCCTGCAGCCTATAGAAAGCTCTGAGCCTAAGGCCAAAAAGAGAAGATTTTCAAGTGTCGGAAAAGTGTTAAAAACATACTAGCCCCCAGATGAAAATTTCATCTTTATGTAACTGGGAGAATTGTACAAGGAAGAAATTTCAGACTGTGTAATTCAATTTTACTTTTGCCCTATTTATGCCTGACATCAAATCACTTCCAGTGATGCATTCTATACTTTAGGAGACATAGATGCCTCTGATTAACTCTTTTGATAAAGAGAGCCCCTTGGGGAAAGCAGGACAAATCCTCATTACCAACTTGTCTCACCAATGACTGTAATTCAAGTTACAGTAATATTTAAACCAGTTGATCTCAATATTTGTATCAGTCAGTTTGAGCAAGGTTCTATGTAGTAACAAACAATCCCCCCAAATCAATTGTTTAAAACAACTTTATTTCTTACTCACTCTGCACGCCACTGAAAGGTCTGGAAGGCAACACTCCACATTGCAGTCAGTCACTCAGGGACCAGGCTGTGTGGGCAGCCATTGTCTCAAACCTTGCCTGCCATTGTGGTGAAGGAAAGTGAACTCTGATATGTCCACCTAAGCTCATAGGCTAGAACCCCATCATGAGTCCAAGAAATGTAATTATATTGTATTCCCAGAAGAGGGGAGAATTAGAAATACTTAGCAAATAGTACTAAGAGTTAGAACAAAATTTTGAGCTTACATACTCACCTGAGCATCTGTTTATAGCTCTGGAGCTGTCTGATAAAAAGCATGCTGTAATATAAACATTTGCATTCAATTTCATGGGATTCAGTGGACCTCAGGTTAAAAATCTAATGGTCTAATAAATGGAGTAACTGCATGCAGGGGCTAGGGATTGATCAAGGAAGGCCTCCCTGAGGAGACAAATCAACTAAATTTTGTTTTTAAAGAATCACAATGGTGGAGAAAAGAGGTAGACCATTTTCTGGGCAAGGAGAATGATGTGGCTGAAGATGGACCTGATGAGAATCAGTATAGCTGCTGGTAAAGACATTTATATAATTAAAGCTGAAAATCCAAGAAGTTGGGACTGGAAGGTATGGGAGAGCATTAAGAAAAAAAAAATCAGTGAAAGATCTTGAACTATGTATGGAAAGTCAATCCAGTTGGTTCCAGTTGAGCAGAGGAGCCTCATAATGGAAAAATGTTGGAAGATAATTTGCTACTGTATTTCTAAGGATCAAGCCCCCATGGTTTGTATTTAGTAGACAATTAATATAAATTTACTGTGATTTTTTTTTTTTAATCAAACACTCCAGTCATTCAGGCAACAGTGTTTTCTGAGTGGTGGCTCAGAATAAAAGTAGAAATTATTTCCCTTCAGTTGCTAACTTCCTGGTGGAAAAAGACACGTGAGAAAGATTAGTGATAAACACTGGATAGGGAAGAGATTCCGAGAAAAACCAAACATAAGGGGGCATGAAGGGGCTGTGAAAATGGACAAATAAGAAAGGAGCAACCTGAATAATTAGCAATAGTTAGGGAAGGAGAGGTGGGTGAGGGAATGCAGGAATGAGCTGAGATTATCATTCCATGGTTGGAACGGAGGGCCAGGGATTATAATTGATCATGTGAGGACATTGAGAAGGAGGTAAGAGATTGGGAGGGAATGGGGTCAGCTCAGGTCTTGATATGCTTATTTGTAGATGTGATTATTTTTAAGGTTGGTTTGGATGGCTTTCGCATACAGAGTGAAAGAAACAAAACAAGATCCCTGACCTATGTCCTCAAAGAGATTATAGTCAACTGGGAAGAGAATAATCTAAGAATCTCACAAATAAATGCTACATTACAACTGCAATATGTATTAACCAGGAGAGATATGTGGTCCATGAGAGAATATTCTGGAGAGAATTTGCTATATCAGGAAGTCAGAGAAGGTTCTCCAGAGGAAATGTAACTGAGCTTCCTTGGAAGTAAGAGCTTCAAAGGGAAAAGCAGGCAATGTAGGGTTGGGGAGATTTTCTAGGCAGAGGGACTGGGATGAATGTCTGTTCTGAGTTAGATGCTGTTTGGAGTTTTGAATTAAGACAAAGAATGTGCTTTGGGGGTGGGGACCAGAACCATGACTCATGAAGAAAATTCAGTAGAGCTATTTCACTTAGGAAAAACAGAGTGGGGGTGGAGACATGATTCTGTTCATAGGAAGAGGATTGAGACCAGCTCCACAGAGCCCTGAAGTTCTGAACTGGGATCCATAGTGAAGCCTACAAGAGGTCATACTTCAGACCACTACAAGGGGAAAAACCCAAAATTTAAGAATAAAGTTGTCCAAAGATGGAATAAAAAGTGGCATTAGAAAATAATGAGTTGCTTGTCATTGGAGGTATTTGGTTTAAATATAGGCTGGAAGGCTGTTAGAGATATGACAGAGTAGATGAAAGCAATAGACTAGGGAAGAGTAGATGACATTTTATATACCTTTCCAATCATGATAATCTATGAACTAGTTTGGACTCAGATAAATTCATCTGTATTTATTCAAGAATCAATTTAAAATGAAGTCTTTTTAGGTTGAGAAAGAGATATTCTTTACAAATGTCAGTAGCATTTCCATAATGAGAATAAATAATGGACTAGTGAGCAAGTCTCTAGAAAAACTGTAAAAAAAGGTCAGATATATTTACATTTAAATTTGGTTTTATGTTTAATGAACAGTTCTGATATGAGAAAAATTTAAAGGTGTGAGAAAAGGAAAAATTAGTGTTTCATTATGCCATCTAAGAAAGGCATGGAAATACCATATCTTTTGATAAAGATAGAGAATCAAATTTACTATAGTGTTGCTATGACTTGTTTTAACTAATCAAATTTTTAGTATTCTTCTTTATCCCAGATGTGATGTATGAAATGGCCCTGGAATCACTGCTTCCAGTTCTAAGCCCCTTGGACAGCAATCCGGGGGCTATTTCATTTCCCCATATTTAAAGCTGCTGAGGCAACTTCTCCAAATACTCACAAAGGACCAGTGGTACAGATGCATTTCATTTTGTTAATATTTGCTTGTGGGACTCTAAGGACTTTTGAGTTATTAAGGAACCTTTAAAAGGGGCTGGTTAGGGCGCCTGGGTGGCTCAGTTGGTTGGGCGACTGCCTTCGGCTCAGGTCATGATCCTGGAGTCCCAGGATCGAGTCCCACATCGGGCTCCCTGCTCAGCAGGGAGTCTGCTTCTCCCTCTGACCCTCCTCCCTCTCATGCTCTCTGTCTCTCATTCTTTCTCTCGCAAATAAATAAAATCTTAAAAATAAATAAATAAATAAAAGGGGCTGGTTAAAGCAAAACTGTAAATTTATTAGCCATGTTTCTTTGTTATTTTTTACTTCATTTTTTGCCCCCGCATTCCCTATCGTCAGAGTTCTTATCTCTATTTTACAATCTTTGTTCTGGCCTTTGAAGATTCTCAGGGTCCACCTTATAGCTCTTTTCTCAGGCTTTCTTTCTTTCTTTTTAAAGATTTATTTATTTACTTTATAGAGAGAGAGCACAAGCAGGAGGGGCAGGGGGAGAGGGAGAAAAAATCTCAAGCAGACTCCCTGCTGAGCAGGGAGCCCAATGTGGGGTTTGATCTCATGACCTTGAGATCACAATCTGAACAAAAACCAAGAGTTGGATGCTTAACCGACTGCTCCCCCCACCCCAGGCTTGCTTTCTTATGGTGTAACTCTCTGTCAGTCAAAACATAGCATCCATTAGAATCACCTAGAGGGGTCATAGGACCTCAATCACTAGGATCCATCCCCAGAGTTTCTGATTCAGTAGATCTGAGTGGGGTCTGAGAATTTGCATTGTTATTTTCCAGGTGATGCTGATGTTGCTGATCTGGAACCACACTGAGAATCACTGCTTTAACAGATGCTTTAAATCACCCTACCTGTAGCATGTCCTCCTTTCTTCAGTGTCAAAGTAATAGATGATTTGATTTATGTGCTAATTCCCAGACTCTATACCAAAAGTTCAAAAAAAAAAAAAAAATGCCTGAGATGTAGAATACAGTCTTAGTGGCTTTCTTTGGGGGAGGAGATTTTAGGTTGGGGAGCCTTTTTTCAGCTCCTGACTTCGTATTACACATGTGAATACCCTACCTCCAGAAGTGATACACTCATTTTATCAAAATAGCACTCTAAAATCCCAACAAAGGCTAAGTGAACTGTGAAAGTCATCTGGTGAACCAGTGGGAATCCTGAACACAAAATGCTAAACTTGACCATGAAGATGCTAAGTTTTGACCTTGAAGACTCTCCTATATCTCCTTGGGCTTCTGTTTAAAAGGAGGTATAGAAATACATAGTTGGGAGATTTCCAAACAGAAAATATCCTTGTTAAAATGTTTGTATGTATATACTCAAAATGTTGATTCACAAAACAATTATGCCAGGAGAATCTGAAAGATTGAGACATTCAGTGTTGTTTTAAACAAAGTAATTAACTTCTAGTGCACAAACTTCTTTCTCCAAATCCATTGAGGAAACAGATGCTCAAACATGCATGGTATTAGATTACAGGAATGGTACTTTCTTTTCTTCCAAGCACCAGATGGTTCTAGAATCCAAAGGCAATGGAAAAGAAAGCCTAAATTTATTTAAGTGGCTCTCATTGAGAGTTTATGAGAAAGATCGTTATTTTAGTACCTAGTAGGCAAATGCAAAAATCATTTCAAAGTCAAATCCCATTTCACAAAGAAAAAAGGCACAGTGTCCAAGGATTAAAAGGGGCCTTAAATGTTACCTAATTTATCTAGGGCCACTAGCAACGTGGTACTTTGATAAGAAGAAGAAAGAGAAGAAGAGGAGGAGGAGGAAGAGGGGGTAGGTGAGAGGAAAAGGAGGAGGAGGAAGAAGAAGAACAACAAAACCTTTCCCCAAAACAAAGAATAGACAAATGCTAGAGCTATAAATGGCTCATTTTTCTTATGTACAATCTCAAATTTTAACTCAAATACTGGGAAAAATGTTATACAAAATAAGGGAAAGAGTAGAAAAATAGAGTGAAAGAAAATTTTCCTTAAAAAAAATCTATACATAATTTGCTAGCAGTGCTTGAAGCTCACATACAAAGGCAGTTCATTTGCCTAAAGACACTGAAATGACAAAAACATTCCAAGATGGAGCTTTGACAGTAGAAATGAGGACATGTTAACTCCATTGAACACAAATAATTTTGGCCAGCCATTGTGGCAAGGCAATGGGGTAGGTGTGAGGGTACAGTGGCAGAAAACAGAGTTCCTGCCTCTTAGAATTAGTGGATTTTGTCTGAGGAACTAGGTAGTTACAGTATTAAATGTACCCAGTTCCTGATTTATATGTTCTCTGGAAGCAGTTTGGCAGGCTCTGCCTTTGCAAGGGAAGTAGTAAAACATTTCATTCTTCTATGATTGGGAGTTAAAAAAAAAAAAGTCATCTTATGACAGGAATGGTTATTAATAAAGAAAGTATACTACAACTAAAAGAAAGAAGTTTAAATAAAATTTGGAAGCAGTGCATCCGGGAGGCAAAGAGTAAACAAGGGGTATAAAGAAGGAAAAGTAAACAGAAGAGAAGGGAGGCAGATGTGAGGAATGAGCAATGAGAAGTAGCCCAGGCCTTTAGGGGTGGGGGAAGACACCCTTTGCCCCTGGCAAATGCTGGAGGACCTCAGGTCATACATGCTGCAGACTGGACTCCTCCATGGGTCTTATCTTCCAAGGGACAGAAGGATGAAGGAGTTAAGAGACAGGGGAGAAGGAGATGAGAGAAAGAGGAAAAAGAAAACACATAGGCTTCTGAATCTTAATTGCTTTCATATAAATTGAAACAAAATGGGAAATGTAATGGCATGGAAGAGAGATACACTTCAAATTGAGGGATTACTAAGATTGCTTGTACAAATGACAAAAAAATATTCAAAGTCTGGTCTAAATGAAATATGAAATTGAATAACAAAGAATGAAATGACTAAGATTTAAGAAAATCTGATCATAAAAACAAATTAGTCCATTCTAATTACTTAGATTTGAATTGTGAATGATTGGCTTGATCTTAACAGCACATGTTGAGGATTCAAGCTAATTTAGTAAAAACTATTATCATACACAGTACATAATTATTTCAAAAATGTTCAAGATATAGAGCTTTGTTTTTCAGAGGCATTGATAGTTGGTAATTTGGACCTAACAGAAAATTAAAATTTTGTAAGGAACATTTAAAATGATTTTATCTCAGGCTTAGTAATAAAAAGATTTATAGGTTATCTATAATATATTATACATGCTCTAAAAGATTTCACATCAACAAAAATGCTGCCTTCTCTCTATATATTACATTTTAATTTCTTCAAATAGATTTCTATTTCAGAAAATAGTTTCCTTTAGAACAAATAACTACTGGCAAAAACAATTAATGATTTCTAGAGCTATGTTAAATATAACTCATTGAAAAATCTATAGAACACAGGCTGCTGGTGAGTAGAATTTTCCAAACTCAGTAATTACTCTCTTGTTTGGAAGACATTATAATATGCCACATAGCAATATTAAAGTGATCTAATGTCAACTCTTGTTTTCCATTTTTGCAGTCCCAGATAGGAGTCTGGGCCTAGGCCATCTGGACAGTGACCAAGAAAAGCAATTGGGACAACCCCTGAGGATTTTTGTCAAAGTGACTACATTCTAGACTTGGATCTTTAATGGTTGGATCCATGCCATACTCATTTCTCTATTCCTATAGCCCAGCAGAGTTATGGAAATACCTTTGGAAAGAACTAGGTTCAAATCATACCTCTACCAGTTATGAGTGAGGAACCAGTGGCTCACTTATTTATTTCTGAATTTCGGTTTTGTCCTCTGCAAAATGGAGATAAAAATAACTATCTGTTGTAGTTACACGAGGATTAAATTAGATTGTAGAAATTCCAACTACAGTGCTTGGAACATAATGGAACTCACTAAATGATATGTATTTATCTTTGTATCATACAGTAGTCAGGAATTCACTTACCCACATATGGCTCATTACTCTACCCGCACCTGTAGCTGATGGAGCCAGTCCATCCCAGCAGCTGCCTCCTGACATCTCAATTGGAGTTTTTGAATGACGTTTTGTATGGATTTTGGATAATTAACCTCAGGAAAGAGATTGACTTTGGGGCCTTAGAAACACTATAGCTTCTGGTCCTTGTTAAAAAAGTTCAATTCCTGAACTAGCCTAGTCAAGAGTGACTTCCTTGAGAGCTATTGAGACCTATGTTGAACCAACCCTTCAAGATTAAACTTGCAGAATTTTCTGGGGCAGTATTGATACTGGTTAGTTCAAGTGGCCACACAGAACTACTAGAAAACAAATTAGGTCAAACTCAGAGTGGCTTAACTATTTATCAAGGTTAAAGAAAATGTTATTATGTATATAAAGCTAACAAAAATAGCAGCAAAAGAGCCGACATCATTGAGATAGTGGTTGAGAAATGGGATTTTCAACCTTTTCTCTTTAACCTAGCACTTGACCTTGCTCTAAAAACTCATTAAGAAGCATAAAAATATTAGATGAATTGGCCATAGGGTTTAAGTCTGAAACTATGAGTTCCATGTCAATTCACAGATGATGGTGGTCTGGTCATTTGGAAAAATCAAATATTTTCAATAGGAGAGCAGGGAAAGAAGGAAGGGAGGAGGGAAAAATCAAGGGTAATTTTCCCTAAGATTGTTTTTTCCCTAATATTTTAAACTATTCCTATTTCCTTGAGGATTTCAAGAATACTGTGGTTTACCTAACATAGCTAGAAATCATTTTAATAAAACGTGATAATGAGATACCTTAGCAAAGCCTTCTTTTCCCAGGAGGCTTTTTTTCCCTTGAATTTGTAGATGGAACCAAATGGCTCTCCACAGTGCTTCCCAAACACCTCTGGTTAACCTCTTTCTTAGTGCTTTCCAATTTATATCAAAATAATCTGTTTGTCTGTCATCCCCACTAGACTAAAGGATCCTCAAAAGTATATATAGAGAGCCATATATATATAGTCATATACATATGATGTCATAAAAAGCTTTCATACATATATATATGATATCATATATAAACTAACATACATATATAATTCATCTTTGTATCTGGCGCTTAGTAGGCATTGCAACTTATTGAATGGACAAATCAGTAGCTGATTATTCATTTAACCCTAGATATAAAGGGATCTCTTATACAGCAAGATTTTTTTCATACTTAAAGTATATTTCAAAACATACAGTTTCTAGAAAACACATCTTTAATAAAATAGGTAAAAATTTAGACTTGTATGAATTATTAAAATAAATAATCATGTTATCTGGCAAAGCAGAGCACTGGTCATGAATTACAAATCTGAGAGGTTGGGAGTTAACTACTATCTTATTTCCTGTATTGGTCACATTTATGAAAGGTATTCAATTCATCTGATTCCATAGGAAAAGAAAAATATTTATAGCTACTTCCTTTCAATTACAGGTGAATTCCCATTACATACGTGTCACATTTTTCTCTAACAGTAAAAGAATCCATTTTTTATTTAATGGAAGTATTTTCATTAACATTCAACCTCTAAGCCTCCTTTTTTGAGACAGATATTGCAAAAGATACCAACAGATTCATATAGAATTATCAACTGGTAGACCTGAAATCTTAGAAATACCTGCTTCAAAATTATATTGAAGCTCTAAAGCAAAATTCCAACTCATTAGAGCCTTAAAGTTTATTCTCATACAAAAAAAGAGAATACTTTCTTTTTTATTCAAATAAATGGAGTTTAAAAACAATTTTGCTTCTGGTCATGATATGAAATATGACTTTTCATATTAATAATGTGCCTTCCATTCCTCTTGGAGTATACAAGGGAATGGTAATGTAATTTCTTTGTGGACAATGTAGAAAAAAAAGTCCTTGTGTGTAAAACTTTTTTATAACGACAAAAACAACAGCAACAAGAAACACTTATCACAAGATATTAGAACATAGATGAGATTATATTTCAATTAGCCATGTCTGTCTGACAGATTTCTTTATTTCTAAGGGAAATTGTGCAGAGCATTTTATTTCAAGCCTCAAAAATTTTGATGAAAGAAAAAACTGCAATTTTTGCCACGAAAAGACAGGTGGCGTAAGCATGCAGCATTTTTTTCCCCCTCAAATATATAAAGTGATTATTTTCTCTTGGGTTCTTTGAAAAAACTCGCTTGTGCTCGGGTTTGTGGCTGAGCCCGGTGACGTCAGTGTGGCAGTGCGGAGTCAGGCGCAGCGGCTCTCTATAAGCCCAGGAGCTGTCCGGGTGCTGAAACGGCCCGAGCAGCTCACCCGGAGCACTGGGAGGAACATGCTGTGGACCTCCTCTGCCATATAAAAAGGAGGTAAGACTGCTTTTCTCTTTGATTTACTGGAAAGTTCTAAATTGCGTGTTCTTTCCTTAATTCCTAGCTGAGAAGAAAAAGACCGTTTGGCAACCTTATATCTATAGAATAACTGAATAGCAACCTGCTGCTCTTCAATCAATGTAAGGACACTATATATGTACATACAGAATTGAATCTATGATTTATAGATGCTGTTGGATATTTATAACCATGATGTTATTTGGATAACCATATGTAAGAAGTGTGAAAAAGTTAAGGATTTTAGTGTCAATACCCATATTAATGTAAAGTTAACTAAGCCTGATTATTTTGTTTCTTTCCTTAATGTATTGTTTCTTCTCTTAAAAACTAGATACAAAGCCAGAGATATAATTTATATGTTTAATATTCTGAGCAGTATGTTTCCAATCATTCAAAGGCTGTTAAATACATTAGTCATAGAGGCAACCAATTTTGGAACTAGTTCTTTTTTTCTTTGACATTTACCTTACAAGGGCTCAAAATTAATAAACTATATAAAATTATTTTCTGAATTGATATACTCTGAAAGGGCTCACATTGTTATTTCCTAGTTTTAGTCCCAGGAAAGTAGGATTAGAATTATCCTGAGTACGGTTTTTTTCTTTTATTCAGGGTGCAATATTATCTTGGGTTATAGGTTAGATATGACTATGAATTGCAGAGAGTTGTTAATTTTGAATTACCATGAGGAAAACCTTCATAACTGTGTAAGATATTATTATTATGTTTTGATTGAAAGAGGTTATACAATATTTTGCTGGACATTTTTAATGGGACACATTTCTTTTTTCTGTATCTTAACCAGTGGAATTGCTCAAATTAGATTAAATATATCCTGTATTTGTCAATGTTCCAGTCTTAATTTCAATAGAAAAGACATTTTTAGCTTATGAAGCACTAGTTCAAATTGTACATAGGATATTAGAGCTGTTGAAACCTTTTTCAGTATATTGAAGAACTGCTACCTGGGAAAGAAATCCCTTGAGTCTTACTCAAAGGCAGTAACTGTGTCATCCAAACTGAAACCTTATATATGACCAAAGGATAGCATATGTTAGGCTGTGGTTTAAATACCTGCATTAAATATTCTGCCCCAATTCCACAGCAAAGCCCATCTACAAGATAATGATTTTAAAGACAAACACATAACTCATATATTAAGAATACCCCAGGATAATGGTTTTGAAGAAAATAAGTTCATTAAGATTCTTAAAATTACTATTTCAAATGCCAATGTTGAAAATAGATAATCAAAGCTAAATGCATCCTGAAATAATATAAAGAAGAAATTATAACGTACTTTTATTTAAATCTAAGAATCTATGAATTAAATTTCTTATAGTAAACATTAATTCATAGTAAATATTTCAGGAGTTTTCTCTGACATGCTTTTAAAGATTTTTTTCTTGCAGTAAATGAAGTAGTCTGATTAATGGGAATCATTTTAATAATTATATGCATTTAAGCTAAAGAAATTTCTATAACTACAACCACTGTTAAGTTCTAAAAACTGAAAGCATTACTTAAATACCAAATGATGAAAAATGATATTTTCTACAATTGATATCTAAGCTAACAGAATATTGTACCCACAAAACTTAGCTTGTATGTCACAAAATCATGATGCAAATAAGATATCATGAACAAATTTATGAGCTCTCCTCACATTTATTTGCAACAAAAATTGCAAATATTAAAATAATTTTTCAGTGTTAGCAGCTCTGAATGTAAAACATGTAAAAAAATAATCCCTTTGCTAATTCATATGTGAGATAATAAGACATTGGAGGAAAAAATGAATGAAGATTTTTAAGTAGGAAGAATTCAACATATCGTCTGTGTTTATCTAAATTGGGAGTTACATAGTGGTTATTTTAAGATTTTCTAACAGTATGAGTCATTTAAGATTTCACAGGTCCACACCAAAATAGACACAGACATAAGTCAAGCTGAATCTGAACACTCACAAGTTCAGAAATAGACTGGTTAGGAAAACTTATGTTCTCTCTGTAGCATCTGTTATTATTTACTATGCATTCTTGAAGGCTGATGAAAAATATAACCATGATTGCATTTTGCAAGACAGTCACAAATAAAATGATTAGAAGAAATATGGAGCACAAATATTTTAAAAGTTTACTTTTTCAGTATGTTTATACAGAAAAAAAACTTCACTAGGTTAGCCTACTCGCTGGGACCAGAGAATGTTCTGGAGGTTATTAAGGTATAGAACCTTTAAAATTGTCAGTTGGGTTTGGTGTCAGAGTGAGAACAAAGTTATTTCTGAAAATTGTAGGTAAATAGGACTCATCCACAAGGCAATTCAGTATGATTGACATTAAGATGCTGTATTACTTCATTGTATGTAATGTCACTGCTATAGTGTTTCTACAAAAAATTAGATGGACAATTCAGGAACTTAACCACATGATTTTTTATACAACCTTAAGGAAATCATTTAGTGTGTGTGTGTGTGTGTGTGTGTATGTACATGCATATTTTAAATTAAGCCAACTAATTTTTTTTTTTTTTTTTGCCAATGTTTTCAATAGGAATGCTATACAAGAGAACTAAAAATCAGCTTGGGAATTTTTTATTAAACAGACAATGCATACTAAAAAAACTAACTACATGTTTTGCAAATTAAAAAATAAAATTTGAGAAACCTCATATCAGTATTTTTGTTATTATTTTAACAAAGTGAATGCCATGAAAACTTGATGAAATTGGGTAACAATTTTGCTAGATTCCTGTAGTTAGGTTGTGAGGGTTATATAGGAAATATGTGTGCTTTTAAAAAGAGTCATCCCAAGTTTAATGTGAAATAATCTCTGCTGTATGTTTTCCCTCAATGATCAGTTACTTGTTTTGCTATAGTGTCTTCTAGTTTTTCATTTCTATTAACTCATATTTTCTATGCTTTAAGGACATCTTTCAAACATGGCAGAAGCTAAGACTCACCGGCTTGGAACAGCCCTGTCTCTCATCCCTTTAATTTTCCTCATCTCTGGGGATGAAGCAGCTTCATTTCAGCGAAACCAGCTGCTTCAGAAGGAACCAGACCTCAGATTGGAAAGTGTCCAAAAGTTTCCCAGTCCTGAAATGATCAGAGCTTTAGAATACATAGAAAAACTCCGACAACAAGCTCACAAAGAAGAAAACAGCCCAGACTACAATCCCTATCAAGGACTCTCTGTTCCCCTTCAGAAAAAAGAAAATGGTGATGAAAGTCACTTGCCAGAAAGTACAAGGGATTCCCTGAGTGAAGATGAATGGATGAGGATAATACTTGAAGCTTTGAGACAGGCTGAAAATGTGCCTCAGTCTGCACCAAAAGAAAAGCCCTATGCCTTGAATTCAGAAAAGAACTTTCCAATGGACATGCCTGATGATTACGAGGCTCAACAGTGGCCAGAGAGGAAGCTCAAGCACATACGACTCCCTCCTATGTATGAAGAGAATTCCAGGGATAACCCCTTTAAACGCACAAATGAAATAGTAGAAGAACAATATACTCCTCAAAGTCTTGCCACACTAGAATCCGTGTTCCAAGAGCTGGGGAAACTGACGGGACCAAACAACCAGAAGCGTGAGAGAGTTGATGAGGAGCAAAAACTTTACACAGATGATGAAGATGACATCTACAAGGCCAATAACATTGCTTATGAAGATGTGGTTGGGGGAGAAGACTGGAACCCAGTAGAAGAAAAGATAGAGAGTCAAACCCAGGAAGAGATAAGAGACAGCAAAGAGAATGTAGAAAAAAATGAACAAATCAATGATGAAGTGAAGCGTTCGGGACAGCTGGGCCTCCAAGATGAAGATCTCCGGAAAGAGGGTAAAGACCAACTCTCAGATGATGTCTCCAAAGTCATTGCATATCTGAAAAGGTTAGTGAATGCCGCAGGCAGTGGGAGGTCACAGAATGGGCAGAACGGGGAAAGAGCAACCAGGCTTTTTGAGAAACCACTTGATTCTCAGTCTATTTATCAGCTGATTGAAATCTCAAGGAATTTACAGATACCCCCTGAAGACTTAATTGACATGCTGAAAACTGGAGAGAAGCCAAATGGATCAGTGGAACCAGAGCAGGAGGTTGAACTTCCCGTTGACCTAGATGACATCTCAGAGGTTGACGTAGACCATCCAGACCTGTTCCAAAATAAAATGCTCTCCAAGAATGGCTATTCCAAAACACCTGGCCGTGCTATGGCAGAGGCCCTACCAGATGGGCTCACTGTTGAGGACATCTTAAATCTTTTAGGGATGGAGAGTGCAGCAAACCAAAAGCCTCCATATTTTTCCAGTCAGTATAACCGAGAGAAAGTTCTGCCAAGACTCCCCTATGGTCCTGGAAGATCGAGAGCAAACCAGCTTCCCAAAGGGGCCTGGGCACCAGATGTGGAGAACAGGCAAATGGCATATGAAAACCTGAATGACAAGGATCAAGAATTAGGAGAGTACTTGGCCAGGATGCTAGTGAAATACCCTGAGATCATGAATTCAAACCAGGTGAAGCGAGTTCCAAGTCAAGTCTCATCTGAAGATAACCTGCAGGACGAGGACCAAATCGAGCAGGCCATCAAAGAGCATTTGAATCAAGGCAGCTCTCAGGAGACTGACAAACTGGCCTCGGTAAGCAAAAGGCTCCCTGTGGCGCCCCCAAAGAATGACGATACCCCAAACAGACAGTACTTGGATGAAGATCTGTTAATGAAAGTGCTGGAATACCTCAACCAAGAAAAGGCAGAAAAGGGAAGGGAGCATATTGCTAAGAGAGCAATGGAAAATATGTAAGAGTTTTCATTAAATGCCCTAATTTCTTCCTCCAACCCCAAGAAAACCCTAACATTTCTCTTTAGTGTGTTGACTTCTATCCTGTTAACACTGTAATATCCTTAAATGATGTACAGGCAGATGATTCCATTTCACTGGGGTATCTGCTTCACTTATTCTGAGCTATTCTCTTGTGTATGGATATGTGTCAATGTTATGACTTCTGGATAAAAAAATTAAACATATCCCTTATTCAAGAAAGATATCTGTGATAGTGTTTAATAGTGTATTTAATGGCTGTGGCATTGTTGATGCTCACATATGATAAAGAGTGTCCTATAATTCTCTTGAAAGTTTTTAATATTTATTGAATTATTTTGTTACTGTCTGTAGTGTTTTGTGAAGTTCTGGAGCAAAAAAAAATAAAGCATTATAAATATATAGTTTTATTCATAAGGCCTTTTCTATTGTGTGTTTAATTGTTGATTAATAAATGTTATTTCTCGACAAATGTGGACTATTCATTCTGGAAAGCCAGAGACAATGACTATGGAACCCAAAGAGAAAATCCTTATCTTCCACAGTCAACCCAGGTAAGAAATAATTGTAAATATATTATTATGCTATGTGCTTAGAATGTAACATCTTCTAATAGCCCACTGCTTAACACTTGCTTATGGCTTTTCTCACATATATGATTTATGGAATAAGACTTTTATTGTCATAGTTTTACCTTGCACCTTTGATTTATAAATAAATAAATACATTTAAGTCTTCCATACCCATAACCAGCTTTGGAAAAAAAAAAAAAGCTGCGTTCAGGGCAATCAGAAATAACTACAGACTTGGAAGTAACCTACCTATTTCCAGATCACCCTGGTCCTCAGAAGACAAGGCTGATGCCTCTTTTGTATGATTTGAGAGGGGCTAAGGACCCTCAAACTGTCAGGTAAGTGAATGAGCACAGGCACAGTGGAAAACACCAATTGCCTTCTCTTTTGTCCTTGTACTTGAGAGAATCCTGAGTGGGCTAGGCAGTGTGTGATTGTTACAATGTGTGTCATGTTGGGGAATGATATCATCCTAACATATCAACAGGGAATCAACAACAGCAAAGGCAGCAGGCACAAGAAAAGATACATAGCAACAAAACAGTAATAGTCATAAAAGAAACAAGGAAATAAATAATTACTATTTACTGGATGCCTATTACACACCAGGCACCGTAATAAACACTTTACCTCATTTAGTCTGCACTGTAACACTGTCAAGGGTCTCTTATTATCCCTGTTTTACATCAGGAGAAGCAAAACTCAGAAAGGTTAAATAACTCTCAGAAACAAACTGAGGGTTCTAGAGGGGAGGGGGGTGGGGGGATGGGTTAGCCTGGTGATGGGTATTAAAGAGGGCACATATTGAATGGAGCACTGGGTGTTATACTCAAAAAATGAATCATGGATCACTACATCAAAAACTAATGATGTAATGCATAGTGATTAACATAACATAATAAAATTAAATTAAAAAAGAAAAAGAAAAAAATAACTTTCCCAAAGTCACTTGGTGTTACGAGTTACCAAAGCCTGAGTTCTTCGTCACTTCACTACGTAGTTTCTAAGGGAAGTGCCCTGTCAGCTGAGTTGGGACTTTGGAAGTGGGATGGTGAGAGACTCATGAGGTCTCAGGGTGGGTTACTTCCAAGTGACGGCACCTGTGGTATGTATGCGTGTGTGGGTGTGTCTGTGTGCCTGGGGTAGGGAGGGGAGGAGATCCTTGAATGGTCAAAAGGCAAAGAGAGGGCCTGCATACCTGGGGGAAAACATTGAGTGTAGGTTTTTCTACTTTACAATTTTGGCTAGACTCTTTTCAAAATTCACACACAATTTTGTGGAATTCTAGAATCTGTTAAGTGGAAGAGACCTTAGAGGTACAGTGTTTCTAATTAATACCTAATTAATTAATACTCAATACTTTACTCAAATACTTTCAAAATAAAGACTACCTCACTAGACAATACTATGAATTGAAGATTATGGAGGGATCCAGGATATTTGGGTGGTTTAAGGTCTAGGTACATACTATATGCCATGCTTGGCAGATGTCCACATATATCTTCTGCCCTTTGTATATTCTCTTCAACTTTCTGTTTCACACAAGAAGTGACTCCTAGTATCCTAAGTCAACCCCATGACTACTTCCATGCCAACCCTAAGCAGGAAGGAGAACTTGGCACATGACTCCACTCAACAGAAATGCCCTCACTGTGACATTTGGACATTCTACCCAGAGGTTAGGAATTGAGCACAAGTTACCGGACATGATACAGCTGAGTCTCCAGGCTGGGATCTACACACAAATCAGTAGGATGTCAAACCCTGCACTCATTCTGCTACAATGTGATACTTTTTTCTTAAAAGTCTCAGACTTGAAATTCCATGATTCTCTAAGGATGACATTGTAGGCATCAGGATTGGCCATTGGGGAGCTACTTTAATTTGGAATGTATATTCTTTGCCTGACTTCTCTCCAGCACCAGTCAGCAAGCATCTTTGCCTTTTTGCAATACCACCATATCCCCAGCTACTGAGTCATCAGACTTATTTCTGATCCAATGATTTTTTCTTCATAAGTGCTTTAGTACATTGCTCACTAGTGTAAGACAGAAAGCTCTAAGTACCATTTAAGGATGTAAATGACAAATTAGTTGGGATTAGAGCAACACAGCCTCTTTGTCTGCCCAGAAGCCTCCTTCAGCAGAAGTCAGGGAGTAGCTTGAGCCCTCCAAACAGATGCCCTCTGCAGGCTACCACTGCAAGAAGAAGAATTGCCTGGGCACTAAGACTGCACCCCTTGTAGGAGTGCATGCCTCCACTGGAAGTCAGGTAGCAGCCTAGCAGTCTCTATGCTCTTGCCAAGGTCCCCCACTACCAGCCTTCTGTCCCCTGAACACTCACAGCTGTTCCACCCTACCTGCCTCGGGAACAATTAGGACTAATCTGATTGTGCCCTTTATGACAAAATGTCCAAGTTATTCCTCATTTCCCACACTCAACCCTCACTAAACCTTGTATATCACCTTTTTTGACCCCAGTTCCCACTCTTTTCCATATTCTATGACATTTTTTATTATGCCCTTTGATACTCAAGGTCGGTCATCAGCAAAATTCCCTGCATCCTGAACCTTTTCTCTGAATATTCTCTTTACCTTCTTGCTCTAAAGGAAACTCACCTCTCTCCTCTGAGGTTGCTGCTGCCCCTGAAACTCTTCCTTACTCCTTTTTGCTGCTTATGGGACATTTATTTTTCAACTTTTTTGGGGGGAGGGTGTAGTTAATACACAGCTTTGTTATTAGTGAAAATTATCTTAGATGCAGGTGAAAGTAAAACCAATTCAAATGAGATATATTAAAAACATAAATAGAGGGTCACAAAATCCAAGTAAAGGTCAAGCTAAAATGTTGGACATCCAGAACAGCCAGAATAATGGCCTTTTTTTTAAAAAAAAATGAAATATATTTGACAAATAACACTGTGAAAATTTAAGACATACAGCATATTGATTTGGTACTTTGAATGTCATGCGTCATTCAGTACCTACTCATTACCCCTTGTTGTTGCATTCATCCCCTGCTCCAAGTCACTCACTCATTAAAGATAGTAGCTCCTGCTCACTTCATTCCTTTTAGCACTGATCCTTCATAATACTTGTCAATTTCAATATCCCTGAAGATCTTTCCAGCCCTTTCCAGGCACCATCCTCCATCAGCTATTTACTCACAGTTCTTCTCCTTAGCAATAACTGTGACCTAACCTAAATCTAAATCCTAAACATTTTACTCTAACAACTACCTTCTATATTTTCAATGCACTTCCTCTGGCACCTGAGTTCCAATAATCACCCACACCCACCAATAAGATGTTATTCATGGATCCTACCATCTTTCTACTCTCTCCCATCCTCTTTATTCTTCACCACCCACCTTGCCAGTCTTAAATTTCATGGTTCATCATTATACTCCTTGTAAGCCTTAACTCTCTTCAGTCTCTCATTGTAATTAATTGTAATTTATTTGCTAATCTAGGAATTCTAGTTAAGTCCAATTCTCCACCAACTCTTACCTTCTCTCCTACAACTGAACATAGCAGGTGAAAGACATACAACCACACTGACTGATTTCATTTTAAATTCATGCCTACTGACCTCAAGCAGTCCATAATGCTGTGTTGGAATTCTAATACGCCCCATGTCTACTGAGGCTCTTTCCCCTTAGACAGTAATTTCATACTTTCCTTCTGTCCACAAATATTCAACCCTGCCTCCACAATCTATACGCACATGATTATCTTGCTTCCTGTTTCACTGAGAAAAATGAAGCCATCAGAAGAGAAGGTCTACAGAGTCTCATCTCCATTTTATTTTAAGATTTCATTTATTTATTTGACAGAGAGCACAAGCAAAGGGATTGGCAGGCAGAGGGAGAGGGAGAAACAGGCTCCCTGCTGAGCAAGGAGCCCAATGCGGGGCTCAATCCCTGGACCCTGGGATCATGACCTGAGCAAAAGGCAGATGCTTAACCAACTGAGCCACCCAGGCACCACCCCCCATCTTTATTTTTGTTTGCCTGCCTGCCTCTGTGGTGATACATTCCCTGCTTTCCTGTTCTTGTGGATAACTGTACTTCCTTCTTTATTAACCCCTCCACTTGTGCACTCAATTCAGCCCTCATGCTTACTTGAGAACCTTGCTTCAGAAATTCTCCCCTTTTTTGTGCATCAGCTTTGTTCTTTCTACTGGATGATCTTTTTCAGCATACAAATAGTTTGCAATTTCTTTCATCTGCAAAACCAATGAAACACCCACGAAGCAAGCAAGAACCTCTCCTGACTCTGCTTTCCCTTAGACCAATTCTTCATGCCTATTCTTCCCTTTAAAGAAAGACTCTCTAAAGAGTTGCGTACACTTAACCAAATTCTTTTCTCACATCTAAAACCCCTTTCAGTCAGGTTTTTACTCCCACTTCACAGAAATGGCTCCTGTTGAGATCAGCAATGATTCCATATTGCTAGGTACAATGATCATTCCAATTCCTTATCTCACTTGTTCTAGCAACATTTGGCACTGTTAAACACCTTATTTTCTTGGTATTCAGGCCACTGCACATGCCTGGCTCTCCCTCTACTTCACTGGCTACTCTTTCACTTATCCTTTACTGTCCCTTTTTTATCTCTTCAACCTCTGAACATTGGAGGCTGGCACTCAGACCTTGGAATCCTTCTCTTTGCCTGTCTGCACTCATTCCTTAGGTGAATCTGTATGTCCAGTCCATAATGTTAACCTGAACTCCATACTCATTAATTCAATTGTCTAGATGACATCCCCATTGGATATCCAGTAGATATCTCACATGTAACTTGACCATAGAAGAATCCCAGGTTTCCCTCTCCTTGACAAACTTCCAGCTCCTCTCACAGATCTTTCCATCTGACTTCTTCAAACCAAAACCCATGGTTTTGTCCCTGACTCTTCTCTTTATCCTATAACTCATTCATGAACTGGCATCCAATCCTGTTGTTTCGACTTCAAAATATATCCACAGTCCATCTTCCTACCATCTCCGCTATTATCAACATGCTACAAACCATGATCATCTCTCACCTGGGTTATTGGAATATCCTCCTATTGGTTT
Organism: Halichoerus grypus; assembly: GCF_964656455.1. Taxonomy (NCBI): domain Eukaryota; kingdom Metazoa; phylum Chordata; class Mammalia; order Carnivora; family Phocidae; genus Halichoerus; species Halichoerus grypus. The sequence goes on along the minus strand of NC_135715.1, from coordinate 179,541,730 downwards.
TCCCTGCTTCCACTCTCTTTTCAGTGCAATCTAAACAGAGCAACCAATATGACCCAATTATAATCCAGATCAGATGATACCCAAGACTGAGAGCCAAAGTTACTGCTATGATCTACAGTTGCCTACCTGGTCTGGCTCTGAACTCATTTCCTAGTACTCTCTCCATTATGCTTTCCTTTCTATGGGCACTGGCCTCCTCAGTTCCTCAAATATGCCAAGCATACTCCCACCTCAAGACTTTTACATTTGCTGTTTCCTCTTTCAGAAGTGCTATTTCCCAAAATATCTGCATGTTTTTCTCCCTCACCTATTTCAAGTTTTTGGCACAAATATTGACTTCTCAATGCTACTCCTCCTCAAATTTAAACTCCTACATACTTTTCCTGTCTCCATTCCCTGCTTGACCCTTTCTCTTTACCACATACTACACTGAGCATTCTTTTTTTTTTTTTTTAAGTAGGCTCCACCCCCAGCATGGAGCCCAAGCTGGGGCTTGAACTCACCACCCTGAGTTCAAGACTTGAGCCAAGACCAAGAGCTGGACCCTTAACCAACTGAGCCATCCAGGGGCCCCCTACATCTAGCATTCTTAATTTACAGTGTTATCTTATTTATTGTCCACTCCTCCACCACTAGGAGGTAGCTACTGTTTGCTTTATCCATGGTTGCACCTCTAGCTCCCTAGATTAGTAACTGGAACGTAGAAAGTGCATAGAAACTAGCTATCAATGAAATTAAGGAATTGGGAATAAGAGGCAAAAGTCTTGAACAGTAAAACAAGATAAATCCTTGTTGAAAGAATAAAGAAACAGCAATTTTATTACATCAATACAGATTTAAGATCCACTTAAAATTTTTATAGAATGAAATTAATGAATAAAATTCCTGATCCAGATTTCAATATCCTCCTTTACCAAGTCTTCCATCTTTGCCTAAAGGGAACACAGCAGGGGCACTGAAGCTCAGTTACCTCTGTGACTTAGCAGGAAGAGATAGGTAGAAATTGTCAGCTTGTGACAAGTGGGTTCAGATATTTCTCCAACTTAAGCATTATCAGAAGGGCCTATGCCATGATTAGGCAATCCTCTAAGATGATGTCGTTTTCCAGCACCATAAAATTATAGTTATTTTGGTATTTTTATCAATATAGGTGAGAATTATAGTTATTTTACTCCATAGAAGAAAAAGATTACTGTTATTACAAATGCTATAGAAATTAGTCACATGCTGATATAAACTATGCCAGTGTGAATATGTAGCTACTACAGCTAACGCTATTTATGCTGCGACTATTATTCCTGACGGTTGGAAGGCTAAGAAGCCCCGTGGGTTTTGATCAGGGTACTTCTGAAGTTTGAAAAGAACCAGGAACTGAAATGCCAGTGGAGTTTTCCAGGCAAGTTGAAGTCTTTTGATTTGGAACAAAGATGACGATTTGTCTGCAAATGTTCAGACAGTATCTACCTTCTAGAGGGTTTATTGTAGCAATCTTCAGCAAGTTTTTCTGGAAGTCCAAACCCACATGTGTATTTATAGTTAATTTCTATATTATTTACATATGCCCATAGCCACTCTGTCTACTGTTCTCAGGACAGTACCTTTCAAGTAAGAAGTGTATTGTTGATACCTTGAGGTTTGTTCTTTTGTCAGACTCTTTTTTCCCTTGAAGTCCTTTCATTAAATCATTATCATTGATGTGACTTCTGGACATCACTGGGGAACAGTGGGTGAAGGGGTGGAAGGATTGGGTAAAGAAAGGGCCGTCTGTGCTTAAGACACAATGATGTAATAGCCACCTTAGTTCTTTCTGTTGCTCCAAGACATATTTATATCTCGATGCTTTTGCTTCCTCAGTCTGATGGACTCTTCCAACATTGTAGTCGTTCTTCAAGGTTTAGTGGACATGCTGTTGCCCCCGTTAAGAGTGCACTGATTACTCCTTTTCCTCGGCTTTCACAGTGATTTTCCTTTACCTTCACTGCGATGTTTATTTCTCTTGTTGTGCCACATGGCCATGGTTAGTCATGTTGACCTGTCTGCCTCATCTGTTGAATTATAAGCTCTCAAGTCAGGAATCTTCTCTGAATATCCTCTCAATATCCTCTACAATGCCCAATCTCTGTCTCTTTCAAGTGAGCTACTCAATAGACATGTGGTGAATGAATGAACAGATGTTAGCAAGCATACCTTCTTCTTTATTCTTTTGTGCTTTATGAAGTCTGTGCATATGCCCCTGAACCTTCAGCTCATTTAATAGGAAAGAGTAAAGTGAATCGCCTACTGTGCATCCCACATGGTCGTCTGAAGGGGCTCTTGACCTTGGTGTTTTCAGCACATACGAAATCTCAAATGGTGCCATGGGTTATTCTTTAAAAAATACCTAATTTAATATTCAACTTAATTTGAGTTTGAGTCTGACCCTAGATTCCCACATGGGCATCCCTTTTTAGCTGGCATTTTTCTAACCCTGAGATCTAGAGACACTCAAGAGTTTGCTGTTTCAAACAATTAAGTTTTCACACATGTATGATAGGGTTAGTGTGGACTACCACATACTAATCTAGGTTTTCTAATGTTGCCTGGAGTGTCAATTCCTATATCACAGCTCAAAGACCATTCAGATTTCAGTTCTAGAAAGTCCTCTGACCTACCTAAAGCATTGGAACATTTACATGGAGAAGAGGCTTTTGGGCTAATAAACAAAACAAAACAAAACTGAGTCAAATCCTGGCTTTGCTCCTTTATTTTGTCAGGCAATTAATCTGTTTGCATCTGAGGGAGGGTTTATGTTTACCTTATAGGGCTATTGCAAGGATTTATTGGTAAAGTGTGTGAAGTGGCTTTACAGTGCCCAGAACAAAGTATTTCTAGATATATGGCAGAACTTCCCAATCAATTAATCAAAAACTATTATTAATCATTTGCAATGTTGCAACCTAGTATTAGACATTATGTAAAAAGAGGGATATAAGTGATGCACATAATGTATTTCCACAAAAATAGACCATGTTGTGAAAGCTCTTTTCCTCCATTTACAAACAGGATTACTTCTCCTGCTGCAGCTATTTTAGGAAAGGGCTTTGTGATGAAGCAACAAGTTCTGATTCCATCTGTCATGGGTTCCAATTTAACCGGGGCCTTTTCATGGGAATTGAAATGTTCAGAAGTCTGTAGGTGGCATAAACCAACACTTCAGGTTTATTTTAAGCTTAAAATCCCAATTCATGCGAAAGTTCAGGGAAAACTGATGAGATTAAGTTCCAATTTCATATGATTGTCCTTTCTACACACTGCTCCAAATCCCATCTTTTCCTTACAATGAATTTTCAATGAGATGATAAAGGCTTTAATTTTGATTTTATTTGTTCTCTACATCCCAATGATAATGCAATGATAAACTGACTTCTATAGATGTTACATGAATATCTAACAACCACGGTTTTTTAAAATGCAATATAGATTTTAAAAGAAACAACAGAATCATTCCTTCCTGGTTATTCCACTCATACGCACTGCACAGTGAACTGACTAAAAAATAAATAAGGCAGAAGCCCCTCCCCTCTCCCCCTTAGTGATAATCCTGCGGTCCAATTCATTTTGAACCAACAGGTTGCTATGGTAGCAGGAGAGTCAGGGTTACAGCATTGAACCATTCTGCAATGTGAAATCAGCATGGTGCAGGAGGTGCTTCAGAATTCATGAGACTGGTGGAAGCAATTTTGTGCTTTAAACTTCAGGCTTCTTGCATCTTTAAGAAAATGAAAATAAGAAGGTGGCAGTACCCACCTGAGCCTCTGTGGTGGCTTAGCCGCCTTTCCAAAGTTTTAGATGAAGTAAGCATCATCTGTGCTTTTCATTTATTGAGCTCAAGATTTGATTCTGGTAAGACTCATTATTTATGGAAAGTTGCATGCACAAAAAATGAATTAGAAGAGTTTCTAATTTTGCATTCTATATTTCTATTCCTATCCAGTCAGAGCTAAATTAAAGGTTTAATTTTAAAAAATGTGTATGTTTGGATATACTCAAACTGCGTTATAATTGGAACCACTGAAGCACAGATTTCAATATAATATAAAATGTTCACCTTTGAGTCTATCCATTATGTGAAAAATGCCCTCTTAATATGATATATGTAAAAATTTGTGATATTTGTGACAATATTTGTGACAATATATGTGAATATGTTATATACATGTACATATATGTGCATTAAAAAGGCATTCACATAATGAATAATAAGTTACTTATTAACATTTTAAATATGTAGAACAAATGATAGGTATGCTTACGTATATTTACATATGTGGACATTTAAGATTAACATACGTGGAGTATACCACATGAGTCTATTCATTATGCGAATGCCTTTTTAATGCACATATATAGCCGGAGGGGAAGAATGAAGGGAGGGAAATCGGAGGGGGAGACGAACCATGAGAGATGATGGACTCTGAAAAACAAACTGAGGGTTCTAGAGGGGAGGGGGGGTGGGAGGATGGATTAGCCTGGTGATGGGAATTAAAGAGGGCACGTTCTGCATGGAGCATGGGGTGTTATGCACAAACAATGAATCATGGAACACTACACCAAAAACTAATGATGTAATGTATGGTGATTAACATAACAATAAAAAATAATCTAAAAAATGTTAATAAGTTTAATAATTGCTAATATCACCTAATATGCCCTCTGCATTCTTTCTTCATATGGAATGATTTTCTCTCCTTTACCTGACTGAAATACTAACCTGCATCTTATGGATGAAGTTGTGACTGTAAAATTAGAGAAAAATAGCTATAAAGAGATAGGTAAGCCAACAGATCAGCTTGATTTCTTAAATGCATAGTTTCTTCTTATTTGCGGTAAACTGGAAGTATTTGGGGACTAGGAGTGCATTAGGGCTAGAGATGTGTAGTGTTTAGTCTATTCTGAAATAACACAGTGCCATGGAGATGCTCCAATAGGGATTTCAGTGGAGGAAGGATGTTCCACCATGATGTTTCATACCTTAGTGACCTGTCAGATTCCATTCCCTCTATCTGGATGGTCCTCCATCTTGTCTTTCTACCAAGCCTTTGTTCACTCTTTGAGATTCAGCTTTGTGAAGACTTTTCAGATATTGTTTTATCTTACTTCCCTCCTCGTACACGTTGCCTTCACCATCCTCCCAGAGTTAGACCTTTTTCTTCTTTGTAGTAACTATTCCTTCAATAGCACCTACCACATGTTATTATAATTATCTGTTTATATGTAACTCTATGATGAAATATTGAATTCCTTAAGGACAGGGAATACGTGGTGAGAAACTGTGCATTTTTTCGTTTTTGTATGCTCAGCATCCTACTTCCTCTTTCTTTTGGTCACACCACCACACCTTGCTTTGGGGACTGCCTCTCCCCATTTCCTGTATATGTGTTGGGCCTAATAATTATGGTACCTCCCTACCTGCAGCCACGAAGCCATGTGGAGTTTTGAGTTTGATCAATCATGGTACCCCATCTTCTTGTTTTTAGTGATGGCTCAGGGACAGGCATGTGATCCAAGCCAAGCTAATCAGAGTTTTTTCCCCCTAAGAATTTATATATGGATGCTATGAAATAGAATTTCTTGGGACTTTGTTTGAATATTTCATGCCTGTATATATCTATTGCCTTATTAGACTGCCAGGCTTGAGGCCATGAAGGACACAGCAGTCCAGGAGAAGCTGAGATGAGACTGAATTATTACCAGAGCAATTATTAACATCTGAAAAACTTGGAGAGATCAGACTGTGAGTTAGATTAGCCTGGATAACCAGCAGGGCAAGTGGCCTTCAGGTGGACAAGTAGCTTTATCCCAGAATGCCAGTAGAGTGCTCCAAGAAGCAGACCCCAAGATGGAGGTAGAGGTGCAATATGTTCATTGGGTGATACTTCTGAAAGAAAAAGGAAGTGTTGGTTTGCACTCTTGGGGGCTTCCTGGGTAAAATCTGAAACTGGCCTCAGTACATGCAGGGCAAGGAGAGACTGAAGAAAGAGGCTGGCCACTCCAGACTGGTAAGTGGCAGGTTTAATAAGCAAGGAAACTTACATACAAGGCTTGTCTTGGGCAGCAAGATGAGTAGGTCTCTGCATCTGCCTGTCAGAATCTTAAAAGATTATATAGAGGCCTTGACCAGGCTCAGTCACATTCAGTCTGGATGGTCTCAACAACACTTAACTCTCTGAAGGTTATGTCCTGGGAGCAGCTCCCACTGTGTGAGCAGTGGGAGCAGTAAGCAAACAAAGTATACATTCCAAGAGCAGGGGAGAAAGCGAAGAGCCTCTGATTGCCGGGTCCATTCATGGGTCACCCAGTGGTCACCACCTCTCAACAACCTCCAACAGGGAGGAAGCAAGATGGGGAGGGGAAGCTGTGAGACTGAGATACAGATATGGAAGTCACTGCTGGTCCAGTGAGACACTTCAGAGAAAGCCTTCTCTGTTAGAATAGTCCTGCATGGGCAGCAATGGCCAGAACCCCATACCATCTTGCTCATGTACTGGCAAGGGGCCACCACAAGAAGACCACGACTAGGTTATCATATCATACTCTTGCTCAGACATTGGTCAAAACTACCTAAGAAAAGCATGATCCTAGCTTGAAAATTGAAGCAGACTCTGTAGGAGCTAATAGTTGGAGGCTCTCAGCTAATCTCTGACAACTGGGCAGAGAGTCGTTTTTTGAAGTGGGATCTGAGAGATGCACCTCCATGTCTGCAACATTGAAAAAACCAGAAGGAGAGGATGACTTTACTTCAGAGGATCCCAATTCTTTCCTGGGATTCCTAGAACACTTAGGTCTTCCCCTACTTCTTACCCTATAAAACAAACACCACTTTAGGGAGAAAAGCTGGGGAGATGGGAGAATATCTAAGAGACTTAGTATTTTTTAATGAATGGAAGGTTATTTCCTGAAAAGACTGTTAAAATTATTGTACTGGACATCAGGTTAATTTGTTTTTCTGGTAACCCAGTGATGAGGGCTCAGGAGGATGAATGGGATAGTTATCAGCAAAATAAAGATTTTGTATTGTCTCATTTTATATAAATGTAAGTTGAATTTTGTGACCCTGTCATTGGTGTTATTATTACTGTTAGAGTCATGATGTGCTGCCAGCAAATGGCTACAAAAAAAGAGCATTTTTGCCATGAGTTTGTCAAAGTACTTCTAGGAGATGGTTATTTTTAAGAGTGTACTTTTTTATTACCTTCTTTTTTTTTTCTTTTTTGGTGGTGGCAAGTATTGTGGGAAAGAGAAAAAAGTTGCTATTTCCTTTCCCTTTCCTCTGATAATATGTTTCTTCCCATGCATATATATTGTAAATCAAGAACAGAGTGTAAGAAAGAAAACTGTGTCCTTGCAGTAAAAGCCTATTGGATGGTGACTCTCACCTGAGGATTTCAAAGTAATACAATTTATTGATTGCATGTTACAGATTGCAGCTCATGTATTCTTACTGCATCCCCGGACACAGCAACACTTAGACAGCCTGGCCAACTCTCTGTAATGAATGCAGCAACCTGAAGCTCAGGAGTCATGTGACTAGGTGAAACTACAGGAGAAATAATAGCAGGATATTGGAGCTGAAGTCAGGAGAATGGGAAACTTGTTTCCTATTTCATTCATTCTACTTTGTTCTGCTTCAATCCATTCATTCATTCATTTTCATTTTCATTTTGCTATTTAAATCGTTCATTACTGGTTGTTCATTAAATGTAAGGCACTAATTGTTAGGACGACAAAGATAAAACATAAAATTTTGCCTTTAAGAGGCTCACAATCTCGGTAGGGCAACTGCCTTATAAAAGTGCTTATTTGGAAAAAAAAACATAAAATAGAGCTATGTATGCTATGGAACAGGAGGAATGAGGTATTTAGGGTATAGTCTGTGACAGTTTTAATTTGCCTGCTTCATGAAGTAAGTACAGAAACTTGACATGAATAAACAAAGCAACAAAACAAACACATCAAATCAAATAAAAAACGGAACTAAGTTATAGACACACCTGTAAAATCCTAGCAGCTTTTATTCAAACTGTCCAGTTTTTGGTGCCCCCCTACCTTTATGCATCAAGACTCTCTCTTTACCCTCTTTGAGGATTCTGGGGCAATATAAAAAAATCCTTGGAAGTGGGGTCTTAAAATAACGAGGTGCTGTGTTAGCCCAAGGCTGGTCCTGGTTTCTGTGGCAAGTCTGAGTTATGTTTGTGGACCTCATCTCTCCCTGTGTCCTGATCTAGTGCTGCTCATACTTTGATGTATACATGGATCACCTGGAGATCTCATTAAAATGCAGATTCTGGGTCAGTATGTCTGGGGTGGTTTCTGAGATTGTACATCTAACAAGCTCCTGGGTGAGGCTGTTGTGGTGTCTGGTCTTGGTGGCTGATCTGCACTGAGTCCTACAGTTTGAATAGCAAGGCCCAGGAACATATTGTTTCTGAGTTGGGTGCGGGAGAGCATGGATGTGCTCCTGTGACCCTATTACTCCTGCTGACCCTATATTATTCTGAGGCGATTGAGACATAAATGGATTTTTGGGGGGCATGACTAGATTTTTTATTTTTTGCCCTTTCTCTTTCTGGGATCCCTTTCTGTCTTCCATTGGTGCCCATATCTTCTACACTCCCCTTCATCTTCTTTCTCTAAGAATGATAGGTGAGCAATCAGAAGACATGAGTCCATGTCCTGGTCACAACTGTGTATGTTGGGCACTTTTACATCCAATCTCTGTTTCCTCATTTGTAAAAACAATCACAGACCAGATGATTTATAGACTCACCCACAAGTATTTACATGTCTATGAAGACACTATTGTCATTGTCTGCTGTTGTATCCATTCCTCTCCAGGATGATTGCCCTGGATTCACACTTATCTCTAATGGTGGAATGAAATGTTTAAATCCCTGAAAATGGATTGCTTTCATACCAAATAGGTAGTGAGTGGGGATAGATGCCCTTCTTAACACCTCTAAATTTTCTGTATAAAACTTCCTCTTCCTCCGAAGGATACAACTGGTGGTTTTGGATGGGAATAAGAAAAAAGGAAACAATTCTACTGTGTTTTCTTTTTTTCAGGACCATCATTCAGACTTCTTTAAGAGTGATAGGGAGCTGGTGGGTATGAAAGTGCAAAGGTCCTGAGGACACCTATCCATGGTTCTGGAATGACACCCTGACCCAATGGGAATCAAATCTATTAATTATAAAGGAACAAATAGGTGACTCATGAAGTCTTTGCTAGGTGATAGGCATCAGGAAGCATAGCATTTTCTGTTATAAAGTTCACAGAATTAATTAATCCAATAGCACACTGTGAACATGGTCTCTGTCCCATCTTCTCTACCTCATTCTGATGAGCAACTTCCTGAGATCAGTGGGAAAAAATAATTCTTCCAGAGATGAGAAGAGTGAGAATATGTGGCTATCTAATCTGAAGAAATATTGATTTAAAAAGGAAATAAAGGAGGAAGAATTTTTTTTCCATTCTTTTCCCACATGGTGCATATATACTGCCCCCACAAGACATGACTCAGAGCTGCCTCTAGGACCGTGAGTGTGCCTTATAAGTGTCTTTGAACATATTAAGTCCTTAAACATTTTATATGCAATGAGGTATTAACGGAGGACCTTGATGGTGAGGGCTTATAACCTATGTAGCCTAAGTGCTAGTCATCAAAGAGAAAGCAACTGTAGCTGCTGGGACAGAGAGCCTAAGTGTGAAAGTCACCAGTGCTCCTTCCAGTGGCTTGCGTGGCATTTACTGCCTAGTTCTGCTTCCTGCCCCTGGAGCCTGAGTCCTTGATCTATGCTAATGGATCCAGAGCTGGGGATGGACAATAGGGGGCTCAAAATGGAAAACCCTATGTCCCAGCTTACTGAGAGCAGTACGGGTTTGAGCCTTTTGTCCTGGTGTCTTTTCTATTTAACATTTTCTCGAATTTTTCTTTTTTTCCTCTTTTAAGATTTTATTTATTTATTTGAGAGAGGGGGAGAGAGAGAGAGAGAGAGAGAAGCAGACACTGAGCAGGGAGCCTGACACGGGGCTCAATCCCAGGACCCTGGAATCATGACCTGAGCCGAAGGCAGACGCTTAACTGACTGAGCCACCCAGGCGCCCCTTGAATTTTTCATTTTTGAATGAAGTGTTATAATTAGAAGTTACATTTAAATAAGTTGGGATGGATTTCAGTAGACCTCTACTATGTACTTCCAACTTCTGCCACGGTTACAAAATTTTGGGATTCCTGTGTAGAGAACAGAATTCTTTAACAAATGATTAAATCTGAAAGACAATTAGCAGTAACTCATTTCTCTTTTCCAACCCTTTCTAGATGTAAGGTAACAACTATTTTCCTTTCAAAGACAGCATGGAGGATGCTTGCAGGTAAACCAAATATACTCACATGAGAGGTTAGGGGAAGTCAACTCTTCCCAGTTTTGGATGGTGGTGAAAGAAACATTTGTAACTGTTGCCCTTGCTAGCTTTATTTGCACTTCCCAGTACTGCCATAATCTCGGCTGTGACCTGTGACATTCAGAAAGTTGCCAAACTGCCACTTGGTGGGGTTTGGGGTCAGTGGGAAACCAGAAATTATAGTTTAGGTAAACATGAAATACGTGTGGGAAATAGAGACTATTATTCTGCTACAGAGTGTTTAGAAAGTTATTGGAACATTCTTGCTATGATTTATTGTTTATAATTTATTATATGTTGCAAGTCAACAGCTGCTTATTTTGTCTGATGATGTTTTTGTAACATTCACAATAAACCTTTAAAACAGAAATGAGCTGAAGAATAAGAGTAAATGCTTAATAATAAATTAATTGTTAAATTTCTATTTCTCAAGAAAGTTGATAATGAACTTTTAATTTGCTCAAAATTTTACCCACATCTGTCACCCACCATGGGAACTCTAGAAATAAAACTGGCCATAAGAAAGCCAGAATACAAAAATCTTCTGAAGTAACATCAACAACTATTACAAAACTCAGTCATTATTTGGTGGACACAGGTGTAGCTGTAGAAGACTTAGTTACATATCATGACTTTTCATTTAGATCAAGCTACTGCATTTCTAAATTAATTAAACTAATATTTACTTCCAAGTAATAGTTGTTAATGTGTGAGTTCCATAAACCAAAGGACTTTGCAAATAAATTATGCCAGTTTAACGTCCATATTACTAGGTATTTTGATAGAAAACTAGTTAACTAATCTAATTTAATGTCAGTATTTTTGTCATTTCTGATGCCCATGAGTATTTAAGCCTTTAAAAAAACACTCATTGTTGTTTTAGTGGGATTTTTAAGAAGGAACAGAGTGAAACACATTGGTCTCCAGAGCAAGGAGGTCTAGGTTTGGAAGTGGCACAGTGTCACGTCTGCACCATTCTCTAGGTCAAAGCAAGGCATGGAGCCAGCCCGGGTTCAAAGGGGGGGGAAAGAGGCTCCACAGTTGATGGAAGGTGCTCTAAAGTCACATTGCAAGGGGACCTGGATAAAAAGAAGACAGGAATTGTGTCCATTTATCAAACTGCCAAAATTTTTCCTCTTGAAAGTTATACCCACAAATATTATAGATTCTATGTCCGAAATGTGTCTTTAATTATTATTCCCCTTTCCATTCCCATGGTGCTGTCACAGGTTAGGGAAGCCTCATCATATCTCCCTTTAATAGATTCTTACCTATTCTCCTTGCGTCCAATCTGACCCCACTTCAAACCATCCTCTTGAATCTGAATTTTACCTAATCTGAATATATCACTCCATTGTTTAAAAGTCTTTAATGGTTCCTCATAATCTAGGAGATGAAGCTGTTCATAATCTATGAGATATCTTGGCATTGTAAGGTGCTTCACAGTCTTGTGCCTGTCTCTGTTTCCAAAATTCTTTTCTGCCACTTTCCAAAATACTTCTTTGGTCGACAGCTGAATTTCCTACTTGTAATTCTCCAGATTTGCTTCTTAATCTATGGAGAGTTTACAAATATCTGTCCTGTTGCCTCAGGGAACAAAAATCCCTTATGAACCCCAACTCCTCACTTCATTAACTTTTCTGTTGGGCAAACACTTATCCTTCAAAGTCTAGCTCATGTGTTATTTCCTCCAGGAAGCCTTCCTTATACCCCCAGATTGAGAAGATCCCTTCTATGTGCTCAATAATCTTCTGAATAATTGTATGGTAGCAGTTGTCATGCTGTATCACAACTAATGGTTTACTTCTCTAACTTGCTTACTAAACTATGAGATCATGGAGGTCAGGAACTACATCTTGGACATCTGATTATCTAGTTCTTATTATAGTGTCTAGCTTGAGGGATATCTTTGTGTTTTCTTTCATAGGGAAATGAAATTAGAATACATGTAATTACACAAAAGGTAGAAAATTTAAATTAACTCTGCTTTGAAGTATACCAACTCTCTGTCCTGTAATTAATTATTGCTTCTAGAAATTCATTTAAAATTTATAAACAAGGTAATAATGCAATTTTTCAACAAAGAAGATTATTACTTGCTTGTAAGTAGAGCAGTAGCTCAACTATTAGTTCAAGTTTTAGTCTACAACATTTAGAATTCAGGTCAGTTCTTTGATTTGTGCACTGAAAGGTTTCTGCTATGGAATAAAAAGTGGGCTCTCTAAAGATATTCTTGGTGGCAGAGGGAAGGGGGTGGTAAATTTTTTATAAGAAAAAGGTGTTACAGGGGCGCCTGGGTGGCTCAGTTGGTTAAGCAACTGCCTTCGGCTCAGGTCATGATTCTGGAGTCCCGGGATCGAGTCCCACATCGGGCTCCCTGCTCAGCAGGGGGTCTGCTTCTCCCTCTGACCCTCCCCCCTCTCATGCTCTCTGTCTCCCATTCTCTCTCTCAGATAAATAAATAAAAATCTTTAAAAAAAAAAAAAAAAAAAGAAAAAGGTGTTACAGACAAGTTTTAAAATTTTTAATATTAAATCAGGTAATACTTTAAAAAAATAGAAGAAATCATTATCCAGACTTAATTTATGATGTCATTTTTTATATGTACATCTTAATTCCTCTATATAGAAGATGTTACCAACACACCTTAAATTCTCCCTCATTCCATTCCTCTCATTCTCCCCTAGATATAAAAATTTATTCATTCATCTGTTTGTCCAAAGATTCCTACGATTTATCAGGCACTCTTCTAGGTGTGGGGAATAGCTGTAAATAAGTCCCTGTCCTCACGAAATATACAGTCTAATTTCTGATTGTAAGCTCCACTCATCAAATCAATGTATGTCATATCAGTGTGTATCTATATATTTACCATATGTGTATGTATTAATAAATTATATGTCATATGTTACACACATTAAAAGTTATGTTGCTTATTAATATATGAACTTAGCATAAATTATATTAAATGACATATTATACAAATGATATACTATCAGAATGGCTTTTCCAACTTTTCCCCTCATAATTATGTTCTGTGATTTTCCTTGTTCATCTACTTAGTTCATTCATTTTATAGTATTTCATCATATATTTAGACTATATGTAATTTTTCCATTCCTTTCCTGGTGGATAGTAAGGTTGTTTTTACTGTTTTGGTATCACAAATAGTACATGTGTATCTTTGAATGTGCCTCTGTTTGCATATGAGTACATTTCTCCTGGAAAGCAACATAAACGAAACTGCTTGGTCAAAGGTCATGTACAACTTCAACTTTTAGGAGTTGCTCCAAAAAAGTGGTTAGAACAATTTACATTCTTATTACAATGTATGATTCCATTTCCCTAATCACCACCAAAACCCTAGTGATTTTCCCTTCAATGTCATGGGTGACTTAGAAATACTTTCTTTGTTTACTGGTCACTTAATTTTCTCTTCTGAAAAATTCATGTTGATATTTTTATTCAGTTTCTTATAGGATCATTTGTCTTTTTTGTATTGATTTGTAAGATTTATTTTATTTTAAAAATAAATTATGGATATTCATCTTTGGTGGTTATAAACTTTTAAAGCCTTTCAAGCTGTGCTTTAACTCTAACTTTCCTTATGATGTCTTACATTGTACATAAGGTTTTTCATTTTTAAAGTAGTTCAATTTCTGTATTTTTCTTCTTTATGTTTTATACATTTTGCTTCTTCTTTATTAAATTTTTTAAATCCCAGTCATGAGAATTTTCTACATTTTTTCCCTAAAGTTCCTATATTTTCTCCTAAAAGTATAAGATTTTTGTTGCTTACATTTAGGTTTTCAGTTCATCTGGATTTTTTAAAATGATGTGTTAGATAGGGATCTAACATTATCCTTTCAATTTAGATATCTACTTATGGCAAATCCTTGACAAATCCATCTTTTCTCCTACACTTTGTAATAACACATTGAATTTTCTTAGGTGCCTCTTTCCCCTCAATGATCCCAAGGTCTTGACAGTTCAAAGTTGAGTCATATTTATGTTTCAAATATGACAGAACTGCCTGTACTTGGAATATAACTTGGGACTTTGTTCTTTAGAGATTTGGGTAAACTTGGCTGAAATCCTCTGTGTCCGAATTTGGGTATGATTTGCATCCTCTTGGTCTCTTCCCTTTATTCATAGGAGGCCCATTTAGTTTTTTCTCTTGTCAATTGTGTGCAAAATTCTATTCCCAAGCCTTGTCCCTTGCTCCTTGTTAATATTTTTACTGGTGGCTTGAGAGGTTGAGTAGAGAGGTCATCCTATCCATGTCATAGCACCCTGCTTGCATGGGGTGGGCCTATTCATTCTCTTATCAGCTGATAATGCATTCATACCCCATTCCCTTTCCAAGCCTATGACTTGTGTGACAGAAAATTTTGGGACAGGTTGACCAGTTCCCTGTTCTACCTGTTTCCCTCTCAGATGCCTCCCTTAGAATTCTGGTGAATAACATTTTAAAAAAATCACATTAGATATATAAAATAACAAACTATTTTTTAAGTTATTAATTTGCTCCTCTAGAAATTGCTTTTCAACTCAAAGCAATTGGTTTACATGTTTTTTGGATACAACTATTTGAATGGAATTATAAATATTCAATGACTGTGTTAATTTTATATTGCTGCATAACAAATTACCACAAATTTCATAGATTAAAACAATATATGCTTATTATGTCATACTTTCCATGCATCAGAAATCCTAGCATAACAGGATTGGGTTTTCTGTTCAGGGTCTCACAGGCTGAAATCAAAGTGTCAGCCAGAGCTAAAGTCTCATCTGGAGGTTGAAGTCCTCTTCTGAGCTCATTCAAGTTGCTTTCAGAATTAAATTCTTTGTGGTTATAGAATGAAAGCCCCTGTTTTCTTACTGGCTATTGACTATGGTCGTTCTTAGCTCCTAGAAGTTGCCCTTAGGTTCTAGATATGTGGCTATTCACAACACAACTGTTGGTTTTCTTCCTGGTCAATGGCAGTACATTTTTTTGAAACTTCATTTTTTTTTAAAGACCATACTTGATAAGTTAGACCCAGCCAGAATAGCCCCCTTTTGGTCAACTTAAAGTCAGTTTATTAGTAACCTAATCCCAGGGGTGATATTCTATCATATTCACTATATCACTTATATTCAAGAAGAGGGGATTATACGGGGTGGGAATTCCAAGGTGGAGGGAACCTTGGAGGCCATCTTGAAATTCCATATAACACATAGGCTTGCATTCTAAACCCAGTTCCCCCCTATTTTGAATACTCGAGTAAAGTTTATTCTCCCTGGCAGGGTTTTTGAGGAAAGTCCAATACATAGAATCCTTCCTTTCTGCTTGATTAAAAAAAAAATTGAGAAATTAAACAAAAGAGCCAGCATAAGCAGAAACAAAATGTCATCTTTATTGCTGATAAAGTTGATGGGAAGAATGTAGTTTAGGGATAGAACCAAATGAGCTCACCTAGTTTAGACTTTGGGACTACTTGTCCAAAAGCAAGTTTTAATCTGTAAAGAAACCATTGCCTCAGCTAATGCAGGGTGGAGGAAGAAAGAAAGAAACCAAATCCCCATGCTTATGATAAATTAACTCCACCCATGACCAATGGGTATTGCTCACACATGAGTAACTTCACTTCCAAGAGTAAGTTTTGGGACAGGCTTAAAGGGATTAAGAAAAATTCCTACTTATGGAAATCAGAGGACAAGAGAGAAAAGTTCCTCTTTAATATTTATTTATACTTTAAGTCTGTCTCTAAGGGTCAGATTTTCCCAAACTGAATAATTTTTTTTTTTTTAGATTTTATTTATTTATTTGACAGCGAGAGAGAGAGAGAGAGAGAGAGAGCACACAAGCAGGGGGAGCAGGAGAGGGAGAAGCAGGCTCCCTGCTGAACAGGGAGCCCAATGAGGGGTTCGATCCCAGGACTCTGGGATCATGACCTGAGCCGAAGGCGGACACTTAACCAATTGAGCCACCCAGGTGCCCCCCAAACTGAATAATTTAAAAAAATAACAATTTATACCTTTTCCCTTCCCACTAGAGCATCAGAAACACTGATGAAAGGAGACATAAAAAACTATTGGGGATGCCTTAACTTCAAAGGGCATAGAAGTCTCACATGAGAATGAGCAATTTAGGGGCGCCTGGGTGACTCAGTCATTAAGCATCTGCCTTCGGCTCAGGTCATGATCCCAGGGTCCTGGGATCGAGCCCCACATCGGGCTCCCTGCTTGGCGGGAAGCCTGCTTCTCCCTCTCCCACTCCCCCTGCTTGTGTTCCCTCTCTCGCTGTGTCTCTCTCTGTCCAAATAAATAAATAAAATCTTAAAACAAAGAATGAACAATTTAAAGATCTGATGACATCAATCCAAGATGCCCTGAAGCACAACCAGGATTTCTTAGGATGTGCAGGGGGTGCTTATGCGGTTCACATTCGAACCCTGAGGGGCGAACGAGCTCATTTCATGGAGCTCAAGGTGAAAGAATCTAGGGTTTCATTCTCATTGCACTCCCATCTCTGAGCAAGACAAACAATCTCTCTTCCTTTTGTAGAAATTTAGTTCCCCCGTGCAAAATGATTTTAACTTATCACCAAACTGAATTAAAATGACATTGGCAAAAAAGTGATGTTTTTTGCTCTACTTCACGTTGTCAGCCAGAGGAAAATTAGATTTCTTTGGACTTCGAGGAAAGAGGGAAAATACTTATACAACTCTGTCTCACTCATTTTACCTTCCTGCTAACTCTCAGTTTCTTTATTAGTTATATAGAAAAAATATCTTGGATATTCCACAGGTTTATTACAGGGGCAAAAAGAGTTAATAAATATGAAAGTGCTTTGTGAAAAAAAAAGGTTATATAATTACAGTTTATTATCAGTTTTTATTTACATGATGACAATCCAAATTTCCAAAATCTTTTATAAAGCATGATGTGTTAAGGAAGTATCAATTCTATGAAACATTGATTTAGACCCTTTTTAACTTTCATCTGACAAGGTATGAAAATTCCTCTTGAGTTTTGCCAGATACTGAACAGATTTTCTAGAAGTCAAACTAACCTATAATTTGGACTTTTACATTTCTTTATAATAAGGAAAGTAAATAATAAGGAACATATAAGGAAGGATCCCTCAGTTTTAGTAGTGCAAGACACAGTTGCCTATCAGCCACATTCTCCTACATTCAACAGATTTTTGATTTTCAGTTCAAGTTTGTGGCACAAAGTAATGGAGAAATAAAGACAGCTTGGACATGAGAACTCCCGGAAGACTCATGCCTTCTGGATAAGAAAGGAACTTTATTTGCAAAACTCCTATTGCTATTGATGTCAGTATTCACCTTTGTAATTTAGGGTTAAGTGTTGTCTATTCCATTATCCATCTCTCAAATTTTGAAAATTTAATTCAAATCCCTTAAAGAATAAGTTTGTTTGGATTATTGCCTTTCCTTTAGCATCATTTGAATTCTTGAGTCATGACTCAAGTGACTTCCAGAATGTCAACAGAGTTCGATAACCTTTGATTAAACTAATTTTTCCTGAGGATTTCAGAAAATCAAGGATTGGCAGGAAATATTATTCACGAAGCAAATACTTGGGGATGTTTACAGAAGAGCCTCAAGAAGAACAAATGATACACAGGGCTTCATGGTTTTTTCCACTTTTGAAATGAAAAAGGAAGTCCAGGGACATGCAATCAGGCTAGGCAAGACCACAGACCTAAATGCTTTACCTGACTACCCCACCACAAAGCAACTAGTAGAAAAAAATATTAAAACTTGATTGGAACCTGTAATTAAATTGCATTGTATATTTACTATAAAACACATGCAAATATAAAAAAATAATTTTTAAAAACTACATTAAATCCGTTGTTAAGCCAAATAAGCCATGTAAAATCAAGCCCTTGGATATCTGTTTAATTAATAATTTTCAAGCTAAACTTGTAAGTTTATCTCTGTCTAGTTTTCTTGATCTATGAGTGAGAACTGCCTGGGTGTATGCTAATTTTGTTAGCAAAGTGTTTTCCTGAGCAAGATTTATTTTGTGCATCACACATGCAGCCAGCATTTATTAAGTTCCAGCTGTAGATAAGGTACCACAAGAAAAGTTTTATGGTGACTTCCATGTGAAAATGTATAGGGGCTCTTTAAAACCAGATTTTATAGAAAGCACAACATCATTTTGTCAACACCAAATCCTGAAATTGTATAAAGCATAGTATGCAAATTTTTAGCTTCCAGAATAAACAATCTTCAGGTGGTCCCACCAATATATATCAGAATGAACAACCTACCTCCTAAAGCAGAATATCTAGTAGGAGAGATAAAATATTTAGAATCATTCAAACATGAGAATTCCTGTTAGCAGAGGTCATTGAGAGTCACCCACTGGCCAGGCCATCCATTCAATCATTCAATTGTTGATTAACTCAGCAAATATAAATTGAGGCTCGGTATGTGGCAGAGACTGTCATTAAAAGAGACATAACAGTGACTCAGACACAGCCCCTGTCTTTGGGCAGTCAGGTAAATAGGCATTTGTAAGGCCTTTATAATGCAATCTGGTTAAGTGGTACAACAGTGGTGGGTATAAGGTATTACAGAGGTGCCCTGCCTGGGTGGATGTGGACCCCAGTCTTGGGTCTCTTCCTGAGGAATAGCTAAGTAATAATAAGGAATACCTAAGTCAAGTCAATAGTGGTGTAATCCAGGTGATGGGGGAAAAGGGAAAAGTATAGCTGCAAGAGAGAATAACAAAGTCCCAAACTAAGAGAGAGTATGACACATTCAGACACGGCAAGAAATTCAGGATGCTTGGAACTTGGTATTGGTGAGGCAGGTATTGGTAGTGGTGAGAAATGAAACTGAATTGTTGGCAAGGTAGAATGAGGGTCCTTTTGAGCAAGCTAAGCTTTTGACTTTTATTCCAAGGGCATCAAGGAGCAGCACTCTGAATATTGTTATTGAATGGATGGCCTGGCCTCAGTGGGTGACTCTCAATGACCTCTGAATATCACCGTTTTTGTGCCCGGCACTGTTGAGTGCTAGAAATTCTAATAAAGTGGAAGATCTGTGGCCCCTGAAGAACCTTTAAGTCAGCTGAGATGATAGGAGAAACAAGCAAAGTTATTAACCAAGTGTTAGGCCAAGTAAGTGGTCTGACCACCAAGAGTTGGCTGCATTGTGGGTGAGAGCTGAAGAGGGGCAGGTAAATGGGGCTGATGGAGGAAGTGGGACATCTATATTTAGAGAGTTACATCCAATTGATTTCCATGTGGTTCATTCTGTTTACTTTTCTTCAAGCCTGAGAGCTTAGCATCCTCCAAATATTTTGGTCTGTATAAAACATGATACAAACTCTGTCCCTCGCTACTTGTAATGTTGCTCATCCCAAACCGCCTTGTCTAACTAGTCTAACCAGCTCAGACTATGTGAAGTGTTAAAATATCTATTTAGTGTTTTTTTTTCCATTTGTTTTATTTTTAAGTTCTCATTTTCTTTTCATAGAGGGGTGTGCAGATCATGTAGTTAAAAAATAATTGAATTTGGGTTGCATTCACCATGAAGCGAGGGGGTGAAGGACACGGGGTTTAGGAGACCCCATGTTATACAAACAGCTGTTGAGATTCTCATTATGGCCATTTGCTTTCTTTTTACCCTGATTCACCACATTTCAATACTATTTTTAAGCCTTTAATTAAACAGAAGCTGTTTTCTGATCAAATTAGTCCTCATTCCTCATGGTGACTACCTAATAAAATAGAACGCAAGGAATTTAATTAATCAAAGCCGTAGTGGGCACCTGGAATGCCCCAAGCCATGGTTGCAATGCAGATGCAGTCCTTCCGGTAAGAAGGTTATCTCATATGGAGGGTGTGTACTCCTACATCCTTAAATTATTCTGTGCTATTCAAGTAAAAACCACCAAATTGCCTTCTTTGCAATTACTTCAGAAAAAAGAAAATCGTTCCATTAGAGGACATTTCCATAAGCCCTGATTCAACTGCATAGTTTCTTTTTAATCTATTATTTTTGAGGAGGACCTGAGGCATAAGTAAGTCTAATTTAGAAGACTCTCCATGGTTTGCATTTTATCTTCTTTGGGTACTTTGGCTTCCTATAATCAGTCCGGGTATTAACCTATTGTTTCATTTACATTTTTTCTTCATGTACAATTTCTTCATATTTCCCTAAGAAATGCCAATATCTAATTCTGCTTGATCCATGAAAAGTTTTCTTTCACTTGTAGGAGGAAATGGTCTGAAGTTACTGAAATCATTGAACATAATACTAATGAAATCTTGAGTTCATAAAGAGATCTTCCTAGGAAAGGTTATTATGGCCAGGCTGCTTATTAATTTATCTTCTCAACATTACAAGTAAAATAATTATATGTTGGCGAGAAAACTCATTTTATATAAATTATTCAATATTCCTAATTCTAAATCAGGGATGAGTGTGTACATATTAGAAGTATAGAGACCTAAGACTCAGCCCCTTTTCTTTCCAGTTCTAGGTGGTAATTTGTGCTCACAAGGAACTGAAAACCCAATAGGAACCTTTATAAATGGCCAAGCAAGTCTCTTTTATTCACCAAAGTGCAGGGTCTCTGGCTGTGTTAAAAAAAAAAGTAGAGGGTCCTCCTTCCTGGCTTCCACCTCAAATTAAAGACAGCCAGATAAATGGGGGCAGAGACAGCTTGATTTACTCACTAGTTTATGGGCAGAGAAGAAGAGAGGAGAAAGGGGGGTGGTGGGGACAGAGAGAAGTTGAGAGAGAGAGAATGGTGGGGGTCGGGGAATGAATAACAAGTTTTTTCTAGAAGGCAGATGGAAAGGCACAGAGCCTGCTCTTTTGTCCTGGATTCTCTCTAAACAATCGGATGAATTACTCTTACTCCCACACATGGGAAGCAATGAATAATTGATAAACACAGATGATGGAAATGTCCGCCTTAACATGCCACCTGCAGAGAGAAGAGAAGAAGCTCTATCACCTTTAAATAGAGGTCTAGCCCTTTATGGCCCATGTTAAAAGAATTAAAGAATCAGTTCCACTCCTCTGGACCCTGCAGATTTTCATTCTCTCTGCCGGCATGGCAAAGCAAAGGAACAATCCCAGTCCCCTTGCATTTAAACAAAAGATTTATTGCTCTTACCCAAAAGAATGCATAGTTCAGGGCGCCTGGGTGTCTCAGTTGTTAAGCATCTGCCTTCGGCTCAGGTCATGATCCCAGGACCCTGGTATCGAGCCCTGTATTGGGCTTCCTGCTCAGGGGGAGTCTGCTTCTCCCTCTCCCTCTGCCACTCTCCCTGCTTGTGCTCTCTTTCTCTCTCTCTTTGTCAAATAAATAAAAATAAAATCTTTTTAAAAAAGAATGCATATTACAAATACCATATGTATTATCAACCTGGTTTTGTCAAACTTGATTTTGAATTTCATTTGAATAGAATATAATTTTTTACTTTCTAAGGGGTGAATCTTTCATGTAGCATCATGAGGAAGATTGTGGAATGTGATGATCCTGGAATTCCCCAGTTTTCTGTCTCTTCTTCCTCTGACTTGAGGAAGGCAAGCAGGTGAAAATTCCAAAATGGAGAAGTAACAATAATTCAAGGGAAACGTTACCTAGATTGCCCAAAGTCTCTGGTAGCATGAGATGGAGAGAAAGGTGATGAATGTTAATTGTGGTTGAACTAAATAATAGATTTGGGTTCAACCATAGGCAGAGAAGGGGACTGCCTACAAACATGATTTTAGGACTTTTGTAAAGACCTCTGTGTTCCTTAAACACTACCTCCATCTGTTCACTGATGTTCTATTAGCAACAAAAAGAGCAACAAAGACTTGTTTGGCACTTACTTTATGTCAAGTAACAGTCTAGCAATATATATTATATATGTGTGTGTGTGCATATATATTATCATAACTTTGTACAAAGTTATGGTTATTCCCATTTTATGGATGATGCAACTGAGAAACACAACTGGTAAGGGGCAGAACCAAAATTTGAACCCTTAAGACTGGCCCACTTTCTAGGCTCTCACCACCTTGATGTACTTTAAATGGAAATTTCCCCAGGTCAGAGAGCTCTTGGTCTGAGATTCACACCAAGAAGTAAACGATGTACATCAACTTCTTCCCAAAGAGAAGGAGTGGATACAGGGGAGGTAGAGCTCTGGGACATTTGTAGTTCAGTTTCTGTATTTTCTTTTCTTTTTCCTTTTTTTTTTCCTTCCAGGTTCTGTATCTTCTAATGCCTATTACAATTTCTTCTTTGAGCTATAAGTTATCTAGAAATGTGTTTTAAAATTTTTAAATATTTAAAGTTTTTAAAAAGTTATCACTTAAAAAATTAGATTTCAAACTTTATTGCCTTGCAATGAGACCGCAATTCTTGGGCTTTATTGGAACTTATGCTGTGGCTGAAAATCTTACTGAGAATTTTATTCTTTAATTTTTATAGAGGGTTCCATGCATGTTCATTAGCTCAGGCTTGTCAATCATGTTATGTTAATTGATTATTATGAATAACAATATACATATTAATGCCTATAATTTTGGAAGATATGTTAAGTAGCTCTTTTTGTTTGTTAGCCTGAGGAACTCTGAAATTTAGTTCTCCTTTCATGCATAAAGATGAAATACCCTGAGAGTCTGATAGAATCATTATCCTAAAACAATATGTATGAATTATTTTTGTCATGTCAGCATGGAATTATTTTTACTTATCCTGCTCAAGACTTGGAATATTCTGAATCTGGTAACTCATTGTTTTTTTATCAATTCTGGATAATTCTCAGCCATTGCCTGTTTAAATATCCCTCTCCCTTATTCTTTCTTTATGTGTCAGACTCCAATAGATAAACAAATGTTAGAATTTTTCTTTTTTCCCTTCATGTCTCTTAATAGTTAAGATTGTAAGCTCCAGAGTCTACATGTCTAGGTACCAATTCCAGCTTTGCTACTTTCTAGTAGTGTGACTTTGGGCAAGGTATTTCATTTCTTTTTGTCTTAATTCCACCATCTGTAAAATGGGATCAGAAGAGTATCTAACTTACAAAGTTGCTGGGAGTAAAAAGAGTTAATACAGTTAGAAATTTTTGAAAAATACCTGAACCTAAAAAGTACCATATGAATATTTGTTATTATTGAGTCTGCACTTCATTATGGGTAAATTCTTCAGATTTATCTTCCAGTTTACTAATTTTCTCTTGAGCTCTATCTTATCTGCTCTTTCAATTATTAAATGAGTTTTTAATTATAATTATTATATTTTTGATTTAAGCATTTTCTTCTTTTTTTAATTATGCCTGATTGCGGGGGTAATAAAGCTCCTTCTCATATTTTATAGTTTATTTTTTAGATACTTATATTCTATATATAATTATTCCAATATCATATTCTTGGGGGATTTTATTCTGCTGCTTGTTTTCTTTAATTATTCTCACACATGACAACGTCATATTTCCTCTTTTTTAAAAAATTTTGGATTGAGAGCTCATGGACTGTGTGAATTTATCTACTCTACTATGGGTGTGGAGGAGGTGTATCCTTAAAGAGGGAACTTATTTGTTTTATCCAATATCCTGAGGGATTACCAACATAAGAATTGGCTTGGGGTTTTTCAGGCCAAGCAAAGAGTGTAAATCTTAACACCAAAGCCCTCTGAGGGCAACTTGTGGTTATGAATTCTCAGAGAAGATTTCCCTCCCCAGTTAACAGCTAGAGCAGGGCAGACACATTTCTTTGGTAAGCAGGTGGGTTTTTCTTTAGTCTGGGAAGGGTTCCTGTAATGGTTGGAAGTCTCTGTTCCAGTTCTGTGTCTTCACAGGGGTCTCATTTGGGAGCCCTCACTTAAAAGGTATCTAATGGGCCATCCTGCCAAAAATAGAAGTTGTTTCTACTATCTCAAAGGGGCACCAAAAAGGTGAAACAGGATTCATAAAGAGAGGCTGGAAGTGTCAAACATAATTATCAACTTCTTTGTTGAGTCACAGCTAATCTTGATGGTCTATAAATTAAATAGTTTGGACCTTCAAGCACATGAAGCACAGGTAAGGGAATGCCTTGCTCATCTGGTATTTCATAATTATATATTAGGTAGAATTATTGGTTCTTTGGATGGCAGAACACAACACAAAGACATTCAGAAGCAGAACTTTTTGTTCTTTGCAGCTCTAAACAAGAGAAGGCTGCCACACAGAGGGCTGCCCCTGGGGACAGGGTAATAACAAACTGGAACTGTAGGAGGCATCTTCTGTGGGGAAGTGGGGAGGAGTTAGCCAGGTTTCACAAGAGCTTTTTAGGGATTGGATATTTTGACTAGTTCTGCAGAGCAAAAGAAGAAGGAGACATCCCTCAGGTATCTGAGGGCCTCTGGCAGTTGGGTATGTGAGTATTGTGGCCCAGGAGTATTAGGGCCTAAAAGGGGGGCTAATTGGGTTGGAGGCTTGGTCAACTGCCCAGGAAGAGGAATTGAGAGTCTTTAGCCATGACTTCAAAACTGGGTCAAGATAAGCACTGTTGGAATATTATGTTACATCTGGGAAAGCTGGGAAGAGCTGAGGTGACATCTGAGTCTCATCTTGGAAGATTGTTAGACAAGGACATGCCAGCAGGATGTCAGTATGGAAAAGGTGCAGAGGAATAAGAGGAATGACGTGTTTAGGGATATCACAGCTCACTGAAAAGTGTGGGGAAGAAATGGGGAACTGAGACTATATCAGTGTAGGCAGGATCATATCAGAAAATGCCTTGTGGTCAGGAGTTTACCTTTTTTGCTTAGTGAGAACCCAACTTTTCAGACTAGAGCAAGAGATTTCTGAGTGTGCTATGGAAATCAAAACCAAAGGGAAAATCTGACATATATTTCAGGGCATAAAGTTTGGATGAAGATTTGGGAAAGGAAAGCTTTTTGAGATATTAAAACAAACCCAGATATAAATGGAAAAAAAAAAAAAGCCTATGACAAAAAAAAAAAAATACATTCAAAGAATTTCACAATTTCATGAATTTCTCATTGTGTTATGAAATTCCCTTTTCAGGGCCTGTGTTGTTTCTCTCCCACCAGGACTCTCCTTTGCCCTGTCATGCTTTTGTATTGTCACATCTACTGAGAAAATCATCAGTGTATCTGTGGTCTCGGAGTTGTTACTTCCCTTATGAGCAAGGGCTGACTGGTTGAGAGAACCTCAGTGGAGGATATTGCTTCTTGAAACTCTGAAATCCATGGTCTGTATCTCATTAATGTTTTCTTATTTTCTGTGAGCCTTATGGCCGTGCACCATTGACATTTTATGTCATATCATCTCAATTAATGGAACAACTGACATCTTCCTTTTGCAACTTGAGATCAACTTTAAATCAAAGAACCCACATGGACAACCTAGTGTGACAGGGTCCCTAGGGATGAGGGTCTCTGGAGGCCGTTGTATAAACACCCAGCAAATAAATAATAATGGGGAATAATTACCTTGGGAACAGCTAGGATTCACTGCTCTTTAAAAGCTCTGCACAAGGACTTGTGTAGGAGGAAACATGATGAAGTGGAAAAAAGCTAGAGCGAATAGATCAGTTTTTGAATCCTGGCTCCTTGCTTAACTGATGTACAGTCCTCAGGGAAATTAATTACATAAACTATCCAAACTTTACTTTCCTCATATGTAAAAAAAAAAGATAATCATGAGTCTCTTGTAGAGTTGAAATGAAGAATAAATGATAAAATATATAAAAAAGCACCTGGATCACATTAGTTTTTTAATTAAAAAACTCTTATTCCAGGATACTCTCTTAGGTAGTTGCATTTCTTTGAGGTGTGTTACTCATTTTTCTAAGCCAATGGATGCTCTGTAACACTTTAAGGTGGAACTAAAAAATCCACAAGGTCTCTTTTGGCATGCATGTCCACACACACATATATTTCCAAATAGATCTAATGGCTATGACACCATTTTTAGTATAGAGACCTTCATTTTTTCATGATTTGAAATATCACTGATTATCATAGGTATGCAGGCTTGTTTCTTAATTCTCTATTTTGTATACTTGACCTATTTGTTTATTTTTGAATAAAAATTGAATAAAATAAAAATTGAATAAAAATTATAATTTAAAATTTATCACAGCCTTATAATTCTCTTTGGTATCTATTAAACAAGTGATTACTTGCTTTTAGTGATCCTCAACAAAAATTTCTTGGCCTTTTCTGCACATTTTTCTCTTCTAGGTGAATTTGAGAATCTGCTTACCAAGTTCCACATCTTACTTATAAGCATAGTGTATCTCCTTAGAGCATCTTTTCTACTCTTCATAAAAGTATTGCACACGTTTACTGGGATTTCTTTTCTACGGGTTTCATAGTTTCTGTTATGATTGTGATTGTGATCTTTTTGTTCTGTTATATTTCCTAACTGATTACTGCTAATTCTAATGAGAAGCAATCAATTTTGTCCACTTTTAAAACTTTCTTATTAGTTCTTACAGGCTTTTTAAAATTATTATTAGATCCTCTTGGGCCTTCCAGGTAGACAATCATATCATCTAAAATAATGAGGTTTTGATTGCACTGTTTCCAAAATGAATACATACCTTTTATTTTTTTCTTATCTTTTTCATTGGCCAGGATAGCCAACAAAATGTCAAAAATCAGTGGTGGGCATCTTTATTATATTCTCTATTTTGATGAGCATGCTTCAAATATTTTACCATTAGGTAAAATGTTTGCTCTCAACTTCTGTTGGGCCACATTTATAAAATAGGTAAGTTTCTTTTTAGTCTTCATTTCCCAATATTATTTTAAAAAATAGAAACATGTTGAATTGTATCAAATGCTAAATAGAACCTATTAAGATCTATTAAAATGATTGTATGGATGTCTCCTTTAATGCATTAATGGATGCAATTAGTTCCATAGCTTTTTGTTTGTTTGTTTGTTTGTTTGTTTTGTTTTTTCCTGATTCCTATTTGTTTTTAGTATCAGGGTTGTGGCAATTTTATTTAATGATTTGGAAAATATTCTATCAAATTTTTATATTGTGGAACAGAATATAGAAATTGATAGAACACAAATATTATGTTTTCTATGAAGACTTGTAAAAACCTGGCCATGAATTTATGAGTCTGATGCCTTTAAATATTCTGTAGTAGTCCTTTGACCAACTTTTCATTTTCTCCAGTGTCTATTCATCTATCCATGTTTTCTACCTCTTATTGAGTTAAATATATATATTTTAAACTTTCTGAGAAGAGCATCCTTTTCATGTATATTTTCAAAAGTTTTGGATAAAGAAGATGTGGTATATATACACAATGGAATATTATGCAGCCATCAAAAAGACAAAATCTTGCCATTTGCAACAACGTGGATGGAACTAGAGGGTATTATGCTAAGCGAAATAAGTCAATCAGAGAAAGACATGGATCATATGATCTCACTGATATGAGGAATTCTTAATCTCAGGAAACAAACTGAGGGCTGCTGGAGTGGTGAGGGGTGGGAGGGATGGGGTGGCCTGGTGATAGACACTGGGGAGGGTATGTGCTATGGTGAGCACTGTGAATTGTGTAAGACTGTTGAATCACAGACCTGTACCTCTGAAACAAATAATACATTATATGTTAAAAAAAAAAAGAAGATAGTAGGAAGGGAAAAATGAAGGGGGGGAATCGGAGGGGGAGATGAACCATGAGAGACTATGGACTCTGAAAAACAAACTGAGGGTTCTATAGGGGAGGGTGGTGGGGGGATGGGTTAGCCTGGTGATGAGTATTAAAGAGGGCATGTATTGAATGGAACACTGGGTGTTATACGCAAACAATGAATCATGGAACACTACATCAAAAACTAATGATGTAATATATGGTGATTAACATAATAAAATAAAATTTAAAAAAAAAGAAAAAGTTTTGGAATAAATCTTGCCATCACATTTTGTCTTATAATTTTTTTAGGGGTGGGGAAGTGCAGAGGGAGAGAAAGAGAATCTTAAGCAGGCTCCACCCAGCATGGAGCCCAGAGCACGGCTCAATCTCACAACTCTGGGATCATGACCTGAGCTGAAATCAAGAGTCAGACGCCCAACCGACTGAGCCACCCAGGCACCCCTTATCCAATTATAAGATAATTTGAGAAATCTTACCTGAACCAATAGATAAGGTCTTTAAGACCTTGGATTATTCTGTGATTCTGTTGGGAAAACTCCCTTTTCCTGGGGAACCTCTTTTATAGCTGCATGGGTTCCTTCAAATGTGAACCACTCCATTAGAACCAGAACTGTCTCCCACAAGAATGCAGATTCATAAGGGCAGGGGCGTGGGCCTGCCTGGCACATGGCACACACTCATTAATATTTGCTGGTGAGTCAATATTGCAGACCGGTATCAACTGTCCCATCTTATTCTGACAACTTTTCTCCTTTTTTGGAGCCTCAGTGACTGTACTTTTGTATTTCTTTTGTGATTATAATGGGATTTGGGAAAGAGGAACATGAGTTTAGTAAGGCGTCTTTTTTTTTTTAAAGATTTTATTTATTTATTTGAGACAGAGAGAATGAGAGAGAGAGAGCACATGAGAGGGGCGAGGGTCAGAGGGAGAAGCAGGCTCCCCGCCGAGCAGGGAGCCCCATGCGGGACTCGATCCAGGGACTCCAGGATCATGACCTGAGCCGAAGGCAGTCGCTTAACCAACTGAGCCACCCAGGCACCCTAGTAAGGCGTCTTGAACTGGCCATCTGTGACTACCACACAGCGGCTGTGTTATAGCCCACCGTGAAGCCTCTCAGGCGGTATTAATACCCGGCCGTGGAGACACACTGTTCCCTCAGGCAGGATTTGTCTTTTCTCTTTCATTATATTCCTCCCCGTCTCCACGATTCTCACATAGTCACAGAGAAACAAGATCACTCCATTAAAGATCCATTCAGCATTCCTTCTCAACTTAAGCCTGTATGTACAGTCCCTGATCATCTTGACTTTTCTTCGTGATCTTTCTCTCCTTGGAAGTAGGACTCTGGCGTCCCCCCCCCCCAGATTCTCACATTATCTCTTCAAATGCCATGCTTCCTTTACAGTGTGATCAGGTCTAGATCAGATCCAAATTGAAAACTTCGTATTATTGGATGGCCAGTCCTCCTCTGTAGCTCCATTCTGAGCACTGAGGAAGAAAACCAAAATTCCTGTGTTTAGAGGAAGCCAAAGGCCACACTATTCATAAAGAAACAAGAAAGTAAGCAAGCAAACATACCAAAGCAAAATTCACAAAAATATAACTGGTTAATGAATATAGGCACACTGTGTGTGAGCATTTTCTATGGCATTTTTACAACTTTCTGTATATTTGTAATTATATCACAATAAAAAATTGCTAAACACAAGTAAGTTAAAATTCTCCAAGCATGTACACATAGGGAAACACTAGAGTGTGCCAGTTATGTAGAAGGACTTTTCTTCCTTATCTCCTCAGCTTATTTCCCTGACATTTATAACCAGCTGGTCCAGGGTAAAATGCAGGTTGGTCCCAGGCTTCGGAGGTGGACGGAGTTAGGTATAACTACTTGGGAAGCTATTAGGCTAACACAATGGGATAACATAGTTAATAATCTCTGACACTCTCCTCTTTGACTCAGAAATCTTTCCCTCCATTAAAAGATAGGTTCTGTGACATTGTTAATCCCCAGTGAGAATCGTCTGAAATGAGAGAATGCACTCTTTTTTCCTCTAGTTGTTATTTTTGTATTGTAGATCCCTGGGTATCAGAATAAATTCCCAACTGTTCTCACGTAGTCTTCTTAATTCCAAAGCTGAAGAGTCAGGGTAAATGGCTCCATATGAAGTGTTACAGCCAGTAGAACTCTTTAGCGACAAAACCACCAACAGAGGGGGTAGTGGACGTACTGTAAACTCAGGTGCATCAAGGAGAAGATTGAGGCATCCACCTCCCAGGACACTCAAAATGTGCTGTATATGTCCACCATAGAGCCTGGGAAGATGCTTAGATATGAAGAATGATCTTACAAAAGGGCTTTATGACAAAAGAGGAAAAGAGGGGAGAGTGGTCACCGGCTGCTGGGGGCCTTATTTCGGCAGCAGCCCTGCATTAAGTCCCTAGAAAGGGGCAGCAGACACAACCATGCCAGGCAACATGAAGGAGAAATGAAGCAAAAGGACCACAGCTATAGTTTCCGAATGAGCAAAGTGCTGCCCTTCTCTGAGGCCGAGCCTGGCCCTCCGGGCCCTTGGTCACATTCTGAAGTGGAGGGCTGAGCTGGAGACAACCCCAGAAGCTGAGCCACATCCAGCTCTGAGCATGCTGTCTTCCCATGAAATGCCAGGGAAAGTGAAGACGGTAAGATGCAGGCTCAGTATTGTTAGGAGATTCCTTTTCAGAGGAGATCAGGCTCCAGAAGAAAGTTTAATGGAAAAAAAAAATTGTTCTTTGAAGCCAGACTAAATGCTGAGGTTCTGTTGAGAGTTTTCTTTTGACCTTTAAAGACAGTCCATCGGTAATGAAGAGCTCTCTTTTTTTTCATGGCAAAAGCGATCTGCTAAACGGGACGTGAGATGAAGAAGAAAAAGATCAATTGAGTGCATATGACTTGCAGAAACAACAAAACAAAACACAGAAGCAAGTGCGCTTAGAAGCTTTTCTTTTTACAATTTTGGAAGCTGGTTGCTCTAGTGGGCGTGAACTAATCTACACCTCATCTGTATAAATTTAGCCGCATTTCACTTGGAATATTTCCCCCTCCCCTAATCTCATTCTTATGAATGAAGGATCAATATATAAAATTGAATTGAGTAGTTGAACAGTTACTCTCCTCTCAGGATGTGGTAAGTTCTTCAAGGGCCGTGTGTCGCATGCCTTCTTCGCTGCCGGGTCTTCAGCTCTCAGAACAGTATGGATGTACACAACTGGGCAAACACGTGCTGATGAGTACCGTGCTTGGGGGACCCCACTGAAGCTCTTCTCTCCAGACCGGAGTCAGAGCCGGGGACTCCCTCACTGCTCTCTTGAGGAGTGGAACTCTGCTAGCCAACAACTTTCAGAAACACCCTTCCCAAACCCTCCATCAATCTCCAGTTTTCTAACGTTTTTTTGTTTTTTGTTTTCCCCTTCTTTATTACACAAGTTTTCAGTTTGAAAGTTTTAAGAGTTGGCTGATCTTAATCACTTAATTAGAAATTTTAATATTGGGGTCTCTTGAATCTAACATTTTCATGCTTTAGCTAAAATTGAGACAGAAAGTCTCATTATAACATAGTATATAGTATCTTAGAAGTTTAATTTGCACTTCGCTAACTGTGAGTGAAGTGCATTTAAAAATACTGATAGTTCTGGGGTGCCTGGGTGGCTCAGTCTGTTAAGCGTCTGCCTTCGGCTCAGGTCATGATCCCAGGGTCTTGGGATCGAGCCCCGTGTTGGGCTCCCTGCTCCACGGGAAGCCTGCTTCTCCCTCTCCTACTCCCCCTACTTGTGTTCCCTCTCTTGCTGTGTCTCTCTCTGTCAAATAAATAAATAAAATTGTAAAAAAAAGTACTGATAGTTCTTGTGGGTGTGTGTTTCTGAGTGTGAGTGTTTAAAAAATGTCTTTTCATATCCTTGGTTAGATTTTGTGTTTTGACCTTCCCTTACTGATTTGTGAAAGTTTTTATATGTTAAAGAATAAGCTCTTTGTCCTGTATCCAAAAGGAACAGAGACTATTTTATTCACATATCCCTAGGGAGGTACTAGGCACTACATAAATATTTGTTAAATGAATGAATGAATTAATATACACTGCAAATATTGTTCACAGGGAGTTTTCCATATATAATTCTCTTCATTCGCATCGTGAAACCAGGGCTACTGGCAATATGAGAATAAGGTAAAGACTGTGTGTACATTTGAGTCAATAGTCATTACCAATACACATAAGACAATATACTTTTATTAACAATTAAAAAAATTAACCTATGAACATACTGTAGGGTTTTGTTGTTGTTGTTGTTGTTGTTGTTGTTGTTGTTTTAGTAGGCGCCACACCCAGCACAGAGCCCAACATTCTGTAGGTTTTTGATCATCTGACCCACTTTGAAAAGGCTTGAAGGTGTTTTCTTTTGATCAAATACAGAGCATAGTTAGTTATTGCTGGCCACGGTGCTGAACGTTTTACATGTATAACAAAGAAGCTTTACTTGGGAGCTTCCCTTATCAGTAAACTGGTTTATCATCCTGTTCTTCATTCACCTTTAGGTCCCGGAGAAGTGGGCAAGTTGAATGTCACTTCCAGAAGGAGGTTAGGACATTGCAATGTTACAGACAAAAAAGTAAAGAGCTTGTGTGAAGACAACGTTGATGGAAGATGATGTTTTTTGAGCTCTCCCTGGACCATTGTTCCAAGGAGGGCCACAGTGAGAAGGGTATTCTATGGGATGAAATAAATTTGAGACAAGGGCTTTGATCTTATTCTCTTTTGAACCCTTGGGAGGAGACTGCTATGTGGTTGGCCCCATATATGTTCAGGGGAATGATGGCATAACAAGAGAATGGATTACTAGCCAGACGAGCTAGCTTTCTTGAGCTGCACTCAACTCCAGCAGGGACTGCTGAGGATCTAGAAGTTCCTACAAACCCTTATACTGGTGGTGATAAGAACAACTCAGAATTTTCTAGGGGTACAGTTGCAAGGACAGAGAAAAATGGGAGTCACAACCAGGTATCACAGCAAACCTACACACTGAAGCAGGGCCCAGTAAAGAAATCCTGACTGATCCAGAGAAACATCACAAATATGTCAGCTGCAGACTTGAGCAGTGGGTGACAGTAGACCCAGCCAGACCCTGTCACTTGTCCCCCCACAGAGCTCAGGCGTGGGCAAGACCAGACCTGCCATAGAGGAAGATCAGTGAATACCAGAGCTTAGTACCTGGCCTTGTATCCCCCTTCCCTGCCAATGTAAGTCTCCCTAGAAATCCATCTTGCGGAAGAGGAGTAGCGGGGAGGATTTGACAAATAATGTTTACATGAAATATGCTGTGTTACCCAAAAGAGACTTCCAAGCTGGAAAGAATTGAGACTTTTTAGACCACAGAAGTTAGTATTTTATTGTTTTGGAGTTTTCCCCACTTACTCATGGTGCATGGGGGATGGGGATTCTTAAGGAAGAATATTTCCATCAGTTATAGAAATAAGAGCACATTTTTCTCAGCATATTGATTAGTGGGGCA
Source organism: Halichoerus grypus (assembly GCF_964656455.1). Lineage (NCBI taxonomy): Eukaryota > Metazoa > Chordata > Mammalia > Carnivora > Phocidae > Halichoerus > Halichoerus grypus. The sequence continues at coordinate 179,508,081 of NC_135715.1, read as the reverse complement.
TGTATGCTTATCTGGAAGCTGGTACACTTAGAGTATCTCATTAAATTCTTACAAAAAAGCCTGTTGGCTGGGTATTTTACAAATGAAGATACTGAAATTCAGAGAGATTAAATGTTTTTTTTATGGCCACTCAGCAAGCCAAATAGCTAAATCTCTATTCAAGCAAGAACGGGTAGACTCTTAATCCCTATGGTATTTTGTGAACTGCTAGGTGAAGTTTCTGCAACAGTGGGGAATCATTTTTTTCTAAGGCTTGGGCAGCTTTCGTGGTTAGCCTGGTGAGAGCGGAGTAACTCAGTCTGTTCAGCTCAGAGGGAAGGCTTTGAGTATGAGCTGCGCGCACACGCAGTACGCGCTGTGGGGTTCTATGAATTGCTTCTGGCCGGGCCTCAGAGCGGAAATGCGTGGGAGGCGCCGCAGGTTGGCTGGGCTCCTACCCTGGGTGAATGTGGTGCAGATGGTCCTACTGAGGATGAAACGGCTGCTGGGGCGATGTTCAATAGGTTAATTGTACACGTTCTCTGATGAGTCATCCATAATTGCTGACACCAATATGTTTGCTGTTGCTGCCTCGGGCTTGGTGTGTGAGTCAGATGATGGAAATGAGGAGAAAGTTGGCCTTGTTTCCTGAAATTTTAGAAACCGAATAATAAGTTTTTGAACTTGGTCTGTGATCAGAATCACTTTGGGGAAAAAACTATAAGCCAGAATGAACAATTATGACTAATATCTGTTCACACGTTGTGAAGGTAACAGAACTGAAGAGCTAATTATAATGCAACTGGCCATTAGTCTTTATGAAGGTGAATGCAATTAGCTTAACCTAATTTTCAATCTGTTTTTCTTCCCCAAGCACATATTTTCTATTCTCAGCCTCAGAATGTTCCTTAGTAAGCCAAAGAAGTCCTCAACCCCGCAGGTGATCATAGGTCACCAGTGGCGGAACAGGTGGGTCAATTCAGCGTGCTGGTATCTTGTGAATTTTCTCATCCTTTTCGATTTAATTTTATTTTTTTGAATAAGTAAAGCACCTACGTAATTCAAAAGACATTAAGAAAGGTATACCCATAGGATTTTTATTTCCATCCCCATCCCTCCCACCCCATTCCCACGCACCCACACAGGTAAGCAAGTTCATTTGTTTGATCAGTTTTTTTTTTAGAAAATATACACAAAAGTAGCATGAAAAAGAATAATAAATTAATAAAAATCATTTAATTAACAATTTTTTAGTTAAAGAAAAAGTAGCATGGGAACAATCCAGGTGTCCACCAACAGGTGAATGGGTAAAGAAAATGTGGCATATACGTACAATGGAATGCCACTCTGCCTTAACAAAGAAGGAAATACCGCCATTGACCACAACCAGGATGAACCAGGAGGGCATTAGGCTAAGTGAAATGAGTGGGTTACAGAAGGACAAATAATGCATGATTCCACTTATATGAGGTATCTAAGATAGTCAAACTCAAAGAAGCAGAGAATTCAATAGTGGTTGCCAGGGCCTGAGTGATTGGGGACACAGGGAACTGTTCCTCAATGGGTAAAAATTTTAAGTCATGCTAGATGAATAAACTCTAGAGATCTGCTGCACAGCCTAGTGCCTATAGTGAGCAATGCGGTATTGTGCATTTTTTTTGGTTTATTTATTTATTTCTTTATTATTTTTTAAAATTTTTTATTGTTATGTTAATCACCATACATCATTAGTTTTCGATGTAGTGTTCCATGATTCATTGTTTGTGCACAACACCCAGTGCTCCATGCAGAACGTGCCCTCTTTAATACCCATCACCTGGCTAACCCATCCTCCCACCCCCCTCCCCTCTAGAACCCTGTTTGTTTTTCAGAGTCCATCATCTCTCATGGTTCATCTCCCCCTCTGATTTCCCCCCCTTCATTCTTCCCCTCCTTCTGTCTTCTTCTTTTTTTTTCTTTCTTTTTCTTAACATATATTGCATTATTTGCCTCAGAGGTACAGGTCTGTGATTCAACAGTCTTGCACAATTCACAGCGCTCACCATAGCACATACCCTCCCCAGTGTCTATCACCCAGCCACCCCATCCCTCCCACTCCACCCCCCACTTCAGCAACCTTCAGTTTGTTTCCTGAGATTAAGAATTCCTCATATCAGTGAGGTCATATGATACATGTCTTTCTCTGATTGACTTATTTTGCTCAGCATAACACCCTCCAGTTCCATCCACGTCATTGCAAATGGCAAGATCTCATTCCTTTTGATGGCTGCATAATATTCCATTGTGTGTGTGTGTGTGTGTGTGTGTGTGTGTGTGTGTATATATATATATATATATATATATATATATATATATATACCACATCTTCTTTATCCATTCATCTGTCAGTGGACATCTTGGCTCTTTCCATAGTTTGGCTATTGTGGACATTGCTGCTATAAACATTGGGATGCACGTACCCCTTCGGATCCCTACATTTGTATCTTTGTGGTAAATACCCAGTAGTGCAATTGCTGGATTGTATGGTAGCTCTATTTTCAACTTTTGGAGGAACCTCCATACTGTTTTCCAGAGTGGTTGCACCAGCTTGCATTCCCACCGGTATTGTGCATTTTGAAATTTGTTAAGAGGATAGATCTCAAGTTAAGTGTTCTTGCCACAAATAAAACAAAAACACATGGACCAAAAAACAAAAAACAAAAACAACTTTGGGAGGTGTTGGATATGTCTGTTGCCTTGATTGTGGTGATGGTATCAAGGGTGTTTGCATATATCCAAACTTCTTAAATTGTACACATGAAATATGTGCAGTTCTTTGTATCCATTATACCTAAATAAAGCTATTTAAAAAAACAACAACTCCAAGGTAGCATACTATGCCATATACATGATTTTGTATCTTGCCCTATTAACCTTACAGTAGACATTGGAATCCACGCCATACCTATTCATAAAGTTCTTCCTCGTTTTGTTTTGTTTTGGTTTTTTGCAGTTGCAAATCTCCATTGTGTGGATTACCACCGTTTATTCAACAGCTCCCCATTTATTGACAGTTTGGATTGTTTTCAATCTTTTGCAACTATAAATGATACCTCAATGAATAACCTTGTGTACATATTGTTTTCTCTTGTGGATGTATGCCTGCAAGTGGATTCCTAGAATTGGGATTGCTAGATCATAGGGTAAAAGCATGTAATTTTGTAAGATACTGCCAACTGCCCCGCTTAGGTTTATGCCATTTTGTGCAACCACCAGCAATATATGACTCTAGTGTCCCTCACCTTATAGCCTTGCCAACAGGGTCTCCCTCCAGCTTTTGAGTTTTTGCCAATCTGAGAGGTGAGACACAGTATCTCAGAGTTGTATTGTGTATTTATTTTATTATAAGCAAAATTGGGCATATTTTCTTCCTTAATGTTAATTTGTGTGCCTTCTTAATTTCTGTCCATTTTTGTATCAGGTTTTTGGTGTTTCTTTTTTTCTCATTTTTAAGAGTTATTTATAAATTAAGAAGGTTATCCCTTTTATCTATGTGGCAAATATTTTCTACCAGTTTTTAATTTGTCTGTTTTTCTGACAGCATTTTTCATGCAAAAAGTTTTACTTTAAATTTCTGTAAATTTATCCCTTTTCTTTCTTGTTTGCTTGCTTGTTTGCTTATTGTTTGCTTGCTTGTTTTCTTTCTTCTTTTCTTTCTTTCTTTCCTTCCTTCCTTCCTTCTTTCTTCTTTCTTTCTTTCTTTCTCCTTTCTTTCTTTCTTTCTTTCTTTCTTTCTTTCTTTCTTTCTTTCTTTCTCTTTCTTTCTTTCTTTCTTTCCTTCCTTCCTTCTTTCTTCTTTCTTTCTTTCTTTCTTTTCTTTTCTTTCTTTCTTTCCTTCCTTCCTTCCTTCTTTCTTCTTTCTTTCTTTCTTTCTTTCTTTCTTTCTTTCTTTCTTTCTTTCTTTCTTTCTTTCTTTCTTCTTTCATTTTCGGACTTTCTATTCCCTTTAATTCATGTCCCAGGACCATTCTATTTTAAGACTATGTTTAAATCTGACAGAAATTGTCCCCTCTCATGGCCCTTCTTTTTTAGGGTTTTCCTAGATTTTCTTGAATGGTTAAAAATTCAGGTAGAGGGATGCCTGGGTGGCTTAGTTGGTTAAGCATCTGCCTTTGGCTCAAATCATGATCCCAGGGTCCTGGGATCAAGTCCCACATCAAACTCCTTGCTCAGCAGGTATCCTGCTTCTCCCTCTACCTGCCGTTCCCCTCTGCTTGTGCTTTCTCTCTCTCTCACACAAATAAATAAATAAAATCTTAGAAAAAAATAAAAAAAATGCATGTAGACTTGAGAAATAACTTATTTAGTTCCAGAAAAAATAAACTTTTAGTTTTTTATTGAGATATCATTATATTTATATATGACCTTGGGGAAACATGACAAGCTTATGATGTTAAATGGGTTTGTTCAAGAACAAGAGTGTCTTTCTGTTGTTCCAATTAACTTTGTCTTGTTTGGAGAGCACTTTAAAGCCTTTCTTATTTGGATTTTCCAAATTTTTGTTCGTTTTTCTTCTTTTCTTTTCTCCTTCCTTCCTCCCTTCTTTCCCTCCTTCCTTCCTTCCTTTTTCTTTTTTTAATACTGTAAATAAGGTCTACTCTCCCATTATATGTTCTAGCTGGTTATTGTTTGTATATATGAAGGTTATTAATTTTTGTATTTTACTTTTATATCTTTTTAGCTTACTGAATTCTTTACTGTTTTTATTAGTTTTAGCACTGATTCTCTTGGGTTTTTCCAGGACACTATTTCATCATCTGCAAAAAAGAAATAATGTTATCTCTTCTTTACCAATTTCTGTACTTCCAATTGCTTATATAGTGTTTATTTTATTTTTTTATTTGAGCTTCTCATGATGAGGCATATGCTTTAAAAAAAAGATTTATTTATTTAAGAGAGAGAGCATGTGCAGGGAGGGGCAAAGGGAGAGAATCTCAAGCAATCTCCCTGTTGAGCATGGAGTCTGATGTGAGGCTCCATCTTATGACCCTGAGATCATGACCTGAGCTGAGATCAAGAGTCAGATGTGGGGCGCCTGGGTGGCTCAGTCAGTTAAGCAACTGCTTTTGGCTCAGGTCATGATCCTGGGGTCCTGGGATTGAGCCCCGCATCGGGCTCTCTGCTCAGCGGGGAGCCTGCTTCTCCCTCTCCCACTCCCCCTGCTTGTGTTCCCTCTCTCACTGTGTCTCTCTCTGTCAAATAAATAAATAAAATCTAAAAAAAAAATAAACAAAAAATTTTAAAAAAAAGTCAGATGCTTAACCAGCTGAGCCACCTGGGCATCCCAATGAAGCATAGACTTCTAGTCTGCTTCGATCCCCTCTGCTCTTACTATTAAACTCAGCCCGTTTCACTCATTTATATTGATAGTCTGGCTCCTGAAAACATTTGAATACATGACCCCTGTCAACACTCAATAACTTTGACATAACTGGAGCAGCTCCTGCCCTTAGAGCATCATTGTGCATTTCTCCTATCCAATGCAGGATTAGGCGGGTCAGGATGATGAGGGTGGGTCAGCACCATAACTTGGATTAGTCTTGGGGAAACCAACTATTCACTGTACCCTTTAGGGATGGATACTCCAGAAAAGTAAAGAAGGAAACCAAAATTAAGCCAGGAATATTGGAAGCAAAGGCCAAGCCCAAAAGAGGAAGAGCAAGATAATAAATTAGAGACAGTCAGGAGTAAGTACTCAAAGAAGTTTGGATCAAAATAAGCACTGACCAGAATTCTACAGGATGATTTCATTACTCATGGGTAGGTGTTTGGGGTTTTCCTTCTGTAAGCAAGTAGATGCCTGGGTGTGTGGGCCTATAGGGCTGATTAGAAGTCTCAAGCTCAAAATGAGTAATAGTTATCACTATAAAATTTTTAATATTGAGTTATAAATGGGTTCTAAAATTTTTTTGCTATATTATTTTCTGAGAACAACAGCATAGAATCTGCCCTCTAGATCAGCACTACCTATAACTCTCTGCGATGAAGGAAATGTTTTATCACGTGTGCTGTGCAATAAGGTAACCTCTAGCCACATGTGGTTATTGAACACTTGCTATGTGGCCAGTACAGCTGAGGAAAGTGAGTCTTTAACTGTATCTAATTTTAATCTAAATTTAAACAGACACCGTGGCTAGTGACTACTGTATTGGACAGTGCAATTCTAGAACTTTATATTCTGAAAGGACAAAGGGTAGAACGTGTGGCTTCCCGATGCCTGTGAGTTCAGCTGTGCCAGCCACCTGCAGCATTTAAACACTCATATGACCTCTCATTTGTAGCAGATTTGTAATAAAACGTAATAATAATATGTGATAATAATTTATTGTAAAATATAATATTTTATATGTTATAAAGCTCTTATGTTACAGTAATATGCCCCTGTAAATTATGTTAATCCACATTACATAGCAAGGAAATGAGTTTGGAAAAAAAGTGCAATAACTTCCCCAAATCATGAAAATTATTAGTTTCCAATGTATGGCTTGAAATAAGGTCTTTAGATTTCAGGTTTAATCTTCATTCTGTTACACAAAGGTGTACTTTTCAGATGTGCAAATGAGTCATTAAACATGTGTTAGTCTAATAATGTTAAGCATATGCTTGCCATACAACCTGGAAATTCTATCCCTAGATATTTACCCAAGAGAAATTAAACCATATATTTACATAAAAACCTGTGCATAAATGTTCATAGAGACCTTATTCACAATTACCAAAAACTGGAACTAATCCAAATGGCCTTCAGCTACTTAAAGGAAAAACAAATTGTGGTACATACCCATAATGGAATACTACTCAGCAACAAAAAGACCCATTGATACACACTACCACATGGAGAAATCTCAAATGAATTATGCTAAGTGAAAGAAGCCAGATTCAAAAAGTTATGTGCTGTATAATTCCATTTATTGGGTATTCTGGGAAAGCCCAAAATAATGACATGGAATAGATCAGTGATTGCCAGACTACAAAGTGGCAGGAGAAATCTGGGAGGGCTAGTGGAAATGTTCTACAGCTTTATTATGACAATGGTTGTGTGACTGTATACACTTGTCAAACTCTTAGAAATGTTCACTAAAGTGAGTGAATTTTATTATACAATAAAATATAAAATATACCTCAATAAACCTGCTGTATATAAAGTATGTTAGCATTCTATTCTAGGGAAAAGGAGAATAAGATTTGATCAGAGATGATCAAGACTTAATCAACTGGTCTGGGGTGATTGGCCAGCAATCTAAAATGCAATGAGTAAGGTGATGTGACCAGATTTCCAAGAAAGCATATCAGGAAGCTGTGGGCCCAGCTGTGAGACTTTCAAGACAGTGATGACACCCAGATGGAACCTTCTCAGTGGGGAATAGGAATGGTACACCTCTTGGTTAAAATAGGACACAGCCAGCCTCACGAACCACAAGAATAGGGTCTGACCCAAGGGAGGCATCACCATATGTCAAGATCTAGCCCAACTCATGAGACCAAGGCAGGACGCTATTCACTACCCTTTGGACTCTCTGGACTTCCTTCTGTTCTTGCTACATGTCAAGCTGGTTTCTACTTTGGTGCCGATGCACTGGCACTTCCCTCTGCTTGGAGACACATGAATAGAACTTCACCAATCAAGTTACCTAAATTAGCCCCTACTACTCTCCTTTCATTACTTAGTTTGATTCTTCATAGCACCTATTGGTATCCGAGATTGTTTACTTATTTGTTCATGTCTGATGTATGTATGTATGAATGGATGGATGATTTACTATCTTTTATTTACTGGAGGGCAAGCTTCATGAAACATGGGATCCTATCCATCTCATTCACTACTCTACCCTCAGCCTGTAGCTGAATGCCTGACGTTGGTTGGTGCTCAATGAATAATTGCTGAAAGCATAAATGGATTGTCTCAGAGACTGGATGGGACTGAGTTAGCTTGTTGCAGGTTATTGTGCCTGAAGCTCCCAGGGCTGAGTAGGAAGACTGACAAGCTCCAATAATTATAATTCCAGCTGGTGTGTAATTACAGATTGAGGTGAGCATCTTTAGACTGGCATCTCCAGTCTGGCTTTCTATGCTGAAAATCAAGCATGATGACAACAGGCTGGCATAGCACTTGATCCCAGTGTGCTCTGCGTATTTAACCAGTGCTCATTTCCCCAGCGTTTCACACATAGAAATCATTCCTTTCAGGACCACGGGTATTTTGCAGAGGTGCTTCTGTCCTTTCAAATGTTTGCTCGTTTTCCTGCTGGTGCTCATCTCTGTTGCTAAGACAGTTTCCATGGCAAAGGCCCACCAGCTAAATGAGGATTACATACAGTAAATATTTTAAACAGATGAACTTGACATAGGAGCAGCTCCTTTTCACCAAGCAGAAGGCAGGAGTGTACTGGGATCAGATTGGCAACTTAAGCCGCATTTTAAACCTCTGCTATGGGACGCAGTGACTGACTTGGAGGTTTTTGCCATTGGCATTTGTGGTGAAAAAATATTTGAAGTCCGTCCATGGTGAATGTGCATTTAAGAATATTCCAATTTACCAAAAGGAGGAATATAGGAGCTATTTTATAAAATGCAAAGTTGGCAGACATTTTACAATAAAAGGATGATGTAAAATCAGCTGGAGTCCTGCTATGGGTTGCGTGAAAAGTGAGATTCCTTTTAGACTTTAGATGTTAAGAAAAAAAAAAAAAAGCTGTTATGAGGAAGGAATATGGAAAGGCTTGGCTTGGCTTGATGGTGTATCATGCAGACCAAAGGTTAGGTTCATTCCACCAAGCACAGGGACCTTGAAGACTTTTCAATCAGTTTCCCTGACAGTTATGGTCATCATGCATTTGCTAGAGCCACAGACACATCTGTTTATTTTTCTCTATAAAATAGAGATTGCGATCTTCACCTACCAATTCCACATATTTTTTCGTTGATGCTGGAAGCCGTTTATACATTGGCTAGGCAACCTTTTTCTTGTACAGAAAGAGAAGCTTGTCTCAATTAACATTTGAGAACTTGCAACTTGATGTTCAAGCATTCAACTGATGATATCCTTAACTGCAGCTTATACATACTAAGCCAGCTCTCACATTCTCTACAATGTTTTGCTTTCTTTTTTACAGTATGGAGATAAGAGTTGCTTTCTTTACGTCTTACACTTTCTTTTGGAATCTTCTAGCAATTTCTGGGATGTCCAGTCATCCCCGCTTGCCTTTATTCCAAAGAGTTATACTTTAACCTCCGTTGTATGAGGACATAAAGAGCAACTACTTAAATTTAGAGTCCTCCAGCTCATGGCAAGGATCATATGTTTCCACCTCTCCTTTATCCATTTTCCATCAACAGATATTTTTCGATCACCTACTATGTGCAAAATAACCATGGTAGATGATACAGAAGAACATCTATGATGGCTTATAATTTACTCACAGTCCAGCAAGTTTTGAAAAATATTTCCAGCACTTAGTATACTTTTTAATCCTTCCAGCATCTTTGCAACTACGCATGTTCACTGCAGCCTTCTCTAGTATGATGTTATGCCACAAGATGCTGTGTGTACATGAATAAGTGTCAACTTGTATTTTGAATAAGGTATCCAGGGAGGTTTAGAATCATAGTTTCTCCCTGTCATGCTTCTGATTTTTTTTTTCTGATGCTAGGTTTAAATGAATCCTAGGACATCCATACCATGAAATACAATATAGTTATTTGGAATAAAAATGTAAATGTATATTTAGTGGCATGTAATTTGTATATTGCTGAATGAAGAAACGTAAGTTACAAAATCTATTTCAGGATAATTCCATTTATGAAAAGAATATATAAATAGATGTATGTCCAGTTACATGCATATATGTATACATTTACATTTACTAAAAAGAAGTCGAGAATATTATAGATAAAATATTCATAATGGTCATCACTGATAGATAGCATCACAGAAGATTCAAACTTTTCTTGACATTTCCCCCAAAGAAATTTCTTTTTATTTTATTTTATTTTTTTAAAGAATTTTTTCACTCATTTATTTGAGAGAGAGAGAGTGAGCACAAGCAGAGGGAGCGGCAGAGGGACAGAGAGAAGCAGACTCCCCTCTGAGCAGGGAGCCCGACTCCAGGTTCGCTCCCAGGACCCTGGGATCATGACCTGAGCCAAAGGCAGACGCTTAACTGACTGAGCCACCCAGGCATCCCCTCCCCAAAGAAATTTCTATAATGAACTTGTATTTTTGTGTAATGGAGGCATAAGCAGGAAATCAGGTTAAAGATACGGGGGCATACAGGGATTTGAGAGGGATTCTATGTCCCAGTGAATCTCTCCTACACATATTTGAGTCCTCCTTAAGACCTTATCCCCAGAGGAAATAAAGACATTAGCATTTCAAAACTTGGCTCTCTTTAATGAAACAATAATATACCCAGTCTTTTCACAGTAATTACCTTTTCTCTCTAAAACCAACTTTTAAAATTCAAAGAATACCACAGTTCTTTCCTACTGAATCCTATGCAGGAAAAAAGAAATAGCTGAGTGTGAAATGGATAAGACAAGGAAATCCCTCTGAAGCTCTGCTTGCGAAGTTTTGTTAAGAGAGTGTCTGCCATGCTCTGCCTTGCTCCCAGCTGGGTCTTCTGTTCTAGTAAAGTCCAGCAGCTATGCTAGTTTTCTGCAGTATCCCCAGGCTGCCAGAGGACTTTGAAAGCTGGAAAGGACTCACCAGCTACAACAATGGTGTTCACAGTAGCAAGGTTTATTTTCCCCCAAGACGATATTCCTGGGTTTGCATACGTTTGCTCTGTTCAATGAACCATGTACTCTAAATGTCACCTTGCTTCCATTCAGCGTGGCCTGTGTTCTGACTGTCCAGGGGCCTCCAGGAACAGCCAGCAGATTGATGGCTTGCTGAAAGCTCCCTCATTATCTTTCACTGTAAATTCCTTTCATGAGTAATCTCTTGTGCCCTGGATGCAGAACTCCTTGGTATGCATGCTGTGAAATAAAATCTCAGATAATGTGTGAGCTAATTTCTAACACTCTCCCTACCATTATCCCTACAATGTGACCTCAGAACTAATTGTTTATTTAATTAGCAAAGCTCGGTTTAAATGGCACTAATTGGAGAAAAATTGAAAAGTAAAGATGTTAGCATGTTTAAGCAAAGGGGTGTGTGTGTGTGTGAGGAAAGAACACTTCAGAAAAATGAGTACTGAAAAGTATATATTATTATCTTCTAAAAGATTGACTTCATTATCCTTTACTTTAAAAATGAAAGAAAAGTGCTTCTTTTCTATAATTCTTACCCAAAAGATGCTCCCAAGACCCATATATAATTTTTCAAAAATATACACCTGCAGGTTATAATCACTTCCTTTAGGGTAACTGCTATTTAAGTTGAATTTGGCATACGCTTCTCCTTAGAAAAATCGTCTCCTAGGCAAAAATCTTGAGCTCATACCGGATCTTTTTCCTATAAATGGTTTCCTTTCCTGCAGTCACATCTGAAGGACTCTGCAACCAAAACACCTTGAAGAAGGCTCTGGGCTCCTCTGTTGTTGTTGCCATTATCTCCTCATCTGCCTCTGCCCCTTGGCCAGGAGAGGCTACAGTTCAGACTGGGGCTGTTTTACTGGGTCATGGTCATTTGTAGAAGAGTGTTGACCACCACAGCAAAGGGCTTTAAACCCAGAGCCAACAAGACTGTGGCTGCTTTGGCTTCCCCCTCCTTTCTCCGTGGATGCTCTCTGTCCCTCCCACAAGGATAATAAACAGGAGTTGAATAAATAGAATACTAATAGAATACTACTCAGCAATTAAAAAGAATAAAATACTGGTACCTGCTGCAACAGGAATGAACTGACTTTATGTTAAGTGAAAAAAGCCAGATACAAAAGACCCCATATCATTTGATTCCATTTACATGAAATGTCTAGAGAAAACAATCTATGGAGACAGAAAGGAGATTAGTGCTTGCCTGGGGCTGCAGTGGGAAGGGGGAGTGTCCACAAATGGGCACAAGGGATCTTTTGAAGGTTATGGAAATGTTCTAGAACTGGATGATAATGATGGTTGCACAAGTCTATAGTTTTATTAAAATCACTGAGTTGTACACTGAAGATGAATGAATTTTAGAATCTATACATTATACCTCTAATAAGCCTGTTTTAAGAAATTATAAATAAATTTCAAGTGGTAAAAAAGGAAGACCTGGGACCAATCCTGTGTGAGAGAAGTTCCACAGGGAGGATGCTTGGGATCAGCTTTGCTCTGGCTGGGGGGCAAACCCCAGATCTTGCTGCTTCTTGCTGAATTCATATTGACTTTAGGAGAAAATTAGTATATGGTGTCTCAAGATGCTAGATGCTCAACATAGAGGCATTTGATGTCTTTGATTTGTTTCTCGTACTTAAGGAGGTCTGTCATATGGGAGAGTCAGGTACGTAAACACTCTGTGAAGAACAGCTGGTACTCAGGAGTTCTAAAAGCCTTCTCCGAGGAGGTGATATCTGAGCTGGGAGTCAATGACTGAGAGGTAGAGAAAATGGAAAAGGCAGAGAGAAAAGTAGAGGAGAGATAGGGTTCTGTTTGCTCTGCATGCTACCTCCCCACTGCTTTCACTCCTTGTGGTCTCACACCCTGGCCCCCAACTCACCTCTACAACCTCCTGCCAAGTTTGTGTCGTAATTCAAAGTTGATGATGAGGGAAAGTCAAGTCCCTGGCACAGCATTTGACTCAGGGGTAGGTACAGGGCTCAAGCAGTGCCGATCACTGTTCTTACTGAAATTTAATATAATTGGTTCTCTTTTTTAGTATCAGAAGTCATAATCACGCAGTCTTGTGGGTAGCAGCACACACATTTTTCTCTGCATTAAGAAAGCCTGTCTGTGGAATGATGTTTAATGACAGAGAGAAGCAGAACAGTGGTATGTAATAATGTAACAGAAAAGGGGGTTAGTTGGTGACATTGTTCAGACTCTGGCACAGCCATGCCTTAAGCAATAAACACCACTCCTCACCACCTTTTTTTTTAAAAAAAACTTTATTTCCTTTGGGTTGAGTTTCTCTATAATCTGGAAGTTTTAACTAATATAAAGGGTTTATAATTGGGAATAACGCTTGGTACATGAGCCTGCAGGCATGAATGGCTCCTTACGGAATGGAGAAGTGCAGGTGGACAAGAGGCAGTATGGCAATTGCCTCAACTGGGGTTATGGTTGTAAGGGGCTTTGATATGCCCCATCACTCCTTCTGTTTAACTTCTCTGGAGCCTTCCACTTAAACTACCTTGCAGACTTGAGCCATTGAGGAAGGGAAGGACCTCATTGCCATGGGAAGCAGTGGGGAAGAATATATGATTCTTTCCTGCCTAAGACGTGGTTCTTCGTGGTAAGTGGTACCCTCCATGGTAGAAACAGCAGTCTGTTCTCCCAGGAATATTTAGATGCATATGTTCCCTTTTCTTCATGAGTGGAGTTAAGAGAGAGCTGCCAGGGTTTGTCTTCTCCACAAGCAAGTTGAAAGAAGTGAAATTTTCTTCTTCCTGACTGATCTTGGAAAAGCTCACAGCAGAACTCAAAGAAATGTCTTCTGCCCTTGAAATCAACCCCAAAGCCAGAAGGCATTGTATATTTACAAGATAATATGGAACCTAAGAAACCCTAGAACAAGGTGGTGATAAAGTAGCTCTTCAGGTCAGCTGTGCGAGTGGGACATTTACTCCTTTTATGATCTGAGGGCACAGATATCTTATCTGTTTTCTGGGTTTGCCCTGAGAGGGGTTCCAGGGAGTGTTTTGGATTCAGGGTGGAGATATGTAGCTGGGTTTTGCTGTATGACATTCCCCTTTCTTAGTTAAGCGGTGATGGCAGCTTTATCATAGATTAGTGCAGAGCTGATGAAGAAATGGATCATCACATTCCATCACAGCAGATTTCAGGTACCGCACTGGGATTGACCAATATTTGCACTATGGACTGCCTTCATCAGAATCATCAATATCCTTATTAAACTATAGATTCCTGGGGCTTTATCCAAGAACTACTGGGGTGTTCGATATGATTTATAAGAAATATATATTTAGTCATTCAGATTTCTTATATATATCTGGTCTTCATCTACTGTTTCTGGCTCAGAGCTGCCAAAACCCTTGGAACTTCCTGAAGGACACGAGTAACAAAAGCACTTTTAGTCATAATATTTAGTCTCTTGTCTTCAGTTCCTGAAATCACTTCAGGGCCATAAATGTGAAATGGGGGTCTTGCTATTCACAACAAGCCCCTTGTCGCCATGACTGGCTTTATGTTAATGAGGTGACTTTTGGAAAGTAAAAGGACAAGGGCTGATTGCCAGGAAAACCAACTCTGAATAGAGGGTTGGGATTTTCAGTTCCTTACCCCTGAATGGGAAGGGGAGAGAGGCTGGAGGTTGAATCAGTCACCAATGACCAATGATTTAATCAACCATACCTATGTAATGAAGGTTCCATTTAAAACCAAAAGTACTGGGTTTGGAAAGCTTCCAAGTTGATGAATAGTAGAAGTGCAGGGAGAGTGGCACCCTAGAGAGGGTATCAGACCTCTACACCCCTTCCCCGTAGCTTGCCCTATGTATCTCTTCCATCTGGCTGTTCCTGAGTTATAGTCTTTCTTTTTTTTTTTTTTTAAAGATTTTATTTATTTATTTGACAGAGAGAGAGACACAGCGAGAGAGGGAACACAAGCAGGGGAGTGAGAGAGGGAGAAGCAGGCTTCCCGCGGAGCAGGGAGCCCGATGCGGGGCTCAATCCCAGGACCTGGAATCATGACCTGAGCCGAAGGCAGACGCTTAACGACTGAGCCACCCAGGCGCCCCTGAGTTATAGTCTTTCATAATAAACTGATGATCTAGTAAGTAAAATGTTTTTCTGAGTTCTGTGAGCTGCTTTAGCAAATTTATCAAACCCAAAGAGGAGATCCTTAGAACCTCCAATCTATAGCCAGTTAGTCACAAGCTCGGGTGATAATCTGGTGTCTGAAGTCGGGGAGGGGTACAATCTTATAGGACTGAGCCCTTAACCCATGGAATCTGATGCTATCTCTGTGTAGATGATGTCAGAAATAAGTTAAACTTAACCAGCTGCTGTCAGAGCATTGCTTTGTGGAATAGGACCTCCCCTGCAAACACATATTAGAATTGGTGACCAGAATCTTTAGGTTGTATCTTGAAAATATGCATTGTAAACAAACTCTCCAGGTGATTCTTATGCACACTAATTGTTGAGAGCAACTAGCTGAGAGCCTGATATGGGCTCATGATTCAGGAGAAAGAACTTAAGAGATGTTCTCTGAATAAAAATTTCCTCTGTTCACTCACAAAGGGGACTCTCTAGAATCACACCACACCCCCTTTAGTCTGAAAAGTGTAAGAAGTAGAGGAAAATTGAGATGTGCCCATCATACACCTGTAGAAAGATAGGCAATACTTCTATCTTTCAAATAGGATGAAGAGACTTGATTGTTCAGCAAGCTCAGTCGTTGCTGGGAGCCAGCTGGTGTGGCTTTGAAAAGCTCACCTGGCATGTTGGCCGTTGAAGAACCACACAGACAGCCAGGATGCAACTATTCTAATACTTCAACTTCAAACCTTGGATATTTGTTACCCTAAACATAAATGCTTCACTTTATCCTTTCTCCTTTTCATATCAGGGCATGCAGATACATAAAATCCAGGAACCAGAAAAACAAGAAGTACTGAGATATTATGTAACTCTCACCCTCTTATGATTAAGCAGATTCACAGTCTTTTCTGTCCATCAAATAAATGAAGCCCTCTCCATCAAGGTAGTATGTAAACAGCAATTATTTTTGGCTTCTCAAACAGACACACACAAGGCAAGGAAACAACTCTCCTCCCCAAGAAGCAGCAGCCAAAGTCTGAGAATGAAAAAGGCAACTGAACGGCTGTCGGCACTGCCTTTTCCCCTGAGTTTGCCTGATTGTGTGTGTGTGTGTGTGTGTGTGTGTGTGTGTGTGAGAATGACTAATGCATGCAGCTGCTGCAGCAAATAGAATTCAAACCCCCATTAATATTGGTGACTCATCAGCTGGATTCTTTCCCCATGTCTGAAAACGTCAGGAAATTAAAAAGGCGTCGTGGCATCTCTGGGAGACAAGTCCCAAGTCAGAGCTGTAACCACTTCTAAATATTCTTGGCCTCATTTGGAAATCGGATGTCACCTGGGACATGGCCTGGTTTGTAGTCCCATCCGCGGGGGCAGGACAGACTATCAGTCTCACTGAGTGAAGCGCTTGGCTTGCTCTTCAGCAGAGCTGGAATTTTGAAGCTGGACATGTCGCTTGTAATTAGACGGAATGGTTAGAGAACTACATGTGTCCTGGGCTCCGCTTCCTTAAGAACAGAAGGAAAGAGGTGAGCAGGGAATGACTGAAGCTACACGGACCTCTTGTTTGACTCAATATATTTGTCTTACGCTCTGTATAAGACATAGGTAGAGATGGATATTTAGAAACTGTTGAAGAACCACACTGCCAGCCAGGATGCAAGTACTGAGATACTATGTAACGCTCACCCTCAAATGGAATAATTCCATTTTGATTTTTAGTCTTTCCCTGAAGATTCAGTGCTAAGAATTAGCTTCCCAGTCACTTGAAACAAACCCGATAATCTTATTTTAATTCAACTACATTTTTCAGCCTACACTACGGGGAGTAGTCGCTTGCTATGTATGATGAACAAAAATGTATCTTTGGAAAATTAAATTTCAAACCCTTATTGCAAAACTGGAATGGTAATACTTAGAATGGTAATGTGGCTTAGATGGTTGTCAGGTTCTTTGCTAAAGTGACTCTTGGCTATAATTCATTTAAATAAACTTATTTTTTGATTGGGGTCCCAACCAGGAGCATGGATGACATGAATCACTAAGGGGGAGTCCCTGTTTAGAAGCATAAAAGATACAGATATTAACATCTGTCCCAGGGTTGTGGGAATCAGGGGAGATTTGGGTAAGTCTATAGCATTTGGGCCATACTTTGATGAAGAGATAGCATGGGTGCATGTGGAGGTGCGGAGGAAATCTCTCCTGGGCAGAGTGCAAGAGGAGAGGCTTAGATCTCAGGAAACAGTCAGGCTGAGAAGTTTGGTATCTAGTGGGGAAATGTAATTGAAATGATGAAGTGTGGAAAGCCTTGAAAGCTGAAAGGAACAGTTTCTATATCATTTTGCAGTCAATGAAAAGTCAACGAAAGTGACTTATCAGGGATAAAAGCGTTCTTTTATTCATTTATTTGACTGATATTTATTGAGTTCCTACTATGTGCATTAATTATAGGTACTGTTGATACAGCAGTGAAAAAAATATAAAGTACTGTTATCTCGGATTTGGGGAGGGAGTACAAGAGACAGATGAGCAAACAGAAAATACAATATAGCGGAGTAAAGAAGTGTGCTATTTTAGATAGGACTGTAGTCAGGAGAGGCCTTTTGGAGTTGATGTCATTTGATCAAAGACCTGAAATACAGGCTAGTGAATCATATATGTCCTAGGGAAGTTAATTCCAGCCAATGTCATTCCAGTGATTCCAGCAAATTCTAGGCCCCAAGGCAGGAGCTTGTGCTTGAGAAAGAGCAAGGAAACCAGTATGCCTACCATAGAATGAATAGGAATAAATAGAAGGAAGAATAAATGAGGTCCGAGACGATTAAGACTCAGATCCCTTACAGCCTTTTGATGGACTTTGGCTTTACTCTAAGAGAATGGGAGTGATTGAAGGAGTCTGAGTACAAAAGTCATTATGTCTGGGCTATGTTTCTAAAACATCCCTCTAGTTTATCTCTTGAGAACAGATTTTAGAAAGACAAAGATAGGATTAGAAAGACAAAGAGTAGGAGGATATTATCATAATCCAAGAGAGAGGTGACGTGAGTGGAACCTGGGTAGCAGTGATGAAGGTGGTCAGCAGTGATCAGACACCAGATATACTTTGAAGGTGGAGCCAACAAGATTTCCTGATGGATTGGATGGGGGAAGTGACAGAAGGAGAAGTGTCAATAATGACTCCAAAGCTTTGCCTTGAATAATAATTAAATGGGTGCAGTTGAAATGATTGAGTTGAGGAAAGGTATGCAAGGATAGGTTTGGTGGGGGGATGGAAATCAAGAATTTGGCCTGGGCATGTTGGGTACAAGATGACTATTTGCCACCCAAGTAGAGACATGGAGTAGAAGGCAGAGTATTTGGATCGGAAGTCCACGGGAGAAGTGAAGACTGTGTATATACCTTCAGGAATTATCAGTGTATAACATGGCCTTTCAGACATAAGTTTGGCAAGGTTCACCTATGGATTTGAGAGATTAGAAGTTTCCAGAACTGAACTGGCCATATTTCAAAGTTTAAAGGCTGAGGAAACAAGGATTATCCATTCATAGGTCCTGAGAAGGAGAAATGTTTAGGTAGGACAGGAACCAAGAATAGGGTGAATTCCTTGAAGAAAGCTTTGTTTTCATCATCACCTCTTAAAGAAGTGGACCCAAGGTTACATAGCTTGTGAGTGGCAGTGCCCATGCTCTTAACCATATATTATTCTGCCTGTAATAGAGTTAAGAGTTGTCTGCACAGAGTGGAAACACACAAAAAAAAACATTTTGTTTTGTAACCAGGTTTTTCAACTCCATACTGTTCCACTACTGCTGAAAAGGAAGAAGCTCAGTAATCCTGATGTTGTACGAAGGAGGGAAGAACTCACCTTCAGGTTCCAGAGTTAAGGTTTTAATAGTAAAACCCATCGTAGTATTATTATAGTGTTAGAAAGAAAACCACGGGTCCCAAATAGCCATACCAAGTCACACCAGGGCTTAATACCTAGCCTAATGGGAGTTTCAACCTCCCCCAGAAATGTTGTCTTAACCTGTCAATCAAGAATTTTCTGATAAGCACTAACTCTATCCCTTCATGAGAATGATCACTTCTGTGTCTGTTTGTATCCTACATCACTTCCACCTGTCAAAGTTCAAACCCAATATGACTCCTCCCCTTCTGCTACATTACTTTCCCTTCGTTATCCCTCCCATATCTCCAGTCACCTGCTCTTTCCCATACCTCTCCAACACGTCCTGCAGTAGAGGACTAGGAGTGAGCTCTTGATTGGAGGAACTTCAGAGTCATCTGGCAATGAGCATGGAAACAGGGAGGAGTCAGAATTGGGGCCATTTTTTGTAAACAATCTACTACAGAGAATAATTGAATAGTAAAGCCCATTTTGCCTAATGATTTATGACCACTATTTTTCTTACGATCTCTATGTATTTAGAAAAGACACTTCCCATGATTTGATTCTAGTTTCTTGCCCTTTTTACATGTGGAAACCAAGCAGAAAAGACTTCTAATCTATAAAGTTACTGTTTGGTGCTTCCCGTCATTTCTAATTGAAATGATGCTGCATTTTTAAAAACTGTGAAGTGTGAGATGATACAGGAGGAAAATTTTCAAGTTCCACTGGGACTTACATCAGACATACTTCACAGTTGCAATATAAACACAGTGAAAAGTGTACACTTTACTCTTCCCCTTTTGGGGAAGACCATTATTATTTCCATTTCATTGTTTTCAAAGTAATTGAAAATGGTCAGTTTCATATTCCTCCATAGTAAATATACTGAGTGGAAAATTACAAGTTTAGTCATTTCTCCTGTTTGATAACATGATTTGTATTATAAGTCATTGATAGTAAATGAACTGTTTGGACTATTAAGCCAGAGAATCACAGAATATATGTATCTGTCACATAAGATTTAAATCCCAACTTTTTTTTTTTCAAAAAGAACTCCTAGTTATTTACAGTGAAAAAAGTATATAGTAAGTCCTTTAAAAAACTATAGAAATATAAAGAGGAGGCAAAAGTGAAAATAGAAAAAATCTGAACCAAGAAATTACTGTTAAGTTAGCATTAAATTAGGCTTTATGTTTCATAATTAGAAAGAAACAACTGAAAAGTTCAATTTATTTTCTAGAACAGTGATCTTATCCAAAGGTTAATAACACAATAGTACAACAAGTAATTTGCTGTTAAAATTGTTGAATTATTTCTTTTTTAAAATATAGATAGAAAAGATACCACTTACTTTTCTGAGTGGGAAAGAAAGGTGTGTGTGTACAACTAGGTTGCTGTTATTTATAGAAGTTTGGCTACATGTAAAATATAAAAGTCATCTGATAGAGGTATCAAAGTGGTAGAAAGCCTGTAACTCTAAATGTTGGGGATTCTTTGCCCATGACTAATTAATGAATATTGATTCTTTGCATTAATTTGAGATCTTGGGAGAATATTTTGAACTTTCAGAATGTTATAGCTGTTCAGGGATTACCTATAAAGGGATGGCATAATATCCAGCAACAGGAGATAGACAAATACTAATGACATCAACACCAACTGGAATAAAATATTTTAAAAATTAAACTTCATTTTCTAGAGTAGTTTTAGGTTCACAGCAAAATTAAGAGGAAAGTATAGAGGTTTCTCTTATATCCTGTGCCCCCACACATGCATAGTCTAGTTCATTATCAGTGTCCCCCACCAGCGCAGTTCTTTTGTTAAAATTGATAAAACTACATTTACACAAATTACCCATTGTTTACATTAGGGCTCACTCTTTGTGTTGTATATACTATAGGTTTGGACAAATTTGTAATGACATGAACCTACCATTATAGTATCATACAGAGTAGTTTCACTGTTCTAAAATTCCTCTGGGAGGCATCTATTCATCTCTCCCCGCCCCCTAACCTCTGGCAACCACTGATTTTTTTTTTTTTTTCTGTGTCCATAGTTTTGGCTTTTTCAGAATGCATATAATTGGGATTATACAGGGTGTGGACTTTTCAAATTGACTTCTTTCACTTAGTAATATCCACTTAAGTTTCCTCCATGTCTTTTTATGACTTAATAGCTCATTTCTTTTAGGTGCTGAATAATATTCCATTATCTAGATGTACCACAGTTTATTTATCCACCACCTACTGAATGATCTCTCAGTTGCTTCCAAGTTTTCCAATTCTGAATAAAAATGCTATAAATATCTATGTGCAGATTTTTGTGTGGACATAAGTTTTCAACTTCTTCGGGTAAAGAACAAAGAACACAATTTTTGGATTGTATGGTAAGAGTATGTTTAGTTTTGTAACAACCCACCCAACTGTTGTCCAAAGTGACTGCACCATTTTGCATTCTCACCAGCAGTGAATGAGAGTTCCTGTTGCTCCACATCCTCACCAGCATTTGGTATTGTTACTGTTTGGATTTTGGTCATTCCGGTAGGTGTGTATCGATATCTCATTGTTGTTTTTTCATTTCCCTGATGAAATATGATGTGGAGCATCTGTTTATATGCTTATTCCCCACCTGTATATCTTCTTTGGTGAGGTGTCTTTTAAAGTCATTGGCCCATTTTTGAATTGCATTGTTTGTTTTCTTACTGTTGAGTTTTAAGTGTTCTTTATATATTTTGGGCAACAGTCCTTATCAGATGTGTCTTTTGCAAATATTTTCTCCTAATCAATGGCTTGTTTTTTCATTCTCTTGACAGGGTCTTTTACAGAGCAGAATTTTTTAATTTTAATTAAATCCAGTTTATTAATTTTTACTTCCATGGCTTGTGCTTTTGGAGTTGTATCTAAAAATCTATTGCCAAACCCAAGGTCATCTAGATTTTCTCCCACGTTATCTTCTTTGAGTTTTATACTTTTGCATTTTACATTTAGGTCTTTCATCAATTTTGAGTTAATTTTTATGAAGGGTATAAAGTCTGTGCCTAAATTCTTTTTTTTTTTTTTTTTTTTTTTTACATGTGGATGTTCAGTTGTTCCAGCACCATTTGTGGAAAATACTCTGTTTCATTGTATTTCTCAACTTCCTGGTCAAAGATCAGTTGACTATACTTACGAGGGTTGATTTCTGGGCTATTTTATCTTATTGATGTCTCTTTTTGATAGATTGTCTATTCTTTTGCTAATGCCACATTGTCTTTGTTACTACAGCTTTTTTTTTTTTTAATATTTTATTTATTTATTTGACAGAGAGAGAGAGACAGCAAGAGCAGGAACACAAGCAGGGGGAGTGGGAGAGGGAGAAGCAGGCTTTCCGCAGAGCAGGGAGCCCAATGTGGGGCTTGATCCCAGGACCCTGGGATCATGACCTGAGCCGAAGGCAGATGCTTAACCAACTGAGCCACCCAGGCACCCTGTTACTACAGCTTTATAGTAAATCTTGAAGTCAGGTAGGGTCAGTCCTCAGACTTTGTTCTCCTTCAATATTGTGTTGGTTATTCCAGATCTTCTGCCTCTCCATATAAACTTTAGAATCGGTTTTTCAATATCTACAAAATAGCTTTCTGAGATTTTGATTGGGATTGCATTGAATTTATAGATAAAATTGTGAAGTACTGATATTGTGACAATATTGAATTTTCCTATCCATGAATATTGAATATCTACTTATTTATTTCTTTGATTTCTCTCATCAGGGTTTTACAGTTTTCCTCATATAGACCTTGTACATATTTTGTTAGATATGTATCCAAGTATTTCAGTTTGGGGGGTTACAATGTAAATGGTACTGTGTTTTCAATTTCAAATTCCACTTATTCATTGCTTTTGTATAGGAAAGTGATTGAATTTTGTATATTAACCTCTTATTCTCCAACCTTGCTATACTTGCTTATTAATTCCAGGAGGTTTTTTTTAAAGATATTATTTATTTATTTGTTTATTTGAGAGAGAGAGAGATAGCGAATGTGAATGAAGGGAGGGGCAGAGGGGGAAGGAGAGAGAGAATCTCAAGTAGGCTTGGCACTTAGTGTGGAGCCCAACTTGGGGCTGCATCTCAGGACCCTGAGATCACAACCTGAGCTGAAACCAGAGTCAGACACTTAAGTGACTGAGCCACCCAGGAGCCCCCAGGAGGTTTTTTTTGATGATTCTTTCAGGTTTTCTACATGGATGATCATGTCGTTTGTGAACAAAGTCCATTTTATTTCTTCCTTCCCAATGTATTATTTGTTATTTCTTTTTCTTGTCTTATTACATTAGCTAGGACTTTCATAACAATGTTGAAAAGCAGTGTTTTCTTATCTTAGTGGGCAAGGTTGAGTTTCTCATCATTTAGTATGATGTTCACTATAGTTTTTGTAGATATTCTTTGTCACATTGAGAAATTCCTCTCTATTCTCAGTTTACTGAGAGTTTTTCTCATGAATGGTATTGAGATTTGTTAAATATTTTCTCTGCATCTATTGATATAATCATGTGATTTTTCTTCTTTTTCATCACATCACAACAGATTAGTTGATGTGATGAATTACATTAATTTATTTTTGACTATTCAACCAGCTTTGCATACCTGAAATAAGTCCCACTTGGTCATGGTTTATAATTCTTTCAACACATTTTTGGATTTAATTTGCTAAACTTTTGTTGAGGATTTTTGCATCTATGTTAATGAGAAATATTGGTCTGTACATTTTAAATAATATTTTTGTCTGGTTCTGGTATTAGGATCAGCAGGTAGGGTCAGGAAGTTGGAGATTTCTCTTTCCCGAAGTCAGTTAGGCTCTGATAAAACCCCAGTTGTTTAGGCTCTGGTTTAATAGTTTCTTCTGAAGGCAGACCTTGGTAGAAGAACAGAGTACTCTAGTATATGACAAAATTGTTTCTTTTCCCTCCCCCTGCTGGAAGCATAAAAGGATTTTTCTCCAATATTCATTGTGAGAACATGGTAGATCTCTAGAAGGCAAATTTCACAAAAATTGGGATCCTCCCAATGACTGGGTCCCCTATTTTTTTTTTTAATCTATTGGACTTACCCACATGGAACCTCCAGCAATTCATTAATCACAGTTTAGGTTTTTCTACCCCAGCACTGGTTCCTGTGGAGGTTTCAGCTAATGGGTTTCTGCTCCAGTAAGCTGTGATTCTTTGTATTTGACTGTGAGTCACTCCAGTTTTGGAGGCAGAGGCTTGCCGTATGAACCATTTCTCTCACAGATCTAAGAAGAGCTGTTGATTTTTCAGTTTGTTCAGGTTTTTACTTGTTGTTAAACAGAGTGGCTACTTCCAAACTTTTTATATGTCAGACCAGAAACCAGAATATATAAGACACCTTTCAAAAGAGTTCCCTGCTCATTATTTCATCTGAACCTCACAAATTCATAAGCATTTTAGGAAGGCATTTTTAAAAAAATTTCATTAATGATGAATAAGGAGCCAAAGAGATATAATAACTTGCAGAACACAATGTTCTTAGGAATGAAAACCAGTCTGACTATTATGGTTCAGAAAATTTCTAGACTGCTCTGAAAAACCTGAATTTACCTTGGTGGAGACCAGAAACCTTCACCTCAGGTTATTCTTGATTGAATTAAACCAACTTGGGATGGAAGTGCCTGTCACACCCATTTTACACTGTTAACCATAAGCTTCCGTCAGCAGCAGCTGGTCATGGCACAGAGTCTCATGGCCCACGTTGTCTCTCTGCCCAGTACAATTAGCCATTTGCATAAATGCCAATAGAGATGTCCTGAGGATATGCCAGGACTGGACTGGGAGAGATGAGATCCTTCTCCAAAATGCTCAGTCTTGCCAGAGTAACTGACTCTAAAAGCTGACTAATAATTAAAAGGGACCCTTTTTATGTCACAATGTATCTAGACTTCATTACTGAGATGTCATTAGCCTGAAAGAGACTGGAGTACAAAGAATTATGGTTTCTCTATTTTGTTTTTCTAATGATTCATTGGTCAGATAATTATTCAATTTAAAGCATTTTTAAAGCCTAAAATGAAAAGCTTCATTTAAAGCAATAGAAAGCAGATGGTGATCATGTACAAGAGGATGAGCTCAGGGTTACACACATGTATATTCCTTTCTGTACAGATTAGAAATTTGATTATGTCTGTGATTTATTTTTAAAATGACATGTCCTTAACATCACAGTGTTAGGAGATAATGAAGCTCCTCTTTGTCCTGGAAACAATGCTGCCTTCTACTTACTGAGGAAATTAAATGACAAACTAGAATGTGATGTTCTCAACTGGCATCAAGATTTTCCTAACTGGAAAAAAGCAATGGGATTAGTAAGTGTCTGTACAGGTAATCAATGATACCAGAATGTAATAATTCTGAGATTATATCAATTATCAGATCTGTTTTTGGGTAGAAATATAGTGTACTGGTTTAAAGGATAGCCTCTGGCACCAGCCACATTTGAATTTAAATTCTTAAGTACTTTGTGAGATCAGAAAACTATTTAACCTTTTCTTCTTCTAAATGTTTATATTAATGTGTACCTTAAAGGACTGTTGTGGGGATTGAGATTTTATAGAGATTATAGAAGTAAATGTCTCACCACAATATTAGGCGTGTAGTAAATTTTTTTTAGGATTTTTAAAAAATTTATTTATTTGAGGGATGCCTGGGTGGCTCAGTCGATTAAGCATCTGCCTTCGGCTCAGGTCATGATCCCAGGGTCCTGGGATCGAGTCCCGCATCCTAGGATCGGGCTCCTTGCTCAGCGGGGAGCCTGCTTCTCCCTCTCCCTCTGCTGCTTCCCCTGCTCATGCTCTTTCTCTCTCTGTCAAATAAATAAATAAATAAATAAATTTTAAAAAAAGTTTATTTGAGAAACAGAGTGTGAGAGCAAGAGAGAGAGAGAGCACATGCAGGGGGGGAGGGGTAGAGGGAGAAGCAGACTCCCTGCCCAGGAAGGAGCCCAATGCTGGACTCGATCCCTGGACCCTATGATCATGACTTGAGCTGAAGGCAGATGCTGAGCCACCCAGGCGCCTGCATGTAGTAAACTCTTAACAACTTACAGTTTTAAAAAATGCAATGAAATGGTGTGAAGAATATGGATATCTTATTGGGCTATTCTGATTATCACTTGCATAATTTTGAATATGTTAATTGAAATACAAGATATTCAGGGCTATCATCAAAAAACAAGACATAAATGCTGGCAAGGATGTAGAGAAAAGGGAACACTTATGAACTGTTGCTAGGATTGTAAATTGATAACAACCGTTATGGAAAACAGTATGGAGGTCACTCAAAAAATTAAAACTAGAACTACCATATGATCCAGCAATTCCACTTTTAGGTGTACATCTCAAGGAAACTAATACACTATGTTGAAGAGTAATCTGCACTTCCATGTTCATTGCGGCAGAAATATTATTCAGCCATAAAAAATAAAGGAAGTCCTGCCATTTGTGACAACATGGACAGATCTTGAGGGCATTATGCTAAGTGAAATCAGTCAAACAAAGAAAGATAAATACTGTATGATTTCACTTATATGTGGGATCTAAAAAAAAAAATACCTCACCTGAAGCTAATATTACACTGTATGTTAAATAACTGGAATTTAAATAAAAACTTAGGAAAAAATACCCTCCCAAACAAAAAACTCAAAAAAAGAGCTCAAACTCAGAAAAAAAGAGATCAGATTTGTGGTTGGTTGCCAAAGGTGGTTAGGGGAAATTGGAGAAAGGAGGTCAAAAGATACAAACGTTCAGTTATAAGATAAATAGTAGGATGTAATGTACAACATGATAACTATAGTTAATGCTGCTATATGGTATATTTCAAAGTTGTTAAGATGATAGATCCTATGAGTTTTCAATACAAGGAAAAAAACATTTCCTTTTTTTGTATCTGTATGAGATGATGGATGTTAACTAAGCTTACTGTGATAATCATTTCACAATATATATAAGTGAAATTACTATACATTATACCTTAAACATAAGCTGCACATCAAATATATCTCAATAAACTGGAAAAAATAAAATTAAAAAAAGAGAAGCTCCAAACAAAAAAACAAACAAACAAAAATACAAGATATTCAGTAATATCATGGTACTTACACTTAGAAATTATACGATACTCTTAACGCCAGTATATGTTTCACTTCTTGGTATCTCCCAGGGTGCTTTCTTGAGTCAATTAATGATAGGAAATACAAATTAGGAGGTCAAACATGGCAATTACTTTTCTCTCAATCTTTTTCTCTCTCTCTCTCAATCTCTTCCTGATGACAAATGGCATCCCATCCACTAGGTCTGCTTGAACAAAATGCACTATGTCCAAGATTTCAGCAGTTAAAAGCTAAATCTAACAAGAGATGATTAGGCAGCTGGGCTTAGAATTTCAAGCATGAACAGGAATTTCTAAGGCTTGGCAATTATCAATGCCTCAGTATCATGATTTTTTTAAAGGGTGTTTCTTTTATGGAGGTGAAAGGCTGGTCTTTCAATCTACTAGTCCATACCAAGATTTTGTCCCCCAATCCTTCCACTGTTGGAGATGGCTCTTCCCCTCTGTCCTATGGTATTTTAAGCGATTACCACAGTTAACAAAGACAATGCAGGTGTCTCAGGTCTGCCTGATTTGCTGCTCTGTCAGTGGTAAATATTTAGCAACAGGGAGCTGGTAAAATCTTTTAGGAAAAGCAAGCTCAGATATGGAAGTCAGGAGTCCTGGTTTATATCCTGGCTTTGACACTCATGATTTCTGAGATCCTAGCTTTGTAATTTCCCATCTTTGAATAATAATAACTGGAGTCTCCTTCCTGAAGAACATTTCTTTTTTTTTTTATTGTTATGTTAATCCCCATACATTACATCATTAGTTTTAGATATAGTGTTCCATGATTCATTGTTTGTGCATAACACCCAGTGCTCCATGCAGAACGTGCCCTCCTCAATACCCATCACCAGGCTAACCCATCCTCCCAACCCCCTCCCCTCTAGAACCCTCAGTTTGTTTTTCAGAGTCCATTGTCTCTCATGGTTCTTCTCCCCCTCCGATTTCCCCCCCTTCATTCTTCCCCTCCTGCTACATTCTTCTTCTTCTTTTTTTCTTTCTTAACATATATTGCATTATTTGTTTCAGAGGTACAGATCTGAGATTCAACAGTCTTGCACAATCTGAAGAACATTTCTTATCACAAATTAGCCATGAGTTGTGTTTACTAGCCATGCACTAGTAAAATTGGGACTCCTGACAAGAAAGCTGGGGAAGGGGAACCCCTGTACTGTGAGTGGGGTAGCATATCTTCAGACCTCTCTCTCTATATATATCGTGACAGACAACAAAAGTCAGTGGGTAGGAAACCTCATATCCTAAGACATTAGGGTTCAGCAGATTGCATTGAGAGACAGGGCCAGATATGACCCTCTGAGCTGGCCAAGAAAGTCAGGTGGATGCACCAATGGGTACACCTTCTCCACAGTGCTTCCTCCTTGACCAGCTCAGTTCTGTCACTCCAAGAGTATGCTAGCATTTTAAACCTGGTTGTTGCTTGCTGTTGCCAAATTATCTATTAACACTCTTGGATAGTGTTGGCTATTGAACTAACTTTCCAAACAATCCCAGATCAGATGACTGTTGCATACTAAAGGATTTTTAGGATAAACAAGGTAAGCAATGTGCACCTCATTAATTTTCTGTATAGACAAGATGTAACCACGTAGTAGCTGAATCAGCTATCAGCTGGTGGCCTGGAATTATTATTTTATTTTAAAAAATCCCCCACTCATAACATATGTAAACTCATGGAAAATATTAACTAAATCTCATGTAGATGAACTATGTATGTTTAAATAAACTTTTAGATCCACCACAATCTATTCCCTGATGTCTATATACTTCCTAAAACAATGCAATTCTTCCCACAAGTGTTCAGATGGATTAACACATCCCATGCTCAGGAATCTACTTTGCCAAGATCTTACCGTTTTAATAATTTTTAACACAAGAAGAAATCCCCACGTAGAACATTAGTATTAAGAAACACCAGTCTTGGGGCTCCTGGGTGGCTCAGTCATTGAGCGTCTGCCTTCGGCTCAGGTCATGATCCCAGGGTCCTGGGAGTGAGCCCTGAGTTGGGCTCCCTGCTCAGCGGGGAGTCTGCTTCTCCCTCTCCCACTCCCCCTGCTTGTGTTCCCTCTCTCGCTTATCTTTCTCTGTTAAATAAATAAATAAAATCTTAAAAAAAAAAAAAAAGAAACACCAGTCTTATAAGCCAAATGCAATATATCATAGCTTTTCTGTATGTACTTGCTAGGTTTCAAGGGATTCAGTTTTAGATGTTATATTTCAAAATACTGGCCATAGGTAATAGAATTATGCATTAGGTTCTAGAATTGTTCCTTTAGGTGAATATAATCACTGAACCATTCCAAAATTCAGAAGTTATCCAGATTGTAAAAAACTAGCCACATTGACAATATACTCTTGGGATTGAGGTGGGCTGAGGCTAAGAGCAAATATTTAATTACCTACAAGTTATTAAACATTGTGGTTATTTAATGTTTTTGTAAATTTTCACTTATTTTGTTTTTAATTATGTTGCTTACCATTAATTAGCTATCTGCTAGTGTCTGTTTAAGTCTCCACCTTTCTAATGACCCCTACAGACGGGATACTTCAGAATAATGAGTCATCGTGTATTAAACAATACTGATGAAAGTTTTGGTACCTAGGATAACCTTTCTGGCTTGAATTGAACAAATAAATAGACATCTTCAGCTGAAATGAAGGTGGGGTTCCTTCATTCCTAGGTACTCATCCTTTAGCAGACAAGCTGTCACATCTTTTGTGAGACAACCTTCTTTTGTCTTAAAGGTTTATATTCTTTCTGTCATTCTATCTGCCTGTACTAGACCAAAAGAGAGGTCAACCCAGCCAGATATTTGCAGATGGATTTGAAGGACCACTTCCCATTTCTTTGAGAAAGCTGGACATGGCTTGTTTTGCTTGTTTCTTGCAAAGAGGCTGAAGAGAAGGAGCCTGACAGTAGCAAAACTTTGGGAACTTGTCCAGGTATAAAGGCAATAGCCTTTTAAATATTTGCTTCAATATGGAATTACTTGGTTCAGATGGATATTTTTAATCACCGTTTCCAAAGACAATATCAATGGTTCTAGTCATGCTTCCTGTATAAGGATACTGATTGTTATAGCCACAGAGGCACCATACATAAATGTTTCTGGAAGGAGGACAGATATAAACAAACCAAAAGACCAAGGAGTATATAGTTTTCTTGATTGTTGCACTCACTCTACATATAGTTTCCATTATTCCCTTCAAAATTATATTCACAGAAATTACAAATGCCTTCCATTTGAACATATTTATTTAATTCCTATTAGTTCAGGATAGCAAGCTAAATAAAAAAGTAGCATCGTGGAGCCTATTGATAATTGTAATCAAATTTGGCCCCAATAGTAACTCCTTAGAAAGTTAAACAGTAATTGAACCAATTGAAATAATGAGCCATCTTCCTCTGATTAGTAGATGTTAAGGAAAGAAAAGAGAGCTGACAAAAACAGTGATTATATTGGCTTTAGATTAGGTTGGTGCTCTAATCCTCTACCCAAATCAAATCTATTGACCAACCTGTACTTTCTTTAAAAATCACAGCGTGAAATAAAGACAAGACATGAGTCACAGTCTTGTGTGGTGCTGAACAAACTGGCTTAAGTCATGATTCATGAGACTTTAGCTTTGGGAATTGCAAAGTCTTTTCTTCTTTTCAAAAGTTAAAGAGAAAGAAATGGATTCTTAATTCTGATTCTAAGGAACAATAGTGATTTTATATTATGTTGCTCCTTTATATTCTGATTTATATTAAATAAATGATTAAATTTTATATCCTATTTACTTTAAATTTAAAGGAGATAATTTTCTAGTAGTTCTAGCCCTGAGCCAGAAATTAAAAGTTCAGAAAGACTTACTTATTTGATTTAAAATAACTGCCTTTCTTGAAAAGCCTAGGGATACAAGTGCTAAGGCATCATTAAGTATAAAAAATATTTAGGCCAAGAGATGACAGTAGTAATACAAAGAAGAAACCAGGACAGTTGAAAAACAGCACTCAGATAATGATGCCTCATTAGTACATTGAAACGGTCAGATTTTTAAATAATGGTCTAAAACAGAAACTAGGTCACTTGGTTCACATTGGGGCAAGAGTTATAAAGACAAGGATCTTCCATAGACAAATGTTTTCAGGGCAAAAATCTTGGCTTTATCTCTTTGTATTGTAAACAAAAAAATGGATGGCACAGTGCCACAATAAGAGAGAAATTTGATTTCTGAGGCTGCCAGTATTACAATTAAAGTAAGCTTTAAATAAAATCAACAACTGCATTGCATGTATGGAGAGAGATTTTGACATTCTTTGATTGACTGCCCAATATCAAATTCTGATAGTATTGTAATTTCTCCCTGGAGAGTTACCTCTCCCTCATTCTGTGTCTTTTGGTGGGAGAATAATTCCTTCTTCATGCCTTCAGCTATAGAGAGGTCTGTACAAGCAGTCCTCTCCTCCTCCTTGTGTTTCAATGAAGTAGGTGAATGACTTAACATTAACTGGGTGCTTTCTGCCAAGACTTCAAATCTTGATGGTGTGAACCAAGGGCAGAAAAAATGGTTGGATAGAACTATTTATGGTGGCAACTATGGAGAAATTGTCAGATAGATTTTTCTATGAGACATTTGTACGTTTCCAGGTCCTAGCCCTTTTGTGCTCCATTACAATCTGGTTCTTCTATTTTCTTCAATTTTGTGAGACTCTGAATTTCCCAATCACTTCCCTTTGCTTAAGAGTCCATTTCTGCTTCTTGTACTGTGAAACCACAACTGTTCCAATGTGGAACTTAAATATAGCTAAATTGTAAGGTTAAGCCAAATGTTTCCTTGCAGAGTAGGGGTTATTGCATTTTGGAAACTCATGGAGATATTTTAAGAATGAAAGTACTTTGAGGGGCGCCTGGGTGGCTCAGTCAGTTAAGCGTCTGCCTTCAGCTCAGGTCCTGATCCCAGAGTCCTGGGATTGAGCCCCGCATAAGGCTCCTTGCTCAGCTGGGAGCCTGCTTCTCCCTCTCCCTCTGCCTGCCGCTCCCCCTGCTTGTGCTCTCTCTCTGTCAAATAAATAAATAAAATATTAAAAAAAAAAGAATGAAAGTACTTTGAAAGGGGATGCATAGTATTAGTATTCATATACCTTTGATGCCTGATAATACTTCTTATCAGGGGATGAATTGTTCCTGAAAAATTTAAGATCTCCTGACATACTATATAGCCTAGCCTGTACAGGATTGAGAATAGAAACCTACCTTTATACCCCAAGAAGTTTATAGAAGAGCATTGTGGTCTTGATTTTATTGTTAGGTAGGAGCTCTTACCCATCCTTTCCACACCTCTTTATTTAAACATCTACATAAAAGTAGCCAAAGATGAGCAGAATGAATCAATACTATACATCCAAAATTGGCAAAAGTCTAGAAATCATGCAGCTCAGCCAATTTCCTGACATTATATTCCTCCTATAACACCTGATCAGTTGTGCTGTTGATTAAACACCATTAGTTATTGAGTGCTCATTACCTCACAAAGACAGTTGCACTTATTAGAATCTTTCTTTTGACTTTGAGTCCAAATATATTTTCCTTTACATTGTATGTATTTTTTGATTATAAAATTGATCTATAAAGAGACAAAAAAATAGCTTACTTCAAATATTTGCTCACAATCCTTTAAATCATTTTTTTCTTTCTATATGTGTACTACTAATTAAAGATTAAAAATGGGGCAGCACGGATGATATACAAAAACTCCTAAGGAAGCCATTAAAACATGATTAAAATGAATAAAAAGTTCAACAAGGTTGTAGGATATAAGATCAATATGCAAAAATCAGTTGTATTTCTATTAGCAACAGTGAACAATCCAAAAATTAAACAAAGAAAACATTTCCATTTATAATATCATTAAAAATTTTAAAAATACTGAGGATAAATGTAAGAAAAGAAAGCAAAAATTGTACACTGAAAATTACAAAAGATTGTTGAAATAAATGAAAAAATACCTAAGTATGTCGATGTAGTCTTTTGACATCTGTTTCATGGGTCAGAAGACTTACTGCTGTTGAGATGACAATATACCCCAAACTGATCTACAGATTCAACACAATCATAATCAAACTGTTAGCTGTTTTTTTTTTAATAGAAATTGACAAGCTGATCCCAAAATTCATTTAGAAATGCAAGGGAAGGTAGATAGCCGAAACAATATTGAAAAAGAAGATCAAAATTGGAAGACTCATACTTTCTGATATAAAAATGTACTATAAAGCTGCAATAATCAAGATAGCGTGGTAATGGCATAAGGATGGACATATAAATCAATGAAATAAAACTGAGAGTCCAGAAATAACGGGTTATTGCACCCCTTACCTTTATGGTCAATTGATTTTCAACAAGAGTGCCAAGACAATTGAATGGGGAAAAGAAAATCTTTTTAACAAACAGTGCTCATATAAATGATTATCCACATGCAAAAGAATGAAGTTGGACTCCCACCTTATACCACACAAAAAAATTCACTAAAAATGGTCCATAGACCTACATATAAAATTTTAAAGTAGAAAAGTTTTAGAAGAAAACATATAATTAAACCTTTTTACCTTTTATTAGGCAATGGTTCCTTAAATGTGAGACCAAAAGCATGTGGGAAAAAAGCAAAAATAGATATACTGGACATCATCAAAATTAAAATTTTTGTGCTACAAATGATAGCATCAAGAAAATGAAAAGACAACTATTCAATGGAAGAAAATATTTACAAATCATATAGCTGATAATAAACTTATATCCAGAATACTTAAAGAACTCTTACAACTCAACCTTAAAAGCACAAATAATCCAATTTCAAAAATGGGAAAAGGATTTGAATGTCCATTTCTCCAAAGAAGTTATACAAATGGCCAATAAGCACATGAAAAGTGCTTATAAGCCATTAGGGAAATGTAAATCAAAACCACAGTGAGATACCACTTCACACCCACTAAGATAGCAATTATCAAAAAGATGGATAATAACAAACATTAGAGAGAATGACTAGAAACTGGAACCCTCATATATTGCCTACGGGAGTATAAATTGGTGGAACTGCTTTGAAGAACAGTTTAACAGGTCCTTCAAATCTTAACCATAAAATTATAACATGACTTAACAATTCTGTTCCTAGACGGGTATCCAAGAGAAATATAAACATATGTCCACACAAAAACTAGTCCACAAATGATGATAGTGGCATTATTTGTAATAGCTAAAAAGTGAAACAACCCAATGTCTATCAACTGACAAATAGACAAATGTCATATATTCATATGGTGACATATTGTTTGGTCATAAGAAGGAATGAAGATATTTGTACATCAACATCCACAGTAGCATTATTCATTATAGCCAATAGGGTGGAAACAACCCAAATGTCCATCAAGAGAAGAATGGATAAACAAAACATGGTATATATATTCAATGGCATATTATTCAGTCTTCAAAAGAAATAAAAGTCTGACACATACTACAACATGGATGAACCTTGAAAACATTATGCTAAGTGCAATAAGCCAGACACAAAAGACCACATAGTGTATGATTCTATTTATCTGAATTGTCCAAAATAACTAACTCTATGGAGATAGAAAGTAGATGAGCGTTTTTCCGGAGGAGTTGGGAGGGAAATGGGGAGTGGCTGCTAATGGGTATGGGTTTTCTTTTCATAGCAATGAAAATATTCCAAGATTTGCTACTGGGGTTGTACAACTCTGTGAATATACCAAAAACCATTGAGTTGTATACTTTGAATGTGTGAATTTTATGGTATGTGAATTGTATCTCCATAAAGCTATTTAAAAATGTATTAAAAACAAACAAATAAGGCAAGACTAAGAACAGACTGTTGGATATAGAAAAGGATAAATATAGAAAAGGAGTATCTCCATCACCCTGAGTGATTCTTTTGCAGCATTTACCATATTGTGTAATTATTGTGCTTGTTTTCATATAATTGCCTGTCTTTTTCGCTAGCCTCTGAATTTCTTAAGGGTGAAGATTACTTCTGCCCTGTTTACCATTGTATTCTCAGCACTAAATACAGTGACTGGCACTTACAGATACCTAATAAAGATTTATTATTGTTGGTAACCCAACTGAAACTTACTTCTAGGCTGAAACTACTCCATTAAACAAGTCATACAGTAATGTTTTCCAAATGGTTAAGAATCCAATTTGCCAATCTAAACTTTTCTGTGTTGCTCATGAAAATATTTTGAGAGACCACATCAACAGCCATGCAGAAATCTAGTTACTTCCTATCTGCACTGCAACATTAATAAAGTGGAATGAGCTGAGTTGGCATAATGTTCTCAGTGAGCCTGAAACAACATAAGAGTTTCACATGAATGAGTTTATTAAGAGTTTAATAGGGTAAGAGTGCATTGGAAAAAAAAAATTGCACATAATTCCTATGCTAGTAATTCCCATAGCATTGATATCCTAATAATGATAACACTATCTTTTTAAAAAATATTTTATTTATTTATTTATTTATTTATTTATTTATTTATTTATTTATTTATTTATATTTTAGTGAGAGAGAGTGCAAGCAGTGGGAGGGGCAGAGGGAGAGAGAGAGAATTTCAAGCAGACTCCCCACTGAATGCATAGCCTCACGTGGGGCTTGATCCCATGACCTTGAGATCATGACCTGAGCCAAAACCAAGAGTTGGACACTTAAGTGACTGAGCCACCCAGGTGCCCCAATGATAATATTATCTTAAATGTACACAGTATTCTTCTGTTTATAAGGATCTTTCACATGTATCTTCATTTGGCCAATAGTCAAGTGAATATAAGCCCATCTAGAAATCTAGACAACAGTGTGTGGCTTTCCTGCTAAAAAAGATTCTAAAGATTCTTATCACTGTGTATAAGAAAAGGACAATGCTATCTAACGTCAGTAAAAGAACCTGTAGTAACTGCCTATTTTTTAAACTTCTCAGGGATACTATAGACTCCGGAGGGAAATTCCATGCTTCGTTCATACAGAAACATCCTTTTTGCTGTCTTATACTTTAATGGCTTCTGTGTATGAATTAATTGAACAATGATTCTCTTTTAGCCAAGTCAGTCATTAAAATTTTCTCCTTATATTTAATATTAATATAAATAATAATTAGTAAACAGGGGTGAGAAATGGAGAGGAAGTAGATACTAAAGCAGAGATAAAATTTTTTTCTCTGCTATCTTCATTGGGAGAAAACTAATCAAACTCGAGACAGAACTGGAATGTATCCCCATCTCTTAATGAGAAGAAACTTTTGTGTTCTGCTTTAGAAACTTGTTGATAACTCAATTTTCAGGCATGTCATTGCTTTTACAATTGGTACAAATATTAAGACATTGCCATTTGGAATAAATAAGCACATGAAATGATTAATTGACCCCAACTCTTAAGTGTAAAGGAACAAATGTTGCTTATTCTCAACACCACTTGATTGACTTGGCAAATGTTTCTATGCCCAATGGCTTAACCGGTATAGATATGTTAGTAAGAAGCTCCACAGAAACCTCCACATTGTCTTAAAACAATAAAGGTTTACTAAATTATTCACTTCTATATAAATAAATGTTCAAGATCTATAGCTGAAACAGATTTCATACTGGTTCCCTCATAATTATTTCAGAAATTCAGCAAGTGCTTTGAATTTCTTGGAAAGTAAAAGTGGAGGTCAGAATCAAATCTCTTCTGCAGTGTGTTGTTTAGATGGTAACTTGACTTGTGTTTGGGAAAAAAGAGATAAGAAGAGTTAGATTTCTTCTTGATCATAAACCTAAGCAGTATAAAGGATACAGCTTTAATTCAACCTAGTCTTCTCCAAACACATAATAGTCAGGTATGAACAGGAATCAATAAAAGTTCTTGCTGAACAGAATTATTGGTTGGGTAACATTTGTTGTTAAAAAATTTCAACAAAGCATTTTCTTTGCATTATTCCTGCAGATGTGAAAATTGCTTGGTTTTATAGAATGTTTCTTTCTTTGCATGGTATTTGACTATACTAGCCCTCCAATATT
This sequence comes from Halichoerus grypus, assembly GCF_964656455.1. Lineage (NCBI taxonomy): Eukaryota > Metazoa > Chordata > Mammalia > Carnivora > Phocidae > Halichoerus > Halichoerus grypus. The sequence goes on along the minus strand of NC_135715.1, from coordinate 179,471,102 downwards.
CTATTTCTCTTTCATGGTATTAACATCTTTTTATTTCTAGAGAAAATGTTATCAAGGATAAAATTACTTTAAGCTGCTCCATGACCTCCAAGTATTAAAAGGGATCTGATGATTTTAGGGCTTGTTTTTGGTATATTGCTGTTTCTTTTCCTGAGTTGGTTATTATATAGGACTTGGGACATTGTTCACTCTTTTCTTTCATAGCAAATAAAATAATGGCATAAGTTGTAGAAATGAACCCTGGATTTGCATTAGAAGGGCAGACCTTGAATTCTTTTTCTTTTTTTTAAGATTTTATTTATTTATTTGACAGAAAGAGACACAGCGAGAGAGGGAACACAAGCAGGGGGAATGGGAGAGGGATAAGCAGGCTTCCCATAGAGCAGGGAGCCTGATGTGGGGCTCCATCCCAGGACACCGGGACCATGACCTGAGCCGAAGGCATACGCCCAAAGATTGAACCACCCAGGTGCCCCCAGACCTTGAATTCTACCTCTGGCACTTACTAATTGTGTGGACTTGAAAAATCCACTTTAATTCTCTGTGTTCTGGTTTCTTCATCTGGAGAGTGGAAATAGTCCCTTTGCCCTGCCTAAAAGAGAGGGGTGTTATTGGAACTCAAATGCAGTAATGAAAGTTGAAAGTCTGGAAACTAGAAAATACAAACAAATATTCTATGACTTGATTGTTATGAACAGGTTACCTTTCAAAGGTTCATTTTTCAGTTAGTTGTTTGGAACACAGAAGATATTATTCACTATGCAGGGAGATTTTTAAATTTACTCAGGTTGGGGGGCGCCTGGGTGGCTCAGTTGGTTAAGCGACTGCCTTCGGCTCAGGTCATGATCCTGGAGCCCCTGGATCGAGTCCCGCATCGGGCTCCCTGCTCAGCGGGGAGTCTGCTTCTCCCTCTGACCCTAACCCCTCTCATGCTCTCTGTCTCTCATTCTCTCTCTGTCAAATAAATAAATAAAATCTTAAAAAAAAAAAAAAAAATTTACTCAGGTTGGGGAGCACCTGGAAGGCACGGTGCTTTTGCAAGACACCTTGAAATACTGACATTTAATTCCTTCATAGGAAATAGTAATATTCGACTAATGAGAAATATTAATTAAGTATATGTATGAAATTTCAAATCACAACAAAGAGCACATGTATCCATGAAAATAATTTTTCCATTTAAATATCATGTGTTCTTTGTCCAATCATCACTGATGCCTTGCCATTTGCTAGGCTTAATTGCAGATAAGAAACAACGGTTGGCAAAGATGTAAGAAATATTAATTTCTTACATATATTCCAAGTATATGGATTCTACTCTGCCTCCCCTCCATCTCTTCATACCACTATAACTGAACTAAATTGTGAATCATCAGTATGTGGAAGAAGAGATTGAGAATCACCATAAAGGGTGATTCTGAACCCAAGTCAGCTTGTCTATTTAATCCATAATGCAGTTGTTCTAACAGTAGTAAAGGTACCAGTCATTTATAAACCCAGTGTTTTTAGATTAGAAAATGCTGTTTTTTGAAATGATGAAGAAGGTAAATTCTAATCATCTTTACAGGTGCTTTTAGGATTAAAGAAAAGCAGCTTATAAAATTTTTCCTTACATAATAATGAAAAACACTGAGACTGAAAGCCCCAGGAAATCTTCTATTGTTACTCCTGTTAAAAAGAAATATTTTTACTAGTTCAGTGAACACTTGGTTAATGTACAAATTACAGTTTCTCTTCCCTTTTTGCCTACTACCTCATCTAACAGTTAAAATTGTATAGTATTGCCGAAACCTGTTGGCCATTTGGTTACATAATGCACTGAAATAGAAGAATCAGACTTAAAAACATGGCCATGATTTAGAACAATTTAATAATCTAGCTTCTGGGTGCCTGGGTGGCTCAGTCAGTTAAGTGTATTCCTTTGGTTCAGGTCATGATCCCAGGGTTCTGGGATTGAGTCCCACATCGGACTCCCTCTGCTCAGAGAGGAGTCTGCTTCTCCTTCTCCCTCTGCCTACCGCTCCCCCTGCTTGTGCTCTCTCTCTCTCTCAAATAAATAAATAAAATCTTTAAAAAAATAATCTGGCTTCTGTCTTCTATTGACACATACCAATTAATTATTAAATCATGAAAGTAAGAAGTTAAAATGGTTTCCCTGGGACTGTTTCAGTTTCCATGGCTTATGCATGAATATTTCATCAAGCTCTACCTTCTCTTCATGACACACACATTCATCATGGCACAAATGTAAAGTTTATAAAACTGGGTGTCAGGAGACTGAATTCTGATTCCAATACTGTCCAGTAGACAAGTAAGTCCACTTCTGTGGACATTGACTTCCTCTTATTTAAAATAAGAGGATGAGATTTAGGGACTCTATCATACTGAGCCAGACCTATGCTCCATCTTACATAAGCACTGGGGCCCTGAACATGGAAGAGTTTAGCTCTCCTCCTATGTATTGTCCTCAAAGGCTGGGGTGCATCAAAATGTCCAATCTTCCCTAAATAATCTACAATCCATGTGTCATTCATGAATTTATCTAATCATAGAAGACACTAGGCATCTGTGTCTCTCATATGAAATGATCAATGATACTGGGAATGTCAAATTTGCCAAAAACACAGCTCTCCTCAGGTGGTACTGACAAGAGGGAGAACAATAAAGGTGGTATCCTAGTCATGGGCAAAAGTAGTCATGGGAACCTGTGCAGGTGAAGGATACGGAGTGTCATGTGTTGTCCTCTCCCCCATCAACCTATTTAGGAGCTGTCAGGAGGAAGGCTGGCTCCTGTGATTTTTCTGCAGATGGAAACAGAAGGAAATTAAGAAAAGTAGATTTTAAAATGTGAATGATATGGTAAGAAGCTAAGTGTTAAAGCAAAGTGTTAAAACATTGAGTTATTGTTTGAAATTCTTCATGCATTCTCTATATTAGAATTATATATCCATGCCCTTTGCCATATGATTCTGCAGAACCACCCACTAGTGTGGTTGGAATCTATTTTCCCACCCAGTGACGTTGGACTGGATTTTGTGGCTGACTTTAATAGAGTGTGAGTGGAAGTGACAGTGCCAGCTCCAGGTTGAGTCCTGAAGTCTGTGATGTGTCACAAGAATATACCCCTCAGTGTCACTGGTCCAAGGAGAATGGAGAATCGTGTGTAGCAGATGTGAACCCAACTTCTAGTTTTTGATCAAACCCACATGACCTAAAAGGCCAATCCAAAGCTGTACCAACCATTTCACAAATTCCTGAGCAAGAAAAAGAAATGCTTAAGGTCTATAAGCCCTGCATTTTAGGGTGGTTCGCTATCTAGACTTTTGTGGCCATAGCTAACCAAAGCACTTAGAAAACATTATTTAATGTGTTAGAAGATGAAATTAGCAATCAATAAATTAGGTAATAAGTCTACTCACCCTTCCTTTCTTTCTTCCTCCTTGTCTTCCTGAGCTCTCTCTTTTCTGTTCCTTCCTCCCTTCTCTCTCTTTCCTTTTCTTCTGCAAATATTTATTAAAAGTCAACTAAATTTTCAAAACTGTGCTGGAATGAGAAAGAAGGCTGATACAACCTCTGACCTTATGGAACCTGACAGATATAATGTGTTTTGTGAAGAAGTGCAATGTGATAGAGAGGCATGCCCCTGAGAAGTTAACTTAGTCTGCAGAATTCCCTGTACGGCAGAAGAGTTCAAGACGAGGGGAAAGCAGCGGAGGGGTGGAGAGAGGAAATTTCCAGGAGATAGAGAAGGCTGCATGAAGATCCTGGAACAGGGAAGACTAGGTTTTAAAAACAAAATGAACATAATCCACAACAACAAAAGTAGAGTACAACAAATGGCAGAGATTAAAAGGGAAAGTAATGCCAGACAAAGGGAAGTAAGCAGTTTTGTGTGTTTAGGTAGGCAGTTTGGACTCTTTCCATAGAAGAATTGGAACTCACTGAGAATTCGAAGCCTGATGTGCTTCAGTTTGGGAGTTTTAGAAAGATCCTCTGGCTCAGAGCACAGAACTGATTGGAAGAAGGGAAGAATGGGCCCAGAGGGTTGTAGGCTTTTAATGCAGTAAGTGAAGTGTCCTTGGCTTAATACTTAAATAGTTATAATTATGTAAACAGGGAGATTGATTTAATCCAAAAGGGTAATATAACTCTTTGGAGAGGATGGAAGATGGTAGGATGACTTGTAAAAGAATGAAAATCCCGTTAAAAATTTTAATTCCAATACAATTACCATTCAGTGTCATATTAGTTTCAGGTGTACAGGATAATGATTCAACAATTCTTTACTCAATCTTCATCATGATAAGTGTACTCTTTAATTCCCATCACCTATTGCCCCATCCCCCCATTCACCTTGCTTCTGGTAACCACCGGTCTATTCTCTATTGTTTGGTTTTCAGAGAGGGAGACAAACCGTAAGAGACTCTTAATCTCAGGAAACAAACTGAGGGTTGCTGGAGTGGAGGGGGGTGGGAGGGATGGGGTGGCTGAGTGATGGACATTGGGGAGGGTATGTGCTATGGTGAGAGCTGTGAATTGTGTAAGACTGATAAATCACAGAACTGTACCCCTGAAACAAATAATAAATTATATGTTAATAAAAAATAAACAAATTTAAAAAAAGAGTTTGGTTTTGGCTTCTCTCTTGTTCTCTTTGTTCATTTGTTTTGTTTCTTTAATTCTACATATGAACAGTTTGAGACTAATGGGTATTAACTCTTCTTTAAAGTTTGGTGGAATTTACCTATGGAGCCATCTGGTCCTGGCAAAATTCCATTTTTTGTTTAAAGAGAGAATTTAATAGCATATGAGCCTGGAAAAGAAACACCTTAAATAATTTTGTCATTAATTTGAAATTCTTGAGGTAGAGACCAGAAGAAATAGCTGAAAGAGGTGATAATGAATGTCAACAAAGAGGAATAGGGAGAGAGGATGGATGTGAAGGATACTTTTTTTAGTCCTAAACCTGGCAATATTTGACTTCTGAAATCATGTGCATGTATTACTTTTGTCTTAAAAACATACATTTAAAAAAAGAGAGACAAAGGCAATTATCAGGCTTCTGATAGGCACAACTTTCTTTTACTGGAATATTCTGGTTGAGCACAAATTTGTAATTGAAATACTCTGACCATGTGTGTTTTAACTATTAATTGCTTCAGTACAGGAATCAGCTTCTCTTTCAGAAGGGAAAACATGATAACCAGGGCAAACAAGATAACAGGAATCTTTCTTAAAAGCAGTCAGTATACCTGCCAGAGACCAACTGCTGTCAGCCAAACACTGAAGCCCACACATCTCCTGTGGCCAGGTCCAATTTCCTCTTCTTTTTACCTACATACCTGGGAATGTAGTCCAGCTCCTCCCTCACTACCACACCCACTTCTCCACATGGGTCCCACCACTGCCCCACTATTGCTGTGACAAATGGAAAGTTTCTCCAGTTTCCTGTCTCCCTGCTGTCCCTGAATTAAAAGAGCAAACTCTTTTTGGGAAAAGTTTTTGGTGTTTTGGATTCTTTATATCTTCCTTCTACAAGGAGTCAGGGAAATGACTGAGCTGTAAGCATCTCACAGAGGAACTCTTCACCCAAGTTGTCTTGCTGTTCATTAAACAGTAACAGAACTAGGCTTCTTCTCCTACTATTTCCTAGGTTCAGTTCTGAGAAGGTCCTAATCTGTGTGCCCTGCCAACCCTTGAGCAGACCTACATCATTCTATTTTGTTATGAAACAAATGAGTTCTTCTCATTCAACACACAATAAGTTATTCATGTGGTTCCAAGTGCACTAGTCTCCTGACTGTCACTAGAACACATTAAATATTCTGCCATCTTAGGGTCCTTTCTACTTGGATTTCTCCTCTCATGGATAGCTATATGATGCAAGGCCTCACTTCTTTCAGATCTTTTCTCAACCATCACCTTGTCCATGAGGCCCTTCTTGACCACTCTATTAAAAATTAACCCTCTCTGAACATTTCCTATACCCCACCCTGCTTAACATGTCTCCATACCATTTACTACCATTTAAAATACTTTACATATTTGTTTATTGCCTGTATTTCCCTTCTGGAAGGAAAACTCATGACAACAGGAAATTCTGTTTTGTATCCCAAGTGCCTAGAACAGTTTTTTAGCACATGTCCTTAATAAATATTTTTGAATAACAAAATACTAGTTAATAACACATCTTAAACTGATTTCCAGTGAATAGTACAACTTTTTAAGCACTTTCCAATAAGGAAATACTTTGGATAAATTCAAAATATTAATATTTTTAATCTTAGGTCCAAATATTGGATACTGCAAGAGGAAAAATGCTTATGCTTATTTTCTAATACAGTAGTCGGTCTTCAATAAATATTTACTGGATGACACTGTGAAAGGCAAAGAACATATTTCAATGTAAAAATATAATCTCAAGTTGCCCCCAAAGATCCCTATACTTCATGATAAGCAATGAGTTTTGGAGGTAGAACAGGAAGGCGTGTGAGGATTGATAGGAAGGAGTGATTTAGTCAGTTTTGTGTTTTACAAAGAACTCTTCCTTGTGGGAGTGGGGAAGATGGATAGTGAAGGCCGACCACACTGACCAGGCCAATCAGGTGATCATCATAGTCCAGGTGGGAGAAGATGGGGATCTGAAATAACATTGATAGATGCGGATCTGAGATATTGATAGTGAGGTTGAGAGGACGGTCTGGAGACCTAAATATTCATCATGTCAAACTCTTGTGCGTTCCTGATGAGATTGTAAAATGGTACAGCAACTTTGGAAAACTTTGACGGTTCCTCAAAATTGTTAAGCATAGAGTTAGGATTTGATCCAGAAATTCCACTCCTAGGCATCTACCCAACAGAATTGAAAGCACATGTTCATACAAAAACTGGTACATGAATGTTATTCATAATAGCCCCAAAGCAGAAACAACTCAAATGTCCATCAACTAATGAATAAATAAACAAAATGTGGAATATTCAAACAATGGAATATTATTTGGCATAAAAAGATATAAAATACTGATACATACTATAATGTGGATGAACCCTGACTACATTAGGCTAAGTAGAAGAAGCTAGCCACCAAAGACCACATATTGTATGATTCCATTTATATTGAATATGCAGAATAGGCAAATCTAGAGAGAGAGAAAATGGATTCAAGGTTGTCAGGCACTGGGGGGAGGATGCAGGGAGAATAACTGCTAATGGGTATGGAGTTTCCTTTTGGGATAATAAAAATGTTCTGGAATTAGAGTGTGGCAATGGTTGTGTAACTCTACGAATATATTTTTTAAATTATTGACTTGTACACTTTAAAAGGATAATTTTTATGGTATATGAGTTATATTTCTATAAAGCTGTTATTTTTTTTAAATATTCAGCAAGAAAAATGGACAGACTTTGGTGATGTATCAAATGTGGAGGATGAAGGCAAGGGTTAGAGCAGAAGGACTTGGAGCTTCTCAGTTTATATAACTGAGGAGAGATGAGGATCTTTTCCCAAAGTAACTTTAGGATACAAAAGGGGGCTAGGCAGGGAGATGCCAAGAAACAGATAGGGAGCTGGACAAAGAATGCCCAGGGGAAGTAAATCTATGAATGGAATGAACAGTGAATTCTTCTTTGTTTTATTAAAATAATTCTCAACAGGCAAGAGACATGATGGAAAGAGTACACTGCTCTTTAAAAATATAATCAAATGAAGTCAAAGTTGATTAACCAGGCAAGTATAAATTGTCCAACTAAGAAATATAAAGACAGAAGTGTCAAACAAAAATGTCATTTGGAAGGAATAGGTTTGAAATGGCACAACTTCAGCATAAGGAATTATTTTGGCCCATGAAACTCAGTTTTTATTTTACCACATTCCACTGAATAATCTGCATGGCCAAAATTGAAAAAGGAGTTAAAGTAGAATCTGATCTTTAAAGATTTTATGGTTAGAGGACTAGAAGAAACATTCTCAGACAAAAACATGCAGATCTTATACATTTGGTGCCAATACTATCAACTTTAAAAGCTGATAAGAGTAAGAATCCTTTGAGTAAACCTGACTGCAAGCTGCGTAGTAGCCATTACTGGCTGTTCCTGAGCCAGCTCACTGCTGTTGGCGTCTGCGCAGGGATGGAGCAAATGGGTTGGAGCTTGGCCTGTCTCCAGTCCCAGACTCTGAGGCCAAGCTGTCCTTTCCAGGACTCTTTCATGTTCACATAGTGTGTTTTAGCCAGCGGTACCACCCCTCAATTCCTTGTAGCATAAGGACAGTTCATGGTAGAAGACTTTGGAGCTGATATTCCTATTTTTATGCAAGAAACCACGCCCCTTACCGTCAGATGAGTTCTTCCATGCACTACAATCCAATCCAAAAGCATTGTGGGAGGACCACATGACTTCAGACCATCACTCTGTGCACTGAAGACCTATCTTAAAGGAGAACACAGGCAGAAACCGTTTTGACCTCAGCCGTAGCAACTTCTTACTAGACACATCACCACAGGCAAGGGAGACAAAAGCAAAAATGAACTACTGAGACTTCATCAAGATAGAAAGCTTCTGCACAGCAGAGGAAACAATCAACAAAACTAAAAGGCGGCCTACTGAATGGGAGAAGATATTTGCAAATGACATATCTGATAAAGGGTTATTATCCAAAATCTACAAAGAACTTATCAAACTCAACATCCAAAAAACAAATAACCCAGTTAAGAAATGGGCAGAAGACACAAATAAACTGTTTTCCAAAGAAGACATCCAGCTGGCTAACAGATACATGAAAAGATGCTCAACATCACTCATCATCAGGGAAATACAAATCAAACCATGATAAGATACCATCTCACACCTGTCAAGATGGCTAAAATTAACAACACAAGAAACAATAGGTGTTGGTGAGGATGCGGAGAAAGGGGAACACTCTTGCACTGCTGGTGGGAATGCAAACCTGTGCAGCCACTCTGGAGAACAGTATGGAGGTTCCTCAAAATATTAAAAATAGAACTACCCTATGATCCAGCAATTGCACTACGAGGTATTTATTTACCCAAAGGATACAAAAATACAGATTGGAAGGGATACATGCACCCTGATGTTTATAGCAGCATTATCAACAATAGCCAAACTATGGAGAGAGCCCAAATGTCCATCGACTGATGAATGGATAAAGAAGATGTGGTGTATGTATATGTATATGTATATGTGTATGTATATATATATGTATACACACACACACACACACACACACACACACACACAATGGAATATTACTCAGCCATCAAAAAGAATGAAATATTGTCATATATAAAATATATACACACAATGGAATATTATTCAGCCAGCAAAAAGAATGAAATATTGCCATATATATAATGCACACAGACACACACACACAATATGGAATATTATTCAGCCATCAAAAAGAATGAAATATTACCATTTGCAATGACATGGATGGAACTAGAGTGTATTATGCTAAGTGAAATAAGTCGGTTGGAGAAAGACAAATACCATATGATCTCATTTATATGTGGAATTTAAGAAAGAAAACAGATGAATATATGGGAAAGGGGGAAAAGAAAAAAAGGAGAGAGGGAAAGAAGCCATAAGAGACTCAATGACAGAAAACAAACTGAGGGTTGATGGAGGGAAGTGGGGGGGATGGACTAGATGGATGATGGGCATTAAGGAGGGCACTTGTTATCATAAGCACTGGGTGTTGTATGTAAGTGATGAATTACTGAATTTTACTCCAGAAACTAATATAACACTGTATGTTAACTACCTAAAATTTAAATTAAAAAAAGCAATATTAACAGTTATCAATGCTTGGATATCTACCACATGTCAAATAGTATCTAAAACTGAAGTTCAGTCATTCAACTTGTACAAGCCACATGGCTGGTGAGAAGTAGAATCAGAATTGGACCCAGGGGTACCCATGCCAAAATCATACTCCTCAGTGCCTCATGCCATTGCTCCACTGGGAATCCCCTTCAGTAATGACAAGCATCTTGGTTTCCCCAGTACAGTTTTGCTAGAGCATTATCCCAAAACAGAGCTGTCATTCTACTAAAAAACCTGTGTTGTTCTACACCTCCCAGAAACACAGCATCGGTCCCATTACCCATTAACAGCACTGCCTTTAAGTGCTGTAGCATCTAAACCATTTAAGCAGAATTCCATCCTCAGATAGATTGCATCCATCTTTTGAGAAATAGTTTCCTTTTCTTTCCAAACTGCCCTTTGGCAACCAAGCCTTGCATTTCTAATACCCTTGATGTCTGGTAAACTGCTGGTAGAGCCGAGTTGACATTTCATTTAGGGCTGATTTTATTCAGAAACGTTTGAACTCAACTTTGTGACTTTGGAGACATGAAACACAAAGAAGATAACTTGAAGCGACACCTGATTAACGCTGAATAATTCAGAATTAATCAGAGTGTATTTTAAGCAGGATGCCTAAGCTAACACATTCTGAATATGAGCCATATGATTACTCAGAGAAAATGAGGAGTTTTTAAGTTCAGATTTAGAATCAGCATTTTAATTGTAGCAGCACTTCACAGTCTTCTCATTTCCTTTGTCTCCCACAGATGCACTTCCTCCCAAATCCTTATATTTTAATTTTTCTTCTGAGGTAGTATTTATTTTAAGCTGTACTATTATGCAGTTGCTTCTCATTTGCTACATCAACAGAGAGGTTGAAGCAGCGCCGCCCTGCAGCGTTAAGGGTAGGACCAGGGGCACAGTGAGTAGCCACTTCTAGGAACGGGAGGTTGTGCAGAGGAAAGGCAGCTCCAGAAATGGAGGTGGAGACTGGGAAAGCAACCAGTAATATAGCCTGATAGAAACTGGGGCCCCACAAGGTCTAGTCTCTGAAAGGTATTACATACAAAGAAGTTCCATCAAGTAAGCAATAGTCATAAAAATAATTACATTATTTATTTACCAATTGTAATAAAATAATGACCAAGGGAACTAATTTATAATCCATAGCCACACTACATAATGTTCCTTTTCTCGCATTACTCCTCATTCTAGAATCCTCTTACTTCCTTCAACTGGACCCAAACCCCCTATTTCTCCTTCTATTCATTCTCATTTCCCCTCCCAATACCCAAAGTGCTTGTCAAATGGTGCTTGCTCTTTATTTTTATACCTTGTCCTTTCAGTTTTCTAATCCTCTCCTTCTCCTCCTCTCTTCTATTTTCCCCAGTTGGCATCACACGTCTATGGCAGCGAAGAGCTGTGCTTCTGCAGGGTATGGGGGGTGAAGTCCTTACGTCATGGGAGCTGCCCAGGCTTGAGATGCCTGATACCATAATTAGTTGACTTTTCCCTACGAATGGGCAAGGCTTTGTCCTTGCAGAATCAACAGCTCAAGTGCTTCCAATAAAACTTTGAGTGCCCACTTTCCCGTAAACAAATGAAAAGTTCAAGGCCCCTTCGCTCATGTGATTGCCTGAGTCTGTAGCCCATTCATCCGGTCTGAAGCAGAGTGGAACTTCAAGTGGAGAGAGATGTAGCTGACCACATTTATAGAAACTGAAGCCTTTCCTGCATTTTCAGGTAACCCAAGTTTGCCAATCCACACCTGCAAAAACTCAGTAATAAGGTGAACTGAGATTTAAACCAGAAGTTCAAGAAAACTTTTTTTATTCCAGTTACGAGCCCATAATCTTCCGCTCTATTAAAATATTCAGAAATTCGTTTAAAATATTTCATATATGTTAAAATAACATCATAAAATCTGGATGAGCATGACTAGGAACTTATGATGCAATTATGATCATGCCCCAAGGCAAGTACAGTAAAATCAGTTGTTAAGGAATAGATTAGTCACCCATCAGCTGTGCAAATGTTGGGCAGGTAACTTCTCTGGGTTTTAGGTTTTTAATTTTAAAATGAGGGATTAGATAATCTGGTCTCTGCAAATCTTTTCAGCTATTACATTTTATGATTTTTAACTTACCTGGGTTGTTTTCATCCTTCATTTTCATCTCATCTCTGATAAACTTCTAAAGATTTTCTATGTGCTCCTCTGTGCATTTTGATCAGAAGAGGCAAAGAGAATCTAATCTGCATTTATTAAGCCAGAGAGGAGATCCAGAGGCAACTGTAAGATTAATATTATTATCTCTAGTTACTTTAACAAACATTGTTGATTTCCCCTACTATTTTTCTGGACTACCTCTAGCTTTTTATACTTTCAATACAATTTCATTTTAAAGAACCTGACATTTTCTAAACTTTTGAAGGTCATATTTTCTGTTTGTGTCTTGAAGAATTATTTGTGTCTTCATTAGGTGTTCATGCTATTTAGCTAGAAGCATTAATAACTACCTTAACTTTGTATGTTCATGAAGCCTCTTACAAAGGTCTTGACCTTGTAGTCTGCAGACTGATAGATGAGGTTGCTAAAAGCTGAAATTCTAAAAATAAATCTTAGGAAGATTTGCAATACAATTATGTAAACCCAAAAAGGAGGGTTCTAAAGGTACCCACCACAGAGGTCTCCTTACCCCAGAAAATTACATTGTATTAATGAATTAATATACTGAATTACTGAAACTGCTCTCCTGTCACCGCTTCCTAATGTGGGGAAGTAGTTTATGAAAAGTTGTCTCTCACAGTTGATCAAACTGAAGCAATAGCAATGGTATGCAAATAATTTATTATCTATATTGTTTATATTTTTAAAGAATTGTTAATATTCACTTAATGGCAGCAAACTTATGGATCTCTTTGACTCTGTAGTCACATGGGTTGAATTAGAGTGGATCATAAATACATGCTTGTTTTGGTCCAACCAGTAATTCCACTTGCACAATATATTGCTTCACTTTGGACAACAGAATGCAACCAGGTACCAGAAAAATTAGGATATTTTAAGGTTAGGGGACTCCTAGCCAATTTGCAAGATAACCTTTGATGCTCTCCTATCTTGGGGGACCCTCTTTTTTAATCTTCAGCACTCTTTTTTACAATATAGGAATGACATTGACTGACCTTTAGTAGCTTGCAAAAATGACCACATATTCTTCCCTTGCCTCTACTAGACTTCACCCTTTGTGATGTGAGTTTGTAGCTCTTTCTAACTAGCGTGGATTCTATTGCTTCGATCTCTGAATCTGGGCTGGTCTTGTGACTTGCTTTGACCAAAGGAATGTTGTGGAAGCAACACTGTTTCAGTGCTCAGCCTAGAACCAAAAATATCTTTCATGCTTCCACTTCTCTAGGACTCCATGTACACCTTTTGAATGAACTTGGGCTAGTTTGCTGTAGGATGAGTCCATATGGCTAATTCAGCCCAGTTGTTCCAGACAAGGCCCCAGAAATGTGACCTAAAGCAGCCTAAAAGTCCCAAAGTAGCTTAGACCAGAAGAATCACTCAATCTATTTTGAACTCAGTCTATTATTTTATCACCCACAGAAATATGAGCTCAGCTAATTGCTATCGTTTATACTTACAAGTTTTGAGGATGTTTTAAAAGCAGCAAGTGATAACTGACATACTACCCAAGTGCCACACAGAGATGATCTTCCATAGTTTATTTTCATCTAAAGCTTCTCACTTTACAGACTTCTATTTCACATTCTTTGACAATCCAAAATCTCTGAATGAGTTAGTTAAAACAAGCTGAGTGGATAAAGTAAGTTCCTATAAGAAAGGCAAGTTGCATTTAAAACGGAACTCACCCAAATTAATCTTAATTGTTAGAATTTGGAACTGATACCTAGATTGTTCTTTCTTCCCTGAAAACATGTCCAGAGTAGACAGTGACAAGTGGGAAATGGAAGATATTGGCCTCTCTGCCATCTTGTTTTTCACTTCCTTAATATATGGTCTCTAGTAGGGAAGGTAGAATATGTTTATTCTTAATATCCTATTACCTCTTTCACACCTTTTGAAACTAAAGCATCCTCTCAAATTAGTGCATTGTTTTTAATTAAATGTATTAATTTTTTATTGAAAAAGTAATGTATGGTTACCCATGAAAACTAATATTTATTCTTTTTTCACAGATTCATCAAGCACTTATTTTAGGACAGGTATTATTCTAAACTCATATATTTGATCCCATTTATTTCTACAGCAACATTATGAATTACTATTATCTTATTATTAGTAATTATTATAATAGTATTATTGTTACCATGTTTGCAGATGAAGATATGGAGTCACAGAGAAGCTAAGTGATTTACTGAAGGTTACACAGGTCCCAGAACCCAAGCGTCAACCCCAGAATTCTATTGTGTACTCTAAAGGGATACCCAGCATCCTACCAAGCAAATGGCCACACTGTTAGCAGTTCATATTCACTCATCCTTCATATGCTTTGAATTTTTCTAATTCCATCCCATCAGAGATGGAGTTTGATCCTAACTCCAACCCACCATGTTATAGACAATGGATGGGGACATTGTGATTCAGGAGGATCATAAGATCTGCTTGAAGATTGTAGGGACATGTGTGGACAAGAATGCCATCTTTGCTGTTGGCTCCCTGGTGGACAATTACTTGAGGCTTGTGAGCTAAGCACTGGAAACTCCTACCTTGTTTTGTCTTCTTCTAGAAGGTGTGACTGTCATACTTCCAGTGTCGTCCAGAGGCCCAGTCTGGTTGCTGTAGGGAAAACAAGGAAGATTTCTCATCCCTGGAAGACACTTGGCTCTTCTTATGGTATTGCAGTCACTCTTAGAGTTTTAACTACATATTCTAACCATAAAAGGTCTTTGGTTCTCAAAACAAACACACACCCACCCACAGTTTTAGACAAACACAATAAAAAGAGTACTGTATTTAGTACATGACCATATGTTTTATACATCCTTTAATAATACAGTTTTGTGTGACCTAGACAGTTTCTGGAGCCATTCTCTATCCACCTTAAAGGTTGATTGTACCTTTAACTGATAGTGGAGTAATAACTCTTTGCTGTATAAATGTTGGAGGACTGATGGAATGATTTTGACCAGAGTGCTTCTGAACAAAGATACTGTGTTCTATTTCAACATGTCTTATTCTTTGTACTATTTTTTTTATCACTGAGATTGAGCAGCAGACAGATAATGAACTCACTCTTAAAATGATAAAACTCAATCATATATTTTAGACAATGAATCCGTCAGTCTGTAATGTTCAATGGATAACTTAAATGCAGTTTTCTGCAGAAGGAAACCTCTGCTTTTATGAAAGGAAAAACTCTTATCAGTAAAATGGACTTTTTATGCAAGAGCTATAAGGCAAAGAAATTCACCACTGTTGTGGCATCATAATACTTCTCATGAGAAAAAGTAAATTTAGCTAATCGGTTGCATTTACAGCCCATGCAACACCTGCACTTAAATTATTAAACATCACTAGTGTTCTAGAACCCCCCACCCCCGAAAGTCAGGAACCAGGCTGCTTTGCAGGCTCTCAGTGATGACTCATCTTAGACCGAATGACAGAGACACAGAAGCAAAAATTTGGTCTCACTGTACCTGCTCTAGCTCCCGCTGCTGGAGTGATCTGTCTGGGCTAACAGTGATACCCACCACAAAGACTCACAGCAACTGAAAGCCTTGGCAAATGCCATCCACATTTCCTAGTTGGCAAGAGTTTGTGGGAATTTGGAACATTTTAGGTTTAAAACAAAACTCTATGTGATATCAATATTTAGAATGGGCCACATTACATGGCTGTTGCCTAATGCCGTACCAGACCAGTCCAACTTGTAGGACTGGCCCTGGATGGCACTGGTCTAGTTCTGCTTTGAGACTTTTAAATTCATTTTACTGACCCCTTGGTGAAGATGGACCAATGCAATTGCCATCACTTCTCATTAGATCCCTTGGGTTCCAAAGCCAGAGGTTCTCACACATATGATCTCAAGTACTTCCCTTGACCTTGATAAGCTTCAGGGACCTCAGTGACCAGCAGTGGTCAAAAGCAAGGGCTCTGGAGTCAGATTTGCCGAGTTGACTCTTGGCTTTGCCATTCACTAGCTGTATGGGTTTGGGGATGATGTAAGCTCAGTGTCTGTTTCCTCATCTATAAAATGGGAATAATAATAGAACCTACCTCAGAAAACTACCTACCTTGTTCTATATTAGTGCATGTGAAATTCTTGGAATAGTACCGAGATGTATAAATTGACCATTATTTTTTTATTATCATAATTGTTATTATGGACAGAGTGAGAGTGATAACTCCTGCATTGCAATGTTGTTTTGAGCATTAGATGAGATAAAATATGTAAATGTTTAACACTGATGCTGAACATGAACTATGGACCCAATGGGAGTGATTAATAACAGCTGCCATTTGCTTTGACCTTACCACACATCTGGCCTGTGAAAGTACCTTATACACATTCTATCAACAACTCTTTGAGGTAGTTATTTGTAATATTACTGTTTTATTGAGGAAATAATTGAGGCATAGTAAAGTTAAGTAATTTGACCAAGGTCAGGGAAAAACTGGACATATTTGTTAAGATAATGTGAGCTACTATAGAGAATAAACCCATAGCTCTTAGTGGCTTAACACATAAAATCCAAATGGGTGATTTGTGGGAAGTCTTTCTCCACATAGGGCTCCACAAATCCAGGTCCTTCTATGTTGTGGTTCTAGAATCCTTTACATGAAGAATTATGCAAGTTTTATGGGCAAGGCCAATGTACATAGTACTTATGTTCATATTTCATTATTAGACTTTAGTTATGGCCACATCTGAATGCAAGAGAGGCCAGGATATAGAATCTAGTTGTGTGCCAAAAAAGCACAGGGTTTAGTGAAAAGCAAGCCATTTCTGCTATGGTGACAGATATGGGATTCACACCCAGAAATTCTGACCCAAGCAATTGACAGAAAAACTCTCTTTCTGCGTTTATTTCCCCTCTTTTTCCAAAAAGGCACTTGGCAGCTATAAGACATCATAAAAATGCAAGATGTTCCCTATTTTTAGCTCAGGTTCCATAGAGCTGAATCCTTTGACCAACACCATTATCAGGTAATTTGAATTAAAAATACAATTGATCCGGCACCTGGATGACTCAGTCCGTTATGCGTCCGACTCTTGATTTCAGCTCAGGTCATGATCTCAGGGTTGAGAGAATGAGCCCTGAGTTGGGCTCCATGCTCGGCATGGAGCCTGGTTAAGATTCTCTCTCTCCCTCTGCTCCTTCTCTGTCTGTCTCTAAAAAAGATAATAATAATAATAATAATAATAATAATACAGTTAATCCTTGAACAATGCGAGGGGTAGGGGCTCTGACCCCCTCTGCGGTAAAAAATCCACATATAACTTTTGACTCCCCCTAAAACTTAACTACTAATAGCCTACTGCTAACCGGAAGCCTTACCAATAACATAAACAATTGTTTAACACATATTTTGCATGTATATGTATCATAAACTGTTTTCTTACAATAAAGTAAGCTAGAGGAAAGAAAATGTTAATATAATCACAAGAAAGAGAAAGTTCATTTATAGGACTGTAATGTATTTGTCTAAAAAAAATCCACACAGAAGTGGACCCATACAGTTCAAGTTCATGTTGCCCAAGAGTCAGCTGTACTTTCCTATAGCTAGCATCTAAATAATAACTTTAATGATCTGTTTCATGAATACTTTATTTATTTGGCTCCTAAAACTACTTAGTATCTTCCATTCACCCAAATTTACTCTTTGGATTTATATCTGCCAAATATTAAGTTAACTAAGTTGACCTCATCCAAAATTTCATTTTTTAAAAACTTTAACTGAAAAATAGCAAACAACCAATAGTGACTGAATTTTTTTATTATATATTTTAGAAGCTTGTACTTCCAGCCTATGACATTTAGGTTTGCCCAGAATTAGATTGTCCTTCAACTGAAATCGCTTCTTTAAAATTGTTTTGGCCCCAGGCTGCCTTAGCTTGTTTGAACATGCAAAAATGTCTCAAATATCATGGACAAACCATGTCAGAAATCAAATAAGAACATAATACTCAGCTGCATCTGGTGCCAAATCTCCCCAAATGAGTTTTACTTAACAAGGCTCTGCAAGATTATCTGGAGACTTGTGGGTGAATTTTCAGTCATCTAATTCCTCTAGCTCTTTTTATTACCTTGTAGGAAGAATCGGGACTATCAGGTTGATATTTTGTTCTTGGTAGAAGGTCCCTTTGTTACCATTCCACATAAAAGAAGCGCTTGGGAATATTAAAAATTGTTCCTCTTTTAGTGTGTGACATTTTGGAAAAGTTTACTCCATATGTCACAATACAGCATAACATTCTCCCAAGGAAGAACGGGCTCAAAGCTCCATCTAAATAATGAATAAAAGTTTAAAACTAAGAGGAATGGTTCCTCATGGTTAATCCTAGTCACTGTGACTGATGAATTTTTTAGAAAAAGAAATACTGATCAGGTAGCATTCAGTCCCACTGAGGATAGAGATGGAATCATGTTAGGTCAGGAAGACTGTCTCCCACTCAGTGTAGATTAGCTGTTCACCCTAAATGTTTGGCCCCTGCTGCTGCAGGATATTCACCCTCCTCTAGAATGGGAAGGGAAGAAACCATATTAGCTATGCAGGGGCTGAGAGGTTTCCTTCCTGTAGTAGATGAGACCACGAGAGACCTGCCCATACATAGAACATTGCCTTTAGGAACACTGAAAGAGAAAAAAAAAAATCACCGTGAGAATCAAAGATAATTTTCAGATATACTATCTTTTTTATCTTTAATTGTTGCTACTTTTTAGAAATAATCAAAAGTGAGGTTGGTTGAGATCCAGAAAGAGGGACATAGCACACTGTCCATCTATCCTAGAGATTCTGACATGCTCTCCTGAATTGGGCTCTCTGCCTGTCCTCATCCCTGTCATTCCCCACTCTTTAACAAGGTCAGGGTTACTGTCTCTCAGGAAAAGAGGAAAAAGATAGGATGCCTATAGGCAACTCTTATTCACATTGTTAATTCAGAATTTTTCATTGTTTCCCACTTGAATAATAAAATTCTTTAATAGCTAATATTAGCAGGCAATATACTGTGTCTTCTCAGCCACAGCTCATCCTTAGCAAAAACAGGTAGAATGAAAGAATGCATTCATCACCCTGTATTTATCATTCCCAGTTCCTGGCCTGGTTTGGCAGACAGACGACTTGTCTATTTTCAGTACTGGCTATGGTATTATGTGACCTAAATGCCATAAAAGTTTAGTGAAGGGTGGTACTAACTGAGGCACAAATATTCATGAAAAATCAGACAGGAGGGCTTGAGGCTGAGATATTTGAGGGGTACCGTGGGGCAGGAGGACACCTCAAATTCACTCTTCAAGTTCATCTCAACTTCATTTGTTGTTCATGGCTAAGGCCATAATCTTGAGTGGGTAGCCAATGACTGACTCTCAGATAAAAGCTTTATAATGCTATCTGAAGCTATTATTTAGTCATTAAAAACACAAGACTGTGTCACAATCTTATTTTTATATTCCATAAAGTGTCATCCTTGTCATTATGAAAAAAAAGCAATTTCTATCACTATGCAAATAATGTCTGGTAAAGACAACTGAGCCAAGCTCTGATTCTCTTTTACCCCCTGTTTTAGAGAACTAAGGACATTCAAATAAGAGCTCCAAATGGCCTGACACTTTAGTATCTTCTTATTAAGATTTAATGATCAATTTTTGATTGTACAACTAAGCTAGAAATCATTGGTATCTCTCACTATTAGAAATGACCATTTGTAATAGATACTGTGGTCATCTGCCCCAATCCTTTCTTCAGGGCTATGTACTCAAGTCCCACTTTTTGGGAATATGGCTGCTGGTAGCTCAAAGTTTTGCTCCTCATTGGAAATTGTACTCAGCTGGCAATTGCCTTACCAAGGTTACGTTCCCTCCTGGGAATGTAATGGCTGGTTGATGATGCAGTTGTACAAAGTTCTGGCTCCACTGCCTGAATTTAGAATAACTCTGACGGGCCTTTCCAGTTCCAGAACACCTTATGAGGTCTTGAAGCACCCATTGCAACCACCTTGTGGGTCAGCTTCTCTAACTATCTAATCCTCCTTCCTTCGCTTCCATGCAGACACATCTGAGAGCACTCCCCGATAAACTTTGTGCAGGCAAAATCTGTCTCTAAAAACTCATCCTTTAACATGTTGATATATTTCCCCAGCATATGTTTTACAAAATTGGGATCACACTAAATATATGGTTTTATATTCTGTTTATTTTTTACTTAATGTTGTATTTTGAGCATTCTTATTTTACTGATTCCTTTTTAAGTATGTGTTACTTAGTAATTTCATCACATTTCAATAAATGATGTGCCATAACTTATTTAACCACTCTTTATTCAGTATGTATATTGTTTCCATTTTTTCCATATTATAAATAATACTATGATGACATCAGAATTTTATACATAAATCTTTGACAATTTCAGATTATTTCATGAGAATACATTCTTAGAAGAGGAAACTGAGTCCAGGAATATGAACGCTGTTAAGAATCTTCACATATGTTGCTAAATTGCTTTCCAGAAATATTTTTGACATTCTATTTTTTCATGGATTTACATTTCCACTATCACTTAGGATTGTACTGGTCTCACCATGTTCTTGCCAGAGTTGAATACTTATTATTATACTTATTTCAACTTCTGGCAGAATTCTTTAACACCAACATTCTATTCCTTGGTTGAAGTCTAAAACTGACCTTTTCATCCAACTGTATGGTCTCCTCTCAGATTCTTACACACTTGGCCCCCACTGTTCCAGTACCCTGTTGGGGGCCATGTCATAAAATGTGCATATCAGTGTCATGCTGAGCAGTTCCCTTTACCTTAGATGAGAGTTATTTGTGCTGACTTTGATTATTAATTTCCTGTTCTTATTAGTCTTTGTATCTTCCCTAGCACCTAGTATGGGTCCCCGTACATAGCACGTGTGCAATAAAAATGCTTTTTAAAATAATTTATTGTCAGTGGTCATTCATCAGCTTGTCAACTCTACAATTTGCCCACTTTGTGGTTCAAAAAACCAGTGTAAGACACCAAAGTAACCAATTAGTTAACTACAGGTCTTCCTGCCTTATAGATGCAGCAGAGGAAACTATAAACGATTTTGATGGGCAAGTCCTTTGATGCTAATGTATTTTGTTTTCTATTTTTGGCCCTGAGGCCAGTTGACTGTTGGTGCTTGAAGAGTTCAAAACAGAAGCCCCAAAGAATATGATTTTCTCCTTTATTTACTTGTTTATCTTAGTATATTCATTTCTATAAATTTATGATCCTAAAGCTATGGCCTTGTACTTATATATTAGTAATAATGAATATATTTTCAATATAGTCGAGTAAATATCTAGTGATATTTGTTTGGCAACTAAGTAAAATCTATTTTGAGTGACTCAAGTCTGCCAGTTTATACCTGGATAAGATTAATGAGTTAACTAAATTGTGGTGACTGTGTCCTTCAGGCCACATGGAATTGTATTTTAAGTAGCTCAGACCAGATTCTCCCCATATGTGTTTCTCATTCAAGGGGAAAATCCAAAAATCTGCTCTGTTTACAAGAACATCAAATTCCAATTTCCCACCTTGATTCAGATCGCCAGTTTCTAGACACTTACTGAGCTTTTTGTAGAAAATTCGTATTGGCTAAAATCAATGAAGCAATTCTAAAACTCCTTCACAGTACCCTTTGGTACAAAATAATTAACTCGGGGGCTCTAATGTTTCAGTGAGTAAGCAGACCAATTTTCTCATGCAATACTCAAATCTCTGAAAGTGCTGATTAGTAGAAATTCATTTTTGAAAGCCAGTGTTGGATCTAGGGTATTTTTATTTACAAATTTAGCAGTGGCTTATATGGCAGTAAAATGAATTTATAGAGCAAGAATTTCTACTCCCTTCAGTCCATGAGGAATATAAAACACCCGTGGGTCATTTTGTGATAAATTTAAGATAGGTAGGAGTTTAAGAGCAAAGGGAAAGTGAGGAAACTCAAGGATAGGAATTATAATCATTTTCTCAAAGTGACTTCTGTGAGTCTGCAAGCACCAAGATTAAATGCCTTTACTGTAAACCCCTCAAGGCTCTCTTTCTTGATTTCCATGCAAATAGAAACAGAGGCAAAAGAGAAATGAGTTGCCTTCAATAATCAAAACAAATCGAAGTGCTGATGAAAGTAAGGGTAGAAAACATAGACAGCATCTCCATCCCAGAAGTGCATATGGTTGGAATCATAAAATCAAGAAACGATTGCACATTATTAATCTAGCCCCATCAATAAAAATCTTTCAACAGCAGATGACTGCAATCTAATAAGATAAGCCGTAATACTTCAAACTCGTGCAAGGAGAGGTATGAGGTAAATCCAAGATTGTATTATGAACGCTTATATATTTCTGCCTATTGGTTAGATTTTAGAAAGATGCTTAAAACAAGAATGTGATATGATTATAGAATGTAAGTTGACTTGCTCTTAGAATCAGACAAGTAGGTAAAAACTGAAGACACCAGTATAAACCAATATAGTATTCTGTGGGGGAGCCACCTAAATTTGAAATAATAGTTAAAAGATTGAGTTATTTCTTAAAGCTTTGACAATTAAGAAATAACTGCTGGCTCACATGGAGAATTTATGATATTACTCAAATGCATGATAGATACTATGATTCATTTAATCAGAACCCTAGAACATGACTTAATTTATTCATAACATACTGTGTCAGAACACATGAGCAAAATTGTATTTGGTGGGAATGAGTGGCTAATCATGGTGAACTCACTAGAACCTATATGCTAAATTTGGATCCAGTTGACTATCATACATTCTGAACCTAACACATTCTGAATTTATAAAATTTTACATTATAAGTGATTCTTTAATATCATTACTGTCTCTAAAATCCATATAAGCCCATTGTTTTAAGTGTTACTTGTAAGGTAAAACCAAAAAGAAATAAGGGTATTTTAGGTGGGAAAAAAATCTTCCTTCTCTCTTAACCTATCAAAATTATAGTAAGTATCCACTATTTCCCTAGGAGGAGTTGAAAAAGTTATATTGATGAAGAAAAATCTAAGTATCCCAAACTATCTTTAGAGAGAAAGAATTTGGATGATTATAAAAGTAATTTAGATTTTTAGATGTTACCCAAGATGTAGCATTTTCCAGGGACTGACCTTTCAAGAAACCCAGTAAGTATGTTTCTCCAAAGAATCAGAATTTTTACTGATTGCTAGCCAAGATTCAGCTTTCTTTTCTAATTCCTCTCCTCCAAATTTCCTAAACTCTCCATTACACACATACACACACACACACACACACACAGAGGGAGAGAGAGAGAGAGAGAGTTTGAGAGATGATGATATGAGAAGTGTCTCAGTATACAAAGGTTATATATTCCAGGAAACCAGAATGAAGGTTAGAGAGATTTAAATGTGGGGAATTTGTTTGGAGCCCTCAAGTGTCAATTGAAAACACTCCACTGTACCTCCAGGCAGGGCTAGAAAGTTGGGGCTTGGCAAACTTGCTTTGTCAACCCCATCTTACTTAGTTCTCCCCTCAGAATAAAGTGTATCAACCATCAGGAATTAAACTATTTGGAAAGATTAATTATAAGGTATTAATTACTTGGAATTTAATAGAACAGGGGCTATGGTAGGCAGAAATAATGACCCCCGAAAGATGTTCATTTCCTAATCCCTGGAACCTGTGAATATATTAGATTATATGGCAAAGGGAAAATAAGGTTACAGATGAAATTATGATTGCTACTAAGCTGACCTAAAATAGTGAGATTATCCTGGATGATCCAGATGGGCCCAAAGGAATCACAGTAAGGTCAGACTGATGCAATGAGAAGTACTCAACCCCCATGGGGAGATGAAGATGGAAGAAAGGGGCCATGAGCCAAGGAATGAAAGCAGCCTCGAGAAGCTAGAGCAGGTAAGAAAAAAATTCTCCACTAGAGTCTCTACAAAGGAACACATCCTGGCCAAAGCATTGATTTTAGACCAGTGAGACAGTCAGTCTTCTGACAAACAGAACTGTGAGATGTTACATTTGTATCATGAAGTCACTAAGTTTGTGGTGCTTTGTTATAGCAGCAACAGGAATTGAAAATGAATAGTTTTGGTATTGAGTGTGGGATGCTGCTCTAACAAATATCTAAAAATGTGGAAGTGGCCTTGGAATTGGAAAGTAGGAAGAGGCTGAAAGAATTTTGAAAAGCATGATAGAAAAGTGCCTAGATTGCCTTAGACTATAAACAGAAATATGGATGCTGATAGCTCTGCTAGTGAATGTGTAGAAGGAAATGAGAAATATATTCCTGGAAATGAGAGGAAAGAGGAGCCTTGTTATACAGTGGCAGAACACGTACCAGAGTTGTGTCCTGCCATTGTGTGGAAAGCAGAACTTATAAATGATGAAATTCAGGAAACTTCCAAGCATTGCACTAAAGGTGTGGCCTATGTCTCCTTGTTGTTAGCAGTGAAATTTGAGAGGGAAGACCAAAATGGAGAAACAACTGTTAAACAAAAAATAAGTAAACCTTGATGTTTGGGAAATTCCGAGCCAATTGTTCCTGCAAAGAGTCAATGTCCAGTCACACAAAAGGCTATTTGAAGAGATTGAAATTAGATCCCCTCAGTCATCTCAGCAGAAGCCAAAAACGGAGATAAAATCATCTAGGAAAGATCCATTGAGAAGCCTCTTGTATGATGGAGGGAATCCCTGTGACACATGGAAAACCTACAAGTTTCCTCCCAAGTTTTTAATCAGCAGAAACATTGCCACTTTGGACTGAGAAAGACAGATAATTCAGTGGCTTCAGGCAAGAACAGGCCAGATAAACATTGGAGTAGACATTTGTTTTAAGTAGAATTCACCTGGAAATGTCATAGCTTAGTTCTTTCTGCAGGAATTGAAAGGTAGAATCAAAGACTCTTGGAAGCAGAAGGAGCTAGTAGATAATAAGAGTTCAATTCCCTTAAAAAAAAATGAGACATTGGTGGGGAAAAAATAGAAAAGTAAGTGAGTTTATAAATGTTTGGCTGATTATATGTTAGTGCTGTTTCAGATAGTAGTGATCATTTATCTGTGGATAAAATATCCATGAAAGTTTTTGCTTTAACCAATATTAATAATTTCTTATGTTAGAACAGACCATCCACGATGGGACTCTTCTATAGTAAGTCCAATATGCAAGAATCTAATATGAAAAAATATTCGTATACATATCAAGGATGTGATGACTTTATATTGCTAAATTTTTCAGTTGATAGACAATCATTTTTAAAGGGCAATTAAGTAGAAGGCAATTCTTTGAAATAGTTCTACCTGTTTAAACTTCTCCCCTTCCACTCCTTGGATTCCTAATATAAAAGCAGCTAACATTTGTGGTGCATTTGTTATATCGCAGGTCCTGCGCTTTACACAACTTGGAAAAATTATTTCATACATTTTCACAAGACATAAAAATGTATATACCATTATCATCCCTATTTTTCCGATGAGGAAGTTGAAGCACAAGGGAGTAAAGTAACTTGCCCATGTGGTAAATGGCAAAGCAGAGATTTATTTATTTATTTTTTTATTATGTTATGTTAATCACCATACATTACATCATTAGTTTTAGATATAGTGTTCCATGATTCACTGTTTGCATATAACACCCAGTGCTCCATGCAGAACGTGCCCTCTTTAATACCCATCACCAGGCTAACCCATCCCCACGCCCCCTCCCCTCTAGAACCCCCAGTTTGTTTTTCAGAGTCCATCGTCTCTCATGGTTCGTCTCCCCCTCCGGTTCCCCCCCTTCATTCTTCCCCTCCTACTATCTTCTTCTTCTTCTTCTTTTTTTTTTTAACATATAATGTATTATTTGCTTCAGAGGTACAGATCTGTGATTCAACAGTCTTGCACACTTCACAGCAAAGCAGAGATTTAAATTCAGCTCTATGTCATTCTGGAAACACAGTCCTTAGCTACCAAATTACCCTTCTTTTCAAGTATTTGAACATTAACTGCTCATATTCATAGTTCCCTGATAGGCCTAGAGTGTAGTATGTTTCTTCTAAAGCTCAGGTTTCTCAATACGGTAAATATGTATAGTATCTTCTCTATAATATCCCTGCCTGAGTTTAGGGAAACAAACCGAATTAAATAGAGAATGCTCTAAATTGAGATCCATTGTCTATGTGCCTCCAGAAAGGAATAGTAGTAATAGTTAGTACTGATTGTCCATATATAATATGGCTTAAATACTAGGCCAAGGACTTTCTGTACTTCATCTTGTTTAACCTTCACTCATGAGGGAGCCTATTTTATAAGAGGAAGAAATTGCAGCATGGAAAGCTTATCAATCAGCCTAGTCATACAGTTGGTTATTACTGTGAGTCAAGGTTCCAGACCCATACTGAGTCAAGGTTCCAGACCCATACTATGATTTCCTGCCTTAGTTGTAGCTGCATGTATATATTTTTGCATAGGAAAAAAATGGTGAGTTAAACAATCTGCTCCTTTTTGGAATATTTAGATGCTTGGGTAGGATTCAGGAGAGGAAAAATGTAATTTCTCAGCACATGGAGGGAATGAATGTTTTGTGCCTGAAATATCCTTTGGTAGCTCAAAGCAAATTCCAGATGGTTCCTGACTGGGCTATCACCTCATAATGTTTCAGTGTTAAATAAGTTTTCCTCGCTTCATTTGCCTGAGCCACCTTAAAATCCTGAGACAATTTCCGCCTCATCTATTTTCAACAGGTTGGTGTTGCTGCCCCCCCCCCCCATCTGCTCTATTGAAGTACAGCTGGTGTCTCAGATCTAGGTGGGCCCCTGAGTCATAAGAGTGGGTACTTAGCAACCAGATCAGATAAGCACAGGATGTTCTATCTTTAATTGTATGATTTATACTTTAATATGGCCTTCCATATCATTTGTTAACATTTTAGACTGTAAACTGGTCTCAAAACAGTTTAGATTAAGGAATAGACCAGGAGATCATTTCTAATCATGGTCTCACTGACAAGTATTATGGTCTGAAATTCACCCGAACATTTTACTGTGGTCTTCTTTTTCACCCTTCCTGGTACTAGAAGTGACTTTAGCTGCATAATAACAAATTTCAAAGGTTGACTGAATGTTTCCTTGGTCTTATTTTTCTCTTCATGTTGAGGGAAACAAAAAATGAGTTGTTGCTAGGAAAATACTAATAGTCACCAACTGGTTTCCTGACATTTGAGTGAGCTTAGAAGTCCATCAACAGTACATTATGAATCAAAGCTGGTTCAGATAATTTCACAGCCACATCAATCATTGACAATTTTTGACAAACTACAAAGCAGAAAAGACTCAATATTCTACAGTGTATCTTCCACTTTCCCACCTTGAGAATCAGACTTTCTGTTAGCTTAAATGCTATTGATGTGCACCTATAAGAAGAGAAACCCTGAGAAAATATGAATATACATCAAAACTGACTTATTGAAAAAAAGGTTGTGTTTCATAATCAATAGGTAGACTGGGCAATTTCCTATGTAGTATAATGTAAATGACACCATCAGAGATTCTTGTCCTGAATTCTTTTCCATGGTTTTGACCACAAAGTGTGCAATTTCCACATTTCCTATTGGATTAAAATATAGAAGGTATTTGTTAAAATGTAAATATCTGAGAGGAGTAGTACATGAAGTCATATAATGACAAATACCTATGGAGAGCAAGTTCTCAAGGGAAGGAGATTCAAGACTGGTAAAAGAATCAGGAGAGATATCTTGTAGGGAAGTGGAGATGGAGGAAGAAACAGAGGTTGGCCTGAAATCATTGGGCAAGTGCAGGTAAAGCCATGGGCTGTGTCAGAGTGGGAAATGAAGAGAGATGGACAACAGAGGGAGAGACAGGTAGAAGGTAAAAGTTTTGGTAAAACATTAGACAAACTGACAAATTCAATTTTTTGCCAAGAGTTGAGCTTGATTATTTTCGAATAGAGTTGTCAAGTTGACAATATTTATCAAGAAGCTTAAACTTATTTATGCCTTTGATTTATTAATTCCATTTTGAAGATTTGAGTCTGATATAATAATCCCAAATACAGAAAATACATATCATTGTTTATAATGCCAAAAACATGGCAGCCACCTAAATGTCCAACCATAAGTTAATCATTGAGTAAGCCATGTCTATCTACTCAATTAGATCTTGCTAATACTTTAAAAGTTATGTTTAAAAGAATATATAAAAAAAATGTTTATGATATAAAGTTGAGTTAAATAAGAAAAATACAAAATTGAATACATAGAGTGATTGTTATAATAGAAATGCATTAACATATTGATTGGGGCATATCAGAGTGAATGTATTTTCACGAAGGGGATTATAGGTGATTAACCTACCATACTCTTTCCATCAATTATTTCTTGTAACAATCTATATTTTCCAAATACTCTTTAATAAGTCAGTATTATTTTTGTGATGTAAATTATTTAAATATCAACATCACTATGATCCCAAGGCAAGACCCTAAGGTTGGCTAGGTATGTATTCCTTTCCTCTGAAAGCCTTAGCTTTAATCAATGACAGCAATCCCAGAGAAAAGACAGATCCCTTGGGTCAAAGATATAGGATTAATTCTTCTTCCCCAGCAGAGTCTCTAAACAAGATTAAAAATTTACCGCCAATGTATGGAAAAAAGAACACATTAAGATTGTTGTATCAGATCAACTAGTTGTGTTCTGTCTGTTGGATGAAAGATATAAATGTAGATTGCAATATCTTCAGAATAATTATTCAAAGTTTGCCTAAAAGTTAGCCAAAAAGATAGGCTCTTTCCTAAGGGTAATGTGGGGACACTTGAATCATCTGTCATCTTGAATAGTCCAATACCGACTGATCTTGATAGTAAGCAGATGAGCAGTTACTGCCACCATAATTGGATTTTGTTAGGATAGGAGACAGAAATAGAGATGGATCTATTTTCTTTCCTTAGAGATTTGACATTTTAGAAGATATCCCTGCCAGTGAGGAATTTGGTGAAGGCTGCTCTTTTATAGTGGAAATCTTAAAGAAAAACATGTTGCATGATGATTCATGGGAGGGGTGCCAGCCTATTTAAATGAGGACAGGGTATTATTTTAATGCTGTAAGGAGCCTAGGAGTATATCTGATATTTCAGAGGAAAGGTGTTTACGTTTGTAAATTAATTATTCTTTTCAATACTCAATGATTGGTAGGCCATCATGGAACTGAAGCAGCATGCAGAGGTTGGTAGACTTTGAAATTAGGCAGAGCTGGGTTTGGAACCCTTACCCACTGCCTTGAAAAACACATTCCACATCTTTGAGCCTCACTTTGTTTATCTATAAAAAGTACATAATAGTAATAATAACTAGCCACTATACCACTTTATATTCATTAACTCATTTAATTCATACATTGACTCCATGAGGAAAGTACCACTAGGAATACATAAGACCATGTAGAGGAGACAGCTGCCACATTTCATAGCACTTTTGGAGGGGGACAATACATCTGACCCTTTTCCCTTAATAAGATTCACGATCCTGGCCCACAATCTACTGACACAAGAATATTGAGTGATTTGTTAGAGCGGATAACTTTTGTTGTTTCTATCCATTTGGATGAATTTGAATAATTTTGGTTCTACTAAAAGCAGAGCATGAGACAAGGATTTGGATACAAGTAGTTTATTTGGGGAGTGAAATAATAAAGGGAAAGTTGAATTAATAAGTGAGACACTGCTTAGGGCATTTGGGGTTCAATCCTACCAGGGCCCTTCTGTGAGAACGTTTAAAAATATCTCCAAATCTATTTCTAGGGTGGGAGGTGGGTAGAGAATTTATGTCACTGCTTGGCGGTCACCCCTGGGCCATTGCCCGCCCCCCTCTGCTTCTGGTCTTCTGCATGCTTACTTTGACTGAGCAAGGCCCCACACCCAGAAGGGGACCAGGCCAGTGACCTAAGGGGTGAACATTCACAGGTTCTGCCATAGTTACATAAGAACCTAATGTAACAGTAAAACATCAAGTTTACTCTGGAAGGAAAGGGTTATCAAATTTCAGTAATTCTACATTTCCTTCATTTGAGTAGCTCAGATTTCTAAAAGTGTATGTCTTGCACAGACTCAGCAGAAATCACACCACATCTTTGGATTTACATGAGACATAGACACGCAGAGGGACCATTTAACAAATTATTCTAGCTGTTCAGAACAAACAATTAAACAAATAGAACCTGCTGCTTCTTGCACCCAGCTGTGCACTCCAGCCAAAGACACGGCTCTGACGTATTAGGCAAGAGTGTCATCAAGAAGAGAACAGTAGAGAAATGGTAGAAATGAAAGAGAAAGAAACCTACAGCTTAAGACCCCAAAGGCAAATGGAATTCAGGGACCTAGAAGGATCCAGAAAAACAGGCTCTCTTTTAATAACATAACTATCAAGAGACAAATTCACTCTCCAAGTAATGCAATGGCCCTAAGGCAATAAATATTTGGAAACAGGCGGGCGGACATGCTGAAAACAATGGTTCCTGGAGTCTAACAAACCCTGAGCTATATATGTCCCAGGGCTGATGTGAAAAATAATTTGCCAGGACTTTTTCCTGCAGGAGATTAAAAAATAATATCCATTACATTGGTCTTCTAGCAGACTGGACATTAAGGGCAGATGCAGTGTTGGGGATTAAGAAGTAGTTAATAAGACAACTAAGGGAGAGATGTAGGTCCTGGGGTATGAATTGACAGTGCAATTCATTCACTGGCTCTACATAAAATAATGATACCAGTCTTGCTTTTATTTATTTTTTAAATTTTAATTATTTATTTGACAGAGAGAGAGCACAAGCAGAGGGAGCAGCAGAGGGAGAGGGAGAAGCAGACTCCCTGCTGGCAAGGAGCCTGATCCCAGGATGCGGGGATCTATCCCAGGACTCCGGGATCATGACTTGAGCCAAAGGCAGACACTTAACCAACCGAGCCACCCAGGAGCCTCTCAGCCTTGCTTTTAATAAGCCCATGTTCTAGTAGGGAAGACAGGTGTGCTAGTGGAAATTTGAATCTCCTCTGATAAATGGCACACTACATTGAAAAAGAGGGTACTTTGGTATGATGGAGGAACAATTAATTAGTGCCATAGAAGGTCTGAGAAAGCACCCTCTTGTTGCTAATGCCTTATCAGAGATGAGAAGGAGATTCAGCATCAATATTTAATCTGGGATATGGGATGGATGGAAGCTTGGGAAGATAAAGGGTATGAAATACATGGAGCTGGATAAAATATTTCATTCCTACAGGAAAGGCAAGGACAAGGCACGGTAGAGCCCTGTTGGAAGTAGAACAACAGCACAGTGGCAAACAAAGTTAAACAGGCTAATATGTGCTATCATGTCCCATGGATATAAAATGAGCCTGCTGTTTAATAAAATTTTTCTTTCTTTTAAGATTTTGTGTATTTATTTGAGAGAGAGAGAGAGAGCACGAGCAGAAGGGAGAGGCAGAGGGAAAGGGAGAAGTAGGTTCCTCGCTGAGCAGGGGGCCCAACGTAGGGCTTCATCCCAGGACCCTGGGATTATGACCTGAGCCAAAGGCAGATGCTCAACCGACTGAGGCACCCAGGCGCCCCTAAAATTTCTTTATTCAAATATCTAATGGTATGTTTCAAAAAAATTTTGAACATTTTCCAGGGAAGAAAGTTGTTGGTTGTACTCATTATTTTTTTTATATTTAATAAATTCATGAAGGCTGCAAGCTTTGGGAATACTCTGTAGGAACCCCTCTGTGACCTAGGGATGTGGACTCAAGACAAAAAGGGACATTTGTGAGGAACATCCTTCTCTATCTTCAGTGAGCCTGTCATGTAAGTGTGTGTGTTCAGCTTCTGGAGAGACTTATCAATCTCTCTTTCATTGAAAAACTGCTCTCCTCTCCAAAGGACACTCCACTCCCAGGACAACAAACTTGTCTTTGTTTAGCCAAACCCACTTTCCCTAATCAGGGAGATGTAAGGAAAGCTGAATATAGGAGGAGGGACACATTGGTGCACACTTTAATCAAATGCATGATCTACTGGGTATTAGGGTGTATTCCAATCAACTGGTTGGAGTATCAGGACTGTTTCTTTGACAAAGACCAGGGAGTATAAAAGAACCAGGAAACAGCCTGGCTTCAGCTTGAGTGCATTCTGGTGCTATCAGACCATTATATGGGGCAAACACAATTATACCTAAACTTCTGTGGGTTTCTGGGTGGAGGTGTGAAACTTCCAGCCCCCACTTTTTCCTTGGCATTGAAATTCAGAGTGGCCCAAGGAACTGGCTGTTCATTAGAAAGAGCTGAGATTGGACTCGAACAGGGAGAGGGCTGACAATATTAACTTAAGGATAGCATAGAACTAACTTGATAACCTCCATCTTACAGTAATTTCCCCCAAGTCAACTCAAACCTGTATTTTGGCTGCACTTTATTATTCAATATTGTGGTCTGGAATGCCCTAAATGTGGATTTGGAGGAAAAAAATGCTTGTAAAAATATAATTGTTTAAAATTTGTTTAAATATGAAAAAATATCAATAATGGGTAAAGCCAACTACTTACTTCTTTGGAAAGTGTTCCAAAAAATTGAAATGTACTCTTAGTGGCTAGAATAAAGGAATTTTATTATTAAAATGATAGAAGATGTATAAAGAGACACTAAGCAAGCTTGGGGAAAAACACAAACCTAGCTGAACTCATTTGGAGACACCCTGTAGATGGAGAAGGAGGCCAAAAAACTCTTCAAATGTGCTTCAAAATTCAGTATGTATATGAACGCCTGGACATCTTGGTAAATTCAGGTGGTGATTCAGTAGGTCATGGGTAAGGCTCGAGAACCTGTATTTCTAATGTGGTAGATTTCTAACACTTCCAACTGGCTGATGTTGTTGGTAGAGGGGCCACACTTTGAGTAACAAGGATCTAAGGTGAGAGCTGGTTTCTGCCTCTTCACTAGGGACTTTCACTTGCTGTGTCACTCAGAATGTGACTTTGTGCAGATTTGTCTGTTAAAGATAAAGAACTTTGACATCATTTGGCTAATAAGAATTTCTGCAAAAAAATCAATAGAAGAAAGTGCGAGGGACTTGGCATGTCTAAGATCTGGGATTGATTCCAAGCTCTACACTATTGTGTGACCCTGAATGAGTCATTTGACCTTGCTAAGATTCATTTTCCTCAGTTGTGAGATCTATTCCTACAATCTCTGTCTTCCTACACCTGGGGATAGTTTAAAAGTTCAAATGATAGTGGCTAATATTAATTGCTTAGTATTTGTCAGTAACTGTGATAAACCCTTTAAATATATTAATTCACTTAATCCTCACAACAAACCAATGAAGTTAAAACCATTATTGGAGCCACCCTCAGGGTGTGTGGGACCCTTGTAAGTATTCACAATTTGATTTTTTAAATGTATTACAAAGTTCACAAAGAATGTAGTCGAAGATTCAGAAAAAGGAGTAAAGAATAGGAACTCGGAAAAATAAAAAGAAAGAATAGAAACTTGGGTATTGTTGATTGCCAAATCAGAGCACATGGAGGTTCTTTATGCTGTCTAGGCAATCTCTCTTCCCGCTCAGCTACAGGAATCCTCTCTTCAGGTCCTTTATTGTTAGATGTGCCACTCCGGCATTTTAACATCTCCCACCAGCAATGCCATCTGTATTAATTTTCCATGCTGCATAAAAAGTTACCTCAAACTTAACCACTTAAAACAATACCTATTTATGAGGTCACAGTTCTTGAGGTCAGAAGTTTAGACAATGCATGGTTGAGCTCTGTGCTCAGGTCCCACACCCTGCAATCAGAGTGGTAGCTGCACTGTATTCCTTTCTGGAGGATATGGGGACAAATCTGCTTCTATGCTCCTGTTGTGAGGGTCACCCAAAAAGAGTATTCCTTGTAGCTCCTGGACTGAGGCCCTCATTTCCATGCTGCTGGCTGTCAGTCAGGGGCTGCTCTTGCCTCCTAGTGGCCACCCATTCCTCACCATATGGCTCCTTTTAAGTCCTTTTGAATGATTGATTGATCGATTGATTGCCAAGAAGAGTCAAGTCACTTTTAAGAATTCACCTAACTTAGGTCTGGCTCATAGAGGATAATCTCCCTTTTTAAAAGTCAACTCCACCATATAGCATCTCCTTTTCACAAGAGCAAATTAATCATATTCACAGTCCCAGTGATTATGCAGTGTGCACACCAAGGGGCAAAAATTGGGGTGGAAGCAGTTAAAATTTTGTCTATATCATCATGGTTCTGTGGGACTGTTTGTATTAAACAATATAGATCATCTTGCCTTTACATTTCCATAATGTCATTTATTTAATTCTGGTGTATCTTTATTTATTACACTGCATTATCCATGTGCTACCCAAGAAGAGTTACTTCCAATGGTACTCTCAAAAGTTCTTTGCTGACCATAAATATGCAAATACAAGCTTTGCTCATAGTATGTGGGGAAAAAATGTGAATGACAGTTCATTCTCTGGATATGTTCAATTTATCATTCCAATTTATGTAGAATAAATGTAGAAAATGCATCTTTCAACCATGTCTCCTATTGAAGCCTTTATCTTGCAATCAGTGTATTCCTAGAATGTGAACTCTTTTAGTGTTGACTGCATCTCTGCTATGTATCTATTATGGAGAAAAAACTATAAACTATGACTTAAGACTGACAAGGAGGACATGACACCACATTGGTTGAAGGCAAGAAAAGACATTGATTGGTAGGATCCATTGGCATTACAGAGGACTTGCATTAAAAGCCTTCAAAAGAGATAGTTATGGCTACCCCCAAAAGCCAGTTTGATATGTGATGTGAAGATTGTAGAGAGAATAAAGTGGTTGCCCAGGGTGCCATCAGTGGGGACACTCAGAGTTAAAAAATACCTGGCACCCTTAGGTGCCATAGACCCTTAGGTGCTATAGACCAAAGATGGTATGATTGAAACACAAATAGGCAAGAACTGATGAATGAACCCCCATACAGAGATTAAAACCAAAGCTTGAGGGGCGCCTGAGTGGTTCCGTTGAGTGTCTGACTCTTGGTTTTGGCTCAGGTCATGATCTTGGGAATGTGGGATCAAGCCCCACCTAGGGCTCTGTGCTCAGACAGGAGTCTACTTGAGATTCTTTCCCTCTGCCCCTCCCCTGACCCATGTGTGTGCATGCATGCACTCTCTCTCTCTCAAATAAATAAATAAATCTTAAAAAAACCCAAACCAAACCAAACAACAACAAAACGAAAGAAAGCTTGACAGTGAACCATCCATAGCTTAGTGTCCTTACCTTATCTTTTGTTGGATATGAGTGAGAGTCACCCTAAATGACCATGCCAGCATCATTCCGGTGATCCAATCAAAAGAAAATACAGCTTTAGTCAGTGAGAATAATCTACAGGCCAGGCTGCCTTCTGGAACTGGAGGCCCAGATGCCCCCACTGTTGAATTCTTAGAGTTTCTCAAGGTATCTGGTCAGCCCTATATGCATGGCAGTTCCCTGGTAGGGACAAATGGAGTCTGCAGGGTATATGGGTCCTGGTCTAGATTTGGGATTCTCTGCCTGATAGCACTGTCAGCCCTGGCCAGTTCTAAGCACTGAAGGTATACTCAGAAAATTTTAAAGAACTCACTGGAAAGTGCCTTTCCGTTCCCACCCTACGCAATGCAGAGCACGCAGCAGAGGTTTTACTTGTCTATAACAATAGTACTGCTTATTATCATTCTTGTTTTATAGATGAGAATACCAAAGTATGGAGAAATTAAGTAATTTTCCCAAAGTTAAATTGCTATTAAGTATCAGGATGTAAAATCAGAGAATCTGATGTCACAGCACGTACTCATAACCAATTTGCTATGTGACCTCTGAAATACTGTAGTGCGTGTGAAATCATTTTGTGTGAATGAAAGATGTATTTCTCTACTTTTTAAAAAAAAAAGCTTTTATTTATTTATTTATTTGACACAGAGAGAGCGAGAGAGAGAGAGAGAGAGAGTGTGTGTGTGTGTGTGCGAGCAAGCACAAGCAGGGAAAATGGCAGGCAGGGGAGAAGCAGGCTCCCCGCTGAGCAAGGAGCCAGATGTGGGGTTTGATTCCAGAACCCTGGGATCATGCCCTGAGCAGAAGGCAGCTGCTTAACCGACTGAGCCACCCAGGAGCCCCTCTCTACTTTTCATAAAGTATAAAGTGTCCTGAAAAATGCATTCCAGCTTTAAATATAAAATGCTGTGAAGGCTAATTATTAAATAATAAAAAATTATGATCATCACAGGTCATTTAATCAATTAAAAAATAAAAACTGCAGGAATTATATAAGGAGGAATATGCAGTTGGAAGAGAGTCCTTGCATCAAAAACATGAGCTCTGAGGCAAGGCAGGATACTCTGTTTTACCTATGGCTGAGCTCTTAAGATGATTTACAATAAGACTGAAGTCTGCTTAGTACATGGTTAGTGAAGAGCTATAGAGCAACTAGACATTGGTAGTATTCTACCTGTGGAGAGAGAGGGAGAGGGAGAATATGTTAGAAAACCCATTATAGAGAAAACATCGAAGGTAAAGATGGCCTGAACTCAATATCAGACCAACTATACTCATTGATCAAGGGATAGTTTCCAGAGAGCTGGTGCACGTATGAAGTTTCAGAGTAGCAGCAACAGATTTCTCTTAACATTAGATACCTCATTTTTATACTTAGAAGAGCTACTGGAGGAGGAGTTACAGTTCCAATAATGGCAGAAAGCTTGTATCAAACTAAATGTCACATGGGTAAAAATTATCAGCAAAAAATATAAAAGAATATTTCTATAAAGGTACTGGAAAGTAATCAGTGTAGGCAAAATTGAAGGGAATATAAGCATTAAAAGAAGGGAAATGCATGAGGTAAGTTTTATATTTGTAATACTTTCCTATGAAGGCTCTGTTCGGTATACATAATGTGGGGTAGCTAGAATTCATGAAAAAAGTATAGTCTTTTTGACTTAGGTATCAGGGAACAAAGTTTAAGCTGTTAAAACACTCATGAAAGAAATTGAAGAAGACACAAAAAGATGGAAGAATATTCCATGCTCATGGATCGGAAGAATAAACGTTGTAAAATGTCTATGCTACCCAGAGCAATCTACACCTTCAATGCCATCCTGATCAAAATTCCAATGACATTTTTCGAAGTGCTGGAACAAACAATCCTAAAATTTGTATGGAATCAGAAAAGACCCCGAATCGCCAAGGAAATGTTGAAAAAGAAAAACAAAGCTGGGGCACCACATTGCCTGATTTCAAGCTATATTACAAAGCTGTGATCACCAAGACAGCATGGTACTGGCACAAAAGACATATAAACCAATGGAACAGAATAGAGAGCCCAGATATGGAACCTCAACTGTATGGTCAAATAATCTTTGACAAAGCAGGAAAAAACATGCAATGGAAAAAAGACAGTCTCTTCAATAAATGGTGCTGGGAAAATTGGACTGCCACATGCAGAAGAATGAAACTCGACCATTCTCTAACACCATACACAAAGATAAACTCAAAGTGGATGAAAGACCTCAATGTGAGACAGGAATCCATCAAAATCCTAGAGAAGAACATAGGCAGTAAACTTTTTGACATCACCCACAGCAACTTCTTTCAAGATACAGCTCCAAAAGCTAGTGAAACAAAAGCAAAAATGAACTTTTGGGACTTCATCAAGATAAAAAGCTTCTGCACAGCAAAGGAAACAGTCAACAAAACTTAGAAAGCAACCCACAGAATGGGAGAAGATATTTGCAAATGACACTACAGATAAAGGGCTGGTATCCAAGATCTATAAAGAACTTCTCAAACTCAACACCCAAAAAACAAATAATCAAGTCAAAAAATGGGCAGAAGATATGAAAAGACACTTCTCTGAAGAAGACATACAAATGGCTAACAGACACATGAAAAAATGTTCATCATCATTAGCCATCAGGGAAATTCAAATCAAAACCACGTTGAGACACCACCTTACACCAGTTAGAATGACAAAAATGGACAGGGAAAGAAACAACAAATGTTGGAAAGGTTGTGGAGAAAGGGGAACCCTTTTACACTGTTGGTGGGAATGCAAGCTGGTACAGCCACTTTGGAAAACAGTGTGGAGGTTCCTCAAAAATTTAAAAATAGAGCTACCCTATGACCCAGCAATTGCACTACTGGGTATTTACCCCAAAGACACAGATGTAGTGAAAAGAAGGGCCATATGCACCCTAATGTTCATAGCAGCAATGTCTGCAATAGCCAAACTGTAGAAAGAGCTGAGATGCCCTTCAACAGATGAATGGATAAAGAAGATATGGTCCATATATACAATGGAATGTTACTCAGCCATCAGAAAGGATGAATACCCAACTTTTACATCAACATAGATGGGACTGGAGGAGATTATGCTAAGTGAAATAAGTCAAACAGAGTAAGTCAATTATCATATGGTTTCACTTATTTGTGGAACATAAGGAATAGCATGGAGGACATTAAGAGAAGGAAAGGAAAAATGAAGGGAGAGAAATCGGAGGGAGAGATGAACCATGAGAGACTACGGACTCTGAGAAACAAACAGGGTTTTAGAGGGGAGGGGGAGGGGGGATTGGTTAGCCCGGTGATGGGTATTAAGGAGGGCACGTACTGCATGGAGCACTGGGTGTTATACGAAAACAAT
This sequence comes from Halichoerus grypus, assembly GCF_964656455.1. Classification (NCBI taxonomy): domain Eukaryota; kingdom Metazoa; phylum Chordata; class Mammalia; order Carnivora; family Phocidae; genus Halichoerus; species Halichoerus grypus. The sequence continues at coordinate 179,432,388 of NC_135715.1, read as the reverse complement.
GGATCATGGATCACCACATCAAAAACTAATGATGTATTGTATGGTGACTAACATAACATAATAAAATTTAAAAAAAAAAAGACTAGAAATTGGTGAAGCCACAGATATGCATATAAACTTTTCTCAAATATTTGTCTGCCCCAATAAGTATTAATGTCCAGAGGAGAATTCAAGGAGCACAGCAAAAAGTAAAAATTAGATGGCTTAAAAAGCTAAGTAGAAATTTCAGCTGTTGTCCACTACCTGGGTTATCTAGATTACAGTCTGAATGCGCACAAAGAGAGGGTCTTAGGAGTAAATATTAGTTCCCAGATCTGAATTTAAGGGGAAGATTAAAACAGACCTGCATTAGCAAAGTGTAAAATCAAGCTTCCACAAGTCCAAGGTAGTCAGGCTAAATATAATCAAAACTATACTTACGCAAATCAAAAGCAAGTAGCTGAAAACAAGAGCTAAAAAAAAAATCTTGAAAATATTTATAGAATGAAAAGCACATCCCAAACTGGAGAACAATGATAAGAATATGGCTAATATCTCATCATAAACAGTAATAGCCAGAAGATAACTGAGCAACAGGTGCTCAATAACAAGAAAATGGTATCAGCCCAGAGTTTAATATCCAGCAAAGTTATCCTTCAGAAATGAATATCAATAAAGACATTTTTGGATATAGTGAAGCTGAAAGAATTAACTATCAACACACAGGTATATAACACAAGAAATGATTTTAAAAAAATTCTTTAGGCTGAATGTAAGTAACACCAAATGGAACCTCAGATGTGCAGAAAGAAATGAAGAGCACAATAAATCATTTGTATGTGGAAAAATCAAATATGATTCTTTTCTTTTTTTAAAAGATTTTATTTATTTATTTGAGAGAGAAAGCATGAGTGGTGGGGGAGGGGCAGAGAGAGAGGGAGAAGCAGACTCCCCACTGAGCTGGGAGCCCAATGCGGGCCTCTATCCCAGGACCCTGGGATCATGACCTGAGCTAAAAGCAGATGCTTAACTGACTGAGCCACCCATGTGCCCAAAGAATATTTTTCTTTTTAAAATTTTCAAGAAGAAACTCAGCGTTTATTGCAAGAATTATAACATCATGTTTGAGGTTTTTAACAAAGGTTGATATAAAATATATGACAATTACAGCTTAAATTGTGGGAGAGTAAGTGGAATTAATTGTACTGCTACATGGTTTTTGTATTTTATGTGAGGTGCCACAATATTAATTCTAAGTAGAGTATGATAAATTATGGACACATATTTTAATCCCTGGAGCAAGTGTTAAATAAACAAAGTTATTGTTAAAGCCCCAACAGAAAAATTTAAATGAAATACTAAAAAATATACAATTAATTAAGAAGACAGTAGTAAAAGAGTAATAAAAGTAAAAAATCAGGTTGGACCAATAGAAAACAAAAAGTGTCATGTTAGATTTTGATCCAACATAATCAAAACTCTCATTAAATAGTTGTATTCTAATCATTCCACTTAAAATGCAGAGTGGCAGACTAAATAAAAAAGCAAGATCCAATATATACTATCTCCAAAAAATGCACTTTAAATATAAGGACACAGGTTAAAACTAAACAGGTAAAAATTAATATTTCCTGTAAAGAATAGTCATAGAAAAGTTGGAATGGTTATCAAACAAAGTAGACCGTAAATCAAGGAATTTTGTCAGAAATAGAATTTCAATGATAAATGGTTCATTTACCAAGAACACACAACACAATAATCCTAAATGTGTGTGTTCTACCACAGAGTTGCAAAGACAAAAAGAGAAAATGACAAAACTAGGGAGAGAAATAAATCCATGATTGCTGGAGATTTTCACTATTCCTCTTTCTTGTAAATGACAAAGTAGGAAAAAACATCAGCAAGAATATAGAAAGAACTTTGGTTTTTGACTTTAATGGAGGAACTGGAACAGAACTTGCATCCACCTTAACAACTAGAAAACTGTACACAAAATATCAAACAAATTTTGAATTCGAACAAAAGGTAGCACAGGCCTGGGATCACTGAGAGAAGGACAGTCAATGTGATGAGACTTAGAATCATGTGGCTTTGTGCCTGGAGAGGCTTTCTGAATCGGCCTGTGAGGTGGGTTAACTGGAACATTACAATGGTCTCACAGAAGAAACGAGCAGAGCGGGTAGGAATTTGTGGGACAGAGTCCCAAAAGGAAGAAAGCCACAGAGAGAGACAGCTCTAGAAATCTGCATAGGGTTTTCCTCAAATCTGCTGCTAAATACTAAGCCACTTGGGCAAAGGATGAAATACCCTGAAGACAAGCAAAGAACAAGCGGAGAGCTCTAAGCTAAACAATTTCTAAAGCTCTCTCTCACCTAGGAGGCATTGAGTTGTGACTAGCAAGAGCGAGGCGTCCCACTGATCACTTGGGGCACTCAGTGGAGACACCACCAGAGCATCAGTACCATGATCATACTCGCCCCCAAATAAAGGCTTATCTAGAACCCACCTTATAAAATCAAGGCTTGAAACAATCAAGCTAATAGGCAAAAAACATAATTGCTGGCAAGTACAAAGTTCAATGCTCTTTTAAAAATGCAATCATAATCCAGACACTCAACAATGTAAAATCACAATGTTTAGGATCCTGTAAAAAAAAAAAAAATCTAGAAATACCAAAAATCAGGTCATTATGACCTATTACCAGGAGAAAAATTAGTCAATAGCTACAAACCTAGAAATAAGGTAGTTAGTAGAATTATAAGACAAAGATTTTAAATGGTTGTTTAAATATGCTCAGAGTCACAGAAAAACCTGATGATAATGAAAAGAAATGGAGGGTGAAAAAAGCATATAGAAATTCTAAAGATGAAAAGTACATTATCTGAAACATAAAATTCACAATATTAAAAGCTTTGACTAAACTCAACATTCCTGATAACATTTCTCAGCAAATTAGCAATAAAAGGTACCTTCCTCAATCTGTCTATGAAAAGCTTATAGCTAACATCAGACTTAATGGCGAAGGACCAAATACTTTCCCCATTAAGACTGAAACAGGGCAAGGATGTTGATTGTCCCCACTTTTATTCAACATTACATTGGACATCATAGCATATGAAATAAATATATCTGTGACTTACTCTTGCACTGCAGCTCCAACTAGTTCATAGTAAATACCAAAAAGTAATAGAATGTTCCATCTAGACACAGAAGATTGTGAATTCCAGTCCTCTCCAATAGATGAGGGATCTAGGATGCGCCTTACAGACCCAAGGAAACATAGATCATACATGTTAGGAAGATAATGTTTTAAACCATATTTCAGTGTTCTTTTTTTTTTTTTTTTTTGTATTAGTGTCAGTGTGACCTTCTCCTGCTCCATCCCCATTCTTTCAGAGGCATCCATTTGTCCTGGGAGGATTAGGATCATTAAAGCATAGATACAAAGAGAAAGAGGAGGCATTCAGCTCTTGCATACAAAGTAGAATTTTTAAGTCTGCAACAATCAAATTGTCTTAGAACCCAGGCTTCACAGAAAGTATTTTTAAATTCCTTTGGATATTATTAACATATTAGGAGCTAGGCTTGACAGAGTAGATCACAGGATTTCTTCCATAGTGTAGAGAAAAGATTGATTCTGCCATTAAGACTGCACTGTGAGACCTGTTGTCCCAAGAAGATGAATGGTGATCGGTGATATACTTAAGTACCGTCCATGACAGAAGGGGAGATGAGATGAAAACCTGCCTTTATGTGATGGTGAAGTGTGGGAAGGAGAAGGAGACAGTGAGAGATGAATTTGCTTTTGCTACATAACAAGCCACCTAAAATTTACTGTCTTAAAACAACAATAATTTAATTAGTTCATGATTCTGCAGGTCATCAAATTTGATTGAGCCCAACTAGGTCATTCTGGTCCTGGCTGGGCTCACTCTTAAGTTTGTGACTGGATAGTAGGTTGACTAGCTGGTCTAAGATGGCCTGAGATGGGCCAGCTTGTCTCTCTTTTCCAATGTCTCCCCTCCTCCAGCCAGATAACCTTGGCTTGTTCATATGGTGGTGACAGTGTACCAAGAAAAAGGATGGAGGCACATAAGATCCTTTGCAGCCTACAGTCAGAAATGACATGGCCTCACTTCTGCTGCATTTCATTGGTCAAAGCAAATCACAAGGCCAGCCCAGGTTCATAGAGTAGAGAAAGAGACCCACCTCTTCATGGGAAAGACTTCAAAGTCATATTACAAAGGAGCACGAAGGGGAATAATAGTGCCCATTTTTATAAACAATTTCCCACAAGGTTTATGTTCCCCTATACCACCCTGTGCCTCTTCCTCCTGCTGTTGAAGGATGTGTTTGAATATGATGAAAAGGAAAATAAAAATCATAGAGCCTAGGGGCACCTGGGTGGCTCAGTCGTTAAGCGTCTGCCTTCAGCTCGGGTCATGATCCCAGGGTCCTGGGATCAAGCCCCATGTCGGGCTCCTTGCTCAGCGGGAGGCCTGCTTCTCCCTCTCCCACTCCCCATGCTTGTGTTCCCTCTCTCGCTGTGTCTCTCTTTGTCAAATAAATAAAATCTTAAAAAAAAAAAATCATAGAGCCTAGTCCTGATTCATGTTTGCATCTCTAAGAGGAGACCTCAGTGCTGACTTAGGGAGAGTACAGGACAATAAGATTAGCAGCATGAGCTGCTGAGTCAGAGGGATGTTCTGGGTCTAACCCCCTGAATTCTCTCTTGATTCCTTGGTGACAGTAGTGGAAGGTATCCAAGAGTGTAGTTGCCCTTTGGAAGGATACAGAAGACAGCTGATGGTGCTAGACAGTTCATTGTGCTGGCGTCAAAGTGAGTCTGGGCCAAAGACGGCAGGAAGATCAGCAAAGCCAGGAATCAAGTGAGCATCACAACCAGACCTCACCAGCAAGAATCCAGATGGGCTGACCAGCAGAGAGACCAGAGTAATTGACCACAAGCCCTTAGGCTGCAGAGTTTAGCAGCCAATTCCAGAAGGATGAGCAGTGACCAGTAGACTTGGGAAGACTCTTTTGCTACTGAGAAGCTCTGGTTTGACTGTGTGCCCTCAAAATTCATATGTTGACATCCTAACTGCGCCCCCCCCCCCCCCGCAGGTGATGGTATTAGAAGGTGGGGCCTTTGGGAAGTGATTAGGTCATGAGGGTGGAGCCCTCATGAATGAGATTAGTACCTTTATAAAAGAAGCCTTAAGAAAGTTCCCTTGCCCCTTCTCTGATGTGAGATTATAGAGGGCTCCGTCAGAGAAGGACACGGCGGACTCCCTATTCATACATCTTCAGGGGAGTGGGAAGGAAGATCTATCATTTACCTAAAAGTGGCTGTTTAAACCAGAAGAGACTCAGGTTTTGTTCCGTTTAAATTTCTTTCTTGCCCCATTCAGAGGAAGCTACAGAGGAAGACTAAATTAAAAAAAAAAATTAAATTATGTTTTCTTTGTGTAACTACTTTATCTAACAACCTAACTGGGTGAGGTACAATTGTGACAAGTTTTGATTTGTCTCCACTCACTAACTTCAACCACATTTGGGTGAATCAACCTTTCAGGGAGAACTTATAGAATTTTTGTTGCTTGCAATTAATAACAAGTCTAATTAAAATAACTTCAGGGTCTGGAGGTGGCAAAGATTTTTTAAATGGGACATAAAACATATCAACCATAAAAAATATTAATAAATTGGACTCTTAAAATTAAGAACTTGATCAAGTTTGTTAAAAGATATTATTTAAAAAAGGGAAAAAGTAATGGACAGGGGGGAGAAGATATTTACTATATGCAGTGGGATTGATATGGATTCATAGCTGAATATATAAAGAACTCATCTGAATAGATAAGAGCAAGAAAACTCAATTAAAAATGCACAAAAGATTAAACAGACCCTTCACAAAAGAGGATATGTAATTGGCCAATAAACATATGCAAAGTTGCTTAATTTCCTTATTTATCAGGAAAATGCAAATTAAAACTACCCTGAAATATTTTTACCAACCCAGTAGAATAACTAAATAAAATAGAGACTACCAAGTGTAAAATGAAGATGTGGAGGAACAAGAATGATCACATACTGCTCTTTAGAAAACTCAGATGACTTATCCCCAAGCCAAAGATATGACCCAAACATCCTAGTCCAGCGTACATATCCACTGCAAAAGTAAACATGTTTTCACCCAAACATATATACTAAAATATATATTGAAGCACTATTTTAGGTATCTCCAAACTGGAAGTTATTCATGTGCCCATAAACAATAAAATTGATAAACTGTGGCATATTCACACAACAGAATACTTCATAGTAATGACAGTTAATGACCTAACAATATTTGTAAAAATATTAATGATTCTCACACACATAATACTGAGTGGAAAAAGCCAGACCCTAAATAAACTGTATGATTCCATTTGTATAAAGTACAAAAATAGTAAAACTAATCTATGTTGTTTGATGTCACAATATTGGTTACTTTTTGGAGAGCAAACTACGAGACTAGAAGGGAGGAAGGGGGTATCTTGGAGCTGAGAATACTCTGTTTCTGACCTGGAAGTTGGTAACACCACTGTGTTCAGTTTGTGAAAATTCAGCAATCTATACACGTAAATGAACTTTTTAGTAGCTTTATTATATTTTAGCAAAAGCTTTTTAAAAGTCTGGTCTAGACCAATTGAAAACTGCCATCTCATACCTCCTCATCCTTTCTCCGTCCCAGCTTCTATTAACCTGAGCTTAGAAGATCCTGAATAGAAATGGAGATGTGGTCCACTTTCTCAAGGTACCTGTGCCTCCCTTTCCAGTTCTAACTCTTCTGGAATTAGGGTGAGGGAAGATGAGATGGAAGAGAAACAGACACTTTTCCCCCTTAACTGACCATCTGACTGCACTATTGTTGAGAGCCATTGCTTTCTGGCCAATGTATCTTCCCTGATATCCTTGCTGCAGTAGGCAAAATACTGGCTCTTATGGACACACGTGTGTATCAATTTGGAGGTGCTGAGTCTGTGGGGTTTCCCAAAGCTCAAATTCCCTGGCACAGGAGATCTAGCTGTGATGAGCCTCTTTTCCCTTCCTGGAGGGTTCTCGACTTGCAGACAGATTTTTCAAACCTGGTTACCTCTTGCAGTTCTGCTTAACCCACAGAAAGTAAGCATCCTGTCCATTCCAAATCATAGAGTGCAGGCTGTTCCCCTCTCTAGCTTACTATTCATCTCCAGTGAATCTCCTCCCCTGGTAGCTTAGATTAGATCAGAGTTGTCTAAGCTTATGTCCAATTTGGAAATGATGCCACCCTGTCTCATAGGCACTCCATATTTTGATGAATGGTTTTCTGGAACCCTTCTGGGGTAGACAGAATAATACCTCCCAACCTCCCAACCCCCAAATTCATCTGTGTTCTAATTCATAGCACCTGTGAATATTACATTACATTATAAGGCAAGCGGATTAAAATTGTGGATGGATTTATGGTTGTTAACTAGCTGATCTTTAAGGTAAGGAGATTGTTCTAGATTATCTAGGTGGGTCCAATGTAATCACAAGGGTCCTTAAATGGGGAAGAGAGAGGTAGGCAATCACTGTTAGAGTGATGTCATGCTAGAAAAACTTGATTGGCCATTGCTGGCTTTAAAGCTAGAAGGGCCCACAAACCAAAGAATGCAGGCAGCCTCTACAAGTTAGAAAAGGCAAGGAAGCAGATTTTCCCTGTAGCCTCCAGAAAGGAATGCAGGCCTGCCAACGACCTGATCTCAGCCCAGTGAGATGCACTGCAGACTTCTGACTTCCAGAACTGTAAGATAATACATTCGTGTTGCTTTAAATCACTAGGTTTGTGGTTGGTTGTTACAGCAGCGAAGGAAACTAATGTACCACCTCTCTTAGCTTGGAGGGAGGGCAGAGATCATCCCCTCCACAAAGCTGTGGACTTCTCCCTAAGCAGGGTCAAGGCTTAGGATTCCAATCATGTTTTTCTCTTCCTCGATCCCACCCCCAAATTTCCTCTCCTTTTATCTCCTGAAGGGAATAGAGAGAAAGAAAGTATCAGACCACGGTTGGGGGCAGCAGAGTCCCTTTGGCTACATTTTGGTAAAGGGGAGGGTATCTGGTGCTTGTTATTTACAGGTCTTTTTAGGATGCCTTACTTCCAGCCTCTCGAGCCTCACTTTGTCCCTCAGTTTCTAATTCCGAGGCAACAGGGTACGTCTACAACATGCTGTCAGATTTGCATCCCTGAGTGGTGGGTTGCACATTACAATTTCTGACTATATACCACATACATAATCTACACTGCAGAGGCACAGATTCAAAGCAGCTCTTCCCTGACATTAATAATTTATTTTTATATTTTAGTGATATGTGTACATAGTTTAAAAAGTCTAATACTATTATGAGGCTGATCATTTGAAATAGGTATACCTTGCCTATTTCCTAAAAAGACTCATTCAGTATCCATCCTGGTTGGTATGTACCTGATAGCTGGGCAGGGCAGGGGGCTGGGTGTCTGGCTTTTAGGAATTCAGATTTTTACTCATTACCCTGTTTTCAGCCCAGGGACCCATTACTCCCTCAGCTTGTTCTTCCAGGAGAGGTACCTAACTCAGTGTCTGGGGTGTAAATTGGGGGATGTGAATGCTTAATCCACCACCACACTCTGTTTTCGGGTCCACTCCATATCCCAGACTTCATTTGGAAGATTTTAGTCCCTTCAATCATTGTGCCTTTGAGGATTCTAGCATGAATCAGCCTGCCTATTGTTGTCATTCCCTCCTCCCCGCAATAGACAGTTTGATTTTAGCATTTCTGCTCTGCTAAATCAGTTATGACTCATCTATCTATTTTCCAACCTTCAAAATTCTGTTGACAATCTGGCCTGCTGTCATCCTTCTCTTGCTCTCTTGTCTTGTATAAAGGCTCAAGATTGTCTATCTTATATTCCTTTATCGTTATTGGAAGGGGTTCTGGGGTGGAGCAGAGATAAGCATATGGGATCTGTCTATTTTATGCATCTGTCAATTTCCTTTCTTTGTTTCCTTAAATCCTTAAGTTGTATATGAATATTACCTCCAGGAAACAGTACAAAATAACAATTCTACTTCCTTGGATAAAAACAAAGCATTTCTCCTGTTTGAACTCGTCCCAAAATGCCCGTAATCTAATGTGATTCGATAGATCTGTAAAGCTTGTGCGCTTCCAGTAGCGATTTAGATAAAAGTGGTAAGTGTGGCCTCCACTGGGGTCAGTTTATAGCACCTGGTTGCCATGGTCACAGTTCTATAAAATGGAGTAAATAATGAAATACTGTATCCTCCTCCTCCGCACCAGACATTTATAGTATTCAAATATTTACAGATACAATAGACTTACTGAGTTTTCAAAAATATCAAAATGGGTCTGTTTTCTAAAGGGCAAATCTTTGCTACTGGCAGTTAAAGACATAAATAAATGAAATTCTTGCGTGTGAGAAGCAGATACTAAAAGAAAACTAATATATAATCTTCCAGGACTTAATTTTAGTTTACTTTCAGAGATCACTTACTTTCCCACAAAAAAGATGGACATTGTTTTATTAGTTATGGATTCAATCATTTGGTGAATAAAGTCCTAAGACATTTTCTCTGCTTGTTTATACTTCATATTAATGATTATGAGCATCAAAGGCAGATTTATTGATGTCAGGACAGATGGTGACTTCAACTTGGGATATGTAAGACAAAATTTATTTTTAATTTTTATCATGATGAAAACACTTATCTGAGATCTACCCTTTCAACAGACTTTTACTTTTTCTTTCTTTCTTTTCTTTTTTTTTAAATAATCTCTACACCTAACATGGGGCTCAAGCTCACAACCCGGAGATCAAAAGCCAGATGCTCAATGACTGAGCCAGCCAGTCACCCCTGCCCTGTTTTTAAGTATATAATGCATGTTTTTAATTGTGGGAACAATGTTTTATGGCAGATCTCTAGAACTTATTCATTTTGTATTACTGAAACCTTATACCTATTGATTAGCTAATCCCTGTTTCCTTTGAATGACTTCCCAGTCACCAACCAGCCAATCATTTCTCTTCAAAGATCCTTCCTCGATACTTTGACTCACAGAGCCTAAAAAAATTCTGATGTGATGCTTCGTTAGGAAAATATAATAAAATTTAAATCAGAGCATGTACAAAGATAATTAATTTTAGGGTTCTAGAAGGTACATGTGGAAAATGTAATTCTCCCATGAGTTTTTGCTTGTTTCCAATTGGGAGAGGTTTTGAGGAAGTAACAAATTGGAGAATGAATGTGTTTTTGATTAAAGTTTCTGTGCTGCTTTCAGAGACAACTACAATAGCATAAATCTAAATAAACACTCCAACATTTATCCCAGGCAAAATTACATAATATATTTTCATACTAAAATCAGAAGAAAAAGCATTGTTACTTTGGAGCCTGTTGGTCTCTAGTTGAAGGGGATATATGGGCTCCCTCTGGTGGTGAATATGACCATAATAATAATTGAACAAATGTTGTTTAACCCAAAGACCAGATGGAATTTAATTGTCAGCAAGAGGTCCTCTCCAAATTACCGCTTAGATTCTTCCCCAGGCTCTCGACCAATACAGGGAAATACACCAACATAGAATATTTATCCACTTATTTTACTTGAGTTATGTGGCACTTGAAATAAACAGCAGACGTAGAAATCTAGTGACACTGTCTTGTCATCTAGAGCCCCTCTGAAATTTTGTAGAAGTATTCACTTATTCAATCACTCTGTGTTTCTTATGGAAAAATGTTGGGGTTAGTGGGTGGTAGGCCTGTGGTGTTGAGGAACTGGTCTTTTTTCCACTATCACCATAGTTCGTTGGCACACGTACACATACATAGTATCCTTGCGGTGTTTGGAGACAGGATTTACTGCCATCAGTTTCTCTTCTATTATTTGTAGCCAATCCTGTCCTCTTGCCTTCATATAAAGACACAAAATTGTATGCCTTATATCCTTTACTGTTATTGAAGTGGGTTCTGTGATAGAGCAAAGATAAACATAGGTGATCAGTCTGCCTTGTGTATCTTCTCTCCCCAATTTAATTGAAAGTCTTTCTTTATACAATATTACAAAGAGGCTAGGTTTGATGTGCACTTTATGTTTGGCTTTGAAAAGCATAGATCAAAACATCAAATACAGGCAGTCTTACAAAGTAATTGTCTATGGTAAGTGCTCCTCCCCCACCCCATACCAGTTTTCCCTTTTTAGTCCCAAATTTAGAGCCTCGAATGCATGTTCCGTCATTAAGTTTCTATATACATAAACAAAAAACTAGAATGAAGGCTCTAAATTCATAATTACCTAAGAATCAATCATTTTATAGCCAAGCTCCTCGGTTAATTTATTTGATTTACCCCAAAGATGTAGTTATTAAAATGATAAGTTTTTTAAAAGATATCATCAAAAGGAAAAAAAACAAATTTAAAGTACCAACATTTTTCTGAAAACAAAATGTCATTGAGAAGAACATATTATCTCACAGGGTGATTGTATGTACATAATAAGCACTCAGAAATGGTCTCGATTGTTTTAAAATTCAAACAGCAAAACCATTCTGGACTACCTTGATGTTTCTCTTTCTCAAAACAACATTCTTTAAGTTACAATTTGATTCTGTCTGTATGAATCAAACAAAAGAATATCTGTCTCTGATATTGTTATGATGTGAAGACTTCAGGAAGATGCTATAAAACTGAGACAGATGCATATGGGATCATATTTTGTCAGAACTATAGAAAGAAAAGAAAAGAAAGTTATTATTTTTTTAAGGTTTTATTTATTTTTGTGAGAGAGAAACAGAGTGAGCGAGTGAGAGAGCATGAGCCGGGGCAGGGGCAGAGGGAGAAGCAGACTCCCCACTGAGCAGGGAGCCCGACGTGGGGCTCCATCCCAGGACCCTGGAATCACGACCTGAGCCAAAGGCAGACGCTTAACCGACTGAGCCATCCAGGCGCCCCTAAAGTTATTTTGATGAGAATCAAAATGTGGTCTTCCCTTTATTTTCCCCCTTGTCAGAGTAAGGAAAAGATTGAGAGGTATACAATTTAAAATTTTAGATACCACAACATACATGTCAGAAAGGTGAACAGTCAGGGCTTGAAGCTGAAACCAATGGTCCCCAAGAGCTGGCCGTGTATCAAAATAACCTGGGGAGCTCATTAAAATTAGAGAATCCCAACACCACCCCTCCCCCCGAGATTCTAATTCAACAAGTTGGGGCAAGGTCAAGGTATCTATGCATTTGACAAGTGCCCTCCAATGATTCTGAAGCAGTGGGTTCACTAGGCAATATTCAAAAACCATTCCTCTCCACGGCTACCTGTCCGTGACAACTGCACCTCAAAAAAACAGTAACTGTATTGTTATTGCCGCTTTGTCAGAGAGCCCTTCCTTGACCATCCTGACGGAGGGACACTCCCTCGCCCCTCTCTTCTGCATCAGTCAGGACAAGTTTGGCTCTGCTGTGGTAATAACTCCAAATCTATATTGGCTTTAAGCCAACGTTATTTATTTTATTTATTTATTTTTTTACTCACAAAAACTTTCCAGATAAGGTCCTGGCAATTTTTCAGTGAAGCCACTGTCTAAGTAGTGGCTCAGCATCCCAGCCTCCTTCTATCTGTCTCATGATACAGCTCTTGATGTGCTTTCCTGATTTGCCACATCGGAGGGAGAAAGAACTGGAGAGTCACAGTCTAGCAATCTGAAACTTCAGCCCGGTAGTCACATAAGCCTTCTACCCACATCTTACCAGCCAGAATTCATCAGATGGCCATGCAGGACTTCGGGACCGTAGAGAAGTACAACCTACATATACCCACAAGTACAGGAGAACCGGGTACGCATTAGTAATGTTCACCATAGGATACTTAATTTTTGCCTATCATGATCACATGTTCTAATGATATCCTATACCTCTTATCTATTTGCTTATTTGGTTCTGGTCTGTTCCCATTAGATTGAAAAAATTTTGAGGTCAGAGTCTTTATATTCTTTGCCATTGGCAATGTTACTCTGTCTGGAACATAGTAAACACTCAAACTGAATGAACAAATGAAGACAGAGAGCCGTCTAGAAGGATTCAGATGCGGGGGTCATTTAAATTAGGTTAGTAAGGAAAAAACTCAAACACAGCAGCTACTTATTCCATTATCCTGGGAGAATTAGATGATTAAATATTTATTGAGTACCTGTACCTTCTAAGGCTTGCAAAACTGATTGTACCAATATAATCACACCTCAGGTTTACAATATCTGCTGGTAAAGAAGATAATAAAATACAAGACTCTTGGCATCTAATGATAAACTGGCAGTGATTATCTGTTTTCTGAAAGCTTCTTCTTTTTTTTTTTTTTTACAAGACTATTCACAGTAGGACTCTTCTCAATTGCAATCTCTCCAGGAGAACCTAAAATATGATTCAATTTACACACAAGCTCTTAGGAATATATCTATAGAGTCCACCATTGTTGTTGTAATGCCTTAGTTCTATAGAGGTTCTTAACAGGAGTAAGGAAACCCAGCCATAGAATTTTATGAGCCATTTTGGTTCTTTGATGTATTTCATCTCATTTCCAAACTCCCTCTAGTGTCCAAAAAGAGTAAAGTCCATTGACATTGGTAGTGAATGCTACAACTGTCAATTTGAAAGTAGCAAATGGAACATTTTGAATATGATTTTGAAAAGGACAGGAGGAATCTTTTCATTGTAAACTATATGTTAAAATATTTTTAAGTGTTTTTTCTTTTTTCAGCTTTACTGAGGTATAATTTGACAAATAAAATTATAAGGTATTTGAAGTGTACAACATGAGGATTTGATATTTGTGTACATGGTGAAAGCATTTCCCCCAACAAGTTAACACATTCATCACTTCACATATTACCTTTTAAAAAAAAAATTGGAACATTTAAGTTCTGTATGTTTTTTTTCCAACGTAAAAATGTGTCTGAAAGAAAATATATACAATGGCCCACTAGCTCACTAATTGTATACAACTTATGAACATTGTGAGAAATTCATAGACAAGAGGCAGGCACAGTATAAAGACAGAAAGCCTCCTTTCTATCTGCCTTTAGTCGTGCTCCTCTAAAGGATTTCCTATTAAAGTCTCCCGGTCAGCCTCAGAAAAAGCAGACAAACAAAATCTTATGCATTTTCTAGCACGTGTATATTTACATGGAATGTTGATTTTAAGAATTTATATAAAAAGAATCAAACTATACAAAGTGTTTTGCATTTTGCTCTTTCCACTTGCTCTTTGGAATATTTCCAAAATCCCACCTAATTTTTTGACAGTTATATAATATTCCTTGCGGGGAATGGCCAGCAATCCCTGTACTGACGGATGAAAGATGACTCCAAACTTTGCCATTAAAGAGAGGAGAAGGCAAGGGGGTCAACTCTCAGAGACGAAGACCCTTTGCTCTTCTTTGCTCCTGCTTTTATTAGTCCTTCAGGATAATCACAAATCCTTATCACTTTTTCTCAAGCACGTGATATGTGACAAGGGGTCTTACTGAAACTAGGAGGATCTGTTTACAGGAAAGATACAATATGCTAATCTGCGAGTTCTTCGAGTTCTGCTAAACATAGCCTAGGGGACAATGCATACATCTCTTAGATCATAGGGTGGCTGTTTGAGCTAAGAAAGCTTGGGAAGGCAACTCCCTGTGGCAGCATTCCTACCGCCGAGTGGTCACGCGGACCCCGGCATTCCAAAGGTCTGCGCTCTTCTGAAACCCTCCATTGCCCCCAGGGGCCTCTGTGTAACATTTTAGCAAGCCAGGTATGATGGCTGATTTCATGCTCTACATTAACCCCAATAATATTCCTAATTCTTTATTCTAATTTTTGGCAATTACATAGTATTCCTCCATTTAGTTAGACTCTATTTTTTTAATTTTTAAAAAAATTTTAATTCCAGTGTAGTTAACATACAGTGTTATGTTCATTTCAAATATACAATATAGTGATTCAACACTTCCATATATTACTCTGTGCTCATCAAGTATACTATTAATCCCCGTGACCTATTTCACCCATCCCCTCACCCACCTCCCCTCTGGTACCCATCTGTTTGTTCTCTATAGCTAAGAGTCTGGTTTTTGGTTTGTCTCTTTTTTTCCCCCTTTGTTCATTTGTTTTGTTTCTTAAATTCCACATATGAGTGAAATCATATGGTATTTGTCTTTCTCTGACTGGCTTATTTCACTCAGCATTATACCCTCTAGATCCATCCACGTTGTTGCAAATGGCAAGATTTTGTTCTTTTTTATGGCTGAGTAATATTCCATTGTATATATATCCCACATCTTCTTTATCCATTCATCTATCGATGGACACTTGGGCTGTTTCCATAATTTGGCTATTGTAAATAATGCTGTTATAAACCTAGGGATCCATGTTTCCCTTTGAATCAGTGTTTTTGTATTCTTTGGGTAAATATCCTGTAGTGTGATTACTGGATCACAGGGTAGTTCTATTTTTAACTTTTCGAGGAACTTCCACACTGTCTTCCACAGTGGCTGCACCAGTTTGCATTCCCACCAACAGTCCTCGCCAAAACTTGTTTCTTGTGTTTTTGATTTTAGCCATTCTGACAGGGGTGAGGTGCTATCTCATTGTGGTTGTGATTTGCATTTCCCTGATGATGAGTGATGCTAAACATCTTTCCATGTGTCTGTTGGCCATCTATATATGTTTTCTCTGGAAGTTATATTCTATTTTCATAGTCCCATATTGATGGCCTTTTTACTACTAGAAATAATACTGCATTGGACATTGTTGTGCATATATTTTTTGAAAACATGTTGGGGTATATGCAAGGATGAATAGAACTTTCTGGGTCAAAGAGTATAAGAATTTATAGTTATTAAAATATTACCAAATTCCCCTTCAAAGTAGCTCAACTAATTCATTCTTCTAGTTATTAGCTTTTTTTTCTTTTTTTAGATTTTATTTATTCATGAGACAGAGAAAGAGAGAGAGAGGCAGAGGCAGAGGGAGAGGGAGAAGTAGACTTCCCACTGAGCAGGGAGCCCGATGTAGGACTCGATTCCAGGACCCTGGGATCATGACCTGAGCCGAAGGCAGACGCTTAACCATCTGAGCCACCCAGGTGTCCCGGTATTAGCTTTTTATTACCAATTTTGGTATGTTAAAAATGAAACTAATTGTAATGGAGAAATAAAGATTTTTTGTTTATAACAGATTTCACCTGAAGTTTTAATAAGAAAAGTCCCACTTAGATCATTTATTTAGAATTTAAGTACGTTAGCCTATGTAATACTAAGTGGTCTCTTGGTGTGATAAGGTAGATGATTGTCTTTATTATTTAAAGATACAGACATTTTTGATATGAAAAGAAGATTTTTTAACTTTTTAGCAAGTAAAAACATTTGATATTAATTTAATTGAAGATATATTTAAGTAGTAATAAGAAGCACTATTTCCAAATATGATGTGTTTCTCATTTGCATTTTGCCTTAGATATCAAGATATTCTATTCAAACTAAAAATGTTTTGTTCACTGGGAATTTTTAGCCACATAATATCATATGTACCTCAGAAAATCTTGCTTTAGTAGAAAAACCTAGTATACTTAGCTGTCACCAAATAAAATTTTATAGGGCATACCAGTTTAGGTCCAATTACATTTGATGCTTCCCTGGAAAAAATAAAACAGATTAGTGTTGTATTTATTTTATTTTTGTTAAAATAGAATGATGATGTAAACTGACATGAACTATGTAATCACTACATTAACATTAACTAAATCAACTATCAAGATTCACAAGTAAAATGAGGCCAAGTTTTATTCCAAACAGCTATATATAATTTTTGTTCAAAAATATCAATATTACCCACCTGATATAATTATCCACTACACATATTGGAAGTCGGTCCCTGAAAGCAGAACACTAGTTATTGTTAGAATTTTATACAGACAATACACACATGGTTATGCCCACACATACCAGTCCATCAAAATCATCAGGCAATAAGCACTAATCATAGTTACCAGTTGCCTGAAAAACTCAGTTTTATGGGCTGCATCTCTGAAACTAAAATATTAGAAAATATGTTTTATAAGATACTCATATATGGATCTGTGTACACCCAAATTGGTTTTCCAATCATATTTGTCTGCTCAGGCTGTCCTAATAAAACACTGTAGGCTGGGTGGCTTAAACATCAGATATTTTCTCCCAGTTCTGGAGGCTGGAAGCCCAAGATCAAGGTGTCCTCAAGTTTGGTTCCTCTTGTGGCATCTCTCCTTGGCTCGTAAATGGCTGACTCTTGCTGTGTCCCCAGATGACATGTGTCCTCTGTGTGAGCACATCCCTGGTGTCTTTCTGTATGTCCTGATCTCCTCTTCTTATATGAATGTCAGTCAGATTGCAGTAGGACCCACCTATCTGACCTCATTTAACCTTAATTTCTCCTTTAAAGTCCCTATCTCCACATACGGTCGCATTCTAAGGGACTACAGGTCAAGGCTTCGACATGATAATTCAGAGAGGAGAGGGGACACAATTTAGTCCATAATACCAATCTCTCAAAATAACCCATAGTGTTACCAATAATCTGAAGAACGGAATTTGCCTACACTTATTAGGCTTAGCTAATGTCAAAGACCAAGAATGAGCTAGTGTGGGGCGCCTGGGTGGCTCAGTTGGTTAAGCGACTGCCTTCGGCTCAGGTCATGGTCCCGGAGTCCTGGGATCGAGTCCCACATCGGGCTCCCGGCTCAGCGGGGAGCCTGCTTCTTCCTCTGACCCTCTCCCCTCTCATGCTGTTTCTCTCTCTCTCTCTCTCAAATAAATAAATAAATAAAATCTTTAAAAAAAAAAAAAAAAGAATGAGCTAGTGTGTACATAAGATGGGACAGGACAGGATAGGATAGGATAGGAATCATCCATCCTTGCTTTTTAGAGTATGTGTATTATAATATAGTATACAGTAGACTACACTTTCAAAAGTGGCAGAAAGCCCAGGCTCTGGAGTCAGAGTTTAAGAGTGTGAGTCTCAGGTGCACTATTTATTAACTGTGATCTTAGGCAAAATACCAAGCAAAACTCTTTCTGCCTCAGTTTCCTTACCTATAAAATAAAATTTAAAAAGTGCCTCCTATTTTTATTAAGAGAAATTAAGGTTAAATGAGGTCAGATGGGTGGGTCCTAATGCAATCTGACTGGCGTTCATATAAGAAGAGGAGATCAGGACATACAGAGAGACACCAGGGATGTGCTCACACAGAGGACACATGTCATCTGGGGACACAGCAAGAGTCAGCCATCTACGAGCCAAGGAGAGACGCCGCAAGAGGAACCAAACTTGAGGACACCTTGACCTTGGGCTTCCAGCCTCCAGAGCTGTGAGAAAATATCTGTTGTTTAAGCCACCCAGCCTACAGTGTTTTATTAGGACAATCGTTATGAGGATTGTGCAGGATTAAATGAGTTCGTCCATGTACAGTGCTTAAAACAGTGTCTGGTGTTTGGTACATGCTTCAGGTCTGCTAATTTTATCATCATTGTTGTTGTTGTCAAGAATTAGTTAACCTATACTGGATACTTGGAAAATTTCTAGGGATCAAGGAGTGAATTAAGTGGCAAATGATGAGAAGGGAAGCTAAAGACCAAGCGGTCTACTTAAGGCAGTGTTTTCTTTGTCAGATATATGGTGATATTCTGAGGTTAAAATAGTGAAGTCTCCAAACCAGAGCAGTCTGACATGCAGGAGGACATTTTGACTAGGTCATTTTGACACAGCATTTTGACAACAATGACATTTTGATGTGATCATTTGATCTTAATTATATAAAGCAGCTGCTTCAAAATGTAAAAGCTCTGTGTTAGTACCAAATAAAGTGTGCAGACCACACATCCCTGAATCCTCTCTACCTCTGAGCAGCTCCCCTTCCTTCCCAAGATGTGCGTTTCAGTGTTGTGGGTATCCTTGTTCTTCCTAATTTAACTGATAATAAGTACTTTTGCCATCGCAATAAAAATAGAAAGACATGTTCAAGATTCTTGGCAGGCTTTTCACAAGGTCTTCTCACACTATACTTTAGAGCGGGAGCATTACTTAGATGTACACCTGGTTCCCCCGATTACCTTACTTTAAAACAAGGCATCCCAAGGAAGCTGCAGTAGTGTGGGCTGTAGCTCAGTTCAAATGCAGTAAAGCTCTGAACTAAAGATTAATTCTGGATCTAGTCATAAATCAAAACCAAAGACAACCATGATAACTTTTACAGCAAATTGTCAATTACAGTTTGGTACAAGCAAAATCAATCAATCAGCATTCTATCTTCAAAGAAAATATAGTAAGATGCAACTTCAGAAAATGGTACTCATTAGAAATTAGACAACAGATTAATGGGCAGAATTTAATGATCGATCTTTGGGAAGGCTGTCATATCATTCCTGTGAATTTTTACAGAAAACGATATAGACTACCATGTGAATAGTGTACTCACAGGATGGCATTTTTGAGGTAGTCCTAGCGCAAAATTTCTGCACAATATCTTTAACACTAGATACCTGGGTGTGTCTGCAGACCCTCTCCTTCCTCGTTCCATGTCCTCACGCTCTCAGTAATGGTTTTGAGATGGACAAACTGAGCAGCAGTCTAAATAGGAAAGCAGCAAGTCTCTAGTTTAAGGTGCTGGTAACCCATGTGCTAAGATTTTTCTTTTATATACTCAACTAAATGGGAATTTTTAAAGAAGATTTTTATTTATTTATTTGACAGAGAGAGAGCACAAGCAGGGGGATCAGCAGGCAGAGGGAGAGGGAGAAGCAGGCTCCTTGAGGAGCAGGGAGCCCGATGCGGGACTCCATCCCAGGACCCTGGGATCATGACCTGAGCCAAAAGCAGATGCTTAACTGACTGAGCCACCCAGGCGCCCCTACATGGGAATTTTTTTAATTAAGAAAGGGATGTTAGGTCAATGTCACTTATTTTTTAAAAATCTGTTGATTCCAGGGTGTTTTTAAAAACTAAAACACACCTCAGGACATTTGCTTCTGCTTCCGGGGAGCAAAAAAAGAAAAACAAAATCTCCTCCTTCCCCCCAAAAAGGGCAAGGGGAGCAAAGCAAAAACAAAAAACAAACAAACAAAAAAACACACAGACCAGGTTGTCCCCTTGTGCTGAAATGGGGCAGCCTTGCTCAAGACCCACAGAGGGGACAAGCAAGTCAAGCAGTTCACAATCTGCACAGCTACAGAGGGCTTGTGTCTTGCCTACAGAAAGAGAGCTTCATCCTGTAACTACAAAATCACGTCACATTCTTGTTTGATTCTTAAACTAGTGTACCCTAGGCCCTTCCTAGCCTAACTGGACAGAAATCTGTCCCTCTCAAATGTGTGGCCCCACTTCTTCTGGAAGTTGGCCAAAGGTCTGCCCCAGGACCCAGGGACTATTGACTCATCTTTCTCTGCTCCTACCTGCTGTCCTGCCACCCACTCCACGGACACCTCTGTGCCATATGACCTTGGTGCAAGCCTTGACTGGTGGGGACCATCACCTCTGAGGGTAACTGTTCTGATTGCTCTGCTGCTGCTTCCAGATCACAGGGCTGGCCCTTCTCCTTCTTTATATCACAGCTAAAGCCAGGTGTAACTTCTAACTAGACTTCCTGAAGGCTGGGAAAGAAAAGGAGAGGGGAAGGTGGAGAGAGAAAGAAAGGGATAGACAGACAGAGAGAGAGAGAGAGAGATGCATGCCACCAATCCCCATATCCCCCCCCAAAACACACAAAGAGCATGAGAAAGAATATCCATATAGGCCATAAAAATATCCTTAACAACAAAAAATCCAGTACAACATGGGCCCCATTATCTAAGCATGATAAAATACATTTAGAAATCAGAAATAAAAAGAAATTGAAAAAAATCTCAATGCATTTGTCTTTTTAAAAATCCTCACCTGCTAAATAATCCATGAGTTAAATAAGAAATGACTATGAAAATTATGAAATATATAGCACTAAGTGAATAACATCAGAATCAGCATATATCAAAAGATAGGAGAGGTAGCCAGAGTAGTTCTTATAATTAGTGCAAGAAATCCTGGACAATCAGAATGGATCAGGTGGCAAACAAAAACAAAACTTCTGCCACATGACAGAAAGGCGCCATGTCATTAAGAAGTTTTATGGATAAGTTTTAACAAATCTTCTGGAACTAATAATTCCTATTTTATACAAATAGCTTCTGAGATCTGCAAAGGTCATACTTAATCTTCTTCTGTTATTATTACTTCTTTGAGCCTTTCAATGAACTCTTGTTTTAGAGAAGATATAATTAATTTATCTCATTTCATGGAGAACTATTTATTGAAAAATTTTAATCATTTCAATAATGCTAATGTGCATCTTTGTCTCTTTTTTATTTAAATTCAATTAGCCAACATTAGTTTCAGATGTAGTTATTCATCAGATGTTCAGTTATTCACCACTTGTATATAACACCCAGTGCTCATCACATCACATGCCCTCCTTAATGCCCATCACCCAGTTACCCCATCCCCCCAGCCACCTCCCCTCCAGCAACCCTCAGTTGTTTCCTAGAGTTAAAAGTCTCTCATGGTTTATCTCTGCTTATTGTTTTTCTCATTTTTTTCTTCCAATATTTTTCCTTAAGTCCTACACTTTTTTTGTTTCATTTTGTTTTGTTCTACATTGTTGCTTCTCACGTTTGAATGAGGCGTTCTTCCTGGAATAGCTATTTCCAGGAAAGTAGATTTAAAAGCAACCAGAGGGTACCAGCAACTTGGACTTTGGTCCATTGGTCTTTTTTCTCCAGACATTTTCTTATGAACATTCTCCACCAGGAAGTTTGATTCTGCTCAGGGCAGGTAGTCTTCCCAGCTTAGATTCAAGTCACATGTGTGACCAGCCTTGACCAGAGACATGGCACTTTCCATTTCTCCACTCTCTTGCCACACTGTCAGCCTTCCTCTTGCAACGATGCTATATCTTCATCTCTCCTACCCTCTGAGTTGTCAAGCAGAGTTCAGGGAAATTCTCACAGCCTCCCTGTTGCCCCCGATGAGGTCGGAGCCTTAGCCCCAAATCTGCAGCGGCAGGTGGTGTGTCTTCTCACTATGAACCACATAGCTGTTCAGCTTCATTTGTCTGTTTGTGGTTAGGGGTGCTTCATATTTTTAATAAAGAAGAGATTTCTTTCTTTGTCTTCTGTTCTTCTGGTTGCTTTTAATTGGCTTCAGCAAGGAGAGGCAAGAAGACGTCTTTCTACCGCCATCTAAAACTGGGAGACCACATCATTTCTTTAGTAACCTGGGACTGGAAAGCATACAGATTGTCTAGCCCACAGAGCCACAGCCAAGTAATATGTCCTAGGAAACTGGTGACAGAAACTTCGCTTTTTGTCTAATTTAAGAAACTAATTTAAGAAATAAGTAGAATAGAATATGAATTAGTCCTGAGTGTATATTACTACCATTTTTTTTTACTACCAATATTTTTAAAAGGTGATCTTGAAGCTGGATCAAAATGTTCTCATAACTGGGTCAAACAGCCTCATCACAATGTCCTTCACATTAAAGCAGTCACATCAAAACATAGAAGCATCAAAATGTCATGTGCCTGCTGATAAAATGCTGAGCAGATACCATGGAAGGAATGAACTTTACTCTTTAGTGGGCATGATGCCAAAGAAATAGGCTCATAATCTCAAGGCAGGTGTCAAAAAGTTTACACATATAAAGTTGTCCAAACTCCTGTTGGATTTGCACAAAGTGCCCCAGAATCAAAGTATCTCCCTTACTGGATTTCCTCCTTCACCTAGAATCCCAATGTTGGTCATTCCTTAAATTACAGGCATCTAAAGAGTTTTTTAGTTGAATAAAGGCAGGATACATGGTAAAAAAGAGGAAAGCCTGGCCCCTGAAGTCAGACAGCTCTGAGTTCAAATCCTGACTCTGTGCTTATTAATTATATAGTCTATAGCAAGATACTTAACCTCTTTGACCTTCAGTTTTTCCCTTTGCAATAATGGGTGAAAATGATGGCAATAATAACAGCTAACTTGTAGGGTTGTCAAGAGGAATAAGTAAAATGACATAATGAAAGCATCTAGGAAAATGCAGGTGCCCAGAAAATGGCAGCTTTAGAACTCAAAGAATCTGGGACAGCATATTAAGCTATAAAAAAAATGTTACCCTCCTAGTTTACCAGCTCCTCGGAGAAGGGTATCCGAGAAGCTGGGATAAAACATAAGTATTGAAGAAGGAAGAGGAAAAAACTAGTATGGGACACTTTCAACTACAGGAATTTCTGATTGTCCATTTAGACCCAGGGTTGTTAGAAGACTTGAACCCAGGGCAAAAGGGAAAGCAGCAGAGTACTAAGCATTGATCCAGGAATGAATCAGAATGCTTTGGGGAACGTATGTGAATCAAAACACTCTGAGTCTAAAGGGAAGGATATAAGGCAGAGGGAAAAAAAACAGGACAAGTTATGAGGATTCAGGACTTTTACTGTGGGCAACACAGAACCCAGTGGATTAGGTTTGGATGACTCTGCAAGGGACAAGCTCTTGACTGTAAGTTCCACCTCAAGGTTTTGGCAACCCTGGTCTAGAAAACATGGCACTTCCAGATCTCTCTCTCTCTCTTCCAAGTTCCACACAGGAAAACAGTTAACATATGTAGGGAAACCTATCAAAAATAGAACCAGCTCATATGAACCGGCTTGTGAATCAATAGGATGCATTCAGGAGATAAGTATTCACTTCATTTCAGATGAACTACCACTCTGAAGGCACTGAACAGAGGGCAGTAGCAAACTGGAAGCCACATTCTACCTCCCCTGTGAATATCCAGATCATCACATATCCTGACATTGCTTGAAAACAAACGCATATTTACAGAACATATCAATATACACATAATATAGATTTACATAATAATCTTGTCCATGGAATACATGTTTTAGAAATGTAGCACTCTATATTCATAATTATTATACAACGCACACTTTTTCCTTGTGATTCAGGATTCTGGCCACATCCTGGGCTTGAGAAATAACTTTAGTGAGATTGCTCTTCTTCTATGGTTGTCCATTTCTTCATCTTTTTTTTTTTTAAGATTTTATTTAGTTATTTGACAGAGAGAGACACAGTGAGAGCTGGAACACAAGCAGGGGGAGTGGGAGACGGAGAAGCAGGCTCCCCGCGGAGCAGGGAGCCCGATGCGGGGCTGGATCCCAGGACCCTGGGATCATGACCTGAGCTGAAGGCAGACGCTTAACGACTGAGCCACCCAGGTGCCCCATTTCTTCATCTTTAAGGTGAGGTATTTAACACTATATAAATCCCTATCTTCAAACTTACGTACCCTGCAAAGCTGAACTTTGTAGATAGTTACGCATGTTCATTCCGGTTAGCCATGAAAATACAGAAACACAATCACATATGCATACAGTTAGGAGCATAAGCCTCCATGTTGCTCTCGTAGTACCAAGGGCACTTCCGTACCAAAGCCTGCAAACACAATTATGTTAGGAAAACACTTCAACATGGTCACACTTTATTTGAATACATCAAGTTGACGCCTGAAGGTCCGTTGAGTGAAAGCACTAAAAAAAGGTTTCATTTTTATTAGAAGAGCACAATCTCCCCCAACTGTTCCCCAGAAAAGATGGGAACTGATTCAAAATATCAAATCTTCATCACATGTGGAAAAGATAAAATAGACACTGTATCTAGCCTCTTTGCCTAGAAGAATAAAAAAAGGGAGGGGAGGAACCAAAAGAGTGAAAACATAAAGTTTGAAATAAGGCTTTAGGGGAATCACCTTTCATCATAATTAGTTTCCTCTGAAACGTTTCTTTTGCCAGATATACATTCTTTCCTTCAGAAAGCTTATATATATATTGAGAGGAACTTGAGGTTCTAGGCCTATTTAATGTACCTAGGACAATGACCATCACTTCTTAGGTATTTAGCAAAATAGGATTCCCTTTACATAGACCACTTGACCTTCTTCTTTATACTTTACATTTTTTCAGAATAAAATTCTTGAATTCCAATAGAAAAGAAAGTTAAGGAATTCAATGTTCTGAATATATATTTAGTTGGTTGCCTACTCCTTAACATTTGTCCATGAAGATCTTTCTAAAAGACTTATGTTAACATCTTAGTAAAACAGTAGTGTGAATTTAATTGAGTTTTAAAACAGAATTGAATTTTGATAACTGAGTATTTCCCAGGGCACAGACCATCACTCCAATCCTTACAACAGTACCTATTAAGGAAGAAATATGAGAGAGAAGGATAAATATGCACTAATGTCAGAAAATAACCTAAAAGTGATAGGATTTTTAAAAAACAATCAATATCCTGTGATTTTCTTCATTGTTATGAAATTTATGATGAATTAAAAGTAAATTTTATAAATTGAAGTCTCTGATTAATTACTTTTTAGTTAATTGATGTTTTACTGTATCTCAATGCTAAAATATCTGTTTCATTGGTAGGCATAGCAACAAGAGTAGAGAATGCTAATTAAATCTAAAATTAATTTGGTTTTTAGTCATCAGAAATATTTATTAAGTATTGACTGTGGTTTCTGGAAAAGAAACCAACTCTGATATCAAAAGAATAGTGTGTATTCAGTTAATGTATTATGTTATTGACTGACTTTTTTTTACTATGGTAGAACTTACATGTAAATAGAAAATGAAAACTAGGACTGATCAAATAGACTGAATAATATTTATAAATATCTCTTAAGACTTGAAGTCAACGGCAACGTAGATCTCTAATTCAAACACACACACACACACAAGGAGCTAAAGTATGGGTGGCTCGGGCGCCTGGGTGGCTCAGTTGGTTAAGCAACTGCCTTCGGCTCGGGTCATGATCCCGGAGTCCCGGGATCGAGTCCCACATCGGGCTCCCTGCTTGGCGGGGAGTCTGCTTCTCCCTCTAACCCTACCCCCTCTTGCGCTCTCTCTCTCACTCTCTCTCTCTCTCTCAAATAAATAAATAAATAAAAATCTTTAAAAAAAAAAAATAAAGTATGGGTGGCTCAATTAACTAAGTTTTTAAAGAGAATCACTTTTTTTTAAAAAGGATTAGAAACATTTGCTTTTTTTCTGTCAGAAGGCTTTGTGTGAACTGGAAACATATTTCTCTATGACTAAATGAACATGTTGCTAAAGAATACAGAAACACCATAGTGTGTTATAGTAAACAAGTTTTTAAGCCTCTTCATGTAAGATATTGAGGAGAAGATACACTTACAAAATGTAAATGGAAGTTTTATTAGAATTGGGAGTATCTTATTAAAACCATTTTCTATCCCTAGAGGAGGCAGAGAGGGCTTCATCAATCAAGGTCTGTTTAATCTACCAGACTCAGCGATGGTTGGGGCGGATCTAAAAGTGGATCCAGCAGCATCTCACCATATGTCACTTCTTTAATAACGTCAATTACCTAAACATACATATGAACTAGAAAATGCATCTTGAAAATCCTAAGGACAAGAAATTAAAATAAATCACAAAATCCTCTCAATAAAATTCCCTCATTTTATTATAAGGAAAGGCCCTCAGATTCTATTTATTTATTTTCAATTTGAATGAAATTCTAACAGTCTTCGAATTATACACCATAGGAATTTCAGTGGTTAAATGTAATTACTTAATTTACAGTGGGGTAAAAAAAAAAAAAAAACAACAAAATGGTGTTGTTGATGATGATAATGATGGTGATGTTGCTTTTCCTTTTCTAATCTGTTCAAAGTTGGTAAACTGAGTTTACAGAGCTGTCAGTTTGCCCAAGGTCATCCGATCAAATACATATTAAGCATCTATCTACTCCATGCCAGATACCCTTCTGAGTGCTTGGGTTTAATCAAAGTAGACAAAAATCCCTGTTTTCATAAAGCTTACAACTGAGGGAAAACAGAAGGTAAATAAGAATATAATAAATAAATAAAATATTTGGTATGTTAGAAAGTAGTAAGTTATATAGAAAAAGGAAAAGTAAAGTAAGATGGAGGGGAAGTCTTGTGTGTCAAGGCAGGTTGTGCTTTTAAGTGGAATATTCAGGGTGGGCCGCAATGACATTTGGGTAGACTTGAAATTCATGAGGAAGTTGGTCAAATGAAGTTATGGAGGAAGAGAGTTATAGGCTGAGGGAAGAGCCAGCAAAGGCCAAAAGACTAGAATGTGTTTTGAATATTCTGAAAAGCAAGGGCACCTTGGCTGGCATAGATTGTGGGCAAGGTGGAGGAAGGGCAGGAATCAAGTCAGGTAAAGCTTTGTTAGCCATCGTAAGGACTCTGGCTTTTACTCAGTGAAATCAGCAGCTTTAAAGGGTTTGGAGCCAAGAAGGGCATGATTCGATTTATAATTTTAGATTATTCAAGGCTGTTGATTGAGAACAGACTGTAGGGGAGCAAGGATAAAATCAGGGAGACTAGTTAGGAGGCTGTCATAGTAATCCAGTTGAAAGATGATAGTGGTGGGGCCATGGAGGTGTTGAGAAAGTGCATGGCTCTGTTTTGAAGTTGGATTGAACAGGATTTCTGGCAGACTGTACATGGGATGTGAAGGAATAGAAGGAGTTAAGAATAACAAAACTACTTTGGCCAGTCAACTGGAAGGGCAGCATTGCTTCCACCTAGATGGGTTTGTGGGAAAAGGTGAGTTCATTTTGAGCATGTTGAATTGAAATGTCTCCAGGACATACAAGTGGGAATAAAAGCCAGAAATTGTATAAGTGAATCTAGAATTGGGCATTGAGGTCTTAGCTAGAGATAGAAATTTGGGGGTCAGAAATTTGGGTGGCTTATTGATGTTTTGTCAAAACAACAACACAGAGAGTAGAAGAAAATATTTACAGATCACGTATGTGACAAAGTACATGTATTTATAACATATTTAAAAACTTTTCTAAACACAAAAACAAGAAAAAAATTTCAATTAGACAATGGCAAAAGACAGAATTCACAAAGAAGATATGCAAGATGGCAAAATAAGTACATGGAAATGTATTCAACATCATTAGCTATTAGGGAAATGCAGTTTGAAACTCCAATAAGATACCAATATCCTCTTGATGGAATGGCCAAAATAAAAAATTTTGAATAAAAAGTGAAATAAAAAAGTATCAACTACTGGCAAGAAATTGCATCACTCATATATAACTGGTGGGAGTATAAACTGGTACAGCCACCCTCGAAAATAGACAATTTCTTAAAAAAACTGAACATACACTTAGCATGTAACCCTGGCAATCACATTCCTGGGTATTTATTTTAAAGAAATAAAAACTTAGATTTACACACAAAAATATGTGCATGAATATTTATAGTAGCATTGTTTGTAATTGCCAAAACTGGAAATTACCCAAATATTCTTCAAAGGGTGAATAAATGAACAAATTATGGCACATCTATGCCATGAAATGCTACTCAGTAATAAAAAGGAAAAACTGATATAGACAGTAGTTTGGGATGGATCTCAAGGATATTATACTGAGCTCAAAAAGTACATCTCAAAGGGTTTTTTATTTTACGTTTCCATTTATACAGCATTCTCAAAGTCACAAAATTATAGTGAGGGAGAAGAGAGTAGTGGTTGCCAAGAGTTTCAGAAAACATTGTGACTATTAAGGGTTAATATAAAGGAGGTGTGTGTGTGTGTGTGTGTGTGTGTGTGTGTGTGTGTGTGTGGTGATGGAATAGGTCTCTATCCTGACCATGTTGAAGGTGATTTGAATCTAGGTACAATACAACTTCATGAAACTATACACCAAAATTAAAAAAAAAAAATGCATGCAAAAACGAGTGGATTGAGATCTATATCTGAGTTAATAATATTGTACCAACACCAATTTCCTGGTTTTAATAATGTACTGTGGTTATGGTCCTGTAAGATATTATCATTAGGAGAAGCTGGATGAAAGGTACATGGGAACTCTTTGTACTTTGTGAATCTTAAAATATTTAAAAATAGAAGTTACCTTTTAAAAGTTCATAAAGATCAGGGGGCATATGGGAACTCCCTGCACTTTCTGGTCGATTTTTCTGTGAACCTAAAACTACTCTAAAAAGTAAAATAAAATAAAGGTAAAAATAAAGCTCCAGCAACAGTTTAAAAAAGGGTTCAATGAAAGACTTTCTCCCTACAATTTTGAATGTTGATAGCAACATGTTTGTCTTTTGTATTGCTCCAAGAAAAGGCTCAGATTACATATGAATATATGTCACGGTAATAACAGATCGTCTTTTAATACATCATCCATGGCACATGAGCATAAAATTCTTGCCAATATGGCAAGTGTCTCATGTCAGATTGCATTTTCCAGAATATCTGCAGATCGACTTAGACTATCAACCTCTGCATGGAGTAAGATTCAGTGATGCAGTGTGTGGATTCTAAAACTCAAGTAAGCCTTGAGACAGTATTCCTTTTCAGTCCACTCAAATGAAGTCCGAGAATTAGTGTAACTATTTACATAACCTAGTATTGGGAGGTCTTGGTTATTCATGTGGTTGTGAAATCCAAATTTATATCCTAGTTAGCCAGGGATTCTTCATGATTTATAATGACTCCTGAGAAATGGCCACAATTACAAGATTGAAGGCATATCTTCAATGAGTAAAGTTACCTTTTACAATATTTTCGAAGGGGAACTTTTACCAAGGTTGTTTAGATCTCCATGCATCCTTCTGGATTACACTGATCACAGGGCTACTGGTATGAGAAGCTGTTTTGTGAGAGTACTCAGCTTGGCATCTTTTCAGAAAGTTTCCACCAGTTAATGTGAGAGGTAATAAAAAAGCCTCTTGTCAAAAATCTGGCTGTCTCAAGATATATTCACAACATTATAGGAGGTTGCCCATCCATTTCCCAAAGAACCTGTCAAAGCATTTCGGATCTAAGAGAAGGAAGTAAAATTCTACCTGGATTCAACCAATAAATCAATTTATTTGAAAGCTAGAACCATAACTTTGCCTAGAGGAGAAAATATGGAAGAAAAATTTAAGCACATTTATCACGTAAGGTGCCCTTGAGTTCTTACACAGACCTAAGT
Organism: Halichoerus grypus; assembly: GCF_964656455.1. Classification (NCBI taxonomy): domain Eukaryota; kingdom Metazoa; phylum Chordata; class Mammalia; order Carnivora; family Phocidae; genus Halichoerus; species Halichoerus grypus. Next base: position 179,402,271 of record NC_135715.1, on the reverse strand, counting down.
TGCTATACAAATCATGCTGGTGCTGAAGCTTAATTTTAAAGAGACACTTCGTGGGAACTACTAAAATCGACACTCGTATCAAGTGTCCACAGTCAATACTGTGCTGGGAAAATGGTCTTAAAGAGCTTAACCCTGCCCAAACTTGGCAGCAGTTGGGGTTTGAGGTTCCTGCTCTACACAGCCATGCAAAAGCCAACCATCAGACAACAATGAAAGGAAAGCATGCTTGGTTCTCAAATCTCTAGCACGTTACATAGACCTGGAATTCAGGGACCCAGGTGAGGTAGCAGTTTCCTGAGTTGAGAAAGCCCTTCAAAAATAGTTCATACCATTTTTAAATATCAGGTTTCTGTAAGGAAAAAAAAGATAAATATGAAGTCAAAACTTCTAGTGCCAACTTTTTCAGCTCTTTCATAGACGCTGGGGCAAAATTCTTAAAAAAAAAAAAAATCAGACCTTTTTAGGAATACTCAGTGTATCCTCTGTTTTTGTTCCCCCCAAAATAGTGTTTACTCAAATACATCCTCATCTGATGGAAAATAGTGCTTCATAACCCTGGAGACACCAACATGGAGACATTTTCTCCCAATATCTAAGTAATTGACTCCTTTCTTAGAATGTAAAGGAGTTGTTGACTTCCAAATATTTACCACCATGCTATGATAGACATGAGCTACTCTTTCTGGTTCTCAATACCTCCTCACCTTAGCATATTAGCCACAACACCAGTTAAACTGAAGCACTTTCTACCTCAACTGTGTAAACACATTCTCTCTTTTATTGCCAAAGAAACCCTGATGTCAACATAGGAGCCATAGTAATCCACTGTTAACACTCTATCCACATTTTTGTCATCTGTGTCTATCATTTTAGGATATCTTCCTTTAAAAAAAAAAAGCATTCACCTGAAGAAAAACAAAAAAGGATTCACCCGTAGTTATATCATCACCAGTGCAACTGGGGAGTCTTCTCTGTAGTGCTCATTCATAACTAAGCCTTCGTGTATCATCTGGAATAGCTGTTGGTGCTACAGACATTAGATTGGTTGAGTTATCTTCACTGAAAATAATGACCTGCCTTCTTAGTTGACAAAGTTGAATGACTATTTATCTAGATTCATGGGCCAGATTGGACATACAGGGAGTGCCTGGTGTCTGGTAAGGGCATAGCTTAAGGAAGCAAATGAGGAATATAAACTCTGTAAGCAGAAAAGTTGACGCTTATGAGGCAAACATTTTATTAGAGATTTCTTGTGTTTTACATTGCCATCATACCAAATGCAACACATTTGGAAAGTCTTCATAATACAAATGGATTTTCAGTATAGATAGGATCTCAAGATGTTCCAGAACTTCCCGGTGTCTGGAACTAAGGCTGGTATTGAAAGGGCTGCAGGGGAGTAGAACACATACTGAGCCTGCCTCATAGTCCAATGGAGGTACTTCCTTTACCCCAAGAAAGGACTAACAGGCTTTGTTAAGCTTGGCACTGTAAAAATTCATAATTTCTCTCTTAAGGAAATGAAGAGGAGAATAAAATACCAGATTTTAATATTAGTCCACTTATTTACTGTTTCTTGTGTTCTTCATTATTTCCTGTATATTTGATTTTCCATGTGGTATCATTTGTTCCAGCTTGAAGAATGTTTTCAACTATTTCTTGCAGTGGGAGTGTGTTGGTGACAAATTCTCTCAGCTTTTGTTTATCTGACAACTAAAGTATTCCACTCATAAAATGAATGATATTTTTCCTGGTTATAGAATTCTGAGTTGATATTTTTTTTTCTTTCAGTGTTTTAAAGTTGTGATTCTATTATTTTCTCTCCTTTTATATTTCTGATAAAAAGTTGGTCTTATAATTCAAATACTCTTTTCTCTGTAAGTAAGATGTCATGTTTTTCTGGCTGATTCTAGGATTGTTTGCTTATATGTATTTATGTTATATTATAACAATACATATATGTGTGTGTGCAAATATCAGTGAGGCAAAACATGGCATTATTTATACAGCAAAGAGTATACAATAAATATATGTCAGTGGACTTTATTTAAAATATGGAAATTCAAAGGACCTAGCATAGCCAAAATGATTTTGATCAATGAAACAACATTAAGAGTCTGGAAACAGACCCACATACATATGATGAATTAATTTTGACAAGAGCGTCAAAACAAGTCAGTGGAGAAAAAAAAAATCTCTTCAACACATGTGATACAACAACTGAATATCTACGAAGGAAAACAAGACCTTTAACCTCTATGAAAATTAATTCAAGATGAATCATACACATGGAGATAAAGCTACAAGTATAAAGATTCTAAAAGAAAAAAAAGTCTGCAACAAACTGTGATATAGTCATATAATGGAATACTTCTTAGCAATAAAAATAAACAAATTGCTGATATATGAAACAGCTTGATTTCACAGACAGTATATTGAGCTAAAGAAACAAAACCAAATAGTACAAGTTTTATAATTTCATTGTAATGGATTATTAGGATAGGAAAGTCATCTATTGTGATAGAAATTATATTCGTGGGTTTAAGAGAAGTGGATGGGGGTGAAAATGTAGTAATTAATTATAGAGTCATGAGGCGACTTCATGGGTTGAATAAATGGCCTATATATTGACCAGGTTGGAGGCTATATGTGTATATGTATCTTAGATCTCATCATACCTTGTACTTAGAATATGTACAATTTATTATATGTAAATTATACCTCAATGTAGTTTAACAAATGAAAAATAAAAATTAATCAAATAATACACAGCACAGAAACTGACACATAGTACTAATAAATATTTATTAATTTAATGAATACCTTAGGCCTTTTCTAGAGTCTTGGGAGATAAGAAGATGGAAAAACAACTCTTCCTTGTTCTAAGTCTCTCCAGTTCTAAAAGTTTTGGGCACAAAATGTTGTCATACATTCTAGGATCTGCTATCCTCACAATGTAGAGAGTTATAGAGACCCAAAGAAAGAGAAGAGTCAGGAAAGTTGCCAGAACAACCCTAATCCAGATTTCACTGAGAGATGCTACCAAATGCATTAGCAACAATGATTGATTCACCTGGCACAGGTCAGAGAGTCCAACATATAATAAGGCTGATGAATTTTAGTGAATGAATGCCTACCTGAATGAGAGATAGTCCATATAGCCAATATTAACTCTTGGCCTAGTGAAACAAAGCCACACTACATCGTAGGCCAAATTCCCAAACCTTGTTGGGGTATGTGTCTAAGACTTTAATCAACTTAGCTATATTCCTGACTATTCTTGTCTATGGCAACATATAAGAAGGGCAACAAAGCCTACTTTTTCCTTTGGTAGATTGTCATGGCCTATTTAATATGGCCCCCATAGAGTATTAATATATCACATCTGTCCTTGTGCTCAACTTGCTTTGAATAATATCTTTCAGAACCGACCTCAAAGACTAATTCCACTCCTTCATTTTCAGATTAAAATCCTTGGCCTCAAAAAGGGACTTGCTTGGGATTACAAAATATATTGATAGAAAATTCACTTCTGTTAAACTTCTAGTTTGGTTCTTTTGCTGACCTAAAACACTCACCAATTAAGAAAAAAAATGATCTTACCAAGAAAGGAGAGGAAAAAAAAGAGAGCAAGCAAGCGAGCAAACCTTTCCTTGGCTTGCCAAGACTCTGTCACAAAGATAGAAAGAATCAAGGGCCCACAGAAGAGAAATGCAGTGGCCACACCACAGTCTAGTTTTCACATATTTTTCTTGCTTCCAGCTGCTTTCCTTTCAGACTAGTCCAAATCCCCTTCAGTCCTATGTGATTGTGCTAATTAATTGTTAACTTGAGCCTTCTATTAACAATCTGCAGGACTAGAAGCCAAAAAGAGAAGTGTTAAAATATTTAAAAGCCCTTAAGCCTGGGGCACAAGCTGATCAGGGCAGGAGGCAGAAAGACTATTTCCTCTGCTGCTGAGTGGCTAAATTAAGGAAACTGAGTTTGCTGCACTCCTTTTGAAACCCTCTTTCTGACTTGCTTCCAGTTTCAAAGGCTAGACGTCAAAGAGTCAGGGCCCATTGGTCAGCGCCATTCTGAATCATCCTGCTCCTTATCATATATACTCAAAGTGTCTTGAGAATGACATGAATTATTTCCAAATGAGACTAAGATTCATTAGATTAAGTGAAAATCTTGGGGTGAGATTTATTTAATGTCACCTTTCACACATAGCGAAAGTACAATTGAAGCCAGGGAAGACCAACTAATTAGGCTCAAATGTGGCCAGTCTAACCAGTGGTGGATATTACTAAATGACAATAGATTGAGTTTGATTAATTAACTAGGAATGCCATTTGTCTTCTTGCTGGCTGGCAAGCTATAGATCAGAGGAAATTTGGGCAGAGGAAAAGAAACAGAAAATGATTTAGCAAAGACAGTTTGATGCCCTTTGTTCTCATCAACTAACATGTTTTGAAAATTGTGTTGGGGACTAAAGGAGATATTTCAATAATATTAAAATGTTGACCGGGGTGAATCATTGTTCTCTGCGTGTCATTAAAAGCCAGTGGGTGGAAATATACAATGTACCTCTTGCCAGACACAAAAGACTTAGAGAACTTAGTAAGTCCCACTTGTTCTAAAAACAAAGTGGAAAAAGCAAGTATGTGCTATGTTCTCAAAAAGAATTTCTACGAGCATTTTAATCACACTTTTGATAATACCTCTCTAATCGTGTTCTGAGTGCATTTATAAATACCCAGTGGATGAAAGCTAGTTTCTTTTTCAAATGGAGATGTAGTCACTTTGATTTGGGGTACTGGGATAGGGAGGTGCGATTTTCTTATGAAATAAATTACTCCAGTTAACTATAAGCCACAAGAACTTCTAGGACACATCTCTGAGAAGTATCTTTAAAACAATGTGTATGTCAGTTTCTAGGCAATAGGATGTTGGCTTCTTACGGAGTCCACCATGTAATCCATGCTTTGTCATACAATGTACGGCAGAAACTGTTTTAAGTGCTTTACAAATAGTAAGTTATTTAATTTTCATAATACTCCTATGAGATGAGAACTGTTATGATTCCCATTTCACAGACTATACTGAGTCCTGTGGATAATGAACTTACTCAAGTTGCACAGCTAGTAAGGATTGAAATTAGGATTCAGACTAGCCTGACCAGCTCGAGTCCATGTTCCTTTTTTTTTTTTTTTAAGATTTTATTTATTTATTTGAGAGAGAGAGAGAGAGAGAATAAGCACAAGCAAGGGGAGGCAGAGGGAGAGGCAGACTCCCTACTGAACAGGGAGCCCGATGCGGGGCTCCATCCCAGGACCCCGGGATTATGACCTGAGCTGAAGGCAGACACTTAACCGACTGAGCTATCCAGGCACCCCTTGAGTCCGTGTTCTTAAGTATAACAGCTTCCCCATGTTATCTTGGCAGATTAGGAAATTAGGTTGGAAAGAAAGATGCTCCTTGCATTGACAAATTTTGAATACCGAATGCCCATGATGCCAAGTTATTTTTAAAATTACTCATACGGATCTAGATTACTAAATGTTTGAGCTCATGTTTATCCATTGGTAACATAGGATAACAACACCTATGCTATAATACTATTGAAAAGATTAAATAATTTAGTGTGTATGTAAAGTGCATGGAACTTAGTTTATCAAATCTTTATGTTTGTTGTAACCCTACTAGATGTTGGGTATACAAAGCCAAGACAGACAGGGCCGCTAGGAACTTGGTTCCAATGGTCATTAGACCAGCACCAGCAGAATCACCAGAGAGACTTATTAGATAGGCACAATTTCAGATACCACCCCAGACCTACAAAACCCAAACCTACATTTTACCACCACCCCTAGTGGTTTGTGTGCACATTAACTTTTGGGGCAGTACTAGATAATGCACACACAATTCACTGCTTGCCAGATTGGTTTCCCTTTTCTCTACGTGTCCAGTGGCCTCTCAAACAAGAGTCTCTGGGAAAGTCCTAATTTCAAATACTTCTTCTTTTGTTAGACTATGGGTGTTGTCAGACCATGTGTTCTGGTCTCGTGTTTGGAAAAAATGATCTGTGTATATGTTTTGTGTCTCAACATTTTCCAATTTTTCTATGCTACAAAAATGCCTTTAATCTTAACTAATAATTCCATCATCTGCTCCATCTGTCTTGGTTCTGCCTATCCACATTCCTGAGGGGTTGTTCTGGGGGCAGGCTGTGGGATGCACTGCCAGATCTCGCAGTGGAGTTGCACAATGCAACGTTCTTTGGAGTATTCATTTCTACCTCCCAGAGTCCCTCAAAGGGGCAGGGAAGCCTCAAATCAAATATAAACAGAGTTTCGAAAGTTAAAATTTAGCCGTAAGTTGAAATAGCTATTCATATCATTAAAAAACACAGTTGGCTAAGAAGATTAAGAGGCAAAAATGGGAGCCATAGAAATAGGTGTGTAATATGGGATGGAATCTTGAGATCATCAGTGAGGCTGCCATAAGACACAGTTTCTTAGGAAAATGAAACAAATGCTGTTTTCTGGTGGGCAAGGATGTAAATCAGAACAAAATGAAAATCACAAGATATTTCTTGGAGGTGAAATTGCCCCATGAATGGGATTGTACTTGGGGTATTTTAGTAAAAAAGAATATCTGAAAGTTACTCTTGGCAATAAATTGCAGTGAATGACAGGTCCACAGATGAATGCACCAAATCCTATAGTCTATCCATGCTTCATTCCCCTTCTTGCACCTTTAAGGTATCAATAAACAAGGCAGTTTGATGTGCAAAGAGCACAGGCCTGGGGGTCAGGGACCTCCATTCATTCATGGCTCTGCTTTCACCTGGCATTCAACTTCTTTAGGTCTCGGTGTTGTCATCTCTTAAAAGTGACAGTTTTTAACAAGTTGATCTACAAGATTCCTCCAATTCTAAGGTTCTCAGATTTAAAGATTTCACAATCACCCCTCCCTGCAGGGTGCCCCAGGCCTTGGAGCCAGGAAAGCTTCTTGTTAATGAACTACACCTGTTGTCCACATCTGCTCATTTTCTGCTCCAAGTACTTGGCAACAGAGCATAACCAGCACTGTTCTTTGACTGCATTTCCAGCTCGTTGAAAGACTCTAGCTCCTGTAGCAGGGGAGAAGTGAGAAAATCAGTCAAGTCTTTGGGGAGGGGAGAGAACTGGCATTAGGAGAAGAGAATGAGGAGAGAGGGAGAAAAGTAGAAATAGTAGTCAGGGCATTCCCAAGAAGTTTGCCCCGAATCAGGGGAACAGGATTACCTTTGGAAAGAAAGGAAGGGAGGGAGGAAGAGAGGGAGAGGGAGAATGAGAGGGAGGAAAAGGTGAGAGAAAGGAACGAAGGAAGGAATGAAGTCACCAAACTGGCCAAGAGGAGGGGAGAAAAGACAGGAGCACGGTCAGGTAGGTGCCAGCTAAAGGGAGTAGCCATTTACTTTATTCCACCCTCTTTCCACCCCCACAGCAGACATACACCTCAAACCCAAAAAGTTAAAGATGTTACAAGACAGTGGCCCAGATGATGATGTTGCTTAATGCAGACCAAGTTGGCTTCTTCTGTCTGATGTTCTGTTCAGTGAAATAGCCCAATTTTACTTTTAAAGACAATGCCAACTTCCTTTCTCCCTCCCGAGAGAATTTGCTGTTTTCATGTGGTATCTTGAATAGTCCTTGGCTGCTACAAAAGGCAGGGTTCACATTATTCAGGAAAAGTGCTTATTTCATGTGGTTTGACACAAGGGCTGTGTTTTAGCTGGAAGCCCAGAGCCTCAATCGATTTCAAGGAAACCTGGTGCTATTGACAGAGTGCTTCTTGCTGTGCTCTCTAGAAGCAAGAAATTTAGCTGAAAACAACATGTGTCGGTATCTATCAAAGGAGCAGACAGCAAAGAAACTGAAATATGATGGAGGAACCAAGATCTGAGATCCAGCCCATGCTTTGACTTAAAGTTATTGTTTGATCTTGAGAAAGTCAAACTCGCTGTGCATTAGTTTTCACACAAAGAGAAGGAAACATATCAGTACTTCTTTCCTCAAGGATGTTGCAAGTTTCCATCAATCTTCTTAGAAACACACATTGTTTTAGTACCTATGACTTTCTCCTTCCTGACATTTCCCATCAAATAAGAAGAAATACTTTCCTCACTTTTCAGAGGCTTGAAAATTGCTTTACCTTGATATATCATTTCCAATTCAATTTTAAAAAATCAAACATATTTCAATACTATAAGGAGAAATTGGGGGGAAAAAAGACCTTGAAAATCTACTTGGTCTGCAAGAGAGAGACTAATCAGAATTGATACAAAAGTTACATTATAGAATCTCAGAGGAAGAAAATTGGCTTTTTTTCTTTTATATGTCACTGCTACTAGGATTTGCCCAATAGAATATTCAACTGACATAGAAATAAGAATTTCGTACCTATATTGGTATTTCTAAAATATTTTAAATCAGTTGATTATTTTAAAAATCCTTTACATGATAACTTAGTAAATCCTCCCCCACCCAATTTTCAGACTAAAAGCAGCACAAGGATATCAGGCAGTAGTTTTGGGGAAATTATCATAAATTTTGAATGTAGAGTCTGATTTCATAAGGTTTTCTCACCAAATCCTATAATTAGAGTGGGAAGAGATTTTAGAGAACATTTTACTCAATTTAAATCCATAAAGCCAAGTTAATTGCCTTCAGTTATATGAACAATTAATGGAAAGGTCAGAAATTGAAACCCCTTTTCATTAGATTCTCTTGTCTTTCTCATTAAAAGATGTTCATTATTGCTAGTGAGCAAAACTGGTATTTCCACTGATAGTTCCAAGATGGTTTGGACAATACAGTGACTGTAGTCGACTATTGGCATCAACCAGGAGTCAGTTATAGATTACTTTGCTTTGGTCAAGGATAAAACTGAAGAAAATTGTTTAACGGTGGAAAAAGGATTTTAGTAGGGGAGACACTGTTGGCTCTTTTCCTCATTACTTGCTGCTCCTTCCCTCTCCACACTAACAATGCGGCACTTTGGTTTCTGATATTCATTCCTCTAATGAAGGCAATGCCTCCTCCAGCTGCCTACTTTCAACTTCTCCTGTATCATCTAGGGCTTCCGGCAACCCACTCTTTTGTTGGAGTCACGCTTTTCCAGATCATCTTCTTGGTAGAGCTTCAATGTAGGATAACTGTAGGCAAGCTCTATTCTAAAGGTCCATATCTGGTGGCAAGGAATCACACATTTAGTCCACTTACAGTAGATGTACAACTCATTTCATTCCCAACGCAACCTTCTCTTTGTTCAGGCATTACCAACCAGCCTCCCGCCTTCTCCCATCCGGAGTAGAAACACCACGACCTGCATCCCCCAAACTCAGTGTAAAACTCTCTGAGCAGTGCTCTTGATGCTTTCTCTCTTACTTAATTTAAGGTGAAAAGGATGCATACCCTCATACCCCTGGGGCAAGGTTGCGCTGCATGCTGAAAGCCCTCTCTGTAAAGTCCTCATTGCAGACCACTACCGCCTCTTTTTCTTACCGCCTCTGAGCTTCAACTTTCTAGTTTATAAAATGAGAAGAGCCATATCATCAAACTTTCAGGAATGCTGTAAGAATTATGTGAGATTAATAATGTGACGGTGCTTTGAAAATCATAACATGCTGGATGTGTTCAGTTATTACTATAACATTAATTATTTTTCAGTGTAGACTCATCTAAAAATTCAGGTAATTTTGAATCAGATACAGACCCAATTTTTGCCTCTCTCTCCACCACTTTACTGACTTTCTTCATTCTTGTTTTTTTTTTTTCCCTCCCTAGAATCCAATCCCATTTTAAATGCTTTAGTGGCTGAAGTATAAAGATATGGATGTACATAAATACTCTGTCATTTGCAAATCCCTGCATAAATTTATGATTTCAGGGTTTTCTAACCAAGCCAACAGAATTAGCATACTTACTTGGCGCAGTCAGGCTCAGGCTGGGACTAATCATTTTTCCCTTCTTTATATAACATTCATGTGCTTTTAGAATAGAAAAAAATGTTATTATGATTTCAATTGTCACAGATGGTGTTTTCTTCACTCTTTCAAAATAATTTTGGTTTTGGAATTAAAAAAAAACAATATAGCATTACCCAATGTGGCACGATAAAGAAGAAATCTAGTACTTTCTTGTATGAGGTAATAGGTGGGTCAAGCAAATTGAGGAGGAAAGCCAATAATTATATAATGCATTGGTATTTTGCTTTTAAGGAAAACATGTAAGAGCAATTTGTTTTATATTCACAGACTAATCAGTGTTTAACTATACAGAGCCTTTAAAATATAGATTGGGTGCCTTTAGACTCCATCTTAACCACTGAACCCCAGTAGAATAGCTTGTACAAAGAAGCTTCTATTTATTTCTTGTTGACCATCGAAGCTATGGAACCAAAGTGATTATCATTGCCCAGTTGGTGGCAAGCTTCATCCTTTTATTCAGCTGTGGGTAGTGGTTAATAGCACAGGTTCCAAAGACATACTGCCCGACTCAAATCCTGGTTTACTACCTGTGTGACCTCAGACAAATTCCTTAACTTCTCTGTGTCTTGGCTTCTTTATCTGTTAAATGGGATTATTTTATCTGTAAAACAGGATTATCTTATACACAGTCTATGCACATTAAATATTAGTTATTGTGAGTAAGTATTGAGCACTTATGTGCTCAGTGCTGGGCTTGACTTGGGCATAAAATGATGAAAGATAAAACATCAGGCTATCTTTTCCTGGTACTTACAGATAGGTGGGGAGATAGACATTAAGCCTCACATATAAATGTAAAGTGTTTAATATTTGCTAAAAAGAGAGGTATAATGAGATAAAAATGGAAAGGATCGGAGCAAGGAAGTTAGGGAAATGTCTTCTGATTATGTGCTGATTTAGCCAAGATTTAAAAGATAAGGAGTTGGTGGAGAAAACATTCTAGGTGGAAGGCACAGCATGTGCAGAAGTTCATCTGTAAGAATGTGAGAATGTGACAGCCCTGATGAGCCATAATGGACTAAGGTGAGGGCAGGGAGATAGAAAGAAGTCACTGAGGAGATAGATATTTAGAGGTAAAATCTTTGAGACCTGGATTGGGTAAGATTGTATAGGGGAAAGAAAGTCGGGGCTTTTTCTAAGACTCTGAAATGTAAACCAGGTGAATGGTGAAACCACTCACAAGATAGTGAAAAGTGGTACCTGAAATTTTTAACCTATTATTTATTTTTAAAAAGTGTACGTTGAGACTATGCCTCATCTATTATATATGGCCATTGCTACCAGTGGAGGGGACATGATGATTAACATTATTTGAACTTCCTTATATGGCTTGGGTACTATGTTTGGTCTTATCTCATGCAGGGATGCTGCAACTTTGAGTAGCAGAAAATTCCAGAAACAGTGGCTTTCTTAGGTAAGGGACTGATTTCACATAATAAGAAGTGTTGAGAAAATGACTCTAGTTTGGCTCCAGCTGCTCAAGAATATCATGTAGGAACCAGGCGCCTTCTAGTTTCCTTCTGTGCCATTGTGGGGTTTTATACTCATAGTTCCAAAATGGCTGCTCTACCTCGAGGCATCATATCTCCTTCCTAAATGGGAAGAAAGAGGTACAAATAAAACCTTAGTTGTTTTAGTTGAGAAGGGAAGCCCTTCCTGGGAGATTTCCATGTCCAAAGGTAAAAGGTTGTCAGAAAAGAAGATTTGGAATAGCATTGGATTAATCAACCAGTAGTTTCTGCCACAGTTCTTTTGCTACTTAATTTAAACTTTAGTATCATCCCAGTACATATTTGGAAACTGAGGCTTACAGATTTTAAAGTCAGTTGCTTGAAATCAACCACAAAATAAGTCAGAGAACCTGGGCTCAAACCTTAGCACTTCTCAACCCCAAGGCCCACATGCTTCCAATCACTCTTCATTGCTCTTTCTTACATCTTAAAAAAAAAAAAAAATCTAGATCAAGTAAGTTATAAAACAGAAACAAATTATTTTATACCATAGTTTGTGGAGACCATTTATGGGTGTAATCACAAGAGTATGTGATTTTTTCCCCCATAGCCTAAGTGCACACATATACACATTAAGTACAATACATAATGATCCTGAAAAGCTATCAGTGAGGTTAACAAGGTACTTTGATGACTTCTGTTTTACCATTTTTATTCCATTGTAAAGTCTTAGGGAAAAGACACATTGTTAATAACCTAGCATAATAAAAAGACCTTAACAATAGCAATTGTGTTTAGAACCAAAGAGCAACTCCTTGAAGAGCATAAATTGCTAAAATAATAATAGCAATAATAATAATCATGTATGAAAATTGGGAGATTTAAAAGAAAAAGAAGACTTATCCATGGGAGAGCAAGTACATATTTACTCCATGTGTTTTGTGCTTTTTCAGGATCTGCTTTTTTTCTCAGGTTTCTCAGGGGCTTGCATTTAGCTTCTTTACGTAAAACTTGAAAAGTGCAAATCACATTGTCAAGCTAATGTCTGACTTGAATATATATTTTGAAAACTAAAATTATCTCTACATCTTCTACATGACTGTATTTGTGGTTTAAATCAGAAGGAATATTTTGCCCATTTATCCCAGCTGCTATGTGCTGCCGTCCCTGCCAGAAGAAAAAATACATATATTATCAGGAATAATCCAATTTGCTTTGCTCCTATTTTTTTTCTTTAAATGAAAGAATTACCAAGTAAGAAACAGGATGGGAAGGGAGATGTGCCAGTTGCTATCCAAAATCAGTTGATTCCACAGGTCTGGAATATTTCCTTCTATAAATCTGTGGGCGTCTAGAGCATAATCTACATAAGAGGCTGCCCAAACCTTTATCCCATGAAGACAAAGTTTTTGTATGTGAAATTAGAAACTTTTAATACATGTCTGAAAATACCAATAGGTAAAATTTTGTCACAACAAATATAATTTCAAAAAGTCATTCTGCCAATAAATATTTTTTCAAGTTTTATTTCAAAGTGAAGAAGTTTCTTGCTATATTCTAGTTACAGTAGCTCCTAGTTTATCCCTTTTTTATTAATAAACAAATTGAGTCTGAAGTTATGTGACTTATTCAAAGTTACATGATTCATTTAGCCAAGTACTAAAAATTGAACTAAGGTCTAGATGACTCCAAACCATTTTGTATAAGTCAGCCTAACAAAATTCACAACTTTCCTTGGGAAAGACTGAGAAGTAAATGTTATAAGGGTGAGAGTGAACAAGGCTATGGTATTGGAAAAATGGAACAGGCTTAAGGACGATGGTCAAAGATATCTGAGGTCAGGACTCTGGACAGCTCTGGACTGCTTTGGAAGTTTCCTTCTGACTCCACTTTCTCTCCAAACTCAATCTGTTTTGTTGTCTTTTATGGCAACAGCTCTCACTATTGCTTAAATTCTTCAAATAGTATTTGCATATAAATAATTGTATTTGAATATACAACATAATTGCAACATGGGGTGGCAACATGGTATATTGGATATGGAGTCACAGTTGGGTTTGGGCTTGAATCTCTAACTTATAGTGAGATATGAGGCAAATCACATAACCTAATTTTGTCTCCTCTTTCCCCATGAATAAAAAACATTTATTAATAAAATGATAGTGTCTAGCTTTACGCCCAACACATATAGTTACTTAGAACAATATTACTTTCTCCTGCCCTCCCCCATGTCTTTTTCAAGGAAAAGTCTGTGCAATAGTCAGGGTTCATTTGGTTACAAGTGATGGAAAAACAGAAAGACAGCTCAACCTAGATTAAGCCAAACATAGAACTTCATTTGTTCATGTAGCTGAAAAACCAGAAGGGAATATTTTCCTTCAGGCATAGTTCAGTCCAGGGATTCATGGCTCTTGTGCTCTCCATCTCTCAAATAGGGTCATTCCACATGAGGAATCTTTTATGATTGTTCTAGTACAAAAGGCAGGATTGTAATTAGGATTTCTTCACCATCTGCATTTCCAAGCCTTGGAGAAGTTGCTGGTTAATAGTTATTCCTTTGCTCATCATCCATGAATGGTGAGTTATTTTTACCAAGAAGATCAGCAATGCTGGTCCCTGTGTAAGTCACATAAAATGGGTCACAAAGAGAAAAAAATGGGAAGGGAAACTCAGTTGCTAGAGGAAGGGGAAAGAGATGGTGGGCAGATAGAAACAACAAATGATCACTTCAAAGTCTCCCTATATATCTCTGATCCTTTAGAATATGGGTTAGTTTCAGGGAAAAGGAAAATCAATATCTATTGAATATTTTGGATTAAAAAAAATTTACCTGTAATACAGTCAATAAATATTTGAATGAGTAAATTATTTAACTGTGAAGTCTCCAGAGCCCAAAAGCACACTGTAGTTTCAGTGAAGTCAGGCCCTAGTAGAAGGATGATGTGAACTGGGTAGGAAGGACATGGCCAGTGCTCTTTCCTCTGAAGTCCCATCTCTGCTTTGTTGCAAGGACCACGTCCTGTGAAGAATCAGGCCCTGATTAATTGTAACCAGTCAAACCATATCAAGTTCTCAACAACAGCCTTCTCTGATGCAAGCTCTTCTCATAACGAACTGCACACAATGATGTCATTTTGGCCATATTCCATAGCAGGAGAAAGTGCAGCCTAAGAAAGTCTGAGATGACGATAATACATAAAATGCCAAGCCTAGTATCTGGCATATAGTTAAGGGCTCAGTAAATTTCAGCTCCTTCTTCTACAAAGCTACGGAAGCATCATAATTTACTCTTGGCCAGCAGTTAGCCTTTATGACATCATAGCCAGAGCAGGCTATAAAGTATGCCTTTGCTATCACCATCTGTGAGTGCAAAGTGTATCTTTCTGGAAGAGATGGTCTTGGGAACAAAGTTCTCACCACTAATTCTTATTTTGGGGGAGCACTGCCTCCATTCACTCATCCAATAAGTCATTATAGCAAGAATACATTTTTTATTTTAACATTTTTAGTCTTCTGTTCTTTTGATTGTGTTTTACAAACTTTTTAAAAAATGTAAGCCAGTCACCGAAGAACAGATATTGCATGATTTCACTTATGAGTTACCTAAAATAGACAAACTCACAGAAGCAAAGAATGGGATGGTGGCTACCAGAGGCTGGAGGAAGGGGAAACGAAGAAGAATTGCTCAACTGCTATATACTTTTAGCTATGCAAGATGATTAAGTTTAGATGTTTGCTCTGGTGCATAAGGTCTATAGCCAACAATACTATATTGTGCACTTAAATTGTTAAGATGGTGGAGATCTCATGTTAACTGTTCTTATGCTCCCTGACCCCCAGTACAAACAAACATATACACACAAACAACAACAAAGGGACTCAGGGAAATAAGCATAGGTGTGGGTATGTCTATTACCTTCATTGTGGTTATAGTTTCATGGGTGTATGCATATGTCCAAACTCATTGAATTGTATACATTAAATGTGTACAGTTTTGTATATCAATTATACCACGATAAGACTGTTAAAAATGAATTCAGATACCTTTTTAAAAAGAGTTAAGTACATAAGATTATATCTAGATCCCCATACTAGACAGCTATTCTTATATTATCACTTGGGATATATTTTCAGGTTGCAATTCACCTCGTTCCATACTGGACTTGCCCTTTGATGAGTTTCCAAAATATCTATCGTTTTCAGGTACTCTTCTTGTGAACCCTTTTCCAATTATCTCTCCACCTGTTAGCCTAGATTCCTAATTCATTCTTGATGCTATTGTTCTCCAAATCTCAGAAATGAAAATTAGATCCATTTCTCACCATCAATCAACTTGTCAACAGTGTATCTCTAACCACTGGAAACAAATTAATAATAACACACACATAGTACAGCATTAGATATAGGAAGTTGGAAGCAATCCAAATATTCTCCGACGTCTGTTTAGTCTACTTAGGCTTGAGGTTGTCAGGGAGGTATGTCACTCAGTCTCAGACCTTCCTGCAGCTGTGAGGAGGGTACTCAGCAGGCACTTTCCTGCTTTCAGCAACTTCTGCACTGACATAAGAGTTTTTTGTGCAAAGACATATTTCCCCAGAGCCACCTACATCTGACCCAGTGCAGGACACTCTGA
The DNA here is from genome assembly GCF_964656455.1 of Halichoerus grypus. Lineage (NCBI taxonomy): Eukaryota > Metazoa > Chordata > Mammalia > Carnivora > Phocidae > Halichoerus > Halichoerus grypus. The sequence goes on along the minus strand of NC_135715.1, from coordinate 179,386,166 downwards.
TGGTCAGTACTCACTCCAGAGACCCCCATCTGCTTGCCAAGATTTTATCAGGTCTGCATTGCTGTTCAGTTTCACCCTCTACCCAATTCTTTCCTTCTCTTCTCTTCTCAGGCTTTGATGCCTATTTTTTTTCACTTCTCACTCCCACTCACTGTCTGTTTCTGCTGAATGCAACTGCAGCAAATCTCAGTCCTCTAAGCCACCTAACCAAAACATCACACACAAGGAATCCCTGTAATTTCCAGCAATGGAGAAGTTTAGTGAGATTCCATTATTTTTTAATAAGGCAATTCAATAAATCCTACAGTATTTGCTATATGAAAATTTTATCCATATTTGATAGTATGGTAATTCAATTCTAGCCTTTCGGTGTAGAAATCCTAAAAAGGTAGGAGATGGTACAACTGACACTTGGACTTGCATGCTCTGTGATGCAAAATAAACAAATATTCAAACCATGGCTGTATTTTTGAGAGATGATTAGAGACACAGATTCATCATCTCCATTATCAGCAGATGATATTTCGGTCAAATGTCTTAAGAGCCATAACTGCAAAGGAAAGCTCAAATATCTTTACCCATATTTCTGTAATGATCTTTGTCCAGATATCACCCCAGAGCAACATATTATTATTTCTGCTACGAATCTAATGTATCTTTTCCAGTTTTCAGTAATGAATACAGAAGTGATCATGTGAAAGCTGAACAGCTTGCCCATCATTAGGCAATGTAAGCCAAACCCATCACGCTAAACAGTAAAAATGGAATAAAATCCAACCAGGAAAAATGATTTGGAAGCCATGGATTATTCATTTCATTAAAAAAAGAGTTTATCTTTGAAACAAAGGATCCTTGAGATCACAGGCTTTGGCCACCTAAGAATTCCTTTTCAGCTTTTGAATTGGTTTCACTGTATCATTTAGCCTCTGTAATTATGCTAACTCTGTCCACTCTGACCGTGCTTCTAAACCGTGCTTCTAAACACTTGTTTAACTATGATGAGCACTGTTAATAATAAGAAGGAAATAATGCTAATCATTTTTATGGGGTTGTGTGATTTATATTTTCACAAACATTACATCATTTGATTTTTTTTTTTTTGGCCTTGAAAGATATAAAGCTCCTTGCTTGCTTCACCACAGCACTTATCCAAAGAAGTGATAAAAGTGTTCTTCACATTCATACAGTTTTTCTAGATCGTGCTGCCCTGTTTCCTTCCCAGAACTACCACAGGACTTAATGAAGGCACAACTTATTCTTTCTTTTAGTCATTTACTTCCTGACATGGTAACTTAAAGGGTATACTGAGTTTCCTCACCTAGATAAACCTAAAAAGGGCAGAACTCTATCACTGGAGACAAGCACAGTGCTTTATAGCTCTTTTCTGTTTATTATTGCTGAGTTCATTATAGGAGCATGGCAGAGCAAAGAGCAAACTATATGGTGAAAAACATGTTGCTTTTGCCATTCTCTTCCTGAGTGATGAATGTTGTAAAGAAATGAATAATTTTATTATTTGTCATTTGGTGTATTACTGAGGAGAAATAAATCAATAATTTAGTAGACATCTTAAATTTTAAAAATATGTAAAAGTTTTATCTCCCTTGTGGATTTATTACATTTGGTGAGTGGTCTTTTGGGACATGGATTTCAACTGACTTAAGACAGAAAAATATTCAGGAAAATCAAGTTTGTACCTAAAGATAGAAATGGAGAAATGTCCCATAAATACATAATTACATACAATTAAAGTAGGAATGATGATCCCTCCTAAGTGCACATCTTGGTTAGCTGTCCTTAGCATCTGAGGTAGAAGTCCCTTTGGGGGTCTAGACTCTCTGAAACATTCTCCCCATTGACATTGTTTTCTTCCCCTACCCAGCTTGCTTCTCTTATTCTCATCCTTAACTACACCCTCTGGAACACCATTTCACCATCCTCAAACCAAAATGGTAACAACGTTAAGTTCTTCATGACACATTCTTCCCATGAAACATGGCGTGCCTGCAAGACTCCATTCTCCAACCTGCCTTCTTTCCTGGAATGCAGCCTTCTCACTGTCCAGGATAGGGAAGGAGCCTGACTTTCCCCTTCCCCAGTGTATTGTGTGGATGGAGGTTTGTCCTACATAACTGACCACCCATACCTGCATGTATGCAGGCAGATTAAAGAATGTTGTTTGTGAGACTTGTGCTGCATGAATGACCTCAGGAGCCTGGTTAGTTGACATTAGCTGGCCTCCGGGTCAAAATTTGCCCTTCTGGTCTGGGTGCCATGAGCTGTTAATTTTGCCTTATATCCCCTCCAGCTCCAGGCTAGGGTGGCCCCCCAGAATGGAATCTGGAAGGGAAGGCAAACACACCCAGCCCAGGTTCCTTGAAGATAAAAAGACATGATAACATAGAAATGCAGCTGGAGTGGTGGGGGTGGGAGGGATGGGGTGGCTGGGTGATAGACACTGGGGAGGGTATGTGCTATGGTGAGCACTGTGAATTGTGTAAGACTGTTGAATCACAGACCTGTCCCTCTGAAACAAATAATACATTATATGTTTAAAAAAAAAAGAAGAAGAAGAAGAAGTAGGAAGGGAAAAATGAAGGGGGGGATATCAGAGGGGGAGACGAACCATGAGAGACTATGGACTCTGAGAAACAAACTGAGGGTTCTAGAGGGGAGGGGCGTGGGGGGATGGGTTAGCCTGGTGATGGGTATTAAAGAGGGCACATACTGAATGGAGCACTGGGTGTTATACGCAAACAATGAATCATGGAACACTACATCAAAAACTAATGATGTAATGTATGGTGTTAACATAACATAATAAAATAAAATTAAAAAATAATGCATCTCATTCCAAACTGCACATAGGTGAACAAATGTTTAACTTCAAACTCTGTCATTTGCCCTATAAATATGGCCCTTATGGGGATGGTCAGTTGGAAGTCTCACCTGTGGGGAGGATGCTCAGCTCAGGCCTCTCAATCGGGACTCCAGCCTGGTTGTCTCCACAGGGCTTCCCCAGCTAGTGAGGTTAGATGACATAAGTACCTGATTTGAGGTAACTCTGTCTTATTTTTTACTGCTTACTATTGCCCTCATCTATGCATAGATTTCCCTTTTCTTCTTTCTGTTTCTATTAGATTTTTATAATATTAATAAAGAGTACCCTTCGAAACCAAGAGTGCATCCGCCATGAATCTTTTCTTTAGAACACACACGATGGCTTCCAAACAATTATTCCTCCACCTTCATGTGAAACCCCATATTCCTGAGGCACCTGGGTGGCTCAGTGGGTTAAACGTCTGCCTTTGGCTCAGGTTGTGATCCTGGGGTCTTGGGATTGAGCCCCACATCGGGCTCCTTGCTCAGCGAGGAGTCTGCTTCTCCCTCTTCCTCTAACCCTCCCCCTGCTTGTGTGCTCTCTCACTGTCTTTCAAATAAATAAAATAAAAATCTTAAAAAAAGAAACCCTATATTCCTTTGATGCTCAGGCCACCAACTATCCCTTAATTGGAGTGTGGGCACCTTGCCAACAGTTTTCTTCCACACCCCAATTCTTGTCATTTCCCTGGATGCTTTGATCACTTGAATCTGTGGCAATGACTTTTGTTTTCTTTTGGACAGCAAAATGACGTATTTGAAATAAAACAGTGTCCTTAAAAAACAGTATACAGTATTTTCAGACAGCGAGGTCTTCAAAGCTTTTACTCATCCCAATTCTCTCATGGAATTGATCAATATAAATTGTAGAACTACTGCATTTCAGTTGGATTTGGAATCTACACAGTATCAAAATGAGCATAAGTGTGCACATACACATCCAGCTGTTAGGAGCTACTCGGTTAACTCAGACTATAAATATTTTATTTGCAAATTCAGGTCTTTCCTGTGGATCCTCTCTACAATCACACTGTACAGTATGGGGGCTTTCAGGATACTCAATCATTTTTGGCAGCAGCTACTCCCAGTCTTTAGAGGATGCCGGATCCCTGGCATTATAAGAATTCTGGCCTCATATCCAAGAAATACAAGGTCTTCATTATACCAGAGTTTAATACTCACAGCCAGAAGGCTTTATATACAATGTACACACAGAATCTCTGTCTTGCTTTCAGACTGAACAACTGTTTTTCCCTCCTCCCCCTGTGGTGTGTTGAAAAACTGCCGTAATTACATGGACAGCTACAGAGATCACACTCAAAATCAAAACAGACAAACCAATTAAATACATTTCACAACTTTCAAAATGAGTCTAATCTACCAAAATGCCCTATGAATTGACTTAGATACCCACATAGTGACAATGACATTTTTTTTTCTGATTAAGAGAGCCTTCTTTTTGTTGTTGTTGTTGTTACAGTAGTTGAAAACAATGAAATCTTGCCATCTGCAATGACATGATGGAACTAGAGGGTATTATGCTAAGGGAAATAAGTCAGAGAAAGATGAATGCCATATGATTTCACTTATATGTGGAATTTAAGAAACAAAATATGAACATAGGGGAAGGAATGGAAAAATAAAATAAAATGAAAATGGAGCGGGAAGCAAACCATTAGAGATGCTGAACTCTAGGAAACAAACTGAAGGTTGCTGGAGGGGAGGTGGGTGGGGGGAGAGATAATTGGGTGATGGGCATTAAGGAGGGCACTTGATGTAATGAGCACTGGGTGTTAGATGCAACTGATGAATCACTAAATTCTCCTGAAATGAATAATACACTATATGTTAACTAAATTGAATTTAAAAAAAGAAAGAAATACTTGATTTTATGCCTGTAAGTGCTCTTGGAAAAAACAGTGTGCTTTATACAGTTTTTCAATTGAATCCTTGCCAAATGCACTGGCCAAGGAAGCATGACTCCTAACTAGGAGTAAAGTGATGGGGCCCCCCCTTGTCCTGGCTTAGTCATTATCACTTTCACCCCAAATCCACGTCCAGAACTAAGTCACAATGTCCCACGTGGTGGAAAAAATGGCTAGGAAACCTCTCTCATTATAGAAGACCAAATCTGGTAGAGCATCATCTATTCCCTCCTCCCCCCCAGAATCATTTTTGCATTATTGGAAAATAGATGTATAATTACCATATTGAAAGGCATTAAATATCCATTTCTAATTTAATCTGAATTCAGAAAACTTTCAATTAAAAACTGGCAGTTTGTACACCCAAATAAATGAATGCATGCAGTTGTTGGAGGCCTTGATAAAACCTTATGTAATGCTAATGTGTTACATTTCCAGGCATGTTGTCTGATATTTCTTATCTTAGCTATAATTTTTCTTTGGCCAGTATGCAGAAACAGCAAAAATCTCACAGTAGGTATATTCAAGATTCTTTTTTTTTCATTTAAATTCAGTTAGCCTACATATAGTATATCATTAGTTTTTGATATAATGTTCAATGATTCATTAGTTGCGTATAACACCCAGTGCTCATCACATCAGGTGCCCTCCTTAATGCAAGATTCTTAGCTGGCAATCACAGTCTACCCTCTGGCCCCAGTGGTTCCCATTTCTCCCACATGCAAAAGACTCTCATTCCCCTCCCAAGATCACCAAAATCTCATCCTGAGCTTGATGTTTAGGATCTTGTTATCTAAATCAGCCCAGGTGTCGATGAGACTCCTCAATGTGCTTCTTTCAATACAGCTCCTTTAGTGAAGCTGTCCATCTCAGCCCTGAGAAATTAAGAGACAAGTTCTCTGCTCTCCATACCCTCAAATGCAATGCAGAAGCATGCTGGAACAGCAATGGACATTCCTATTCAAAAGAGAGGAGGAAGACTAGAGGCATCTTGCAGTCACTGACCCATAGTCATTCTAAAATCTAGCCAGGTGTATGTTACTATGTCTTCGATTAATGCTCAATTCTTCTCCCTCAGGATGATTCTTGGTGTCTCTTAGCTTTGCCCTCTGGTCTCTTGGCTCTGTTTTTCTGAGTCATCCTCCATTTTTTATAAGAAAGGTCTGTTTTCAACTGAGTAGTTTGCTCAACTTTCTCTATACCCATAAAAGTTTTCGGGCATTGAAGGTTCTTTTCATTTTGAACCCTCTTGCTTTTTTGTCAGTCCAAGAAGGAGGTACCAAAAAAAAAAAAAAAAAGGGACAAATATTTTCAAAAAATGTATTAAAGTAGGTATCGCAGAGAAAAGTCTTTATTAGATTTCCAAGCCTTTCTTTCAAAGTTTAATGTTATTTATCATTTGTATTTCATACAAGTAAAAACCATAATTTCTTTCTTCTATAAATTATGAATTATTTAGATACACAAAAATACAAGGATATCATTGTTTATCTGCCACTCATTTTAACAAATATTTATACAAATATAGATGAAGCCATCCTCTATTTATGTATTCCCAACTTAATTTCTTGCTTTCTTTATGCACAGTATATGTTAGTAGTTAAAACTAAAATGATTACATTCCAGATTTACCTCTTCCAAGCTGTGTAGTCTTGCACAAATTACATAATCTCTTTGTGCCTCAGTTTCCTTAGTTATAACAAGAGAATAATAATAACATTTAATAAATAAATTAATATATGAAATTCATATATATATGTGTATATAGATACATGGCACTGGCACTCAAAAAGTACCATATAGGTGTCTAGGTATTAGCTGTTGTTATTTTTCAGTGATTAGGACAGCTAAATGTTCCTAACCTGGCCCTATCAATGAGCTAAGAATTCCTTTCCCAAATAGCCAATGGGGAGCTGGAATGGAGCAAGTTTATTTGTCCTTTACCACTCACTTTTCCCAGTCCTACACTTCATGGTCTGATAGGTGTTAATTACTCTATTGAATAGCTAGAATCACTTCTGAAGTGACTCTTGGTGTAGAAGAGGAAAGTTAGAGCTCTCACTAACTTGTACTTATCTTGAAGACCCAAAGGGAATATAACCCTGACTTAGGCCCATCAGTCTCCACCCATTTCCCTTAGGATGACCTGTCCTTTCCCCTAGGAGAGAACTTTGTCCCTAAATCCATCCTATTCCCTCCATCTTCATGCAAATTTCCAGGTCTGAGTCACTTAATCTAAAGCAGCACCCTAATAATTTATACAGATGTCTGCTAAGTGATGACTATGTCACAAAATAGTCAGTGGGAGGAAGAACTCTAGGTTTTAAGGCCAAGGATGGTGAGGAGCCCCTTGATTACTTTTTCCTTTCGATATGCACATCACTATGGCTTGTAGGAATATCTGTTATGTAAAGTAGTAGATTGATTAGGCTAGCATACATACACATCTGACATGGAAAGTCAATTTCTGAATGATCTACATCTAAATCCACACTGGAAAACAAAGTTATTTCTTCAATTAGATTGGCTACTCCTTTGATTGGAATTTACAAATAATTCTGGTGGTAATTCACAGAGATAGCATTTCTTGTAAAATTCATTTAATGCATAATTCATGGGCAAACCATTACAGCAAAAAGTTGAGTCAGAAAGGCCAAAATGTTGCAGGATGTCATTGATTTGGTAAATTTTATCAGAAAAATACCTTTAAAACAGAGTAAAGTATTAATAGTGTTTGTAAATGGAGAATGACTGTGGAAATATATTTCCTACCCAAATATTTGCTGGTTATCACAAGTAGTCTAGTATATTGATTAAGAACAGGGGGTCCAGAGCCATATTGCTTGGGTTTAATCCCGGTTATGTCACTTACTATGTCACTTACTGTTGCAAATACTGACAATGCTACACTCAGATTCTTAGATACTTTTGAAAGGTTTTGTATACATATCCTCCAGCTTCTCTGGGTTTTTCTTTTAAAGACATGTACCTGAGATTCCCTTCAGAGGAAGGGTCCCATGGGGACTACAAAGACCTTTTACCAAAACTGATAGAAACTTGCCTGAGAGTTGATCCTTCTAGGTGGCATGGCCATTACTGAGTGGACCAGATTTTAAAAGCTCAGATCTATTGCCTTGTAGTTTGACAAACTCTGCAATCAATGTTCAAGAGACCAGGCTGAGGCTGAGACTATTCAGATGACACTCCTTGCTTGTCTTCTCTTCTCTTTCCTGCTTCTCCCACTTTCTTACCCATGAATCCTGGGAGTACTTTCTTAATAAATCACTTACACAAACAAATCCTCATCTTGAGGGCCTTCTTTTGAAAAATCTGACCCCACACACTCTGTAGGTGATCTTGGGCAAGCGACTTAAACATTATGTTAAATCCAGTTTCCTCACTTGGAAAATAAGGATGACAAAAGGGTAATTAGGAGGAATGATACGAGTTAAAGTGTATAAAGAGCACAGTGCACCCTCTCACACGTGGTTAGCACTAAAAATGTTAACCACTAATTTTGTGGCAAAACACTTAAAGGTTATTGAGCTTAAACATGAATCATGTATTTCTTTTGCTCAAAGTTATTAGTATTCAAAATTTTCTGACCTTTCCTATGATAACAAAAATCTTCTACCAGTATGTTACCTTGAGGTATTTCTGAAAAATAGAAACACACTTAATCTGTCTTTTCAAGGTAAAGATAACATTTTAGGGGTACCTGCGTGGCTCAGTTGGTTAATCGTCTGCCTTCAGCTCGGGTCATGGTCCCGGGGTCCTGGGATCGAGCCCCGCATCGGGCTCCCTGCTCGGCGGGAAGGCTGCTTCTCCCTCTCCCACTCCCCCTGCTTGTGTTCCCTCTCTCGCTGTGTCTCTCTCTGTCAAATAAATAAATAAAATCTTTAAAAAAAAAGATGACATTTTAACAGAAAGAAAAAAACTTATATAACAGAAAGATCATTTTGAAAAAGAATATCTGAAATATTTTTATCATAATGCTGAAAGTAATGTGAAATGTCACTCATAAAAACATTCCCATCTGAATACTTACAAACTTGGAACAGAATTTTCTGTTTTATAATTTTCCAAAGAGTTTTAGTGGCTTTGCCACTCAATTTAAAAAATTAAAAATGTAATTCCTTCTGATAAGTGCTCAAGAACAACTGATTGACATCATGTCAAAGAAACTTACTCCAGAATTTAAAACAAACAAAAAACAAACAAAAGCAAAAACCTCTAATTTAATGTGAGGATTAAAAGGAACATCATTATTCAGCAAGCACAATCAATAATGTGTTTTTTCCCCTGTTTGTATCTAAATTTCTTCATGAAATATAATTTTTAATTATATATTCATGAAAACCATTATTATATAAATTTCCAGACTTTAAGTTTCTAGTTGCTATATCAAAAGTATTATTCCAAGATTTAAAAAAACATATTTAGTACTTTTGCTTTTACTTAAAAATACTTAATATTATTTTAGTGAAAACAAAAATTCTTCTATAATATAAAATATAATGTATCATAAATATTTTATTTAATCTTTGTCCAGTTCTTACTAAATTTAGTTGTTGTATATGGTTAATAATTTTAATATAGTTTAAGTATAACTCACATTATTTATACATACAGTTGAATAGATAAAGAGGAAAGACAAAAACACATGCATAAAGTTTTTTTTATCCCTCAAATTTCGTGTGATCAAAAGTTTAGTGAACTAGACTGTTTCTAATATTCTAAAATAATGATTTAAACACATCAGTGAGAAAACTGGGATTGCCAGAGTAGATCATAAAACAAAACCCAACTATATGGTCTCTACAAGAAATGCATTTGAAATATAGAGACTTATATAGTTTAAAAATAAAGCAATGGAGAAAGATATACCATGGCAACACTAATCAAAAGAAATCTGGATTAACTATGTTAATTTTAGTCAAAGCAGACTTCAGAACAAGAAAAATCATTAGGAATAAGATGACATTACATAATGATAAAGGAGTCAGTTCTGCAAGATTATGTAATAATTCTAAATTTATATGTGCCTAACAAGAAAGCATCAAAATGTATGAAGCCAAATTGATTGAACTAAAAGAAAAAACAGACAAATCCACTATTTTAGCAGAGACTATAGTAGTTAGAGACTTCAACATCCCTTTGTCAGTAATTGACAGATCAAACAGGCAGAAAATTAGTAAGGGTATAAATGACTTAAACATCAGTAACAACCAACTTGATTTAATTGACGTTTAAGACTACTCCATCCTGTTATAGCAGAATATACAATCTTCTCAAACTTCCATGGGACATTTACCAAGAGACAGCATTCTGATCCAAAATATACACCTGAGCAAATTTGAAACACTACAAAACATATGAAGTATATTCTCTGACCAAAATGGAATTAAACTAGAAATCAAGAACAAAAAGATAACCTGGAAAATCCCCAACTATTTGGGACTGAAACAAAATACTTCTAAATAACCCATGGAGCAAAGAAGATGTCTCAGGAAAAATTTAAAATATTTTGAACTAAGTGAAAATAAAAATACACAAATTATTAAAATTGGTGAGGTGTGCAAGCACGTCTTAGAGGGATATTTATACCATGCAATTAATACACTAGAAAAGAAAAAAATATCTAAGATTAATAATAATCTTTTACCTTAGGAAATCAGAGAAAGAACACTTCAAGCATAACTTACACAAAAGAAAAGATATAATAAAACTAGATCAGAAATTAATGAAATCAGTAAGAGGTAAACCATAGAGAAAATTAATGAAATCAATACGTGATTCTTTGAAAAGATCAACAAAATTGATAAACTTTTAGCTAGACTAACCAAGAAAAAAAGAGAAGGCATAAATTATCAATATCATAAATGAAAGAGGGGTTGTCACACTTATCCAATAAACATTAAAAGTATAAAGGAGTGATGTGAATAAATTTATACCCACAAATTTGATAATTTAAGTTAAATGGTCCAATTCCTCGATAAACACAAACTGCCAAAATGCATACAAGGAGAATTAGATAACCTGAATAAGCTTTGTATGTATTATGGAAATTGAACCAATAATTAATAATCTTCCAAAAGAAAAAGAAAAAGAAAAAGACCAGATGACTTCACTGGTGAATTCTACTGAACATTTATTGAAAGAAATAATACCAATTCTCTACAATTTCTTCCAGAAAATAGAAACAGAAGAAATAACTTAAAATTAATTTTATGAACCACCATTACCCTAATACCAAAATGAAATAAAGACATTATAAGACAGGAATATAGACTACTATCTCTCATGAACAAATACACAAAATTCCTCATCAAATTATTAACAAATCAAATAAAACAGTATATAAAAAGAATTATATTCCATGACCAAGTGAGTTTTATTCTAATTTGAAAATGAATGTAATCACCAGAAAAATAGACTAAAGAAAAAAATCATATGATCATATCAATTGATGCAGAAAAAGCTTTTGACAAAATCCAACATCCTTTCATGATAAAAGCTCTCAGAACACCAGGAATAGAGGAGAGCTTAATAAAAAACATCTACAGAAAAACCCTACAGCCAACATCATTCTTAATGGTGCAAAGCTGGACATTTTTTCCCAAAGATCAGGAACAAGACAAGGATATCCTTTCTTAACATTCCTATTCATTGTCGTGCTAGAAGTCCTAGCTAGTGCAATAAGACAAGAAAAATAAAAGATATACATATTGGAAAGAAAGAAGTAAAACTACCCTTATTCACAAATGACATGATTGTTTATGTAGAGCACCACAGACAATTAACAACAAATCCTGGAAATAATAAGTGAATCACAGGGTACAAGGCAGAATCACAGGATACATGTTTGTTAAACAAAAGTCTACTGTTCTCTTATATATCAGCAATGAATAATTGGAATTGAAAGCAAACAAAAATTTGCAATAGCATCAAAAAAACAAAGCAAAGCAAAAGAAAGAGAGAGAGAAAGAAAGAAAGAAAGAAAAAAAGAAAGAAAGAAAGAAAGATATTCTTAGGTATAAATCTAGCAAAATACGTACAGGACTTGAATTAAAAAAAAAACAAAAACAAAAAAACAAAACCTACAAAACAAACAAAATCTAAATAATTGCATAGATATTCCATATTCACATGAGTTGGGACAAGAATATTTAGTCAATAGAAGACTAAATATTGTTAAGATGTCAATTTTTCCCAGTTTGATCTGTAGATTCAAAGGAATCCCAAAGTTTCAGCAAAAAATTTCATCAATATCGTCAAAATGATTCTAAAATTTATGTAGAAAGGCAAAGCACCAAAAATATCCAACGCAATACTGAAGAACGAAGTTGAAGGATTCACAATAGCTGATTTCAAGACTTAATATTAAGATTATATGATAAAGACAGTGTGATGTTGGCTAAAGAATTGGTGCATAGATCAATGCAACATAATTGAGAGGCTAAAAATAGCTATATACTGACTTCTTTCAAAAGATGACAGTTTGGAAATGAGGGGAAAGAATAACTTTACAGTGGAGAAACCTGACAAACATTATCTCAGCCAGGTGATAAAGGTCAGCATGAACAATAAGACATATTGATGGTATGCACCCTTGATATGCTGTGATGAGAATGGCACTTTAACTTGGTGGTCTTCTCAAAAACGAATAATCCTCATCTAATCCTGAGAAAAACATCAGACACATTTTGACTGAAGTACATTCCACCAAATACGTGACTGGTACTCCTCAGAACTGTCAAGTTCATCAAACACAAGGAAATCTGAGAAACTGTCACAGCCAGGGAGAGGTTAAGAAGACATGGAGACATAATGACTAAAAGTAATGTGGTATCCTGGATGGAATCCTGAGACAGAAAAAAGGCATTAGGTAAATACTAAGGAAATCTGAATAAATGTGGATTTTAGTTACTAGGGTAACAATATTGTCTCATTAATTGTGACAAATGTACCACATTAATGTTAGATGTTAATAATAGAGGAAAGTGGCTATGGGATATGTGGGAACTCTTTATGCTATCTTTGCATTTTTTCTGTAAATCTAAAACTATTTAAAAATAAAAAGTTTGTTTAAAAACTTTAAAAAGAGCTAAAAACAATAAGTAGAAAAATACTTTTGAAAATTAAGCAAAATACTGCTAAATAACTCAAGAATAAAGTAAGAAATCACACTGGAAATTCAAACACATTTTGAACTGACTAATAATGAACATAACTACATAACTACCATTGTAAGATGTAAATAAAGCTTTGCCTTATATGCTTGTAGTTTTAAAAGAACAAGAAAGACTGAAAACAAATGTATGATCTAAGCATCCATCAAAAACTCTATGTAGAAAACCTTAAAGACTCCACCAAAAAATTGTTAAAACTGATACAAATTGCAAAGTTACAGGGTATAATATCAATGTACCAAAATCTGTTGCATTTCTATACATTGATAATGAAGCAGAAGAAAGAAAAATCAAGGCATCAATCCCAATTATAATTGCACCAAAACCCATAAGATACTTAGGAATAAACCTAACCAAAGAGGTAAAAGATCTATATGCTGAAAACTATAGAACACTTATGAAAGAAATTGAAGAAGACACAAAGAAATGGAAAAACATTCCATGCTCATGGACTGGAAGAACAAATATTGTTAAAATGTCTATATTACCCAAGGCAATCTACGAATTCAATGCAATCCCTATCAAAATAACACCAGCATTTTCACAGACCTAGAACAAACAATTCTAAAATTTGCATGGAACCAGAAAGGAGCCCAAATAGCCGAAGTAGTTTTGAAAAAGAAAAGCAAAGTGGGAGGCATCACAATTTCAGACTTCAAGGTGTATTACAAAGCTGTAATGATCAAGACAGTGTGGTACTGGCAAAAAACAGATACATAAATCAATGAGACAGACTAAAGAACCCAGAAATAGACCCATAACTGTATGGTCAACTAATCTTCAACAAAGCAGGAAAGAATATCCAATGGAAAAAGGACAGTCTCTTCAACAAATGGTGTTGGGAAAATTGGACAGCCACATGCAAAAGAATGAAACTGTACCATTTTATTCCACCATACACAAAAATAAATTCAAAATGGATGAAAAACCTAAATGTAAGATAAGAAACCATCAAAATCCTAGAGGAGAAAACAGGCAGCAACCTCTTTGACCTTGGCCACAGCAACTTCTTACTAGACACGTTTCCAGAGGCAAGGGAAACAAAAGCAAAGATGAACTATTAGGACTTCTTCAAGATAAAAATCTTCTGCACAGTGAAGGAAACAATCAACAAAACTAAAAGGCACCCTACAGAATGGGAGAAGATATTTGCAAATGACATATCTTATAAAGGGTTAGTATCCAGAATCTATCAAGAAGTCTTCAAAATCAACACCCAAAAAATAAATAATCTAGTTAGGAAATGGGCAGAAGACAAGAATAGACACTTTTCCAAAGAAGACATCCAGGTGGCTAACAGACACATGAAAAGCTGCTCAACATCACTCATCATCAGGGAAATGTAAATCAAAAGTATGAGATACCATCTCACGCCGGTCAGAATGGCTAAAATTAACAGGAAACAACAGATGTTGGTGAGGATGTAGAGAAAGGGGAACACTCTTGCACTGTTGGTGGGAATGCAAGCTGATGCAGCCGCTCTGGAAAATGGTATGGAGGTTCCTCAAAAAGTTAAAAATAGAACTACCCTACAACCTAGCAATTGCACTACTAGGTTTTTATCCAGATGAAATAAAAATGCTGATTCAAAGGGGTACATGCACTCCAATGTTTATGGCAGCATTATTAACAATAGCCAAAATATGAAAATTTTTATTATTAAAAATAGCCAATGTCCATTGACTGACGAATGGATAAAGAAGATGTGGTGTGTGTGTGTGTGTGTGTATATATATATATATATATATATATAATGGCGTATATATAATTGAATATTACTCAGCCATCAAAAAGAATGAACTCTTGCCATTTGCAATGATGTGGATGGAACTAGAGTGTATAATGCTAAGTGAAATAAGTCAATCAGAGAAAGACAAATACATGATTTCACTAACATTGGAATTTAGAAAACAAAACAGATGAACATAGGGGAAAGGAAGGAAAAATTTAAAAAAGGTAAAAACAGAGAGGGAGGCAAACCATAAGAGACTCCTAACTATAGGGAACAAACTGAGGGTTGCTAGAGGGGAGGTGGATGGGGGGATGGGGTAATTGGGTGATGGGCATTAAGAAGGGGACTTGATGTAATGAGCACTGGGTATTATATGTGGGTGATGAATTACTGGATTCTGCTCCTGAAACTAGTGCTGCACTGTATGTTAACTAACTTGAATTTAAACAAACGAACAAACAAAAATAAAACAAATACCCACCAAAAAAGCAAAAATAACAATAGAAAAATAAATATCGAGTAAAAGGGAGAAAAATAATAATGGCAGAATTTATGAAATAGAAAATTAACATATATTAGAGGTTCAATAGAGCCGCTGTAGAGGTTTTATTGAAATAGACTAATGAAATCTCTAAACTCAACAAATCTAATCAAGGAGAAAAAGAGAAGAAATAACAAAAATCATAAAAGGCAAACATCACAGAAATTCTAGACATTAGAATTGTAAAAAGAGACTATTCTGAACAACTTTATGCCAATAGCATTAAAAATGTACATGAAATAGACAAATATCTAAAAAAAAGCACAATTTGTAAGACGGAAACAGGAAGAGAAAGAAAATCTGATTTGTTCTGTAGCTATTAAAGAAATTGAATCTGTAATTAGAACTTTCCCACAACAAAGCACCAGGCCCAGATGGTTTCCCTGATAATTTCTACAAAACATTTAGGGAAAGAATAACTCAAACACATCCAAGGAATAAAAAAAAGAAAAACTTTCTCAATTGATTTTATGAGGTCAGGGTAACCTTGATGCCAAAAGCTAAAAAACTTTCCCCCACAAAAAATTAAAAACAAAAATCTTAAATGAATATAGATACAAAAATTCTAAACAAAATGTTATCAAGTATAATTCAATGATATATAAAATCATCACCAAGTTGGCTTAATTTCAGATATTCACAATTCATGTAATGTTTTTAAAAGTGTATCTATATATTTGATCACATTAAAATGAAAGGAGAAAAAACAATAAAAATCATAGTAAATGCAGAAAAAGCATTTGGAAAATTCAACAAAATTCAATATGACTTAAAAAAAACCCACATAAACCGAGAAGGAAATTTTTTAATCTGATAAAGAAAGCCTAGATTTAAAAATCTACAGCATTAACAATGAGTTATCCAAAAAGAAAATTGAGAAAACAATTTCATTTATAATAGCATTTAAAAGAATAAAATACTTAGAAATAAACTTAACCAAGGAGGTGAAAAACTTATTCACTGAAACTGTAAAACACTGATGAAAGAAATTAAAGCAGACACAGATAAATGGCAGGATATTAATGGGAGAATTAATATTGTTAGAATATTTATATTACCCAAAGCAATCTACAGATTCAATGCAATCTTATCACATTTCAATGGCATTTTTTACAGAAATAGAAAAAAAAATGATAAAATATTTATAAAACCACAGGAGACCCCAAATAGCCAAAACAATATTGAGCTGGAGGCATCAATCAAACTTCCTGACTTCAAATGTATTACAAAGTCTCAATATTCAGAACAGTATAATACTGGCATAAAAACAGACATATAGACCAACAGAGGAGAATGGAGAGTTCAGAAATAATCTGATGCATACAAAGTCAACTGATCTTTGACAAGAATGCCAAGAATACACAATGGGGAAAGGACAGTATCTTCCATAAATGATGTTGGGAAAACTAGATATCCACATGCAAAAGAATGAAAGTGAACCCCTATCTCACACTATATACAAAAATCAACTTGAAATGAATAAAGACTTAAGCATAAGACCTGAAACTTTAACACTTCTAGAAGAAAACAGAAAAAAAACTTCTGGACTTTGGCCTTGGCAAGATTTCTTGAACATGACAACAAAAGCACACAGAACAAAAGTAAAAATAGGCATCAAACTAAAAGCCTCCTAAGCAGCAAAAGCAACAAACAATAAAATGAGAGGCAACCTATAGCATGAGAGATAATATTTGCAAACAATATATCTGATAAAAGATTAATCTCCAAAATACATAAGGAATTCCTACAATTCAATAGCTGGAAAACAAATCAACTGATTTAAAAAATGGCAGAGGAACTGAATTGACATTTCTCCAAAGGAGACATACAAATGGCCAACAGTTATATGACCTAACAGGTATATGAAAAGGTGCTCAACATCACTAATCATCAAGGAAATCCAAATCAAAATTGCAATGAGATATCACCTCATACCTATTAGGATGCCTTTTATCAAAAACCAAAAGATAACAAATATTAGCCAGGATATTAAAAAAAGGGAACCCTGTACACTATTAGTGGTAATGTAAATTGGTGCTGCCCCCATGGAAAACAGTATGGAGGTTTCTCATAAAACAGAAAATAGGACCACCATATGATCTAGCAACCCAACTTCTGGGTGTATACCCAAAGGAAATGAAATCAGGATCTTGAAGAAATAATGGCACTTCCATGTTCATTGCAGCCTTATTCACAATAGCCAAGACATAGAAACAAGTAGCATAGAAAAAATCCAAGTGTCCATCAACTGATGAACGGATCAAGAAACTGTGGTTTATACACACAATGGAATATTATCAGAGAAATAAGAGAGGAGGGTCTCATGGAATTTGCATGACCAGCAAGCACGTCTTTGAACTTGAAATGCACACTTGTCTATCCGCTCAAAATATTGTTGACCTCTTTTAATTGTATCTGAAACTTGAAGAACTTGTTCAAAGCTGGAAGCTTGACCACATGTTGAAGAGCCAGAGTTTAAGGCTGTAGTGTTCAACACTGGCTGCATATTAAAATCATCTGGGGCCCCATTGCTAGAAATTTTGAATTCCTTGGTGTGGCATGAGGCATAGTACAAGTATATTTTAGAAGGTATTTCCAGTATGCCCTCAAAGTTGAGAATCACTGGTCTAAAGGTGCTGTCATCTTTGCCCAGGCTCCCCCCAGTAGACATGTGCTACAGGGACATGGTGAGTGCTTATTAATAAGTTCTTATGCCACTTGCTTGCAACTGCTGTGCTTCTAGAATTATGTTTTTATTCTTTTGCTCTACCAAGAATTTCTCTATTAACTTAAAAGAGAAATAAAGCCATAAAACAAATAGCATTAAGGTAACTGCATTTTTTAAGTACATATATCTTTTTAATTTCCCAAGTTTCTTGAATTGAAACTCCTCATTTTATTATTTATTCATTTCATGGTCCTTTTAATGTTTATTCTGTCTTATTTTAAATTCTTTTATAACCTCCTTATTTCTTACTATCTAGTGTTTTTATTTTCTCTCATAACTCAACTTTTTGCTTTCATTATTCAACTTGGGCCCCCTAACTTTTAATATCTCTGGTTTTAGCTTTCTGTCTCCTTTTTCATTTAAATTTTATTCTATTCTCATTTTTCTGCTGTTTCCTCTAATTACCTTTCATCACAGTTGTAACCATCATGTCAATATATTCTTTAAAATTTTGTTGGGGTGCTTGGGTGGCTTAGTTGGTTAAGCATCTGCCTTCAGCTCAGGTTATGTTCTCGGGGTCTTGGGATCGAGCCCTGAAGCAGGCTCCCTGCTCAGTGGAGAGTCTGCTTCTACTTCTCCCTCTCCCTCTCTCTTGCGCATGCTCTATCTCAAATAAATAAATAAAAATCTTTTAAAAAAATAAATAAAATTTTGTTGATATAATGTCAATTTTGAGGATTTTCTCAAAGGAGCATTGACTGGCCAGCTAGGATCATGGAAAAGTGGAACACCTGCTCAGTGGTGGTCTCAATGGAATGGCCCTTTTATATGAAACACAACACACATGTCTAAGTTTTACTGTTCTAACATTGCGTTCTTTATTCTCTATCATTTTAAGGGTCAATCCTTATTTTTTTACTTTTTAAACTTGAATGAATTAAGGTCTTAGTTTTCTGAATATTTTATCAGATAGATTTTTTATTTTCTTTTGCAAATCCATTTTAATATTTTATCTTTTTATTTTTAATTATTTTCTAAGTTATATTTTGTTTTAATTTTTAGTTCATTATTTGTCTTTCTGCTGGTAGGTAATAAGGATAGTCAGAAAAAACAGCCATTGTACAAGCCCACCCTTCACGCAAGGAAGGATACCAAACTATCCCTTCATCTCCCCTTTATAGATTTCCCATCTGGTCCAATTTGGCTCTATAGAATATCTTATTCCCCATTTCTCAGGATATTTATGACAATTCAGTTACTCAGGACATTTGTGATTCTACCTTGTTTGCTAAGTCCAGAAAATACTGGAATAGTGCTCTCCTTGACATTTTATATTTACCAGCCTTTTTATGTGTTACTAAATTTTGGAACCTATGATTTCAACATTTAAAACTATTGAATTTAGGACAAGGCATGCTACCCAACAGGAAGGGGAAGAGGCAGCAGTTTGGTTCCATGCCAACAAGAATCCTCAGGCGAAGTCCCTGTCCTGGCTTTCATGGAGATTCCTAGCTGGTACATTTCCCCCAAGAGAAGAGCAGTATCCAGTTCCTCTGCTCTGCATTCACCTGCCCTTGCTACACATCTTATTTAGTTATTGTCCTTTCTCTATGGAATTATAGGAAAAGCTTTCTGGTGTGTAAGTCTTCTCATTTCCTGCCTCCAACACTGATGAGCTGGGAATGCTGGTGAGAGCTGAGGTCTTTGCCAGCAGGGTGTGGCTTTAGATGGATCCAGCTGTACTTCCGCTTCCAGGTCCAGTTGTACTTCTCATCACCCCATTTTCTCCTTAGTGGAGATTCCATGCCTTATTAGGCTGCTGGAGTCAAGGGAGAAGGGAATGACCATCCTAGCCTTTGGCCCTGGATCTTTTCCTCTAGTGGAAAACATCAGGGGACTTCGGGAAGTGGCTGAGTTGGGCTTCTCCTATCTGTTGCCTTCTTCCCAAGAGAGAAAAGAATGGTATGTGGGAAACATTAAAGTCTTTAAAGGTAGACTTGGTCATTCTTCAGGATTCATGGAACCATTATTATTACTGATATATCACTTTGGTTCAAGTTATGTTACAGTCAAGAATACACAGCCCAGCAACCAAAAATAATTTTGAAATACCTGAAATCCTTTACTTACATTTCATATAAACCACAAAAAAACACAAACCCATGGTTAACAGCAACATAACAACACTCTTACTTTATCCCCCTTTTCATACCTATCGTATCCTACAGATGCTTGGACCAACTCTCTCATGGTTTCCCCAAACCTTCTTGCTACCTCTCTTTACTCATTCTTGCCCCTTCCCCCACTCCTTATCCCCATGCCTTTATTATGTGGAAAGGCTTAGCCTCCCTTTTAAGAAGGTGGTGGCACTGGACTAGCAATTATGATTCTTTTTTGGCAAGCTGAAGGGGGCCCAGGGAAGGTAGGTTAGGAACATTCAAACCTGAGTTATTTTTACCTTGTTTCAGCTGTCTTTGTAACTGCAGAGTTTGTTTATTCCATATTGGTAGGCACATATGAGTCTTCTTTTTCAGTGACATTTTCTCCTCAACTACACAATATGAGGGATAAGACAGAGACATATCTAAGACCTCTCCCCTACAATGTGGCTGATTGGACCCTAACGGTGGGATGGCTCTTCCCGTTTGAGGCATACTCATTGATAAGGCATTTCAAATGGAATATTTCTATGGATCATCCCAACCATTGAGGTAATTCAATATGTATTATTGTTATTCCCATTTTCAGATAAGAACACTGAAGCCTAAAAAGACTGAATAACTTGCCCAAGATTATGTAGAAGTCACAGGTAGCAGAGGAGAAATTAAAACCTTATCAGTCTGACTCAGAGCCAACATTCTTTTCAACAACCTACACTGAACAGGGTGGCAATTCTGATCTCTGAGAGCCCAGGAGGTTGCCTGCAGTCTCCTAAGCCGCAAACCATTCTTTCCAAGTCTGATTTCTCTCCTAAATTGGATGTTATTTTCCTCACTACTCCATATGCACACTCTGTCTTCTTCCAGTAACATTTCAATGACCTTTATTCTCCAAGTTGGACTTAATTTCAGTTCTTTTAAGATAATCAATGAGGTAAAATTTCAGGGCACCAAGAGACCTAGACACTGAAGTGTCGTTGTCTCTTATTCTCTATTAAAAACAGCATTACATGACGTTCAATTAGTGCCATACAGACTTTAACACTTGCCTTGCTTAGGAGAAAGCTTTTTTCTTATCTGAGAAGAGATGGGACTCCATACTACTGCCCTACTTTTAGAGGAGGAATACAAAGAATTTGCCTTCAGCTGGATATATTCTTCCAAGGTGGGACATAGTGTGGCCCCTTCAATAGCTTCCATCCCAACTCCAGCAGAAATGATTGGCAGTGACGTGGCCCAATCACAATGCCATTGGCTCTTTTGATAAGGATTTTTTAGGCAGATCCCTCTCTGGTTACCTAGTTACAACATTTTTAAAAGCAAGCTTGCATAATTCTTGGATAAAGATTACACACAGGAACTTTGAAGTACTGGCATTCCATTCATTGAAATTAAAACTTTCATTCTGAGTGTGAATAAATTGAGAACAATACCTAACTAACAATCTGTTATCTCCATCTTTTTTCTTCTTACAAAGGAACTTGTAAAAATCATTAAATATCTGGCAAGTGACAAAGAGACTTAATGCCTGTGACTAAAAATTTGATCAGAGTCTCCCTGAAAAAGAATCATGGAGCAATTATCTCTAGATCCTGAATCTTAGTATCTTGCCAGACATTTTGAGGATTAACTTGAAGCAACAACACAATGGATCTCTGATTTTCTGGGGACCATTCCTTTAGAGCAAAGTTACTCAAAGTGTGATCCAGGGAATATCCACCTCAGAATCATTTAAGGGTCTTGTTTCAAACATGGATTCTTGGACCACCCCCACATCTTTTGAATCAGAATCTCTTGGGAGTGGATCTTGGGAACCTACATTTTTAGCAAGCTCCTTAGGGGATTCTTTTGCACACTAAAATCTGAGAAACCTTTTTTTGAGGGAGGATAGTGGTGCCCATTTAATGGAAAATGCTTTATTTCATGTACTAATAAGAAAAATGTGATGGTGAATGGAAGCACATTTGGGGGAAAAACTTGGAAGACATTGTGTTTATTTCTCTAAGCTTCAGGTTATTGTCATAGTCCATGGTTAGGGTGAATATTTTGGCTTGATAGAAAATGATTATTTTCTGCAGACCTTAATCCTTGCTGTTAGTATTGATGGTGAAGAGTTGAGAAGAATGAGGTGACAAAATATGTATTTTAACTTGACTGGTAGATTTTTTGTCTACAGAAATTTTAAACCTGGTATAGTAAGAAAAAAATTTCCCCTCTTACATCTTATTCATGAATTTTGTAAACATTCTTATGCATTCCATGTTTGGGCAAATGTGGGGTCACCTGGTTGGTAAGAACTTTAGAACATCTGACATAAACTCCAAGCTAGGTAAAGAAACATCTGCAAAACAAAATTACAGAGAATTTCCATAGAAATTCCTCAATTTAAATCCTGTTGTAAAGTCACTACTGGATGCTCAAACTCAAGTAAGAAATATTATTGTAGAAGAATCTGTCTTAACTATCAGAACTAATAATGAGACAAATTCTGGAATGTGTGTGCCTATTTATGACTTTAGAGAGTAGAGTTTATGGTTGTGTAAGGAGAAACCTGTCAAAAATATTATAATAATGAAGAGGTTTCCAAACTGTTTTAATCCACCATGGCCTCAGTGTCTCAGTAATTCTTTCACGGTGTCCCTAGGTCAAAAGTAATATTTAACACTTCTATTTATGAAAGAATCGGGCCCAGACACTTGGTGGCAGTTGTTTGACAGCATTTGACAGGTATTGCTGTATTACCCTTGAAAATGTACAACATCTTGCAGTGTCCCTGTGTGTTTGATGTGACACACCAGAACCCCTCATATAGATAGGGGAACTGCAATAATCATGTTTATAGCATTTATTGTTCTTTTATTGGCTCTGAGGAGTAGGTGAGTATGATCAAGTCTGCATGTGCTCATTATAGACACTTGGCTGATGATAGTTTATAGAAATTTTTCCCGAAATGCACCCTGAGAATCAAGGTTCATCACAACATTGAACAGTATATGATCCTTCTGCTTTCCTATTGACTTGAAATATTTTTAGTGATTACACTCTCCTTTCTCCCCCACCTCAGGAAACTCAACATATTCAGAAGTGTCTTGCTCTTTGTCCTATATTTATTCCTAATCTTGGTCAACCATCCACCTTCAAAGCTGGAAACCACATGGTCATCTATGCCTTCCCATCCCTGGCATATTCTGCACTAGTGGCCTGGTCTTTTGATTCACCTTTCCTTAAAATGCCCTACCCATTCCCTTCTTTTTACCCTTAGTGGTTCTTCCTTAGTTTATCCCCATATGGACTAATGTAAAAATTTCCAGTTTCGGTGCCTTCCTGCAGCCAATTTTATCTCTTTCTAATATGCCTTTTTATTTAATTTTTTAAAATTTAAATTCAATGAGCCAACATATAGAACATCATTAGTTTCAGATGTAGAGTTCAGTAATTCTTCAGTTGCATATAATACCCAGTGCTCATCACATTGCATGCACTCCTTAATGCCCATCACCCTATTACCCCATCCCCCCACCTACCTCCCCATCAGCAACCCTCAGTTTGTTTCCTAGAGTTAAGAGTCTCTCATGGTTTGTCTCCCTCTCTGATTTCTTTCTATTCAATTTTCCCTCCCTTCCCCTATGATCTTCTGCACTGTTTCTTATATTCCTCATATGAGTGAAACCATATGATAATTGTCTTTCTGTGACTGACTTATTACGCTCAGCATAATACCCTCCAGTTCCATCCACATCAGTGTAAATGGTAAGATTTCATCCTTTCTGATGCCTGAGTAATATTCTATTGTCCAGTGTGCCTTTTTTATTGCTGGGATGAATCTTCCTAAAAGCACAAATCTGATTATCTCACTCATTCTCTTACTTAAAGTCCTTCAATGACTCCTTGCTATCTCTCTGCTAGTTGAGATTAATTTCTTCAGCATTAGCCATGCCATCTCTTAGGCTTCATTTCTAAGAACTCTGTGCACTGCACCTCCTTCCATAACCTATACTTGTGCTATGACCCCACTTAAACCCTGCTGCTAACTACACTGAAACACTAATAACTATTATCAGAGACCAGGCCACACGATCTTCTCATTTTTGTTCATTTTATTCCTTGTTAAGGTGCTTCTTCCTCTACGTGCTTTCCACTTTTCCACTTATGATTCTTTCTTTAAAATAGTCAGGTATGACACAACTATTTCCACAAGTCATTCCATGTCTTTGGGAAACAAGATGGGTTATAAATAATAAACCTAAATGCTCTAATGCATGACTAATTGCTATTATGACAAAAGAAAAAAATGGACACTGGTAGCAGCTATGAATATTGACCAGAAAAAATAACATTTCCAATTTATAAATTAATCAATTGGCAATCCTCATCCTAAGAATTAAGATGTAGGAGAACAGCTTCATACTGACACTGTACCCCTGGACCACAGGAGCCTCTCTCAGGGTCTGTAATCTGACTACACATCTTTGTGTCTCTCAAGTCATCCAAGATGGTATAATGGTCATTTTCAATTCAATAAGAATTTATTGAGTGCTCATGCTTTGACAGGTACTCTGCTAAGTGCTGGTGACACTAATCTAAGATGGTGCTTCTGCCTTCAGTGAAGTCACATGCTATGGGAAAAAAGACATGTACTGGTCAAAGCAACCTCAGCTTGGTTGTTAGAAAGGACAATCAGGGCAAATAAAGTCCTTGAGAAATGCTAAAGTTAGTTCAAGAAAGTTCCAAAGCATTTTATTACCCACGAAAAAGCTGTTAAACCTTTCCATTAGAGACCTGGACTTGTTTGTACATTTTGTAATGAAGAGTCGGAAAGAATATCCATTTGTAGTTCTATTTTTATAAGCAAAACTCAAATGCAAGTTAACAAGGGTTGTCGCCTCTGTGACTCATTTATCTATGCCCTTGGGAGAACTTTCTCTCAAACCACAAAGGTCACTGATGTCCCAGGCCCCAGAGCACCTAGGAGGAAATAGCGTGAAGTATAGCCTTGCAAACTGAAACTGCAATGTCACACCAGAGGTCATAGATCCTCAACATCTGCGCCAGCTTCCAATGTTTATTCTTTACACCACCGACATCAGCCTAAACTCTGATTATTGTAACAGTAATTCAGAGCATTTGTCTCACTAGGATTAGATTTAGAAAATCAGTGTGACTCAACAAGTAGGAGAAAGAATTTTATGTAATTTTTTCCTTATCCTTCTATAATGTTTGATAGCTCATAATCTGTGAACCATTCCCATGGACTGAGCTCTCTCCTCTTGGGGTCCTTGCTGTCAGACATGAGTGGGTGTTTTTTATTTTCTTTATTTAAGGTGAGACTCTGGAGAGAATGAGAGTCACAAGTTCCTAGCCTGAGGCTGATGAAAGGTAGAAGAGTAGAGTAGAGGGTTACAGTGAAAAGGTTAAGGGCAGATTATCATCAAGAGGTGATTGGGGGAAACCAAAAGTTGGCATCATCTATCACATGAAAGGGTCTTGCTCCTGAGGGTCCTGTTTCCATCTGTCTTAAAATTCTGACTTACCCACAATAAGACTTCTTTCAGTCTTTGAATCAGTGAGAGCTTACATTCTTATTAATAACTGAAGTGGAAGGAAAGAGATACGGATTCTAGCTTCATATCATGAAGTAGAAAAAGCATCAGTAAGAGTATCGAGTATAAGATCTTTAAAATATTCATTGTTAACAGACCTAAGGGAAGAAGCTGGGATAACCATAGCAACACTGAAACATTCAGGCCATAAGTTCTGTGAAATAGATAAACCAGCAGGAGCTGATTACAGTGGAGAGGGAAAAAAGCACATTATTCTAAGTTATACTTTTAGCATGAGATTCTAGTGTCAATTCTTTGAATGTAGTGATTAATTTAAAAAGTAACAAGGTAGAGTATATATTATATGAATTTTTTTCCACAAAGTAGTGACTTCATAATCTATGTGGCTTAAGGAAGAGACATGTACATTAGACACTTAAGATAAATTTAAGTTTGTTTTCTCAGCTAAATAAAGAGGCCGCAGTTAGGAATTAAGAACTCAGTTTAATACATTCATCATCTTTGTGTCCTTCCAGATTGGGGGATGTGGGTAAACAAACCTCATGGAAAGATTAAATGAAGGAGAAATTGTAAGCATTAAGTTATTTTCATGTTGTTTACAATTTCCCTTTCATTTAGGCTGAAGAATGTTTTGCTCACTTCTCGTGCCTTTTGAAATCTTTCACTATCTTTCATTGTCTGAAATCCTACCTCTTACATGAAACTTTCCTCAATTCAACCAACCCACCTGAGGCCTCTTCTCTCTAAACACCCATGGTATAGACAGTCCATTCGACCCAAGACAGCATTACCTGCACCATACTTTGGGTTGGAGAAGGCTGCAAAGAAATGGAATGAGGGCACTCAATTTCTGGGAGTAAAAGGATTCAGAGACTATCTCAAGCCTCCCTCAATATCACCTCCACTCTAGACTCTTGGTTGGGCCTGAATTTCTCTCCCTTTTGTTCCCAAAGAAGTATTTTAGGGTGATTAAAGCACTTCCAACACCCTATTTTTTTTTTTAATTTTATTTTATTATGTTATGTTAATCACCATACATTACATCATTAGTTTTTGATGTAGTGTTCCATGATTCATTGTTTGCATATAACACCCAGTGCTCCATTCAATACGTGCCCTCTTTAATACCCATCACCAGGCTAACCCACCCCCCCACTCCTCTCCCCTCTAGAACTCTCAGTTTATTTCCCAGAGTCTATAGTCTCTCATGGTTCATCTCCCCCTCCTATTCCCCACCTTCATTTTTCCCTTCCTACTATCTTTTTTTTTTTTTTTTAACATATAATGTATTATTTGTTTCAGAGGTACAGGTCTGTGATTCATCAGTCTTACACAATTCACAGTGCTCACCATAGCACATACCCTCTCCAATGTCTATCACCCAGCCACCCCATCTGTCCCACCCCCACCACTCCAGCAACCTCAGTTTGTTTCCTGAGATTAAGAATTCCTCATCTCAGTGAGATCATATGGTACATGTCTTTCTCTGATTGACTTATTTCACTTAGCATAATACCCTCTAGTTCCATCCACATTGCTGCAAATGGCAAGATTTCATTTTTTCTTGATGGCTGCATAATATTCCATTGTATATATATACATCTTCTTTATCAGAAGATAAATTGTTATCCATTCATCTGTTGATGGACATCTTGGTTCTTTCCACAGTTTGGCTATTGTGGACATTGCTGCTATAAACATTGGGGTGCACGTACCCCTTCGGATCCCTACATTTGTATCTTTGGGGTAAATACCCAGTAGTGCAATTGCTGGGTCATAGGGTAGCTCTATTTTCAACTTTTTGAGGAACCTCCATACTGTTTTCCAGAGTGGCTGCACCAGCTTGCATTCCCACCAACAGTGTAGGAGGGTTCCCCTTTCTCCACATCCTTGCCAACATCTGTCATTTCCTGACTTGTTAATTTTAGCCATTCTGACTGGTGTGAGGTGATATCTCATTGAGGTTTTGATTTGGAGTTCCCTGATGCCGAGCGATGTTGAGCACTTTTTCATACCAACACCCTATATTCTTGATGAAATTCTGCCTCCTGTTTGAAATTAGAAATTGTTGTAGTCTTAAGCATGATAAGCATAAAGGCAGAGATGGAATTTCTGATTTTCTCTTTGCTTGATCGGAACTATGCATCTAAGGTGTTTGTCTTGTATATTGATGCCAGGTGATGGAGAGGGACAGAGGTCTGCCAAGAGGCATCATTGACACCAACGTGTCAGTGGCATCTTGATTAAGATGGAGGATTCTCTAATCTGATTGGCTAAAATAACAGATCTTTACCCTGATTATATCAACAAATAACAGATCCCCAGATTATTCCAACAAATCCAATCCAGTGCTTCCTTCTTCCCTTCTGGCAAAGGCTTCTATCGTTTTTTATGGGATATGGGTCATTACCTAATAAGCAGGGGGAGTTATTTTTTAAAAGATTTGTTTATTTACTTTAGAGAGAGAGGGAGGGAGGGAAAGGGAGTTCATGTGTGTGGGGGAGGGGCAGAGGGAGAAGGAGAGAGAAACCCAAGCAGACTCAGCAGTGAGCGCAAGCCCTAGGCTCAGCTCTGTCTCACAACCCTGAGATCATGACCCCAGCCGATTCAGATGCCCAACCAACTGAGCCACCCAGGTGCCCCTGGCAGGGGAAGTTATTAAATTGGAAGTGGAACATGAAGCAAGTTATGATGAAGAGAGAAACTTATCTTATTAAGAATTCTAAGGTTTATATATCTGTAAGTATTTTGTATTCTTCATTACCTTCATCTTGTGACTAGAAGATTATCACCACTGGGTGACAGTACAGAGGTGGGAATGATGGATGTCCAGTGATTAATGGCATTTTTCAGCATCTTACAAATGTTCCTATTGTGTTTGTTGTGTATGATACACCTTCCTACTGTGATGATAAGCTTTAAGGACAGGGATACTCTCTCTGTTATTTTAATAAATCTTATCCTTAGCAGAAGCAGGAAATAAGGTAGACACCCAAGAGATGGCTAAAGGTAATAAAAGATGGGATGATAAATTCTTAACAACACCAGCAGAATTTTAATCTGAACTCCAAGTCCTCATTTTAAGTTTTTCATATACTACAGTTAAAATTTTAGAAATGTTTAAATATGAGATGGACCTATATTAGGGAATGGTCATAGTAGAAAAATCTACCCCATTGTCTCCTAAAAGGGCTCTGGCTTTATCATTGAGAATGGAAGAATCCTTACATAAAGATAAACTATCAAAATATAATGATGACCCAGAAGAATAACGATTGATAGAGGATCTTGTCAAAATCCAAGTAATTAAGAAGATTAAATGCATAGCAGGGTAATTTTTTCACCAGATCTTGGAGGAACAGAACTCTATAATATACTCCCATTAAGTTTGAAAAAATGGGATTTTAGGAAAAATACAGAGAAATATTACTTTGTAGAGTGAATGGAAAAGAGGGTTTGATATTTGTTAAATGTTTCATAAAATTTTGCATTTAATTACACAACATCCCTAAAAGTTCAGAAATTATTTTTCCCATTTAGAAATGAAACAACAGAAATACATAGAGATTAAAAGACTTGTCCAAGCTGGTAGTGAAGAACAATTTTGTACCTTGATTTAGTGATCCTAAGTCTAATTTGTTTTGTGACATGCATGGCTACCAAACCTCATTATCCCAAAAGATGTTTCACCCTAATGACGTAATTATGTGCAAAGAGGTTTTGGATAGTTTTCTGAAAGACAATTCCAAAATGGATTCCTAAGGCAATTTAAGAATATAGTGTTGATATACATCCTTATGATGACATAGAGGAAGCCACAAATTCTCATAAAGCAGACTTTGTTCCTACTGAGAAAGACTTTGTAGCGTGACACCATTGGTCCATCACAAGATGACATTTCTAATGTTCTTAGAAAGGATCCTAAGAATGACCTTTAGAACTTTTTCTAGATGGAGTCAGAAATCACTTCAGTATTACCTTAGAGAAATTCCAGGCCTAAGTCTAATTATCAGAAGAAAGGGCAGGGAAGTGGCAAAGTAAGAACTCACTTGGAGGGAAGGGTGTACATTTGGAGGAAGCCTCTCTGCTAGATGTGCATTTGTGTTTGCTCTTTAAGGCAGCATGGGGGTGGGGGAGCCCTCCTTAATATCTATAATAGGCTTCCAGGTTCTGCATTTTTGCTACCATTTCTGGTTGTATGTCCTAGAGCCTCCTGAGGCCATGCAATTTGGAATCATCTTATTTCTGCACTTACCATTTATCTTTGGTGTTTCCTTTTAAAAACTTCCAGTATTTGTCTTCCAAAGCCTTCATTCTTGTTATATTTGGAAAATCCTGACAGATGGTATTATAAAACCTAATGTAATGCAGTTAGTAGTTGCTCCACTATTAATACTCACAAGATTGCCTTGGGGGTTCCCTTCCTGTTCAGAGCTACTCCCCATCCCTAGCTCTTGTTCAAGGAACACTCCAGTTACAAATAACCTCAGGTTTACTTGTCTTTGAGCCTGGAGGAGGCCAGGGATTCCTGAATTGGCCAGTATGGAGCCCACCTCCCACAGGGTCCTGAGAAAATAATGTCTCCTTGTCATGAGCCCCTTGGAGTCAGAAAATGTCATAGATCATTTAGTGCTATTTACTGTTTTTTTTTTTAATTATAGAAATAATGCATATTCATGAGAACATTTTAGAAATACTAAAAATGAAAATAGGAATAAAATTAAAACCATGCATAATCTCACCACCTAGAGATAATTACTGAGAGGATGGATGTTAATCTGTATTTTTATTGTATATAACATATTTTTTTAAAGACTTGAAATTCATCTCACATGCCATTCAGTGTTCTTCTACAATGTGAATTTTAGTGATATATAATATTATACTATGTAGAAAACATACATTGTTCATGTAACCAAGCTTCCTAGTATAGACGGTTGGTGTGGCGGGATGCCATTTTAACTCTATGACCTTTCCCAGCAAGGGTTTGCCAGATACGAGAACAAAAGTGCTGTGTTTGAGATGACTCAGTTCAACAGCCTCAGGCTAGTTACATAGAGCACGTAGTAGAATGATATTGAATGAAATACTTGCTGAGTCTGCTTTTTATTTTCATTCCTACCTCCTCAACACTCCTCTCAGCCCAAGAAAAGCAAAATACACTTTTAGACTTGAGAAGGAAAGTGCTAGATGCTGGCAAGAGTTGAGAAGGGTCCGCACCTCACAACATGTCCTTAGCCTCAAACAAGGGAAGCAATGGAATCCAAGGAAGTTTGGGGATCTGAGAATTGAGGAGTCTCTGCTCCTCTCTCAGGCTAGAACTCAGGAATGCACTGGTGGGTGGAATTCCTTGAGGTACCCTGGCTGTAGAAAGGCCTGAGGCAGGTGTCCTCAGCCTCAGAAAGATAAAGGGACATAGCTTGCCCACTAAAATACTGTTTCTTCTCTGCAGAATGCCAGAATTAGGCTGATTTACAAAGGACAGAGACTGGCATGAATTCATTAGCCATTATTAGGCTCAGGTTACCAGCTCTTACCATACCTTCTATCCTCAAGTGATCTGGATTCTTTCATCAGAATCCCACAGTACCAAGACACCTTGAGCACATATTAAAAAATAATGATTAAAAGACAGAACAAAGAGAAGACATTTCATTACTCTTGATGATGCAAGAGTCATCAATTCTTTGACAAATGACCTGGTCGTCAGTGCCTCTGACATATAAATAATTCACAAAGCAATCCACGACAAAATCCCAATCTGTAATATTATCTCCAATGGCAACTTTAAAAAGATATTTCTCTGTACATCTTTGGGCTGTAGAGTCAGACAGACCTGAGTGCAAATCCTGACCCCACTACTTACTATTTGCCTTTCAAATGTTTAAATGAAAAGCACATAGCTCATTATCTGGTCTTCAGAAATGCTAAATAAATAGTAACTATGATCATCTTTATCCTAACACTAACATGTATGTGGCTGCATATATAACACATACCATGGAGAAAGCTAAGTTCTGTGATATAGACGTCCTTTAGAAATGGTCATGTGCCTCAAAACCCATTTTATAAAAATGAAAGGAAATTTACTAATGTGCTTTTTCCCTTAATAAATGAAAACCCAGACCTCAACCTCCTCCCCTCCCAAATTAAAATAATGGAAGATAAGGTGCCTTTCATCTAAAATAGAACATTAGGAAAATGGATATCCAATTTGATGGGGCAATTTTTCTCTAATCTTCTTCTAAACAGCAGTAGTTATTAGGACCACAAAGTAACCATTCACTGGGCAGAGAAGAGGTTCCTGAGCTAAACTCACTAAGAGCTTGAATATCAAAAATGAGTCATAAGAAAAATGCCCATGTGGGGGCGCCTGGGTGGCTCAGTCGTTAGGCGTCTGCCTTCAGCTCAGGTCATGATCCCAGGGTCCTGGAATTGAGCCTCACATCGGGCTCCCTGCTTGGCGGGAAGCCTGCTTCTCCTTCTCCCACTCCCCCTGCTTGTGTCCTTCTCTTTCTGTGTCTCTGTCAAATAAATAAATAAAATCTTTAAAAAAGAAAAATGCCCATGTGGCTGCTTGCATTTGAGCCATTTTGTCTCTGCTTAGGTTTGAACCTCTTTGAATGTCCTTAGAGACTGTAGTATCTCTATTCACACAAGTGGTTCCTGCAGGAAATCGTAATATTTGAGTCAAGAAAGACACCCTACTTCAGCTTTTTTCATTTTCTGGATGAGAGAAATAAGAAATTAAGAAAGTTGCCCAAGGTCACACAATTAACTCCAAAATATCTCCACTATCACCCCCACGAAGTAAGCAGCAATTCACTTTCAGAGTCTTTCTGTTAGTCCTCATTAAAATGCAGGCATGCTCAGGATATAGGACAGCTGCAATTTGCATAATTGAAGGGTGAGTATTCAATGAAACCCTCAAGAACGGAAATAGGCTCCATGGAATGAGCTACTGACCACCTGTGGCAAGGAGAGCTGCAGAACTGGAGAGGACGTGACTCTGAAGAAGTCAGAGTATGGGAAGATGCACAACCAAAGAAGACGAGCCAGAAACACTGCATCTTCTTTGCAAATTCCCTAGGACTGACTCCGGTGACTTGCTAAGTCACTTGGTGAATAAGGACTTGCTAGGTCACTCCGGTGACTAAGGACATCCTAACATTTTTGTTCATAGTTTAAAAGACTGAATGACTTTACCTTTTTTCTTAACAATGGCTGAAGAAAATGCAGAGATATATTTGCTTTTTCTAAAACAATGTAAAACATAGTATGTATGCTGGTTAAGAGTGCTGGCACTGGAATCAGGATGCCTGGGCTCAAATTCCGTATATTAGAGATTGTGGGAGTTTTAAACACACTTAAAAAATTGTTTGATATGTGTCCCATTAAGAAGCAAGGTTTATGTCCCCATCCCTCTTAATCTCTATTGCCTTCAGTGACTCCTTGTAAAACATAGACTGTAGTGGTAGTCGCTGTGTGTAACTTCGGAGGCTAGGTCAGAAAATGTTGTGCAGCTTCCATTTGATTCCCTTGGGACACTTACTTTGTGAGGAATCCGCCACTATGTAAGAAATCCCTCTAAACAGACTAAATCCAGAGGAGATCACATGCAGATGCTCCCCCCGACAGCTCCAGCTGAGCTTCCAGCCCATAGCGAGCATCAGCTGCCTGCTCCATGAGTGCACCATCTTGGATGTTCAGCTTCATGGAGGCTTCAGTGACTCCAACCCCAGCTGATATCTAACATCAACAACATGAAAGATCCCAAGTGAGAACTGCTGAATTGCAACCTTCCTGCATTCCTGTTGCACAAAATTATAAACAAAATGAAATGGTTGTTTAAACTATGTTTTGGAATATTTTTACTACACAACAACAGTAAGGGAAACAGACATGTTTTCTTAGGTGAGTATGTCAGTATTTCTTTTTTTTTTTTTTTAAGATTTTATTTATTTATTTGACAGAGAGAGACATAGCAAGAGCAGGAACACAAGCAGGGGGAGTGGGAGAGGGAGAAGCAGGCTTCCCGCAGAGCAGGGAGCCCAATGTGGGACTCGATCCCAGGACCCTGGGACCATGACCTGAGCCGAAGGCAGACGGTTAACGACTGAGCCACCCAGGCGCCCGAGTATGTCAGTATTTCTAAGTCACTGTGTCCTTACACACATAAGAAGGATGATCACTGATGGAGAATAATCCCCCACATGTTTTCATTTGGTCCTCTCTTGGGCGGCTCAGTCGGCTAAGTAATAGACTCTTGATCTCAGCTCAGGTCTTAATCTCAGGGTCATGAGTCCAAGCCCAGTGTTAAGCTCTACCCTGAGAGTGGAGCTTACTTAAAAAAAAAGTCAGTTCTCTACATACCATGCTTTCCATTCACAACAAAGCAAATAAAGAAATGAAAAAACCATCAAAAGACTAATATAACCAACTTACTTTGAGATGATAAGAGGAAAAAGAATTTTCAAAAGAAAGAATCTAGGAAAGACTGCCTAGAATTTCACAGCATTTCATCTGATGTTTGGGCATTCTGTAGGCTGTGCATTGAAAACTTCAGCGTGGGTATAGATCCCAGGTAATGCTGATGTGCTGGTCCCTGAACCACACATTGAGTAGAAAAGTGAGAACAGTGCTGTACAACAGACTTTCAGTAATGATAGAAATATTCTATATCTGCACTGCCCAACTCAGTAGGAACTAACCACACAGGACTATTGAGTCCTTAAAAGTGGCCAGTGCAATTGAGGAAATAACCAGTTAATTGAAATTTAGATTTAAACAGCCACATGCCGCAGGAGGCTACTGTATTGGCAACACAATTCGAGAACACGCTTGGTGACTAGGTCTATGATTCAACGCCCATAGTGGTAGAGAACTCTATACCTGAAGCAGCTTGTAGCACTCGCAACACTTGTAATTAACCCAATTAGTTGTAAATCTGCCTCTGTAACCACAAGGAACAGGCATCATGTGGTAGGCAGAATAATCACCCGCCCCCAAAAGAAATAGCCTCTTCCTAATTCCTGGGATGTGTTAATATGTTATGCGGCAAGGGGAAATTGAGGTTCCTAGTCAGCAGATAATGAAGATTAGCCTGGGTTTGTTAGGTGATCCCAGTATAACTACAAAAGTTCTTAAAAGAGGAGGAAGGAGGCAGAAGTGGATGGGCAGAGAAAGATGGTGGAAGCAGGGTCAGAGAAATGCTGCCGCACTGAATGTGAAGATGGGGGAAGGGGGCCATGACCAAGGAATGTGAGCAGCTTCTGGAAACTTAAAAAAAAAAAAAGAATGAAATGGATTCTCCTCCAGAGTATCCAGAAGGAATGCAGCCCCACTGACACTTTGACTTTAGTCCAGTGATATTCATGTCAGACTTCAACCTCCAGCACTGTAGGTTAATAAATATGCATAGCTCTAGCCATGGAAAATGAGGTAACATAGTAATTTTAACCTCTTATCCAGTGAGAAACCCTTGATGAATTTGAATAGCATTCATCTGTCTGTTCCTTCTGAGAGTTTTCTTGTAACTTTAAACCTTCCAAAGTTCTCTGACAACTTCCCAAATGTCATGGGTCCATTTCCCTAACCATCCTGATCAGCGTCCTCTGGACAGAAGCCTGCTCTGCTGACACGGCACTTAGAGCACATTCCTTAGCATGAGACACCAAGGTCCATCACCTTGGAGACTCAGCAGGGTCCCCTCTCTTGCCTGGACCTCATGTTGCTTCTGTCTATAAGGGCTAGGATTGTTTTAGCTTTTGAGGAGCCACATCCCATTACTGGAAGAACAGAGCTCTCCGCTAACCAACACCCCTCACCCATGTATCCCCTAATGTTCACAGGTGCTGCTATAAAAGACCTGCTCCAATTCTCCAGCAATATTTTGTCCATCATCTAGTGTGTAAAAATATTATGGGATTTGGATTCCAAAGTATCTTGTCTCTCTCCCAAGTTTTTGCTTAATACAAATTTGACTTGTATCCCGTTAATATCCTCCTCCAGGTCATTAATGAAGCCCTGGGAAAGGGGACAGCGTTCTGCAGCACAACGTATAGACTCTCCTCTGGCTTCACTCGTCGTACCGTGAAATGAATTGAGTACCTGTAGTAGGGTGACCAACCATGCCATCTTGCCTGAGGTGGAAGGGTTACCTGGACTTAGGGACTTCCAGTGCTAAAGTTGGGACAGTTCTGGGCAACCAGGGACCCTTGGCCATCCTAAATGTCAGTGTGCCTCACTTTGTGTTGGGCACTAGAAAAACAACTCAAAGGACAGTGTTTGCTCTCAAGGATCTCATAACCTAAAATCTAGTTTTTCCCAAATTCTCAAGATTTCCCTATTATTCTACTTTCCCCTGACAGGCAAGAAAATTGATTTCATTTTACTCTCTATAGTTTATGTTAAGAAAAAGAAAAAGAAAAAGAAAAAAAGGTATGTCCAGCCTTTTTCTTTTCAAAGCATACCTTCTTGCCACTTAGGAATCATATTCAGCTCCTGATTACAGAAACCAGAAACTTTAAAATAGGAAAAGTTGTCTTTTTCTCATGTGACTAGCAATCTGGAAGAAGCCACTCAGAGCTGTTAGAATAGTTCCATGACGGAATCAGGGATCCAAGCTCTTTTTCTCTTTCAATCCAGCCATCTTTGCCTGTGTTTATCTTCTCGTGGTTATAAAGGGGCGGATCCATGTTCTTGTTCCAGGTGGGAGAAAAGAAAAGAACAAGGGACAAAGGCGCATGCCAGCCAAGTTAGCACCCTTAAAGAATTTTTTTTCCCCAGTGCCCACCCAACAACTTCCACTTATACTCCATTGAACAGAATTTGTTTAATCACTTCTATCTGCAAAGAGGCTTGCAGATAATAGTTTTTTTTTTAACTGGGCACATTGTTACCAGCATCATCACCAGTGCCAATAATTAATTACATAATTGAGAAAAAGCAGGGGATTTGATATTGGTTAGTCAGCTAGCTGTCTAAACCTGACTTTCTTTTTTTTTTTAAAGATTTTATTTATTTATTTGAGAGAGAGAGCACAAGAGGGGGGAGCAGGAGAGGGAGAAGCAGACTCCCAGCTGAGCGGGTAGCCCGATGCGGGACTCGATCCCGGGACTCCAGGATCATGACCTGAGCCGAAGGCAGTCGCTTAACCAACTGAGCCACCCAGGCGCCCTAAACCTGACTCTTTCTTAAGGAGACCCTACCTACCCTGCAGTTATTTCTGTTCTTCCCCATGAAATCTCTTGTTTGTCAACCGCCTTTTTGAAATCTACTTATACAATGTTGGGCACCAGGGTGGCTCAGTCGGTTAAGCGTCTGCCTTCTGCTCAGGTCATGATCCCGGGGGCCTGGGATCCAGTCCTGCATCAGGCTCCCTGCTCAGTGGGGAGCCTGCTTCTCCC
Source organism: Halichoerus grypus (assembly GCF_964656455.1). Classification (NCBI taxonomy): domain Eukaryota; kingdom Metazoa; phylum Chordata; class Mammalia; order Carnivora; family Phocidae; genus Halichoerus; species Halichoerus grypus. The sequence goes on along the minus strand of NC_135715.1, from coordinate 179,349,100 downwards.
TCTCCATCTGCCTGCCCCTCTCCCCTATTTGTGTGTGCATGCTCTCTCTCTCTCTCCCCCTTCAAATAAATAAATAAAGTCTTTTTTTTAAAGATTTATTTATTTATTTGACAGAGAGAGAGACAGAGAGAGAGGGAACACAAGCAGGGAGAGTGGGAGAGGGAGAAGCAGGCTTCCCACTGAGCAGGGAGCCTGATGCGGGACTCGATCCCGGGATCATGACCTGAGCAGAAGGCAGACGCTTAACGACTGAGCCACCCAGGCGCCCCAAATAAATAAAGTCTTTAAAAAAAAAAGAAATCTAGTTATACAATGTGAATGAGACATTGCTAATCTACTATTGTAATGATAATCTATCATAAAGATATGCAGGCAACTCTTGCTAAATTAATGGAATTTACATAAATTTATGAATGATCAGAATAGCAGTTTCAAGAAATGGGGTGCCTGCCACTTAACATTTACAGCTTGAAAACTAAAGTAACCAAATTATTTTTCACTACTCATTTATTTTATTTTATTATTTACATTTAGTTATATTCTTTAAGGCACACAACAGCCACTAAACTGAAGTTATGATTAAGCTCGTAAATATTGTAGATTACATATTTAAAGGGAAAATAAATTCATTTTGTTAGTCTATTTTGAGTAATATTAATCATTTCTATTAAACAGAGATGCTATTCCAGACACAGCATTTCTTTGAGGTTAAGTTAGCACCATTCCCTTCAAATGTACTTGCAAAAATAGGGACATTTCCTGACCTTTCTGTGAAAGCTGGGTAATTATTTGGTTATAAAGTGCCAAGAGGATTAGCTAAAAGTTGCAGTCCATGGGCTGGTGCCATTTCAACACTTAACTACAGTTTTGTTGTTTTTTGTTTTTTTTATATTTTATTTAACTACAGGATTTTAAGTAGAGTTGTTTTAACTGAAAGTGAACTTGGTCTTTGGAACCCAATACTAAGATACAGTTATCATGTTTCAGTCCAGATAAAAGCAGAGTAAAGGAAGAGTGCCATAAAGTATAGTTTCTGGACCTCTTGTTTCCACAAGTAACAAACCTCTTACAATCTACACCTAATTTAAGACTGATGCCACTGTTACTAATAATTATGACCATCTTTCACTTTGATGTGCCGGACATTGTGCAAGGAATGATAATCCACTGTCTCTTGATAATCCACTGTCTCTAACCCACATGGCAAATGTATGGCAGAGACATTATAAGCCCCATTTTACCACTGAGGAAATTAAGATGAGAAAAGTCATGTAGCTCGCCCAAACTTAGAGGCACAAGTCTCCAAAGTATAACCTGTCTTGCCAAAACACTTCTCTGCCTTATTCACACATCCTATGAGAGCCCTCATCCAACAGACAGTCTGAATACTGGTTTCCCTGTTAGAGCCTTCTAGAAAAACTGAATGGAAAAGTCAAAAGATCCAGCTGAGGGTCGACTTATCTACCACTTACCAGCTGTCTGAGCCTGAATTTGTCTTTTCACTTCTCTGAGCCTCAGTGGCCTCATCTGTGTAATGGGTTTTATAATATCTAGAAATATCAGTAGTAGTATCTACCATATAGTTATTGATAGAATTAAAGAAAGTAACTTCTGCGAAAGACCAGGAAAATAGCAGCTATTCAGTAAACATTGTGTGAATTGGGGGGAAAGAGAGGTAAAGAGATGGAAACAACATTTACAGAGTTTATAATTAAATGACTTGCATTTAAGTTACATATCAGGAAAGCTAACATAGGGGAGGTTAATTTATTTGATTAACTCCTTAACTGTCATCAATAATGTCTAAAAAGAATGGGATTTGAGAGAAATGAGTTTTATTGGGACAGTGTGGTATAATAGAAAGATCATAACCTTTGTAGTTAGTGAGTAGGGGAGCCAGGGTTTGAACTTCATTATGAAGTTCATAGGATGGTAGGGCACAGGGTAACAACATAAAGGTGCTGGGGACCAGTAGATTTGGAGAGAATGTTGTCCTGAAAGACAGTATAAAGAAACACCAACTTTAAAATATTTTTTAGAGGTGATGGAGTCAACAGAGTAGGGATCTATCAAAGTCTGGGCTCTCCAGAAGCAGACACTGAGATAGAGTTTGGGATGCAAGTGATTTATTAGGGATCAACACCAGTGGAAGAAGGGAGAAGAAGCAGGATTGAGAAGAGGATGAAGTTGAATTGGGTTCAGAGTGTTGGCAAACTCAACAAGTATGGCTTGCCATGTTGTCTCACATCAAGCAGAAGTGGCCAGGTCTTTACGTACCCCACCAAATAGAAACATCCCTGGAAGTCTGTGCCTCATTTGAGGTGGTCCTTTATAGACCTTAAAAGAGTTAATGACTGAAGGTAGCCTTCTATTATAACAAATCCTTCCTTGAGTGGAACCTGGGCGGCGTATCTCAGGTTCAACCTCAAGACCATATTAGGCTTTGAACTCATGAGACCAGGAAGTTAATAGTGCTCAGCAGGGATCATGAGATCAGATATGGGAGTCTAGATGCTTCTCCATCACTCTGCTATCTCCGACTTTGACTGTGTCACTTGGAGATCTATGCCTTGACAGTTTTCCTATCTATGGAAGAGGGGTTTGACTTCCATGACCTTTGAAATTCATGTAGTCTCTAATAATCCACAGTTGTATGGCTCTACTCATTCAACATGTATTTACTGACAACCACAATTGTACCAGCCACTTCTAGGCATGTAGGAAAATTGACAAAGCCCCCTCCCGGATAGAGTGGACACTCTAGTGGTTTTAAAGTTCTCTTCATTATATGAAAAAGCAATGAAGTAAAGATTTAATTAGTAAAATTCTTTAAATCACTGTAACATTCCATGGTACTGCTTCAAAGCACAGGAATTTTATATTGAAGGTGCAAGGGAAAATAAATCACATTCTAAAAGTTATTTGACAAATTATTTACTGGGTCATATCAAAGCTTCCACACACCATACAGGCAGTAAGATATTCTTTCCACGTTTTGACTATGAAAGCTCATAAAATTATTGACAATCTTTCCTTATGGCAAAGGCCAGGAAGAAAATTAAGGTCCAGAGAGGGGGAAATAAAATACACTTTCGGAAATTTGGACTGAAAACATGTCATTGCTCTTCTCCGTGATTCATCCAGAAAGTTATTAAAACCACAGTCATAACACAAGATATGGCAACAAATAAAGAATATTTCACTTCATCTCATATGTGCTTCAATATTACATTTTTCTTTTCCGCTGTTATGATGGGGGGTGAAACTGTAATTTTAACTGCAGCATATCCCTTTTAAATTCAACCAACAACCCTGTATGTGTTAGCTAGCTGGGTTACAGTGTTAGTTGTAAAGCTAAGAATATATTTTGAGGGAAACGGGTCTTGATTTATGAGGATTTAATCACTCAGATGAATGTTAAATTAACAAATGGTTTTTTGACAGCATGATTGTAATGTGTGATTCCACAATATTAGTCTGCTCCTTTTTTCAGAGAAAAGATAAAAGCTCATGATCTCAAGTTATGGACAAGATTTAAGAAAATCATGATAGCATATTTGAACATTACTGAGTTTTTGTTTTCCTACTTGGAACAGAAGAGACCGCATAAACACTCACAGGAATCACTGCTGCTTCCTTGGTACGTGTCCCAGTGAAACACATCTCATCCTCTAGACCCTAAAGAACTTGCCTCAGGGCCAGAAATATGCCCTTCTCTGGCAGAAGTACAGCTAGATCTGAGGCTGAATGGGTCTCCAGTCCTGTCCATGTAAGTGGAATGCATTAAGATCTCACATGTTGAGGAACCCACTTCCCAAAATGACAAACTGGGTAATCCAGCCTGGTTTTCCTCCTGAAAACTAGCAAAGTTGAAAAACAAAAATCTACTTAAAGGTATTAAACAGCTTCTGGGGCACCTGGGTGGCTCAGTCGGTTAAGTGGCTGACTCTTGATTTCCACTCAGGTCATGATCTCAAGGTTGTGAGATCAAGTCCCACATTGGGCTCTGCGATGAGCATAGAGCCTGCTTAAGATTCTCTTTCCCTCTCCCTCTGGCCTGCTCCCTTCTGCTCTAAAAACAAATAAATAAGTAAGAATAAATAATAATAATACATTAAAGGTATTAGGTATTAAATGGCTTCTAAAGCACTAAAGAATTATGGCACCAAGGGCCAAGACAAGAAGAAAACTCAGAGAAGTGAGCTAGGCAGGGGGGAGCTTGCACCTAGAGGTTCTGTGATGATGATAAAAGCACTGGACAGAATCACAGGCTGGCATACCAAAAGTGAATTTCAGGTTCCACTGAGGAGTGGGGGCCTGAAAGAAACACCCAGGATTGTGGCTGGGACCACAAAGGGCTATCACCCAGGAGTAAGAGAGAACCATAAATAGAAGTCCGCAGTCCACTGAGTAAAGACCAGCTGGGAATGATTTCCAACTCTGATTGGATTAGGTGATGGGAGATTGCCAATGGCTCTCAGAAACTCCTTCCAGGAAAAAACTTATACCACAGAATACACAGTGCAAGATTTCATTTACATAAAGTCCAAAACAACTCATCTACTATGTAGGACGTCAGCATAGTGATTATCTTTGAAGAGGAGCAAGGGGTAGTGATTAAGAGAGGGGAAAGGGGCAGAAGCTGGGGAGCTATTTTCTGCTTCTTGACCTGGGTGGTGGTTACATGAGACCAAGAATATTGCGGTAATTCTTGAGCTTCCGGATCTCACTGACATGAGCATGAGTCTACCCAGCTGAATCAATGAAGCTTTCTACAAACCACTTCTACTTAGAGTAGCTTTGTGCACAGTTTCTGTCTGCCTTACCCATGAGGTTAGAGCCTCTCAGACGTCCTGACACTAATAGTCTCTCCTCCTTTGTCCACTGTTTCTGGGCTCAGAAGCCCAGAAACTGATCTTAAGCCCCTCCCCCAGTCAGCATCCTTCTCCCCATTTCAGATGTAGCAACTAAAAATTGAAGATACCCCTTAAATTTAAATTTCAGGTAAACAACAAATAATGTTATAGTATAATGTGTCCCAAATATTGCATGGGGGACATACCTCTACTAAATATATATATATATATTATCTTAAACTTAACTGGGCAGTCTGTATTTTCTCTGACAACCCTACTCCTGACCCATTTTCTTTGCTCTTTGGATGGAGAGAGGTGGGCACAGAGGGAGAACAATAAAGCAGCTACAAAGGAACCATGCACCACTACAATCTGGTTTTCCTTTCCAGTCTATTGAATTAAACATTAGTTTAAACAAACACGCAAGAAAGTTTGAATATGGTTTTGAGATTCAAAACCAGTGACATGGGCTTCCATCAGCATCATGACCCAATGCAGCAGAAATCCCCTAGCCCAGAGAGAAGAGTGCTGTTTCTGCTTTTCCCATTTTTCTAAACATGGACAAGATCCCCTTGTAGTCTGATTTGTGCTGTCCCATATGGTAACCACTAGCCACCTGTGGCTACTTAAATTGAAATTAATTAAATTCAACAAAGTTAGAAATTCAGTTCCTTGGTCTCATCAGCCACATTTCAAGCACTCATTAGCCATGTGTGGCTAATTCTACCCCGTTGGACAGTGCTAACTGGAAAGCATTTCTATTCATGTGGAACATCGTCTTGGACAGCAGTGCTCTAGATTATCTGTCTAATTAAGACCTGCCTATGAAAAGAGAAGTGACAAATGGGGTGCTGTGCACTACATTTTTGAGGGTGCCCTGGGAGGAAGCCTTGCCATGGAGCAGCATCTAGCTGAATGTGGCACCTTTCCTTAGTGCTTTCCTTTATCTTTTGTGGTTACAAAGCATTGTCTTGATTTAACATATATTAGAAGCATTTTTAACTGAGCTTTCCTTGAAAACTCACACATGTATTATCAAATTACACACCTCGATCTGAGGCTTCAAACAAGGTGGGAAAACCTCTGGGGTGGGAGTCAGGAGATGAGGGTTCTAGTACCTTCTCTGCCATTTTCTATCCTGAGAACTGGATTAAGGCACTTCCCTCTCTGCATCTCCTATTTCCTTCTATAAAGGCACATTTTGTTCTCATTAAAATAAAACTCAAAACTGAAACTTGAAAAAACCGATACTATTATCTCCAGAGTGAAATTCAATCTAAGTGACTTTTCCATTGTGTGATTACCTCTGAAAACAACAAGCCTCTCCCGATGTGAATTTCCCAAAAGTAAAACAATATTCACTCCTCAGGACAGTAATGGCCTCAGAATTCAGAAACCGAGGATGACACTTTCAGATTTGGATTTCGTTTTATTATTCCAGTCTGGCCTGAGTTTCCTGGAAAAGAGCCTGGAATTGAAAATGAGAAGACATTGATTTAAATCCTGACTGTGAAATATTGAATAAATCACTTAACCGCTTTAGACTTCAGTCTTCCCTCTAGTAAAACAAGGATAATAACAGCAGCATTATACAGTTATTAAGATGCTTAAATTAGGTAACATATTGAACATGCTAATGGAAATAACGAAGGAGAAGAAAATATTAAACAGAATCTATTACTGATAATGACTGTTCCTCTATTTTTTGAGGAATAAAGATAAAGTAGTATTAGCTCCATTAATTTTTAACTCAGCTTAAGCGCTGCCCAATATTATATATTATTTGCTATCTAATTAGGAAAACACTTTTATATTTTTGAAAGCACTATATTTAATATTGACCAGAAAGGTACATACAGTATCTGTTTATCCACTAAAGTACATTGTAATGAGAATTTGTCTCCTTTTAAAAAGTCCTCAGATGAATATTATAATTATCTACTGCAAACAAACCACACCAAAACTTAGTAGCTTAAAACAACAATGTATTATTATTTTTCACAGCTCTATATGTTGACTGTCTCAACTGGGAGATTCCCACTTTGGGTCTTTCATGGTCTTGCAGTCAGCTGGGGTTACAGTCATCTGAAGGCTTAACAAAGTTGTTAAAACCAGAGCCTGATAGTAGTTAAAGTAAAAAAAAAAAAACAATTTTAACTAAGGAACTGTTGCAATAGGGGAAAGGAAACCTCAGTGGAGAGTTAGGCTCAATTCCAAACACAACAAGAACAAGGGATTTGTAGTCAAATAACAGGAATGATGAATGGAGAATTAATAAGAATAGACATCAAGATCAGGGGGAACTTTTGCTAAACTGACCAAACAGTATTTTTTTCCGAGGACAGACCAGAGTGGTCAACTGTTAAGTGTTGGGAATGAGACGGGGCGCCTGGGTGGCTCAGTCGGTTAAGCGTCTGCCTTTGGCTCAGGTTGTGATTCCAGGGTCCTTGCTCAGCGGGGAACCTGCTTCTCCCTCTCCCTCTGCCTGCCGCCCCCCCCCACTTGTGCTCTCTCTCTCTCTTTGTGTCAAATAAATAAATTAAAAAAAAAGAAGAGTAGGGGATGAGAAATTTGATTAGATATCACAAGTGATCAGAAATCAAAAGGGGGAAGGGTTTTCTCCAAACTGACTTAGCAGGATTCTTGCTATAGCTGCACTGTGCAGGTCTGGCAAGGATGGGGCCATGATGGAAGCCTAGTCTAGAAGAAAGCTCTGAAGACCCTGGCTTAAGGAGAGAGTCTTTGTCACTGTCCAGGATGAGTCGCTTGAGTGTCTGTCAGTTGGTGCTGGCTGTAAGCTAGGAGTCCAAGAGGGGGAGTTACGTCACCAAATATGATGTCTCTGGGTGACTTGAGCTTCTTGCAGCATGGCACCTGTGTTCAGAGAGAGTGTCCCCAAATCAAGCATTCCAAGAGATGTGCGTGGAAGCTATGAGTGTCATTTCCAATGTGTGTTTTTGGTTGACACGTCACTAAGACCAGCCTAGATTCAAGGAGAAGGAAATCATCCTCTCCGCCTCTTGACTTGAGCAGCAGAGGGGAAAGAACTGATGGCAGTCATCTTTGGAGACTACCACAATATCCACACTTCGGGCTGTACAATGTTCAGTGACTTCTACAACATAAATGTCTGAAACGTGATAAACAAAAGGGAGAGAGAGCTCAGGCAGTTTATCTATATCCATACAACTTGAAAGTATTCTACAAATCATGTTTCTTTTAGTAAATGGTTGTGGATGTTCCAGTGAAAGCTAAATAAAGGCAAAAATATTAATAGAGCTATTCACTGCATCAGAGACATCTCTCCCATATCTCTGGCCAAGTTACAAATATATCTGCTTAGTCCAGAGAAAGACTCAAATACATGACCAAGACATCGCATTCCTTGTCCTGATATAGAAAATGTATCTTAAACATTAGATCTTCTTATAATTTTTAAATTTATTTATCTCTTAATAACATTGCCAGATAAAATACACTTTGCCCACTTGTATTTGAATTTCAAATCAACAACAAATCATCTTTTAGGATTAGTATGTCCCAGTTATTTAATGGGACGTGCTTACACTAAAAACCACTGTATATCTGAAATTCAAATTTAACTGGGCATCCTATAATTCTATTTGCTAAATCTGCGACCCTATGCCTGAATAATATTATGATTTTATTTCAGACTTTTTTCTTCAAGCATATCAAGTTGAGACTACCTTTTGCATTTGGTTCCAAAATTATAGTATTTTACTTAAATCCCCAAAATAACTTAATCCTTCCCTCTGCATGTAGGTCATCCATACCTCTTTACAAATATTCAAAGGCAAAATGACTATGGGCTCTCTGTAGGAATGAGGACAGGTAGATAGATCACAAAGATACACAGAATGCTTTCTTAAAGATATTGAGATAAATATGTTATTTAATATTCCCCAGGACTTTAGCATCATGGCATCTTTGCTGATTTAGTACAGACTTATTCTTCCCCTGACACCCATGCAGTCTACCTTGTTACAATTAATGCTATTTTCTTCTCTTTGGGGTAGAGATGAAAACAGTTGGTCACCGCAAGAAAATGCTTCATCTATTTAAAGGCAAACATTATCCCTGAGCTTTCTCTTCTTCAGGCCATTTGCTTGTTTTTCTTCTTTGGTTTTAGTTCCAACCCTTTTACCATTTCTGTTTCTCTTTGCTGGCACCCGATAAATTGTCCACATTTCTAAAACTATACAGATTGAAAGGAGATTTAATATTCTAATAATACCTTAATAGTACATATAACCATAAATATTGCTTTGATTATACAATTCTGATTGTAAATGTGTAATTTCAAATGCATAAAATATATTTTAAATGCATGGACCAAATATAGCTAAACGCCAATAGATAAAATGGAATTCTAAAAAATTCAAGTAATACAAAGCAAGTCAGAAAAAGAGAAATAGGGGAACAAAAAAAAAGTGATGGTTGAAAATAAATAATTCACCTAAAAAATAATAAAATAAGAAGGCCTAAATCCAATCATATGAATAATTACATAAATGTTAATGGACCAAATGCTCCAATTAAAAGGTAGAGGTACTCAAAATGAATAATAAAGCAAGACTCAACTATATGCTGCCTACAAAAGATATTTTTTAAATACAAAGACACAGGTAGGCTGAATAAATGGATGGAAATACTATATAGCATGCAAACAGGATGCATAAGAAGGCTGAAGGGGCTATATTAATTCAGATAAAAGTATTCAAGACAAGGGCACTGGGGTGGCTTAATTGGTTGGGCATCTACCTTCAGCTCAGGTCATGATCCCGGGGTCCTGGATCGAGCCCCATATCAGGCTCCCTGCTCAGCGGGGAGTCTGCTTCTCCCTCTCTTTCTGCCACTCTCCTTCCTCATTCTCTCTCCTCCCTCTCTCTTACTCTCTCAAATAAATAAATAAAATCTTAAAAGTATTTGAGACAAATATATGAGATATAAAGAGGAATATTTCATAATGATAAAAGGGTTAATTCCTCACAAAACCTAAAAACCTGAAATGTGTATGCACCTAAAAACAGCCTTACTATATATGCATCAAAAATTGACAAATTAAAGAGATAAGTAGACAATTTTCTGCCTATAGTAGGACACTTTAACACCCATTGCTCAGCAATTTATAGAATTACTAGACCAAAAACCTGTAAAAATATAAGACGACCTAAGCAACACTACCAACTATCTTGGCCTTATTGATATTTACAGAGCACTACACTCAACCAAAGCAGAATACACATTCTTTGTGCTTTCACCGATGTAGACCATCTGCAATACTTCTGAGCCTACTTTTCCATTTTAATTTCTTGCATTACCTCTACCTTCTTATCTCATGTCACAAATGAAAGCTGATTATTTACAATTTTCTGAAGATTACCTTCAATGCCCTCTCCATTCTTTGCTTGCACACATGCTATTTGCTCTGCCTGAAATACTCAAATATCCACTCTCTCTCCAACGATCATAATAAACGCACCCCCCTTACCTACTTCAGAAAAAAATTTGAAAGAGATTACTAGTGCTCACCTGTATCTGGTTCTTCTTTCTTTCTTTTTTTAAGATTTTATTTATTTATTTGAGAGAGAGAGCATGAGCAGGGAGAGAGGCAGAAGGAGAGGGAGAAGCAGACTCTCTGTGGAGCAGGGAGCCCAACATGGAGCTTGATCCCAGGACCCTGAGATCATGACCTAAGCTGAAGTCAGCCACTCACCTGATGAGCCACCAGATGCCCCTGTTTCTCCTTTCTCTCTTGGACAAGAAGGAACAGTATACTTTCCAGTCCCTTGCCCTTAAGCAGAACTATATGACTAGTTCTAGCCAAAAAAATGTTAAGTGTAAGTGGCACACGTCACTTTTGAACTGAGATTTTTAAGACTCCGTGCACCATCCCATGAGTCCCTTATCTCAATGATCTTGGAAGTTATATGTCCTAACTAGCAAAGCTACAAGATGGTGGAGTCTTCATCACGCTGGATCCTTGCGTGACTGTATAGCAGAACTTCTCTTCAATCCACACTGAGCATATAAGAAGGAGAAATAAGCCTTTGTTTTGGTAAATTTTTTCGTGTTAAATTTTTAAACATAGTTTAACCTGTCCTTAATAATACAACTACCTAAATCTTCTTTTTCCAAGTATAATTTTTCTCTCCTTTAAACTCAGAAATTCATTTATAGTTTTCTTATAACATGCCTCATCCCTTGTATGCTAGTTATTTGTTACTTATCTAATCCTTTCTATGAACAAGCCCCTATTAGTCAAGGGGCTGCCTCTCAATCACTTCTTATTGAATGTCTACTATTTGAGAGGCACTAAGCTCAGTGTTAGTGATTCAGTGTTCATTATATGAATAATGCATGGATAGTAGGTACTTAATGAACGCTTCTCAAATTGGAAATAATAAAATACTTGGGAGAAGACAAAGGAAGACCTGTAATTGATTCAGGCAAAGTTGTTATAATCTCAGCAAATTAAAAAAAAAATTGCTTATTTATGTTCTAGGCTGTGATATAGTCAACAAAACAAAAGGAATTACAGACCTATCACTGTTTTAGATATAACAATATTTGACATTATAAGTTTTGCATACTACCAAACTCAGGAGCTCTACAATGTCAAAATCTTTCTTTTACTCTCTAGAATTTAACTAATAATTCTCACTATGATTATCACCTCAGGTGCCATGTACATAATTAGATAGCAAAGACAGAACTAGATAATGAACAAGAGATAATAAAACCAACCAAACCACTCTCTAGTTTGATTGAGATCCTGATGTGAATAAAATGTGTATGTGTCGTCCTTTTAAGTGGCCTGAATGAGATTGATGGCATTCATTTCTGCCTTATTCTCAGGGTTAGATGTATGGAGTGAAATTAGGTGTATTGGGTGAGATTCAGGGCAGAAGCTAATAGAATTGGTGACATGCCAGTTCAGTCACCCACTGCTGTGGTTGTAAACATTCATCTGTTTTGAATTGTCCACAATTTATTTAGCTGTTAATAAGAGATCAATCAACCAAGAAATACTTACCGAGCATTTGCTATGTCAGATCTCTATAGGAACATTGACTCCATACAATTAAAAGGAATTGATGAATTACTAGTCCTTGAAGAAAAGGGCATAAAATATTGAAATAACCTGATAAACAATTTTTGAGGTGAAGAGAAAATTCTGAGAATTGAGAACACAGTGTCCACAAAAGTTAAGGGTTACATTTTCTGTTAAGGATAAAACTCTTCAGACTGAAGTGTTGATTTGACCTGTTACCCCAGGAATGAATCACAATTTTAAGATATTAGGATAAGGTGAAGACCATAAAGAATTAATTATACAGTATGTCCACAAAGCTCTCTTTTTAAAAAGTAGAGGAAGTGTGTTTAGTTCAGATCCTTGAGAATTAGGCAGCAGGTTTGTTCTCCCCGCCGACTGACTATGGAGCACTAGGAACCTCAATTTACCTATGCTAGGTGCATTGGTCAGGTTCTCTGTTGGGAGGCACAGAACCTGACAACTCTGGAGGCTTGTAAGAAAAAAAAAAAAGAAATTGAGTAGAAGGATACTGACTAGCTCCCAGAGTCAAAGAAAAGCTTGAGGCATCAGGGTTCAAGAGGAAGAGGACTTGAGGGCAGCTGCCAGGGTCACAGGATCAGGAACTCAGAAGAAGTCTCAAACTCTGACATGGAAGGGCTTCCAACCAGCTTCCATGAACCTCCTATCTCCCCGGAATAGAGTGTCTCTTCACCTCCACTTGGGTCTAGGCTTGAACAGGTAGAGCACCTAGCTGATATCCCTCTGGATCTTCTGTTTACCAAAGAAGGACAAAAGGGGAAATGCTGAGCTCCCCTAAACCATACTGAGCCTGAGTTTCCTCATCCCCTTTAAAGCAAGAAGTCTGGACTAAAAGAACCCTCAGATCCCTTAGAGCTCTCATGTTTCTTGATTCTTTTTGCCCATTAAGGCCCCAAACTCTCATACATCTAAGATCTAATTTAGAAGGTACATTAATCATGATGCCTGGGTGGCTCAGTCGGTTAAGCATCTGCCTTTGGCTCAGGACATGATCCCAGGGTCCTGGGATTGAGTCCCTTGTCAGACTCCTTGCTCACTGGGGATTCTGCTTCTTCCTCTGCCTAATGCTCCCCCTGCTTGTTCTCTCTCCCTCTCTCACAAATAGATAAATAAAATCTTTAAAAAAAAATAAAAATAGAAGGTACATTAATCAATGGCAATTGAAGGAAATACCCAGATTTGAAAAGACTAAAGATACCACACACTACATATAGTGATGTTTGTTACTAATTAGTTATAGGATCATGGGTAAGTCCCTCATGAATTTCAGTGCGTTCAACTAAAGTATGAATATCCTAAATAGATTGATATAAAGTACATTACTCATCCGTCTCAGATTCTACATAGCCTTAACCATAAGTATTTGACTTCCTATAGGGTAGTCTCGAGTAAACATTTTACATCCTAAGTCATTTTTGTCTTGATTACAGATTTTAAGCACTGTTTTTTACACTATTGGTTAAAATTCTGTAAGATCAGGGATGCCTGCGTGGTTCAGTAGGTTAAGCATCTGCCTTCAGCTTAGCTCATGATCCCAGGGTCCTGGGATCGAGCCCTGCATTGGGCTCCCCACTCAGTGAGGAGCCTGCTTCTCCCTCTCCCTCTGCCTGCCACCCCCCCGACTTGTGCATTCCCACTCTCTCTCTCTCTCTGACACATAAATAAATAAAATCTTTAAAAATTTGTAAAATCAGACCCTTTTTTCTAATTAAATGATGAATTAATTGCTTCTGTAGGAAAAAGTTATGATCTACACAAGCAGAGGTTTTAAACCCAAACGGTTTTTATGAGAATATAGCTCTACATAGAACATGCGGCCTTAAGTATATGACAGCTAAAAGTAGCATTTAGGTGCACAAGGGTAGAGGTTTAATATTTGGTGGCGAAACAGAATATATTTTGAACTGTATAATGCCATCTGTTCTACATCAAACAATCATAAAACATAGCATTTTGATGTTTTTATATTGTGTTCACTCACCTTTCCTCTTCAAACTGTCTCAATTATAATGTTCCTTCCAGAAGCAGGGATTGTTTCTCCTTTCAATTCTGCCAGGCCTATTTTAGGCACTGTCTCAGTGTGAAATTGTCAGGCTGCTTGTATGCTCAAGGATCATTTACTGGGTTCGGAATTAGCCTCCAGAATAGTGCTTTATATTTTTTGTTTAAAGAATAAATGATGTTCATTTTTATGATCATAAAACACATACTCATAGAAAATTTGGAAAGTACAAGAAAGAAAAAAAAGATCATCACCAGTACTAAATACTATTTATAGTATTTTTATATTTCCTTCTACTAATGTGTCTGTGTGGGTGTAATATTTTAAAGTTTAATCATATAGAAAATAGTGTTTATGGTTTTAATGGCTACATGGTACTCCTTCCTGGGAATTATTTAGTAGTTTTCAAATATATTCTTTTTCTCAATCAAAGAAATGTCTCTATAGTCTTTTTTGGAAGACTATCCTTGGCAGTATGAAATTATAAAACAAGCATTATTCCTAAAACATGAGCTGAATACCTATTGAAATTAATAAAGCAGCGTATTAAAATCTTCCCCTACTCCTCAGTGAGTTTTGCAATCTTTGCCTAGTGACTAAATGTCTATTCTGCTGGTAAAACTTATGCCAAAATTCTGGCCAACTTTTATTGTAAAAAGCAAAAGCAAAAAAAGACCATGAGTATTTCTTGTAATTTCTTTAGACAGCTGCCATTGGATGATAAGCTGACACTTTTAAATGGATTTTGTATGGTGATCTGATTAGAAATAAAAATGCTGGGTATTTGTACCCTTTCACATCAGGCTTAAGCTACTTACAGATGCTTGTATAAGAGAGAAAAGGGAAAAAGAAAAATAATTTCTGATCCCAAGAATTAGGAGAAATGCAGACACACACACACACACACACACACTTGCAACAAGAATTAACTCAGCAAAACCTTCAAGGAATGAAAACGAACATGTAATTACTTCTGTCCAGAGGTGTGCACTAAAGCTGTGAGTGATATTAACAACCATTTCACATGTGACACAGACAAACTATAAATTTTTACTATAGACATTTTTACTGCCTTCGCCTCTTCCTGCTACTTCTGGGAAGGATTATTGGTTGCCTTATTTGGCTGCAAGGATAAAGGAGATATTTGGGTAGGGTTTTGAGTTGATGTTTGGAAAACATGACTTTAGAGAGGTTTTGCTTTTCATTAGGTGCTGTAATTCTCTTCTCCCTTTGCTTCCCACCTAAGCCAGATCTTCACTAAAGATCTACATCATTCCTCAAAACTTTTGGATTCCGGTTGCTTTTCCTATGAACGCATTGATACACTGAGAACTGACTGTGGGGCAAAAGCAAGTGTCCTCTGCTTCTATATATTTTTTGAAACTTGAATGGTTGAGAATTTCCAGTAAATGTGTAATTCTGTCCCCTGGGAATGGTGCAGTAAAGTATAAATAGAAGTCAAAAGTAAAAAGCACTGAAAAAGAAGTTAGAAACTGGAAGAGCCACCATCTTTGGGCATATCACTTAAGCTCTCTTTGCTTCAGGTTTGTTACCCATAACATAGTGAAAATAATCTTTGAACCTTGTTTTACCTACCTTTTTTGTGAGTATTCAATAGGAAAGCATTTTTAATTTCTTCACAGATTACCGAGGGTCTCCCAAGTATTCATGTTTATTCGGTTGACCCTTGAAAGTGACTCTCCATGCACTTGAAATTCTGCATATAACTTTTGACTCCCCCAAAACTTAACTACTAATACTGAGAGCTATGAGAGATCACTTTTGCTCTGATACACAGTTTACTGGAGAGACTATACAGAGATGATTAGCATCACATATTATTTTTACAGAGATGATTCAGGTCACATAGTATAGTCTTTTAAGCCAATATTTACAACACTTGAGCTCATGGCACTAACAACAGGAGGTGGCTATGAGATTATTATGGTAGTACAGGATGTACTATAGTTAATTTTATGCAGTTAGGATTTAATATGGCATCTTGACATTCCTCATGACTGCAAATGGTACAAGGTATAGCCTGTGTGTCCAAGTTTTGATAAATTTTAATTTTTTTTAATAGATCTGTGTATATTTGATGACAGTCAATGATAAAATAGACGAGTATCTACATATATTTTATGCATTCATGAACACTGAACTTTTTCTTTTTTTTTTCTTTTTTTTTAAAGATTTTATTTATTTATTTGAGAGAGAGAATGAGATAGAGAGCATGAGAGGGGGGAGGGTCAGAGGGCAAAGCAGGCTCCCCGCTGAGCAGGGAGCCCGATGCGGGACTCGATCCCGGGACTCCAGGATCATGACCTGAGCCGAAGGCAGTGGCTTAACCAACTGAGCCACCCAGGCACCCCAACACTGAACTTTTTCTTATTTTTGTATTATTTCTAGGCAATTTGCAAGTTTTTTCAAATCATCACAAATCGCTAAAAAACCTTCCAATATAGTTACTGAAAAACCTAAACAGTTCCAACAAATGTTGTTCAAAAGTCAACACTGTTTAAAATGGAAAATTTCTGTTGTTAGCATTTCCCATTTGGAATCCCATTACTTTTCTGATAGCCTACTCTAAGGTCTTCTTTAAGGTCTGCCATCTTGTCAGTTGGACTAGAAATGTCTTGGCTAAATATCTTCTGTTTGCAGCCCCCTTTCCCCTCATTCATGCTCTACACTCTCCGCCTGTTTCATGTCCAGGCAGGTTGAATCATATGGATCATATCAATGTGCTTCCTTGCCTTCTCTTCAATTTCTCTGATTTTCTGGGGCACTAGCAGACGACCAGAGGGTGGAAGGACAGCGAGATGACAGTATTCATTCCATGCTTTGCTCCGATCTGGTCACTGTGGCCTGGCTGTGTCTCTTCATCAAAAGCCAACTTCTGTTGGTGGCGGGTCCTCTCCACACAACTACCCTTCCCAGGTTCCAGTCACTGCTTCCTCCACTTGTCCCTTCAGGCCTAGCAGTGTTTGCCAGCTCTGAGGCACTTCACTGTATCTTTTTTCCTTCAAGCTTGCCCAGGCCTTTGTAAATAGTCCCTTTATTAAACCTTGCTGAATTACATGCATACCTCATTTTATTGTACTTGCTTTATTGTCCTCAGATGTTGCATTTCACAGATATTGTGTTTTGGGTTTTTTTGTTTTTTGGGGTTTTTTTTTTTTGGTTTTTTACAAATTGAAGGTGTTTGGCAACTCTGTGTTGAGCAAATTCTACCAGCACCATTTTCCCAAAAGTATCCACTCACTTTGTGTCACATTTTGGTAATTCTCATAATATTTCAAACTTTTTCATTATTATCTTATTTGTTATGGTGATCTATGATCAATGATTGTGATTTGCTGAAAGCTCAGATGATGGTTAACATTTCTGAGCACTAAAGTATTTTTAAGTTAAAGTATGTACATTTTTTTTTTAGACATACTGCTATTGCACACTTAATAGACTACAGTGTAGTATAAACATAACTTTGATATGCATTGGGAAACCAAGCTATTCATTTGCCTCACTTTATTGCAATAGCCACTGCATCATAGTGGTCTAGAACCAAAACTGCAACATCTTCAAAGTTTGCCTGTACTTCATTTAAATGCGCCATCTGTGTTCCTTCTCAAACGCTGACTGGTTCAGATCTCATTGCCAAGCACATTTATTTATATTGTTTTCCAGCTAGTGTTCTGGTTTTGATTTCCAAAAATAGACAACTTTGTACTCATTTTGTGATGAGAGAGTCAATGCTTTTCTTCCTTATTATACAGAAGTATATGAGGTAAAAGCTATAAAGACCCCAAATATGAAACATCACACAAATGCAAATGATCTAAATTGTCCCCCCATATCCCTCTCATTGCTTCCTCATACTCACTATCACTAGTGCACCCCCCACACACACACACACATACACATATAAAGTCACAGACACACCTGATTCAAAGTAGGTGATGGGGGACACCTTGGTGGTTCAGTCGGTTAAGTATCTGCCTTTGGGTTAGGTCATGATCTCAGGGTCCTGGGATGGAGCCCCACATCAGGCTTCTTGCTCAGCAGGGAGCCTGCTTCTCCTTCTGCCTGCCGCTCCCCCTGCTTGTGCTCTCTCTCTCTCCCCTTGACAAATAAATAAATAAAATTTATTTTAGAATAGTGGCCTTACTAAGTCGGAACCTTGGTTTTTAAGGAGTAGATAATAAGACTGCTGCCCACCCAATCTTTCCAAGTGCTCAGAGAACAAGAAGAAAAACCCTTCCAACTAGCATGCAAATGCACAGTTTGGTGTATAGGAGAAAAGCGTACAAGACAGGAGGAAAGTGGTGGGTTCTACCTGTTTGTGGCTCTACATGGAACATCCACTAGAAATTCCTAGGAACAACTAGACAGAGTGGTTTTGTTTTTAGGGATCTGGATTTTCTGCAAAATTAGAAAGTTGACGCTGTAAAAATATCACCTTTTTAAAGAACTGGGAAGACACAAGTTATATAACTTTGAAATGGCAGAGGAAAAATAATGAGAACAAAAGAGAAGAATAGAATGTCATTACCCCTCGGTACAAAAGACCCTTTAGAAAGAAAGTGGCAGACGCTGTTTTATGATCGGTACTGAAATGGGCAGGACCTTCCCCAATGTATGTTATGATGAAGGTAGAAAGGCATATGTTTTTTTCAAAGCCCACTGATGTATTCCCTTTAGGCTTAAGATAGACTCATTCTCATGGCTGATTTAATGATGAGTCTACAACTATTTAATATTTTCATTACATTTCAAACAGTACAAAAGTTCATCTTTCTTAAAAGACCAAGGTACAGAGTATGTCTACAACACAATTATGAAAAGGACAAAATGGGGATATTTTTAAAGCTATAGAGAAAAAAGAAGTTAACAAGGACTTCAAATTGTTCTATCAAAACTCCAGGGCATCATTTTTCCTAGTTAACAGAAGAATAGAAGACAGATCACCTTCAATCTTTCTTCTTCTACCTGGTAGATACGGATAATAACTGAAATGATGTTCCAACTACAAAAACAGAAATAAGCCCCAACAAAGAGATGTTATATAAAATGGCAAGGTGATTGAGAATGAGAGAGAGCATCTCTTTCAATCCTCAGAATTTTAAAACCAGTTACTAAAATCACCATGAATGTACTGAAAATACTTTTCTCCTGCTCACATGTATCATATGTTGCCTCATTTTACATGGATATTGTGTATTGTGCATGGTACCCTATTCAGAGTTGACCCTGACGTCACTATTTACTGTTGACTTTAGCCAAACACCTTCACCTTTAAGCCCCTTTCAAAACACATCCCCAAATAAAGAGGCTCCGTACCAGAAATTCCCACCTGCAGGATCCAAAGCCTTGGGCTAAAGATCGCATCTCCAGGGGTTTCCAATTCAAATGCCCCCTGAAGCCCAGGGCAACATCTCACACCCCACCCCAACAAAATCATTGTCATACGGTTGAGAAAAACAAAGCTTTACTTGTTAATGAAGGAACAGGAGACCCAAGGCTTTCTTTCCCTCCCGGCCCCCATCTCCCTGCTCTTACCTCAGCAGAGCTCCTGTGGCTCACAGCTTGAAAATCACTTTTCTAAATCATTAAACTATTGGCCTCTCACATTGTCCAAGGAACTATCAAGGACCTGAGGCTATAGCATAACAGATACATGCATTAGCAATTAGAGATACAAAATAGGGAGAAATATCCACAAGAAAACTAGTGTTCTTGCTTTCCTAACATATGCTAACAATCACACTACTCACATTACATGCATGATCTCATTTATTCTTTTTTTTTTTTTTTTTAGATTTTATTCATTTATTTGAGAGAGAGAGCACAACCAGCAGGGGGACGAGCAGGGGGAGAGGGAGAAGCAGACTCCCTACTAAGCAGGGAGCCTGACACGGGGCTTAATGCCAGGACCCTGAGATCATGACCTGAGCTGAAGGCAGACAGTTAACCAACTGAGCCACCCAGGAGCCCCATGATCTCAATTATTCTTAATCCTAACCTCATCAAACAGGGATTTTTATCTCCATCTTCCAGGTAAAGGAAACAAACTCAGAGGAGTTGGGTAAATAGCCTAAAGCCCACAGCTGGTAATAAGCAACGAGAAATTGAGCTCAGGCCTAGATCCCAAAGCCTCTGTTTTTGCCATGGAAACCTCGGATTTCGCAAACACTTTGCTATTATGTCTAGAGACTCAATACACACATACATACACACATACGTACATACATACTAGTTTCACCGTAAAGAATATTCTTATCTGATTCTTTAGTTAACTGAAAATGAAAATGTTTGTGGTTTCAATATGTATTAGATTATAGTTTAAGAAACAGCACCAGACCAAGAGCCAGAGACCCGGACTCTAGTCTATCACATACAGGTTGTGTGACATTGGATAAGTAACTGGCTTCCCCAAACCTTAGTTTTGTATATGAAAAATGAGGAGTTGGACTATCCTAGAAGAATTTCCTAAAGCTGAGCGAGCCTGATTCACGGCTGTATGTGCAGTGGGTATCACCAGCCTCAGAAACCCAAGAAATGACTTTCAATAAATCCAATGCTTGTTTAGGAAAACATCAGAAAGGCCAATACAATGGTGTCTGGATAAAAATAAATGTATCATACCAATCTTTTACATGTATATAGTAGAATATAAATTCCAGATTGATTTGATATACATCATCTATTTTCATCTATTTTAAATACATTAAGATACTTTTCTTTAAAAGGCGAAAATATTATGTAGTTCCTTTATATTTTTGACTCTTTTAAAAAAGAGAGGGAGAGAGAGAGCTAGTGAGCAGGAGTGCTGGGAGGAGGGTGGGGGGGAGGGGAAGAAGGAGAAGCAGGCTCCCCGCTGAGCAAGGAGCCCAATGTGGGACCCGATCCCAGGACTCTGGGATCATGACCTGAGCCTAAGGCAGATGCCTAACCGACTGAGCCACCCAGGCACCCCTTTATATGTTTGACCTTTATTTCCATCTACTTCTCATAAAAATTTTATCCCAAATAAGTATATTTTATGCTTAGAAATCTTTTGTTGATCACTGTATAAATATCCTCTACAATAACAATATGTACATAAATTGAAATTTATTGTTTCCAGTGTCTCTAAGGCTCTATGTGTTAAAATTTTTTTCTTCTGGATTGAATTCTCTTTGCAATCATTAGAAACGCACAACTGACCAAAACAACATAATCACATTATAAAATGTGATAATTTTTCAAGACATAAATTTTTATTCTGAATGCATTTGCTAATGATACATAGATGAGGCTTTTTCCCCCCAATTAGTTCATGTGTTTGTCAATGAGAATTGTTTAATTATAAAGTCAATTGTAGTTCAGCATCAGTATTACTTCAATTCTTCATTTTTAGGAATGCAAGCCCTGAGAAATAATGTTCTCAGAAATACGTGGCTGAGAACAGAAGTTTTAATAGGACAATTTCATCCAATTCTTTAAACTTTCTCATAGTTCCATGCTAACATCACACAGTGAGAGCTCATCAAAAATTGCTTTCATGTTCAATCAACTGGCAACTCAGGTCCTCCTACAAGTTTGTTGAAATATTTTAAAAATTGGGAACAAATAAGTATGCAAAATTATTTGTTATCCATCTTTGGCGTCCATTGTTTTCCATTTCTTAGTTTACTCTAGAACATTTACTAAGATTTGTGAAATGACTATTAATTATATTCATGACTAGAAGTGATATCCAAATATTAACTTAGAGTAAGATATGCGACCAGCCAATCCAACTGGGCTGGATGCAGGTCTTAGTGTTAGAGCAGGGTCCTAAAATCCCTAGTTGTACAAGGTATTAACCTTATTGTTGCTGGATTATAAAGAATTCTTATAGGCTTCAGGCCCAGGGGAGGATCTGGGGCTGAGATAGATCCACTCCAGGATTCAGGGAGATAAATATTACCAGCCAGTGTAAAAGTATGTCAATATTTTAACAAAAGAATGACTTCCTGTTGTGTTTTCCTTGAGAGAAAGGCTCTTTATCACAATATACTCAGGAAGGGTGGAGGAAAAGCAAAGTTTTCATTTATTTCACCTTTACCAGTCCAATATTTTGATAAAACTCTTTTGTCTTAGTCTGTGTTTTAAATATATTTTCATCATAAGTTTGGAGCTGCTGATTCAGCTTGTTCATTTAGTAGATAACATCCATCATCTAATCTAATTGAAAAAGCCAGCCCTCCTTATCAGCAAAATCAGACTAGTTTTCTGGCAGGAAAAGTCTAACCTCTTTTCAATTTAAATACTTGCAATGAGATGCCTTCCCATGGCGACCATCTCTTTTTTTAACACTAATTTTACCACTAATATGTAAAACATGGCACCTGGCCATGATGAAATAAAGCACAGTGCCCTTCAGTACTTTTCATCAGTAATCTTGTCTTTGCTTTGCTCTCAAAGGAGCCTCTCCCCACAGGGACACATTGTGTAGCAATAGCCAGGAGATAGGAGAGGAAAGGTTATTAGAGAAAAATGGTCAGCATTCTTGCTTTCTCCTTCTTAAGTATATATGAATTCTGGATATCTCAACATGAATCAAGATACCCATTATCTAACTCCATGCTTTTCTCTTAAAAAGAATCATGTATAAGACCATGAAAAACACAAAGCCAGACATCAATTTTTCAAATGGTCCATTTGTTTTTGGTCTAGAGGTTTGTACATCCAAAAGTACAATGTAATTGTAGAAAACATGACAGATGGATGGGAGGTATGCCTTTCTTTTGCAAAGTGGTAGGAAGGGGACTGTGAAAAGGGAAGGTAAGAAAGGAGAAACCACCAGTAGTTTTGACTGCTACAAGCTTGTTCTCAGGCAGATGTATTTTAAGACACAAGTTAAGGATCTGGAAAGTAATTCCTTTAAAATTATGCAGCTCAGGTAACTGTTGTGTAGTTTGTGTACCTCTCAAGTTGTGTGGGGCTATCAGTTTGGCGGCTATCAGACTAGACTTTTCCTTTTTTGGATCATGTTTTATTTTTATTTATTTTATTTTTTATTTTATTATGTTATGTTAGTCACCATACAGTACATCATTAGTTTTTGATGTAGTGTTCCATGATTCATTGTTTGCATATAACACTCAGTGCTCCATGCAATACGTGCCCTCCTTTTTTTTTTTTAAGATTTTTTATTTTTTATTAGAGAAAGAGAGAGAGTACAAGCAGGGGGAGTGGCAAGTAGAGGGAGAGGGAGAAGCAGGCTCCCCGCTCAGCAGGGAGCCCGACTTGGGGCTCAATCCCAGGACCCTGGAATCATGACCTGGGCCGAAGGCAGCCACTTAACCGACTGAGCCACCCAGGCACCCCAATACGTGCCCTCCTTAATACCCATCACCAGGCTCCCCTCTGAAACCCTCAGTTTGTTTCCCATAGTCCATAGTCTCTCATGGTTCGTCCCCCTCTGATTCCCCCCCTTCATTTTTCCCTTCCTTCTCCTAATGTCCTCCATGCTATTCCTTATGTTCCACAAATAAGTGAAACCATATGATAATTGACTTTCTCTGTTTGACTTATTTCACTTAGCATAATCTCCTCCAGTTCCATCCATGTCGATGCAAATGGTGGGTATTCATCCTTTCTGAGGGCTGAGTAATATTCCATTGTATATATGGACCACATCTTCTTTATTGGATCATGTTTTACATAAGATATTGGTCATTTTGTCTGATGTAATCATAACTAAAAAATTAGAGCAAAAAAATTTCATCAATTGTTGTGTTAGCCAAATAAGTTAATGTGCACGTATGGATTTGCACCAGTTGGGCTGATGCTGTGAATTGCTTTCAGTGTTGGGGACAAGTTTTCCTTGGGTCATTCCACTCTGCCCCTTGACTTCTCCCAGGCACACATTTGTCAAGTGCTGATAAAGGGAAGGATAACCTCTAGAGTGCAACAAGACAAAGCTCTATGGCAATTTTAGTGGGACCATGGGTCTCCTGACATTTTGGATCAGACACATAAACATGTAGAAGGTGCTGTGGGATCTACAGGTTGTAGACTTAGCCCAATGGGAGATGTCAGGGAAAGAGCCTGCTGAGTCTCAAAGGATCACGAAAGGGGGCACCTGGGTGGCTCAGATGGTTAAGCATCTGCCTTCGGCTCAGGTCATGGTCCCGGGGTCCTGGGATCGAGCCCCACATCGGGCTCCCTGCTAGGCAGGAGGCCTGCTTCTCCCTCTCCCCCTGCTTGTGTTCCCTCTCTCACTGTGTATCTCTCTGTCAAATAAGTAAATAAAATCTTTAAAAAAAAAAAAAAAAAGGATCACGAAAGGAGTTAGCCAGGTAACAGAGATGGGGGTGGCTGAAGATTGTGTGGGTGGGGGAGTAGGTCTCCATAGGATATGCCAAATAAGGCCATGGTAAGTCTATTCTATTTTATTCTTGGCTTCATAAATCCAATAAACCCTGATGGAGCCACTAAGGTCCTAGGTCAAAAATCCGAGTCTTGCTTTCTCAAAATCACTTCATTTTTGGTTCTTTGAAAGTATTAACAAGATTGATAAACCCCTGGCCAGACTTATCAAAAAGAAAAGAGAAAGGACCCAAATAAATAAAACCATGAATGAAAGAGGAGAGATCACAACCAACACCAAAAAAATACAAACAATTCTAAGAACATATTATGAGCAACTATATGCCAGCAAATTAGATAATCTGGAAGAAATGGATATCTTTGGCATATGCACACCTAATCCCCAGAATTTGTGACTATTTTGTCTTACACGGCAAAAGGGACTTTTCAAATGTGATTAAGGTTAAGGATCT
The DNA here is from genome assembly GCF_964656455.1 of Halichoerus grypus. Lineage (NCBI taxonomy): Eukaryota > Metazoa > Chordata > Mammalia > Carnivora > Phocidae > Halichoerus > Halichoerus grypus. The sequence continues at coordinate 179,324,338 of NC_135715.1, read as the reverse complement.
TGAGATATGAAGATTATCCTGTATGATCTGGGTGGGTCCAATGTAAACATATGAGTCTAAAAGTGGAAGAGTGGGACAGAGAGATGCAATGGCAGAAGAGGCCATAGAATTTCAAAGCATGAAGTTGGAGGAAGAAGGCAAACACCAAGGAGAATGACTCTAGACGCTGGGAATAGTCCTCAGCCCATAGCCAGCAAGGACATGGAGACCTCAGTCCTACAACCAAAGACACTCAATTCCGCCAAAACCCAAATGAGCATGGAAGTGGCTTCTCCCCTAGAGCCTCCAGAAAGGAACATAGCCCTGTGGACTACGATTTTTCACCACCTGAGATCAAACTCAGACTTCTGACCTACAGAACTGTAAGATAACAAATCTGTTGTTTTAAGCTAAGTTTGTGGTAATTGGTCATGACAGCAATAGAAAACTAACATCTTTTTTTTTTTTTAAAGATTTTATTTATTTATTTTGACAGAGAGAGAGAGAGAGAGCAGAAGCAGGGGGAGGTGCAGAGGGAGAAGCAGACTCCCCAAAGAGCAGGGAGCCAGACGTGGGGCTCGATCCCAGGACCCTGGGATCACGACCCAAGCCGAAGGCAGACGCTTAACCAACTGAGCCACCCAGGTGCCCCGAAAACTAACATCTTTAATCATAGGATTGTAATAAGAATTTAGTTCACTAATATATGTTCAGAGTACTGGAAATCCATCTGGCACACAGTAAGCAAGCTCTATGCACGTGTTTGCTGTTATTGTGACCCTGCAACTTGGGAGTTCTTAGTTTATAGACAGAAAATCATGACCCAGCTGAAAAATGGCTTAAAGAATGTCTCCACGTACTGTTTATTTCCAAATCAATCCCTTTTAGTGATCACACATGCCATGTAATAAGCTGCAGGTTCCTGATGCCAGAGCCCTAAAGGAAAGGTGAACAATTAACAATATTTTTAATGCTATCCAGTAAACTGAATAAATGCCCACTGACCTTTTAAGATTTACAATCTATTTTTTTTTTTCATTCCGGTAATTTCCTCTGGATTTACTTTAATTCATTTAGCATTGAAATAAGATTAGAACCATAGGTCAAATCCTAGAATAAGTTTATATCATGATATGTGTTCATCTTAGTATTGCCAGGTTATCTTTTTTCCCTCCTCTTTTTCTGTTTATTCACCACTGTATGCCCAGCACTTGTAGTGCCAAAACCCAACCAGCACCTACCACAAGAGTGTTGCTCAGTGCTTGCTAATTGAGATGGAATCACTGTAAGGAATATTAAGGTAGTTTTTACCCAACTTATTTTTCAAATCAGATCCCCTACTTATTTTTTATTATTCATTCATTCATTCATTATTGAAGTATAGTTGACATGCAATATTATATTAGTTTTAGGTGTAGCTCCCATACTTATCCTTGGGATCAAGAAACTTGCAGGCAGTAAGGGAAACCAAGATCTTTGTCCCACTTCAATCATCAAGAGGCTTACTAATGCCTAGACAAACTGGCAACAGAGGGCAATGCATTATAAGACGGAGGTCTCAAAGTGTGGGATAGGTATTCTCTGACATGCAGGGTGATTTCAGGTTGTGCAAGAACAGGGTGCTAAATAACATTGATTCAGAAAGCTACTCTACTTTCCATCCTTCTGACTACTCTCAGATAAAAGCCTTAGTTTCATGCTAGGATGTCCTTAACATCCTTCTCATACTTGGCTTGTCTCCCTCTACACCTTCAGGAGAGGGAGCTTCAGGCTGAGAGACCCAAGCTGGCCCAGTGAAGCTAGAATTTAATTACATTGTTTGGCTCCTGATGTATTTATTTCCATGGATACCTTCTGTTTGTGGCAAATGAAATGTTTTTCTATTTTCAGGAGTGGTATAATGTTGTCTTTTAAAATTACTTCATTTAAATTTTTAAAAAGTGAGTCCAATTTAAGTTTTTTTAAGAAAATAAATACTGCCCCAGATGGTTCATTGATATGGCAACAATTATAAAAGACTTACAATAATAACTGAAGTTTAGGAAATAGTATAATAAAATGGAGTGTGTAGTAGAGGCATAAGTATAATATTTGAGAGGAAGGAGACACTATTGTCAACTGAGTTGGGCAGGTTCTGATGGCCCATCATGGAGGAAGTGGAATTTGGCATGGGGCAGCGAGAGAGGAATAGGGTTTGCCATGGTTGAGAACAGGGCATGTAGGCCCTGGGATGCAAAGCTTGAACCAAAGCAACCAAATGGCCTCAAAACAGAGCAAGCAGAGAACTTCCACTGAAGTAAAGGCATGTGTAAGGAAGTAGTGACAGATGAACCTTAATGAGGTTATAGAGAACCCTTCACTACAAGCTTTCCTCCCTTGGGTCAAGTCTACAAAATAAGAGTTTCTTGTTTCTGCCCAGGGGCTGGCCCAAGCTAGCTCCTAGGGGCCCCATGATAACACAATATAAAGAGGCCCTGTGGGATCCTGTGTCCCTATGCTGCTGTGGTTGTTGCAATTGCTGGGGGCTCTCCCACACACCCCAAACCTTTTGATGAACAGCCCATCAACAAAGGCTACATATCCCACCAATACTCATTTCCTTTGTAAATCATTTTGACCGTTTGCAATGTGAAGCTAACAGGTATCTCTCTCATTTTTGAAAGACTGCAGCTCTAAGAGATGCTATCCGTTGAGTTCAACCTGAGTATTCATGGTTTGTTCAAAATTTGTGAGTTAAAAAAAAAGTCGTCCTCTGTATCTAAAATCAAATAGCCATTCTAAAGTTAATAATGTATGCCCCTCTGCCTGAGCTTAACAGTAATGGAAGAACAGAGATTCATGGGGCAAAGACTTGGAGGCAGCTGGTAGTCATAGGAGCCTTTAAGTTTTATAAATTTTAGATTTCCTATATTTAAAGAATATACTCCTGAATGCAAGTGTTAGACTTCAAATCTGATAAACCTCAGCTGGTTTAGTGTCCTGGAAAAGTAGAATTTTGCTGACTGGTTTGTATTAGAAGGGCTAGAAGAAACCTTTGAAGCCAAAGAAGTATTTATTGTCACCTGCTATTATTGTGCTTGACATTATCACTGATCATCAATGACTAAAGTATTTGAGTTCAGGCATCAGAACCCCAATGTTTATATCCTTGGTAAAGTATCACAAGAAGCCATTGACGTATTAGCATGAATCAGAAACCTCTTAGATTCATAAGGGGACACAAAACACACAACTTTTGATAGAAAAGAGGCTTAAAGAGAACCAGTACATTAGGAAAAGAGATTTTAGTGGGCTTACATTGAGTACCTGGTGAAGAAGAAGCAGGAAGCAGGAGTGGCTCGTGTAATAATTTATAATGTATATTATAAGCACTGAAAGGACTCTAGCCCAATCAGAATGGGCACAGGCCCTCACCCACAGTTAGGGCTGCAGTGGTACATTCTGACTGAGCATCCATACTAAGAGAGGCCATCATGTAAGAGGGCATCCCAAGGACAAACTCTCAGAGCTCCTGTAATGTTCACTAATTCAACAAAGAGAACACTTCTGAAGTTCCTACTGTGTGCGATGTGCTATACCAAGTGTGGGGGTGGGATTTAGGAAAGGACTGCCCTTTATTTCTAACCACTCTGCATTGCCATAACAAATAATGTTTAGAGTGTTTTTCTTTAACTCCATATTTTATGGCATATTTTAGTGATTAAGAAAAAGCAATAGTAATGTTATGTCACTGTAGGAAACTGGCAATAGTGTATGGATCCACTACATCTTATGTTAGCTCTATGAATACCTGTGTTCTATAACCGTGATAACACATTCTCTCAGGGGTTCTGTTTTGCGTGAGCTACCTCACACTTACCTCATTAGGTCATGAGCCTCACGGAGACCCACTAGGCAAAAAGACTTCTCTGACTCCACATGATGTGAGAAACAAGTCACAACCTGGCCTTCTCAGACAAATTGCTTTGTCTTAAGCTCTGCTATTTCCATCTATTTACTGCCACTTGGAAAATTAACAAGCAGTTGCCCTTTTAAGCTATCATTTGTAGCTATTGGCCTGAGGAAAGCTGATGTAGAAATGTGACAAATAACACAAGGGTTAAAAATTACCAACCATGGTGGAATGATACACTAAAATTGCTATTAAAATGTCACATTTCTCCCAATGGATGATTAAAAGCATGTTGTTTTCTTGGGACACTGGAGACATGATGAGCCAGGGAATTTTTTATTTCAGATGATCAGTCAGCTGAGAAAAAAAAATTATTTCAATTGAGCTACTAGGTTGCAGAAGATGGAGGAGAACTCTTTGAGGCTACAAGGTTATATAGTAGACATCCACTATTTTTGCATGCCTAGCATCTCCTACCCATTCTTTTGGTAAAGGCACCTAATTTCCCTTGGGGTCTCCTCCTCCCCTACTTTCAAGTCCGAGTTTCTCCATCTCCTGACTTCAAAGATGGGCATATGACTCAAGCCATGTTCATCAAAATGTTTCACCCACTTGGGCACAAACATTGCTATCAAGATGGGAAGATGAGTCAAAGGAAATCAATAAAAGTCAATAAAACTCAACCTTGAATCTTTTTTAGAACAGCGTGGTGGGAAAGTCTTCATTCCACTGGGGTTACAGAATGGAGAGAATGTAAGCCTAGCCTCACTGGCAAACATCCTGCCACCATAAGGAAAACCCCAAGTTTGGGTGAAAATGAAAAAGCCCTAATGAAAACTTTTGAATCCCTGGACTGAACCCTTAGAGTAGTCCCTTGAACTGAACACTCCTGTATTTAAACTAATTTGAAAGGACTTTCTGAAAAATTCAGGTAATTTCTCCCAAGGACATTTGTATCTGTTTACTCTAGGTAACAAATTGAAAAATCTTTGTTTCATAGTAAAGAAATGACAGATTTTAAAATCTGCAGGATGGAACACTCCCTATGGCCCTGAAATTTTTCCTCAGGCAACAACCAACTGTTCTGGTCCTGAGCAGGATTCAGTGCCATAAGGTGCTGGACAAGCAGACTGAAATACCAGTCATGAGAGTGGCCCATAATCCTAAAGAAGGAAAGTCTAACTATTCACACAGAAACATCAAGCCTAATTCAGCAAGGCCATCTGTGAGTTTTTCCAGTCTCTAGAGCAGCACAGAACAGTTGACTATCCTGCAGATTACTCCTTACTACATTGCCTTTACAATTTAATTTTATATCCTGTCTTTTTCATTGGTAAACTCTATCCTGAAGAGCCAGAAATACCACCATCACTGTCCATCAAGGGTTCTGGTATTTGGGAAAAACTTTAATTGCTTGAGAGAAAATTAGAGATGTTGGAAAAAGAAAGTATTATCCTACAGCTGTTAATTAAGAGTCTGACTGAAAGGAAAAGATTTCCATGTAAACACAGTCTTTTCAAAAGACAGATTTCTATTAGGAAGATGAGGGTGACCATAAGAAATTGAAATTCTGATGGACTGCAGGGTCATCAATTACAAATATAAATCTTCCTGTGGTATAAACTCACTGCTACTAGAAAAATAAAAGGACATATAAATGTTTTCTCTTGTTTTCTGTCAGTTTATCTTGCTTTAGGATTAGACCATCATGGAATTAAATGAGACCATTGGGATCACCAAGGAAGCAGTAAATCAGTAGTGTGAATTCTGGAGGTAGATTAACTGATCTCAGCCAATTAGCAATTGTGTGGATTTAGGGCTCAATAAATGCTTATTACTACTACTGTTGTCATTGTTATCAGTCCAAACCCTTCATGCAGGAAGCTGATATCCCAAGGTGGCTTAAGCGTTTTAGCCCAGAGTTACCCAGATGAGTTGTACATACAGGTTTGGAACTCCTAGATTCAGAAATCTGCATTTTCCACCTTCAAAATGGCAAGTGATAGTTCTATTTGTATCGTATTTTTAAAACTATGGTCAAGGAAGCTTCAGATATTCTTAAAAAGAAAAGGTTATTAAAAACTTGTGGGAAATAAAAATAGGAGTGGTTATTTAAATCTGTTAAATTGTAAAGAGTCATCAATGAATAAGAATGTCTAAAAACTGCAATTAGTATAATAATAAATTCTATGCCATGCACCAAGGAGATAATCAATTATGAATTCCTCCAGACTGACTGATAAGAACAGCTTCTTTGCTAAAATTATGGAGACAAATTTCCCTGGAACAAAGAAATTACAGGAAGTGTAACAAGACAGAAGGCAGGCAAAAACCTTAATTAAGCGAAGTTTTTACATGATGTTCTATATGCAGTTTTGTTACTCAGTTTGGCTTGTTAGCTTCTTAAGAGCTCTCCACCAAGGCCTATCTTCCCATAAGAAACTTATTCTCACACTTCAACATTTCCTCTCCTTATTCCTCTCCCATTCCTCACACTAAACCCACAAATGAGCTATCCTATTTTCTCTGGACCCTGTTGGGTGGTAACTGTTCAAGCTGATCCACTGCTCTGGGTTAACTGTGTGACAAGGAGCTAATGGTTCAGCATGCCATGCTCTTGGGATATATCTACATTGTGCATAAGTCTGTCTTCCAGAAGCTCAAGGTTTTAACTCAAAGGAAGGAGGTTAATGAGAGAAACTCCAATAGGTATGAAGGAGAGAGTGAAGACACAGTAGCTGGTGGTTGCAGCTCTTTAACAACAAAGATCCCTTGCCTGGATAAAGTAGACAGGTGCTTACTCCAGCACCTCATGGAGCTTGCTCCAAAGATGGGTTTTTATCTTTAAGTTAACCCCAGAATTTGTATATTTGTTCTCATATCCACAAACAGAATTCAGTTTGTGCCTAGGGCTCTATTTATAAAAAATATTCTTACCTGGAGCTTAATAACTCTTAGCAAAAATTACACTAAGCTCAGCTGATTGGCTATGAGTATGAATAGTATTTTTATTCTTTTTTTTTTTTAAAGATTTTATTTATTTATTTGAGACAGAGAGAATGAGAGAGAGAGAGCACATGAGAGGGGAGAGGGTCAGAGGGAGAAGCAGGCTCCTTGCTGAGCAGGGAGCCCGATGCGGGACTCGATCCAGGGACTCCAGGATCATGACCTGAGCCGAAGGCAGTCGCTTAACCAACTGAGCCACCCAGGCGCCCGTATTTTTATTCTTTTTTAAAGCAGATGAATATTTTCTTAAAATCTCTGAGATTTGTTTAAAAGTGTTCAGAAACAACATTTAATGCTCTCAACCAAAACTGTCATTGAGATTCAGATATATAAATTCATACCAGAAACTGGTCAGCTGGGGACCAGATGTGTATATAGATTCCTAGCCCATCATTTTTACAAGGGGTGGATGAAAGTTTATATAAAAGAGGGATAGTTTAATTTACTTACTTTTTATCATACTTGCAAGTATAGAAAGTTAAATTATTAGTTTTGGAAAATGCAGTCCAAGGTTAAAATTGAACAATCACATTTAGTATAGACTTTCAAGCTAGTACATGCTGGTATTTTTTAAATGATTTCTTTAATAAACAAATTAATAAAATAAAACCTTTACAAAGTTAAACAAAGATAGTATTTTCCCTTTTCATACCACTGGGATCTTTAATACACAAAAACAGTCTGCCCTGTCAGATGGGACAGTGCTGTCCTGAGAAGTTACCAATGAATTTGGAAAATATTTTCCAAAATACTTTCCATACAGCAAGACTAATTGATAAAGCCTAACTTAGATATTAACTCATCATGGGACATTGGCTGTGCATTCATTGTCAAGAGAATGCCTTTGGGATGTTGGAGCAAAGAAACTGTTTAATTCCCCAATTTAACCAGTAGGGCATAATAGCTCTGAGACAATCCCTGCTCTATAAAACAAGATGGAAGACATATCCATGTAAGTTAGCATTTTTTTTTTTTTTTTTTTGGCCAAAGCTCTCAGATGTGGCCAATTATACTTGAAAATCCAAGTTTATTTAAAAGAAATGCTAGTGTCCAAAAGAAGACTCTCCACTTTCTTGGGGCTGATGGAAATCTTTTGCTTCTGATAAAATATTTTTCCTGCATGCCTATTGGGATCTCATAAATATTTATGATAAATTCCTCTGGTGGCTTAAAGAGAATGATAGTATATTTCAGAAATCTAGAACTTTATATCGGTTTGTATAAAAACTTTTGACCAAAGAAGTTTTGCAATAGGCTTTCAATGATGAAGACATCAAATTTAGTTCCTTAATCCCAATAGTTCTAAAACAGAATTATGGGAAAGTAAAATGATAATTTATAATTTCTCACTCAACTTTGCATGTGCCTAGGTATAGAGAACAAGAATTCAATCAAATAAGGAGATGCTCTAGGTGATCTTCATTTCATCCTGGGTAATCCTTAGCATTTCAGATCAGTAAAGACTGGGTGAATCCCGAGGCAGAGTAAATAGTATAGATCTGTTCCAAAGATAATCCGATGGCTGGGAACTTCTAGCTCAGTGTAAGCCCACAGGCCCCAGTCATGTGCAAAAATTCAGCCATCAGCCAGAATAAAACTGGACTCCTCTGGGTTTGATTCAGGTTAGAACCTTAGGAGTTGGTTGGCTCTGGATTTAACCATCCACGTAAGTAAGCAGAGTTTCAGCTCTTCTGAATTCTCAGTCAGCTCATACTGTGAGTACTGTGTATGGTAGACACCTTCTGGCTCCTATTTGTTTGGAATCCTCAGCATTTAAAGCATACACACATATATAGATACTCAACCCAGGAAACAGATTCATCCTCAGTGGTGAAATTGCATAATCTTCTTCCATACACACCTGTGAACACGTGACACCAGCTTGTGTTTCAGTCAGAATTTATTTTTCCTCATTTGTCTCTCTCTTAAGATCCATTCTCTCTCTTTTAAAAAAAAATTATTTATTTTAGAGAGAGAGACAGGGAGAGAGTGAGTGGGGGGGAGAGGCAGAGGGAGAGGGAGAGAATCCCAAGCAGACTCCTCCCCAAGCATGGAGCCCAATGTGAGACTCAATTCCACAACCCTGAGATCATGACTTGACTAAAATCAAGAGATGGATGTTCAACCAACTGAACGACCCTTAAGATCCATTCTCTTAAGATCAGTTCTCTTTCCTTTCTGGATCTCAAGCAGCTGACCCTTATGGGCTGCATCCTTATTTTTTATTGCACTGGCTTCCAACTGGGTTTGACCCTAGTGGGAGGGAGATGTTAAAGCTGGAGAAAGCAGGGTTAGGTACCCTAGCTAATGCCCGCTAAGTCCCTTTCCACATGCCCTGTTATCAGGGCAGTTCCAGACAGACTCTCATACTCAGATGTGTCCAGATGTCATCTGGCACATATTCCTGCAGCCACCCTTAGGAACATATGTTTTCCCAAGTATTTTGACTAATGCACCGCTCGTTGAGGAGGAGAGAAAAACCACACAGTGTTTCAATAAAAGCTGTCTTCAAAAATGTTCCAATAGCAGTCTACCTCTGAAATGAATCTTTCACTTTTGTTTTTATAAAACCTGGGGCAGATGATGGGCTTTGGTTGCAGAGCTAGTTGTAGGTGATCTCCTTGACAAAAGTGCTGCATTCATGACCTAGTACTCCATTTTAGAATGTAGGAATTAGCTTGTTACCATTTTTCTCAGCTTTAGATCCACAGCTAAAACATAAAACCAAAGAGTCTCATTTCAGTATTTTGTTACAAATGTGACATTTCCTTTGGGCTAGATGTGCCATCCTTACAGAAAGAGAATTTTGAGTTGGAAATTCACCCTAAAATTTTTCTTCCACACATTTCTGCTTACGCTATGGGGTTCTTATTAGGATCCAGTGGAGTAAATGGTGTGAATATAATAAAACAGAATAAAAATGTTTTAATATGGTTCAAAACTAGTTTCCAAGTTCCAAAAGTAAAACTAAGAGTAAACTTTTGCCCTTTAGGTGAACCCTTACACAAAATATATAGATATCAGATAAGAGAATAAAAAAGAACAATCTCTAAAGCCACCCCAGAGCTCAAGGAAAAGCAGTATTCTCATTTTTACCACTCCAGGCAGTAAACACATAGAATAATGAGAACGGGTGGAGGCTATTAGGTATCACCCCAGAAACCTGTCAGTAGAGCAAAGGCAATCCCAATGTCAAAGACTGCAACGTAAGTTCTATGATGCCAGGCTGCTGCCTGAGTAAAGACCCGATTTCTCCTTGCTTTTTGGGGTAATTGAATGTAGTCTTTGCTCTTATCAAGGGCAATTACACTTGCATGAGCCAAGAAATCCAAGCCCCTCCTTTGTACCACCATAACCAATTATACCCTTAAAACTCAATCATGGCATTTTCATTTATATTCCAGTTATTACACTATAATGAAGTTGTATCATATACCTGATAATATGAAGTCTACAATCTTCATAGAAGTTAGGAGTCAACCTGGTGACTAAAGAAAGAAGGTCTCATATCAAAGTAGCATTTTTTTTTTGAGACCTAGTCTTTGAAAAGGAGATTTTTCAGAGAAACTGGTCAAACCAACATGTAGGTAGTTCATGTTGCTCTGGTACATTTTTAGTGGCTAGGTTATCTTATCTAAAGTAGCTAATCCTACTTTCTTGGAGTCAATATGTTCAATGTGCTCAGTGTATCTTTTTCCAGTGGTAGTAATGGTACTTAATATGAACATATCTCTCTGTACACATGTATTTACAATCTCTAAAATGGGCCTACTTCATTCAATCAAAGAAACACTGCTTGAGCACCAGAAGTGGAAGACACTGTTCCAGGTGATGGTGATACAAAATTGACTAAGACATGGTTCCTGCTCTCAAGGAACTCATGATTCCTCTGAAGAAACAAATACTCACTCCATATATTATAATGTGATATGTGGGTATATTCATAGGATACTAGGTTTAAGGTGTCATGAAAATTCTGTGTATGTTGTGGTCTTGTTATCTGTCACTTGAAAAAAAAAATCAGTATTTCTCTAGACAGAGATGAGGGGAAGGGCATCCAGGGAGAAGTAACATGTGTACTCAATGGTAAAATTCCTTAGAAATCCAACACTGAAAGTTTTGGTGTCATAAAATAGGGTTTCAACTGTTTCTGTGCCAGGCATACGTTTTAGTCATGAGAATTCTCATTTTCACATAATTTAAGAAACTTTATCATGTTTGATTATTGTTTTCCCCTGCCAACAAAATGAATAAATTATTTATTCTCCCTGATTTTCTTGTAAGAAGTCTCACTATATTTCAGCCAGATTTTTCCTTTTCTGTTCCAGAGATTTAACAATTTAGATACTTTCCATACTTCCATGCTTTCATATGGGTTGCTCATTCTTCCTGATACCCTTCCTTCAACCCATTGCATACCCTCTATTTTTTGCACACTTTATTTCCACTTATTCTTGTAGATTCTTATCAAGATTCCTATTCTAAGAAGTTTTCCTTGACCCTTCTCTTTCATATGATTCAGTGCCTCTACTGGGTACTCCCGCACCACCTCGTACATATACTTCTCACAAGCCTTAACACTCTGTACTATTACCAATGGTTTGTCTATCTCCTTTACACTTGTTCTGCTATGGTAAAATCATATTCTTCATCTCTGATTCCATAGTGATTAACACAGGGCCCAGCAAACAGAAGGCAGTGATATTTGTTGATGAATGAATGAATGGGTGAATGATGTGGAAGAACTAAAATCAGAATCCAGTATTTCTCACAAGTCCAGTGCTCTTTTTATTCTTTTATAATAAACTAAGTCAAAAATGAATGTGTTCTTAAGCACCAGTGTACTCAAAATATATCTTGATTATTGAAATTAAGGACTGTCTGATCCTGGAGCAATGTTGCATTTTTTAGTTCCTAGGAATAAATGCCCATGCTCTTCAAATGTTCTCTCTGTGGGATGAACACAGAATCATAATCCAAAAACATCTCAATAGACTTGAGGAAAGCCTGAATCTAGACTTGAGGAAAACTGATGGAGATAAATTTAAGCTTTTGTACAGGCACATGATAGGGGAAGGACATAACTCAGCAAGAGCATAGCTGAAAAAGACTTAAAAGTTAATTTAAAGATAACTGTGGGCTTTGTATAAATCTGGAGTATGATTTGGTCCCTGAAAATCTGATGTAGTCTTAAGCTGTATCAATAAAAGTATTGTTTCTAAAGTAAGAAAGATAAAAATCCTATTCCACTGCTTTTTGACACTCTGGAGTAATGGTCTTCAGACTGGAATATAATTACCCCAAGAATATGCAGAGACTTGAAAGGGAACAAACACATGGATATTTTAAGGGGAATGCATTTCCAAGTCATTACTATCAATATTTATTCTTTTCTAACCTGATCCCCCTGAGAAGGTGACTGTGGTCAAGATTCTTCTTACTGCCCCCAACACCCATTGTCATTTGCCCATGATATAAAAAGAAGATATAGCTCTCACTCACCCACAGTCTTGGTGTGTTGCTCAAAGTTTTAAAACACTACAGAGAAAGAAAAAAGAAAGAAAAGAACAATTATATAAATCCTTCAATTAAGGGTAATTCATCCAAATACCCTCCCCATCTAACTTATTTAAAAAGTACTAACAATAAATATTTACCTTTTTGTTTCTTAATTATTTATCAAAATTTATAATGGGTTCATGCTTTGATAAATTATATACTGATATTATTATATTGTATGCTCATAAAATTTTTAACACATAAATCCTATCATCACAAGAAATAAATTAAATTGGTTTTATCATTACAGAGAATAATTAGTGTCATTAATATATGGCATTAAGTAAAATTTATATTACATTCGGATAAAGTTCTGTGGGAGAAATGAAATAAAATTATGATTTCAAGAAGAAATAAGAGTGAGTCTAAATCATCAACAAAATACAAATGTATGTGTTTTTTCAAAATGGGTAATGGTGAATATTAAATCACCTTGATGTTTATATTCCTTTGGATACATTAAAAAGAATGATGCAACACTTTTATTTTTAAAATCAATGTCTCCAATATACTGGAAATTACATCCACTACAACTATTTATACTTACAATGAAAAGTTTTGGGTAGTTTGCCTACCCAAAAATTTTCAAAGGAGTACATAGTTTTTCAAAGTTCTTTTAGGGAGTACATGAGTAAAACTAACTATTGCCCAGTGAATCACATTTAATACTGAGCCTAACACTTCAAAAGGGGTAGAGAGAAAATAAGATGGTCAAGGAAGAATCATAGGATGGCAAAAAAGACTTGAAATCATCTCCTATAAGAATTCTCAAAAGCAAGCAAGCAAACTAACAATGAGTACTTATCTAGGGGAAGAAAAGAATCTATAGGCCTATAACAGTGATCTTTAGCTCCTTGGGAAGCTGTGTTTATAGCCCACAGGACAAGTCAAGCAAAGACTAGGGGTGAAAAATAGCAGTATTTCAGCTCCTATTTGAATTTTCTTCAGGGTAGAGGATCTTTCGTTTACCTCTCTATACACAGTACCCTGATGTAATCCCTGGCAAATAGGCACACAATAAATATTTGTTAAATGAATGAGTAAACTTAGTATGAGAAACAATTTCTCAGCATTAAATCTGCCCAAAGATTAAATGGACTATCGCAGGAGTACCCTTCAGGGAGGTATTCAGTTTCAAGTTTAAAGGGGATTGACACAATAGAGTGTTTGTTGGCTGAGATAGATCTTTAGAGTCACCTTCAATTTTCCTCTTCTGGAATTCATGATATCATTTCTTCTGTATCAGGAAGAACTCTATATTGGGAACTTAAATCATTACCAGAAAAAATAATTCCACTTTTTACATACATACATTTAAGAAACAGAGATTTTTTTCTCTGCCCAGCATTAACAGGACTAGTTTTTGTATAAATAAGAGTCACTTTAATATTGTTAGGGAATGTTGAGTTTGAGGTGGGCATCTCTAATTTAATTGGGACAACTTCAATAGCCAGAATCAATTAGAACCTTAACAAGAGTCAGGTGCCTGTGTTAATTTCTTTCTAAACGTGTCTGTGACTCACTAATTTAATAATTATGGCCAATATATTGAATTTTCCATCAGGGCTATCTTAACAGGATCCAATTAAGGAAGGCATCTGGATGCCTCTTGAAATAAGCAGCAGAAATTATATTTGAAAGAGGACTGTAAATGCCATTTTTCCAGAAGACTTAGAAATTCTTCTTTCATTTTTATATGGGAAAATTCTCCTAAACTTCTTTAGTAAGAACTTGTTACATTTTCTATAATAAAGAACAAAGTGAGACAAATATCTAGGTAATATAATTCAAGATGATAGAAAACCATATAACAACCATGGCCCTTTGAAATCCGTCTTTGTCCATCCACTCTGACTTATTTTCATCTATATTTAACCCTGGCTTACTGGTCCCTGGACTTCTATAACCCAGTGTGGAGAACCTACGCTGGTAGAGATTCTTACTTATCTGATACCACGGACAGTTCCTCCTCCTTTTCCCAATAAAGAACCAACAATAAAATCCATTTTGTTTTTCCCTGTTCTAAAAAGTAAAGTTAGGTCTTCAACCAAACCAACTCTCAATCTTCAAGAGTCCTATGTCTTTAGTGAACAATTCTAAGAGACCATAGAATTCTACACAAAGCTTTAGTGGCTGTAGACCAGTTGGCTCAGGCAATCACCTCTCCAGATATCTCTCTGAAGGCTCCATTTTGAAAGCCAATACCTATCCAATACCAGGGTAATACTTATCATAATCTCTCTCACTCTATATCATATTACTACTAATTTTTTTTTCATTTAGTGAAGAGATGTTATTGGAAATTGTTCCTACTCTGCCTTTGTAAAAAGCAATGTAATGTGAATCTAGAAGTCTGGGCCCATGCCCCAGTTTATTGCTGACAAATTGTGTTTCTCTCACTTTTTTGGATCTCAGTTTTATGTAATTTCATAATAAGAGGATAATAGTCATTAAGTACTATCCACACAAGAATATTACATCCCTGATACCTATGATAATATAAATACTATAATACAGTTACAAATAAGAAATGACTAAATTTACTCTTGACCTCCGCTCCCCTCTTTCTTTTCACTCTTTTCAGCAAATCTTGCAATTTAAAGTTTATATTTAAACTAGTCAATTGTTCCTTCCCTGTATCAGAGCAAAACTATAGTTTCTTTCGTTTTATCCCTTCAACCCAGTGATAATTACTCTGCCCAAATCATCTGCTGTTCTGAGCATCTGATTTCTCATCTGTCAGTAGTTCTCTTGACATTTGTGTTCCTTTTTAAACTTTTCTGCCAGATCAACACAAAATAGGACAGGAAAAAAAAAACAACAACAAGCCCTGAGTGTACCTGGCCCCACATCCCAATCTCTGAGAGCACAAGAGCTATTAGTCTTCTCTTTTTTTTTTTTAAGATTTATTTATTTGAGAGAGAGAGAATGAGAGAGAGCAAGCACATGAGAGGGGGGAGGGTCAGAGGGAGAAGCAGACTCCCCGCCGAGCAGGGAGCCCGATGCGGGACTCGATCCAGGGACTCCAGGATCATGACCTGAGCCGAAGGCAGTCACTTAACCAACTGAGCCACCCAGGCGCCCTATTAGTCTTCTCTTGAAGACTGTCTCTTTGTTGTTCTCTAGTTACTTCATGAGCTTACCTTGACTGAAGTCAAGTTGTTAGAATGAGTGGTTACTTTTCTAGCTCAATAATGGCTTTGTTCCCCTTTCTCTCCCTTCCCTGTTTCAACTCCCATAGTCTTTCCTTAAAAGGAAGCATGTTGAAGATGAAAGGACAGAGATAGTGGAGCCAGAACAACAAGATTTGAATCCTGTCTCCACTATTTACCTGATAAGTGACCTTCCTGAGCCTGTTTCCTCATTTGTATAATGGTGATAATAATAATAACTAAGAAAACAAAATAGTAACTGAAGACATCTTTAAAAACTAGAAGGTAAACAATAAATGACAGTTGACTTTGTACCAAGTGTGATTCTGAGTGTTCTGTTGTCAAGTAGAGTGTTACTGAACAATGTAATATATATTAAAAATAATAATTTATTTTGTGGAAGCTATATGCTTATAATGTCTCCACTCCCTTTATAAGCAGTATCTTATGAGTAAAACATGAAACAATGGTAATGACAATATAATAAAATGAGAGAGCAAATCTGGAAAAATATTTGATGCTTTATTATATAATTTTTACTAATTATGTCCTAGAAAAGGACAATATTATTTTTTTTTAAAAAGTAACTTTGAAACTCAGAGTAAACAATGTAAATAATTTTCCCGTTTTTTAAAACGTATTAATCCTCGGGCTTTTTTTCTCCTTTGTTAGCTCTTATAAAAATAAATTACCATGGGAGATACTTTAGACATATTACTACTCAACTATTCTAAGTTAATTGCTAGTATTATCCTTTGAGAAATAAAACAGGAAGTGTGTAACCAGACTACAATACTATTAGTTAATTAAATTTCTACTTCCTTTGTAGAGTAGTCAGTATTAACAGTATTTGATGGCCTTTCCACTAAGTAACACATTTATTAATAAGTTGTGCCTTTTTAAAAATCAGTATTTTAGGACCTCTGAACATGAGATATTTATTAAGCACTCACTCCCAAGAGCATATACAAAATGTGTCCATTAACAGAGCTCTTGAATATTTGCTTCTATTCAGTAAGCCAATTTTTGCCACTTAACATAACTTGTCTACAGCTTGAAGTACTCCCACATTTCACACACACTTTACCAATAATTGGAATATTGGTATATAAACATCATATGCAATGTCGGATGAGGGCAAAAGCAGTTACACACAGTTACACAAAAGCAGTAAGAGAATGTGTGTATGTATGTGTGTGTGTGTGTATATACACACATATATATAATTTGAAGTGGAATAATGCAAAAGACAAATACATAGATGAAGAGGTGGAAATGTCTCAAATGGAGGGAGACACAATGTTGAATTTGGATGTCTATATAAACCTATTCCAGCTGTCTCAGTCAAAATTATACATCCTTATAAAGATGTTTAATGTTAATTTAAAGTAACTTAGAAAAGAATTAATTCCTAATTCATTCACAGTGTTATTTGCCACCTGCAGCCCACACATGCCCAACCGTTCAGTCTTACTATTCAGTCTCCACCATACTATACTGTGGTAAGCTGCAAAGGCACGACAATCTCCATTTAAATAAATTTACAAAGTAAAAAGATAATTCACTGGCATTCTGGAAAGATAACAACTTTAACAATAGTGCAGGGAAATTTGCCCACCATAACATGCATCCTGAGTTTCCTCCAAGATAGGTATTTCAGAATATATAACTCAACATTTTTCAAACATAAAGAAAATGTCAGGAAATATATTGCTCCTCTATATTATTTTAGTTATGGACACTCAAGGAAGCATTTAGTAATCTTTGCCTGGGAGTGCTTAGAAAGATTTTATTTTTAAAAAAAAAGGAAGAAGAAGAATCCATGGGAAATAAGATCTAGAAAAAGTGGAAAAGATATGTATATATTCTCAACTAGAAAGAAGTAGAGGAAATTGGTGCTAAGAATTCCATCAGCTTCCCTGTGAATGGAATGTAGCCTTTCATGCACTGAATGAATGAATGCAGTGATATGCCTGAAGAAATGACACATATATCTACCACTGCCTATCCCCATAAGTCTAATGTATCCCTTCAGCTCTGTTTAGAAGAGTCCAACTGAATACACCAATCCATTCCCTTTTCTGAAATAAACACCACAACTTATAAAACAGTAAGAAAATCTCTACATCCTTGAAGTTGCTCTCAACTCTAACTTTGTCTCAGCTGCTATCCTCCCTCTCTGAGTCACTTTTTTATGCTCATGTTTGCCTGTGAACGTCTCACCTACGTCATTTTATGGTCAGGTACTCCAATTATTCAACTTGCTACTGTAATATTTCTTATTCCAAAGATAATACATATTAATTATGGAGAATTTTTAAATTAGAGAAAGGGACAAAGAATAAAGTAAAAATCACCCATATTCCCACCATATAAAAAACTACTATCAACAATTGATGCGTTTTCAATTATATTTTTTCTATCGCCTTACCAGGCGACCATGATATCATGCAAAAAGCTTAATTTGGACTTCAGATTTGTCTCCTTTCCCAATACAATAGGATGCTTTTATAATGTAGATAAATGAATAAGTCTGATCTACAAGTTTAAGCAGGAATATGTCAAAAACCTTGTGTTGAGGAGGGAAAGCAAGTCAAAAAATATATTCAGTAGGATAGCATTTATGTAAAATTTTAAAGGTTATTATTCAATATCTCAGCATATTATCTGTGAGTACATAAAAGGTTAAAAAAAGAGAACCACTTAAGAAAAATAGCTTCAAGGTAATAATGAGCTCTGGGAAGGAGAAGATGAGAACAGTGTCGGTGCTTAAACTGTATTGGAAATATTTCACTTCTGGAAAAAGTGATATTTAGATGTGATAGAAATGCTCATTATCTTGATGGCGGTGATGGTTTCGTCGGTATCCAAGTACATCAAACCTTAACAAATGGTACACTTTAAACTTGTAGAGATATATGTGACATATGTCAACTAAACTCAGTAAAGCTGTTTAAAAAAAGCAAAAGACAAAAGTGATATAAAGAAAACATGACAAAAGACAATGTAACAGATCTGAATTATGGCACACGGCTGCCTGTGATAGCTTTCTCAACACCCCTTGGTACGCCTTAAAGACTATAAGTAAATAGAAAAAAATTCTACTTTGTCCAGAATGCAGAAATAAATATTAAATAATAAAAGCCTCTTCTTCATTTTTTTAATCTGAAAGAACTTTACAAAATGTTATACTTATGCGTGGTGGCGAAGAGGTGTTTCTAGGATGCAAACCGAGGGACAACATCAGGGGATCCAGAAGAAATGCAGAGCTTTCTCTTCTCTGTCAGTGTTATCAGAAGACCCCTTGGGGGACCTGTTTCATGCTACAAAGAAGAATCTTTGCCCTTTTTTGTCAAGGGAAGGAGTTACCTTGTATGTTTCTGTATACTTTAAATATTTAACTGGGAAGTTTCCCTTGACATTCAACAAAACATGTCAGACACCACCTTGTTCATCTAAACTCAGCAGCTTGTCGCCCTGGTCTGGCTGTCTTTACTGCTCCTGCCTCAGTATCCCCTCCTTTGCAGCTTCTCCCTATCTGATCTCTTTTTTTTTTTTAAGATTTTTATTTATTTACTTATTTATTTGACAGAGAGAGATAGTGACAGCAGGAACACAAGCAGGGGGAGTGGGAGAGGGAGAAGCAGGCTTCCCGCCGAGCAGGGAGCCCCATGCGGGGCTCGATCCCAGAACCCTGGGATCATGACCTGAGCCGAAGGCAGACGCTCAATGACTGAGCCACCCAGGCGCCCCTCCGTATCTGATCTCTTATGTGCACGCCCACTGGGTGTTGTGAGTAACTACCGCTAGGATTGTCATATGATTAAATAAATGCCTGTGAAGCGCTTAGAGCAGTGCCCGGGACCTGGTAAGCACACGATAAATGCCATTTATCATGCACATTATTGTTTTGTTAGACTAAGTGTGCACATGTCACCTGCTCCTTCCTCACGCTGAGAAAGCATTCAGCAGTTGCTCACTGTCTTCAAGGTCAAGTCCAACCTCCAGATTCCTCCATCCTCTGCTTTAATGACTTTTTACCAGGTTTCTTGGCAAAAACTGCTCTAGTCAAGTCTATTCAACTTTCATTCTAAAAGCTGTGTGTTTCTGTACTTTTTCTCATTTAACCTTTCTGAAGCCTCACCCATGACCATTCTCAGGTTGCCACAAGCCTTAGAAACACTTTATTCTCTACTCTAAATCCTACTTGCTTCTGGTATTTGAACTGCTCATGTTGACATTCAGAACACACATAAAAGAGAGAAGCAAAACTAGGTGGTATATCATATTTTCCCCAGTAGACTGTAAACTCCATAAGAGAAAGTCCTCTCTTTGGCATTTTATGGTTTCTTGTTTGACACAAAGCTCAAGAGGTAGTAGGGATTTGGTAAATGATGGCTGAAAACCTAGGGGAGGAACAATTGTTTGAAGAGTGAGGTTACTTCATTCCAAACTAGTGTTAGGTTACACTTGGAATCACTACTTAGCTCATCGTTTCCAATCCTCTTTACTTTATTTAAAGTCAGGGTTCTGAATTTTCCTCC
Organism: Halichoerus grypus; assembly: GCF_964656455.1. Taxonomy (NCBI): domain Eukaryota; kingdom Metazoa; phylum Chordata; class Mammalia; order Carnivora; family Phocidae; genus Halichoerus; species Halichoerus grypus. The sequence continues at coordinate 179,304,206 of NC_135715.1, read as the reverse complement.
AAGGCTGCCTGGTGGTCTGGAGGGAAATCAGCCTCTGTTCCTGGCCTGTGTGAAGTCAGGTTTGCTTATGCCCTCCTAAGAGAATAATAAATCAGTAATTATATATATAATATACATATATATTTTATAATATGTGTCATTTGTGTGTATAATTATTTATAATATATATGACATCTCAAGTAGCAATAAGTATCATGAAGAATGATACACCCAGGGTGAGGGGGCAGGGAGAGATAAGCAGTGCATTTGTAGGAAGGGTGATCAGGAAATCTCTCTTGAAAAGGTGGCATTTGAGCAGAAATCATGAAGGAAGTGAGAGGATGAATCTTTTGTGTATCTTGGCGGATTGGAATCATTTGGGAAAAGATGAAAAAGCGGCTGCAAATGTTTTAGGGCAGGAGCCTGCAGGAGAAGCCAGCGTGGCAGGAACAGTCTGTGAGGGAGTCTGATTAGGCTGGACAGGTATTTGGGGGACAGATCACATGAACCTTGCAGGATAGGGCAAGTACTTGGAATTTTACTCTGTGTGAAATAGGGAACCACAGCAGGTCTTGAGCAGAGGTATGACATGATCTGACTTACATTTTAAAAGGATCACATTGGTTACTGTGTGGAGAGTATGAGCAAGTGGGGAGCGGGGAGCCCGTTGGGAGGGTACTGTTGTAGAACAGGTGGGACATGGTGGTGGCTGGCTCTAGGGATTTGCTATTATAGGTAACAGGACATGGTTAAATTTGGAATCTATTTTGAAGGTAGATCCAGTGGGATGGGTTAATGGATTGGACGTGGAGTACATGAAAAAGAGAAACCAAAGATGTCTCCAAAGTTTTCAGCCTGAGAAACAGAGCACGTGATGGTGTATTTTACTGAGATGGGCACCATCTTTAATTTCACTTTTATTGAAAAATACCTCCCTAAGATGTACTACATTTGTTACTGCAGTAATAAGCATGAGTACAGAGAAAATGTCACTCTCTGCTCTTTATTTGAAGATCTTACAAGAGGCTCGGAAACATGGTTTTTTAAAAATATCATCAACGTATATAGAGTGTGATGCCTTGTTGTGAGTTACTTTGAGTCAATCTGATGGTATAGCACTCATGGCCTTAAAAAGAATTCTAAAAAATAATATGCTAATGCAAGGTTGTTTTGTAGTCCTTATTTTTTCCCTTGAAATGGAGAATAGAGAAAAAATTAATGTGTGGTTCTGTTGAGTTATACTTTGTGTTGTTTTTTAATGATACTTGTGATACTTAGCTTATCACTGACTAATTCATCAATGTATAATAAATCTTGATATATGACCAGGATAAAACAAAGGAGACTCTAATCTAACAGTCACTAGGGCAACAGTCTTCTGAAAATTAACATTCCTGCTTTAGAGTGAGTAATTTCAGCCATCTCATTTTTTGCTTTGTAGGATTTGCATCCCTTCATCAAGAGCTAAATATGACAACATGCTATTAAAATAGCAGGAGACAAAAATCATTAGTAGGAGAAAAGATCAAGAAAATAGCCACTAAAAGCACCTGACCACCTTGGTCTGGTTTATAAGGCTACAGCATATTACCTGCCATGCTTGAGGAAGAAAAATTGAGGGAGGAAAATTGACTAGAACTCTTGTCGGGCTCTTGTTGAGGTAATAACACATTATCCCTTTCTTCCAATATTCCTTGGCTGCTGAGAAATACCCTAGTGAACCTTGGCTAGGGCTCAGCATTGTAATTTTCACAGTGGGAACAACATTGCTTGCTTTCTTGAATATCTGCAGTGACCTCTTCCCTACGGAGATGCTGGCTACTTTATGGGTCTGCTTATAAGCCCTGTATTCTCTCACTGTAGAAAGTTCTCCCATTATAATTTTTACCACCTACCTCTGATATTCAGGCTGAGACTGTCTGACTAGAGAGCATGACACAATATTGAAACAACTCAGCCAAACTGCCCCTACATGCTTTGCTGACTCCCACATGCCTTACTCCTATCTTCAAAGTAAAATCTGTTCTCCCTTCTTAGCCCTCAGGGAAAGAATTACCCAGGACATAGGGATAACTATGAACTTTGGCTACTTTAACAGAAATACATTTTTTGTAAGGCCAAACACATATATTTTCATCAGTAACATTGATCCAAGGACAATGGAGAGCCAGCCAATTCACTTAAGAAATTAAGGAGGATTTAAATTCAGATTTCTAAACACATTTAGCTTATCCTGAGACCTACCAATGCACAAAGATGGGTACAATTTTATTTTACTGAAACAGCTCTGTGATCCATACTTGACAATATTGTCAAATCATTGATACAACACCTACCGTGTGCAGAGGGGCTGTGCTAGGCATTATGTGGGTAGAGACGTGCAGTTTAGCTAGAGAATTATTAATTTTTTATTGCTGCTGTAGCATATTGCTACAAACAGTGGCTTAAAACAACTTAAGTTTATTATCTGATAATCCTAGAAATCAGAAGACCAACACAAGTCTCATTGGGCTAAAGTCGAAGTGTCTGCAGTGGGACTGTGCTCCCTTCCGGATGTTCTAGAAGAAAACCCATTCTCTTGCCTTTTGTAAATGGCAGAGGCTGTGTACATTCCATAACTCTTAGCCACTTTCTTCCACCTTAGAAGCCAGCAATATTGTACCTCTCTCTAACCTGTCTTCCCTTGTTATGTATACCTCCGACCTCATCTGGAAAAGATTTTCTACTTTTAAGGAATCATATGATTAGGTGGGACTCACCTGAATAATCCAAGACAATCTCTCCATTTCAAGGTCTTTAACCTTAGTCACATCGACAAACTCCCCTTTTCCATACTAGGTAATATATTCTCAGGTTCCCATAATCAGGGTGTGGACTTCTTTGGAGGGCCATTATTCTGCTTCCACAGAGAGACATGATAGAGTGAGACGGGAAGCCACTCTTTATATGAAATCGTGTTGAGTCCTCAAGTTTCTTTGAAATTATCAACATTTAATGGGAATAGAAAAGAAAATGCATAACATTGTTCTTACCCCAATTTGCTTAGGATTTCTAAATCTGACATCCATAGTTTGTCACTTAGTATTTGATCTGAGAGGATAAAAAGAATGTAATGAGCTTCTTTTATGCAAACCCATTTTAATAGACTGAAGAAATCAGTCCACTCAAGTACCTAATTTTCCCACAAACCCATCTGTTATGGTTTGAACTGTGTCTTCAAAAATCCGTATGTTGAAGTCCTAACCTCCAAAACCTAAAAGTGTGACTTTGCTTGAAATAAGATCGTTGCAGATGTAATTAACTAGACCATGAAGGCAGAGATCAGAGATAAGCATCTATAGGCCAAGAAAGGCTAAAGATGGCCAACAAACCAGTTGGAGCTAGGGGAGAGGCCTGGGACAGATTCTCCATCACAATCTTCAGAAGGAACCAACCCTGCCAACACGTTGATCTCAAAATTCCAGCCTCCAGATCTGAGGAACAATAAGTTTCTGTTGTTTAGGCCACTTAATTTGTGGTACTTTGTTATGGAAGCCCTAGAAAATTAATATACCATCCAACTGAGAGAAACCACTTAGGAGACATATGCTCAGCAAGTCCCTGTTAGACTGTGCTAGGATTGACAAAATTGCCTCCCCCAAACAAGAATATGAGCAAATGGGCCCAAGTCAAAGTAACTTAAATCTTTTATTTCTGTGCATCTGTATATATATATATATATATATATATATATATATATATATATATAGTTGTTTCATAAGATCTTACATGGAACATAAAATGGGGGAAGGATAATAAGCCAAGGACCCAGCTAAGTCATGCTTAGATTCCTGACCCACAGAAACTGTGAGATAATATTAAAAAAAAACTAACCTTGTGGTAATTTGTTACACAGCAATAGATAATTAGCACAGGCAGCAAGCCTTTTGAGCAAAGATGACCATGTATTTTTCTCACCTTTTATCTGCAGCACATAGCTTAGTGTTACTTGGCACACGGTAAATATTGATGGAAGGAAGCCAGGGAGGGCATATTCTATGCTAGAATTAGGAAAGTTGAAATTTAGCTGAGGATATGCAACCGAAATGTTTGAAACAATGTGGAAATAACTCTATGCTGATTTGTGGCCTTGGGTGTTTGAAGATGGAGCCTGAGCTACACCTGGGAAATGTGGGGAAATGCAGGTGGGTGAAATATGGGGGGTAGGGAGCAATGAACAGGACATGCCCAGGACAAATAATGAACTTGGCTCAAGGGAAGGATGAGATTGGGTTGAGAATGAGAAACAGCCACCTTAAAGAAATGGTGACTATGAGGGTCTGGTGGTGCTGAACATGTCTGATATTTTTGGGAAAGGAGATTCAGGTGGTCAAGACGGCAGGGCCCATGGTGATCTGCATGCAGCTCTGGTGTGTGGAACAGTGAGGGAGGTTACTGCAGAAACCAGCACTCTTCAGAGCATATCACACTCCTCTCTCAGAACCCTGCACCAGCTTTACATTTCATTAAATGAAAATCAAGAGCATAAATCACCTGTGAGATTCTGTCATGTCTGTGCCTCCCCGCCTGCCACCCTCCCTCCCACGTTGTTCCAGGAACACAAGTCTCCTTTCTGTCCCTTAAACATGCCAGACACCCACCCACCCCCATCTTAGGGCCTCCATAGTATTTGGAATGTTCTTGCCCCAGAAAACTGCTTGGCTAACTTCCCCTACCTTGTAAAATATTAGCTATATGTATCTTTTCAGAGATGCTTATTGGGACTACCGTATTGTCTGGATATTCCACTAGAAAGCAAGCCCAGTGAAAGCAAAGTGTTTTCTGCCTTGTTTTTGTTTTCTGCTTTATTCTCAGATATATCCAAACTGCCAATACAAGAGCCTGACACAGAGTGATGCTCAGTAAACATTTGTGGAATTGAATTGAATTGAATCACTAAGGGTGAATTCAGGAAAGGCCATGGCACACTCTGTGTCTAAGGGGGTAGAGCCACAGGGAAGGCTGTCAGTCACTTGAGCGCAGAGCTGGATTTTTCTAGCTGACCTCTGCAAGGCCCTATTCCTGGTGGGGGGTGATGGAAGGCAGTAGCACTGAGCTGTGTCAGAGAGGAAGCTTGGAAATTCCCAGGTTACCCCCAGAGCAGGCCAATCCCAGAGTGCAAATGATGGTTCTTTTGCATTGAGGCTGATCCCACTCTTTTCACAGAATACTGGCCTGGCAAAAGGGAAATTCCAGCTGGGGAACAGATGGCCTTTCCAGGAAGCAGCTTTCAGCAGCAGTGCAGACCCTGAGGCCTGAGTCCACCCAGAAGAGGCCCCCCCCCCACATGGCTTGGCATCAGACTAACTCTGTTCTTTCTCCTTTTGTCTCCTTACCTCTCTTGAAGTCCCTTTGTCATGAGCTTAAAATGCAAATGGAAGAATGAGCATCACTGAGGCTCTGCAGGGGAACCATGAGGTCTGGAGAGGGGAGGAAAATACCCTTATTATTCCTTTTTTTTTTTTTTTTTCCAACATGAGCTTGATATGACCTATCTATTTATACAAAATTCTTGGTTTTTTTTACGTTTCACTTTTTCCTCTCATACACAGCTCCTAATTCTCCCAAGACCACAACTAAGAGGTCAGTCAGCACCAAGGTCTCATCAGAAGACTCGACTGGGGAAGGATCCACTTCCAAGCTTATTAAAGTGGCTGTTAGTAGGACTGAGTTCTTTGTGGGTGTTTGGACTGAGGGCCTCAGTTCCTTGCTGGCTGTCAGCTGGAAGCCATCCTCAGGCATGTGCAGCCTATCCATAGGGTAACTCACAACATAGCAGCTTGTTTCATCAAAGTTGTCAAGGGAGAAGGTTTGCTTACAAGACAGAAATTACAGTTATATATAAAACACGATTATGGAAGGGACATTTCATTACCTTTGCCATATTCTGCTGATAAGAAGCAAGTCAGAGGTCCAGCCCACCCTCAAGGGCATGAATCCCAGGAGACAGGGGTCATTGGTCCATCTTAGAGTCCATCTCCCACACAATCTAGACTGAGTTAAAGACGACATTCCTCAACAAGACATTCAAATAAGGTGAGACTGCAAGTGTGACAAAGCCCATGAAGGAGAGGTCCATGGTGTTGTTGCATTTTCTTGTGGGGGGATGTGAAGTAGATAAATTAGAAGAGAAGCTTTTTCTGAGAAAAAAACAACTGGACTAGGAACTGAAGTGGGAGTAGGGGTTAAGTAGTTATTTTTTAAATCATTTCTTCTCTTTTATCCCTTCTCTGCCTCTGAGTCACTCACTTAAATCACGAAGTTATTCAGGGAACAAAAGATATAGAGAACATTGTATTTTACTTGAGATGAGCTCGCTCTAGAAATATGCAGAGCATATGTCACCTTCTTAACAGTAATCAACCATTTCTTCAAAAGGAAAGGGAACTGAACAGCTACAATTTCCAACATTCTCATTTATGAACACATCACTCTGATGATAACAAAACAGAAAAACATTTTAAAGTAGAACATATTGATTTTAAAAAACCTTGAAATTAAAAAAAAAAAAAACTTTTATGACTTTTTTTTTCACAGTTGCAGAAAAGAAAACTAAATAGTGGAATAAGGCATCTACCCACACTGAGCAGTCCTGGCCATCGAACCCATTCTCCTCCTGTTTTTTTTCCTTACATATTAGCCCCAAGGACATGAGTAAGCAACACCTCTTTTAATTCATCTCATACTGAAATCAGAAACTCAGCATATGTGAATTGATATAAATACACATAAAAATACAAAATATTCCCTAGTAAATGAAACCAATAAAACATCATTTAACTGTTTTTTGAAGTTATAAAAATTAGGAAACCATTTATCATTCTTTTATAACATTTATTCTTCTCTTAAACCACTTTACTGTGTCTTTTATAGGACAGTAAGGGAGCAGTTCCCCAGTTTGCTGGTGTTTGTTTTATGTCCTTCTATAAGATCACGTATATTCTCTCTTTATTTTGCTTCTACAAACCTTCCTCCCACTTTCCACTGAACCCTCTCTAATTTTCAATTCATTACAACCTAAGAAGATTGGAAGTTCCCTAAGGAGAAACTAAGCTCAGCATGTGGACTTGGTAGCTAACACCATATAATTTCTAAGTCAATACTACGGATCTGGAGAGGATTTTATTTCTCTCTAGAAGAAAATTTATGGGCCATGTTATAACCCTGGTTACTTCTCAGAACAGTCTTCATTTATTTCTGTATTTAAAATTACATTCCAGATAACTGAAACTGACAAAGATTAACCACCAAAAGAACAGGTTGTGACATTGTGTGTAAAACTGAGGTGATAGACATTCCTATTCTCTGAAGCAAATTGCATAGATTTTATAATGGTCATTTTTCCCTTCTCAGAGGCTTTTATACTTTTGTGTGTATACACACACACACACACACACACACAAGAGTAGAAAGCGGGACGTTTGTCAACTGGATCTAATCTGCTGCAATATAATAACTTGAAAATTTTATTTTCAGTGTAATGATATCAAAGATTCACAAACTGGACTTCATCAAAATTTAAAGGTACTATCAAGAAGGTGATCAAAAGGTACTATCAAGAAAGTGAAAAAGCAACCCTAAAATGAGAGAAAATATTTGCAAATCAATATATGAAAGGGATTAATATAAAGAGTATGTAAAGAACTCCTACAGCTTGACGACCAAAAAAAAAGAAACAATTCTATTAAAAATCAGGCAATACTTGAATACACATTTTTCCAATGGAGGTATACAAATAGCTAATAAGCACAGAGAAAACATTCAATATTGGGGTGCCTGGGTGGCTCAGTCAGTTAAGCATCTGCCTTCAGCTCAGGTCATGATCCCAGGGTCCTGGAATCGAGCCCCACATTGGGCTCCCTGCTCCGCGGGGAGCCTGCTTCTCTCTCTCCCTCTGCCTGCCGCTCTGCCTGCTTGTACTCCCTCTCTCTGTGTCAATAAATAAATAAATAAATAAAATCTTTTAAAAAAAAACACTCAATATCATTTATCATTAGGGAAATGCAAATCAAAACCACAATGAGATACCACTTCATATTCATTAGTATGACATTTATTAAAAAAAACAGAAAATAACAAGTGTTGATAAGGATATGGAAATACTGGAAATATTGAAACCCTTATACATTGCTGATGGGAAAGTAAAGTGGTTCAACTACTATGAAAAACAGTGTGCAATTCCTCAAAAAATTAAACATAGAATTACCCTATGATCCAACAATTTCACTTCTGGTTATATACACAAAAGAACTGAAAGCAGGGACATGAGCAAATGTGTATACACCAATTTTGATAGAAGCATCATTCACAACAGCCAAAAAGTAGAAACAACTCAAATATCAACCAATAAATGAATAAAATGCAGTATCTATCTACAATAGAATAGTATTCAACCTTAAAAAGAAATGGAATTCTTAAAAAGAAATGAAATAAATGAATAAAATACAGTATCTCTCTACAATGGAATAGTATTCAACCTTAAAAAGAAAAAGAAACCTTGGAAAGAAATGAACATGCTACAACATGGATGAACCCTGAGGGCATTATAATAAGTAAAATAAGCCACACACAAAGAGACAAATATTGTATGATTCCACTTATATGTCAAATTCATCAAGAGAGAAAGTAAAATAGTGGTTATTATAGAGGCCAGAGAAGGGAGAATAGAGAGTTATTGTTTAATGAATACCGAGTTTCAGTTTGGGATGATGAAAGATACCATATGATTTCACTCATATGTGGAATTTAAGAAACAAAACAAGTAAGCAAAGAAGAAAAAAAAAAGGAAAGAGAGACAAACCAAGAAACATACTCTTAACTATAGAGAACAAACTGATGGTTGCCAGAGAGGAGGTGGGGGGATGGGTGAAACAGGTGAAGAGGATTAAGAATACACTTACTTTGATGAGCACTGAGTAATGTACAGAATTGTTGAATCACTATATTGTACACCTGAAACTAATATAACATTGTATGTTAACTATACCGGAATTAAAATTAAAAAACAATTAAAAAAGAAAGATACACTACATAGACAGTGACTCTTAGCAAAGTATATATAACTTTAAGCTATATTTATATTTAAGGAATTAACTTTTTTAACCTTACAAGTTATTTATAAATCAGCTATCATAAACATTAGACTTAATGCTAAATACCGTGAGCTTTTCTTCCGAGTTCAAAAACAGGGCAAAGATATTTGCTATCACCACTGGTATGCAACACTGTATTGGAGGGTTTTTCCTTAGTTAATGAAGTTAAAGCATTGTCAATTTTGTTTATTTTTTGTTTTTGGAAAAACTGGCCATTACTTTCAATGTTATGTTATTGTTTATTCTGGTCTCTAGTTTATTTATTTCTGACTTTTCTTTGTTATTTCCTTTCTCCACTAAATTTCAGCTAAGTTTCTTCTTTTTCTAGTTCCTGTGGTATAATGTTAAGTTGTTTATTTGAACTTCTTTTCTTAATACAAGCATTGATAGTATGAATTTCACTCTAACATCTGCTTTTGCTGCATCCCATAGGTTTTGGAATATTGTGTTTTCTTTTTCTTTTGTTTGAAGTCATATTTTGATTTGCCTTTTGATTTTTTATGTAGCCCATTGCTTGTGGAGTAGTGTATTTTTTTAATATTTATATATTAAATATTTAATATTTATGTATAGATTTTCCAGCTTTGTTTTATTGTTGATCTTTCATTTTATACCATTGTGGGTGGAAAATATACTTGGTATGATTTCAGTCTTCTTGAATTTGTAGTATTTGTCATCCCTCTTTTTATGTGATTTATCCAGGGGATTCTTCAGTGTGTATGTGAAGAAAATGTGTATTCTGTTTTTCCTGAATGGAATGTTTTATATATACCTTTTAAAACCATGTATTCTGAAGTAGGCTTCAAGTAAAAAATGTTCTTGTTGAGGGCGCCTGGGTGGCTCAGTTGGTTAAGTGACTGCCTTCGGCTCAGGTCATGATCCTGGAGTCCCTGGATCGAGTCCCGCATCGGGCTCCCTGCTCGGCAGGGAGTCCGCTTCTCCCTCTGACCCTCCCCCCTCTCATGTGCTCTCTCTCATTCTCTCTCTCTCAAATAAATAAATAAAATCTTTAAAAAAAAAAAATGTTCTTGTTGAAAAAAAAACTTTAACTGAGGGTACTTATTTAAAATAAAACATATCAGAGGGGAGGTGGGTGTGGGGGAGGGGTGAAATAGGTGAAGGGGATTAAGAATATACTTATCATGGGGCGCCTGGGTGGCTCAGTCGTTAAGCGTCTGCCTTCGGCTCAGGTCATGATCCCTGGGTCCTGGGATCGAGCCCCGCATCGGGCTCCCTGCTCCGCGGGAAGCCTGCTTCTCCCTCTGCCACTCCCCCTGCTTGTGTTCCCTCTCTCGCTGTGTCTCTCTGTGAAATAAATAAATAAAATCTTTAAAAAAAAAAAGAATATACTTATCATGATGAGCACTGAACAAATATAGAATTGTTGAATCACTATATTGTACACCTGAAACTAATACAACACTGTATGTTAACTCCACTGGAATTAAAATTAAAAACTTAATAAAAAATAATAAAAATTAAAAAAAAAACAGAGCAAACATATTTGCTACCACCAATGGTATGCAACATTGTACTGGAGGTTCTAGTTAATATGATAAAGTGTGATAAAGCAAGAAAATTATATATGTATATATATGCAATATGAAAAAATATATATTAAAATATAATATAAATATATGTAATGAAAAAAGAAATAAAACTATCACTATTAACGGAAGATAAAATTGTGATTGTAAAAAATCCAAAAGAATGTATAGCAGATGGTTAGTATTAATAAGGAATTCAGTGAGATCACTGAATATGGGCTCAATATTTTTTTAAATATGTGTTTATATCTCAGAAGAAAAAATAAAAACAAACACCTAAATTCTTAAAAAGATATTATTCAAAATAGCATCAACTACATCAACTAGCAAGGAATAAATTTAATAAAAGATGTGTAAGTCCTCTACCCTGAAAACTATAAAACGTTGGTGAGAGAAATTAAATATTTATTTATTTATTTATTTTTTTTTTAAAGATTTTATTTATTTATTTGAGAGAGAGAGAATGAGAGACAGAGAGCACGAGAGGGAAGAGGGCAGAGGGAGAAGCAGACCCCCTGCTGAGCAGGGAGCCCGATGTGGGACTCGATCCCGGGACTCCAGGATCATGACCTGAGCCGAAGGCAGTCGCTTAACCAACTGAGCCACCCAGGCGCCCAATTAAATATTTAAATCAATGGAAGGATATATCATGTTCTTGTAAAGATATCAATAACTATGAAATTGATCTATGAATTCAATGTAATGTTAGTCAAAACCCCAACAGTTAATTTTGGAAAGTTGACATGATATTACAATTTATATGAAAATACAAAAAGCCAAAAATAGCCAAGGCAATGGTGGTATATTCATATATCAACTCCTGTTCTTTACTCTCCATAGTAATATTATATATCCACACTCTTCTGCTAACCTCACATGAACATAATTTACTTTCTGGACTCTTGACTTTGAGGCTTGGCTATGTGACTTGCATAGGACAATGAGATATTAGAGGCTGTCATGAAAGCAGAAGCATGAAATGAGTTTATATGGATGAGTTTTATCTCTAGTATTTTGCCATTACCATGAGAACAAACTCTAGGTAACCACTACCTCTTCAGCCTGGGTTCCAGAATGAAATCAATGGAGCAGGGCCATCCTAACCCACCTACCTACCTGCAGGCTGAAGGAAAGCCATCAAATCCAATCCACAGATCCAGGAGCACAAGAGCAAATGCTTTTTTTTCTTTTCTTTTTTTTTAGATTTTTTATTTATTTATTGCGAGAGAGAGAGAGCACAATCAGGGGGAGCAAAAGGTAGAGGGAGAGGGAGAAGCCGGCTCCCTGCTGAGCAGAGAGCCCGATGTATCATGACCTGAGCCAAAGGCAGATGCTTAACCGACTGAGCCACCCAGACATCCCAAGAATAAATGCTTACTGTTGAATACCACAAAATGTTAGGGTGGTTTGTTATCCAGTACTTTTATAGAAATAGTTCACTAAAACAAACCAAAACAATATATAAATAAGGAAGAATAAAATAACAGAACCATGTATCAAGACCTGATAAGATCTATAATAACAAAGACAGGTTGGCACAAAGATAGACAAATAGATCAATGAAACAAAGTAATTTAGAGAAAGATTCACATGTAAATAATGAACTAATTTATGACAAAGTTGCCACTGAAATGCAGTGGGAAAGGAACAATCTCTTCCATAAGATGGATACCCACATGGAAAATAACAGATCTTGACATCTACTTCAAACCATACACGAAATAAATTTCAAGTGGATACAATGTCTAAATGTGAAAGATAAAGCAAATATGTGGATGAAAACACAAGAAAATATCATCATAAATTTTGGTAAGTGAAGATTTCTCAAACTAGGCACATAAATTTCTAACTATAGATGAAATAATTGTTAAGTTAAACTGCATTTAAAGCAAAAACCTCTGTTTATCAAAAGATACAACTAAGAAAACATAAAGGCAATCCACAGAGTAGGAGAGTATATTTGCAATACATGTATCTGAGAAAGACTTTTATCCAGAGTATATAAAGGACTAAAAATTAATTTTAAAAAAGACCTCCAACATAAAATGAGCAAAAGTTTTGAACAACCACTTCAAAAAGAAGAAATCCAAATGATCACTAAGTCTAAGAGAATATATTCACCTTTTAAATCATCCAGGGAAGGAAATTTTAAATCAGAATGTGCAACCCATTCAAAAGAGTGGTTAACATGAAAAAGGCAAAGAACCAAGGGTGTGCTTGAGCAGGACATCCACATCTGTTCTCAACTTTCATTTAGTAATGTCATGTTGGTAGCTTGACATTGGCCATGGTGGGAGAATTTACATCACAAAATTGGCAAACACTACAAATCATGGCTCTTTTTGTCCCCAAAGAGCTGATTTATCAGCACACCACTATATCCAAGGATATAGAATGATTGAAACTTCCATATAATGCCCAATGTAAATGTAAATTAATAATTATTTTGGAAAACTGGCAATATTTTCCAAACATGAACATTTGCAATTCCACTACTATATATATATCCAACAGTAATGCACCTATAGTTCACAAAAAGACATGAGCAAGACTATTTGTAGCAGCATTATGCATAATAACATCAAACTGGGAAGAATCCAAATGTTTCCCCAAAACCGATTTTTTTTAATTGATGGTATGTTCATACAATGGAATACTGAACAGAAATATAAAAGAATAAACTACAGCTATATGCATAACATAGATGAATCTACCAAATACAGCTCTGGGTGAAAGAAGTCAAACACAGAAGTGTAAATACTCTGGTTCCATTTATATAAAGTTCAAAAACATGCAAAACTGATCTATGGTATTAGAAGTCAGGAAAGTGGTTAGCCTTGACATTGAAGAACTGACTAGAAGGGGTCTAATGGGAGAACCTAGAGTGCTAGTTATGTTATTCTTGATTCTGGGTGCTGATCACTTAGATTCTGGGTGCTGGTTCACTTAGTAAAAATTCAGTAAACACTTTATTGCATGTTATATAATTCAGTTAGACTTTTGACTTTTAAAAAGTAAGAAGCCAGACACCAAGGGATAGATATGCTGTGATTCCGTTTATTTATTCACAGGCAAACAAAATGAATGTAGGATGAAAGAAATCAGAATGTTGTTGATATTATGGGGAGTACTGACTGGGCGGTAGAAGATATGGGCTTCCAGGTGCTAGAAATTATCTACATCTTGACCTTAGTGGTTACATGGGTGTGTACATTTCTGAAAAATTCATTGTACTATAAAGTTAAGATTATGCACTTGACAGTTGTAAATTGTAATTCAATAAAAGAAGTTGAATTACAGTAGGGAGTAAGTCTAATCAACCTCACATACCTTATTGAAAAAGCATTGCTTCCTGTTTGGCATATTCCTCATGCTCAAGAGTTAAATATGTGCCTCATTTCTCTGCTCACTGACGGATTCAAGAAGATGATAATTCAATGAAAAAAGATGAATGGATTCCATTTACAGGTAAAAACAGTGAGTAAGAGAGAGTTTATTGACTGTTCAGTCAGTAAATACAGGGACTAAATAAATATAGGAACTATACTAAAATCTATGGAGTAATACCGACATGATAAAAAGCTCTCAAAAGAGTCTACAGTCTAGTTGGAGAAAAAATACACTGAAATATATAACACATTTACAAAGCAACATAAAAGCAAATTAATAAAGTGTCATGAAACTAGCTTTCTCTGAGGTATGGCCAACTTTAAAATACAGTTTTCAGGCATAGGAAAACTTAACATCTCTCTTACTCCTTCCATTTTCATTTCTACTGCTAATTCTACCTGCTTTGAGGAACATATAAAGGTACCTGTAGTAAACACATTAAAACATCAAGTGTGTTTCTATTTTTAGAGTTTTTTTTCAATCACATGACTTAACTTTCTTTTTGAGTAAAAAAATCTTTTAAAAGGCTGAGTTAAAGCTATCATAAAACCTGTAAAGCAAAGCTCTAAATCATCAAGCTGGGAAGAAGCTGGGTTTTATTGTTCATAAAAAGCTAAGAAAAAGAGAGAAGGAGCCAAGTCACTATTCCTAAAATGAAAAGGCATTTAGGAGAAGTAGAGAAGTGGGATAATAGGAGCCAGAGGGAAGCAGGAAAGTGGCATGGATAAATCACTTATGTCTACCTCAAACACATGTCCTGCTTCTCTGACACAGGCCTGGTTAACTCCTGTTGTCCCAAAGTCCTGTTGTGTTTAGCATTTGTCCCTGATGTTTTTGGTTGTATTGCAATAAGCTAGGATGAGTACTGAGCATTGAATTTGAACAAGAGTTCAAAGTAGAACTCCCCTTTGAACTTGAAGCTTCTGCCAGGGTCTTGTCCAGCAGTGTGTGAGAGACAAGTGTGCAGTGAGAATGATGCTCACTTGAACATGTGGTTAAATCAGAAAGACAACCAGCGAGAACCCATCTCTCCTCTCCTAATCCCACCCAGACACTATGATTAACACCTCCTGGTCAAGAATGCTTGATGATGTAATGAGGCTTGTTCAGACAACACAGACTGGAGATGGATGGTGGTGTGAGGACTGGGTGATGCTTCTTCTGCCTGCCATTGGATGTGCCAGTCAGTTATGCTGAGGTCTGCTCTGTAGCCTGTGAAATATAGGAACCTAGCAGGCTACCAGTTAGTAGGATCAATGGGATTTGTGGGAAGTTATAACTTAAATGAACACAAAAGAAGTAGAGGAAATAGAACCTGAGCAGTTCTGCTATAGAGTGTATACAATTGTCTGATTGTTCTAGGATAGTTTTATTAGTTTGCTTTATGATATCAATCAACAACTATTTATATTATTATTTGATATTTTTAGTATTTTTCATTAAAGCCTTCCCATAGTTAATGAGTTCAATAAAAAAGTGCATGTTTAATCAATTGAACCAAATTTCCATATCTTAAGATGGAATGTGTGACCTGTGCAAAATGTTTCTCAATATTGACCGCCCACATTGGAGACCATAGAAATAACACTGACCACATAACTACAAGACTCAAATCTACCATATGTCAGCATCAACTTTAAAAGTTATTTGTATTTATTTCAAAAGACTGCCCCACAATGATGATTTAATAAATGCATTTGTAGGTACTGGAGTATATCATCACTCTGTGAAGCATGGCTTTTTATTCAAATCAAATGATAGAGCTTTCTAAGTTAATTTCACGTCTTTTCAATACCAGGTTTTCTTTGCATATGAAAAATAGCAAAGTGTTGCTAATGTCTTGGCTCTATTGACAGAAGAACATTGAAAACAATATGGAGCCAGTTTTATATCAACGTCATTGGATGCTTCAGATGGAAAATCAATGAAGCTGATTCCGATAATGTTCAATTTTTTTGGACGTTCTAATTCATGGAATCCAAATGAAAGTTTTGGAAATTGATTCAATCAAAGATAAAGCATTCAGTACTATTATGAATTTAGTTTAAAGATTCAATGCTGAAGGCAAAGTTTTATGTTTGATATTCTTTTTTACAGTGTGTGTGATTTATTTTTTTATAGTGATAATATGATATGATTTTTGTGGAGCATAATGCCATGGTAAAAATGTTATTCCTAAATTAAGAAATCTATAGAGCTGAAATGTGCTTGGAATTACTTGTGTGGTGCACACAAATCTTAACTGTAGCCAAACAAGTGACAGCATTCTACGAAAAGCTATAGATGTCAAAATACACAAGTATTTTTCTATAAATGCAGTTAAAGCAATTACTCTCCAAATATTTTGTGATGAAAATACGCTGAATTTTTAAATATACTTCTCTTTTTTTATCAATCATAATTTAGATTTTAAAAAGGTTTGAACATTGGAAGAATTTCTTCATAAATCTACCTAAGTACAGTTGACCCTTGAGCAACACAGGGGTTGGGGCACCGTTCCCCACACACAGTCAAAAATCCATGCATAATTTTGACTCCCCAAAAAACTTAACTACTAATAGCCTATGGCTGACTGGGAAGAGTTGATTAACACATATTTTGTATGTTATATGTGTCATATACTGTATTCTTGCATTAAGGTATGCCACAGAAAAGAAAATGTTATTAAGAAAATTGTAAGGAAGGAAAAATACATTTATAATACTGTACTGTACTTATTGAAGAAAATCTTCATGTAAATGGATCCATGCAGTTTACATCTATGCTGTTCAAGGTGGTGAGCTCTATCTTACAATAATATTAAGCATTTTCTAAATGAGTTATCAAAATTTAGGTTGTATTTTGTTGAAAATCATATATCTTTAGTCAAACTATTCAATGGATGGTATATCAATAAAGTTTGGCTTCCAGAGAATTTCAATTTTTGAAAACAAAACTATAAACAAGAAGTCATTGAGGATTGCGAGCAAGATGGCGGAGGAGTAGGACACCTAAATTTCATCTGGTCCCAGGAATTCAAATAGATAGGGATCAAACCATTCTGAACACCTGAGAAACCAACAGGAGATCGAAGAAAAGAATAGCAGCAACTCTCTGAACAGAAAAGCGACCACTTTCTGGAAGGTAGGACGAGCGGAGAAGTGAATCCGAGGCAATATTCGGGAGGATAGACGGCGGGGGAGGGGGCCTCCATTGGCCGCTTCTGGCAAGTGATAGAGCCTCGGAGCACAAAATCGGAACTTTTAGAAGTCGGCTCCGCTGAGGGACGTCGCTCCAGTGGCTAAGTGGGGGGTGGAACCCTCGCGGGACAGTGTGGTCTCAGGACCCTCGGGGTCACAGAAAGACCGGGGGTGCCTGAGTGTGGAAGAGCTCCCAGGTATCGGAGCAGGGAAGCCGGCTGCAGAGACAGAGCCGAGGTGCGAGCTCTCAGCTCGGGGTTGCCATAAACCGTGATCCGCAGCACAGTCGGGCCACTGCTCCTCCAGCAGGGACCCAACAAGCGGCAGATCCGGGGAGACTCCCCTTCCTCCCCCTGGAGGAGCAGCACGGGAGCGCAACCGCAGGGATCTGCTGGGTTTGGAGACTCCACACTGAGTCGGGTGCCAGAGATAGAAATGCTCAGTCACAGGCCGGGTGAGCACGGAGTGCGGCCGGAGACGGGGGAGACGGGAGTGACTGATGGCTTTTCTCTGGGGGCGCACTGAGGAGCGGGGCCCAAGTTCTTGGCTCCTCCGGGACGGGGATTGGGAGGCTGCCATTTCATTCTCCTCCTCCAAAGCTGTAGGGAAAGCTTGCAGGGAACAAAAGCTCCCCAGAGCAAACCCGAGCAGATTACTTAGCCCGGACCGGCAAGGGCGGGGCAATTCTGCCTCCGGCAGAGACATTTGGGAACCACGGCAACAGGCCCCTCCCCCAGAAGGTCAGCAAGAACAGCCAGCCAAGACCAAGTTTACCCATCAATGAGAATGGCAGAACTCCAGTGCTAGGGGACTGCTGCACATAGAATTCATGGCTTTTTTACCATGATTCTTTAGTCTTTCAAAGTTAATTTTTTTTTAACTTTCTTTTTCTTTTTTTCTTTTTTTCTTTTTGAATTTTTCTTTTTCCCTTTTTCAACCACATCTTATCAATCCCTTTTTTAAAAAATCTTTTTTATTTTTTCATTTTTAGAGTCATAGTCTATCCCTTCATAGTAGTTAACCTTATTTTTGGTATATATATATAAGTTGTTCTCTCTTTAAAATTTTGGGATACAGTTTCTTCTAACAGACCAAGATATACCCTAAATCTCTAGTGTATGGCTTTGTTCCAGTCTCCTCCCTGATCACATTCTCTCCCTTTCTTTGTTTAAATCCTCTTCTTTCTTTTTTCAACCAACTTCCTATCTTATTAATTTTCATCTTTACACCCTTATTTTTGTACCTATATAAGTTTTTCTTTCTTTAAAATTTTGGGAGGCAGTTTCTTCTAACAGACCAAAATACGCCCAAAATCTAGTGTGTGGCACTGATCTATGCACCAGCCTGATCATATTTGATCGTATTCTGTTTTTTTGTTTTGTTTTGTTTTTGTTTGTTTATTTTTATCTTTTTCTTTTTCTTTTTTCTTTCTTTCCCTTTCTTTTCCCCCAGTTTCAGGTCTCTTTTGATTTGTTTAGGGTATATTTTCTGGGGACATTGTTACCCTGTTAGCATTTTGTTCTCTCATTCATTTATTCTCCTCTGGACAAAATGACAAGGCGGAAAAAATCACCTCAAAAAAAAGAAGAGATCTGTAACCTACAATGGTAGAAACAATAGATTGGCAACAGACCTATCCACAGAGACCTGGCAGGCCAGAAAGGACTGTAAGGATATATTCAGAGCACTAAATGAGAAAAATATTCAGCCAAGAATACTATATCAAGCTAGGCTATCTTTGAAAATAGGAGAGATAAAAAGCTTCCAGGACAAACAAAAACTAAAGGAATTTGCAAACACAAAACCAGCCCTACAAGAAATATTGAAAGGGGTCCTCTAAGCAAAGAGAGAGCCTAAAAGTAACATAGACCAGAAAGGAACACAGACAATATACAGTAACAGTCACCTTACAGGCAATACAATGACACTAAATTCATATCTTTCAATAGTTACCCTGAATGTAAATGGGCTAAATGCCCCAATCAAAAGACACAGGCTATCAGATTGGATAAAAAAACCAAGATCCATTGATATGCTGTCTGCAAGAGACTCATTTTAGACCCAAAGACACCCCCAGATTGAAGGTGAGGGGGTGGAAAACCATTTACCATGCTAATGGACACCAAAAGAAAGCTGGGGTGGCAATCCTTATATCAGACACATTAGATTTTAAACCAAAGACTGTAATAAGAGATGAGGAAGGACACTATGTCATACTTAAAGGGTCTATCCAACAAGAAAATCTAACAGTTGTAAATATCTATGCCCCTAACATGGGAGCAGCCAATTATATAAGCCAATTAATAACAAAAGCAAAGAAACACATCAATAACAATACAATAATAGTGGGGGACTTTAACACCTCCCTCACTGGAATGGACAGATCATCTAAGCAAAAGATCAACAAGGAAATAAAGACTTTAAATGACACTCTGGACCAAATGGACTTCACAGATATATTCAGAACATTCCATCCCAAAGCAACAGAATACACATTCTTCTCTAGTGCCCATGGAACATTCTCCAGAAAAGATCACATCCTGGGTCACAAATCAGGTCTCAACTGGTACCAAAATTGGGATCATTCCCTGCATATTTTCAGACCACAATGCTTTGAAACTAGAACTCAATCGCAGGAGGAAAGTCGGAAAGAACTCAAATACATGGAGGTTAAAGAGCGTCCTATGAAAGAATGAATGGGTCAACCAGGAAATTAAAGAAGAATTAAAAAAATTCATGGAAACCAATGAAAATGAAAACACAACTGTTCAAAATATTAGGGATGCAGCAAAGGCAGTCCTAAGAGGAAAGTATATAATAATACAAGCCTTTCTCAAGAAACAAGAAAGGTCTCAAATACACAACCTGATGCTACACCTAAAGGAGTTGGAGAAAGAACAGCAAATAAAGCTTAAGCCCAGCAGGAGAAGAGAAATAATAAAGATCAGAGCAGAAATCAATGAAATAGAAACCAAAAGAACAGTAGAACAGATCAATGAAACTAGGAGTGGGTTCTTTGAAAGTATTAACAAGATTGATAAACCCCTGGCCAGACTTATCAAAAAGAAAAGAGAAAGGACCCAAATAAATAAAATCATGAATGAAAGAGGAGAGATCACAACCAACACCAAAGAAATACAAACAATTCTAAGAACATATTATGAGCTACTATATGCCAGCAAATTAGATAATCTGGAAGAAATGGATGCATTCCTAGAGATGTATAAACTACCAAAACTGAACCAGGAAGAAAGAGAAAACCTGAACAGACCTATAAGCACTAAGGAAATTGAAGCAGTCATCAAAAATCTCCCAACAAACAAAAGCCAAGGGCCAGATGGCTTCCCAGGGGAATTCTACCAAACATTTAAAGAAGAATTAATACCTATTCTTCTGAAACTGTTCCAAAAAATAGAAATGGAAGGAAAACTTCCAAACTCCATTTACGAGGCCACCATTACCTTGATCCCAAAATCAGACAAAGACCCCATCAAAAAGAACTACAGACCAATATCCTTGATGAACATGGATACAAAAATTCTCACCAAAATACTAGCCAGTAGGATCCAACAGTACATTAAAAGGATTATTCACCACGACCAAGTGGGATTTATCCCTGGGCTGCAAGGTTGGTTCAACATCCACAAATCAATCAGTGTGATATAATACATTAATAAAAGAAAGAACAAGAATCATATGATCCTCTCAATAGATGCAGCAAAAGCATTTGACAAAGTACAGCATCCTTTCTTGATCAAAACTCTTCAGAGTATAGGGATAGAGGGTACATACCTCAATATCATAAAATCCATCTATGAAAAACCCACAGCAAATATCATTCTCAATGGGGAAAAACTGAGAGCTTTCCCCCTAAGGTCAGGAACACAGCAGGGATGTCCACTATCACCACTGCTATTCAACAGAGTATTAGAAGTCCCAGCCACAGCAATCAGACAACAAAAAGAAATAAAAGGCATCCGAATTGGCAAAGAAGAAGTCAAACTCTCACTCTTTGCAGATGATATGATACTTTATGTGGAAAACCCAAAAGACTGCACCCCAAAACTGCTAGAACCCATACAGGAATTCAGTAAAGTGGCAGGATATAAAATCAATGCACAGAAATCAGTGGCATTCCTATACACCAATAACAAGACAGAAGAAAGAGAAATTAAGGAGTCAATCCCATTTACAATTGCACCCAAAACCATAAGATACCTAGGAATAAATCTAACCAAAGAGGCAAAGGATCTGTACTCAGAAAACTATAAAATACTCATGAAAGAAATTGAGGAAGACACAAAGAAATGGAAAAATGTTCCATGCTCATGGATTGGAAGAACAAATATTGTGAAGATGTCAATGCTACCTAGAGCAATCTACACATTTAATGCAATCCCCATCAAAATACCATCCACTTTTTTCAAAGAAATGGAACAAATAATCCTAAAATTTGTATGGAACCAGAAAAGACCCCGCATAGCCAGAGGAATGTTGAAAAAGAAAAGCAAAGCTGGTGGCATCACAATTCTGGACTTCAAGCTCTATTACAAAGCTGTCATCATCAAGACAGTATGGTACTGGCACAAAAACAGACACATTGATCAATGGAACAGAATAGACAGCCCAGAAATGGACCCTCAACTCTATGGTCAACTAATCTTCGACAAAGCAGGAAAGAAGGTCCAATGGAAAAAAAGACAGTCTCCTCAACAAATGGTGTTGGGAAAATTGGACAGCCACATGCAGAAGAATTAAACTGGACCATTTCCTTACACCACACACAAAAATAGACTCAAAATGGTTGAAAGACCTAAATGTGAGCCAGGAGTCCATCAAAATCCTATAGGAGATCACAGGCAGCAACGTCTTCGACCTCAGCCACAGCAACTTCTTCCTAGAAGAAGAAACATCGCCAAAGGCAAGGGAAGCAAGGGCAAAAATGAACTATTGGGACTTCATCAAGATAAAAAGCTTTTGCACAGCAAAAGAAACAGTCAACAAAACCAAAAGACAACCAACAGAATGGGAGAAGATATTTGCAAATGACATATCAGATAAAGGGCTAGTATCCAAAATCTATAAAGAACTTATTAAACTCAACACCCAAAGAACAAATGATCCAACCAAGAAATGGGCAGAAGACATGAACAGACATTTTTCCAAAGAAGACATCCAAATGACCAACAGACACATGAAAAAGTGCTCAACATCACTTGGCATCAGGGAAATCCAATTCAAAACCTCAATGAGATACCACCTCACACCAGTCAGAATGGCTAAAATTAACAAGTCAGGAAACAATAGATGTTGGCAGGGATGCAGAGAAAGGGGAACCCTCTTACACTGTTGGTGGGAATGCAAGCTGGTGCAGCCACTCTGGAAAACAGTATGGAGGTTCCTCAAAAAGTTGGAAATAGAGCTACCATACGATCCAGCAATTGCATTACTGGGTATTTACCACAAAGATACAAATGTAGGGATCCGAAGGGATACATGCACCCCAATGTTTATAGCAGCAATGTCCACAATAGCCAAACTATGGAAAGAGCCAAGATGTCCATCAACAGATGAATGGATAAAGAAGATGTTTATATATATATATATATATATATATATATATATATATATATATATACACAATGGAATATTATGCAGCCATCAAAGGGGATGAAATCTTGCCATTTGCAACGATGTGGATGGAACTGGAGGGTATTATGCTGAGTGAAATAAGTCAATCGGAGAAAGACATGTATCATATGACCTCACTGATATGAGGAATTCTTAATCTCAGGAAACAAACTGAAGGTTGCTGGAGTGGTGGGAAGTGGGAGGGATGGGGTGGCTGGGTGATAGACATTGGAGAGGGTATGTGCTATGGTGAGTGCTGTGAATTGTGTAAGACTGTTGAATCACAGACCTGTACCTCTGTAACAAATAATACATTATATGTTAAAAAAAAAAAAGAAGAAGAAGAAGAAGATAGCAGGAAGGGAAAAATGAAGGGGGGGAAATCGGAGTGGGAGATGAACCATGAGAGACTATGGACTCTGAGAAACAAACTGAGGGTTCTAGAGGGGAGGGGGGTGGGGTGATGGGTTAGCCTGGTGATGGGTATTAAAGAGGGCACGTACTGAATGGAACACTGGGTGTTATACGCAAACAATGAATCATGGAACACTACATCAAAAAAAGAAAGAAAGAAAAAGAAGTCATTGAAATTTATCCTGATAAAATTTCGGAGGAACTGAACAAATTCAACAATGAGAACTCAGTGTTGAAAATTAAAGACTAAAAATTAAATCACTATGCTTTGAAATATCTAAACCAATAGGAAGAATCATTTGATGGAGCTACTTTTAGCTTAATACATTTATTTTCTGAACCACAATGGAATGAAATTCAGAAGGCCTGTTTTATAACATCTAAAATTGATAAAACTTCAAAAAAAAAAAGTAGAGAGAACTTATTTAGTGAGACTTTTCTTGTAAAAATACTTGTTGAACAAAGGTTACCTAACTAGAGTCAAAATGACAAAAGTTTGGGTGGAAATATTTACACATTTTAATATGAAAAATTACAATTGAGAATAACTTCCACTTGACAGAATTTTCTCTGCGCTTACCAGGTACTTTAGCAAGACGGAGTATTTTCTCGATTGAAAATTGAGTTAATTATGGTATCAGCAAATAACATTTATTAAACAAGACAATTAATGGTACCAATGAACCACTTTTATTAACCATAAGATGACACTTCAGAAATAGAAACAAAACATATTGAAAAAGTATATTCTTTAGAAAATACATGTAACACAAGCAGTAGAAATAGCCAAGGAACTGAACAAAGTACATGAACATGTACCATGAAAAATTATTCTGCTTGTGCTATTTTCTAGGATTTAGGATTTAGGAGTTTGAGGGGGGAAGAGAAGGTAGTTGACCACAGAATCCATTAGAACAATAATAATAAACATACATTGAGTATTTACTTTGTGCCCTATGCTTCACAAGCATTCTTTTATTTCACCCTTGCCGCAACACCTTGAGATAGAAACCATTTGATTTATGAGGAAAACTGAGGCTCAAGCAGTTAAGTAGCAGAAGTTGCCATAGGTGCATGTAGCAAAGCTTAGATTCCAATTGCCAGCAGCCCTTCTGAGGTCCTCTGACCATAATTACTACTGAATGGGGCCATACAACCAAGTTGATCAAAGCAAACATGGCCTCTGAGTAGAAGAATCTTTTTCCCTTTACTCTAGGTAATTATTTTTTATTATATTTGATCTCTCGTATTTAAAAAGAAATTTACAAAAAAAAAAAATCTTGTGTTTATAAACATGAAACTCTTTAGTCAACTGATTTCTACCATATTGCTTCCAAACAGCGCTCTTCCCCACTCTCGCTGCATCACTCTGCCCCCATCTGGTGTCAGCATACATACACAGCAGGAAAGAAAAAGATGTTTAAAAACTACATTTGGTGATAAACTTGTGAAATATCTGTCCTTTTTGTTATTATTTAGGACCAATAATTCACCTAATAGTTCTTGATCTCTAGATAGAGACCCTTTCATTGCAGTAAAAAGATCATGCATTGTTAGCATGAAGTAGTAACAAAAAAGAAAACTTCACACTATTCCATGCGTGTTCACAGTGAAATTACCCAGGACTTCCTGTACTGAAGGACTGCCTTGAGAGCAGTCATAGCAAGCCCGTCTTACATAGCCACCAACAGGGATTTAGAAAGAATTGAAAGTTTTCAACGATGTGAAAAGATGTTCATGACGCAATTTTAAAAAAGGATGCAAAATTATAGATAGTGAATGATAACAATTAGAGATGCATGTGTTTCATGGATAGACAAATATTTAAAACAAATGTTATAGAAGGATAAGGATGACTTCTATTTTTTCACAAATTTCTGCATTTTCTAAGTTTTCTAGAGTGACAACGTATTGTTCCTACTATCAGCTTGCAAAAAAAATTTTTTAAATACTCAAATTAAGTGTTATTGCCCAAATTATGAGATAATAAAGTCAGCTACAAAGCAGAGATAATTAAACGTGTGTGTGTGTGTGAGAGAGGGACAGGGAGAGACTGAAAACAAGAATGAGATGGCATTTTAAACTAGGAGACGTAAAAGATATTAAAACAATAGAAGACAGTCTAGGTACATAAGGGCCTTAAAACTTGGGCGATTGTAAAAAGATATCTACAAAATGATTGAAATTAATCTCACAGACAGTAACTGTTAGAAAAGAACTCTAACAAAGACAAAATATTTGAAGGCCTGTGGGACCAGAGAAGGGGGATCGATCTAGGTTTTAAAGGACAGGTGGCATAAGGTCAGAGGAGATAAAAGGATGCCGGAATGAAAGCACGAAGGTGGGAAAGCATGTGGCAGGTTCAGGGGAAAACGGGAAATCAGATTGGCTCAAGCAATAAGTTTGGGTAAAGAAATAGCATTAGGAGAGTACTGGACAAGAAGCCTGGGGCTGGACCAGTTGTTCAAGGTCAAGATGTCAAAATGTGATCACAGGGTATGGGTAACATATAGGACCAGGGAGATGTGAAAGATTTTCAACCTCGTTTCGTAAGACAGAGAATGAGATGATCAGAAAGATGTTCTATAAAAAATAATTTGATGTATTTGCTAAATGAGGACAATCTAGATGCAAGAAGCCCATTTAATCTCATGGTGATAAGCATGTTTGAAGAAAGGATATAGACATGAAAACGAAATTGATGAATGAGTAGCAATTTGAGGAAGAAAACTTCATAGAATGCTCTATTCAAGTGTGAAAAACAAATTCAAGGAAAAAAAATTTTTTAGTAAGCCCATGGTTTAGAACCTGCAGGGCTGAGAGAAACCGCTGAGGAAAAGAAAGATGGGGAGAGAAACTGATGGAGGAGAAGAAGAAAAAGTTTATTTTTAGATACCTTTAGTGACAAACCACTCAAAGGGAGATGCCCACCCGATACAGGGGGCTGTGGGAACAGATGTGGGGGTGGGGATTGGAGATATCATTTGGGAAGGCGAGAGTTGACGCCGCCAAGGAGGTGTAGAGAGCTCCGAGGACAGGGGCTCCATATTCTGTCTGAGCTTAGAGAGCAGGAGGACCAGATGCTCTGGAGAGAAGGGGGAGGGCCAGCCTCTGAGTAGGGGAAAAACCATAAAACAACCAAGAGGAGAAACTGCAAGTGTAAAATATGCTGAGAAATCAAGACAGAGTGTCCCGAGTTGAGCCATCAGTAAGTCACTGGTGTGCTTGACCCAGACAGCTCTAGTGGGGGGTGCAGTTACCAGACCGAGGGCAGGAAGGACTGGGGGAATGCAGAGGGAAGGAAGTAACATCTCCTCTGGTTGCAAACCTTATAACATTAATGTCGTTGAAGTAAGAGAAATAGAGCAAAGATCAGGGCTGCTACATTTTAATTGGGTCAACTTAATGGCTAACAGGAATGTTAAAAGCAAATTAAAAGCAAATTAAGAGAATAATGGTGAAGTTGCGTCACAAATGGAGAATTCTAGAGAGACGGAAAAGTCTTTTTACCTTTTCCTTTGAGCCGTCTGATTATTTTTGGACAGAGGACACATGGGTTGAGTCAAACAGTCATCGGCAAACTGCTGTATCAAAATAATTTTTAATACATTTAAATAAAATTCGTTCAATTAATAAAATCCCAAACAGTTATAAAAAAGCATATAGACAACATGTCTGATTTTTTGTAGTGTGTTAAAAGTAAGTCTTAACAGAGGAGTCTCATGGTACAGTCTGAGCTGCCCTTTCATTCAATAAATAATTACTGAGTACTTGCTGTGCGCCAGGCACTGGGGAAAAAACAGCTGAACTACTGAACAAAACAAAGCCCTTGTTCTAGGAGGTTTGGACTCAAAGCTGGAGGTGCAGACAGCAGCGAATAGACCATAAGAAAGTAACATGCCAAGTCATGATCACTGCAATGAAGAAGAATGAGCTGAGGGAAGGGGAGAGAGAGTGATAGGGGCTATTTTTATAGAGGAGTCAGAGAAAGGCTCAGGTGACCTTTGCAGACGTGAAAAGATTAAGAGATGGGAAAACCATACAAACATTCCAGGCAGAAGGCAAGACTGGTGCAAAAGCCCTTGGATGATATGCAAAGAGGTCAGTGTAGCTGGAGCAGAATGTGTGTGAGTGTGTGAGTGTGTGTGTGTGTGTTTATGATAGAGAGTCAGGGCAGAGGTGGGAGAAGAGAGCGGTAGAAAATGAGCTGAGGCATTGGGAGGTGGCAGATGATGGAAAAGTTGGCGGGATCTTTGTCTCTAACCCTCAGTGAAATAGACATCCATCCATCTCATGAGGGATTTTAAGCAGAGAAGTGGCTTGACTCAGCTTTCAAAGGAGCATCTGGCTACTGTATGAAGAGTCCATTGTATATAAGGAGGGGCAAGGGTGGAACCAGCCAGAGGGCTATTGCTGAGACCCAGGCAAAGGATCATAGTGTCCAGAACCAGGATTACGGTCATGGTGGTGGTGAGGAGCAGCTGGATTCTGATTGTATTTGGAGGGTAAAGCCAATAAGACTAGCTAATGAACTGGGTTTTAGATGTGAGATGAAGAGCACAGTCACGGCATGGCTTCAACTTTTCCGAGACTAGAGTTGTCACTCCCTTGAATTTGGAAGATGGAGGAACACAGGTTTTGGAAGGGGTGGTGTATTCGTTTTCTGTGACTACTATAACAAACTATGTGGCTTAAAAATATCAGAAATGTATTCTTTCACAAGTTTGGAGGCCAGAAATCTGAAGTCAAGAGTTGCTGGGCCACATCCTTCCCAAAGGCTCTAGGAGAGAATCCTTTGCTTCTTCCAGGTTCTGACAGCTCCTGAAAGTTCTTGACTTGTGGCTGCAAAACTCTGATCCTACTTTCATCTTCACATGGCCTTTCCCTATGTCTCGGTATTCTTCTCTTCTGTCCCTTAGAAGGACACTTGTCATTGGGTTTAGGGCCCACCTACTCCAGGATGATCTCATCCTAAGTTTTTACCTTAATTACATTTTAAAGTCTTTTATTCCAAATGAGGTTACTTTCTGAAGTTCTGGGTACACATGACTTTGGGAGGGAACACTATTAAACTAGTACAGGTGGGACATCGATATTTCTACTTGGACATGCAACACTTAGGATACCTCTTAGCTATCTTAAACCCTGGAGAAGCCAAGTGGGCTGTTGAATTTATGTTTCCAGTTCAAGAAAAGGGTCTAGAATGGGAAAAATGTTAGAAGTCACCAGTGTATAAGTGTTATGTTTTTATTTCAATAAATTGTTACCAAAATATCTGAAATTCATTAGCCTGAAACCTAAGTCAGAAATTCATTTTTCTAACTTCCCAATATAAAAGTATTTTCTTAGAAAAGGCCTGAAAAATAGAAGCAAAGCAAATTTATAGCAAGTAAGGTACATAATATTAGAAAGCACCTGCACTTGAGGATACTTCATGAAACTAGAATCTTTATGTCTTTGCTTGGAGCCATTAAATAAGGAAAAGGACATTGTGAAATCAGCAATGTACATATTCTTGTGCCCAGAATTGCATATTGCATAGCATAATAGATTCTCTGATATTTCATTGCCATAAAGTTGTGTTCTAGATTCATATTGCTCCATTTCATCTCCTATCACTTATCTCTTAAGAGAAACAAATTAAAGCTGAGAGAGAAACTCAAATCTCAGGCCTTCAGGCACAAAAAAAAATTGTCTCTACTAGAAATATCTAGGAAGTTGAAAAACAAAACCTTCTCTCTTTAATAGGAAAACAGTCACAGAGTAGAAAAGGAAAAGCCTATTTGTATAAGAAGCAAAGTAAACACAATTGTTATCAGTTTGAAGTTCAACCTGCTGAATTTTGCAAAAGGTGAAAGTTTTATCATGTTCTGCAGAAAAACTTTTAAAAATAGATTCTATGCTATTATATAAGGTTTAGAATAACTCCACTTGACCTAGCATAGAAATAACCAGTAAACTCTCAACTTGTCAAAGTGTTCTGATTAATCAAATAATCTGGTTTTCATAAATGTTACCATGGAAATCATCCAAGATTTTACATTTCAAAGTATCCGAATAGCATAAAGTCAGACAACACAAAAGCATGTGCTGAGTATAATTTGACTTTTTAGTAATATTGTAAATCCTTTAGTATCTCCTAGTGGTACCACGGCGAACATCAGTCATCACTGTATTAATGAAATATAGAAATAAATAGTGATTAGAGTTCAGAAGATGCCAGTCTAATAGAGCCTTCTGCATGTCCATATCATACACATCATGATCTCAAAATGAATCCTCTCACTTTTTTTTCCCCCCTAGAGAAAGGGATTCTGGAAAGGGTAGCTGTTTGCCATGCTTCTTTAGCCTAATTTCAGCACAAGATCACCTACTTCTCCTGCAGGGGTCACAAGTACATGGGGTCCAAGTGTACCAGCAATAGAGCCATTGCAGGGCTCTTTCCTCTGTGGGCTTGGTGGGTAACTTAGGAATAGAAGAGACCCCTAAGATTTGAATGCCATGATGCTCGAAGAACTTGGTCCTGGAAGATCCTGGACGCTCCAGAGAGGGTGAACATTCACAAACTAGGGAGACCAAGTCTTCCTATCAGTTGAACAATTGGTCTGAATTTTCTCTATTCCCAGTACAGAAAAAAAGGGCTGCTTTTTGTTGCCTCTGCAGGGACAGCCACTCTAGAAGTACCTTTCTAATACATGATACATTGGGTCTTTCTAGTTGGAACTGAGCCTGGATTACCAAGTAAGAGTCATACATCCAAGGGACCTTGACAACCATGGAGAAGAACAAATGAAAACCTGAATTTGTCCCTAATGTAACAGAGCTGCTGGAGGAGATAGAAAATGACTCGAATAATAAGAATACTTAAGGCAAATTGAGATAAGATCAAAGAGATTTTCTGGAATAGAAAAGCAAACAAAAATTTTGATTTTAAAATTTGGAATTTTTAAAAAATATCAGTAAATAAATTGAAGGAGATAGTTGCTATTACGACTCAAATTTTTGTCTCACAAATCAAATGGGGCAAAACAACAGAGACATTAAGAGATCAGTGGTTGACAGGGGTGGGGGCTGTAGAAGGGAAATGAGGAAGCGGAGCACAGAGGATTTTTAGAGCAATCCGAATACTCTGTATGACATTATAATGATGGATATATGTCCTTATACATTTATCCAAACCCACAGAATGTACAACACCAAGAGTGAACCATGAGGTAAACTATGAATTTTAGGTTATTATGATGTGTAAATGTATGTTCATCCTTGTTTAAAAAAAATGGTAATATTCTGGTGAGTGATATGGATAAAAGAAGAGGTCATGCATGGGGGTGGGGGGCAGAGAATATATAGGAAATCTATGTACCTTCCTCTCAATTTTTCTATAAACTTAAAAGTGCTCTAAAAAACTGTCTTTAAAAAACATCACATGAAAGAAACACAGAAATAGAAGTCATTAAGGGTGATTTAAGGGGCTTGAAGGAGATATCCAAGAGACCTATTAGATGAGCAACACTAATCTCCAAAGGAGAAAAAGGAATAGCTATAGAAAACCTAGTAATTAAAAATACATTCTCTCGGGCGCCTGGGTGGCTCAGTTGGTTGGGCGACTGCCTTCAGCTCAGGTCATGATCCTGGAGTCCCTGGATCGAGTCCCACATCGGGCTCCCTGCTCGGCAGGGAGCCTGCTTCTCCCTCTGACCCTCCCCCCTCTCATGTGCTGTCTCTCTCATTCTCTCTCTCTCAAATAAATAAATAAAATCTTTAAAAAATAAAAAAATAAAAATAAATAAAAATAAAAATACATTCTCTCATCTGAAGAAAGACAGGATTTCTTTCATTTCCTCAAACCTGAAATAACCCTGGTCTTCAGCACACCCCGCAGGTTTGAAAACAGGAGTTCTCAGATGGAATCTGTCCCTGCAGGTGCTGGTTCTGGACATACACGATATGAATTATTTACATGGGACATACTGGAGCCTTCTTCCACAAAAGTAATTCATACACAATGCACAGACCATGTGTACAGTTCCTAAAACTTCCAGGAAATTAAGAATTCTACATACATAACTTGCTTCTGAGCAGCTTTACCTGGAATCCTTTATCTGGATATTGTCTCAGCTGTCCGGAAAGTTGACTGCTGTCTGTCTTACCAACAGAAAATAATAATAATAAGTTGTTTAAAGCCTCAAAAATTGGGGCACCTGGATGGCTTAGTCAGTTGAGCTTCCCACTCTTGGTTTTGGCTCAGGTCATGATCTCAGGGTCATGGGATCAAGCCCTGCGTTGGGCTCCCCTGAGCCGGGCTCCGCAGGAGTCTGCTTGAGATTCTCCCTCTCCCTCTGCCCTCCCCCCGCTTTCTCCCTCTCTCTCTCTCTCTCTCAAATAAATAAATAAATAAATAAAGTCTTAAAAAATAATAAAATAAAGCTTCAAAAATCATGACAGTGATTTTAGTTCTGGGTTGAATTCCAAGAAGGCTATGGACAGTGTGCTTCCACCAAGAAACTGCTAAGGTCAAGGTGTTGATACTATGGATTTCATCACTAGGTTTGGGGAATATCCAAGGACAGCTGGTCTGAAGATCAGAAAGAAGCCCGAGCTCCATCCTGACAGTCGCTTCATAGTTTCTTGGTGGTCCACAAAAGGCAAAACCAGGGAGAGCTGACTTTTAGTGAGGATTCTGCAGCATCACTTTAGCCAAATTTGAAAGAAAATGTGTAATATTCACATTCAAAGTTTATGTTGTTCTTTGTGTTCACTCCTCCAGTGTGTGGTTACTACCCAGCTGCAACTGACTATATTAAGTTAAATTTATAAAAGCAATATATTTTAGCCTTTTTGTATTGTTTGCTGCATATATATCTTATCTGATACAGAATTTTTTAGAAATGAAATTGTGTCTGGCTGTTGAAATACACAGAGAAAATAGATTTTATCTTTTTCTGTAACACAGTTTAAAGCATAGTAAGCTTGACCGAGGTACATTAAAAAAGAATCTTATTGTATTGATGCTGCATAAAGATTGAAACAAGTAGTTTTTTTGGAAGGAACACTGCTCTGGTTTTTGAGTGAGTGTTTTTTCCTCTCTGTTCTGTAGTATCATGGAGAGAGACTTTTTCAAGATAAACAGGGTTTCATAAAACTTTCCAACCATAGGAAAAAAAAAAAAACTTCCAAAATATCTTTGAAAAATAATGTTATAGGAGATTAATAGAGAGCACATGTTTCCAGAAAGGAAATCTTTACTAACCCTCTGAACAAGGAGAAAATATAGATTTTTTGTTTAATTTAAAAACTGCCCCATAAATCAGAGCTTAGATTTAGGACTACTTGCAAGCTCCCAGGTCTGATGAATTTTCAGCACAATTAGCATTTCCTCACCTGGTTTTGAAAGGCAACTCTTCCAGCTTCAGCCTATCTTTTTTCTTGTCACCTAGGGAAACATAACCCTCCAAAAGAAAGAGAACATTCTGAAGCTTCGTTCTCAGGCAGACTAGGTATGCTGGTGACCAGCAGAGCTTTCTGCATCCCCAGGGAGACACCCATGACACGATTGAGCAAAACACCACAGACTTCATGATGGGGATCATGACACCATGGTTGGACTACAAGCAAGGAATCCCACACAAACTCTTCAGTATATTTTTGGAGGGGATACTAACTTACTTTATAATCAAAAATCTCACTTTTGTTTAAACTCTTTAAAAAATCACATTTAAATGTGTTCATTGCAGAGATTTGAAAATACTAAAAAAGCACAAGGAAGAAAACGTATGTCGCTTCTACTCTGATTCTCCAAGGACAATTACTTTTAGCACATTAGTAATACCTACCCCTCGTATCTTTATACAGATAGCTACAGCTTTTATTAGGAGAACTGAGCTCACATTGTATGTATTGTCCTGTAAACTTGTTCCTCTCTTTTGCCAGTAAATCTGAAACATTTTTCCATGTCGTTAATTCAACAACCCAGCATTTTAAGTTCTCACAGGAACTTAAAAGAGCCTAACTTTTGGTTAAATTTTTTTAAGCAACTCCCTATTTTAGTATTTTTTTTTTAAAGATTTTATTTATTTATTCATGAGAGACAGAGAGAGAGAGAGAGAGGCAGAGGGAGAAGCAGGCTCCCAAGGAGCAGGGAGCCCGATGCGGGACTCGATCCCAGGACCCCGGGATCATGACCTGAGCCGAAGGCAGACGCTTAACCATCTGAGCCACCCAGGCGCCCCTTTAGTATGTTCTTTTTTAAAGATTTTATTTATTTATTTGACAGAGAGAGACACAGTGAGAGAGGGAACACAAGCAGGGGGGAGTGGGAGAGGGAGAAGCAGGCTTCCCGCCGAGCAGGGAGCCCTACGTGGGACTCGATCCCAGGACCCTGGGACCATGACCTGAGCTGAAGGCAGTTGCTTAACGACTGAGCCACCCAGGCACCCCCTATTTTAGTATTATAAACAGTGCTAAAATAGGCATCCTCGTAGATACATTTCATGGTATATTCATGATAACTCGTTGTTATTTGACTAAATCACTTCCCCTTTCAGCCCCTTTATATGGTCCTCACATCATACACTCCTGGGTTCCTTTGATGTTCATGCCACCCTATGTTACTGCACCATTAGCTGCAAGCAGAGAATATAAATTCTGGCTAACTTATGCCATAAAATGAATTTATAGATAGCTTACAGAATCCCCAAGAAGACTAGAGAACTCACTGGAGGCACAATTCTGACCCAATGAACCCACCACTGCCCCCACCGCAACACACAGAACCCCCAGCTTCTATTCCCCATCTCAGTAAGACTGGAAACTGGACACTGGTGCCACTGGAGACTAGAAGTAGCTGCTGTCATCAATTATTTCTAGAATGGATGCAACATCCCTATGCTTCTTCATTTACCAACTTATATCACAATCTCTAGCAGGTGTGTCTGATTATCACAGGCTATGGGTGCATATCCCAGCTTCTAGGGAAGCTGGACAGTAGGTATCCTGGAGGTAGACCCTACCTTCTGAGGTCAGAGAGCTCCCACAGTAACAAGGGGCTCATATGCTGGGTAGCCAGGACTCTTCCCTGTTACTCTCTTCTACTGAGGGCCCAGTCACTGCTCCTCATCAATTGACTGACTTAAGATTTCAACAGTGTTCTTTTCCACTTCTCCTGTCACTACTTTTGGTGTTATCAGCATCCATGCAAATCTAACACCTTGACCTCTAGGTTTTTTGGTCTTCTAACTTCCAAAGATCTATTCCTCCACCCCACCCCAGCCACCACCTCTGTAGTCCTGCCTTTGACCTTGAGCTTGTAGTCATGCCCTTGACCTCATCATTGCTATCTGCACCACCTCTGAAATCCTGATCTCCAGCACTCACATCTCCCTCTGTGACCACCACTTCCTGTCCTCATCTACTCTAGTACAACCTTTCCACCAGTTCTTTACTCCCCCCACCAAACCCTCTGAATCATTCATTCCATCATTATGCCACGTGTCAGCTTTTTACTGCTTCACAACAAATTATCCCAAAACTTAGCGGCTTAAAACAACAAACATTTGGGGCACCTGGGTGGCTCAGACAGTTAAGTGTCTTCCTTTGGCTCAGGTCATAATCCTGGGGTCCTGGGATCAAGTCCCATGTCAGGCTTCCTGCTCATCGGGAAGCCTGCTTCTCCCTCTTCCTCTGCTCCCCCACCTGTGCTCTCTCTCTCTCTCTCTCTCAAATGAATAAATAAAATCTTAAAATAACAACAACAGCAAACATTTGCTATTTTATATTTGCTATGGATGAGGACTCTGGGTGGGCATGGCTTAGCAGGGTCCTTCAGCTCAGGATCTCTGACAAAGGCTTCAATCAGGAAATTGGCCATGGCTGTGGCTTCTTCTAAAGGCTTGACTGGAGAAGGATCTACTTCCAGATTGTTGGCAGGATTCGCTTCCTTGCAGGCTGTTGGACTGAGGACCTCAGTTTCTCACTGGCTGCTGGTCAGAGGCCAGTCTAAGTTCTGAGCGAGGTGGACTTCTTGATAGCACAGCTCACAACATGGAAGCTTACCTTTTTAGAGCAGGAAAATGAGAAGAATGCTACTGAGATAGAAGTCAGTTTTTTGTATCCTAATCTCAGAAATGACATTCAATCATCTTAACCACATTCCTTCCCCAGAAGCAAGTCACTAGGTCTAGTCTACACACCAGATAAGGGAATCACACAAGGTTGTAAACATCAAGAAGTGGGGATAGTTAGGAGTCATTTCAGAAGCTGCTGACCACATACAATCATCAGCCATTCCTTCTGTGGCCTCACGCAGCTAAGATTGCGCTGCTATTCCCATTGCCTGCCCCTTTCTCCCAATACTGGCAAAGCCCCAATCTTGTTTAAACCCAGCTATCCCAGATATACATGTGTTTGTGATGCACCCAAGTAGCTGATCATTGGTGAGAAAAATACAAAACTGTGGTGTCTGGTATCCCTTATAATTTATGATCATGAACCTCAAAATATCAATCAACATGGTCCAGAATTCATGTTATATTTCTTTAGTTCATTTGCTTTCCCACTCCCTCAAACTATTTCATATCTTCTCCTCCTTTCTGCTTATCTTTAAATAACATTTAGATAACAATGACTTCCAGCTTTTTGTCTCCAGACCTGACTTTTTTTTTAATTCTTTTTTTTTTTTTTGGCAAATTTTTTTAAATTTTTTTATGTTATGTTAATCACCATACATTACATTATTAGTTTTTGATGTAGTGTTCCATGATTCATTGTTTGTGTATAACACCCAGTGCTCCATTCGATACGTGCCCTCTTTAATACCCATCACCATATAATTCTTAAGTCATATATTCAACTGTCTCTTTGATGTCTATGCATGTACTCCTAAAAGGCCATCACAAATGTAAACGGGCTAAAACAAAACTCTTAATCCCCTCCCCACTGCCTCTGCAACTGCTCTTGCTCTAGAATTGAGGAAGATCATCCAGCTGCCCAAGTTAAATGTTTAGTTGTTTTTTTAAATTCCTTTGGTTTCTTCATGTCAAATCCATCAGTGTGGCTTGTCCACTAGGCTCTGAAACATATCCTGCATCCTTCTATTTCACTGCCACCATGCTAGTCTACGTCATTGTCACCTCCCCACTGGACCACTGTAATAGCTTTCTAATTGACGTCTCTACTTCCTTTCTTGCTCCCCCTACAATGCATCCTTCATACAGCATCAAAAACAGTCTTTTAAAAACTAAAGTCAGATAATGTCATTCCCATGCTTAAAAATTACAAATGGTTTCCCAACATATTTGTAATAAACTTCATGCTGCAGACCCTGGGTTGTAAAGCCCTACAGGATCTTGGCTCCTCCTTCTTCCCCACCCTCATCTCACAACTCTCTTCCTTGTTCACCACACATTGACCATTCTTGTTCCTGTATATGGGCCTTTCTACTAGCTATTTCCTCCTCCTGAAATGCTACTTTCATATTTGCACAGGGCTGGTGCCCTCTGTTCACTCAGATCTCTGTCTTAAGCTGAAGTGTTTTGGATACTGTCTCATCCAATTGTATATATTCCATCTAAAGTAGCCCCTTAGAAGCCACTTCCACTCACATTATTTACATTACTACATGCATAAATCATTATCTGATTTTTTTCTTTTTTGTTTGCTGGTTTATTGTCTGTCTCCTTCTCCCTCAGGAATATGAGTATCCATGAAAGGAGGCTCTTGCTCTTCCCACCACTGTGATCCCAGTGCCCAGAGTGGTCTCTGGCACAGAGAAAAGATTCAATAGATATCTACTGGATAAATGATCATTTTTCTCAAGAAGTAGAATTACAAGTTCAAAGAATACAACAACACCTCTAATACAAATCTTCATTTCAGAGAATCTGGTCACTTTCAGCAAACAAGCACTTTTTCTGAACTCCCAACTGGAGCGCTGGACAATGCAAGGAAGGAAGGTGATGATATCCATCCCTGACACAAAGTACTACCACAGCATACTGTTACCTGATGCACAAGTTCTCTCACTTTTAATTCCTAAACTGATTCTTCTCTAGAAGACTAATGGGACTCTAAGCACTTACTTTAAAATGTCTAGGGAAGATTTCTTCCATCTTGTTTTCCAGCATCCTTTTCCATGGCCCTTTTTTCCCTGAATTAAACTCAATGTTTTGCTCCTTTGTAGACACAGAAAATGAAACAAGCATAAGAAGCTAGAAGAATTCCTGCATTTTAAAAAAATCATCAAAAGGAAAAGAAGAATTCTACAGAAATAATTCTTTCATTTATTCAACTAACATTTTTGAGAACCTACTCTGGTCTAGAACTTGACAGCGACAGTGAAGAAAACACGCTCACTGTTTCTCATATCATTACATGATTATAAACACAGGATTTCACAAATCGTATCTTTTCAACCTAAATTGTGTAGTTCTTTCTAACAGAAAAGGACTTCCTCTTTCTGTAGTCCTACTAAGTCAACAAGACCTAAAGCTATCATTGACTCTACATTATTCATTAAACTTGCATTTGTATTAAGAAATGAGATCTAAACATTTAATGACTTTAAAAGGCTTTTGTTTTATTTCCTGAGGACAGAGACAGGTCTCATACTCTATTCTACATAACATAGCCTAGTGTCATGTGGAGTTGCTTAACCCATTTGCACTAAATTGTTAAATGCACATTTTTAAAATACATTAGTATCTTGGGGCACCTGGGTGGCTCAGTTGGTTAAGCGACTGCCTTCGGCTCAGGTCATGATCCTGGAGTCCCTGGATTGAGTCCCGCATCGGGCTCCCTGCTCGGCAGGGAGCCTGCTTCTCCCTCTGACCCTCCCCCCCTCATGTGCTCTCTCTCTCTCATTCTCTCTGTCTCAAATAAATAAATAAAATCTTTAAAAAAAAATAAAATAAAATAAAATACATTAGTATCTTTAATATAATGTATCTCTTAAAATTGATGATGTCTTACAAATATAAATTGTGGTGAGTTTTTTTTTTTTTCTTTCTTAGTGGTACATAAAAGGAATAATGCATCTTACAACCAGTCTTAGTTTCAATGAAATGCTATAATAATTCTGAGTGATTTGCATTTAAAAAGTCCTGGCAACCCGGATGCTAATAGACTGAGTGGCTGATACCCTTGGGCTAAGGGACAGGAAACGGTTCATGAGAAATCTCTCTTAGTAGGGTTAGTTGTACTTTCTGCCCTGAATGTGAACATAAAGTGTTCCAACCGGCTTCTTCGCCTTTCCTGCTTTCTTCTAGGAAACAACACATCTGTGTGAGTCCAAGCCCTGGATCCATCCAGCACCATGACCTTGGCAAGTTTCTTAACTTTACTGTGCCTTTATTTTCCTTTTATATGAAATGTGGAAACTATTTCAAGGAATTGTACTTAAAAGTAAGTGAATTAAAGCATGTAAAGTACTTCAAACTGTGCCTGGCAGAGGAAACCATCAATAATTATTTTTCCTCCCTTTTTCTTTTTGGAAGCATATCAAGTTCTGCCCTCACCTTTTCCACTTCCCAGGATCCTTGGAAACCGAAGATATATGGAGGGAAACCATCTCTTCTGCAACGTATAGTGAGCAGGCTTGGTTACAAAGTCAGAGAAGCTGTATCCAAACAAAAGTTCTAATGTGGGGTTTCTCATCGTCACCAATACTGACATTTGGGGCCAGATAACTTTTTGTTATGGTGGGAACTGTCTTGGCCTTGCAGAATGTTTAGCAACATCCCTGGCCTACACCTGCAAGATGTCAGTCATACCACCTCTCCAAAGTTGTAACAATCAAATGTGTCCATAATTGCCAGATGGCTCCTGGAAGCAAATTTTTCCCCTTCTCCACTGACAACCACTGTTCTAGTGTTTGCCAGCCGGCCACTTGGGCTTATTCTCTGTCTTTTGAAGAGGAATGACAATGTTACATCAAACACAGTTCTGAAGATGAACCACTATGCAGGGAAATCTATTTGTGAGCTCTGGGGCCACTATAAACCTAATGGGGATTCAGCTTCTCATTTTCTAACTACAAGTGTAGCTTTAATGCGTACATTGAGGGAGAGTTAGTGCTCCCACGAAACTGAAATGAAACATAGCTAAAAAGAATGATCACACTGCAGACAGCTGGGAAGAAGTTGTCATTAATCGACAAACCTTAAATACTCTGCCTTCAAGGTTATAAGTTGGCAGGGTTGAAAAATAATTATAGAATGATAATCTTTGTCATATTTGCATATTATGTACAGAGAGGAGTGAACAGGGTTGATTTGGGCAAAATGGTGACCATCAGCCTTCTATTTCCTTTTTCAGTACCCATGTCCCCACTGGGATGCCTTATCCCTGTCTCTGGAGCCCCATGTTCCTGTCCACCCTGACTCAGAAGCCCTCTTTTCTCCACACTTTTCCACAGCACTTCCTCGAGGTATCTGTTAGGTCAAGGACCTACCTCAAAGGATCTGATGTGAGCTCAGTGAGTTACACTGCACCCTTTCTCAAGCAGTGCATTCCTTTTTAAAGCACACCATTATTCGACCAACAGAATAGAGCTTTTCATAGATAATTTGCCCCGGAGGAGGAAGGAACTCACTTTGCAAATCAAAAGACCTGAATTTATCAATACTTTTCTATGGCTCTTGAGTGTGAAATGTTGAAGAAGTAAAAAAATACTCTGTGAAGGCTGTTTCTGCTCATTAATTAGAAGGGAAACCTGCACTTCCTCCTGACAGTGTTAAGCCAATTCCAGAGCTATGATTAACTCTTATTTCTGAATTCATATGCATGTAATATAGGGATTCATGTTGAAAGAACAATATTTTTTCAATGCACCTCTGTTGTGTGTTTAAAGCTGTGAATGAAACTTCAATAAACCTGTGTCTTTTAGACCCAGTACCCGGAAGGATGGACATTTCCAGT
Source organism: Halichoerus grypus (assembly GCF_964656455.1). Taxonomy (NCBI): domain Eukaryota; kingdom Metazoa; phylum Chordata; class Mammalia; order Carnivora; family Phocidae; genus Halichoerus; species Halichoerus grypus. The sequence goes on along the minus strand of NC_135715.1, from coordinate 179,264,024 downwards.
TTCTCTGAGCGCTACAGTTTCTCTCATCACAACTTCTAACTTCATAACAATACTCACTGGACACATTTACTAAGCACTCAGCCCTGTCACAGATTTAGACCTACGTGCTCTAAATGCATCGTGCTATTCATTCTCATTGGACTATAAATGTCACTGGCTGACAACTTTTACAAAGAAAGTCCTGTATTTATATTTGTTTCTAAATTCTAGAGTTTGTTTTTGCCCTGACATTATTTTGTGATATCATTCATCTATTGTACTGTGTAAAAACAGAGTAGGTAATTTGATGAACACTGATTACTTTAAAGAACGCTTCAATTTTTATCTTCATATAAGCTTTCCTCTGCTGATGTATTGTAACCTAGGACCCTTATAAATATTGCAATACTGCTTTTTCACTGAGACTTGTTTGGGGAAAAGAAGAGGAACTTAACAAGATACATTTTTGCTGGCATTAGAAGATCACATTTTAAAAATCTGGCTTTGTCAACTTCCTTTAAGCACTTTTGCTCTAAGAGATTTAGAGTTTGACAATCTATTAATTTTATAAGATGATAAAGGAGTAACAGACTCCAGACCAGTCTTAACAAGAAATGAGGGTAGGAAAGGAGAGCTGGTGCCCCACCATGCAGTAGGAGAGGCAGAAAGAAGGTCCCTACCCTGCATGAAAATACCCATCAGTCCTTCTCAGGGACCCATCAAAGGCTTAAATTCCCCCCCATTAAAATGCAATTTTCCTAACAAGGGCAATAACATATTTTATCCACTCTAAGATACATGTCATATTTTCCCATTTCTAAAATCTGAATGTATTTTATAATCAATGTCAATGGCTATACTTCATGGTAGTAATCCACCATCCCCTGGCCCCAACAAAAACCTATCAAATCAGTGACCTTTCTTACAATTAATGGCATCTTCGTATGAAGGAAATAGGGAGTGTAAGGTACATTGGAAATTAGTTTAACAGAGAGCAAGCTCCATCTATACCTTTAGGACAGATTACAGGAGCAGAGCCTGGGGATGGAAAGGATGGTGTTTACAGGAAAAAAAGTAAAATAAAATAAAAGGAAAATAGCAAAACAGTATCACACTTTACCTAGTGAACAGTATCTTTATCTGAAAATTTCTCAAAGTTCTATGTCTCCCATTGGCATAGAGGTAAGTTTGGCCTTTCAGCACATTTTATTAACATGACCTAAAACATCTAAATGCTGTTTTTGGATCCCATGAGATGTAGAGAAGAGGAAAGGAGAGAAAGAAAAAAAAAAATAGGAACTGACATGACCCAGGTAATCTTTATAACTGGTAGTAATACCGACTGCTTCTCAATCTGTGGCTCCTTTTCTTGAACCTTCTGTGCTAACAAAATGCCATTATTCCTGGGTGAATTGGTAGGTAAGTTTTCTTAGCCTTTTGGTGTCTGAGGAAGCCCCCCCACACACACTTCCAATGCCCAGAGAGGAGCTCAGGCTTCATTTCTAACCTGGGGTCCATGAGGAATTTCCAGAAGGTTTGTAACCCAAGGACACACTCACAATTTTTTTTTTTCTATTTGAAAATTTTCTTCATAGGCAAGAGAGTTTAATGTCACTTTTTGCAATTATGATGTTATTCCCTAATAAGCAAGTAAACTGTGATACATGATGCTACTGTACAGAGTGAAGGAATGTATACGTGCCATCATTTCCACATAATCACATTGATCGGAGTAGAAATTAAAAAAAAAAAACAAACCTAAATTCTCATTTATTTTGATTTTGACATATGTCTGTTTACCTTGAGCTTCTTGCACTCGAAATGTCAAAGAAAAGGAATACTACAAAGCTCGTGCATGCTAAGGTTTTACTTCTATTTTGAAATAGCATGAGCATTTCTTCTTTATGGAAAGGGTCTTACCTTCCGACAAGCATAAAGCCAGCAAAGCCAAAGGAAACCCATATGTCTTCCAACTTGGAAACATCCCTGGCTGTGTGGCTCTTTCTCTGGAAGGCTTAATTGCGAAGGTTAGAACTTCAGCAAAACTTGGATATGTCCCAGCATGAGCGCTTTGTGTATTCAAGATGAAAGACAGGGCTGGTGATGAAAGTTCAACTGTTCTTTGTCCAAGTAGCTACTCTGGGAGAAGAGTTTGGGGATGGTGAACCTACCGATGGAGGAAGAGCCTGTGCAGGCTGAAGTCAGAGGACTAGAGAGTGCTGCAGACACCTGCAAAAATGGACTCTTGAAGGCTTTCAGTTCAGACCTCAGTGAACGTGAAACCAGGATTCACAACACTTCCCAGCTGACACAGATCCAAGAATGAGGACTTTACACGACAGAGAAAGACAAATATTGTATGATCTCACTCGTATGTGGAATCTAAAAAAACAAAACAAATAAACAAAGAAAACAACACTCATAGATACAGAGAATAGAATGGAGGTTGCTGGCAGGACGGGGCTTAGCAGGTGCACACAATAGGTGAAACAGGGTCAAGAGGAGCAAACTTCTAGCTATAAAATAAATAAGCCATGGGCATGTAATGTATGGCATGGTGACTATAGTCAATAATGTTGTACTGTGTATTTGGAAGTTGCTAAGAGAGTAATCTGAAAAATTCTCATCATAAGAAAAAAAATTTCTAAATCTATATGGTGACAAACGGTAACTAGACTTTTGATGGTGATCAAAAGTGTGTACAAATATTAAATCATTACGTTGTACACCTGAAACTAATATAATGTCATATGCCAATTATACCTCAATTTAAAAAAAAAAGAATGATGACTTTGCAGAGATAACCTCCAGACAAAGGAAATCCATTCATTTATTCAAATATTTCCCTGGTATTTCACACTAGCCAGGTACCATTCGAGGCACTGGGAATACAGCACTGGAGAAAGCAGATCGCATTCCGGCCTATGGCACTTACATTCCAGGAGGGGATGTGGTATGGTGAAGAATCTTTAAAATTTTGTCGTCCTTCCTTCTCTACTCTCTCCTAACAAAGCAAGCTTGCGGGCTTCAATTCCTTTCTTGATTTTCATAGAAATGGAATCATCTAGAACATACTTAGCTTCTTCCATTCATCATTATATCTGGAAGAGTCACCCAGTTGGATGTTATAAAATAGCTTGTTCTTTTTTATTGCCGTGTGGTTTCCTAGTGTGTGAATATACCACAATTTATTTATCTCTTGTACTATTCTGTACATTTGGACTGCTTCCGGTTTTTTCTTTCACGAATACGGCTCCTACGAGCATCTTTTCGCTTCTTGCTAGCATTTAATAAGAATGTTTAGGTTTCATTGTATTCTCTATAGTTACTTTTTATTTAAGGCAAGTAATGCTGGTTTTCTATTTATGAAATAGTGATAAAACGTTTCCTCTTAAATTTAATTTTTAAAAAGACTAAATCTATATGAAGTAAATATTTAAATAAATACTTGTACTTCAAGGAATATATTCGTTCACCTTCATGAAGGAAGTAGCCCCACGACCGAAGTTTGAGAAACTGTTCTAAAGACAATACTAATAGGTGGCTGGAAACAGAAAGGTTTAGAGAATAAGCACTATGTTAAGTTAGCCAATAAAAGGATTACAAGGGGCAGGAGTGAGCACGAGGCCTTTGGATTTCACTGGAGTGGGAATGCCTTGAAGGGAAGAAGGTCGTCTTATTCACACTGATGTGCACTGGAAAAGTGCCTGATCCCCAAATTCGTCCCATAAGCCCTGGCTCTATCTGCACCTGAGGAACAGATTTCTCTCCAGAGAGATCACGGAGTACATCCCAGGCGGGAGGAACATTGTGAAAAAGGATACGCGGCAGGAAAGATCAAGGAATGTTCGCAGAATACTAAAGAGAACAAACGGACTCAAGCAGATCCTTATAGGGTAGCAGCAAGGGATCAGAGTCGAAGGGAGGGGTGGGCCCAGACGTGGGTCTGGGGAGGCGGGAAGTTGAGTTGCAGAGCCCACCTCCGGAGGCTTTAGTCAGACAGTTAATTTTGTAGACTACACACTTGAATGTTTTCCTCACTATGGGAACTTGAAAAACATGAAGTAGCTTATCAGTGGAAAGCAGCTCAAAGGAAGCCTCTGAAATTTCCATAGTGAATAGGGGCGTACTGGGCTTTATCACCTTCGCTTTATCGGAAGAGTTTTGTGCAGAGTCCCAGACGTGGGTTGCAGTTTGCACTCTGTTCTTCACAAGCAGGAATGTTCTCTAAATGAAGTACAAACTTCCACCGCCTGACTCACAGGTTCCAGGAACTTTGCTTCCAGACATGGAATTTGGTCTTTGCTTTCTCTTTCTTACAGCCCATGCACATCTCCTATTTTATCTGAATGGCAAAATTCTCCAAGAGTCTCCTCCCGTAGGGCAGGTGACATTGGTTTAGAAGGGACGAATTAAGTTTAAAGTTAGTCAGAAGTATATAAGGCTTTGGACTGTGAAATATCTTTTCATCAAACATCTATTTAGCAAAAGCAGAGAAGCTGCAAAATTCCACATCTCTCATTAGAAGTGTGCTTCATGGTGTAAACAGAAATCTTATTTCCCAGCAATGGTTATTCTTATGGGCCTTACGTACGAGTCATAATCAGCTTCATCATCTCTGTAAGTGTAAACTTGAAAATGTAATAACTCTTGCAATAAACTCTGTAACCCGATGAGAGCACGTCTCATAAAATGCATCAGATCTTAGGAGCAGCACAACCTCACCCTGATTCAGGGTATGCTCAGAGTAGGGCGGTGCCCCACACACCAGCTGGGTGTTAGAACCCAGGCTCAAAGCAGCCACAGATAATGGCTGTAAGGCAGAGCAGGCAGGGTTTAGAGATAGGAAGCTGGATTTTTCCCACTCTGAGATATGTGGCCCCGGGGCAAGACATTTCACTCAGGGGCACCTGGGTGGCTCAGTCGTTAAGCGTCTGCCTTCGGCTCAGGTCATGATCCTAGGGTCCTGGGATCAAGCTCCGCATCAGGCTCCCTGCTCAGCAGGAAGCCTGCTTCTGCCTCTCCAGCTCGCCCTGCTTGTATTCTCTCTCTCACTGTGTCTCTCTCTGTCAAATAAATAAATAAAATCTTTAAAAAAAAAAAAAGACATTTCACTCAATGCATATTTCACTGCACAGATAAGGAAACTGAGGCACAGGAGATAATCCAAGGAGCCTCGCATCTTTAGTATTCAGTTTCTAGACCCTCTGGTGTAGTGAGGAAGTGGACACTTCCTTTCACTTAAGCAAACATAAATCCTGTAGCGGTATGTTTTTGAGTAATAATAATTATCATCACCAGGGGTGCGTGGGTGGCTCAGTGGTTAAACATCTGTCTCTTGATTGCAGCTCAGATCAGATCTCAGGGTCCTGGGATGCAGCTCCACGTCAGGCTCTCCGCTCAGCACGGAGTCTGCTTGTCCCTCTCCCTCTGCTCCTCCCCCTGCTCACACACACTCTCTCTCTTTCTCTCTCTAAAATAAATAAATCTTTTTTAAAAAATCTTCAAAAAAAATAACAATTATCATCACCACTTCATATTTCACACAGACCGATGATGCTCCTGATGCACCATTAGTGAGACATGCATTTGGAGCTGACTTTTCAAACAGTGCATGAAAGGTCTGCACTGGTCCATCCTTACTCTTTACCACCATTTGCTTCTGCGTATCACAAATGAGAAGAGCTGAAAAAATGACCTTGTGATAAAAATACATTTGGGAAAACTTGCATATTATTTTCTGCTTCCTGGAGAGTTTCTCTGGACATTCATAGAGTAAACGTTCTGAAAAACACTGAAGCAAAGAACCCCTTTAATCCCATTTCCTTTCAATCTCTTGAGCCAGGAAAATTCCATCTTTTTTGCCCCTTTCTATGTCCCACCCCAACTTGGAAATGTTATTACTGTCCTGTCACATTTTGAAAGATGTGGTTGTTTTACATTTTATTGAAAGACTGAAACAGAAGATGTCAAAATGGGTTGAAAACGTCAGCATCATATGAAAGAATTTTTTTGGGTGAGTGTTAGGCTCCTAATATTTTTCTAAGGATTAGACAAAACCAGATTTAAATAAGGTGAAAAGATGAAATATTGGGGACAATTCCACACTGACTCACATAGCCAAAAAGTAGTCTGGAGTCTTCCCTGGAATTGCGAGATAACCAAATGGGGGAATTCCAAGAGGAGAAATGAAAACCACTGATAAATATATGAAAATATGTTCTACCTCACTGGTTCTCTGAGTAGCACATATTAAAACAATATTGAGAAGTCATTCCTTCTTCTATCAGATTGACAAAGGTTTAAAAGAATGCTAACGATCATGTTTGAAAGAGTGTAAATTGGTATCACCTTCCCGACGGGCAATTTGGTCATAAAAATAAACAGCTCCAAAAACACTTGTTTCATTTACCTTGGAAATTCCACTTTTTGGAATATGTCCTGAAGGAATCAATAACACAAATGCACAAAGATGTATCTACAAATTGTTCATTGTAGAGTAATTTATAATAGTGAAAAACAGATATAGAGAAAAATGGAAAGCCATTTAAAGGTTCATTTAAAGGCAACTAATGACGTGGACCATCTGGTTCCATTAAAAGTTACTATAGAGATACATATTTCCTTGTGGAAAGTGTTTAGGATATATTATTTAATAGCAGGAAGAAGATTATGAATGGGGGTACCTGGGTGGCTCCGTTGGTTAAGTGTCTGACTTCAGCTTAGGTCATGATCTTGGGGTCCTGGGATCGAGATCTGGGTTGGCTTGGGCTCCCCACTCAGCACGGAGTCTGCTTGTCCCTCTGCCCCTCCCCCTGCTCTTCTCTCTCTCTCAAATAAATAAATGAAATCTTAAAAAAAAACATTGTGAATGTTTTGATAAGACTTTTGTAAATGTGTGTTTTGACATATGCTCTGCTATTAACAGTGGTTGTTTCTGGGTGCTAGAATTATAGCTGACTTTTTTTTCCAATTATCTAACTCTTCCAACTTTTCTAAAGTAAAACATATTACTTATATGGTAAAAGAAAGGCAAATTTTTTTTAAAAAGGTCAAAATCCTATTGGGAGGTAGGAGCAGCACTGAGAAATTCCTTAAGAGTTTTCCAACCCAGGGGCACCTGGATGGCTCAGAGGGTTAAGCATCTACCTTCAGCTCAGGTCATGATCCCAGGGTCCTGGGATTGAGCCCTGCGTCGTGCTCCCCGCACAGTGGGGAATCTGCTTCTTCCTCTCCCTCTGCTGCGCCCCCTGCTTGTGCTCTCTCGCTCTCTCTCTCAAATGAATAAATAAAATCTTAAAAAAAAAAAGTTTTTCAGCCCAAAAATGTGAATTTTCTGTGGCCTCCTCAATTATACCACATAGAATATAAGCAGAAAAAAAAGATCCTAATATTTTTATTACAAGTTTCTTGAGGTTTCTTTTGAAAATTAATCTCATTACAAAATAAAATTAAGAAGCTTTATTAGAAACTAGCTAGAGCTTGAAAAATCCTTGGCCAACTCTCTCAGTTTACAGATTAGAGAAAGGCTCTAAAGCTAGTTAATGGCAGAACTACAGTCAAAATTGTTCAGGCTTCCTCAACTATCTTCCTACAGACCAAAGTAGCTCATATATATCTATCGAAGCATACCCAACATTTAAGAAAAATATTCCCATGAGAACTGTTCAGAACAACAAGTAAATAAGCATGTAATAGAAAAATTGTAAGGTCTCAATACAGCATCAGGCTTTGCTCACATCTACATCATGTGAGTGGTTGTATTTTTTCATTGTTTTTAAAAATCACTTTTTTTCATGAAAAAAAAGTTAAGTTACAAAAGCAACATATGCTCATTGTATAGAATTTAGAAAGTACAGTTAAACATCAAAAAGAACATCAGAATCACCCAAAACCTCATTTGAGGTTTTTTTAAAAGATATATTTATTTATTTTATAGAGAGAGAGAGAGAGAGAGAGAGAGCATGCGTGAGTGGGGAGGTGGGGAAGAGGTAAAGAGAAAGAGCCCCCAAGCAGACTCCCTGCGGAGTGTGGAGTCCAACCTCAGGCTCGATCCCCAGACCCTGAGAACATGACCTGAGCCAAAACCAAGAGTTAGACACTCAACCAACTGAGCCACCCAGGCACTTATGAGTGCTTTTTTTTTTGTATATATTATAGTATACATATTTATTTTAGAAAAATAGGATTATATTCCACCTTCTTTTTGTAACTTGACTATTTTACTATTGGGAAGTTCACCTTTTTGGTTTTGATTTAAAAGACTCTACAGGTCTAATGAGAAGGACTCTTGGTCATGTTGCAAGTGTTTTTCCCGGTTTGTTGTTCAGCTTTCCATTTTGTTTATGGGTTTTGTTTTATTTTCTTTTATGTAGTAAAATATCCCATTATTTTCATATAAAGTTTCTGCCTGTTTTCTCAAGGCCATTTACTTTTAGAAAAAACATCAAGCTTTTTAAATTTTCTGATATTATCACTAATGTTGATCAAAATCGCTCAAATGATTTGAAGCCCAGATGTAGCAATGGCCCCAATCTTAACATGGGAATGATCCATAGTTTTGCAAATATAAAGTGAAAACTTGCTAGTCTAGTGATCATGGTGGGGACTTAGGGACTGAGGCATGAAATGAGCAGGAGTTAAGAAATACAGTCAAATGTTAGGAAATGGGAGAAACATAACTGATGTACAAACGCATGTTGCATTATGTGTGATACCAAGCATCCAGAGTAATTCTAAAACATTTAGTTAAAAACCCTAATATTTTCAAGTAATCAAATGTTTTTCAATATAAAAAACTACTTATATGTGCAATTTTTTCAATTTTATTTTACCTGTTGGAAATTTTTAAACAGTGAAGATTATATCCACTAATTTAGGAATATCTGTCAGCAATCAACATGTAAACTGAATGTGAATCTTCAGCTCATACCTGGGCTGAACCATATGTGTGCCCCAGAAAGTTTAACTGAAACATTTAAAATATATGTTCAGCATTAAGGGAAGGAAGCTGGGTGATGTGTCTGGTTAGGGCAGACAAGGAGAACTACAGGGGGCAGCCTTGATTTTTCCACCTTCTCCAATGTTCAAACAATTCCAATCTGGCCCCACACTTGCATTAACCACTGCAGTTAACTATATGCAACCTCCTGGGATGGCAATTCCCTCCATTTGTCTTTTGGAGAGTCTCACTGCCCATACCAAGTATCTAAACTTTCTGAGAACAGCTTGGCTAACCACCATTTTCTCCAGGGGTTTTTGGACTCCTTATCAATCAAGGCTATTTGACCCACCATGCAACTTCATTCTATTTCAAGCTAAAACCATTTTTTCAATTTGTTAGTTTTATGGAAACTGATACATTCATTAGGAACCTTTAGCACTGCATGACCTCTTCTCTGACAGGGGGGATAACATGCTTTAGAGATCCTTTTGTTCCTAGCATTTTTTTTTTATCATCAACATCATCATTTATTTATTTATTTTTCCATTCTTTGACTTTATTTTTTTTAGTTTTTTTATTATTATGTTATGTTAATCACCATACATTACATCATTAGTTTTTTATGTAGTGTTCCATGATTCATTGTTTGCATATAACACCCAGTGCTCCATGCAGAACGTGCCCTCTTTAATACCCATCACCAGGCTAACCCATCCCCCCACCCCCCTCCCCTCTAGAACGCTCAGTTTGTTTTTCAGAGTCCATAGCCTCTCATGGTTTGAGACAGGAGTCCATCAAAATCCTAAAGGAGAACACAGGCAGCAACCTCTTCGACCTCAGCCACAGCAACTTCATCCTAGAAACATCGCCAAAGGCAAGGGAAGCAAGGGCAAAAATGAACTATTGGGACTTCATCAAGATAAAAAGCTTTTGCACAGCAGAGGAAACAGTCAACAAAACCAAAAGACAACCAACAGAATGGGAGAAGATATTTGCAAATGACATATCAGATAAAGGGCTAGTGTCCAAAATCTATGAAGAACTTATTAAACTCAACACCCAAAGAACAAATGATCCAATCAAGAAATGGGCGGAAGACATGAACAGACATTTTTCCAAAGAAGACATCCAAATGGCCAACAGACACATGAAAAAGTGCTCAACATCGCCTGGCATCAGGAAAATCCAATTCAAAACCTCAATGAGATATCACCTCACACCAGTCAGAATGGCTAAAATTAACAAGTCAGGAAACGACAGATGTTGGGGGGATGCAGAGAAAGGGGAACCCTCCTACACTGTTGGTGGGAATGCAAGCTGGTGCAGCCACTCTGGAAAACAGTATGGAGGTTCCTCAAAAAGTTGGAAATAGAGCTACCATACGATCCAGCAATTGCATTACTGGGTATTTACCACAAAGATACAAATGTAGGGATCTGAAGGGGTACGTGCACCCCAATGTTTATAGCAGCAATGTCCACAATAGCCAAACTGTGGCAAGAGCCAATATGTCCATCGACAGATGAATGGATAAAGAAGATGTTGTATATATATACAATGGAATATTATGCAGCCATCAAAAGGGAGGAAATCTTGCCATTTGCAAAGACGTGGATGGAACTGGAGGGTGTTATGCTGAGTGAAATAAGTCAATCAGAGAAAGACATGTATCATATGACCTCACTGATGTGAGGAATTCTTAATCTCAGGAAACCCAAACTGAAGGTTGCTGGAGTGGTGGGGGTTGGGAGGGATGGGGTGGCTGGGTGATAGACATTGGGGAGGGTATGTGCTATGGTGAGTGCTGTGAATTGTGTAAGATTTGAATCACAGATCTGTACCTCTGAAACAAATAATACAATATATGTTCCTAGCATTTTAAACATCTTTTGAGATGTATCAGATCCTAAAAAATCAGTTAGCTAGATACATTTAAAAAGAGGAAGGAAAAAACATTTTCGTGGACCCTAATTTGCTGTGGGTTGGTGGGCACTCTCCTTCTCAGGACTGGTTGCTCCCACACACTCCCCTCAGAATATCGATGCTTCCTCTGGAGGAGAAGTGGAGAGAGGGTGTGCAGGGCTTTTTTCTTCCTTTGGCTCTTGTTACTATCCTGAACTACTTTCTGACTCAGCTTTCTCTGAAAACAGAAATTAATTCTTGATCAAAGTTACACAACTCTTCCTTAAACTCACTTTCTCTCTCAGCAATATTCAGACAATGTTATTTTAGCTGTGTCTTATGTGGTTACAAAAAAATGCCCTCCCAATATTTATGTAGAAAAAAACTTCAATAACAAGAGAAGGATTTTTTTTTTTTTTTTTTTTTTTTTTTTTTTTTTTTTTTACTCTGCATATGATTTTGATCCTCTCAGAGTGGGGCCCTTAAGAGGAAAATGAGTTTGGTGAATCAGAATCAGTGAATATGCCATCCTGGGTCAGTCAAGTTTGACTCATAATGGCCCTGTCCCCAGATTATCTTTATCCTTATTCACACCTTCCACATTATTCAGAATCTTTAAAGTAATATTTGCATTGCTATAACAGCTAAATCATCGGAAAGCACAAAATATTTTATAAATAGTGGCATCACATTTCTGTCACTGAATGATGCCTACTCCTGTGACCTATGTCTATCTCATATAAACTCCAAAAGCTCAAAAAAATAATCTGTAAGACTCAAACATTCCATCAAAACCAAAACACAGAAGAAAAATAAGGCCAAAATATTCCAGGCCAGGAGTTCCTTGTTACTAGAACTTTCTTGCTGTTTTTTTGTTTTGTTTGTTTTTAAGTAGGCTCCACACCCTGCATGGAGCCCAACATGGAGCTTGAACTCAAGACCCTGAGATCAAGACCTGAACAGAGATCAAGAGTCATTCGCTTAACCAACAGAGCCACCCAGGCGCCCCTCTTGCTGTTTTTTTAAAGGAAGAATTTCAAAACCCTTCTATTGGTTTAAGATCAACTTAATCAGACCATTCTGACTGATCCTTTATTTCTCAGGGATGAATTCAAACTTGCCCTTCCATTTATGAAGCCTGTGGGATTTTCTAGAAATTTGGCCCAAAAAAATCGTCCAGGAAAGAGAAAACATTCAGCCAAAGGACATAATGCCAAGGATCAGGTTTTAGGTTAGTTTTGCCCAAAAGGAAAGTAAGTAAAAGTTGGATTCAAATAATCTTTACTCAGAAAGAAAAAATTGAATTTTAAATCTTCCAAAATTAGCTTTAATATGTAACAGAAAGATTCTTATTTTACAAGTCAGCAGACCTGTGTCCTCGCTCTTATTTAGCTGACTGAACTTCAACAAGAAATTCAGTCTTTCTGGGTCTCAGTTTCCTTCTTTGTAAAAGAGGAAAGTGAATAATTACTCCACAGTATGAGAAGTAAATAGAGTTAATATCAACTCCCTGTATCAGTTACCTATCACTCTAACGAACCATTTCTCACAGATCTTGGGGATGGTTGGGTGGCCTCACATGGACTTGCTCCTGTGGCTGTGTTCATCTGGTGGATAAGTGGAGGCCTGGAGAGTCTGTGAAGCCTCATCCACATGTTTGAGGCCTTGGTGATGACTGGAAGACTGGGATCTCCCTCTTCACATGGCCCTTTATCGTTCAGTAGATTAGCCCATCTTTCTTTATATGGCATGTAGATCCCAAGAATGTGAAGGCAGAAGCTTCAAGGCATCTTGAGGCTTAGACTCTGGAGCTCCTACAACATCATGTCAGTCACATGCTACTGGTCACAGCAAATTGCAAGACCAACAAGATTCAAGGCATAGAAATATTATCTACCTCTTAATGGGACACACGACAGCATCATACTGCAAAGAGTGTGAACATAGGGAATGGTTACTCATTGGAGTCATTATAATGACCTTCCTCCTGCCTCATAGTCTAGAAGTCTTATTTTCAGATCGTGTACAGTTTAGCAGAACCTTTTACAATTCTGTCAATTGAAAACTGTGGTAAATTTTTACAGTAATGGTGCCCAGTGAATCACACCTCCCTATATCCATGTCTTTGTGTATTCCCCGACCACACTGATTCTAGGCTTGGCCACAGGACTTGCTTTGGCCACTGAAACCTCAGCAAATAGAATGTGAGCAGAAGCTTGATAAAACTTGTGCACCAAGGCTTGTTCTCTTGGACTACCACCTGGAGACTGCCATGCCATAAAGACAGCTGAGATGCAAGACCACATGGAGAGAGGAGTTCAGCTGAGCCCACGTCACAGAAGTTCCACCAGCTAAAAGCAGCTACATGTGTGAGCCTCAGTAAGACCACCCAGTCAATCCACAGAATCATAAAAATAATAAAATTCACTTGTTTTAAGCCACTGAGTTTGGGGATATCTTGTAACCTAACAACAGATAACTGAAACACAAACCAAAAATGTTCTAACTGAAGGGTAGCTTATAATCACTGAAAAACACTAGCCTCACTACAAAATCACTAACTTGTTTCATGATTTTAAACATATCATAGAATCATGTAATTTCAAAACTTGACAGACTCGGAAATAATATAATCTAGTGGTCTAAAAATATCTTTTAGCTACAGAACTCTTTAAAAACTCCTTACTTAGATATTTATAATAAAGAAGTATCTTATTAGGATAAATTCATTCTATGGTTCAGTTTGCTTATAAAGCAAATTCATTCTACTGGTTCAGTTCATTTGCTTATAAAGCCACTTAATGAAAAACAATCTCCTTTTCTTTAACACAAAACTATAAACCCAGGCTCATAGATGGCAGTAAAAGAATTCTTACAGTTTAACCTTACAATTAAGTGAGATAGATGTATTTATTTATTTAATATTTTAATATATTATATTATTTTAATATATTTAATATTTATAACTCCTTGTCTGTCTTGAATATTGTTGGCAATATGATATAAAGGAAATCCTTATTCAAGACAGACAAGGAGTTGTAAATATCACTATTTGCCTTACAAGCTCAGGTTAACAAGTGGTCAGGAGAAGCATTACAATTTATTCCTTTTCAGAAAAACACAAACCCATCAGTCCAAACGAATACTTGATCAATGGCCTCCATAAGTTTATATTTAAATACATTACATTTGGCTATGTAAATATTGCAATCTTGGAAGAAGTTAAAGCCTAAAGAATTCAAATCAAACATCTGTGGAGCCCTCGAAGAACCTCCCTAGTACTCTGCTATTCTTTGGAATTCATTTTAGAAACTAACACTTGGAAACTGGTTTTGCTCTGTTGATGCTGTAGTTCAAAGATGAAGGAAGCTGACTGAACATCTTAAAAGAATGACTGCTTCCATGAATCAGGTGTCAGTGCATCCTCAGAATCATTGGTTGGGCTTTTTAAAGAATGTTTCTGCTATTTTTCCTTTTTTTTTTTTTTTTGTCAAGAATAAACAACAACAAACTGAGGGAAGGAACTGCCTAGCAAAAGAAATGTCAGTGTTAAAATTGAATGGTATTTTTCAACTCAGTTGTGTGAACTGGCAATGGCTAGAGGCCTCAGCACGGTGTCTGGAATTCTCCAGTTCAGCCAGTGAGAACGTGCTGTCTTGAAAGCTTTGGTTTACCTTCACCACTGTTTTCGCCAGGGCTGAAGCTGTAGCAGCAGGAAGCTGTGTGCTCTTCACCCAATTTTAACAAACCCTATGCTTTCAGAAGGAACAGAGAAGTCTTCCACCATTTGACTAGCTAGTGGAAGGAATAAAATAGTTCTGCCGAGGGCGTGCAAAAATCAATGTGGTCATTGGTTTGCTGTTACAACACAAAGTCCAGCAGCACAATGGGAAGAACTGGATTGATTTCCATTCCAAGACATCATTAATAGTGAGACACATCACAAAAAATGTGGATGAAATGTACATCCAGAATCTAGGAGCCCCAGAATTTTTTAATTACTCCTGCCTGAGCAGAAAGGAGGGTAGAAGGAAAGGCAGAATGGAAGATGTCAGGGGTCATTTACCACTGGGCTCAGCACTGGGGATATGGTTGTACAACACAGACATGGTCCCCACCCTCCTGTGGGGGTTATATACACAAAAGGACAAAGCAAAAGAGCAAACACACCTAGAAATTTTTCAAAACTCTGAGATCAGCCCTGGATGACATCTGCACCTGACTGTTGGGGACACATTCTAAATCCTGTTTAATTCCTTGCTCATATTTACAGTGTATGGAAAGTTGAATGGAAGTAGTGAGGTGAAGTCATCATGTCCTTGAGCTACAACTCTCTGACCTTCTACAGGGGGACCCTCTCCCACCAAAAAAAAAAAAAAAAAAATGGGTGGCATCACCTGGGTGAATTCATCATGAGAGGGCTTGGGCTAATCACCCTGAATTGTTAGCACACTGAAAAGGAAATCAGCCCCTAAGGACATATCACAGGGTTGGTGTACAAACTAGGATGTCAATTTATAGTTTACACTAAGAAATATAACTACTGGATAAACCAGCATAAATAATTATCTTGCAGCAGGCAGAGATACATAGGGAACCAATTATGAACAAAAAGGTGATTTTAGGCAGCATTCTTCACTAAGATAGTATGTGCCCAACATCTTTACCAAGCTGATCTTGCCTATGAGACTATGTGGAAGCTCTTGGTTTGGGTTGTCTATGATGCTTCTATGATTAACCCACCTCCAATCTGGTGACAGAAAACACCTCCTTTACCATAAGGGTTGGTACAACCAGGTTTAGCTCATCAGGGCACACCTATCCCCTGGGCCAAAGTGATTGGTTCAGCATGGGCACATGACCCAAACCTAGCCAAGCAGGATTCACTTTCAGGGTCTCCTCACTAAGGCTTGGAGCATATACCTCTGACTTCTTAGGAATAACTCATAACTGTCCTCTATACTTGCTCCTCACCCTGAGTAACTCTTAAAATCCTTTAATATAATAACATTAAGGAAAATGGCTCTTCAGAGACACTTTGCAATATTCTGTATACCGCTGTACTGTTTTCTGTTCTTTTATTATAAAGGATTTTTTCAGAAACAACAGGAATCTTGTTCCTGTTGAAGGACATTTTGCACAACGATTTGAGTAAAAAAATTCCAAAAGCATTCTATTGTTGACTATCTGCTATATTCTAGGCACGATGCTAGATCCCTGCAATTCAGGGGTAAGTGAACACAGGTGCTGAAAGTCCTTGCCATCTGAGACCAGAAGGTCCAGTGGAAAGATGAACATTAATTTTCTAAAGTTTACAAAAATAAATATGCAATTATAAATCCTAATGAGTACTATTTTTATTTATTTTATTTATCTTTTTAAAGGTTTTTTTTTTAAGATTTTATTTATTTATTTGACAGAGAGAGACACAGCGAGAGAGGGAACACAAGCAGGGGGAGTGGGAGAGGGAGAAGCAGGCTTCCTGCCGAGCAGGGAGCCTGATGCGGGGCTCCATCCAGGGACCCTGGGATCATGACCTGAGCTGAAGGCAGACGCTTAATGACCGAGCCACCCAGGCACTCCTAATGAGTACTATTTTTAAAAAGCTTCAAGGTGCAATAAATGCATGTAAGCAAATTGCTATGGTTTTGTGGTCACATTACTAATTCCCCTTTGCTTTGATTTCCTTATTTATAAAATGAGAACACTAGAATATACCTTAAAGTGTTGTTGTAGAGAGTAAATTTAAGATGCTTCCATGGAAGCCCCGGTTAGGGGTCAATCAATTTTAATCATTTCTAATACAATAATCATCAACCACAACAACGTTATTGTTATTAGAGGGGGACTAAGCCTGATCTGGGGGAGGGGAAGCCTTCCCCGAGGAAAAAACTCTTGAGCTCCAAAGGATTGGCAAGAATTTACTCAGCAAAGGGATGGAGAACAGCAGTGTAGGCATAGAGAAAGCCCAGTGGTGATAGGGCATATGAAATTTAGAGAAACGGGAGAGGACCAGTGAGGTTAGGGCATAGTATGTGATGGGAAGAGGCCTGCCTATGGGTCATGCATGATATTGAGGTGATATAATCAAATTTGCATTTTCTAAGATCACTATTATATACTAAATGTTTACGTCCTCCAAAATTTATATGATGACCCCCCAATGTAATGGTATTAGGAGGTGATGCCTTTGGGTGGTAATTAGGTTGAGATGATGCCATGAGGGTGGAGACCTGTGATGGGATTAGTGCCCTTATAAGAAAAGGAAGAGACACCAGAGCACATGTGCATTCTCTCTCTCTCTTCCTCTCTCTCTCTCTCTCTCTCTCTCTGCCATGTTGAGGATACAGTGAGAAGGTAGATTGGTCCTCAACTTCCCAGCCTCCAGCACTGTGAGGAATAAATGTCTGTTGTTTAAGCCACCCAGCCCATGGTATTTTGTTATAGCCGCCTGAGCTGGGCCAGTGCAGGTATGGAAACCTTTGACAAGATATAATGATCACCTGCAAAGGCCAGTGGCAGTGGGTATGAGAGAGGGATTCAAGAGCTGGGTGGGATCAAATCCCTCGGACTTGAGGAGGGTTAGCTATAGGAGCTAAGGGCATGGGATGTCAGGGCCAGCTGCTATGTTTCAGGCTTACTGGTGGAACTGAGTAGAGAGCAAAGCCATTGACTGAGAGGAAACTGGAAGAGGACTGGGTGGGGGAAGGTACAGGGAGCCGCAGAAGTGTCTGGAAGAAGGACAACGGATGCAAGGGAGTTGAGAGTTGAAGGTCAAGAAGACACAGAAACAATGAACTCTCTTCAGATCCCCCACCCAAATCCTGGCCCTGATAGAGCACTACAGATGAACTCAAATCTAGTTGTGACTCTTCCTAGACACCAGCATTGGGTCCTCAGAGTAACTTCCCATGAAGAATGCTTCCTGTCTCTGCCTCCCTGTGGCTTCACTTACATAACAAGGCATTCCTTCAAGACAACTGGTGTCCCAGATTCCATGGAGCAGCAGGAGACTGTGTGAAATATCCTGCTCTAGGACAATGCTATCAGACAAGATGCTGTTGACCCAAAGGGACCTTTCACTGGCCAAACCCATGGCTGGCCCATCCATGTTCTTGCAGCAGTCTCCACGTACCCGGTGCCTCTGAAAGTAGAGTCAGAGCTCTAATTCTCACTCAGGGGGAAAACTGAGGCCAACCGGATTACTAAGATGACTGGCTATAAAACCTTACTTGAAGAAATGCAATGTTATTATGTTCAGGTATAAATCATTTACTTATTCTTTTACAAGAATAAGTTAACAAAGTATTTCTAGGTGGAGTCCCAGAAAGAAGGCTTTAAGGAGTGGAAAAATAATTATGAGTTTAGCACATCAAGGTTTTAATGAAGTATAAATTATGTACAACATCAGCCTCAAACTGGCAGCCTTCGATAGTTTTGCCTCCAGATGTTTTTTAAACAATTTGAATGGATTGCCAACATTTAAAAATCCATAAATTCCAGGTAAATATCAGAGCTTTGAGCTTTTCTTTAAAACGGAAAGTTCTGGCAAAGGTGGGCCCAAAGACACACATGATGACAATGAGCTAAAGCTCCTTACTTTGGGTGTCAGCTTCCAGGTTCATTCCAGTGCTCACCACTCTTTGGGATGTCCAGATACTGAGGCCAACTCACTCTGCTGCTTTTTATCATTACACTGTTGTTTTTCTTTAACTTAACATTAAAACAAACATTTCTTCTACCTCTATCTCTATCAAAAGAGGGAAAAGTAAAACTAGATCAAATTTCAGGAAAATTGAATGATCACATGTTTCTTTATAAAAGCTGAAATTATTTCATTGTTTAAATGTGTCTATCTAGAAATTTAACTGGTTCTTTTCAACCATTTTCATCACCTACCTGATCCCTGTTGCCATTTGAGTTGCCACCTAAGTTGGGGTCCCCAAAAGCAGAGCCTGAGACCAGAACTCAAGTACAGGCAGTTAATCTGAGATGTGGCCCCTGGAAGCTGGAGTGAAGGCATGGGGAATAATGAGAGACAAGAAAGGAGGAAAGGTCACTGGAATTGTGCATTAGGGACGTCACTGCTGTAGGTTAATAGGTCTTTGAGACACAAACAGAATGCCTCCCAGAGCTGGAAGGCTGAGAACTTGGGGGATAAGAGGATGGTTCCTGGACCCCACTGGCTGAAAGCTGCCCAAGGGTCATCAAAACCCCCACACTTATAGGCTGCCCTCGCTCCCAGGCCTGACAGTCATCAGCCCTGGAGTGCAAAGTAGAGAGGCACTCAGTGCTCACCTGAGCTGGGACATAACAGCACAAGTGCATCTGAGCTGGAATGGAACCATCCAATGGCTAAAGCCAGAGGTCTGCCTAGGGAGATGATGCAATGCATCTAAGATATCTACAGAAGTTGTAAGCCCTAGAATTAGCATGGCCACGACTCTTGGGACTCCTTTGATAGGAATTTCAGAAGTTTAAACTCCCAAAGCTGAGAGACATGACACAGTGCTTCTAAAAGGACAGACACCAGGCCCAGGTTCTCTGGGTTTGAATACTGGCCCTAACACTTCCTGGCTGGGTTACTTTGGGTCAATTCCTTAACCACTACAATCCTCAGTCTCCTCACCTATAAATCAGTTATAGTACTTACCTCATAGGGTAGTCACTGTGTACTTGGATATTACATTATCATCAATAATTTTAAGAATAATAATAAACATTTTGTGTTAATATTACTGTGTCTATTTTCTCTTGCAAACTTTTTCTTCACCAGCAATGTGAAGCTATTGTTATCCCCCAGCTAACTTACAACCAACTCTCTTGTAGAGCCTGAACGGTTTTTTTCTGTACCTAGAAGTACCTGATAATCTCTTCTGCAAATTCCAGAAAATAAACTAAGTGCAAAATATATATCTGAGTTCTTTTCATAATTTCTCAAATAATGTTCTAAATTCCAATTCCTAAAATAGGGGTTAGAATAGTGTTTTGATTTAACAGCCACTGTGGAAAACAGTACAGAGTTTCCTTAAAAAATTAAAAATAAAACTACGTTATGATCCAGTAATTCTACTGCTAGATATTTACCTAAATAATACAAAAACACTAATTTTTTATTGTGCACATGCACCCCTATGTTTATTGCAGCCTTATTTTCAATAGCCAAATTATGGAAGCAACCCAAGTGTCCATCAATAGATGAATGAAAAAAGATGTGGTAGACATATACAATGGAATATTATTCCACCATACAAAAATAATGAAATCTGGTAATTTTAAACATGGATGGATCTAGAGGGTATAATGCTAAGCAAAATAAGTCTGTCAAGAGAGACAAATGCCGTATGACTTCACCCATATGTGAAATTTAAGAAACAAAACAAAGGGAAAAAAAGAGACAAACAGAAAAACAGTTCTATTAACTATAGACAACAAACTGATGGTTACCAGAAAGGAGGTGGGTGGGGGATGGATGAAATAGGTGAAGGGGATTAAAAGTACACTTATTGTGATGAGCACTGAGTAATGCATAGAATTGTTGAATCCTTATATTGTACACCTGAAACTGATATAACATTGTGTGTTAATTATACTGGAATTTAAATAAATAAATAAATAAATAAATAAATTATTTTGACTTAACTATAAATGACTGAAAGTGTCAAAAACATCTGATATTGGATTTCTCCATCGTTCCAAACAAACTAAAAGCATTTTTTAAATCTGAAGATTAACTCAAGGCTCCTTCATCTGTCTTTCTATTCTTGCATTCTGGGAAACTTTCACTTCAAGCAGTGCTTCTAGATGGGCGGGGTGAAGAGACCACCTAGGGATCTTGTTCATAAGCAAGATCAGTAGGTTCACAGTGGGGCCAGAGTTTCAGCATTCCCAACAAGTTCCCAGTCAGATACTGCTTATCTTTGGATCAAACTTGGGACCTCTAGATATGTCAGAGAAAAGGAAAGCCTTGGACTGTCAGAGGGCAGCCTCACATGTGTCTGGGGAGCTAGGCTGGAATTTGGCAGGCAGAGTGGCTGTAAGCCAAACAGAATGTCTGTGAAGGGTGCAGCATCATGGGAATCTGCCTGCCCTGTTTTGAGGAGGTTATCCAATTTTGTCAACAGGACGGCTAAGAGAACTTGAAATCTGGCTTCATGCAGTCCCAGCAAAACCCAGAAAGATGGCTGGATAATCTCCTGAAGGCCTCTTCCTACACACAATAAACATTCTTGTCGAACTTCGTAACGCAAATGCAGACCTGCCAATACCTACCTGCGGGACCACTGGGCCACTGACTGATACTACAAGCTGGCCTCAAGTATTTTCATGGTTTCTTCATCATCATCAGTTTGGTTGGAAATATCAAAAGCTCCAAGGAAACAGGCAGAAGGACCATGAACGGAAGTCAAAGTCAGCCACCGCCATGGAAATAAAAACTTAGATTCAAGCCCCTTTTCCTTTCAGGCTTCCTGCTTGAGTTTCTAATCAAGCACAGATCACCTCCCATCCCGCAATGGGACCACCCCACCTGTCCCTCTGTATACTGCATTAGGATGATCCCAGAAAATAGCCAAGGGTTCATTTGGTCCTATATATGCCCAGATAAGGAAAATGCCCTATGAAAATTGGCTAAATAATTTTTCTCCTTATAATAGAATTGGCACTGTAGCCAAGGAAGTATGTTTTCTAACTTCATGAGGAAACAAATCATACCAGTTTGCAAGGAAGAAAAAACTTTGTGTGGTTTTCTTTAATGATAAACACACATTTAGTGTAAGTGATACATTATTTTAACAAGTTCTACCATAGTTGCTGGTTCAGAAGTGATTGGCAATGAGGATATAAGTGTAAATAGAGAAAATGAGATTTATTTGTCTATCAATTGTAGTGTATGATTGGAAAAAAAGGAAGCAAAGATTATCTGAAAGAAAAAAATTCTGGGATGATTATTAAATCTAAAAACTACAAATAGTGGCAAGAAATCAAATTTTGTACCTCTCCCTTTTACATTCAAGGCAAAGTATAAAATAAAAAGTTTGGGGAACTAGGGACGCCTGGGTGGCTCTGCCGGTTAAGCATCCCACTCTTGATTTCAGCTCAGGTCATGATCTCAGGGTCCTGGGATTGAGCCCCACTTCTGGCTCTGCACTGAGCAGGGAGCTGGCTTGAGATTCTTTCTCTCCTTCTCCCTCTACCCCTCCCCCACGAGCTCGCACATACTCTCTCTCTTTTTCTCTCTTTCTCTCCCTCTAAAATAAATAAATAAATCTTTAAAAAAAAAATTGGGGGAAATAAGGCAGTTACATTTTGGCGATCTACAGGGTGCCTTCAAAATAAACCTTCTCTTGGGAAAATTAAAAATTCCTTAAATTTTAAAAAAGTAAACTCTAACATACACTCAGAAAAATGCATAAATCATAAGCCTACAGATCAGTAAATTATTACACAGTGAACATACCAATGTAGCCACCAATGTAGACCAAGAAACAAAATACTAACTCCTTCCTCCTCCCCAAATGTAACTACCTACCTGTCTTTTAACTCCTTAGATTTCTCTTGCCTGGTTTTTGAAGTTCAGATGAAATCAGGTAGACTGTGCCCTTATGCATATGGCTTCTTTTGCTTAATAATATGTTTGACAGATTTATTCATATTATTATGTGTACCAGTATCTTAATTTTCACTTCCAAATAGTATTCCATTGCATGAATATACCACAGCTCATTTATCCATTTTAATATTGATGGATCTTTGGGTTTTTCCCAAATTGGGGCTATTATGATATAATGCCACGACAAATATCCTTAAACAAGTTTCTTGCTTCACCTGTGCATGCAGATCTGTGGAGAGTCAATTTGCAATGTAATGACATTTATGTATGTTCAACCCTAACAGATAATGCAGTGTTCCAACGTGGTGACAGTGCCCCCATTGCTCCATACTTGGAACTGTCAGTCTGTTTAATTTGAACTAGTCTGGTGGTTCTATTGGGGTATCTCATCATGGTTGTCTTTTGTATTTCCCTGATTGTTAATGAGATTGAGCACCTTTTCAAATGTTTATTGGCCATTTTGTTTTTGGTTTTTGGTTGTTTTTTTTTTTTATATTTTATTTATTTATTTGAGAGAGAGAATGAGAAAGAGAGCGCATGAGAGGGGGGAGGGTCAGAGGGAGAAGCATACTCCCTGCCGAGCAGGGAGCCCGATGCGGGACTGGATCCTGGGACTCCAGGATCATGACCAGAGCCAAAGGCAGTCACTTAACCAACTGAGCCACCCAGGCACCCATTATTGGCCATTTTGATATCCTCCTTTGTAGAGTGGCTGTTTGCATCTCTTTTCTCCCACATTCCTTTTTTTGCTTAACCTTAGATTGTTTCTCTTTTTTTATAAATTTGTAGGAATTCTTTATACATTCTATATAAAAGCACATTGTCAGTTTTGTGTGTGGCAATCATCTTCTCCCACAGTAGTTTACCTTCTCACTCTCTCAGTGGTGTTTTTAAAAGAACCAAAAAAATCTTTATTTTAAAATAATGTAATTTATTAGAATTTTCTTTTGTATTAGTGGTGTTATGAAAATAGTCTCCTATATTGTCCTTTACAAATTTTATTGTTTTCCTTTTCATAATTAGATTTAAACGCATCTGGAATTAATTTTGTGTATGGTGTAGGGTTCAAATTTCCTTCTTTACTTAAGGATATCCAATTAACTTAGCAAAATTTATTGAAAAGAGCATCTTTTTTCCATCATTCTGCAGCACCACATTTGTCATAAATTAAATGTGGATTAGTTTTAATTACTCTAGTTTATATTAAGTCTTTATTCCAATAGAATAAGTTTTTCAATTCTTTCTTCTTCTTTAAGTTGATCTTATATGCTTGGCTCTTTCCATTTCCATGTATATTCAAGAATCAGCTTGTCAATTTGCAAACACACACACGTTATAAACATACATACACACAATCTGCTGGGATTTTGACTCTGCACTGAATATACAGATTTGGGAAAATTGACATTTTATGATTGATGTTTTTATTCTATTGCATATGGTATTTAATTTTTTTTATTTTCTGGGGCATATGCCTGGCTCAGTCAGTAGAGCATGGGACTCCTGATCTCAGGGTTGTAAGTTCAAGTCCCATGTTGGGTGTAGAGATTATTTAAAAAAATAAAATTTTAAAATTTTTATTTTCTAACTCTCTGGGACCAGTATACAGAATATAACTAATTGTTTATATTGATCTTCTATCCAACAAAATTTCTAAAATCACTTATTAACTCTAATAATTTATCTGTAGATCTTTTAGATTTCTAGTTATACAATCATGTAATCTGCAAATTATGATGGGCTTATTTTTCCTTTCCACTCTTTATGACTTTCCTTTTATTTTCTTGCCATATTGCTGTAGCTTGGACCTTCAGAACAATGTTAAATAAAGGTGTTGATTGTGACCACCTATTCTCATTACCATGTCAAGAGGAAAGTTATCACTATCTCACCATTAAGTATGATGGGCACTCTAGTTTTTTGGTAGATATTCTTTATCCAAATAGAGAATATCCCTTCTGTTGCTAGTTTGGTAAGGGTATTTTTCTTTTACAATGAATGGATGTTGAATTTTTTTCAAATTTCTGTACTTATTGAACTAATGTAGATATTTTATTCTGCTAATGTAGTGAATACACCAGTTAATACTCAAATGATAAACCAACCTGCATTCCTGGAATAAACAATACTTGGTTGTGATGCATTTTTTTTTTATATCATGGTATTTGAATGGCTAAATTATAGGATATTTTCAATCTATATTCATAAATGATACTGGCTTATAATTTCCCTTTCTTACTATGTCTTTGTTAGGTTCTAGTATCAAAGTCATCCTGGCCTCATAAAACAGGTTGAGAAGCTATTTCTTTTTTCTTTTTTTTTTCCTGTTCTAAGACTTTGCATAAGATTGATGTGAGTTGTTTATGTGCCTGGAGTTTTCTTTGTAGAGAAGTTTCTAAGTACAGAAATAGTTATAATCTTCTCAGATTTTCAATTTCTTCTGTGTCAGCTTTGGTAAGTGGTGTCTTACAGGAATTTATTTCTATTTCATATAAATTCATCTAATTTCATCTAAAATTTCATCTAAAATTTCAAATATATTGGTATAAAGTTGATTATAATATCCTCTTAAATCTTTTGAATGTCTATGGGTTCTACAGTGATGCCCCCCTTTTAATTCCTAAAGTTGGTTTTCTGTGCCTTCTCTCATTTTTACCTGTCAATCTCATCAAATATTGATTAATTTTATTCTTTCAAAAGAATTGATTCTGAGCTTTGGTGCTCCTCTCTCTTTTAAGATTATTTTCAAATTCATTCATTTCTGATCTCATCATTAGCATCATCTTCCTTTTCTCTACCATGGGTTTCATTTACTGGTGTTTTCTTAGTGGCTTCTTGAAATGGAAGTCTTTTTGTTGCTTTTTAGCAGAAATTATCTTTTCTTCGACTTCTTTTGAGATTTTCTCTTTAAATCTGGATTTCAGCATTTTTACTGAATACTTCCTTTGTGTAGTTTTTTTACTTACTTTTTTGGGGGTATATCTCTTGAATATGTCATGATATTTTTCATTAGTTTTATAAAACGCTCAACTATTAACTCTTCAAAATCTGCTGTGCTCTGTTCTCTCTCTCTCTCTTTCTCATCTCCTTTTTACAATTTCAGTTATGCATATATTAAATGTTTTCACTATATCCCAAATGTCTCTTTGTCTTCTGTATTTTCCATCTTTTTGTCTCTCTATACTGAAGTCTACATATTTTACTTTGCTTAACCAACTGAGTCACCCAGGCATCCCTGAAGTCTACATATTTTATTTTGGTTTATCTTTCATTTTACTAATTACTAATAGTAAATTTACAATTTACTAATTACTACAACTTTTCAGCTGTGATTAATCTGCTGTTAAATCATCCCTTGAATTATTTCTTTTTGGTATTCTTCAGTTCTGAAATGTCCATTTTGCACTTTTTTACAATTTCATGTTCTCTGCCAAGATTTCCTCTTTTCTTTTATTTCCTTGACATATTAAACAAAGCTTTTTTTAAGGTTTGTGTATGGGTCCATTATCTGAATGTCCTGTGGGCCATGTCCTTTCATCTATTATTTTTTATGATTTGATGTCATATTTTAATTTCCATTCATATAGCTGGTTATTTTTTTATAGCTAGTAATTTTTATTTGGGTGGTTGGATGCTATATATGAAAAATTGAAAAAATAATTTGAGGCTCTGGATGCACCAGTTTTTTTTTTATTTTTTTTAATTTTTTTTAAAGATTTTATTTATTTATTTGACAGAGAGAGAGACAGCTAGAGAAGGAACACAAGCAGGGGGAGTGGGAGAGGGAGGAGCAGGCTTCCCGCTGAGCGGGGAGCCCGATGCGGGGCTCGATCCCAGGACCCTGGGATCCTGACCTGAGCCGAAGGCAGACGCTTAACGACTGAGCCACCCAGGCGCCCCTGGATGCACCAGTTTATTATTAGCAATTCCAGATCACCTTCAATTAATCAGAGATTAGCATGATGTAAAGCATACTCCAGCCCCTATTAGAACTGGTTTATGTTCAGCCCATTCTGATTCTCAGCATATACTTCTTTAAAATCCCAGCAAAAGCTTTGGTAGTTTTTTAGCGCTCTTTTTTTTTTTTTTTTTGCCTTGGCAGTCCGTGGCCTCCAATTTTTGCCTTCATTCCTTTGAATATTTCAAAAGTTATTCTGTTTTCCAATTTTTTTATCATCTTCACTGGAATTGTCAGGTACCTTTAGGGGAAAAATAGCACCTTGTCTCACCTTTCTGGGATTTCTTCCCCTCTCATATCTTGGCTCTCACTTCCTTGGGAAGTCTCCTGTGCTTTCAACCAGATACTTCTTTTTAAAGATTTATTTATTTGAGAGAGAGAGAGAACAGTTGGTAGGGGCAGAGGGAGAGGGAGAGAGAAACTTAAGCAGACTCCATAACAAGCCCGAGCCCAACACAGGCCTCAATCTCAGGACCCTGAGATCATGACCTGAGTGGAAACCAAGAGTCAGAGGCTTAACCAACTATGCCACCCAGGCTCCCCTCAACCAGATACTTTAAAGAAATATTGTGTTCTACTTGTCTGCTTATTGTTAATCAAGAATGTTGTTCTAGGGGCGCCTGGGTGGATCGGTCGGTTAAGTGGCTGCCTTCGGCTCAGGTCATGATCCCAGGGTCCTGGGATGGAGCCCCACATCAGGCTCCCTGCTCAGTGGGGAGTCTGCTTCTCCCTCTCCCTCTGCTCCTCCCCCTCCACTTGTGTGCTCTCGTGCTCTCTCTTTCTCTCAAGTAAATCAATAAAGTCTTTATTTAAAAAAAAAAAAAAGGAGGTTGTTCTAAACTACTAATCAGGACCTTATGGAAGCCAGAAGCAATGTTTGTAAATGCAAATATAATATTTTACATAAATACACACATTCAGTCCACAATTGCTGTAAAAAATATGTCTTCAAGGACCTCCTTTATCTACTAGACCTTGAATTCTTCTCTTGATATTAATAAGGCACAGGACCTTGGGGGTGAAGGATTAGGGGATCTAGATTTATATGATGACATTATGGCTATAAAGATTCATATTTGGGCCATTACATGGGTAGTACGCCAAACATAATTTTAAAAAATTTAACAACACATATACTTATTATTTGTTTGTTTACATGTTCCTCATCTATGTTTTCCTACAAAGATATCAATGAAATGGGGCCAATACCTTGTCTGTCTTATTTAACACTATTCCCGATACCTTTTAAGTATGTGATATATAGCTGTTAATTAATAAATTAAGAAAAATAGAAAAACCTAGATTCTTCTATAATGTTCCACAGTCAAGAAATCAGGACAGTCTTTTGAAGACATATATTGATGATGGTTTGTATGACATGTCAAAGACCTCAGATAGTCAGCAACGGGAAATGCAGCTGTTGCTACGAACACCACCTTTCTGTTCCATCATTTCCGACTCTTCATCTTATATCTGGATTATTCTGTTATTCTCCAATTAGTCTCCATACTTTGGTCTTGTTTCTCTCCAAATCCATCCACGTGACTTCCACCAACTCTATTTTCCATTACACAGACATAATCAGATCACTGGTTTTGGACTTCAGCATGAAAGTGTGGGGTCTGTTCTCCAAATCCTTAGTATGGCACTCAAGGTCCTCATAATCTGGGATAGAAACATAGCTGATAGAAAGTATTTAATACATATTTGCTGCATGACTAGCTTCAACTTACCTTCAACATACCTAATCTTTCCTACTTTACCCTGCCAAGTACCATCATTGCAAGACATCTCACTCTTCCCCCACACAGTTCATTCCCTTTTACACCTCTGTTTTTGTTGCTCATGCCCAGAGAGTGCTGACCCAGCATTTCCACCTGCTCAGTCTTCAAGGCTACATTATGTGGTCTGACAATTCATCACTAGCTCCCCAGTTGAGATTAATCATTGCTTTATTTGAACTCTCTGGACCTTTTAACTATCTTATGTTACCTTCACTATCCTATGTTAACTATCACATCTTACATTGCACTTATTTGTTCAATATTTGTCCCATTTTATTTCCAAGATATTTCAGAGTTTTTACTTTAGAATTACTAGAATGTTTAGAATTTATGGATCTACTCCCTCCCTATATTATTAACTCTCTGTATACACTCATATATATTTTTTTATTTTATTATGTTATGTTAATCACCTTACATTACATCATTAGTTTTTGATGTAGTGTTCCATGATTCATTGTTTGCGTATAACACTCATATACATTTAATGAATAGTTGTTGAATAAATCAAAGGAAGGTCCCACACAGCTGTTTTCAATCTTATGCAGGCAGTGGAGCCCCTGAAATATACTATTCTTTGCTGAACATCACAAAATATTGTTAATAAAATTAAAGATTACAAAATATATCACATGGTGATAAGTTGGAATTATTAGATTGATAGTCCTAATTAAAAGAAGCAGGACATTTGAAAGGAACAAATTATGAGAGAAAATGTTAATGGAGAAAAACTTTTTCTGGTAATCTGATCTTTCTTAGGTCAGGAAGTAGCTCCCATTATTAGTGTCAGGAGTAGGGTGTATGGGTCCTATGTTCCAAGGTCCCATCTATATGACTTTTGTGGCTGTTGACCTTCTAAAGTGAGGGACAATGTTAGTAAAATGAGAGATTTAGCATCCACAGCTATCTACAAGATAAATAAATCTCAGGGAATGATCACCCTCACAAAAGAGTTGTTGTTTTTCTACTTGACTTTAGGCTTCAAGCCCTTTAATGTCATTGCACATGACAGTGGACAACTTATCAAACCACATCAAATCAATATGGTCAACTAAAGGTCTTTGAAAACTCATGTATTTAACATCCATCCTAAATCAGTCTTAACTCTGCAGATAAAAGTCAGGCAGAAATGGTCCTCACACAGACAAAAGAAGCACAAATACTGAAAAGCTGGCTCAAACACCAGCTCACCGCCACTTCCACCACCATAAACGTGGCTTTAGGAAACAACCAGTTCAATGGGGCATCATGGGAAGGAGGGCTTAATAGTGTCATGTCAAAAAAACTTATTGCCCGAGGATCCCCTCCTCATTTCTAGGATCTTTCCTTCAGGATATACTCTTAGACTCAGGTCCAAACTCACAGCCCTGAGGGCCCCAGAGCTAGACATACATTGGATATTCCGTGGGAGGCAGGGCCATAGGAATGAATAAACTCAGAGTTGGAATTGATTTTAGGGAATTTCCAATCAACTTTCATCAGATGCATCTAATTCAGCCTCTGTTTGAATTGTCCCATCAAGGAGGACATCATCACATCCCTGAAACCTACAACATTGTTGAAGGACCCTAAACGGCAGAATGTTTTTTAATTTTACATCAATATTTGCCCACATTAATTTATGTGTGTTGGTCTCTGCATTTATGCAGATTGGCCCATCAGTCCGTTTTTCTGATGACTGTCTGATGGCTTCATTCAGCCATCTCAGCCTGGGTCAGTTCTTAACTTACTAGCAACCACTTACTAAATGTTGTTGAATGAATGTCAAAGATCTTTCCTCTCTTGGCTAATTACTCCACATCCCTACAAAAACATTTCTCTGTCATCCATCTGGGCATGAGGCGAGTTAGGGTGTTGAATTTTCAAAGCATTTCACTGATGTATCCCAAATGCCCAGAACAATGCCAGATATATCGTGTTGTACATGCTCAGTCAATACTTTATGTGAATAAATAATAAAACATTATTTGTCCCCAAGCCTATTCTTTGTTTGCTAATAGCACAATATACCAAAATTCTCAATACTTTGCAGAGAATTTCATCTCAAATTAAAGGTTATTCAGCTCCTTCCAAAAACTTCATTGAGATAATTTATATTTGAAAACTAAAGGACATATTAACCATTCATTCCTCCTCTGGAGTTACCCAGTCCTATCCCAGTATGAATGGAGCAGCAAAATCTACTAGACTACGTTATTCTACATGACCCCCTACAAATGTCTTCTCAGAACAAGAATTAACATAATACCATCGCTACTAAGTAGATTTGGAATATGAAACAGCCATAGCAAAATGTGTTTAAAACCTGTGTAAAATTGTCATTGAAGAGATTTTCAATTAAGCTGTTAAGTGTAAACAAACCCACAAAATAAATTTCTCTTAGAATAACGTGGTAAGAACAAAACAAAACAAAACAAAACAAACAAACAAACCCTGACTCTCCTAGAAAATGGTATGCTTTAATTATCAGACAATAAAAGTTATATAAGCCATTATATTTTGTTTGCTTGCTTGCCTGGCTGCCAGCTTTACTCCTGTTTTAAAGATCCCACTGCATATGTGTCTCTATCATTAGTCTTGGTAAGTGTGTTTCTTACAGGAGATGGTTTCCTTTTGATTAAACTCTTTCTTTCATTATATGTAAAATCCTGCAATTAATCACAAAAGAGACCTCCTTTTCCTTTCCGTTCTGTACCCTTTCCCTCCTGTTTTGTGTTCCACCTCAGGAATTTAGTTTCCTCACTTGGCCTTATTCTGTCCACTCTTCTGGGAAACCACCAAAAAAGCTGATTCACAATTGTGTTCATAATTTACTAACTTTTCTCGAGTCACAATCCAGTGTCCCAAGTTCCAAAATGATTATTTTTTCACATTTTCTGTTTCTTGTAAAACCTATGAGAGCCCCTCCCCACTTCTCACTATCATCTGGTGGTTTTGCTTCTTCTTTCTCTGAGGAAATAGATGACCTCAGAAAGAATGACTACCTTTGACCACCAAATCTAGCCAGCCTTCAACGTCGGCACCCCCAATCTCTGCCTTATACGAACTGACCCTCTGCTGATCTAAAATACTCAGTTACTTTACCTAGGACTCAGCCGTCTTATTTACTTGAAGACTTTCTGTGTGTCATAATTACCTTTCTCATATGCATCACCAGTGTTCTCTCTCTCCCTAATGAGTATTTTCCTATCCATGAAAACATGCTGAAATATCTTCCATGTTAAAAAAAAAAAAAAATGTAAGCCCACCACATTTCTTTCAGTATTGCTCCATTTCTCTGATTCCTTTTATAGAAAACTCCATAATTGTCTACACTTGACTTATCCATTTTTTTACCTTCCATTTTCTCCTTAACCCCTTCAACCAGATTTTGTTCCAACTACTCCTCATCATTAAATCCAATGAACCCCATCTTCCTGATCTTGCAGCAGCATTTGCACACTTGATCATTTCTTTTTTGAAACAAGTTAGTCACTTGGCTTTAGGAACATTATACTCTTTGGATGTATTCCTATCTCTGGTCCTTCTCCAGCTCCTCTTTTGGAACTTCATTCTATTTTCAGCTGTAAATGTTGCAGTGCTCTTAGTCTCAGCCCCCAGACTTCTTTTATCTACTTTTTACATGCTTTCCCTAAGTGATCTCATCCTGTTCCCTGATTTTAACTACTATCAATATGCTGGTAACTGCTGAGTTTTATATCTGAACTATCTCTTCTCTTAACTCCAGACTGGCATATCCTACTGCCCACCAACCATCTCTTCTTGGATGTCTAATAGACATCTCAAGCTTAACATGTCCAACCAAACTCTTGCTGCTTTTCCCCAGACCAACTCAATAAGCTCTCACTTAAGGAAATAACACCACCATTCCCCCATTTTCCAAAGCAAAACACTTTGGAAACATCCTTGACTTCTCTCTTTCATTCATACCCCACATAAAATCTTTCAGTAAATACTGCTTTATCTACCTTCAAAATACCTTCTGGACCCAAGCCTTTTCTCCCCACCTCCACCTCTACAATCCAAATCTAGGGCACCATTATTACTCACCTGGATCTGCACTGCGGCCACCTGACTGGTCTCCCTGCTTCACTTTTGCTGTCCTACAGCTCATGCTCTACATAGTAATCAAAGAGATTCTTTTAAAATGTAGATCATAAAATGTCACACTTTTGCACTCAACTTTCTAATGGCTACCCATTGTTCTTAGAATAAAATATTGTTATGCTGGGGCACCTGGGTGGCTCAGTCGGTGAAGCACCTGCCTTTGGCTCAGGTCATGATCCCAGGGTCCTGGGATTGAGCCCTACATCAGGCTCCCTGCTCAATGGAGAGCCTGCTTCTGCTTCTCCCCACCTCCCCCCACTCGTGCTCTCTCTCGCTCTCTATCTCATATCTTAAAAAAAGATTTTATTTATTTATTTGAAAGTGAGAGCACACAAGTTGCGGGGGAGAAGCAGAGGCAGGGGGAGAAGCAGACTCCCCACTAAGCAAGGAGCCCGATGCGGGACTCAATCCCAGGACCCAAGCCGAAGGCAGCCACTTAACTGACTGACGCACCCAGGCACCCAAATAAATAAAATCTTTTAAAAAAATGTTGTTATGCTTTGAGCAAACTTTCATGATCCAGCACCTGGATATTACTCTTACTAATTTCCTGAAACTCCTCTCCTTGTTCCCTCCTTTCTGGCCACATGACTCTCTTCTGGTTCCTATAATAATACAAGCACACTGCACCATGGAGCTTTTACCTCTGCTATCCTTAGCCCAAAACAGTCAACTGCTATTTACTTGAATCCATCTATCACTTCCTTCAGTCTCTGTTCAAACGTCACCTCTTTCAAGAGAGCTTTCCTGACCACTCTTTCCAAGTGAGCATGCCAGTAATTCTCTCCTCTTCCTGCCTTAGTTCTATATGAAGAATTTTACATTGATTTGTTTGCTCATTGGTTGGTTTCCTGTCCACCCAAATAAGCAGAAAGCTCCAGGAGTTGAAGGTATGCTGCTTCAACAAGGCCCCAAGCTACTCAAACTAAATACTGCTGAAATACAAAATTATCCAATAACATGAAATCCAGTGACTTTTTCTCAGCTTCCATTCTCCTTGACTTTTCTCCCTATCTGGCAACACAACTAACACCTCCTTTTTGAGAAAAGACTCAGTTGCTCCTTGGACTGTTCTCACCTCCCTAAATGGTTTCCCTTCAGGATTCCATGGCAGACACTGATACACTGATAAATGCCTCCCAATATCCACTTTCCTCTCCTTTTTACTTTGTAATAAAACTTCCAATTTTTAATTGATCACATGGATCTCTTATTACTACCCAGCCCAAACACCACATTTGCCAACCTCCCCTGAAGGCTCCCAAGTGACTAAGTTTAGGCCAATAAGTAAGATGAAACATTGTGAAACTTCCTGGAAGTCTCCTTCAAGTGAGTATGTGTGCCTTTCCTGCTCCCAGGAACTCAAATGTGATGGTTAGGGCTCTAGCATATATCTGGCATAAAGACAATTGAGAGCCACACATTAGTGATAAGGAACCATAAGCTGGAAGAACTCTGGGTCATTGTTTGTAGAGCCACCATACTAGGTCTGGACTACCAACCAATAGCCCTTCATGACATGAGAGAGACATAGTCTTCTATTTTATTTAAACAACCTTTTATTTGTTCCCAATTGATATATCTCTCAGCACACTTAATGCATTAACATTCCCCCTCAACGGAATGATCTTAACTTTCTTGGCCCATCACTAGACTCTCTTCTGAGTTCCAGTCCTGCATATCTTGAGTCCAGTGACTAGAACTTAAGTCAACATGCAACTCATCCTCTTTACCCTCACCCACAGGCTTCCTATACGTCAGTATTTCTTTAGATAGTACCAGAAGCCCCTAAGCAGAAGCATGCTAGCGAGCCATGGCCTGATTTGCTTTTATGACTTACATGGTTCAAATACAGATGTGCGTAAGGTGGTGGAATGTGAGATTCTCTGAGGAATTGTAGGTAAACAGTTCATAATCAGAGATGATGTTCCTATACCCAAAAACTGAACTTATATCAGTGGAGGTAGGGGAACACAGGAGTTTCAGAAATAGTGAAGTCTATGCTAAGCTGAAGCCATATTAAGATGACAGACTAGATTCCAGTATTTATTCTTCATATGCCAACATTAAAATATGATTTGCTTAGCAGAGCAACCAAGACTTAAAATGGACTATTACAAATAACAGAGCTGCTGTGAACTGTTGGCTTAATACACAAATGCTCTCAAAGCTTGGAAAACATGCTTAAAATTAGTGTTGGCTAGAGGCCCAGAGGCTTTATAATCTAGTAGTAATCCTATTTGTAATGTTGTTTTAGGCATAATGGTATAATAGATGAAGTGGATTCCTTGCTCTACCTTCATGTTTTCTCTGAGACATTCTACCAGCACACCTGCCTTCCATCAAGCACCTGACCTATGAGTCTGTGTTTCAATTGCCTCTGCTAAAAATACCACCATGAAGCACCCTTCCTCAGAGTCAGTCTTCACAGGTGGCCAGGCACTTACCAAAATCTGGTCTCTACTTGCCTACTCCCCGTCCTGCCCCATCCCTGACCACTCTTACTACATGAACCTCTGCCTCCCTAAGTCCTATGCAAAATAACCATCTCAGTAGGGTTCATGGGAAAGCAAACAAACAAACAGATTCCTCAGATCATCCCTTTGCTTCCAGTTAGCACTTGTACTTTTTGCCGTGGTATTTTGGAAACAATTTTCCCTGCCTTTCCTGCCTAACTCAGAGAAAGGCCGTGAGGGTAGATGGCCACAGGAGAAGGGAGGCATCTAACACTAGTCAGGATAATCACTCAAGCTGGCAGGGTCTCATCAACTCTTTTAGGCAAAGGGAGTCTACATAAGCCTTCAGCTTGATTAAAGAAAGAAACACCAAGAATTGACTCTAATCAGTGACCACAGCCAAAAATGAAGACTAAGGTAGAAATAATGGCATCAAGTCCTCTGGAAACAATGCACTCCAAAAGTCACTGCCAGGGCTAGAGTCTTCACTAACTTTGAAATCCCTCTGCAACCTGAGTAAAGGACTTGATAGCACTGATCTTACGCACTCCAAAGGATAACTGCCTTATACCCATATAACCAAAGTCGTAAAACAAGAGTTCCTGAATCCTGAATGCCCTATCTGAATTGTTATCTGCAGAATATATCAACCACCCAAGTACAAAATAATAAATCTTATTAAGA
This sequence comes from Halichoerus grypus, assembly GCF_964656455.1. Taxonomy (NCBI): domain Eukaryota; kingdom Metazoa; phylum Chordata; class Mammalia; order Carnivora; family Phocidae; genus Halichoerus; species Halichoerus grypus. The sequence continues at coordinate 179,228,599 of NC_135715.1, read as the reverse complement.
TTTTTCCAGAGGTCAGAATGAGGGGAACATGAATTTAAGAGCATTTTTTTTTTTTGCTACTTAGCATTTCTTAAAACTATAAATTCTGCAAGTGTCCTATAATTAATAGGCTTTTTTAGAGTTTTATGAGCTCCTACCATGGCTTTTTAAGCACCTATCAAAGAAGAATTAACTTCTGAGAGATAATAAATTAATTAAAAGTCTTAAAAAGTGGAATGGTAGTTTAAGGATGTTTCTTTGTGTTTCCATAGATTCTTAAAAAACAAAAAGAGCTAATAAAAAATACTTAACAGAAATGTTCATTTCAGGGACTTGACCAATGTTAGTAGGGAGCAAATTCTGACAACGATTTTAATACAGATAATAAGAAAAATATTTAAAGGAGTATGTTGAGGGGCACCTGGATGACTCAGTTGGTTAAGTGTCCGACTGTTGTGGCTCAGGTTATAATCTCAGGGTCATGAGATTGAGCCCCATGTCAGGGTCCACACTGGGTTTGGAGCCTGCTTAAAATTCTCTCTCTCCCTCTTCCTCTGCCCACCCCTGGCTCATGCACATTCTCTATCTCTAAAAATAATAATAATAATAATAATAAAATTAAAATAAGGGATTATGTTGAATTATAGTAACACTTAGGATGCTTGCCCCTCCTGGTGGGGAGATCTATATTATAGGTTGCTGTTGTGTTGCTTCATTGTCATTGTTTGTTGCACTTGGTGGTGGTGGTGATAGTTTTGGCATATCTTTGTAATTTTCAATATTGGCTTTGGGAATCATTGCCGCTCCTTCTAGAGACATACAAATGATGGAGGAAATATTTTAAGGAGTAAGTATAACCACTCCACTCAAGTGACCCATAAAAGCTACCAGTAATTTTTGACCTATCTAAAATATTTACACAGAAGATCCTGGTAGACGTGGGAAAAAATCCATCTGTCAAGAATATCCAAAAAGTATGTAAAATGTTCACATAGAAAGTCTTAATATTCTGATAGGGAAATATGAGGAGATCCTTGTATAAATGGTTTTGTTTGGAAATCCAGTGCTGTGGCTGGAATGATATGGGTGGAATTCTCTCCCTGGTAGTATCGTATGTATATTCCAGCTAATGGTGTCTATTTGCCCAGAGGATTTATATCTATATTAAATATTAATATAAAACAAAACAATTTCCTTCCTGGCAACCCAAATGTGAAAAATTTTCTCTAGCAAGGGCCCCCAGAAAGGCAAAATGCATTGAATTATAGCTATGTTCCTCCAATTGTTTCCTCCCTCAGAATGAGCACGATCCAGTCCGTTCTCTGTTCCAAGTGATGTTCTAGGTATGATAAAGGGGAAATGGATCAGTGATCTGTACCTGCAGTTTAAATAATTACCTCAATTGGCAGCTAAGTTAAATCCTTACTTGTTGTCCACCAAAGGAGATGAATTTAGAACCGTATAAAGGATCCAGGGAGAGGCTAGCCAAAGCAGGACTCACTTGGCTCGTTTGAAGCACTGATTATTCAGGGAACTTTTATAAAATCCAGAGATTTGCTCTTCTGTCCTTTGCCCAGAATCTCATTGCACCTGACATTTCAGTAGATTTAAAAGCCTTCAGGGAGACCAAATGCTTATTCTAGCTGATATTTACTTCCAAAAAGTCAGAGCTGTGTTTATGCTCACTTATTGCTGCACACTAAATAATAGCCTTGTGAAAAGCGGTGAAATCAGATAGGAAAATATGACACTCAGTCAATGTTGTGTCAGGGACCCAGCATCCCAGAGCTGCCAAAACCTATCTGCTTTGTTTTGTGACACATGGTAGGCTGAAGGGAGGCGCCAAATCTCTGGGTTCATCTAGGGGTTAGAGCTACGTGCACACAGGTCTGATGGAGGCCATGACCACTGGGGATGGGGCAAAGGCACATAGGTCCTGCCATGTGCAGGGAGCTTGTTGCCTCAGACTCTGGAATCAAATGATCCAAGCTTTGGATCTAGCTGCAACATTCGGGGGTCTGTGACCTGGACACGCAGCTTAACTGCTCTAGACCCCAATGCCTTTCATTCAAAGGAATATCAGTGCTCACCTGCAGTGTTACATGAAAGTTAAATGAGAAAACAAGTACACAAAAGAAACACTCAAAAATGTTTATTATTGTGCTTTAAACAAAGAAGGAACATAAAAATTTTATATAAATTTTCCCTCTTAGGCTTATAGCAGCGATCAAGGAAAACCAGAAGTGAAATTTTAGCATTGCCTCAACTTTTGAGGTCCAAGCTTTGGAAATGAACCAGTCATTCCCAGCAGTTCATTTAGCCTCACAGAGTCAAGCTTTCACCTTAATGGCTTGTGCATCTGAGATTTTACATTATTAAAATACTTTCATTTATGTTTGCTTTTCCAAAAACAAAAACCCCATCCAAATGAATGGGTAGTATAGCACTGTATCCAAGATTAATCAAAGAAACCATAAAATTACTGAAGTCCACGTCCTGGTTCATTGGAAGTCCTTGGTCAGTTGCTCTCATTAATGCTGGTCTATAGGCACCACTGTGTCTGAGTCAAAAGGACATCAACTAGCAATCAGTAAGCCTGGATATGAATCATTTGGGTAAGTTATGAATTCAAACCTCAGTTCTTGCATCTTTGGATTGGGGATAATCATGTGTTCCCCACGTCCTAGAGACGGCATGTAGCACTCTCTCAAGTGTGAGAGTATAACATTAAAAGCCCTTTGGAAACTGCAGTGCATATTGATAATGTAAAACCTTATCATCCATGCAGTAAGAATCCAGAAAAAGGAGAGACCAGTTCAAGATCAGACCAATCCCTTAGCTATAATATTGTTTCTCTCTTTAACCCCAGATCATCATAAACATAGCGTGCACTGCATTTGACAACATTTGAGTGCAAACTTTGGATATCATCAAGGCTTGAATTCCTTTCCTAGGACTGCACTAATCAGTGGCTTCAAACAATGAAAATGTATTATAGCACAGTTGGGAGGGCAGAAACCCTAGATCGAGGTGTTAATAGGGTTGCACTCTCTTCAAAGGCTCTTGAAGAGAATCCATTTCTCGCCTTTTCCAGCTTCTGAGGACTCCAGGTGTTCATGGCTTATGGCCACGTCCCTCCAAGTCACTGACTCTGTGGTCACATTGCCTCCTCTTCGGACTCTCCTCTGCGTGTGTCTCTCCTAAGGCAACTTGTCCTTGGATTTAGGGTCCACCCAGACAATCCAGGATGATCTTGTTTCCAAATACACTCCCATTCACGTGTTCCCAGGATTAGGACCTGGACATATCTTTTGGGGGCCACCATTCAGCCCACTACAAGGCTCGATTACATACTTAAAAGTATTAAGCTGCTCAGATATCATCTTCTTAGCAAGTGAAATGGCCATAAGGCAGCCAGTCCTTCCCCTGTTCTCCTTCGTTAAGGTCTGATCTATGGTTCCCCATCAGACAAAACAAACAAGAAGCAGTTCTGTTATCTGAAAACAAATGCCAAGATATTAATGGCAAGGATGGCATTGAAAAACACTGGAAAACAAAGGACGTTCTAGGGGGCGGTGTGCTAGTTCGCCAGGTTGTAACAATAAAGTACCACACACTGTGTGACTTAAACAAAAGAAATTTATTTTCTCACAGTTCTAGAGTCTGGAATTCCAGGATCAAGATATCAGCACGGTTGATTTTGTCTGAGGACTCTCTCTTTGGCGTGTAGGTGGGCGTCTTCTCCCTGGGTCTTCTCATCATTTTCCCTCCATGTGTCTATGTCCAAATTTCCTTTTTTTATCAGGACACCAGTCCTATTGGATTAACCCCCCCCCCCCGCCCCAATGATCTCATTTTATCTTAATTACCTCTTTAAAGACCCTATCACCAGATACAGTTACATTCTGAGGTGCTGGGGGTTAGGATTTCAACATATGAATTTTAGGGGGACACATTTCAGCCCGTAAGAGTCAGCAAACTTTTTCATAAAGGGCCAGAGAGCAAATATTTTCAGCTTTGGAAGCCATTCAATCTCTGCCACAACTACTCAGCTCCACCACTGTAGAGTGAAAGCAGCCAGAGAAAATACAAACAACTGTGTGTGGTTGTGTTCCAATGAAACAAGCAAAGCAAAAATTAAGAGGATGAGGTTCAAAAAGCAAAGATAACTGAGTGACTTTCTAGCTTTCGTATTCTACCCTTCAGATGGGATTTCTGACTCCTGGTGACACTGAGTTCCCAGGCACGGGGGCCTCAGGAAGATGTAAAGCGAATGCTCTGGTGTTGCTTTGTTCTTTGTTTTTCCTCTTTTAAAAACGTGTTTAGTGTGGTAAAAACACATAACATAAAATTTATTATCTTAACCATATTTAAGTGTACAGTAAATTAGTGGTAATGATGTGTATATTGTCGTGTCACAGCTCTCCAGAGTCTTGCAAAACTGAAACTCTGAACCCATTAACCAACAACTCCCCGTTTCCCTGTCCCTCAGCAACTGACAACCACCGTTCTACTTTCTGTCTCTATAAGTTTGACAACTTTAGATACTTCATATAAGTAGAATTATACAATATTCTCCTTTTGATGACTGGCTTATTCCACTTAGCATAATGTCCTCAAGTTTCATCCATGTTGTAGCGTAGATAGGATTTCTTTTTTTTTTTTAAGGCTGAATAATATCCCATCATATGTATATACGTATATAAGCCACATTTTCTTTATCCATTTATCTGTTGACAGACACTTGGTTACTTCTACCTCTTGACCGTTGTGAATAATGCTCCAATGAACATGAGTGTGCAAATATTCCTTTGAGATCCTGTCTTCAATTCTTTTGGATATATACCAAGAAGTGGAATTGCTCCAGTGTTGCTTTTGGATACCCCTGATTTTTATCAGCAAGGAAAAAATGCTTTCATACTGTTATTTTGGAGATGGGGTTATTTCTGTACATTCTTGAGTAATAGTTGTCGTGGTCTGTGATGCTGCAGAACAGAGAGGGCACAACAAGAAACAAAGAGAAACATCCTCCTAGAAACTTATTTTTCTTCTTAACTTCTTCTAAATGCCAGTTAACATTAACAGCTTTTAAATGTGGAGCAAATTTACCTTTTAAGTAGAAAAATATCGTTTTAGGGAGAGCAAGAGACTGTGAAGGAATTGGATTTCTAGGACCTTCTTAAATGAGCTTGAAATTTTGCATAGGGGCCTAATTTAATTTTCCAAGGTCTTTGGAGATCTTTACAATAATTAAACTGGAACTAAAGATACAAGTTCAAGAAGAAAATAAGAGCTTCCATTTGCTGGATGAGAAACTGAACCAAATAGAATTCCAATCGGCAATGGTATACAGTATGAGGTATTGGAGAAGGCCTCATGTAATAACTGAGGGCCTAGTTATGTTGCCTCTGAATCCTACAGTGGCTAGGGAGCAATGATCATCACTATTACTTATTGAAAGAGTAGAAATGAGAATGATATCTGCATTATTAAGACTCTTTTTATTACAAGGGAGAGCAACCCCAATCTAACCAGTGTAATTATGGTTGCTATGATGAAAAAGTCCAAAAGCACAAGAGGCTCAGGCACAGTGGGATCAAGGTCTCATATGATGTCACCAGATCTCAGTCTCTCTTATGACCTCTTGCAGAAGAGTTTTCCATCTGGGGAGCAGGATGGACACTAATGCTCCCAACATCCATTCAGTGACTCCACAAAACAGGAGCATTTGCCCTAATGGCTCTGGCATAAAATTTCCAGTGGCAGCTCCAGTTAGTGTGACGTGGGCCATGTGTCTGTCCCCAGACCTATCATGGGGACAATGGCCAGGGGAGGAAACAGGAGTTCTGTTTCAGAAAATGAGTAAGGAAATATTAACTCCCATAAAACAATGAACTTGCAGTGGTTTCAGTAAAGAGGGTAAGATGGGCTGCTCTCTGTAGCTTCTTTCAGGGCAGGCCTACCTTCCTTAGTGAAGCTGCTCAAGATCTACGTCCTTGACCACCATTATTCTATCACTGAAAGGGAGTGTTTGCACAGCTTGTAGCTTCCACTTGGTGGGAAGGAAAAAAGTAAGCCCCTTGTCAGAGGGAGTGAATTGCTTTAAATGAAGGTCAATTGGTTTTTGCACAATACATGTATTTTCTTACTGTTGACAGTTTTAATTTCACAAGCTAAAGTGCAGCAATGTGGGGGTGGACTGGAGTGATGTGAAAAGTCCTCTCCACAGAGGTGGCATCAAAGCTGAGGTCTGCAAGAAGAAAAGAGGGAGCTACAGCATGAGCTGAGGAAAGAGCTTTTCAGAAACAGCCATGTCCAAAGTCTGAGATGACCCTCCCATTTTCAGCATCAGAGAGAAGATATGGCCTCCAGCACCAAAGGAGACACACTGTGCCACACTTGGTCCCAGCTGATTGGACCCCCTTACCTTCTGACGTCATCACTTGCTATTCCACATGCATCCTGCATGCAAGTGCTTCAGTCCTCCTAATACTCCAGGCATCTTCCAGGCTCCAGGCTGTTCTACTGGTTCTTCTCTCTGCCTGGAATGCTCTTCCATTGGTATTTGCTTGTCCAACTCCCTCATTCCTTCAAGTCTTTGCTCAAATTTCACCTTTGCTCTGGGCGCCCCAACTACCTTATTTAAAGCTATATCACATGCTTCCTCCCACAGCTTACCCCCACCCCCAGTAGCCTTTTTTGCTGTTTTGTCTTTCCCACATAACTCCTTCTAATGCACTGTGTGACTTGTATTTATTTATTGCTTATTGCTTCTTCTGTCAACGGCATATAAGCTCCACAAGAGAAGTTTTTGTTTTGTTTTGTTTGCTGATGTATCTCAAGTGTCCAGGACTGTACCTGGCATACTGTAAATAAGTTTTAATGGAAGAGTGGAAGGAGAAGAGAAGAAAGATTTGTCTTAGCAATGATATTTTCTTACGGTGGAACAATCGTATACACCTTTGTCTTGAGGCCCCACAACTGCCTCCAGTCCCTGAGTCTGGTATGTATTTTAAAGCCTCATGCCTTGAATATTAGGCTTGAATATAATTGCAATAGATTGCCCTGAGAAGAGACCAAATCCCTTTGTGACCACTTTCAGGGACTGCCCCATTTCTTTTGCTGCCCTAGAATCACAATATGCATGCTACTGAAAAAAGTAGGCCATTGGCCAAGGATTGGAAATACTTTTGTTGTTGGCCTTGTTGAGCTGGGAGGTTTCCATGTGATAGTACTGACCATGAAAAGATCTGAAACCATTTTTTTTAATCAAAAATATTATTTGGGGATAGTTATTCCTAGCATCTGTCAAATTTATATGAAATCTGAACACTGAAGCCCTGGGTTTGCAAACAGGCCATAGCTATGTTCATTCCTTCTTATAGCTCCATGTGGCTTATCTCTTTGACTTTTCCTAATGTACAGGATATGTGTTCCCTAGAGAAATAGGACAATTTTTATCCACCCATTACATTAATGGGGAAGAGTAGATCAGAAGGATAGATCTTACATTATTACAAGATTTAACCTAAGATCAATCTTTACAACATTTTATCCAAAATTCCCTGAGGAGGTCAAGAAGAAAACTCTACAGATTTTTTTTTAGTGTGTATTAGGGTTGGGGCAGGGGGTTAGCATAAAGTACACTTGTAAAAGCTAAATGCTGTGTATATGTTGATCATGGCGGGGAAGCCAGAAAACAGATTCCCATGATCCTCAAGAATGAGAATAAAATGCAGGCACAGGGGCTTCCTCATTCTCCAAATTGGAAACATCTGTGTTGTCCACGTTCTCACTTTTTCCCATAATCAAAGGGACAGCTCCTGAAACAATGGAGTCTTTCAAAAGTGTACCAGGTTTTTTGAAACAATAATGTAGGATGTCATGAATTTATAATGTCCTAAGTATTTTTGACTCTTTGGGGATATGGGACTAATTTTAACTTATTGGTGGCCCCCATCATTTTGGTTGTAGAAATTGAATCAATACATAAATACTGGATTTTGTTTTAAGTACAATACCATAAATTATTTTTAAGAAAGAAAAATATCTACTAATTAAACTATGACCAATGTTTTCTAATTGCTTAGGATATTTACTTTATATGTGTAAGTATAAATGTTTATCATACATCATTCTTATGTACTTATGTGTGCATACATGAAATAAAATGTAAGTAAAATAAGTTGGTTAAGTTATTCCTAAATTTTTTTCCCAGAGTTCAGCCTTCTGAATAAACCTTCCATTTAGAGTGTTGGTGGCACTATATTCTCAGAGTTTCTCCACTGCTGTCTGTGGATTTTCTGCTCATCCTCTGACATCCATACTGAAATCTTTGCTGTTGGTACTTTCTTCATCTTACCAACTTGTCACCTGAAAGTTCTCAGACAAGGAGGATTTGGTCCTCTGTCAAATGGTCTATAAACAGTTTGTTGATGTCAACCTTCAGGGACTCCAGTTGTTTCTCACCCTAAGAGTTATAACCAAGTTTGCTCATATGCAAGTAATGAAAACCATATCCCTTGATTGACAACAGTTGTAAGACACTCTCAACTATAAGACACATCCTTATTTCAAAGATGTTTAAATGTAATAAAATAATATTGAAATAACTTTTGATGGTGAGAGATGGTAACTAGACTTACTATGGGAATCATTTCATAATGTAGAAAACTATCGAATCATTATGATATATATTAGGAACTAATAGGATACTGGATATTAACTATACTTCAACGACAAATTTTTTCATATACTGAAATGTAAAAGAAAAAAGTGTATGTTTGAATTAATAAAATACAATCGTTTTCCTCTCATTCTGTCCTATCTTTTTTTTTTTTTTAGTGAGAGAGAGAGCGCATGTGCCTGTGAGTGGTGGGGAGGGGCAGAGGGAGAGGAAGAGAAATTTTAAGCAGGCTCCACATCCAGCACAGAGCCCAACATGGGGCTTGATCTTACAACCCTGACATCACGACCTGAGCCAAAATCAAGAGTCAGACACTTTTAATGACTGAGCCACCCAGGCGCCCTTCATTCTGTACTATCCTAATCAAATAAATACCAAAATGAGAATAAAAGATCCCAGAAAAAATGCCATCCCCCTTTCCATTGCTTCTCCATAAAATCAATCTTCTAAGAGATGTTTACTGAATTTTAAAAATTTAAATAACATAGCATGGCCATATTCACACAAGTACATGCTTCATTGTATACAAATCCAATGCTAATGCTTTAGAATCTGCTTTCTCAAAACTGCAGGTCTCGAAAGCACTTGTATTCATTTTCTGAACCATCAGTGTTGATGAAAACTATGTGAAAATGAAGAAGCAATAAAAGAACTTACAAATCCTAACCAAACAATGACAGTTTTAGCCCATTAAGCTTCCATTAACCAAATCACCTCCAGCACAGCAGAAATGATGAATTTCAATTGCAACTCAAATTTCTTAGTAGCTTAGTCACCTCAAATCCATTTCAGAAGTAGGTGGGAATAAATTTTAAATAAATTAAAAGACTTATCATGCTTCCTCATAACATTCTTCAGAAGTTTAAGATAATATTCTACATTACTAAAATTCAGCCTGCTTTTCTGTTAAATGTGATCAGTTTTAGAAGGTAAGTACTAACATTTTTATCACAATTCTTGACCTCAACTGAATTGGCAAATGGAATTTTGGCTCAAGAGACATATTATCCAAATGGAAAATTTTCCTTGATCCCTGAAGTGTTATACCACTTATTGGAGTCTTGGAAACAAATGGAAAATATTTACCAGCCCATAATTTTTAGTAGCCTGCCTTCCCCAAAGGAGTAGGTACATAGTAATTGAAATAAAACACATATTCCTTTCCACTCTGGCACAAAATGTACTGGTATTTAGATGAGCAATAATATTCAATGATTTCCTCCCTCAAACCTGTTGTAAATTATGAACAGAACCAAGTAGGGAACAAAATAACAGTGTCGCTTGGGAGTGGAGTACTCTGCAAACACAAACCACTATAGGTACCTTATATTCTCTAGTTAATACCTTCCACATCCTCTCCATGAGTGAAGAATGGCTTTGTTTATTTTTCTGTCTATTGTTGTTGTACATTGGGAGTGCCAATGAGCCATATTACTATGTTGTCAACCAAAATAGCTAAGGAATATTGGAAATTACATAGAAAATACAATTCAGGTGGTAGTAATTACCAGGACTAATAAACCCACAAATACTTCTATATATTGAATATTTAATATCACAGGCTACAATATTGGATTCTCGAAACATTGTGTAGCATGGAAATGGATGAGATTTTTAAATTTCTTGAACTGTAAAAGCCCAGAGGAAAGCCTGGTCATGGACTTCAAAGCTGTAAGTGATTAAAAGGTCTTGTCAACTTCTCTTATTTTACAGATAAAGAGGCTGAAGCTCCAGAAGACTGAATGTTGCCCAAGATGATATGGTTGCAGAACTGAAACCAAAAGCAGGTTCCTGGGCTCCCAAACTAGTACTCCTGCCCCTTCACCCTATATAATATGTGATGGCAGAACCTCAGAGATACATGCATTACTGAAGACTTCAATTTCCTTAAAGGCCTAACTTGATTTACCCAAAAAATTCTAGAATTGAAATTCCGAGGACATTGGATGCCTAAACACTGAACGTCAGAATGCATCTGAATCAAATTATTCTTGACAAACAATTAACATTAATTCAGCACTCACTGGTAGCTCTCGAGTTCATTACTGACACTAATTAGCAAACCTACACAATATCCTTTTGAGGTAAGCTAAGCATTATTAGCTTTGCAGAACAGATGAGGGATCCAGCCATACATTTTATGTGTTTGTTGCCAAGTGCTGTGGCTACTAAAACTCAGAAACGTGCCCCAAATTCAACCAGTTCTAGAAGAACAGTGGAATTCTAAAAGCACTGATTTCTAAATCTGGTTTTCCAAATCAGTTTATCCTGATGCTGCGATGCTTGTCCATGGTTAACTTTAGGTTAGCAATCATGTCCAGTTCATTGCCTGCAAAGCCAGTCACTCAATAGATACCTATGCATGCCTTACAGATGCTGTGCCAGGTAGAGGCCAGCCACCTAGGAAAGAACCCATTAAGCCACGCCCTGACTGCCTGCAGCTTCCCAGAAAGCCCTGCCTTTATCATCTGTCAAACTTTTCTTGGCACTAACATATAAGGAAGAGAGATGATCAAGTGGGAAATATGTGATTATGACCTATTATTATCTTCAATCTTGACCATGAAACATCCAACCGAGATTTCCCATTCAAGACTATGCGCATTACCCTGTGCAATGTACTAGAAATAAAGCAGTGTCTCCTGCGTGGCTGACAGCCTGGTGGTCTGCCTTCTACCAGAAGTTTACTTGGGACAAGGTAAAAAACAAAAACAAAGGAAACAGGGAGTCTGACTTGCACTGATGATAACATCTCATAGTTACTATTTACTGTGTCCTAGGAAGTTTAAATAGATAATTTTATTTTATCTTCACAACCCTATGAGGTAAATACTATTGGCATCATTTTATAAAAGGGGAAACTGTGCAGAGGAGTAAAATAAATTATTCAAGTGATGGGGTCACAATTCAAACCCAAGCCTGCTGCTACCAAAGTCCATGCTTTTATTCACTGCTACTGCGGTCATGATAACAAAGACAACAGAAAGAAAAACAAAGATGCACACCGGCCCCACCCCCAGCTCCTTTACCAAAACCAGACCAGGTGCCTCTTAGATAAAACCAACTAAGAGATGAACAAAAATAGAAGTCAGATTGAGTCTTGCCACCCTAAACAACACAAATGAGATTCATTCTAGAAAGAAAATGGTGGAAGAGAAACCAGATGAAGAATGTAATAATATGCTACCATGAAAGCTAAATAAGACGAGAGAAGAGTTGTTGCCTATAACGATTTTTGTAAACCCGCCAAATATCCTAAATGGGCCAGTGGACCTCTGCCTATTAGCTCCCATTTGTAAGTAAAACCCATAGGACTTTTAAATTAATGACATCTTTTTCTAAGCCTGGACTTATTAAACAATTTATTGAGTGCATGTTGCAGTTCACATAGAGGTTAAGAGCCATAGCTTTAGATTTCAGCTCTGCCATTTGCCAGCCTTGTGGCCTGGCACAACTTAGTTAACCCCTCTGAACCCCATTTTCTCCTCTACAGTGAGTATTGAACCCTACATCACAGAATTGCTATGGGGATTCAATAAAATGATTCATATAAAGCATCTGACACCCTGCCTGGCACACAATCTACATTTCAATAAATGTTACCATTATTATTGGCCATTGTGTGTCCATATACAAAATGTTATAGAGAGAAACAATAAACTATAAGAAGTGGTCCTTTCCATTAAAGAACATATAGTCTCTTTGATAAGATGAGCCCAACCGACAAATCAGTTTGTGAACTATACCAGACAACATCCAGGGAAGTGCTAAGCAGTTTAAGTACTATAGACCAGGGCTCCTCAGACTTGAATGTGCACACCCAACCCCTGGGGATCTTCTTAAAATGCAGCTGCTGATTCAGTGGGTCTGGGGTATGGTCCAAGACCTGCATTTCCAATAAACTCTCCCATGCTGCTCCCATTACTGGTTCATGAACCACACTTTGAATAGTGAGACTGTAGATGTCCAGGTGTGGGAGGGGCTGCATAGTAAAGGATGGGGCAGTAAGCTTTGTAAGAGGGTTGGAAATCGAGCTAAGGCTTGAAAGATAAATGGGACATGGACCCTCAGAAGGAGAGAAGGTACCTCGTAGGCACAGGGTATGCCATGGTTGAAGGTGAGAAGGCAGGAAAACAAGGGGGACAAAGAGAAAACTTTCAATTGGTTGACAGTCTCTACTCCCCTCTATGGAGTGTAGAGCTGCAATACCTTTTCTCTCAGACAGTAGCTCTCAACCCTCACTGGGCACCAGGACCACCCGTGCAGCTTACAAAATACAGATATCTCAGCCCCACCTGCAGAGATTCTGATTTAGCTGTTCTGCCTTACTTGAATTTTAGGAGTTAACATTCCAAATGTGGAGCAAGAAAATATTGCATGCAAGCAATAAGTAACCATGCATTACAAAAATCAGTTGTGCTGTTAACTTCATGAGTACTGTCAATATCCCAGAATCTCTTAACTAGCTTATGAGTTATGAGCCATGAGAAAATTGAGGCAAAATATTTCTTCTGCTCTACCTTTGTCTGCATGGCCCACTAGTACAGCATAAATAACTACTTAACTTCAGAAAGATTTATTAACACCAAAGTTATACTTTCTGATTTCTAATCATTTGTGCCTCTGCAAGTCATGGATAATTTATTTTAAAAATTCTTTTAATAAATTTTAGGAGACCTTTTTTTTTCTTTAATATATGTGCAACACTTTCCCTTTGCTGCTCTGAAAGGACATCAACCCCTTTCCAGAATTTCTTAGAAATATTGGCTGGCTGCCCTGAAGTTCTTGGAAAAATCTAAGGAACATATCACTAGACCCTACTGATCTGAGTGCCCCAGGTTTTCCAGATATTCTCTAAGAACTTTGTTCCTTCCTCTCTTATTCCTTCAAAACTGTATCAGTCCCCAAACAATAATCCATCTCTGATCTTTCTATGGAGGATAAAGCAAAGAAGATATTAAGTGTGTCTACCTCTAATTCACCTTCTATAATTAGATTTCCCTTCCTCACTGTGAGAGATGTAAATTTTTATATAATTACTCTCTTCTATTTAATAGTCTAAATAGCTTTGTGAGTCTTTGATATCCTTTACCAAATGATCTCTTATTTAGCTGGAGCACTCCTAAAATAGCACTATTCTGTGACCCATGAAAGTCATTGAATACATATTTCCCAATACACTGCCTTGGGTAATGTTTCTCCAAAGTCTTTTTGGTTCTCTAATATGAATGAGACAATAGGGAACACATAGGGAGAGAAAGATATGAAGTACTGAGAGGGAAGGAAACAGGGAGAGGAGAGAGGAAAGAAGGAAGGGAGGAGAGAAAGAAGATCATAACCCCCATGTTAGTTGTTTGAGAGCATGGACCTGGGGAGAAATCTTGAGTAAAATATTTCAGCAGAAAAATAAGTGTAGACTGCCAAATTATACCTATATTTTCGTTATATTCATTTGTCTTTCTGACTTTAAATAGGGCTAACAAACAGCTATTATTCTTTAAGTTTCTGGTGAAATATGAATGTGAGTGAGCAGGACTGCAATACTGTGATGTTAGAAATTATACATTGGAATATTAGAAAATGCATTATAGGAACCACTAAATGGGGGATCTAGATTCTAAACATGGCTCCTAATGTACATGTATATTGTACATCGAATGCTTTTTTTCTGTGAAAAACTATCATGTTGTAATTCTTGAATCAACATTTCCACAAAAATATAAGGACTTAAATTTGGAGACAGACACTAATTGTTTCATACTGTCCTACTCCATTTGGGCTGCTGTAACAAAATACTGCAGACCGGCTGGCTTGTAAACAACAGAAATCAAGGCTGGACGTCTACTATCAAGGTGTCAGCATGGTCAGGTGAGGGCTCTCTTTCAGGTCACATACTTCTCCTTGGATGAGCCAGCTCTCTGAGACACTGATTATAGGGGCCCTAATCTCATTCATGAGGGCTCCACCCTTATGACCCAATCATCTCCCAAAGCCCCCTCCCCCCACCCTCCTAATACCATCCCCTTGGGCATTAGGTTTTCAGCAAGTGAATGGGACGGAGGGGCACAAATATTCATACCACAGCAGGTACACACAAAATTTTAGAAGATTTACAAACTTTTCATGCCCTCATTTTTTTCCATTTCAAAGGAGAAAAGGTAGAAGAAAAAGAGTTCCTTTAAAAAACAATGGCAATTGCTAACACTTACTGAGCATTTCCTTTGTACCAGGCTTTACTTGTATTATCTCATTTGACCTTCACTACGGCCTCATGAGACTGGCACTATTTTTTTTTTTTTTTTAAGATTTTATTTATTTATTTGAGAGAGAGAGAATGAGAGAGACAGCACATGAGAGGGGGGAGGGTCAGAGGGAGAAACAGACTCCCTGCCGAGCAGGGAGCCCGATGCGGGACTCGATCCAGGGACTCCAGGATCATGACCTGAGCCGAAGGCAGTCGCTTAACCAACTGAGCCACCCAGGCGCCCAAGACTAGCACTATTTTATTCTCATTTTACAGATACAGAAAATGAGGCTAAGTAGAAATATTGAACAACTGGACCAAGATCAATTATTTCATTAGTTAGGGAACCAGAATTTATTCTCTGGCTGCCTGACTCCAGAGCCCTTAATCTTAACCAACCTATTAAATTAAATATATAGACAAGAGTTACACACTTTATATTTCAAATACCCTTGTGCGTGATGCTTATTTCTTTACACTCTTTCAAGCAGGAAATACAAATAAAATCTATCCAAATAATGGGGCTAATCTATTTGGAGAAGCACTAATCAGTGACAGAAAGAAAAAAAAAACCCTTTGTTTATGTGAATTTATATCAAAGCTATTAGTCAAAACAAAGGTCTAAGGTCATTTTGTTTGAAGTTCACCTTTCTATTAGTTGAGGATTAAAGTGTCCTCTAAGACAAATTTAGAATTCCTAGAACAGCCTGACCTTTAATATTCATGTCATAACACAAGTGTACTTTGGTGTCGTTATCATATTATCATTGGTATATTTCCGTTATTCATTCTTCTCTGTTCATTAATCAGGCAAACATCCTGTAAACAGCTAAATTTATACAGAAATATAAATAGGATGGAATTCATTGGTTATTCACCAAAATATCAAGAGACCCATGGGGAGAAAATTATGTTACAAAACTGTGGCTTGGGGGAGTAACCTTTCACATTTGCTATCATTTTATCTCACATTAGGTTTTTTTCCTTAGATAAACCGTGAGGTTAAGAGTTCAAAAAGAAAGAGTTCTAAAGAACAATGAATCACTTTATAATATTCAACAATTAGGAACTTTGGGGATGAAATAGAAGTAAGAGGTTATCTAACTAGTAATTTTTTATTGGCTTTGTTTTGTTTTTGAGTGTTTGTCATGTGCTAAATCCTTTACATGGATTATTCTTAATTTGGGTTAACCAAAGAAGAACTCAAAAACAAAAATTCAAGAGCATGTGGTTCATCTGCAAGATGTAGGGAAACTGGAAAGGGGGTAGAGAGATGAGACAGGGAAGAGAAGCAGGCCAATAAAGTGTGCATTATCAAGTCAGTTACCATTGAAGGGAAAGTGAGCCTAAGTCTGCAGGAAAATGCCAGAAAACATTATTAAACACATGCCTCCCAGTTATCCTGCCTGAGAAGTGAGGGAGCTGAGGTACTTATACACCCATTCCCTTCCATCATTATTTGTGAGATGCTCCTTAGGCATGAATTCCCTAGCACCTCAGAGCTGTGGTCTCCTACAGATTCAGAGAAGGCCTCAGGAAAGAGATGTAGGCAGGGATCTTTGGAAGTGGACCTGCAGGCATGAAATAGAGAGGCTCAAGACCTTTAGGTGGTTCATCTATTATACAACTGCTACAGATGATCTAACTTAACTTCTTGTAATAATCCCAATAACTCTATGAGTTCGGTTGTGTTTTTATCCCCAGTCCAAAAGTGAGAACACTGAGGCTCAGAGACATTGAGTAACTTGCTTATGACCACACAGCAAGGGACAGAACTTGCTAATTACTAATTACTCCAGAGCCTGTAATCTTAGCTATTACTCTGTACCATCTTCCAAAAGTTACTGTCTAAAAAGATAACTCCACTAAATCCCCAAGGAAAAGACATGTCTATATCCTGATTTCATGAGCCAAGATCTGGTAAAGATTTACATTCAAGATCTCCATCATGAAAATACTGAGTATTTTTTTCTAGAACAATTTCTAGCCCTCAGTAAGTACTGAATGAATGATGAATGAGTGCATGAATGACTATAATG
This sequence comes from Halichoerus grypus, assembly GCF_964656455.1. Classification (NCBI taxonomy): domain Eukaryota; kingdom Metazoa; phylum Chordata; class Mammalia; order Carnivora; family Phocidae; genus Halichoerus; species Halichoerus grypus. Next base: position 179,211,651 of record NC_135715.1, on the reverse strand, counting down.
TTAGGCATAAATACATGTGTACATAGCCTTTATTCCCAAAGAATCCTACCAGCTTCCAGTTTAAAAGGAGATCACATAAATTCCGTGACTTATTTTGCTGACTATTCCTCCCATTTGCTGGACCACAGCTCTCTACAAAGGCTCCCAAGTATTACTAAAATCCTCAAGAAAAATATCTTACATGGACTCTGTGACAGCCACCATTTTTCCTTGTCCATCCTTTCTCTACCAAATCCTCCACATCCACCAGGTGCCATATTGCTTCTTCCAGGCATTCCCAGTGTTTCCACTGGGCACCACCATTAATGTGCAGCTTCCCTAGAAGTGGTGCTCATGTGGAAGCAGGAGAGGAAAAAGCACTACTGCCCTGTTTGCCAGTATCTTGTATGGGGTAGTTAATGGGAAATTCTCTGGATATTTACTCTGTTTTCTCTTTCCTCAGGACCTAGACAAAATTCCAGTATTGAGCCTAATGGGAAGATTCCAGGAAGATTCTGGATGACTAAGGATTTGTTCCAGGGCCAAGGTTGGCAACTTGGCTCTCCTTAGCAAGAGTCCTCTCCCTTCCTGTCCTTCCAAATTTTGGGGTGCTCAGTCAACCAGTTCACCTTTGTCTAACCTCAATGTTGTAATAATATTCTAGCTGGGACCCAAAATCTCCATTCACACTTGGTCAAATGAACAGGATTAATATTTTATGCATGATTTACATATGCAACATTGTATATAAGGTTAGGAATATAACCTCATAATGTTATTGCTGACTTGTCTTTTCCTTAGTCAACATCTAACCTCTAACCTCTTAACCTGCCATTCACTATAGACAAATATACTCAGAATATGTGTGTAACAAAGAATAAAAATTGCTGAGTTTAAAAATCCATTTTCAATATTTGCCTAAAACCTATATTATAGAGTCTGGCAAACCCATGGAATTTACTTTTTTGATCAAATGGTACAATCCTGAAGTATTTTAATGAAAGGTACAAAGAGAGATTATGTCTTAACCCAAAGGAATGTATCTCAATGATGAAATTTCAAGAATTGAGTCAAATACACGGGGGTGACATTTTGGGTGGAAGAACTTTCCCTGACATTTTTCAAATGTGTAGCTAAACTCCAATTTCAACTATAAGTAAAGCTTAATGTGAATGAAGAGTCCTATCTTAAATGTTGACCTTTTCAAATCAAATGACAATGTGCTCTTTTGAGTGATGATCTTTTAAGTGCCAAAAATTAAAGAACATTCACAAAAAGTTTTCAGTTTCAGAAAGATTAGTCTCCCATAATGTGTGTATAGTTGGGTAAATACAAATATAATTGCATTTAGCTATTCATTCATTTTTTTAAAAAAAGTAAAAATTAAATAAACATGATGCAAATGCTATTTAAAAATACAAATCATACACATAAAAGTTGTGTAACTCAGTATTGTGAAAAAATGGAGTTTTAAATGATGGCACAAGTTTAAACCAGCATATATAAGACAAATATACAGTTAAGACAAGCAAAATTCTAAAAAAGAAATCTCTGAAATCAGGAGGCATCTTAGGATCATGATTAGACAGGGAGGAACTGTGGTGACATTTTATCATTGCCTGTGCATACACATCAAACCTTATGGTTTTGAAAGTCCTGGAGACAATAATAGAGCACCTTTTCCAGAAATACTGTATTACCAACACTCTTGTTTGCAAAGAGGCAAACTCAGGCTTCCACAACTCTGAACTGAAAAGTGATTCAGGGTGCCTGGGTGGCTCAGTCGGTTGAGCATCTGACTCTTGATTTTGGCTCAGATCGTGATCTCAGGCTCATGAGATCGAGCCCTTGGCTCCAGACTCAGTGGAGAGTCTGCTTGAAATTCTCTCTCTCCCTCTCTCATCTACCCCCTTCTCTTTGTAAAATAAATAAAGAAAATATTTTTAAAAGAAAGAAGAAGAAAGAAAGAAAGAAAGAAAGAAAGAGAAAGAAAGAAAGAAAGAAGAAAGAAAGAAAGAAGAAAGAAAGAAGAAAGAAAGAAAGAAAGAAAGAAAGAAAGAAAGAAAGAAAGAAAGAAAGAAAGAAAGAAAGAAGAAAGAAAGAAAGAAGAAAGAAAAGAAAGAAAGAAGAAAAGATGATTCCAAATAGTATGAGTGTGGGTATAGAGCAGGTTTAAGTGGGCCTTGGCCAATTTATTTTGCTTCTATTTTCCTTTTTTGTGTATGGAAAAAATACTTTATATAATAAAAATTTATGTTTAATAACAGTGAAAGCACCTTTTAATATGTATAAATGCAAAAGTCAAAGTGATAACAAATCATCGTATCACAGTTTAGTTGGCAGTACTCTTTCCTTTTTTAAGGGTACACAATCCTTTTTTAAGGGTGCCTTACAATCAATGGCATTTTAGATTTAGTGAAATCCTGTACTGGACATTTTAAATAAATTATCTCATGTGATTTCATTTTTAAAAATATTTCTTAAGATGTATTTATTTATTTGAGAGAGAGAGAAATTGGGTAGGGGAGTAGGCAGAGGGAGAGAGAAACTTAAGCAGGCTTCCCACTGAGCACAGAGCTCCAGGTGGGGCTTGATCTCACCACCCTGAGATCGTGATCTGAGCCGAAACCAAGAGTCAGATGCTTAACCAACTGCACCACCCATGTGAATCCATTCTTGAAACAATTCAAAGCTGCATAAAGTAACAGTGAATTAGGAATCCTCTGGTTATAAGACCAAACTATTAGTCCTGAATGCATAGCAGAACTCCAACTCAATATTGGTTTCAACAATAAAAGAAACATAAAATTTCATGTAACTCCAAAGTCCAGAAAGCATCCAGGGCTTCTGCCAAGGTTTAATCCAGCAGTTAAAATAACACAAATCAAAGGTCTGGTTTCTTCTCATCATTCTGCTGAATCAGCTGTGGATGGGCCTCATCTTCAGGTTGACTTTCCTCAAAATAGTGAGATGAATGCAGTAATTCTAGACTTTATATTTTCACACATACCAGTCAAGTGGGATGGGCTGAATCACGTCCCTCCAAAATCCATACATTGAAGCCCTAATCCCCAGTACTTCAGAATATGACCATATTTGGTGACCAGGCCCTTATAAAGAATTAATTAGGCTAAAATGAAACCTAGATGATGGGCCCTCATCCAATCTGACTGCAGTCCTTAAAAGAAGGGAATTTGGATACGTGAAGAGACAACTGGCAGGTGTGCACACAGAGGAAATACCTGGTGAAGACACAATAAGAAGGTTGCTCCCTGCAACCCAAGAAGAGAGGCTTTAGGAGAAACCAAACTTGCCGACACCTCGAGCTTGGACTTCTGGACTCCAGAGCTGTGAGAAAATAAGATGTCTGTGTGTAAGCCACCCCATCAGTGGTACTATGTTGCAGCAGCCCTAGCAGACTCATGCACAAGGGAAGAGAGACACTCTTCTGGAAGCTGCTGCAGAAGGGAGGAAATATCTCGAGGACAGCAAATATCTCCATCAAATGACATTGGTTCTGATTAATTAGCAAAGGATGGAATTGATCCATTTGCTTTGGCTAATCAAGGCTCACCTCTAGAGCAGGGGTAAAGTCAATATCACCCAAACCATGCTATAACATGGTTTCCCCTGGATGGTTCCCCAAATGAAATTCGTACTGGGCATTGAGCCTCGGCGCCATCCCAAGGAGGGTGAACATGTTGTCGTGCTTTTGTGGGAAGTGATATTAACCCCCAGACACTGTGTGAATCCCATTGTGCCACAGCTGCTTTTAGATTTCAAGGTGTATATAATTCAATCTCTTCATGTCTGACAAATCAGTTTTCTTACCACTGATCACAAAGCTTTGATTTGTTCCCTTCTATTTTCAGTAACACCCATTCTTCTTTGAACAGTCATTAACTATCCACCAAGCAGGTCTCAGTAATGAGCATTTTTCTCAGTCTCTCTGCAAACTCTAACCTACCTACAGATTCTTTATGAGACAAGCTAGAAATCCTACTGCTATGGGTTGGGGGGGGAGGTGTGGGGGGAGCAGTCACTGAGGAAATATGAAGAGTAACGTTGGAAACACCCAGTCTATATGACAGCAAAGGCTCTACCAAGGTCCTTTGCTTTCTCTGTTGAACATCGAGTGGCATTTAGGCAGTGTGTGGTGGGGAGATTTTATTGTTATCCAAGATAGGTTTTTGTCCTTACATCATAGCACAGTTGAAATATAAAACTGCATGAAACAGTGGCAAGAGATCTAGAATAGAAATCTAGAAGTGTGATTCTAACATGGCTCTCTTCTAATCAGCTGGCCTCAGGTTCTTTTTTTTTTTAAGATTTTATTTATTTATTTGAGAGAGAAGAGAGAGTGTGAGTATGAGCAGTGGGCAGGGGCAGAGGGAGGGGGAGGGGCAGAGGGAGAGGGACAAGCAGGCTCCCCCACTGAGCAGGGCGCCTGACCCGGGGCTCGGTTCCTGGACCCTAAGATCATGACCTGAGCTGAAGTCAGATGCTTAACTTACTGAACCACCCAGGCACCCCGTCCTCAGGTTCTTTTTTGTAAAATGAGGGAGTCCATTCTGGCTTTTAGTCTATCAAATAAATGTTTATTGAGTCTCTGTTTCATGCCAGGCACCATGCAAGGTGTCCTAACTGAGAAAACACATGCACCACTGATCTCAAGGAGCTCACAATCTTATAGGAACAGGTAAGTGAGCAGACACCTGTGGCATGAAGGGCTAAGAGCTGATAGCATTTACCATAGAGCCCCAGATGATAAACGTCACATATTATTAAAAATCTTATTCACATACAAATAAAACTTTATATAGTCTATTAATATCTCTATTTTAATTGTGGATAATCCGAGTATAGAATCCCAAGTTTGTAGAGACCTTTGGTTAGGTACTATCCAAAGTACTATCCAGTACTTCAGTGCTGTACAAGGTAGAACTTTCTAAAGACAAATAACATTAAAAACTAATCAGAATTTTTCAAAATAAAACGCTTATCAAATAAAATTCAATATATCAAAATATGATAATAATTAAATCTTTTAAAACTTGAAAATGTATATGTTATACTTTTAAACCATACCCAGAAAGTATAAGTAGAAACTTTTTTATAGATTCATGCCATTTCCAGATTGAGTGCTTCTAGAACCATATCATAAAAGACACCGGTTTTTCAACTAAAACACTTTAATTGTAATACATTTTTATTAAAATTCTATCCTGCAAAACATTTACTTAAAACCTTAGCTATTTACTTTTACCGTAGAAATCCGAATTCCAACATGGAATTAAATATTCCATGCCCCTAGTTCCCAATTTTTCATTCTTTAGTAACTATTTATCACAGGGTAACACACTCACATGTGTGCGCGTGCGCACACACACACACGCAAATACATTCTTTAGATGTTAGGTACACAGTAATTTTTCCAGTTTTATTTTGCTGTATTTTTTGTTAGGATTAGCTTTTTCAATTTAAATGCATGTCTCCACCTCCATCCAAAAAATTCCACAAATCTAAGATAAATGTTATGGCAGGAGAAAAAAAAAAGAAAACTCAATCTCCCATCTTTCTAAAACTTGGGCTCTTGCTATTTTGTAGTGTTTTAAACATTTTTTTTTAAATAGTCCAATCTCTGGCACAATCCTCTTACCAATTACTTTGGGTGTGGTTTCTTACCACAAGTTAAACTTCTCTTTTTGAGTTTACTGTTCTATAGGTGGAGAAATAGGAAAAACAGGAATTGCTTTAAACAGTTAGATGCATTTTTAGTTATTCAGTTTAGACATTTGGTATTACCCTGAACTGTAGCTAAAAAATCAAACAAACCATATTCTATCAAAATCTTCAAATATAAATTAGCAATACTTCATATTTTTCCCATATATATCTTGTTTGTTTGGAGGGCACATTTCCAAATAAGTGGGTTTTAAGATTATACATTTGGGATACTCCAAGCTAGCTTTTTTTTTTTCAGATAATAAAATCTTTCACCTGAAAACCAGAACAAGTTAAGACAGAGTTGCTTAAATTCCAACATCTACTTAATGTCTCCTGTTAAATTAAGATTCTTTGCCTGAAACAGCAATAATTCTTCTACCTCTGGCTTCTTGATGATCTCAGCTTACTATGAAGACAGAGAGTTATTCCATTTTGATCTATTTCCAACTGCTCAAAGGTTAAGAATTGGAAAGTGGAGGAGTTAATTTCAGTAAACAGACTTTTTCTGGGAAGAAATCTTTGGTCCAGTTACTGTAGGGGGGCAGCCACCGCTGGTTATTTCTAGGAGAGCCCTGCTCAGGGCTCAGACTTCAGTGATAATGCTCTGGGTGCCTAATCTGATACTGAGGCAGTCTGATCAATGATTCCCTGCCACCCCAGAAAAGAGAAATCTGGAGCTTATGAGAGCTTGTTATAGGGGTGACTGAAAGTAGAGGAGCAAACTGGAATTTTCTGAGGTTTGTATGAGCATTCACCTTCTTAGTTGCCAGGGTTAAGTGTGTGTGTTTATTTGTTCTTACTATAGTTATATTTTCATGATTGTGGTTGTAGGGAGGCTCTGGGACATGTACCTTCTCTAAAGTGTAAGGATTTGGTCATTAGCCTTTGAGCTATTTTTCTGAATGTCCCTGTGTTTCTTTTTCTGATTATGGTCTTTAATGAGTATGCTTTTACAACTTCTCCTAAATATCTATTAGTTCTCATAACAACCCTCAAGGTAGTACTGATTTTATTCCCACTTTACAAATGAAGAGACTGATGCATATATTGCTAATTAACTTTCCCATGGCCCCACAAATGATAGTGATAGGTTTGAAAATCCAAGAAATTCCAGAGCCTGTCACCTTAAGAACTAAGAATAACTCTGATTAGAGGGACCATTCTCTCCACTCTGCTCCTAGTACATCTCAAGATATCCACCCTGTTCCCAGTATATACTAAGATATCTAACCTGTTTGCAGCATATCCCAGGAGTCCAAGACAAATAATGGTGGACCCTTCCCTGGAAAACCTAAATGGCCCTAAATAAAAGTCCCTTATAATAGGACAAATTGGCCAATAAGTAACCTTGCATTTGGGGGCTCTGCCCAAGCTCAGAGAGCTGCACATTAGTTTTGTAGGCTTCACCCTTAAATATGAACAGATAACCAAAGATCACCAGATATTTGAGGAAACACACAAATTTGAAAGAAAAATATAAGATCCAGAAAAAGTAAAATCAATATTTTAACTAGAAGAAAACTTCAAAAGTATAATTAATATTCTCTGAGTGATAATAGAAGATATTGCATCTATAAAGAAAAAAAACAGTGCTATGCAAAAGGAATGATCATACCAAACAACATGAAACATATATATAACCCAGTGTAAGAGAAAGCAAAGACTATGAACCAATAAATATTTTTTTAAAAAAGAAAATATAAATGGCTAAGGTCACTAGTGATGAGAAAAATGAGAATTAAAACCTATACTTATTGGACACTGTACAACTTCACAATCATTAAATTGGAGAAAATTCAAAAGTCTGACAATATTAAGTGTTAGCAAGGACATGGGATGACAAAAGTTTCACAGTAGGAAAGTAAATCTTTAAAGCAGTGCCTTGCCAACTTGGAGGTAAGCTTATCCTATGCCTAGCAATTCCACTTTCAGGTATGAACCCTGGAAAATCTCTTAAAGATGTACACAAGGAATCTTGAACAAAATGTTCATGGTGACATTATTTGAAATAGCAAAAAAAAAAAAAAAGAAAAAGAAAAGGAGAAATAACCAAAATGTCCATCAAGAGGAATACGGATCAGTCAAATGTATCATATATCACCATGAGTAAGCCTCACAGACACAATTTTGAGCAAAAAAGCAAGTTACATTACAGTTGTTATAATATGATGCCATTTACATAAAATATTTAAGAATATAAAATACATAGGGAAAAATGTAGTAAAGCCATAAAAAAATATCCATGGCAGTCATAAAGACCAATACAGTTACCACTGGAAAGAAAAAGAAGGTGCTATAATTAGGAAATTATTTAGAAGGATTTCAACTCTATTTGTAGTGATTTTTTTTAATTAGTAGTGTGTATTATTCATTTTTCTCTATACCTCTTTGTGTATCTATAAGTTTTTTTAAATAAGTAATTACAAAATAAGAAAATCTCTTAAAAATGAAAAAAATACAGTTAAATTAAATATAAGGATTTAAAAATAAGGTAAAGATCACTTCCCATAATAGTGATAAAAAATAAAAATAATGAAAATTTTTAAGTTTAGAAAACTAAAATTACAAAGTCCAACATCTATCTAACAGGAATTCCATAAAAGAAACAGAAACCAAGAGGAAGAAGTTATCAAAGAGATAATACAAAAAAACAAACTAAAAAATCCCAGAACTGAAGAACATGGATCTTCAGCATAAGCAAGTTAAGTGAGAGTGTGGCAAAGTTCATGAAAAAGATTCACACCAAACATATTACTGTGAAATTTAAGTACACTAAAGATTAAAAAAAAATAGCACTAAACCTTCAAATGATTTTCAATGAAAATTCTATGCCACAACTGCTAACCAAATGTCAGAGTGGAACTTCAAGAACTCAAAAAATTAACTCACATGAGAAAAAAAAAAAAATCTTAGTGAAGCAGCAATCATATTAAAGAGGCAAAATAATGTAAACAAAAATCATAATACAACTGTATTGACAAGCTATAGGAAGATGAACTGGGCATATGGGTGGCTTAGTGGAGCTAAATCCTTAGCCAACATAACAGAAATCTTAAAAGATAATGTCTCTTGTTGAAAATTTATCAAATGGAAAATTTGAGCACTTTATTTATAAATTTGAAGGAATATAAAAAATAATTAGCTAAAAGAGTTGAAAACAGTTACCCCTCGGAGTAGAGCTGATGAATTGGGGAAAAGTAAAGAAAAGGACTGCAAATTTTTTCATTGTAAGTTTATAAACATTACTTGACTGTTTGACTATATGCAGATATCACTTGTATTCAAATTAAGTTAAATTTAATTCAATTAAAATTAATTAAACAAAAATACCCATAAAGAATTTTTTGCAAGTAATTTTAAGGGATTTACAAATAACTTAAAACACATTCATGGACCATACGGTCCAGTTCAAGGAGAAAGTTAAAGGAGTATCAGAGGAGACTGAAGGAGATGGAATCCAGGACACCGGTGGAAGGGTTTTTTTTTTTTAAGATTTTATTTATTCTTTTGAGAGAGAAAGAGAGCACGAGCAGGGTGAGGGGCAGAGGGAGAAGCAAACTCCCTGCTGAGCAGGGAGCCCAATGCTGGGTTCGATCCCGGGACTCTGGGATCATGACCCAAGCCAAAGGCAGACACTTAACTGACTGAGGCACCCAGGCGCCCCCCCGGAAGGGTTGTTTTTGACAGAAAATTAGCACAACTTCCATGGTAACAAATGAAAAGGGAAAAGACTGGATATGGATACGGCTTTGATGACAGAAGTTGAGGAAATCCCCATCTAAAGATAATGTCAGAGAATGAGAGTGAAGAAGGAGGGAGGGAATGGAGGTCTTGAGAGTATAAAGGAAACCTTGACCTTAGAATCGTCCTCTGTCAGAGTTTTGTACTGACTGTCATTTGTGCTGTGATAACTATGGTAGCAAGACAGAGCAGGGTGGTGGGAAGTGAGGCTCATGCCCCCTTCAACAAAATCTCTCTCCGAAGCATCCCTAAATAAACATTCAAAGAATCACCTGCACCTTAAAAAATTACACCGTCTACACCTTCAAGACAAGATTTCTAGGCCACCCTTTCAAAAAAACTGTTACCCCTAAGCCATCCTCTTGTTCAGAAATTTGAGAGTTCCAATGATTAATACAATAAGAAATTGAATACATATGATCAAGAAAGGACTCTGATCTTTTTGAACACTGGCAATGCTACGAGTTTTAGCTCACACAGAGCCACTCTCTCCCAGATTATCCAGTACAATCAATCCACACCCTGCTGCCAAAAGAATAAATATTTCAGCTGTGAGAAGGGGGCTAACCAGAGCTTTGTTACTTGGCTACCAGGCAGCAGAAAAGGTCCCAGAGCATGTCCCAGTATGTACTGACAAATCTCCTTCTCAGAAGGACTGGTTACAATCAGCCCCTGAGTAGATCAGTCCATCTGAGGGATCTCTCCAGAGACACTCTGTCCGCTTAGGAAAAACCCTTGGCCCCTCCTTTAATTGAAGACTCTTCACCATCCCCGAAGAGAGGAAGTAGAGTTCAATGTGTTACAAATCTTCTTGACACTGATTGAATTAGATAGGAAAATAGCTTCGTCACTGACCTTTATTGTGACTCTCAGTTGAAATGTTAGATGAATATAAAGTCAACTGAATGGATTAGAAAATAAATGAAAATGAAAGACTTTATTCTAGGTCATGACATACTAAGAATAGAAACTACCCTTTTCAAAATCTTTGTTCCCCTCCATGCCTTGCATACTGCCCAATATGGAGGAGGAGTACCCAGGAAGAGCTACCTCATTAATGATAACCACGGGGTAGGCATCTTTCCCTCCTGATGGCTGAAATGCCAAAAAGGCTCTTCAAGTTGGATTTTCTGGCAGAACTGACTGCTAACAAGTGTTGGAGGAGATGTACTTTTTGAAAATCCCTGCCATGGCTGATGGAAATGCTTAACCATAACAAAAACAGCCCTGAAAAACAGTTGAACTCTGGGAAGCTACAACAATCTGCCTACTGACTTCAGTTTCCAAAGGCAACCATCCAATTACAGTTTGTGTACTCTTATTTCACAACTCTTCATCTTTTTGTTCTTGTTGTTGGGACTTTTTAAAGAAATAATGAATTTTAATCAACAAAATAAAAGCTGAATGATTTTAATTCAAGGTCTTACAAAATCATTTAGAACATTAAAAGGCTAAATGGATTTCCAAAGACAGTGAGAGAAAGAATATAAGAACAGGTGAATATAATTTTTTTTCCCAATGCATTTAACCTGTAAATGTTTGTTAAGCTCTTACCAAGTTCCAGTCACTGTATTAAGCATCAGGCATTATGTTAGTTTCTTGACAATAAGATAAACACTGGATCTATACCAGAAAACAAGCTGAAAGACCTATAGTGGAAAAAATTAACAAATATTTGTATTTCTGCCATGTATTTCTTTGCACTTGCTGTATAAACCCTAGTCATACAAAGTAAGCAGGTTGGAGGTATTATGCTCCCTGGTTTCGAACTATACCACAAAGCTATAATAATCAAAACAGTATGGCACTGGTGCAAAACAGAAACATAGATCAATGGAGTAGAATGGAGAGCCCAGAAATAATCCCATACATATGTAGTATATTAATCTATGCCAAAGGAGGCAATTATACAATGGGGAAAAGACAGATTTTGAAAAAACTGGACAGCTACATGCAAAAGAATGGAACTGGACTATTATTTTACAACATACCAAAAAATAAGTTCAAAATGGGTAAAAGACTTGAATGTAAGACCTGAAACCATGAAACTCCTAGAAGAAAACAGGCAGTAGGTTCTTTGACATCAGTCTTAAAAATATTTTTCTTGGACTAGTGTCCTCAAGCAAGGGCAACAAAGCTAAAATAAACAAATGGGACTACATCAAACTAAAAAGCTTTTGCACAGTGAAGGAAACCATAAACAAAACAAAAATACAACCTACTGAATGGGAGAAGATATTAGCAAATGAGACATCCAACAATGTGTTAATATTTAAAATACATAAAGGACTTATACAACTTAATATAAAGAAAGCAACATGATTAAAAAATAGGCAGAGAACTTGAATAGACATTTCTCCAAAGAGACATGCAGCTAGCCAACAAACATGAAAAAATGTTCAAAATCATTAATCAGGGAAATGCAAATCAAAGCCACAATAAGCTATCACCTTACAGCTGTTAGATTGGCTGTTATCAAAAAAAAAATATTGAGGATATGGAGAAAAGAGAACCTTTGTACATTGTTGATGGGAATGTTACTTGGTGCAGCCACTATGGAAAACAGAATGGAGGCTCCTCAAAAAATCAAAAGTAGAACTACCCTATGATCCAACAATTCCATTTCTGATTATGTATCCAAAGAAAATAAAATCACCAATCGGAAGAGATAGGTACACCCTTATATTCATTGCGACATCATTTACAATAGCCAAGATATGGAAGCAACCCAAATGTCCATCAATAAATGAATGGATAAAGAAGATGTGAGACAGATATATGTATGGAATATTACTTAGCCATAAAAAAGAATGAACTCTTGCCATTGATGATAACATGAATAGACCTAGAAGGTATTATGCTGATTAAAATAAGTCAGACGCAGAAGGACAAATATTGTATGATTTCACTTATATATGGAATCAAAAAAACAAAACAAACAAACGAAACAAAAGAGAAACAGATTCAAAGATACAGGAAACAAACTGTTGGTTACCAGAGCAGGGAGTGTTGAGGGGCAGGTGAAATAGGGGAAGTGGATTAAGAGGTAAAAATTCCAGTTATAAAATAAATCAGTCAGGGGATTGTAATGTACAGCATAGGGAATATGCAGGGGGGTGGGTTGAATAGGTGATGGGTATTAGGAGCGCACTGGTGTGATGAGCACCGAGTATTATATGTAAGTGTTGAATCACTAAATTGTACACCTGAAACTAATATTACACTGTATGTTAACTAACTGGAATTTAAATAAAAACTCTAAAAAAAAAAAAGGTTTGTACAAAATCAAGAAAGAATATGTCCAAAGCAAAAGGGAAATGTGGAGATTTGTATTCATTGTCTGTTATGCTTGGTTCATGAGCCCTGGGCTGACATGGAACGTCGGATCCAAGTGAAGGTGTCATCTCCGGCACACTGGACATGTGTAACTAAGGCAGCTAAACTAAAAGAGAAGTCCCAACCCAACCCAAAGAGGATCACTGGTGAAACTTAAAGGCCCTAAATATGCAAGATCCCAAGAAACCCAAGTGCACAAACGTGGGATGGTAACAAAAGCAAAGCAAAAGCAACCTCACTTTTAGGGGGACATAAAGCCCTGGTTCCACTTGTCCTTCACATGCAAGTATCACAGTGCATTATATGCACTTTGTCCTTACTGGCTGGGCTTACAGCTGCTACTGCTTCTCACACTTTCTTTCCCTGGCTTCCTGGGGCATCGACCTCCCCCTGTCATGGACAGTTTTACTGCTGAATCCCTTTCCAGAAAGGCTAGTCTCATGGTATCCTCCAAGGCCCTACACTCAAAAATTCCCTTTGAGGTTGCAGTGAGCAGCACCAAGAATTTCTGGATTCCTGCTTCCTTCATGGTCCCAAGACAGCACTACCTACAGGAGCAGAGGCAGCCTTAGCTTCCAAAGGCAGAAATCCTCAGGTTCAAACGATGATACTGCATTTTAATATGTGACCCCAAGCAAGTTAAGTAACATTTATAATCTTCATGATCTGTAATAGCAAGGTTAAAATTTTTCCCTACCTCATGTGTTCAATTACTGATTCAAATGAAATTAAATGACATAAGGCATGTAAAGCTTTATGCTCAGTAGAAGCTGGATATTCTAATTATTATTGTTGCTGCTTCTACTTAACCCCCGTTAAGTGAAGTAGCTTCTACTTAACCCATGTTAAGTAGCTTAACTTAACTCCTTTTCCAGGTATCATCTTGGCCCTCAAAATATGTTGCCTATGTTTCCCATGCCACAGTAAACCCAGCAAATAAAGAGCTTCCTAGTCCCTCTCAATTATTTTACAGAATCCCCATGGAGTTCTCATGAATAGGTATTCTTGGTTGTAATATGGCATCTGCCATTTTCCTTCTCCCTTATTCAGGCCCCTCTGACTTGTCTGTTCTTGTGTTCTCCAGGCTTATCATCAAGGATATCCATGCCAAGAGAGCTGTCTTCCTTCATCCCCAAAGCTGCCAGAGGCATCCTCCATCCCGCCAGTCAGGTGCCCTGTATGCTGAGACATGAGTGTGACCGGTGTGCTTAAACTCTTCTAATGCTGATAACACTCCATTCCTCCTCAGCCTTACCTGCTCATTCCCTGTGGCCACCCCAATGCCTGAACCACTGGCATTCATTGCCTCTGGGTGAGAGCAGATACATCCTGCAAGAGGTCATTTTTCAAAGAGATCAGCAGCAAATCTGAATTCTTAAAGCTCTTAGCAAACAATGTTCCTGAAATGCAGATTTTCTAAATCCCCTTTTCATGTCATGAACAAAACCTAGAAACCTGATCATAGAGTTTAATAAAAGCTACCTTGTGTATGGGAATGAAAAAAATGACATAAGAACAGGCAGTCCTTTGTTTATTCAGATGTTGTGCTGTAGGTTGTCTTACACTGTTACATAAGGGAAGCTGAATTCATGACCCAGTGACTTAAACAAACAGCTTCAGGGCTAACTAACCAACTAAGGCCAAGTTCCCAAGTAGTATCTAATCTGATTATCCCTTGTGCTTTTAATATGGGATAGATTCCTCTGTTGGGTTTTCCTTTCCTCCCTTGTTAAACCTCACATTTCCTTCTTCATTGCCATTCAACATAAGAGAAATAAAAATTATTTTGTTGTTAAATTGTTTTACTGCAGAGCCTGTCTTTACCCAAGGAAAATAAAAACATTTACGTTTGAGTGTATTTGAAGCATATTTGAATAATTGTGGGAAGTCATAAAACATGTGATAAAATTTCATGCTTAATACCTATGATTTATCACTTCAGATATAACTGAACTGAAAGGACAGAAACATAATTTTTTTTCTCTTTTTCTATCTTAGACTGTAGTTTTTATTTCTGATCCACCATAAAAATCCAGTACAACTTCTAGTATTCTGAAATATTGCTTGATATTTCCTGTCTCCTGCCACAACTATTTATAACAAGTTTGAATTAAATAAAAGTGCCTCTGACCATTTCTAAACTTAAAAACAGAATGCAGAGCCTTTTGTCTTCCATATAGATCCTTTTAAGTTTTGAAGATTGTTGGTCTAGACATTTGAATCAAGAAAATAGAAAAAGAACAGCAAAGTAATTAAAAATAAAGTAGAAGAGATAAACACAATAGCAGAAAGAAATGAAATAAAAAATGTTTTAAAGAATAGTACTTATTTTTTTTGAATTAGGGTTTTTATGGAAAGATATAATATGGGAAAACCTCTGGTAAAACTGAATGAGGGAAAGAGGTACAAATAAGCAATACTGGAATGAAAAATGGGTCAAAACTCATACACAATAAACAATTTTGAAATAATGAGATTACTATGAAAAACTATAGTTCAGTGCTTTACAAATCATAAATAAAATTAGAATTTAAAAAAATACTAGTTAACAAAAAGGACTTAAGACAAAATAGAAACCCCCAAAGAAACCAGAATCAAACAAATAAATTAGATTGGTAGTCAGAAACCAACTCCCAGAAAGCACTAAGTCTGGAAGGTTTTGGAGAAGAATTTTCAACAAGGAAGAAAAAAATTCAATCTTACACAAACCATACCAGCAAGTTGAAAAAAAGGAAGATATACACAATATATTTTATGTAGATAGTCTATTCTTCAATGTAGAAGAGAGAGAATATCAATAACATCAAGGCAGGATCTGATCTGTTAGGGGAACCTGCGGGGTGGGGGGTGGGGGGCGCAGTTGACCAGTTATCTGTCACAGGTTGTGAGAAAATGGAGGAGGTAGGAAAGGGGAATATTTCCTCTTAGTTACAATCTGGATTTCCTTTAATTTTTTTTTTGAGAGTCCCAAATAAAACATTCAACTCTATTTTAATAACTTTTGGTTAACTGGAATTTGTTCTTTAAAAAATGACTGTATATGCTAAGTGAAATAAGTCAGACAGAAAAAAAAAAAAAAACACATGAAGTATGATATCAATTATGTGTGGATTCTGAAAAGCCAAACTCAGACTTTTGGGAAAGATGGCAGTGTAGGAGGATACTGGGCTCACCTCATCCCATGTATGCAACTAGATTAACACCCATGACAGTGTAAATAAACCAGAAAACAACCCAAAGACTAGCAGAACAGACTCTCCACAGTAAATGTAGAAAGAAGAAGCCACATTGAAGAGACTAGGAAGGGCAGAGATGTGATCTAGATACAAATGGACCTGCAGGACTGTCTGTGGGATGGAGGGATGCTGTGGGCATGGCGGGGGGACGATCAGACAGAGGGACCTGCACTGGGAAGCTGAATCCCCATAATATTTGGCTTTGAAATCCAGAAGGGCCTGATTTCATGAATTTTTACAATCAATGGGGCTTGACACCTAGAACTTTAGAAATCAGCAAACTCAGCTCTGGGAGAGCTGGAGGGTGATAGGAAACTGAATCTGTGCCCTTCAAGAGACAGCACAATAAATGACCCTACTGGGATACACCACAGAAGCAGCAGTTTGAGAAACACTGGGGGTATATGAGAAGGAGATTTATTTAATAATATCAGAGGGATGCCTGGGTGGCCAGGTCAGTTCAACGTCTGCCTTGGTGGATCCACCCCTCTAATTCGGCTGGCATCAGCAAGAGTTTTCCCAGAAATAATAGCTGAAAACTTCCTGAATTTGAGAAAGGAAACAGAAATCCAGATCCAGGAGGCACAGAGCGCCTTCAACAAAATCAACCCAAGGAAGTCCACATTAAGACACATACTTAAGATGGCAAAAAGTAGTGATAAAGAGAAAATTTTAAAGCAGCAAGAGTAAATAAAAGAGTTCATACAAGGGAACTCCCATGAGGCTATCAGCTGATTTTTCAGCAGAAACTGTACAGACCAGAAGAGAATAGCATGATATATTCAAAGTGCTGAAAGAAAAAAAACCTGCAACCAAGAGTAATCTATCCAGCAACGTTATCATTCAGTATAGAAGGAGAGATAAAGAGTTTCCCAGACAAAGTTAAAGGAATTCATCACGACTCCAGCTTAAAAGAAATGTTAAAGAGGACTCTTTGAGTGGACAGGAATGACAATAAGCAGAATCAAGAAAAATAGGAAGCACAAAAGCAGTAAAATTAAGTATATCTATAAAAGTCAGGGGATTCACAAACTGAAAGGATGTAAATTATGACACCATATATCTAAAACATTGAGGGGGGAATAAAAATTTAGTGCTTTTAGATTGGCTTTAAACTTAAGCAACCATCAACTTAATATAGACAATATAGGAATCAGGAGGGCGCCTGGGTGGCTCAATCGATTAAGCGTCTGCCTTTGGCTCAGGTCATGATCCCAGGGTCCTGGGATCAAGTCCCACATCAGGATCCCTGCTCTGCGGGGAACCTGCTTCTCCCTCTCCCTCTGCCCTCCCCCCCACACTCATTTTTTTATTATGTTCAGTTAGCCACTGTGTAGTACATCATTGGTTTTTGATGTAGTGTTCAATGATTTATTAGTTGTATATAACACCCAGTGCTCATCACAACACATGCCCTCCTTAAAACCCCCCTCGAGTCATGTTCTCTCATGCTTGCTCTGCTCTCTCTCTCAAATAAATGAGTTTTTAAAAATATTTTAAAAACAAAATGGAATTGGGAAGAAATAGAAAATTTGAACAGATTGATTACCAAGAATGAAATTGAATCAGTAGTTTAAAAAAAAAACACCTCCCAACAAACAGAAGTCCAGGACCAGACAGCTTCACAAGTGAGTTCTAATACATTTAAAAAAGAGTTAAGGGGCACCTGGGTGGCTCAGTTGGTTAAGCATCTGACTTTGGCTCAGGTCATGATCTCACAGTCATTAGATTGAGCCCCATTTTGGGCACCACACTCAGCATGTAGTCTGCTTGAGATTCTCTCTCTCCCTCTGTCCCTGACCGCACTGTTCACATGCACTCTCTCTCTAAAATAATAATAATATATAAATAAATAAAAGCGAAAAAAATTTTAAAAAGAGTTAATACCTGTTCTTCTCAAACTATTCCAAATATAGAAAAGGAAGGAAAGTTTCCAAATTCATTCATTCTGAGGCTAGTATTACCCTGATACTAAAACCAGATAAAGACAGTACAAAAAAAGAGAACCACAGGCCAATATCTCTAATGTACATAGATGCAAAAATCCTCAACAAAATATTAGCAAACTAAATCAACAATACCTTAAATCATTCACCATGATCAAGCAGGATTTATTTCTGGGTTGCAAGGGTGGTTCAATATTCACAAATCTATCAACATGATACAACATCCAGATCAACAAGAGAAAAAATAAAAACCATATGATTGTCTTAATAGATGCAGAAAAAGCATTTGACAAGTACAACATCCATTCGTGATGAAAACCCTCAATAAAGTAAGTTTAGATGGAACATACCTCAATATAATAAAGGCCATATGTGAAAAACTAACAGCTAACATCATACTCAATGGTGAAAAACTGAGGACTTTTCTCCTAAGATCATGAACAAAACAAGAATGTCCATTCTCACCACTTTTATTCAACATAGTACTGGAAGTCCTAACCACAGCAATCAGACAACAAAAAGAAATAAAAGACATCTAAATCAGTAAGGAAGAAGTAAAACTTTCACTATTTTCAGACATTATGATACCAAATATAGGAAACCCTAAAGATTCCACCAAAAAAACTACTAGAACTGATGCATAAATTCAGTAAGGTCGCATGATACAAAATCAATATACAGAAATCTGTTGCATTTCTATGCACTGATAATGAATCAGCAGAAAGAGAAATTAAGAAAATAGTCTCATTTACAATTGCACCAAAAAATAATAAAATACCTAGGAATAAACTTAACCAAGGAGGTAAAAGACCTATGCTCTGAAAACTATAAAACACTGATGAAAGAAATTGAAGATGACAAACAAATGGAAAGAGAGTCCATGCTCATGCATTGGAGGAACAAATATTGTTAAAATGTCCATACTACCAAAAAGCAATCTACACATTTAATGCAATCTCTATCAAAATACCAATAGCATTTTTTTAAGATTTTATTTATTTATTTATTTATTTATTTATTTATTGACAGAGAGAGAGCACAAGCAGGGGGAGAGGGAAAGCAGTCTCTCCCCTCGATCCCTGGACCTTGTGGGGCTCGATCCCAGGACCTTGAGATGATGACCTGAGCTGAAGTCACACTTAACTGACTCAGCCACCCAGGCACCCCACCAACAGCATTTTTTTCTTACAGAAATAAAACAAATAATCCACTATGCCAGCACCAAGAGCTACTGCAGAAACCAACCAGCTGAGAGAAGTCCTTCTGAAGGACTGAACAACAAACAAAAATAATTAAGCAGACTTTTATGCCATCAGAGTATGAAAGACCATATTTTCTACCATGGTCCTATATGAAGACTGTGTGACATTTGAGGTCAGGATTTGTGGATAAAACTTGTGCTTGTGGGGTGCCTGGGTGGCTCAGTTGGTTAAGTGGCTGCCTTCAGCTCAGGTCATGATCTCTGGGTCCTGGGATCGGGCCCTGCATCAGGCTTCCTGCTCAGCTTGGAGTCTACTTCTCTTTCTCTCTCTCTTTCTCCCTCTGCCCCTCCTCATTGCTTGTTCTCTCTCTCTCAAATCAATAAATAAAAATCTTTAAAAAACAAACAAACAAACTTGAGCTTGTCTGTATACCTTGGGAAGAAGTTCAATAAGAAGACATCTATTTCCCAATGTAAAACTCTGTGGTATCTGTAAAAAATGACACTTAACAGAATTAACATTTCTGTATGAGGAAAACCTACATTTCCTGTCCATTTGAAACTCTTAATTAGTGAAGTTTATTCTCAAAAGCATTTATATTTCTCTACTTGTATTTTTAAAAAACTATCTAAAGTTGAAAATCTTGACATTAGGGAAAGCAAGACCTAAAAAAAAAAAAAAAAAAAAAAAAAAAAGGTTAATTCTGAACTGAAATACTTCCCAAAGTCATTATATCAATTTTCACTCCCATCCTTGGTGATGAAGTTCCTATTACTCCACCTTCTCACAAGTCTTGGGCGGTCTGGGCAACTCACTTACCCCGTCTCCACAGGTGAGGAATATTTCCCTGCAGTTTTCATCTTCTTCTTCACTAACAGAAACAATGTTATGGGATTTAAATTCTGTGTGCTACAGATTACTATATGCTTTTTCTGGTAGCTTCCCAGATACAGCAGAAATGGGTTAAATAAAAGCAAGAGAGATGAGAAGCCTAAAGAAGAAGGTGGAAACTAAAGTTTAGTAAGCACCAACTATGTTTCATGGGCCTGGCAGTTTATTCGCATTATTGAAGCAATCCTCATAGATTCTGTATGTGAGATACAGAAACCCCCATTTTAACAGAAAAGGAAACTGATACTCAAAGAGCTTAAGAACTTCCCAAGGTCAATGGTGGTCAATGGCTTTCTTTTCACTATCACTGACTCTAACACTAAAGATCACCCTTTTATGATGTTTCCTTCTACAGGAAATCCTTAATACATCACAGCTTGTTTTTGCAAAATGAATTGAGATTCTTATGGTAAAGATGCTAAAATACAAGAATTAAATTTTTTACAAGAAGAAAACTAGAATTCAAAATTGATTTTTTTTTCTGGTTAATTTCATTGCAAGCAGCAATGGCAAAAAAAATACCGTGCGAAGTCATCTTTGGTCAGATGTTTTCCATGTTTTCTTACATTTCTGAGTTTTGATCAACGGTCAGATGCACAATTTTTGAAGTAATGACCTCAGACAGCTTATTTAATCAATTATAAATGACAGAATGACATATTTTATAATAAACATTTTCTAAGGTATACAAAATAAAATTAATGAGATAGTAGAGCAATAAGCAGAATAAGGCTATAATTCATGTGCTATACAGCTCTAGCCTTGTATAAGAGGGTACAGGATTCTAATCTTAGCTTGTAATTCTAATTTTATTATTACCTTAAAAAGATAATATGGAAAAATATATTTATCAAGGTGAAGGAATTCAGAAACCATCCTTGAAGAAGCTAGGGGTAAACTTGTTGACACTGTATCATTTTTATAACAATGGATTTGCAGCCCTCCCTTTCAGCATTAATTTCTATTATACATGTAAGTGCTATGAAGCCATGGTGTTCCTGTTTTAAAGACTAGAATCCATTTCCTCAGAAATTGCAACTGTAGCTTTAATTGCTCATATGTTTCATTGTTTTAATAATCTGGCTTATGTTTTAATGCTTTTGTTCTTCATGTAAGATTTTCATTAATCAATTTTTTAAAAACGAGAAGTTCAAGAGAATCTGCTTCGGGAACTTCTGACAACTGGCTGGTCTCCACTCAGATTTGCTACAAGGTTGATAAGATCATCAAAATCCTTATTTTATTACTCTAAAAAGTCTAAACGTTGATATTTCACACACTAGGGTAAAGCCCTTTATGTGAGTAGTTAGGTATCTAAATATAGACTCTCTACTGGAATAAATCAGAAACCAAATGTTAATTAAATATGAAATAATGGAAGATTTACAGGTGTCTAAGTATTTATCTTAAATAATCCATGATTAGAAATGAAAAGTCCTGCGCAGACCTATCATAAGAATTATCAAGAAAACTTGGTGACCAACTATTTCCACATTCTGCTAGAGCAGAGTCTATGCAGACTTACACATGCATGCATGTGCCCTCAAGGCCCTAAAATAGAAAAAGTAGACCAACATGCAGAGGCAACACAAGTAAAAGTAAGTAAACAATCTAATCAACTTACAGTAAGAGTGCTTTTCTTACATACAGAATATATATATATATATTTTTTAAGATTTCATTTATTTATTTGTCAGAGAGAGAGAGCACAAGCAGGGGGAGCGACAGGCAGAGGGAGAGGGAGAAACAGGCTCCCCGCTGAACAGGGAGCCTGATGCGGGACTCGATCCCAGGATCCTGGGATCATGACCTGAACCAAAGGCAGACGCTCAACTGACTGAGCCACCCAGGCATCCCACATACCTAATATATTTATATAGTAATAAAATTGTCTCTTTTAGCTATAAGAGATTTAACAAATAAAAATGAATATTGTCCTCTTCAAACTTGGGAATATGTGTGTTTACTGTAGTGATATTGTCTTAGCGGAAAGCACTCAACTTTTCAAACTGCTTTTGAGCATGGGTGTGCACACGCCTGTGTCCCTGCCCATGAGCACATGTGCACCACACACACACACACACACACACACCCCTAACCTCCCTTTATAGTGTTCTTTATAGCGTTACCTCCCTTTTGTTCAAAAAATTGATCTTTCTGTTCAGAACCTAGAACCAAGTCCAACATAAATTTCTAAAAGTCTAATCTATCCTCAAAAAGAAAAAATTTACACTATTTCAAGTATTTTAGGATGGCAACTAATTGCAAAAGAAAAACTCAAAGTGTTTTCATGTTTGGAAACAGATTTTGGCTTGTTGGTATAAGCCTCTCAAAGTTCTTAAGGAATGCTTACTTACACTTAGACGTTCAGACAAGCTAGTGAATTTTTTTCAGATATTACAAAGCACACATTTTCAGAGTTGATAAAGTAAACTGTATCTTTGTGATGGAGAGGGATGGGAACAGCTCTAGGAATCTTTTCTATGACAAGTTCGGACAAAGGAATTCACTGTCAGTGGGTAAAATGAAATCTACTGAGATTTTTAAACACAAGCAATTCTAAGTACAATTAGCTGCATGCATAACTAGGCAGTAAAAAGGAGAAGGAAATTTTAGTAATCAAAGGAGACTTGTATGCATAGTTTCTATTTTGTCACTCAGCCAGTGGGTGTATACTGTCCCTATACTAACTCTATAAATCTTTTTTTTTTTTTTAAGATTTTATTTATTTATTTGAGAGAGAGAATGAGAGAGAGAGAGCATGAGACAGGAGAGGGTCAGAGGGAGAAGCAGACTCCCTGCTGAGCAGGGAGCCTGACACGGGACTCGATCCTGGGACTCCAGGATCATGACCTGAGCCGAAGGCAGTCGTTTAACCAACTGAGCCACCCAGGCGCCCTAACTCTACAAATCTTGTTCATCCCATTGTGTGTAGGGAAGAAACCAAGGTGGTGAGATTTCATCATGTTCATATCTTTAGTCATCATTGTCAACTTAAAGAACATTTTAGATGAGGTTGAAGTAGAATACAAAATTTTAGCTTATGTTAATTTAATCAGATGGCTAAATTCTGAAATTCCAAGAAATTCAGTGCACTACATACTTCCTCTGATGAAGAGCCCTTTGGCCTCAAAGACTTTGGAAGTAAAGGCTTCTGGAGACCCACCCTGTGAGCCCCTCCAGTAGCTGATGTGATTCGTTTCCAAGCATCCATTCAGCATACATTCACCATGTTAAACAACCCCAAGCTCTCTGGAGAATCCTAGATTTGAGGCACTTCAGATCTATCTCACCATTTCAGAAGAGGTTACGCTAAGCAAATACTTGCTGAATGTGTCACTGTGGATCAGGCTTTAATTTTCTATGGAAAATTCCAAGAACACATCTCAGAATGTGTTCAGATTTTCAAGCATCTTTCCTATCATTATAGCTCAGTTTCAAGAGAAATTAATTTTACTGGGGAAAAAGCCTCTGCCCATGTGTAGGTCAGGACTCATTATTTTGCAAGTGAGAGAGGATGAGGGGAAAGCAAGGGAGAGGAGGATTCATTCTCCTTTAATTATTTAAAAAAAAAAAAGGCCTGGGCTCTACAGCAATTGGACTTTTACTTACCCACCCAGATGCCAACCACTGCAGGGAGGGAAGTGCCCTGTGCTTCCACCAATCAGGGTGAACCCCTGAACCTGTGGGTGGTAATGGTCCAACCCCTCTGAAGGCTAAAAATGCAGAAGGGCTTCTCTCAAATGGAAATTTGGGTGCAGATAAAAAGGAGACTAAGATGAAAATGAGTAGGAAACAACAAAGTGTTCCACTGATCAAGAAAATATTTCTCTCTTATAATTTCTTCTTCTGGGGCACCTGTGTGGCTCAATTGTTTGAGTGGCTGACTCTTGATTTTGGCTCAGGTCATGATCTCAGGATTGTGACATCAAGCCCTGCAGGGGGTTCTGCCCTCAGTGGGGAGTCTGCTTGAGGATTCTCTCTCTCCTTCTTCAGCCCTGCCCCTTCCCCGCGCAGGCTCGCACTCTCTCTCTCTCTCTTTAAATAAATAAATCTTTAAAAAAATTTTATTTTTTACAGGGCTGTCTTCTAAACAATGTTTAGGATACCTGGGCTTCTTGAAAGTACCTTTGCTTTCTTGAAACTGCTGAGTTGAAAACTAAGAGCTAAGAGTCATCCTCTGAGATTTCGGCTTGGAATTAAAATAGAGATGCAGTCTATGAGTTCATAGTCCACACCTCAA
Source organism: Halichoerus grypus (assembly GCF_964656455.1). Taxonomy (NCBI): domain Eukaryota; kingdom Metazoa; phylum Chordata; class Mammalia; order Carnivora; family Phocidae; genus Halichoerus; species Halichoerus grypus. Next base: position 179,187,350 of record NC_135715.1, on the reverse strand, counting down.
GAATGGTTTAATACCAGTCATCTCAGTAATTCTTTCAGTAATTTGTTCAGTAATTCTCACTAGACCTACAACTATGAGCATTTCTACAAATAAAGTTATTAAGCTTTTCTAGGCGTGTTACTAAAATTCCACCTTTTATTAGTTAATAGACTGTATTTCACTCATGTCTTGAGTAAATATCTCAGACTTGGACACATACTTAAAACATGGCTCACAACGGACAACAATTCTAGATTCCAGCAAGTTCTCAGGATCTCTGACTACTCAGGGAGCTTCATGGAAAGGGGACATTTTCTATAGCAATGATTCTGATCCGACCTTAAAAATGCCTGTGGTTAAGCATTCTATAATCTGTTTCATCTGGAAAAATTTGCCAGAGCTATTTGTAGATTCTTCTTTCCTACGATTCTGAAATCTGGCTGGGGTGACTTAGGCAGATTTTACCAATTCCATACTCACTGAAGAGCGGGAGACAGAGGATCTGAAGAGTGGGGTTTCTTATTATTATTAGTTCAATGGGAAGAATGTCTTGAGGCTTCCCACCATTCAGAGAAGCCCATCCACATTCCTGGGTTGACATAATAAAAAACTGTGAATCTGAGGAATAAAGAGGTGGTGATGTCATGGATCTCATTCAGTAAATCTGCCTCTCTCTGTGGTCTCATCTACAAAATAAATTTGAAGACATAGAGATTACTTCTATCTGTCAGAAAACATATTTTTCTCCAAAAAATTTCCTAATAAATTCTTTAAATATGAATTTAGTTTACTCGTGTATAGCTTGCGGAGTCAGAGATCATATTATAGACCCTTGGAAGATTAGACGAATGGGACACAGCGATGTGATCATCAATTTCAAGCTAGTTGTTCCACTAAATAAACACATTCCAATGGGAAGAACTAACCTAACTCTGGTTAAATTATGGGCCAAAATCCCATTTCCATGGTGAAGATGCTTGTCTAGGTCAGTATCTAAATCCTCAGGAATAAAATATAACCCTGTTTGGTAAGGTTTGAATATGAAGGATCCAAATACCACTATGCAGCAATATAAATATGCAGTAACAACTCTGAACATCAAAACCAAGCATTCTGAGATGATGTAAAAGAAGAATAAAGGAGGAATTCAGGCCTTGCTAATCTGCCAATTTTCTATGCATACCATTCTTCATAATTTGAATTTTCAAAACTTCCTTACCAGGGAAATAACTTTATAATGTATCAGAAAATTATATATAATATCTATCCTAATATATATCAGAAAATTACATAAATATATTATATATTTATATAAATAAATCACATTTCTTATAGTTAACATAGAGAAGGAATTCCTTTATCAGTTTTTTCTAGGCCAAATTATTTCTTCACTTCCCTTCTACTTTTCACAAACCAGTGTGTGTACAGTGAAAATTAAAAAGAATAGGAGAAGAAGTTAGGATCCCAGGATTCTGAGTTCTTTTCCAACTCTGCACCAGTTGATCAGCTGCGGGACAGCTACCAAGGCAACTAAATTTTTGCCCATCAGTTTTTTCCACCAATAAACTGGGGGGTGCGGGGGGGGTGGCTAGATTAGGAGCTCTAACTCTTCTCAATCCTTGACATGTTCTTGGGCTACAAAGTCCATCTCCCCAGCACTGAAGTAACAACATAAACCCATTGTGTGTAGGTGTTTCTTCTCCATGAGCACATAATGCAACCAATCCTAGACCTTCCTGTAGGCATGTCTCTGACTGGAGAGAGAGAGCCATGAGTTTACTCCCATCTGTCATCAAAAGACCTTGAAAATTAACACCACGCTGCTGTGGATTTCACGGAAGGGACACAACATATGAAAAGTTTATAAAAATTCACTCAAACATCTCTCCTTTTCCCAAAATTCCTCACCACATAGCAGCTGCTACCCTCTCTCTTCTTTCTCCATGTAGCTCAACCATTAGCATGAGGCACTTACACTCATTTCTTCTATTTCCTGCTATGTAGCTTCTGCCACCTTCGAAGAACTCATGCTGTCAACACACATCCCTCCTCACAGCATGAAGTTGTTCTGAATATTAGCTCCAACTCCCCTTTTCTTTTAGTGAGCATCCTGAATTCTAGCAAATAAAAATGTCCCATCTCCTTGTATCTATATAGACCTCCATGTCTTATATCTGTTCACATGGATGCTATGGAGGTGATTTGGCCCCTTTGAAGCCCTTTTTACCTGCAAAGCTCCCAGGGAAAGCACTTATGGTTGGAGGAGGTCATCAAGACGATGTGACTGCCAGTCGGCCTGCAAGCTGGACTCAGGCAATCAATCAGAGGCTCCTCACCCCGCGCCTTGGAAAGTATGTTCTGCCCACAGTTCCCATAGCTGTGGAGCTATTCTAAAGACATAGGCTTGAGAGAACATGGTATTGTTGAGATCATCTGGACTGAATATGTGACTAAACTCAATTAAGTTCTCTATATAAACTTTCAAGATTCTGGTGGGTAGGTGTAGGAATCTACTTGCCACCTTAAGATGAGCCTTGTAAGTTCCCTTGCCTGTTAAAATTGCCATCTACTAATCTGGAGTGGTCTGTCTCTTTCTGTGGTCTCTCCTTGCCCTCCATGTACAGAGCCAGGTTGTGAAACAACACTTACTAGAAGTTTCTGCTCCTAGGATTAGTTCAGTGTAACAAGATTTGCTAACCTAATAGAAATCAGTGTCCTGATTCCTGAATAAAGGAGCAAACTTTTATCTGTTGGAACAAGGAAAGTTAATATTTTAATTTTGATTCTGTTTTTCTATTGAGTGGATATAAATGTCTATCCCCATCATACATAAAAAAAAAAATACCTAAACTGAAAACTGGTGATTCTGTTTACCATAACTGTCACTCTCTATAACTACCTGCCTTTGTGATCTCTATGCACATATAAAATTCTACCGAAATTTATCTAAAATTCCGGATAACACATACTCATTTGGAAAATTTTCAACTCCTTTTAGGTTTTAGGAGATTGGATTTCATGACAAATTGAATTGAAGATGTTCAGGTGTGTTGTCCTCTGTTTACCCAATTTTATCCCCTAGTCCAAATCCTTCTGATGAGAAAACTGAAACCAGTGAGATGTATTTTCAAGTAATTTATTTAAGATTTTATTTATTTATTTGAGATTTAAGATTTTAATTAATTGATTATTTATTTACTTATTATGTGGGCAGAGGGGCAGAGGGGCAGAGGGAGAGGGAGAAACAGACTCGCTGCTGAGCAGGGAGCCCAATGCGGGGCTCAATCCTAGGACCCTGGGATCATGACCTGAGCTGAAGGCAGACGCTTAACCGACTGAGTTACCCAGGCGCCCTCAAGTAATTTCTAGTTAGAAGAGCATTTGATGCTATCAGTTTTCTTCTATGATTTTCTGAAACAAACCACTGAATGAAAAACTTTATATGGAAGAGGAAAAAACAGACCTCCTCTCATTCAGTTTCCAGTATGGTACCTGGCACATAGTCCTTAATAAATATTTACTAAATGGATCAGTTCAATCCGTCTATCAATGAACACTTTCTCTTCAATGACCCAAAATTCATATCGTTAGCAAAAATCAAACATGGAGATTTTTTCCCACAGTAGAAGGAAGAAGAAAGTAAATCCACCTAACTTAGAAAATGGCCTTGGACATCATTAACACTGCAACCTCAAAACAAGAGGATAAGGTTGGGCTTTAGGCAGAAGAGATATCCTGCACCTGAGATGCCCCTGCCTGTTCACCTGCTGAAGTCCTGGAATTTAGGGGCAGCTTGCTGCAGTGAAAGTGCTCAAGCTTGGGCTCAACCCTGCGTGCAGCCCTGCCTACAGATGCAGGTTGGGCAGGTCCTTTCATTTCGTCCTGCCTGGCTAAGACGTCAATTCTGGAAAGAATAATGAGAACATGAGTTTTCTATCCTCTAAAGTGCTATTGAGACATAAACATTATTTCTTTGAAGCATTAATGCAGATACATTCCTCCACGATTATAGTATCCTCCCCCAAGCAAATTAAAAACCAATATTTTTTATTTATTTTTATTTTTATTTTTTTAAAAGATTTTATTTAATTTATTTGACAGAGAGAGATAGTGAGAGCAGGAACACAAGCAGGGGGAGTGGGAGAGGGAGAAGCAGGCCTCCCGCCAAGCAGGGAGCCCAATGTGGGGCTAGATCCCAGGACCCTGAGATCATGACCCAAGTCGAAGGCAGTCACTTAACGGACTGAGGCAACCAGGCACCCCAAAAACCAATCTTTTTTAAAGGAAATTTTTATCCAGTCACTGGTTTCTCGGTGTGTAAAATGCGAATGCCAGGAAAGTATGCAGAATATGATTGTGGGGCTGAAGACAAGTTCTACTAGCTCACAAGTTTGACTCAGGCAGATCCTTTATGGAAAACGATGGTAGGTAGTAGTCCTGCTTTGATTCTATCTGCGGTGGTTGTTTCAGTAGGCTGCCCAGAGCCCCTTAGGGATCATTCCCCAGCTGCTGGAAGTAACAGCTGCTGACCCAAGTGGAATTTTGGAATTGCCATCCATCAAAGGGAGGCCCTGCCAAGGTTCTATTCCCTCCCCAGGAGCCATCCACATCCAACGACTTGTAGATACCAGGAAGGGAAAGAATAGAAGCCTCCTTATCCCAAAGTGCAACAACAAAGAGCCATCTATCTCAGCTCCTCAACTCTAATGGGCTTGGCTAAGCCTGTCACTGCTTCTTCAAAGCCCACGTCCTCCCTCTGCCCAGCCCTGCTTCCCTCACTCTCTCACAGGTGCTGCTGCTGAACATAACCCCAATGTGTGTAAAGCATTACTGCCGAACACACTCCCCGATAAAATTTGTATATGCAAAGTTCAGTTGCAGAATCAGTTTCCTTGAAAACTCAACCTGAGGCACCAAAGTAGATGGAGGTCATCTAAAGATGAATTGGATTCTCAAGGATCCTCAATAGAATTCTAATGGCAGCATTATGAAAAAGTGGCAGTGTGCTTTATATGTTCATTTGAAAGCCACAGAGGATTCAGAAAAGTCATTATATCCAGGATCTAAAGACATCTTGGCACATAGTAAGTGCTCTGTAAACAACTGTAGAATGATTGGATTAATACCGTTTTCACCAAATCAATGGGCTAAAGGATAAGCTGAGGTTAAAACCAGAGAGCCTTGGCCAAAGGCTTTTAACTTTCCTCCAAGTGCTCCTCAATCCCTCCCTCCCCCAAGGGACTAGGTCAGAGCAGAGGCTGAGGCATCAGAATTGAATCCCCAGGCCAACACCCACTGCTACGAGAACAATTGCACCACCAACTTGCGAGTCACTTCTGACTCCAGAAGGAGCTCTTTTTCAAAAAATTAAATTATTTAAAGAAAGTATTTTGTTTTCCCAAATAATAGTACTATATCTTTCTGAATGTGTTTGTTTAAATCCAGAAATATAAATCTAGAGCTTTGGAGGGGAAGGGGACAAAGGGGGAGGGGAAAGGGAAATGAGGGTTCTGGTGGTGTGCGTCCCTTCTTTTTTATTATTTGGCTTGGACAGGAAATGCATGCATCCAGTGATTGGAAGCAGCTGTGGACTGTGACATCTGGGGCAAGAATCGAGCAGAGAAGTTCCTGCAGATGCAGTCCTTGAAGCAGCTCCCCAGCTATCCCCGGTTCTCCTCTAAACTCCCCCAGTACGCTCCGCGTCCCCTCCCCCTCCCATATTCCTGGCTCCTCCCGCTGAGTAGCAAGACTATGTGTGAGTAATGCAAGTGTACAGGAGATAAATTTCACTTAGGAAAATTTCAAAATAAAAAGAACATGGCTGAAGGGATGAGGTAGGCTCAGATGAGTCCTGAACAGGGGCAGGGGGCAGGGGGTGGAGATTACAAGGAAGTGACCTTCAGACCCCAGTTGTAGGAGATCAGCAGTACCGTAGTACACCTGCAGTAATAACACTTCATCAGTCAGGACACACTGGCTTATGCTGTGGTAACAAAGAACTCCAAAATCTCAAGAGTGTTTTCTTCTTGCATGATCCCTGGCTATCAGGTGACAGCTCCCACCTCCTCCACCCTGCCTTCACTCCTGGACCTAAAATGAAGGAGTAACCCATCCTAGGGACAAAGTTGGGCTTCCAAGAGGCAAAATGGAGAGAGATGGCTGACCAAGGGCAAGGTCTTGAAGCTTCCATGTGGAGGTGATGTGTGTCACTTCTGCCCATTTCATTGGTCAAAGCAAATGACGTGATGACATCAGACTTCAGCAGGATGGGAATGTGTGATCTTCCCCTAGACAGGGCCCCCAAAGTCACATGGTCAGGCCACCCAAAGAGTAAGTGGCAGAGTGAGGATTCTCACAAGGTCTTTGTCAGATACTGTCCTGGCACGAGGTTTTCATTCAATAAATACTTGCCTGAATGAATGAAGTAAACAAATAAGTGAACAAATTACAGAAGAACTATGGAAACTCGACTCTGCCCAGGTTTTATCTCAGCCATGTTAATTTACAGAAAAGACCTACTGGCATAATTAAGTCAGAAAGGGTCATTTGCAAAATAACCCTCTAAGTGTCACCTTTCACAGCTTTCATGAGGACAAGTTATCACTGGCAAAACTGTCAACACAAATAAGCCAAAGAAACTGTGTCAACACTGAGAAGCTCCATTTTTATATTTAAAAAGAGGCACCAGGGAGGCTGGCCAGGCTACATTCTGAACTGGAGCCAAAAATGATTGCAGTAGCATGCGCTGAGACTTTGTGTACTTTTCCATTGTGAGGGATCGAGCTACTGTGTAATATTTCCAGCCTGGCCTTCCTGTGACAGCTCAAACCACAGTTGAACAATTTGCAAGAAAAGTCCTAAGTTACATGTCCAAGGTAGACCACGCTCCCCTCACCCTTGACCAAGAACAACAGTATCATCTTGCTGAAGTACTGAGTCAAATGAAAACAAGATTCTCCTGAGATAATTTGCCCAGACAGTCTTTCAGCGAACATACGTAAAATACAAAGGCAATTGAGACTTACTTTTCAGTCTGTTCTGAAACTATGTATTTGGGCAATTTCAACTCATAAAGAAAGATTTAGAACTTTAAAATAGTAAAAACTGGGGCGCCTGGGTGGCTCAGTCGTTAAGTGTCTGCCTTCGGCTCAGGTCATGATCCCGGGATCCTAGGATCAAGCCCCACATCGGGCTCCCTGCTTGGCGGGAAGCCTGCTTCTCCCTCTCCCACTCCCCCTGCTTGTGTTCCCTCTCTCGCTGTCTCTCTCTGTCAAATAAATAAATAAAATCTTTAAAAAAATAAAATAAATAAAATAAAATAAAATAGTAAAAACTGGAAGGAAAAAGTATTTTATTATTTGCATGTGAATGTTTCTTCTTTCTCTGAGAAGGAAAGAGGATGAAAAAACCCACTGAAATTTTGTATACCATCATACATGGGCAACAAGTAACAAAGTGGATAGAAATCTGTTATACTAACTGAATCAACTTTCCACAACTCTAAAAGAAATACCCCAGTGATTTTTATTTAAGCATATGAAATGAATTCTACTCTCATTAAAATTTTATGTGTTATAGGTAAATATTATAAGCTCCTTAGTTGAGGAGGTTAGGTCTTGTGTTTTGTATATCGCACACGGGGTCCCCAAAGTGACCTTACAATAACGGGTGCTCAGTGCAAATGAATCAGCAATATTGTCCCCATGAGAGGAAAAAATGGCAAATGTGTTTCCATTCAGTCTATTCTTAAGGTTCATTATTTATTCATCTTCAATCTTCTTCCAAGCTTTGGACATGTTAACAAATAAAGAAACAGATCAACTTCACAAACTTGCCTTTCTCATTTTAGGGGCCAGAGCCACTCAATCTTCTTTCGGAAGGCATACATCAAAAGAAGCCACATCTTTCTAGTACAGATTACCTAAGGAGAAAGAGAAATGCAATTCACGAGTGGGTAACTGTTTTTTTTTTTTTTAATTTTTTATTTATTTATTTGAGAGAGAGAGAGCACATGAGAGGGGGGAGGGTCAGAGGGAGGAGCAGACTCCCCGCAGAGCAGGGAGCCCGATGCGGGACTCGATCCCAGGACTCCAGGATCATGACCTGAGCCGAAGGCAGTCGCTTAACCAACTGAGCCACCCAGGCGCCCGGGTAACTGTTTCAAGCAGTTAGAAATCTACACTGGAATTTTGGTCAGTATTGAGATATACTATTTATTCAGTGTTTGTTCCTGTTTTCGGCCAGACAATAACAACAAAAACTGTAACATTTAATGTGTTTCTTCTATGTGCCAGGAAATCTTCTGGGGACCTTACATATATTAATACGTTTGATACGACCTTTATGCCCCAGCCCATGGTTTTCAATTTTGCTGGACACTAGAATCACCTAGGGAGTTTTGGGGGGGTCTTTTGTTGTTGTTTTTCTTTAACACCAAATACCCAGGCCACACCCCAGGCCAACTAAGTCAGAATCTCTGGGGAAGGACCCAGGCATCAGTACTTTGTAAAGCTGCCAAGATGATTTCAATGTGCAGTCAAGGTAGTAAGGCTAAAGAGTTTGACCTATTCTAAAAACAGGGTACAAATAAGTCATGCAGCTTTGGTTAATCACTTAAGACTAGTCTCTTAGTGGGAAATTTGTTTCTTCTTGAAACATGCTCCCCCGAAACTATAAAAGTAATTGAAGACTCATTTGGTCCAGATGTGGGAGTAGTTGAAAGCAGTATTACTTCTAAATGCCAGGCAGAGAGAGACCCGCTGTGTCAACTGTCCGTTGTCACCGTCCTTCTCATTGCCATAGGGTGCCCCTGCTTCGAGGGAGTTCAGCAGCACTGTGTGGGGGCAGTTCATCTGTTCCTGGGTTGACCTTGCTGGCCCAAACCTGTTGAGAGATGGCATCTCAAGGTCGGGTTATTTTAGAGGTCTCATTACCATTCCCTGCCACTGAATTTTGGCTTGGACCACACAGTGCATCCTGGGATTATCCCAAACTCCAAATCTTACCGAGAGGGAAGAAAATAGGTGGGGGGAGGGTGCAGTGGAAGTTAGACTTTCCTCATACACCTTTTTTTTAATGTTGCAGTATTTATAACATGGTATTATTTGTATAGTATATTCTTTTTTGTTGTTTTTTATTGTGGTAAAATGCACATAACACAAAATTTGAGTGTACAGTTCAGTGGTATTAAATATATTCACATTGGTATGCAACCATCACCACCATCCATCCTGATAACTCTTTTCATCTTATAATACTGAGACTCTATACCCATTAAAAAATAACTCCCCATTCTCCTCTCCCTCTAGCTCCTGACAACCATTCTACCTTCTATCTATGATCTCAACACTTTTAACATGTGCATGATTCAGTAATTATTTGTGATCCTGATGGTAGGTCCTTTAGAGCTTTTTGAGTGTGTTTTCTCCCCACATTACACATGGAGAAAAGAGTGGTACCTTGTGACCAGTGTTGAGTGATATTTCTCCCTCCCATGCTGTGTGTGTGTGTATCAGGGAATGCAGGGACATTGTCCATCTTTAGTTACTTTGAGTCACTTGGTAGGAGGATGATCGCTACACTGTCCCATAGAACTTCTATGATGGTAGAAATGTGCTATCCAATTTGGTAGGACTGTCCAATTTGGTAGTTACTAGCTATATGTGTCTATTGAACACTAAGGAACTGAATGATTTATTGAAATTGAGATTTAATTTCACATGTGGCTAAGGGCTACCATTGGACACTGTAACTCTAGATAAGTTCTTACTCTAGCCTCACTCCTGGATTTTGTGGTAAATCTGTTCTTTCCAAGTGTTTTTAATCCTGGGGCAGGAATGTTACTTAACCTCTCTGAGCCTCTGTTTATCCATTTATACAGTTAAGATAATTTTTATCCCCCCCCCGAAAAAAAGATAATTTCTATCCCTTAGGTTTTGGTGACTTTTATTTCTTTTAAAGATTTTATTTATTCATTTGAGACACAGAGATACAGAGAGAGAGAGAGAGAGCATGAGGAGGGGGAGAGGCAGAGGAAGAGGGAGAAGCAGGCTCCCTGCTGAGCCAGGAGCCCGACGTGGGGATCAATCCCAGGACCTTAGGATCATGACCTGAGCCGAAGGCAGATGCTTAACTGACTGAGCCACCCAGGCACCCCGGTTTTGGTGACCTTTAAATGCAATAATAATATGGCAGCCTGTCTTGTTTTGCTCAGGTTGCTATAACAAAATACTACAGACTGGGTGATTTAAACAATAGAAATTTATTTTCTCATAGTTCTGGAGGCTGAGAAGTCCAAGATCAAAGTGCCAGAAAATCAGTTCCTGGTCTTCCTGGCTTGCAGATAATGACTTTCTTGCCATGTCTTCACGTGGTAGAGAAAGAGAGTTCTGGTCTCTTTCTCCTTTTATAAGGACACTAATCCCATTGTGGGGCCCCAAAACAAGTCCAGTCATATAGATTGAAATGGCAATGACATTGATCTCAATTTTGTGAGCTAGGAAGGCATCTAAAAGATGTCGATGGGGGGCACCTGGGGTGGTTGAGCCTCCAACTCTTGATTTCAGCTCATGTCATGATCTCAGGGTCCTGGGATGGAGCCCCATGTTGGGCTCCATGCTCAGTGCAGAGTCTTCTTGAGATTCTCTCTCTCCCTCTCCTTCTGCCCCTCCCCCCTTAAATAAAATGTTTTTTAAAAATTAAAATAAAAGATGTGCATAGGATTTCCCCTCAGTATGTCCAAGACATACCTACAAACTGCTCACCATTATCATCCTACAGGGGTAGAAAATAAGAGCTGGCTTCTGCAGCTCCTGATGAGTAGAGAGACAACAGCATGATTATAAATTGCACTAATATGTTTAAATTTGGGTCGTATGCCAACTCTCTCAGAATGAGCAAAATTAAGAAAAGGAACCCAGAAACACATTCATGACAGCTTAATAGGATTTAGAAGGCTCTACCTCACTAACTTTGCAAGGGAACCCTGGCAAAGTATGGAATTAAAGCATCCTACCAGGCTGAATGAAAACAGTTGTCTTCTATTCAAGTCACTGCACCTGCCCTCAATTCCAGAGATACAGACCACAGCTGTTTCCCCCAAATGTGTCCCAGAATTTCTCAAGAGTTTGCTGACACATAAAAGGTGGGCACTTTGGTAGTATAGGGTTCTCCTTTTGAAGCTGTGTGTGCGGTACAAGTACCCAGTTTTTATTTATTTATTTATTTTTATTTTTTTAAAACATTGTGTGTTTACTATCTCATTCCCCCCAGTTTTATTTAGATTGTATATTTATTTGAGATGGGACTGATGGAAATTCCAATGAGGCTGAAACCCTTCCAAGCCATACCTTTACTCCAACACTGGTGTATTTGAAATGAACAAGAACATGAATGGCTGAGTGAAAGGCAATCCATTATGCTCTATGGAAATGTATGATGCTTCTTTTTTTTTCTTTTCCTTTTTCTTTATTTCTGCTTTTTTTTTTTTTTCTTGCAGAAGTAAGAGGATGGCGAGGAGAAGTGTGAATTGGGAATCTTCTACTATAAAAATGTTATATAGAAAATCCCCCAAATTCTTAAGTTGTTTAAATGTTGTGAAAGAGATTTATTTAGAAATCATTTTTTTTTATTTTTGGTATTTATCAGAACAGATACACTTTCAGAGAATCAAGAAATTTTTATTTCCCATTCCCAAAACTTTTGTGTGCCACCAAAGCATTTTCCTGAAGGGGAAACCAGAAAAAGGTCATGAGTTTATGTTATTATTGACTTAGATGTGACTTATTTGATTTCCTGAGAATGAAAAGCAATTAATCCATCTAACCAGCAACACAATTTGTGAATGAAACCAGTATGTGCCTCTTGATGATATTTGTGTAACACCATCTGAGAAAGGGTTAATGCAATCACCATCTATTTTCATAGCTATCCTGAAATAACCCTGTGGGAATGTTGTGAACCTGACACAGGTCACCCAGTGAAGAAAGTCAAACTGCAGTTCCCCTCACAAGGATGATTTTGGCTACTTGGCAACAAGAAAGAGCTCTAGCAACAGGACTCTGCAGTGAGGAAAGTTTGTCAATTACCAGAAAGTCATCAGAAGAGAATGGTTCAGAGAATGCGGTTGGCAGAGTCTATATGAACATATCTGCAGGTGAATTCCTATATGCATTACTCAATGGTTTTGCCTCTGCTCTTCAGCAAGGAAGATATCAGCAGACATGGAATATGGCTACTGCTTTTAATATTCAACTTTGAAAGTTTCAACTTTATGTATATCATCTTGTAGAAGTTCTCGTTCATTTTTTTAAGTGTTCCATAATGAAAATATGACTTCATTTATATAAAGCCATTCACTACCCACCCTTTGGGGACTCAGCTCAGGCATCACCTGCTCCAGAAATTCTTCTGTGATGCACCCTTCCTGCCCCCCAGGCTTCATGTCTATCCTTAAACCATATCCATGGTAACCCAGGCTTCCCTGCATCACAGGTCTTATCACTATGTAGAGAGATTTCCTGCTTAGATACCTGCTTCCACATGGACTGAAAGCGTCTCAGGGCTAGGATCTGTGTCTCCCCCTTCCTGTGTCCATCCAGAGCACCATGCCTAGCACGAAGCAGGTTCTCTGCAACTGTTACTTGAGCTCAAGTGAACTGAGACCTTTGGGGATGGGATTTCCCAGTGCAATAAATGGGCTATTTTAAGTCCCCTTCCTATGTGAAATAAAAGGGGGCTTTTCACAGCCATTAAGTCTCCTATGAGCCATTTCTCAAAACTAAAATATGTTTATATGTATTTTAGGCTATGCTAACCCCTGGTGTTTTCTGGTCTTCAGCCAGAGCTCTTCTGCATGCTGGGACCCATTCCTTTTTTTTTTTTTAAGTGTCTTGATACTTGTTTTTTTTTTTCATCTCCATGGTGTTTTTCCTTCTACAAATTATGTTTCCCTTCGGACTCTTTCCTCTGGCAGTGTGCAGGCCCATGAAAGTAAAGTTTGCATAACATTCCTGATTTTTACAGGAAGCTCCAAGGGAAAAAACAGAGGAAAATTCTCCATGTTTTAAATAAGGTTCATTGTCTGGGGATTATCTACCATTGCAGTATCCCGCTAAAATTAAATATAAAAGTTTTGACAGCATACCTTGTCTTTTTATGAAAATACACAATTTTATTTAAATGTCTGAAATTCACTAAGGAGAATTTGGATTGAATATTTGGGGGAAGTAATCTACAGACTCAAAGGTAAACAAGGTACAAAGGGGAAAATATACAATAAAGTCAAAATATAATCACAGTTGGAGGCTACCTTGCAACTACAGATCTCAAAGAGTCTTCCTAAGATTCTTGCTGTTCATATGATATTAAAGTAGGATTCTAAGTCCCCTGAAGGCTGGAACCATGTCTGTCTTGTTCACCACTCTCCCTTGCTTTCAATACAGCACCTGGCTCATAGGGGGTCATGGTATTTGTTAAACAAATTAATGAATATTTCTGAATAATTAAGTAGGTGGGGTTAAGAGAAGTAAGTGGGTCCAACTAATTGGAAATACTACCTCCCTCCTTCATATACCTCAGCATAGCACTGATCCTACAGTTGGTCAGTGCTGTCATTTCCAGAGCTCCACTGAGCCTCTTAATAACTTGGGAAATATCATTTTTATCCTCAGCTTATCGATGAGAAAATGAAAGTTCAGGTTAAGTAACTTCCCAAAATTATAGAGCACATACCAGCCGTGCCAAACCCTGACTTTTTCACTACAACACAGTGCCTCTCAAATGCCAAGTACATGTCATCATTCTGTCACAAAATTCTGGGAAGGCCCTGGCTTCCGGAAAATCGTGGCCTTCAGGATGCTCACATGAACTAAAGCAAAAAGAACTACAGTTGCAGCATGCTGATAGCCTTTTTTTCTTTTTAATTAATGAGAAACCATTTTCTCCTTCTACATCTCTTGCAATGCCTTCTACTCTTTGGCATCTGGGCCACTCAGATCTTTCCTATAGATTTTGATACACTGATAATAAGTGAAGAGAATTAAGCAGTGTCTCAGGAACCCAGTGAACATCAGGGACCGTGTCTTGCATTCCAGTGGCTGTCTCAAATACAAAGAATTTTTGGTAATCTCCCCTCAGAGGTTTTAAGTCTTTAAATTCTTCCAGACATCACAAAAATCCATGTGGTTTACTTTTTACATAAATCACATCATGGGGACATGATAACATTCCAGTTACTCTTTGTAGCATCTCAAAGAAATGAAGTCCCTTCTGAAATGCACTAGCCAAGAAAAAATGTCATGTTTTGGTAAGGTTGGCTGAAGGCTGCCATGTGATCTAGATAAAGGATTTCCAATGAGAATCTGAGTCACAAATCATTCATTTAATCATTTAAAACTGTCAGGAAGCATCTGCTCCCCCAACCCAAAATGTAAAACACTGATAAGCCCTAAAAAAAAAAAAAAAAACAAAAAAAAAAACAAGTCAAACATGATGTATTAGATTCATGTCCTCTTATTAATTTTGCAGTTGTCATCATCAACAGAATTAAATGATGGCTTCCCACAGTACTGGGAAAAGAGGAAAAGTAAAGACAAAGTAACTGATCTCAAAGAACTTGTACTATAGCAGACACTATTCTTTCTACCTCAGTTTTTCTACCTGAGAATGTTTCCCTAAATAAGAAGGTTAGATTGGAGACTGTTCTCCAGGGTCCTGTCAGGGTTCTTTCAGGTTCCTCCAGAGAAATGGAACCAACCAAGGGAGGACAGAGAGATGGAGAGATTTATTATAGGAACTGGCTCATGCAGTTGGTTATGGAGGCTAAGAAGTCCCACAGCTGGCCATCTGCTAGGAGAGAACCAGGAGAGCCAGTGGTATCATTCATCCCTAGGACAAAGGCCTAAGAACCAAGAGCTCTAATGTCTAAGGGCAGGAAAGACAGATGTCCAAGCTCAAGAAAAGAGAGAAAGAGTTTGCCCTTCTTCCATCTTTTTGTTCTATCCAAGCTCCCAAAAGACTGGATGATGCCCATCCACATTGATAAAGGTGAATCTTCCCTACTCAGTCTACAGATTCAGATCTCTCTAGAAACACCCTTACAAATTCACTCAGAAATTACTTTTAATCAGCTATCTGAGCATCCCTTAGCCCAGTCTGGTTGACACATATGATTAACCATCATAAAGACCATATCTAAAGGGTCTTAGTTCAAATTAAGTCTCCAGAGACTCTTCCACTAGTCAACTTCTCTACTCCCTGTTCTCCAAATGTTGGAATCGCAGTCTTTTTTTTTTTAGAAATATGTAACGGGAAAGGTCCTCAAAAGATCTTCAGCTCCAGTCTTCTGTTCCACAAAGGTTTGGAATTTATCTAGTGTTTGAAGATCCTGAGAACCTATTTCATAATTTTCTTTTACTGATTAGGTTACTTATGTGGGCTCCAACAGTCTAACAAAACACTCTTTCCAGAAACTTAAATCATGTGCTGTTGGATTCTATACAGCTCAAGAATAGCATTGACTTTTTATATCTCAAAAAACAATCATGAAGTTTTCACTGCTTTTTCTTTCATGGCCAACAACTGTCTTAGTTAAATTTCTTCTGTATGTAAGTAACAGAAACCCACTTCAGCCACCTTCACAAGGAATTTATTATAAGGATGTGGGGATATTACATACTCTGTAGGTGTAGTGTTGCAGCTGAACATCAGAAAAGCACTGAAATTATGAAATGGAAAGACTCTAGAACCAAGATGGCCCTCCTATCAGTAGCAACACGGAATGGAAACCAGACTCCCCAGGTTCAAGTCCCTATTCTACCACAGGCCGGCTGCTTTCAGAGAAGGACCTTCATCACAAACCAAGGCTTCTCTCTCATAATCACATAATTTACTGTTTCTGAACCCCCTGCAGGTCCACTGCACTTCTCTAAGTGTTGTCACAAAAAGTATAGAACAATCTCCATGGACAGAATGAGACAAATGCACTATTCTTCACCTGTAAACCTCAGTACTTTACATGTAATGAGAAGTGCCCATAGTTTATACATATACCTAATGTCACCACATCTACCAAATACCTGACCTACATAAGAAAGAGAGGGAGCTAATATCTACTGAGCACCCATTATGCCAGAGACTATACAAAACATTACCTTTTTTAGTATTGTGAGGTAGGTATTGTTAACTTTTCTAATGTTTAAATTTCTTATCTGAAAATTGGGGCTAAATATTTTGCCATGGCTATCCCTTGCTATGGATTAAATATTGGTGTCTCCTAAAATTCATATATTGAAGCCGTAACCTCCAATGTAAGGGTATTTAGAGATGAGATCTTCACGAGATAATTAAATTTAGATGAAGTCATGAGGGTGGAGTCCCAATAATGGAATCGGTGCCCTTGAAAGATCTAGAGACTAGAACTCTCCCTCTCTCTTCCATATGAAGACACAGCAAGAAGATGGCCATCTGTAAACAAAAGGGCCTTCACCAAGAATTCCACCTTGCTGGTACCCTGATCTCAGATTTCCAGCCTCCAGAACTATGAGAAACAAATGTTTGCTGTTTAAGCCACCCAGCCCACAATAATTGGTTAGAGCAGCCCAAACTGACTAAGACATCCATTAACACAGACAGGAACACAAACCATGTCACCATCTCTTGCAAGTTCCTGATTTCCAATCTTTGGGTTGATAAATACTAAGTATGAGAAGGCATAGCACTGACTCTTGTTGTTCTACATCCTCCTCCCCTGGTTGAAAAACATCTTAATTATCAAACTTTTTTGTGTGCTTAAGGTAAGGAGAGGGAAGAATGTTCCAGTATAACTCCAGGTAGCTCCAGCCACACTCTGATCCTAACAATGCTAGCCAAACAATGTTCTGGACAGGAAGTACCTTCCCTGACATTTTTCAGGCAAGTCTTCAGTCTTCCCTACAACTAATCTTTTATCATCATAATCTTGCTCTGTTCCTCATTTTCCTCATCCTATAAAGTAATAACTAAGAGAACTACCTCACAATGTTAATAATGATGATAAATTCATCTAAGCAAAGGGTTTAGGATCAGCATTGGGATATAGTATGCACCTAATAAATGCTGCTCTTCTCATTGTTAATGAAAAAGAACACTTATTTCTAAGCAGCTCGATGGAATATATTATTGCCCCAAAGGGAGGGATACAGCAAATTTCCCTTTTCATTTTGTGATCACTATAAACTGTCTTTGAGATTCATATCCTCTGGTCACAGAGCCATCCACCTAAACACTACTCTACATACATATTGGTAGACCAGTAGGTCTCACCCTTACCATCCTGTAAACTCACTGAAGTCCTGCATGATTCTATAAGCCCATCCCCTGTCCCTTTCAGAGAGACAGTTTTCTACAGGACTCTTGGCACTTCTGAATGTCCTGAAGCGTGGCACTAACTGCTCTTTTGTTCTGGACTATCTTTTCAAGGATGTTTGTTTAATAAAATGTCTTGGAATATAGAGATAGTGATGCCTTCCAGAGCAGAGGGCAGATTTGCCTGCTGTCCAGTGTGATAAAGATGTTTCCCTCCAGGACAAAGAGTAAGTTGCTTAAACCTATCATAAAAGATTCAGGTTCCGAAGCTCAGAGTTCCTCAGATGTGATGGAAGACCACTACCTGCCCAGTACCCACCTGAACGTTTCTCCATTATCCTAATGGATTTGGGGGACAGGTGACCAAAGTAAATATGACACCCATGATGCTTGCTCTGCGTGAGTGAATAATAAAGTCCTTTGTCTCTGACCTTGGTGTCTCATGTCTCCTGCCATCCTCCATGACACTGTAGCAGACTAATTTGCTAACTTACAAGTAGGATAGAGCCTCTAGTCCTGAAAGCCTCTGAAGAACAAAGTAACAAGACAGACACAAACATAATCTTCCCATCTCCACCGTAGCTTCCTATAACCACTGAAGGCTATTAGGAAGGGTGTCTGGGTACAACAGTCCAGGGGGTAAAGGAGCTAATTCACTGAGGGAAAGTGAAGAGCTGTTGAGAATTACACAGTTTTCTATCTGGGGACATCTTGAAAATAGCATCCACTGGTGTTAGGGTAACAGACCCTCAATTGCAGTGTTTTAGAATTTGTTCCACTCTGACACATGGGTACTTTTGTGTTCCTTCAGATTCTTCAAGAGCTTTTCTGTAGTTTTCAAGAATCCTCACAATTAAGAAGTAACTAAACTAATGTATACTAGCAACTAAAGTACCCTAGTAAGTAGTTCATCCTCAGTGATATGAAACAAACTCCAATTTTTAAAGTTTTCTTAACTACTAGCCACTACTAGCCAGTCTAGCATGGCTTTATATTCATTTAATGAATTAAGATGCTTTCAGGGATGCCTGGGTGGCTCAGTTTGTTAAGTGACTGCCTTCAGCTCAGGTCATGATCCCAGGGTCCTGGAATCGAGCCTTGCTTCGGGCTCGAGCAAGGAGCCTGCTTCTCCCTCTCCCTCTGCCACTCCCCCTTCTTGTGCTGTCCTGCTCTCTCTCTGTCAAATAAATAAATAAAATCTTTTTTAAAAAAAGAGAGAGAGAGATCCTTTCAGCTCAGATAATAAAATACCATGATTCAAACTGTCTAAACCAATAGGAAATTTTATTATCTCACACACACAAAGAAAAGTTAAGGTGCATTCCAGATGTGGTACATTAGGATTCTCACTCTATTTTTGTGTAATTCCCTTGGCTCAGCCCTTCTCCATCTGGAGAACTTAAAGCATCATACACAACTAACTTTATATCCAGAGAAGGGATTTTTTTTCAGGAGAAGAAAGAATTTCCCAGTGGCACCCAACAGACTTCTTCCTTGCCATCCAGAATCAAAGCACTTTCCCATTCTTAAACTAGCTAGTGGCAAGTGGAATGGGATGCCTTTGGTTTAGACTCATCACTGTGTTACATTTGCTGGATTCTAGGTTTAAGGGAAAAAAGAGAGTAAAAATCAACATTGAAGACTGATTTTAAGAATTCTATGACTTTCCTTTAAGAATTAGTAATATTCTGTACCATTCTTATTGTCCTTACCACATTTTCTTCATCCATTCAGCCAGCCAGCCATCTATCCATCCATCCAAAAAGTATTTATTGAATGCCAAGTATGGGCCAGGCATTGTTCTAATTGTTGAGATACACAAGTAAACGAAACAGAGTCCCTGCTCTCATGAAGCATACATTCTTCTGCCTAGTATTAGAGTTATTTTGATACTGTATGAGCTAGAGTTATCCAAAGAAACAGACCCAATAGGAGATAGATAAATATTTAGACAGGTAGATACATAAATAAATAGATAAATTTTAAAGACTTGGCTCACACAACTGTGGAGTCTGGCAAGTCTGAAATCTGTCAGGTAGGCCAGGAGGCTGGAAACTCAAACAGTTGGTACAGTTTTGAGAAAGAATTTCTTCTTATTTTTGGAAACCTCAGTTTTTGCTCATAAGGCCTTCAACCGATTGAATGAAGTTCACGCACATTATCAAGATTGATCTCCTTAAAGTCAACTTATTGTATATATTAACGATGTCTAAGGAATACCTTCACAGCAGCACCTAGATTAGTATTTGTTTAAACAACTGGGTACTATAGTCTAGCCAAATTAATACATCAAACTAACCATCACAGATGCCTTGCTTATCTCCTCAACTCCACTACCAGCTTCTCTCAAAAATGACTGTATCATATATCTGGATGTCTGTAATCCCCCCACAGAGCTTCTCACTGTGCTTTGCAGCTAGCAGATGTTCAAGAAATGCATGATATTGGAGTACATAAGCTCAACTTTATGGCACATACTTGTCTGCATTTCTTCAAATGAGAAGGGAAGTTCAAATCAAAAAGAATCACCTAGAGCTGAAGCAAGATCATGAATCATAAAACAAAAGTGACAACCTCCTCACTCACTCAGCCTGATCTGAAGATTCTGACTTTCTTTCAAGCCACACAGCATCTTGACTCAAGAGCACACTCCTAACCATCACACTAATGTCAAAAATTTACATTCTTCGAAAAAATGCTACTAAGCACACCACATGCCTTTTTGGGGAAACGAATTTAAGCCTAGAGCTTAAGAGATTCCATTTTTTCCAATCTGATTTTGATCTTTCCTTGAGCCATTTGATCTGCTTCTTTCCATAAAGCAGATGTTCCTGGAGAGATCGCACAGGGAGCCAGGAGCCAGAGCCAAACCTCTGATCTGCATGCGTCTCCACTGGCCACCCATGAGGCAGGCAAACTGTGGCCTCTGTGAGTCAGAATCTGGCATTTCCACGCATTCCATACACCTGATCTCTTACTGCATCTCTCCCCAACCCCCACCCAGGCCTTAAGGAGAAGGTGGTACAAGTGTGGTTTTTGCTGTAGTTGTTTCTTTTGTGGTTTTTGGCTTTGTTTGGTATTCAGAGGCCTGATCCACATCTTGTATAAATTGTTTTCTCCGTGGAGTTAATCTAGACACACCTCAAGGTTTGACCCTCTGCACCCAAAATCAAGAAAAGATAAAAATTAATAATAAACATTAATTGAGCACCTACTCCAAGCCAGGCACTGAACAAGACATGTACACATAGTTAATCTTCCTTAAAACTTTACAAGGTAAATGCTATTAAATCTGTGATACAAATGAGGAAATTGAGGCCATCTGTAATTTGGGGCACAGACTGCAAGTCAAAGAAAAAGGCAAAACTAATTAAGTGTGGTCACACACCTTGGTTCTCTCACTTATCAAACAAACTAATCATAAGATAACTATTCACACTTACCAGTTAAACAGAATATAATGCAATTTGACTCACAATGTTCTCAAGTATCTAGATTTTCCAAAGGAAAAGGGACAAGTGGGTTTTTAGTTTTTTGTTGTTTTTAAAATAAAAAGAATAATTTATGTGTAGAATGGAAAGTGAATACAAACCTTTTAAATAAAATGCTTTTCCAAAAGTGTATTAATCTATCATCAAAATATAAGCAATACTGAAGTCAGTATTTAAAAGGATATGTTGACATGTCTTCCAAAGCTACATTCTCTTCTGAGGCAAAGTTGTCAGGCATGGCCCCATGCTTCAATGCACAAGGCCCCATTAAATAAGGATTAATTTAGTTAACTAGTGAAAAACATTCCTTAGTAAGTCTTCAATTAAGATTGATCATACTACAGAAAATCCTCCTGCTTACAAGCTGAAAAAGTAAATCAATCAAGATTTGGCTCATCACCTCAGTGAATTGTTGGATGGATGGATGGATGGATGGATGGCTGGATAGATGGAATTCTGAAATCATGGAATCTATAAAATATCATGGAGTGCTGCAAAAAATACCACCAAGAAAGCAGAAAAACGACACACAGAACAGGAAAAAATAAATATTTGCATATCATATATCTGATTAGGAATTTGTATCCAAAATACATGAAGAATTCCAAAAACTCAATAATAAAAGATAAATAACCCACTAAAAATGAACAAATGATCTGAGCAGGCATTTCTCCAAAGAAGATATGTAAATGGCCAGTAAGCAAATAAGAAGATATCCAAAATCACTGGCCAGCAAGGAAATGAAAATCAAAACCGTAGTGGGATATCACTTCATATCCACAAGGATAGTTATGATCAAAGGGACAATACAAGTGCTGGCGAACATGTGGAGAAATTGGAACCCTCAGCCACTGCCGCAGGAACGTAAAACGTGGTAGCCATCTTGAAAAACAGTTTGGCAGTTCCTCCAAAGGTTAAACACAATTACCACGTGACCCAGCAATTTCACTTCTTAAGTGCTTACCAACAGAAATTAATACATATGCCTGCACAAAGATACAGAAATGTTCATAGCTTCGAGATACAGTTAGAGATACAGAAAAGTTTCTATGTTCAAATTATTCATAATAGCTAAAAAGCAGAAACATCTCAAATGTCCATCAACCGGTGAATGGATAAATAAAATGTGCTATATTGATATAATGGAATATTGTTTGGCAATAAAAAGAAATGAAGTACTGATACATGCTACAATACAGACGAACCCTGGATAAGTTGAAGTCACAAAACACCATATATTTTATGACTCAAGATTAGATAGATAGATAGATACAGACAGATGGATATGAAATGTCCAGAATAGACTAATTTATATAAACAGAGAGTGATCGGTTGTCTAGGGCTTTAAACAAGAGGTTTGGGAAGAAATGAGGAGTGACTACTAATAAGCACAGGTTTTTTTGGGTTAATGAAAACATTCTAAGATTGATTATGATAATGGTTGCAAGCTCTGCAAATATACTAAAAAACATTGAATGGTATATGTTAAGTGAGTGAGTTGTATGGTGTATGAATTCTATCTCAATAAAGTTGTTTTTTTTTTTTTTTGAGTGTGCGTGTGGATGGACGTTCATTCACATGTAGTCAATAAAGTTGTTTTTAATAAAAGTCATTGAACAAATTGAGGACAAGTTGGGGAAAAAAATGTATCCTGAGGATCTAAATAAAATTTATTTTATCAGAGTAGAATATATCATCCTTACAATTTGGCTATCTTAGGGTGGTTATATTATTAATAGTTTTTGAATGAAAAGTTAGGTCAAATATCACCCTCATTCTCAATACCATAATCTGTAGAAGAAAATATTGTTGTATTCTATAATAATGGATTTATCAATGAATTTCTACAGGAATGTATTCATATTAACTACAAACCTTACTATTATCTACTTCACATATTTTTTTAAACCAACTTACTTTCCTCTTAAAAATACATATATTTAAAAGGAAAATTATTTCCTTATTAAAATTAGAAAACTAATACACTTGCATAAATAAAAGATGACTTAAAATAAGCACAATAAAAATAAATCTACATTTTTAAACTCTAGGGAGATAGTATCGCTAACCAGAAGACTTTAAGCCTGGAACCTGTTATCTTTTTTGTTAAAATGAGAGAATAGCAATATTAGAGAAGTATTAAAATCTGGTACAGTAGAATGACACTATTGAAGAATTAAAAAAACATGAAAAAGGAAATAATCTATGCAAGCCAATGTTATTTAACTCTGTATTCATGAACCACCTGAAACTATTTCTACACCACATCTACCTAGCAATCTAGTGGTGTTACTGGTTGGTCAGTATCTCTTCTCCCACTAACCAATAACTCCAGGCCCAACTCCTGCCAACTAGTGGCAACTCCGGGCCCAGGTGCATCCCTTCTTGTGTTATGACTCCAATAGAGTTCTCTTTATCCAACTGGAAGGGTGATGATGGAAAAGCCACACCCACTTCCTAAAAATCCTGGAAAATATACACCCACTTCTGTTCATGTTCCATTGGTGAAAATTAATAATATTGTCGTTCCTAGATGCAAGAGGAGCTGGGACCTACCTGGACTATCATTTTCTAGGACAAAACTCTACACCATGGAAGGGGAGCAGATATGGTGGTAGGCAGCTCCCTAGGCCACAACCCAGGCTAACCCAGGCATTCTTGTAAAGTTAGGCCATTATTTATGGCTGAAATGGCTGAAAGTTTTTGTTTTTGTTTTTGTTTTTTTTGCCTCATGGCCACAGCGACTTCTTTCAAGACATGTCTCTAAGGGCAAGGGAAACAAAAGCAAAAATGAACTTTTGGGACTTCATCAAGATAAAAAGCTTTTGCATAGCAAAGGAAACAGTCAACAAAACTAAGAGGTAACCCATGGAATAAGAGAAGATATTTGCAAATGACATTATAGCTGAAACTTTAAAGAATGCCATGGTAGCATATGCCTACTCAAAAACTGAACTTGATGAAATAGATTTACTCTGTGGGATACCACTTAAAACTAAATGGCTGTTAAAAAAAGAAAAAAACAAACTAAACCAAGCATGCAATTATAGATCCTTTGAGTTAAAAGAGACCCCAGAGAGCATCTACTTATCACGCAAAATATTTCACCTAGAACAAATGCTCAAAATGCCTCTCCTTTGAGACCAACCTTCTCAGTCTTCACTACCATGGAGGCAGGTGCCTCTCGCCTTTACCACCACCAACAAAAACCATCTTGTGGCTAAACTGAAGCAGAGAAAAATCAAAACACACAGGCTGCCTCACTCAGCGGTAAACTGTAAAAGTTCTCAGACACCACTGCTTCTAAATCAATATAAAAGCATTTCTAGGCTATCCATTATCCTCAGGAAACTGGTCTTGGTGGAGAACTCTTCCAGTTAGTGAAATTTATCATTTCTACAACCAAAACTTGTTTTTAAAAATTAAAATAGTGGGCTCCCTGCTCAGTGGGGATCTGTTTGTCCCTTTCCCTCTGCCCCTCTCCCGCTCATGCTCTCTCTCTCAAACAAATAAATAAAATCTTTTAAAAAATTAAAATTGTAGGAACTCATAAAATGTGTTATGTCCTTCATACCTTTTCAAACAGAAAACCATGGAGCAGCAAGCAGTCTTTTCTTGATGTGGGGATTATCAATAACATACATGTAGGGACGCCTGGGTGGCTCAGTCACTTAAACATCTGCCTTCGACTCATGATCTTGGGGTCCTGGGATCAAGCCCTGCATCAGACTCCCCACTTAGTGGGGAGTCTGCTTCTCCCTCTCCTGCTGCCCCTCCCTCCCACTCTCTCTCTCTCTAATAAATAAATAAAATCTTAAAAAAAGAAAAGAACATACATATAATGCAGGATCTTTTGACCTTTGTGTAAAATGACTACAACTGTTGGGTTTGAGAATACTTCTCTGGCTCTTCTCATGTTAGACTCCCCAGTTGCTCCTCACTTCTCTCTTTCCTGCTTGGAGCAGCTCCTTCCTTGCCTTGAGATTTGCTCCTTATCTGCTATAAATCTGAAAATAAAATAGCAGAATTGCCGAGAGCATTTTAACTCTAATTTCACATACAACCCTAAAGAAAAGATTTGCCTTTGAGTCCAACCCAGAATCCATAGCACATATCACATTCCCTCAAACTCAGTTTACGCCTTTCTTTGTTCCACATAATCAGGCAATTGGACAACTGAGTTCTAAATAAATGATAGTTAACTATATTTTGATCTATTAATTAAGAATGTTTCATTATCAAGTAACCCCAGACCAAATCAAATTGACTCAAGCAAAATAAAGAATGTACTGACTCATACAAATGAAAAGTCCACCTGCATGTCCAGATCCAGGTGCTTAAATAATATTGTAAGAGCTCCATCTTTCCACATCTTTGGCTCTAATTTTTGCCACATTCCCTTTGTTCTCAGGCAGAGTTGGTCACCAGCATCTATGTGCTTATATTCTACCAGTGTAGCAACCCCAACAGAAACTAGGTACCTTTGCTCCAGTAACTGAGCAAAAGTCTCAATGCTGATTTCCATTGGCCTGGATTGGGTCATGCAATCGTGCCTGAGCCAATCACACTGCCTTATTGGACAGGCTTCGATCATGCCCAACCCTGGAATTCAATCCCTCTGAAACTACTTGGATTGAGAATAGGGACAGTTATGTTTAATTCCGTAAGAGGAAATCAAGGTTTTGTTGCAGAAGAAAACAGATAAAAGCTGGACAGGCAAAAAAAACAAGAGATGTCCACTGAAGTTATTACAGGCCAATGAACCTAGGTTTCTAGAGGTTCAAGTGCAAGGCAATTTTTGAATCATCATTTGACTGTAGAATCAGTCCTATTCATAACACTTCTGAAAGTTTTCTGTATGCAGGAAGATAGACTTGGCCCTGAAACCATACAATATACCTCTAACATTAGGCCTTCCTAACTAGAACATATTTCTGTTTCCTGATTACAGCATGTTTCTATCATCACCCTTATAATAATTTTCACACTTTTTCTCTCACTTGAAGTAAAAATTTCAGTGTGAAATTTATCTCCTGTCTTCAATGTCATTATGTTAGCAGTTTTCCAGTCCTTGTAAGTCTTTCTGGAGCACCATTTTCTCCTAAAACAGAAAGTATGAGAGCCAAAAATAATCTTTCCTGTTAGCCTCGTAGCTCTCCAGTAAGTGTTGCTGGAAGCTCTAATAAAAAGCACTATTAGCAGCCAGGGCACTCCAAACTGGCATTGCACAGAAGGCATCATTTAAATGCCTTTGGGTATCAGTCTTCCAAGCAGATGTCCTCTCCCTTTGAGGAGATTGCATTTCCCCCAGAGAATAGGCGTGGCTCTACACTTGGCATCAGATAAGGGCTTCTCGGATGCCGAGGGGATGCACAGAAACAGAGCAGCGCCACTCAGGGCTGCCGCCAACATGCTCACGTGGTGAGAACTGGCCACACAGTGCCCCCCACACCCTGCCCACCCACCTCTATAAATCCTCCTGTGGTGTAGAGGCCAGGAAACGGATCTGTTCTCTATTCAAAGGCCATGGAGCCAAGAACTCCCAAAGTTCTTGCGTCAGAATCACCATTCTCCAACTCTGCTGGGCGTTCTTCCTTGACCTCTCCTGGAAAAGGGCCACAGCATGTCTCGGAGTCATCCACCTCCCTGTGCTTCTGGAGGAAGAACACTGCACTTGCCGTAAGGACACCAGGGTTTGGAACGTGATCTTGCCACTTGTTCAGCAGAGACGTTGTTCCCATTCACTTCCACAGGGCCCTTCACTCCCCTTTCTGACCACAGCCCCTACTGTCTTTTGGGACTCCTCCCCATCTCCTCACTACCACGCTTGTGGTCCAGACAAGGCTCCACCCAAGCCTAAGCCAGTCAGTGCCCCTGCAACCACCTGGCCACAGGGACTGATTCAGGGACAAGCCCTGGTTCTAAGACAGTTGGGCATGTGCAAGTCAGAACAGTTTGCAAGAGCTACTCAAAGAAGCATTCTCTTTTCCACTGGACTTGGAGCTGAGATAATGCCAAGGACCAACTTGTCACAATTTACCTAGGAATTTCCTGGTTTGAAAACTGAAAGTCCCCTGCCCGGGGATTCCCCTTCAATTCCAGGCAAACCAGGGCGGTTGTTCGCCCTAAACAGATGTCAGGGCTGCATGTGAGAGGTGGGGCTGCTGCAGCCATGTTTTTACCACACGAAACCTGACAATGAAACCAGCCCAAAGCAGGAGGAACTGAGAGATGGAGAGAAGTCAGTTCCTGGTCACATCTTCAAACTCCCGGATCTAGCCATGCCTGTAGCCAAAAGCCCTTACAATCTCTCATCATTATAAGAACCAATATATTCTCTTTTTGCTTAAACCAGCTCAACTTGGATTTCCTGACACTTGTAACAGGAAGTCTGTTCACTAATGTATCAGTTGCATGGTATTGCAGAAGTTGATTCACTTCACTAAGCCTCATTTCATTCATCTATAAAATTGGAGTGTTATTTTCTGAAGACCAAAGGAGCCAAGTATCTGTCTCAATAGTCAGCATACAGTTCTCTTCCCTTCCTTTTTGTGAGCTAGAGCACTCATAAACCATAGACAGTGAGGGCTGGGAGGAAACAGAGACACACTTGTTCTGATGGCTCATTCTACAAATAGGGAAACTGAAACAGAGATGAAAACTGGATCAGCTAAAGCCCTTCCACTAGCGGCAGTCAGAACCAGAACCGGGGCCCCTGAGTTCTGCCTAGTGCTTTTCCCATCCCATCATGAACCCGACATTTCATTTTCTTCTCTGAGAAGAAGAGTCTGCTGATACAAAGGGGAGGGCTAGTCTTTCACAGCGCAGGGAGACTCCACCTGAATGTGATGACATCAGGGGAAGTGCCAAAAACGGGTCCAGAGCAAGGGCTCACCTGTCCCATCTTCCTAACTGGGTATCAGTCCAGTGTCCTCACAGGTTATTACCAACAGGGTTCTTCTCCTGCTCCAGGGGCTCTTCTCCACTTGTCCTAACCATGAGAAGTCTCTCCCCTGAAATGCAGACTTGAATGCAAGCATGGGGACCTATTCTTCTGCCAACCACTTAGTAATGAAATGTATTAATAGCCATCTGGTCCTCACAAGATTCAGAAGTTCCCTCATGTTATTCTCTTCTTAAGAAAGTAAAATTTATTCTCAAAATGAAGCCCCTCGTTGTGTTTGTGAATACCTTTCCCAAAGCAAATGATACCGGGGCCAAAACAATGAAGAAGGGAGACTAATAATTATTCACCACTTGGATTTGGGGTAGGGGTGGGAAGAGGACAAGGAAGTCCCCTGTTGTCACCTGAGGGGGCTGCTCTGTGCTCAGCTGGCCCACTCTCTACTGCAGTTTGGAGGCATGGCCAGGAGCCCACCAGGCAGAGGGAGGTAGAGCCCAGCTGGCTGCTGGCTGGTGATTTATTTGCCTTGTCCACAGCCTCCCCTCCTACTGCCTGGGCTGGTTTTAGTCTAAGCTGACTTGAGATCATAAAAGGAATATTCTCCTTGACGGGCACACGTTAGGGAGGGAGACTGGGACAGAGTGGCCAAGTGATTCCCCCTGGACTGCTGGGCCTGAGTCTAGATGCTTCAGAAAATCTTGGGAGAATGTACAGTACTGAACTGAAGGCATGTTCCTCTCCATCAACTAATGTTAGAACCACTGTGTGTCCAGAGACAGAAGAGGGTGCTTATCCCCTGGGATGCACCAAAATCTTGGGTGTCTTTATTGCTTTGCTCACCAAGTATCACAAGGCTATGTGTCTGGCACATAACAAATATAAGTGAGAGTTGTGTGTGTGTGTGTGTGTGTGTGTGTGTGTGCAGTGCTTACAGATCCATTTCATCACATTTCTCAACACTACAGGTTCTGAACCAATTGATAAGTAGACAAAAGAGTCGGGAATCATGATCCCAGCTTTATCCTTGGTCCAGTTGGATTAGAGCTCTCAGATTAAGCCTGGAGTAGCAAGGAGCTCTCTTCTCCTTCCTGTCCCCCTCCCAGCTGAGCCTCCTGACTCAGGGAGAGGCAGAACAGTTGGACACCTCCCTGCCTCACTCCCACCAGCTCCTGCCTCGGCGAGCCTTCTACAAGAAGAGGAGGCCTATGGGCAGGCAGCTCTGAAGGAAAGAATCCATAAAGGCCCGAGCATAATGTGCTCCATGATTCCCTTTCCCATCCCACCAGTTAGATAAATCATCCCTAATCCCAGGGGGAGGGGGAGTCACGAAAAGAAGGGCAGAAGTTTATGCATTGTTTTGTCAAGAGATTTGACGACCTTGTCTTGGAGGGCAGAAAGCAGACCCACCTTACAGGCAAAAATGACCTTTTACTAGGACTCTAGGTTCACCGAAAATAAACTCCCTAAAAGAACCCTCAAATGAACCCACCTTTTTCCAAGGTCTAAATGACAGCAAAGGGTCCTAGAGCAAACTGGCTATGCCACCTTGTACTCTGCCAGGCCTCCACTACATGCTTTAATTTTCATGCGTTCAGAATAAACAAAAAAATTTTTTTTCATTTAAAAAAAAGGGTAAAGATTAGCAGCTCTGTTTCAGAACACAGTCAGCCCAACCCAGGCACCAACCTTCAGAGGAGAGGCCAATGACCTCAGTTATGGAGACACCTGCTGGGCCACACACACGGCCAGAACTATCAGAAATCTGAGGGTGCTCGATAAAGCTCAGGAGCCCTCACTCACACAGCCCTGGGGGAAACACTAGCAATATATTCATGTAGTGGGGGGCTCTTGTAAAACTTGCAAAGGTAAACTAATTTAACCCTAACTAGTCAACACCATTGCTTATTTCTGCTTTGATGTCCCTTGTCACACTTCCCTCTATGTTGGGTGGTATTGGAGAAGCATTGGGCATTTTGGAATCTGGCTGGGGAAAAACTGATTTAGAAATACACTGGTTTGGGGGCACCCGGGTGGCTCAGTTGGTTAAGCAACTAACTCTTGGTTTCAGCTCAGCTCATGATCTCAGAGGTCGTGGGATCCAGCCCCACATTGGGCTCCAAGCTCAGCGGGAAGTCTGCTTGAGATTCTCTCCCTCTACCCCTCCCCACTGGCACTTTCTCTCTCTCTGTCTCTCTCTGTCTCTCTCTCAAATAAATAAATAAATCTTAAAAAAAAATACATTGGTTATGGCTTTAGCAATAATAGGCATATATAATTTGCAGTCACTTCTGTGTATAGTTATTAGAATAGAAATAACACCCAGAAGTATTTTTAAATTTAGTTTTAATTGAAATTTTTACTGAGGTAATTGTAGATTCATGTACAGCTCTAAGAAATAATACAGAGATTCCTGTACATTTTGCAAGACAATGCTATAATATCACAACCAGATACTAACTTTTATATAATTCGCTTATCATATTCAGACTTCCCAGTTTTACTTGTATTCTCTCTCTCGTGTGTGTGTATATGTATGTGTGTTAAGTTCTATCAACATTATCACCTATGCAGATCCATGTTATCTGTTACCACAGTAAAGTTACTGAACAGTTCCAAAGCCACAAGGATTTCCCATGTGGTCCCATTATAGCCACACCTGCTTCTCTCTGACCCCTCCCCTTCTCCCAATCCCAAAGCAACCACTAATCTGTCCCTCATCTCTAAAATTCTGTCATTTCAAGGCACTTGGGTGGCTCAGTCAGTTAAGTGTCTGCCTTCAGCTCAGATCGTGATCCCAGGGTCCTGGGACAGAGCCCCACATCAGGCTCCCTGCTCAGTGGGGAGCCTGCTTCTCCCTCTCCCCTCTTCTTGTGCTCTCCCTTGCTATCTCTGTCTCTCTCTCTCAAATAAATAAATAAAATCTTTAAAAAAAATAAAATGAAATTTTGTCATTTCAAAATGTTATACAAATGAAATCAATAGTATGCAACCCCTTGGGATTCGTTTTTTTTTTCACTCAGCATAATTCCCTTGAGATCCATCCAAGTCATTGCACATGTCAATATTTCATTCCTTTTTACTGCTCAGTGGGGTTGTCCCACTGTTGTTTGTACACAGCTGGCCTGTTGAAGGACATCGGGGCTGATTCCAGCTGCTATGAACTTTTCTGTACAGGTTTTTGTGTGAACATATGCTTTCATTTCTCTGGTATAACCGTGTGGTCAGGCAATTGCTGTATTGTATGATATTCACTTATTTGCTTTTTCGCAAAAACTGCCAAAATGTTTTCCAGAGTAGCCATACCATTTGACATTCTCACCAGCAATATATGAGTGGCCAGTTCCCCTGCATCCTGAACAGTGTTTGCTGTTGTCACTACTTTTTATTTTAGCCATTCTGATAGTGGAAGGGCCTAGCCCACTGTGGTCTTAATTTTCATGTCCCTAATGGCTAATGATGTTTTTTTCATGTGCTTAATTATCACCTGTATATTCTTTTCAAACAAACTGTCTGCGTATGTCTTTGGTTCATTTTTCATTTGGATTTCTTGGGTTTTTTAGTGTTGCATTTTGAGAGTTTTTTATATATTCTTGATACTAACCCTTTTTTCAGATATGTGGTTTGCAAATACAGTCTTTCAATCTGTAATTTATCTTTTTATACTCTTCACATGGGTTTTCATAGAGCAAGTTTTTAATTTTGATGTGTTTTCAATTTATCAATTGTTCTTTTTATGGATTGTTTTAGTCCACTTGAGCTGCTATAACAAAATATCACAGACTGGGTAGCTTATAAACAATAAAAATTCATTCCTCACAGTTCTGGAGGCTGGAAGTCTGAGGCAAAGGAACCAGAATGGTCATGTTCTGGTCAAGTCCCACTTTCCAGTTCAGTCAGCACCTTCTTGTGTCCTCACATGGTGGAAGAGGCTAGGCCACTCTGTGGGATCTCTTATAAGAGCACTTTCCCCATTGGAGAGGGCTCTATGCTCATGATCTAATCACACCCTAAGGCCTCACCTAATACCATCACCTTTGGAGTTTAGAATTTCAACATATGAATTGGGGGGGTGGGGCGGACACAAGCGTTAAAACTATAGCATGGATCAAGCTTTCAGTGTCAAGACCAGGAATATTCTAAATACATATTCTGCCAGTTAATTCACCAAGAAGCGTGATATGAACATGTAATGTGACAGGTCATAGGACAACACAAATGTGTCCCAAGCCACCAGCACTGGTATGTAAGTGGGTATAAAAGAAAATGAGGCTTGAAATATGGTGCCAGAAGCTAAACTTTAGAAAATTCTTATAGTCATCAGATGTGCAAAACTGTAATTAGAAGATTCAGTTTTCAATAATGTCCAGTAAAATTAGTAAAAACTATTAAGAATAAAAGTAAAATCTGGCTAACCATATGAGTAGAAAGACTAAATTTTCTTTCTATTATTTCTATATATCATATTATAAAATTGTTGCAATATAAAGATATCAAAGAAAAAGTATGTAGAAAGAAAAGTTTTATGACATTATGAAGTATAATTAATAAAAGATATTGTTATGTTTCTGAAATTCTGGAATATTTGTGTTATTTATCAGGTGTTCAAAATTTATAATTTGTTGTGATTTCTTTTCTTATTCTACATGTCTGTTTGTGTTTGTACCTAGCATTATGCTGTTCTTATTAAAGTGGGGACCCCAAATCAAATAAACTTCAAGTCCCATGAAACTTAAATCAGGCCCTAACCAGGTGTTAACCCTTTAGTTGCCAGACAATGAGGTGTTCTGTAGTGTCCCAAGGCAGGTAGCCATTGAGTGGGGGGAGGGAGAGAGATGGTCAAAGAGTACCCACTAGGCTCAGAAGAGTAGTTATTTACCAACTAGTATGGAAGTATTTCAATCTTTTCATTGGTATGAAGTCCAGCTAAATATATGTTCTGTCCCTTGTATTTATGTAAATACTTTGTCGGGGTAGCAGAAACTGGGCAAGGAAACAGGCCTTCATCAGGCAGTTCTTGAGAAAAACAATTAACTTGCCCCTTAAAGTGTTAAACAGAAATTCATAGGGGGAAAAAAATCCCCACAATTTGAAGGTCAGTGGTCCAGAATAGATTACAATAAGAACATTATAAATCACTAATAGACATTAAACTCGAAGGTTTCAGCTACTATTTTTTCCCCAAGACTCCGTATCAGGCATGCCTCAGAACAGAGATGAATTCCTGCTTGTGTGGGCTATGATTGCTGTCCATCCCACCACTCCAAGTCTTTGGAGAGAAAGCCAAAGGTGATGATGCAGCTTGATTCAACTCCAGGCATTGATTGTGGTCAGGCAGTGAGGTAGGGGCTATCTCGACTTAATCTCATTTAAGCTCCTGGGGATGCAAAACCCCTCAGGTCAGCTATGGCTCTCACTTCTTTTCAGAGTCCCCTAGAGATGACCCACAGAATTTAAGACTTGTATAGAGTAGTTTAACAGCCAAAAATCTAAAGGAAACAGCATTTAGCTAAAGGGCGAACTTCGACAATTAATTACACTGAGATACTTAATAACATAATTTTTTAAAGTTTTTTTTTTTTTTAAAGATTTTATTTATTTATTTGACAGAGAGAGACACAGCGAGAGAGGGAACACAAGCAGGGGGAGTGGGAGAGGGAGAAGCAGGCCTTCCGTGGAGCAGGGAGCCCGACACGGGTCTCGATCCCAGGACCCTGGGATCATGACCTGAGCCGAAGGCAGATGCTTAACGACTGAGCCACCCAGGCGCCCCAATTTTTTAAAGTTTTAATTTAAATTCCAGTTAGTTAACATACCATGTAATACTAGTTTCAGGTATACAATTTAGTGCTTAGTAACATAATTTAACTTCTTGCCTCAGTTTTTCCATAACCTAACCTAATGATGCCTCTTTGAAGGATTCTGAACCCATCCTCTTCACTTTCTTTGAAGCTCTTCAGATGCAAAGTCAAGATGGAATCCCAGTTCTGCCATGCATCTGTTATGCAACCGTAGGCTACTGCTCTCCCCATCTGTAGCTTGCTGGTTAGTGACACCTGTGTGATTCCACAGCTCAAAGAAAAACATGAGAATGGAGCCTAAGTAGACAACCTAGAGCCTAGAAAATTCTCAATAAAAGTAACTGTTGCTATTAGAAACAAAATCTTGTACAGTTTTAAACCACCAGCAAAGAGAAAATGACATGCAACCTTGAGATTTCTGACATTTATTGTCTACAAAGTAACAGTGCCTTTTAGTCATTCTTATCAGGTGTTTGCTATTAAGGGACAAGACCAGTATTGGAACTAGTATGAATGCTCGAATTTTCATTTCCAGTTCCTTATTCATCTTCAAACTTTTCTCTGTACTAGAGAAAAGTTTTTCACTTTGTCCCATCTGATATGAAGAATTTTAGAGAGAGAGTAATTAAATTTAAAAGGGAACAAATTAATTTATAAAGTTCTCAAAACTACAAAGATATATTCACAAATATGTAAATGCTTTGTCAAACCCAGAGTTAAAACATGAAATCAGCAAGGTTATATAGTACCCTTTCCTGTGTTTATGAAAAAGGGCTTAGTAGGCAAATTAGCAATATAGATAAGATTTCAAGGG
Source organism: Halichoerus grypus (assembly GCF_964656455.1). NCBI lineage: Eukaryota > Metazoa > Chordata > Mammalia > Carnivora > Phocidae > Halichoerus > Halichoerus grypus. Next base: position 179,153,021 of record NC_135715.1, on the reverse strand, counting down.
AAAAGCTTGCATTTCAAAATATTAAGTTTTGGGGCGCCTGGGTGGCTCAGTCGTTAAGCGTCTGCCTTCGGCTCAGGTCATGATCCCAGGGTCCTGGGATCGAGCCCCACATCGGGCTCCCTGATCCACGGGAAGCCTGCTTCTCCCTCTCCCACTCCCCCTGCTTGTGTTCCCTCTCTCACTGTCACTCTCTCTCTCTCTGTCTAAATAAATAAATAAATAAATCTTTTAAAAAATATATTTCTAAGTTTTTAAAGTAGTATAATCTAAGCTCTAATCATACTTTGTCAAGTCCTTTTATGAGAAGAGACCCAGAAAATGTTACTTTGATACTTTTTGTCCCTTTTAGTATGAAAACCTGAGACTAGTAAAGCTGCTTTGAGGAAGTGGATGTGTCCAGGGAAACAAAGCATGGGCTTTGTAATCTAAGACACAGATTCAAATCTGTATTCAATAACCTATTTCTTTTTTAGCCTTTTAATTTCTCAAACCCTCAATTTTCTCATCTGTAAAATCAAAATAATACTTCATATCAGAATTATAAGAAATCAAGGTATATCCAGAACCCCAACATTTCCTTATTCAAATAATAATATTTTTGAAAATATTTCTAATCCAATCATACTATTTTAAGAATATTTCACTATTCATATTATTTCATATTATGTTAATTAAAAAGTTTTATTTTATATAGTTAGCATATAACACATCATGATGATCTGGACAATTTCTTCTATCAAAACCTTGGAAAAGAATAAAATTTATTTTAAAAAGATTCTACTGAGATATTTTGGGCCACAGTTAGCTACTTTAACTGCTCTCTTGAAAATAATGTTCTAAATTTGATCTAAAAAATAGTTCCCTTGATAACTATAAACATAGGAGCCCAACCTATATTTTTTTGTGGAAGCAAAATTCCTGCCAATCTCTGTGACACTCTTGCTTACAGAAAGTCTGAAAAAAATCAGGCCAATATTGCTTCACAATATTTTTTTTCCATTTCTTTATACAATCCAGTAGAGTTTCAGGGAAGGAAATGAAATATAAAAAGTAATCATCATAAAGATTTATATTTTAGCTTGGGAATGATGTCACCAAGATGGCCACAGAGGTTGTTCCTGATTTTGCTCTCCATAACAAGAAAAACCAACAACTATTCAAGAACAAGACACCACTGAGAATATCCTAGAATGTGGGGATGAGGCTGAAACATCCACTGCACACAGAGGGTAAGAGAGACCTCATGAGAAAGGTAAGAGTCACAGGCACACAGTGAGTATATTGCCCTTCCCCCATGCCAGAGCTGCACCACAAGGAGAGGTCTCCCTGAAACTCTGATTCCTCCAGTGAAAAAGAGAACCCGGAAGGACAACAAGCCCTTTTGCCCCTGCCTGGCATTGTGGGTCACTTTGCAGGAACCCCTACTCTGATCTTACACCACAGGGAATCTACAGGGCTCAACCACTAAGAATCTGGTTGTGATGGAGAAGGTGAGAGGGGCTTGCAAAAACCAGCACACAGATCTTGGCAGAATAATACCGACAGTGTCCAAGTAGTAATCCCAAACAGCAGATTTGCTCATCTGAAGAACTAAATTGGGGCATACTTTGCCCAGGGAACTTGGCAGAATGTAGATCTGCCTGATTTTTTTTTAACTTTTTCAAAGATTTTTATTTATTTATTTGAGAGAAAGAGAGAGAGCATGCACAAGTGGAGAGAGGGGCAGGAAGAGAGATACGCAGACTCCCTGCTGAGGACTGAGCCCAATGTGGGGCTCAATCCCAGGACCCTGAGATCATGACCTGAGCCGAACTTAGATGCTTAACTGACTGAGCTACCCAGGCACCCCCTGCCTGATTTTAATTCTCAAATGAGTTTTGCTGACCCTAGAGCCCCATGTGTTCACACCCAGGCAAGGAGCTGAATCATAGCCCCACCCACTATACAGAGTGCCTTTCAGTTCCATCTGACCAGGAGGACTGGTGATAACTCCTGGGAGCTATAATGCCCAGTGGTACTCAAGTCAAGAGGTAGGTAAGCAGCGCTAATCACCCCAGACCAAAATCAGTACCAGGCATACTTTCAAGGTATTGAAAGAAAATAATAGTCAACCAAAAATTCTATACCCAATGAAGCTGCCTTTCAGAAACAAAGGAAAGATAAAGACTTTCCAGAACAAATAAAAGCTGAGGGACTTCATTACCATGAGTCCTGACTTACAAGAAATGCTAAAGGGAATTCTTTGTGTGGAAGTGAAAGAATGCCAATTTACATCATAAAAACAAATAAAAGTAGTATAAATATCACTGGTAATAGTAAATATATAGTTATAGTTAGATTCTGCAATATGGTAATAGTGCATAATTCACTTATGACTCTAGTTTGAAAGTTTAAAAAAATAATGTAGTAAAATAACCATAACTACATAATCTGTTATTAGTTACACAACATAAAAAACATGTAAATTGTAACAGCAATAATTTAAAATATGAGGGGAAGGAGAAGTAAAATTGTAAAGTTTACAAATTCTATTGAAATTGTTATCAGTTTAAAATAGGGTTTGTAAGTTTAAGATATTTTACATAAGCCTCATGTTAACCACAAAAGAAAATACTGTAGTAATTACACAAAAGAACACGATAAAGAAGTCAAAGCATGCTGATTCCAAGATATCAAAATACACAAAAAAACAGCAAGATAAGAAACAAGGAACAAAGGATAAACAAAATAACCAGGAAAAATTTAACAAAATCACAATTGTACATCCTTATCTGTCAATAATTACTTTAAATGTAAATGGATTAAATTCTCCAACTAAAAGATACAGAATGGCTAAATGGATAAAAAGAAAAAAAAAAAACAGATCCAACAATCTGCTGTCTACAAAAGACTCTTTTAGCCTCAAAAACACATATAGAATGAAAGTGAAGGGATGGGAAAAGACACTTCAAGCAAATGGTGACAACAACAAAAGCAGAAGTATCTATATTTGTATCAGACAAAATAGACTTTAAACTGAAAATGGCAAAAAGAGACAAAGGAAATCATTATATAATAATAAAGAGGTCAGTATATCAAGAAGATAAAACAATTGTTAATATTCATCCACCCAACATTGGAGAACCTATATATATAAAGCAAAAGCTAACAAAGCTAAAAGAAAAAACAGTGATACAACAATGTTGGAGACTTTAATACCCCAGTCTCAATGACGGATAGATCATCCAGACAGAATCAATAAGGAAAGAGCATTTCTGAGCAACACAATAGACCAACTGGACTTAACAGACACATACAGAACATTCTGTCTAGTGATAGCAGAATACACATTCTTTTCAAGCACACATGAAATATTTTCTAGGACAAGCCATGTTACACTACAAAACAAGTCTTAACAAATTCATGAAGACTGAAATCATATCAAGGATCTTCTTTGATCCTAATGACATGAAACTAGAAATTAATAACAACAGGAAAACTGGAAAATTTACAACACTCTCCTGAACAACCAAAGGATCAAATTAAAAATGAAAGAGAAAGTTAGAAGTTTCTTGAGACAAAAATGGAAACACAACACACCAGAACTTGTGGGATGCAGCAAGAACAGTTCTAGGGGGAATAAACAATAAACACCTACATTAAGAACAAGAAAGATTCTAAATAAACAACCTATATTTACATCTTAAGGAACTAGAAAAAGAAGAACAAATTGAGCCCAAAGTTAGCAGGGGAAAGGAAATAATTAAAATTAGAGCAGAAATAAATGAAATAGAGGACAGAAAGACAATAGAAAAAATGAACTAAACTAAGAGTTGGTTCTTTGAAAAGATAAACAAAATTAGCTAAAATAACCAAGGAAAAAAAGAAAGGAGACAAATCACAAAATTGTAAATAAAAAAGGAGAGATTACAGCTGTTACTACAGAAACTCAAGGATCATAAGAGGCTACTATGCATGACTAAATTGGACAACCTAGAAGAAGTAGAAAAATTCTTGGAAACATACAAATTACCAAGACCGAATCAGGAAAAAATAGAAATCTGAACAGACCAATTCCAATAAGAAGATTGAATCAGTAATAAAAAATTTCCCAACAAAGAAAAGCCCAGGACCAGATGGCTTCGCTGGTGAATTTTACCAAACATTTAAAGAAAAATTAACACCCGAGGTGCCTGGGTGGCTCAGTGGGTTGAGCGTCCAACTCTTGGTTTCAGCTCAGATCATGATCTTGGTGTGGTGGGATCAAGCCCCACATCAGGCTCCCCACTCAACCTGAGTCTACTTGAGATTCTCTCCCTTTCCTCTGCCCCTCCCCCTGCTCACACACTCTCTCTCTGTCTAAAATAAATTTTAAAAATCTTAAAAACAAAACAAAACAAAAAAAATTAACACCAGTCCTTCTCAAACTCTTCCAAAAAATCAAAGAAGGGAAACTCCTAAATTTATTTCATGATGCCAACATTATTATCCTGATACCAAAACTGGAAAAATACACAACTAGAAAAGAAAATTACAGGCCAATGTCCCTGATAAATAAAGATGCAAAAATTATCAATGAAATACTAGCAAACTGAATTCAGCAGCCCATTAAAAAGATCATTCAAGTGGGATTTATCCCTAGGATGTAAGGATTGTTCAACATATACAAAACAATCGATGTGATACATCACATTAACAAAGTGAAAGGAAAAATCATACAATCATCTCAATAAATGCACAAAGAACGTTTGACAAAATTCAACATCCATTCTTGATAAAAAACTCTTAACAAATTAGACATAGAAAGAATATATCTCAAATCAATAAAGGCCATATATGACAAGACCATAGCTAACATCATACTCAATGATGAAAGATGGGAAGTTTTTCCTTCAATATCAGAAATAAGACAGTGGTGCCCACTGCCACCACTCCTATTCAGCATAGTACTAGTAATACTAGCTAAAATGATCAGACAAGAAAAAGAAATAAAAGGTATCAGAATTGGAAAGGAAGAAATAGAATTGTTTCTATCTGCAGATGACATGACTTTATATATAGAAGAACCTAAAGATTCAACCAAGACACTGTTAGATCTAATCAATGAATTCAATAAAGTTGCAGGATACAAAATTAATGTACAAAAATCAATAGCATTCCTATACGCTAACATTGAATTTTATGGAAAAAAAAAAGAAATTGATCCCATTTATAATAGCATCAAAAACAATAAAATGCTTAGGAATAAATTTAACTAAGAAGGTGAAAGATCTATACTATGAAAACTACAAGACACTGATGCTGAAAGAAATTGAAGAAGACACTAATAAATGGAAAGGTATCTTGTGTTCACATAGTAAAAGAATTAATATAGTTAAAATAGCAATACTACTAAAAGCCATCTACAGATTCAATGCAATCCATATCAAGAGTCCAATGGCATTTTTTACAGAGTAGAACAAACACTCCTAAAATTTATAAGGAACCACAGAAGATCCCAAGTAGCCAAAGAAATCTTGAGAAAGAAAAACAAAACAGGAGGCATCACACTTCCTAATTTCAAGCTATATTGTAAAGTTATAGTCATCAAAAAGGTATGGTGCTGGCATAAAAACAAATAGGCCAATGGAACAAAAATCAAGAGTCTAGAAATAAACCCAAGCATATATTGTAAACTAACATTTAACAAGAGAGCAAAGAACACTCAATGGAGAAAAGACAGTCTCTTCAACAATTAGCCCTGGGATAATTGGATATTCACATGTAAAAAAATGTAAATGGACCCATATCTTATACCACTCACAAAAATGAACTCAAAATGGATTAAAGACCTAAGTGTAAGGCCTGCAATTGTGAAACTCCTAGAAGAAAACATAAGAATAAAATTCCTCGATATACGTCTTGGTAATGAATTTTTGGGTATAACACCTAAAGCACAAACAACAAAATAAAAAACAAACAAGTGGGACTATACCAAGCTAAAAAGCTTCTGCACAGGGCGCCTGGGTGGCTCAGTTGGTTAAGCGACTGCCTTCGGCTCAGGTCATGATCCTGGAGTCCCTGGATCGAGTCCCGCATCGGGCTCCCTGCTCTGCAGGGAGTCTGCTTCTCCCTCTGACCCTCCCCCCTCTCATGTGTTCTCTCTCATTCTCTCTCTCTCAAATAAATAAAATCTTTAAAAAAATAAAAAAATAAAATAAAATAAAAAGCTTCTGCACAGCAAAAGAAACCATCAACAAAGGAAAAAAACAATCTATGGAATAAGAAAAACTATTTACAAACCATATACCTGATAAGGGGTTAATACCCAAAATACAAAAGAACTCATACAACTTAATAACAAAACAAATAATCCAATTTTATAAATAATCAAAGTACCCAAAAGACATTACTTCAAAAAAATATACAAAAGGCCAACAGGTACATGGAAAGATATTTAACATCACAAGTCATCAGGACAATGCAAATTAAAACAGAAGTGAGATATTATCTCACTCCTGTTAGAATGGCCATCATAAAAAGACAAAAAATAACAAATGTTAGCATAGAAGTGAAGAGAAGAGAAGTCTTGTGCACTGTTTGTGGAATTATAAATTGGTACAGCCACTCTGGAAAACAGTATGAAGGATCCCCCAAAATTTTAAAATAAAGCTATCATATGATCCAGCAATCTCACCTGGGAATATATACAAAGGAAACAGAAACACTAACTCAAAAGATATCTGCACACCCATGTTCATAGCAGCATTATTTGCAGTAGTCAAGACATGGAAATAATCTCAATGTCTATCAATGGGTGAATGGGTAAAGAAATCATGATATGTATATATGCAATGGAATATTATTCAGCCATTAAAAAATGAAGATATGCTGCCATTTGCAATAACATGGATGGGTCTTGAAAGCATTATGCTAAGAAAAATAAGTGAGATCTCACATACATGTGAACTTGACAAAAAATAAAACAGGGGTGACTGGGTGGCTCAGTCGGTTGAGCATCTGCCTTCAGCTCAGGTCATAATCCCAGGGTCCTGGGATCTAGCCCCATCCTGAGCAGGGAGCCTGTTTCTCCCTCTCCTCCCTGCTTGTGCTCTCTCTCTCTCAAATAAATTAAATAAATAAATAAATAAATCTTAAAAAATCTTAAAAAAATAAAACAGAACAAAATAACAAAAAACAAAAAAAATAAAACAGCTCATAAAAAGAGATGCAGAGGGTGGAAGGAGGGGGATTTAGAGGAAGGTGGTCAAAGAGCACAAACTTCCAGTTACAAGATAAATAGGTTTGAGTTACATAATGTACAACACGATGACTATCACTAACACTACCGTAAGATATGTAGGAAAGTTGTTAAGAGAGTAAATCCCAAGAGTTCTCATCATAAGAAGAAAACTTCTTTCCTTCTTTTCTTTTTTCTTTCTTCTCTTTTCATTGTATCTGCATGAAAAGAGGGATGTTGGCTGAACCTGTTGTGGTAATCATTTCACAATATGTGTAAATCAGACCATCATGCTGTATGTCTTAAACTTATACAGTGGTGTATGTCAATTATTTCTCAATAAAATTGGGGGGAAAAAAGTTTGCCAATTTAAAAAATTAATAATGAAAAAATGGAAAAAAAAGATTTACATTAAAAATTTTGTTAGCCAATTTCAAGGACTTGGTTTATTTTGAACACTTTCAGCCACTTTCAAAGACATACCAGAAACATCTAAGCCATCCATCTATCTGCCAGTTTCAAATCCTCACACAATGATAAGACAATGGAATTTTTAAATAAACCAAATTTTGTGTGTGTGTGTGCCAAACATTTTTTCTGAGTCATGTGAAAATGTGTTTAATGCAATTGACCAAGGTGGTTTTGGTTTTATATTTGGTTTCACATTCTCTAAGGACTGAATGGGAACTGGGTTTTGACAATTTGCCCAACAGGATTTTTAGAGTGTAGTGTCCCCAGCAGGCAAACTGGCACTCAGCAGCCTAGTTAACATAATTCTGATATGCATGTCCCAAGAGGCAGTCCTTCCAGTCAAGGGTGGAGTCAAAGAAGTCAGCAGACAAAAGTCAAAGCCAGATGGAAAATCACAGACTCAACAACACGAATGTCCATTTTCTCAAGAATAAAGAAGGTGCTAGGGCACAAATAAGTTAACTTTAATATTTCTCCTGAGATATACAACAGGTCCTACTCTAGGTAATGGGAATAGGGAGTCATTTAGGGTCACACTACCGTTCTTTCAGGAAGTTCACCAGGAATGGCCCTTTATAAATAAATTTTGAAGCAAATCCCTTTCAGCAGCTCTAGGGGAAAAGTTCAGGAGTGTTATTGGGTGTCACAGTGGTCTTGAACTCAAATTCTATTGCCAATCAAAGTATCTGTGTCCTTCCCAATTAACCAGTTTGAAACTATGAATTTATTCAGGGTCTAAGGACTTTTCTGAGATAGGGCAGTGGTTCCAGATACCTCTCTTTTAGGTTCAAAGATTTAAGCTCACTGTATTTAGATTGAGACCAATGGTAAGAAAATAAGACAACCAAATTAGAAATTTCCCAGGAGTAAGAAGGTGGAGGGCCTGGGTTCCACACTAGAGTCCCACTATTGGGAACATCTCATGGCTGATGACATCATGGGACCCTTCCCAACTAGTCATTATGGTACCCTGAGCTAAAATATATGTCCATACTCTAAATGTCATTCAAAAATATAATTATACTAAACTGTAAAATAAAGGTAAGAAAGTCCAAGAATGAAATCTAGCTCATAATGCCTACTTGATACTTCTATCGCAATATCAAATCTTTCAAAAGAACTTTTTACTGCAATTTTGGTGCCCCGTTGTAGTCTGGATTTAGAGTCCTGCCTTGAGGGAAATGGTTGATTGTTTGGAAACTCAAGGATCTACAGCTTTGGGACTCTGGACCTATTTTTACCTACAGAATACAGAGGTAAATGGATACTTAGTGATCAGGAATCCTCTCATTGCTGGTGTGTCTCAGAGCCAAAGTACTTCTTAGGTTCCTCAGGCTTGCAATGGGTCACCACATTTAATGTTTCCAGCAACACCATAGAGACAAAGAGGCCAGAGGCACTATTCCAGGCAAGACAAATGTAAGCGGAAGCTAGGGGAATGAGATAAAAAGAAGGCACTGAACAGAGAAATACTGTGAACAAAAAGTCGAAAGAAGTTTATGGTGAGTTGGGGTTGTGTGTGATGGGAGCAGTAAGAACAAGGGAGGAAAAGTTTCTCACTTGGATTACAAGGATGATGATAATGCAACCAATCAAGGTAGAAAGTCTAAGAGGAGAAGGAGTAGATAGTTAAGGCAAGAGGATGAAGAGAGACATGATGATCCGGGTTTGTGGCAGGTTGACCTTCCTGGCTGTCTCTCCCTGTAGAGCTGGCTATCCCTGGAGGAGGAAGCATAGATGTGGATCTAAAGCTTATAAGGAGGCCTGGAGGTCACCCAGGTGGCTGAAGATAAGAGGCCTAGGAGAACATCTTTAGTGTAAAAAGGAATTCAATGTAGTGGGAGCAATAACAGAAAGGTGGCCATGAGGAGTAAGGAGGAGAAAAGATTAGAGCACAGATGGAGGAGCTAACCTGAGAGGAAAAGGAGAAATCCTTTCTCTGAGAAGAAAGAGGAAGCAGAAAATACCAGCTGAGGTGGCCATATCTGAAGTAAAGAGGAATTGAAGAAGTTGACTTCAGGTAGCCTTGCCCTTCTCAGAAATTAGGATGTCATTCCTGAGCATGATAGGACAAGAGAGAAATGAAGTGCTCAAAGAGACCAAAACTGGAAATGCATGAGAACACAGTAGGGTTCAAGGTAGAAAGGGGATAAAAACCTGAGGATCGTGAGAAGAGCAGCATCCACTTAAGAAGGGTCTCCAGAAGAAAAAGAAGCAGAGATCAATGGAAAAAGTCAGGTAGAACAACAACCAATTGCATACCTTTGGATTTATCTTCAAATATTTTGAGTAAAAATCAGAAAAAATGACTACAGACAGCCTAAAAATTGACATTTTTCTAGAGAATGGGTTCTGTTCATATTTCAAATCTGACAGATAGCCTTTTCTCAAATCACAAATAAAGTGACCCAGACATTTCACGTAGGAAGAAAAACAAGGCCCTTAAATCAAACAGACAAGAAAATAATTAGGTATTTTAAAAGTTCTGCTTACATAAGATCAATTTTCTTTTTTCCAGCTTTATTAAGACATAACTGACATATAACATTGAGTAAATTTAAGGTGTAAAATATGTTGATTCGGTACACATATACTGCAAAATAATTACCACCATAATAATAAACCATATTTTTAGCATTTCTAAAGAATAAGTTGGTCATTAGAATGTGATGTTGTCTTTACTGTGTATTCTTTTCTTCCAAAAAAGTAAATCTTATGGAAGTGGATTGCCAGAAATTAATCATGAACTTGAAATTTATGTTGTACTTCATGTCCACCTTTGGCTCTGGTTGCTCATAAAGATCCCCAGTCAGCCCTAACACCAAAAATAAATGGGTGCAGCTCTTATCAGCTTTCTCACCTGTAATGAGATGTTAAGAGTCCTAAGAAAATGCAATTCAGCAAAAAGAATTGGATCTGCCAGAAGGGTATGTAAGGTCAGGAAGTAAGTTTCATCATGCCAACTTAGCATGACAAATTATTCTGTCAATTAATGACATCTCTCTTTTCTAAGCCAGATACATTATAGGGTACTGGCAGTTTTCCTCTCAAGGCAATATTTTACAGTTTTCATGACACAAAATTTTTTTCAAGCACACTTCTTTCTTATTTCTAACTCAGGGTACCTAGCTAGGAATTTTATCTGTCTGGGTCTGTTTCCCCACGGACAAAATATAAAGACATTAGGGAAGTGGCCTGAACAGTATTAAAAGTTAATGTCAAAGGGGCATCTCTTTGGTAAATAGATAACTACAGTTTCATAATCTATTTAGGGTCTGCTTTCCTTGTTCTTTATAACCAAGATAGGTGATACCTCCATGTGCCTTGAGATCTACATAATATTGAATCAAAATCCCAATTCCAAACCCTGTGAAAGTCCAAACCCATCTTTCATAATTTCTGCAAACTCCTGGTGGAGCTGTTGGTCTCAGGAGATCTTCTGGCCCTAACCTTGGCTTGCCCAGCTGATGTACTATCTTGCCATTTTGTAACTACCCCGTGGACCTAGATGTGAAACTCAATTCTTTCCTCCATTTCCCAATTTCTAAAAGACAGAGGGATGGGCAATGTTGACTTTACTACGGATTTGAAAGGGATGCAAAGAATATAAACAGAAATATAAACAACCCATTTAAAATCAGGCATCCCCTTCCTGCTAGGGAATGGAGCACTGGGTGTTATACACAAACAATGAATCATGGAACACTACATCAAAAACTAATGATGTAATGTATGGTGATTAACATAACATAATAAAAATAAATAAATAAATAAAATAAAATCAGGCATCCCCACCCTCAGCCTATTTAAACATTAGGCCACCTGCCTATTGGGTGTTTCCACTGGCCACTTCATCCCTATGGTACCCAGTTCACTCTGTTCCTCTGATAGCAGAACAATTTTTATTTTCGTGTTCTGAGTACTTTGTCTCTTTTATTGTTTTGGCACTATTTTATTGACCTCAGGCTCTTTCTCACCTGCTATCCCAAATGGCTCAGTAAAGTGTTATTATAAACAAAGACAGTTTACTCCCTAAGAAGAATTTAAGTGCCAACCGCTAAGAGAATATATTTTTCACACAAATTCTCCCAACACACACAACAGTAATGGCAATCATCCTGCTGTATTAAGAACTGTCATATTTCCATAGCTCCCACACATATTCCAAGAAGCTCTCATGCTCTGGTTCACAAAAATGACACCGGCCAGAGCCTCAGCATCAGAGATGTAAGGGCCTTGAAATTTCTAACAGGCCAGAAAGGGGTTGATGTTCCCCTCCACAGAAAGTACGAGTGGTCTTCAACGGCACAGACCTCCCAACTGGGAAAGACACAGTTCACACTTGTGCTGGGTGACCTTATAGGGAAAAAGTTGTAGAATGTTAACAAATTAAAGATCATGTTTGAATACTCTCAACAATTGAAGAGATATTGGAAAACGATATGTGTGGTTCTTTCTATACATTTCTGAAGTCAGTAACTACTATTCTGGTGCATTTAGGGGCTGGACCAAGTAATATCTCCTCCTGACCATCCTGGCAAATCATCCCTGTTAAGTCACTCATTTATCACCATTGATGAGTTTCCTTTGGGGAATGCATGTAAAATTTTTTATTTACCTTGTTTTTCATAATCTTTTCTACAAATAAAGAAGCCATACTGATTTTTGTTCTTGCTATTGTTATCTGGTATTACATGTTCCTAAATAGAATAGAATTGTTTTTATTTTCTTAATTGTTTCTTCTTGACTTTTTAGTTAATAATTGATACTGACTTTTGATGTCAATAATTAGCTCAAGTCTGGTTCTTTTTTTTTTTTTTAAAGATTTTATTTATTTGTCAGAGAGAGAGAGCACACAAGCAGGGGGAGCGGCAGGCAGAGGGAGAAGCAGGCTCCCCGCTGAGCAAGGAGCCCAACACGGGACTCGATCCCAGAACCCTGGGATCACGACCTGGGTGGAAGGCAGACGCTTAACCAGTTGAGCCACCCCGGTGTCCCTCAAGTCTGGTTCTTAATAGAATTTCATTTTAAGTATTTTCTAGACATAAAAATGATGTTTATTTCTAAAAACAAATAATGTTTAAACATAATTTAAATAAATATGTTCTAAAGGCTATTGTAGACTTTTATGCTTCAGAATACCAATTTTTCAAAATATATTTGAGCATACATAAATGTATGTAAAATTAATATCTTGTGAAATATTAGCTTATTGACTGTAGGATTAAATAAAAATTTATATTTGAAACTTGCTCTTTTGCTTACAAAGACTTAGTTTTTCAGTATTTTTGATGCAATCTAGTTTTTAATATTCTTAAAAATACAGTTGACCTAAAAACTTTTTTGAGAAACCAATTTTTCTGAAACCAAAGAAGGGTTATAATCCTCTTAAGTATCTTACATTTAAGTAGATTTAAATTTTTCTGACATTTATTTTCTCATCATAACAGACAAGATTTTGATTAAAGCCAGAAGGCCATCAGACTCACAAAACAAACAGAGAAGTCCAAAAAATGTTTGAGGCCCCATTTAAGCAATCTACTGAGGATTATCACTAATTCGAATTTGTGAGACCTGATCCTTCTTCTCCTCTGCTTAAATGGCTTGTTTTCATGCTCAAGCTTTCAAGAAAAGTGCCAAGTAAACTGAGCCTTCATTTTGCAAAAACACCCGTCTCACAGAGAAAAGGATTTGACCATTTCTCAGTTTCTCCAAGTGCAAAGAAAGGAGCAAAGTCTTTTTATGAGGTCAGTCACAATAGTACTAGGCAGAGTACAAGAAGCTACCAGCTACAACATCTCACAGTTAACAGCTAATGCCCAAATCCTCCACTGTACGGTACATCCCTCATTTGACCAGCCTGTCTGAAAACCCTCAATACTATGTTTGGAAAGTAATTCTAAGAGTAAACTCATTGATATCATGTCACATGACATGGCAATAACTCTAATTTACAATAGCATTCAATGTAAAGCATCTCATTACAGAATGATGGTTTTATGGATGTTGGTAGGCTGGGGACACGAGAAATAAGAGTTTGAGATTGGACAGCAGTTTTAAGTGAATTAGGAAGCTACAGAAGTGCTCATGATGTCATTCAGGAACCTTCTACCCAGCAGAAAAGGCATGTTCAACATTGCACAGGCAATGACTAATGAAAAATAGAACAATGTCATCCTTACACCCCACCATTTGAGAATGTTCAGTAGGCTGGTTCTATATATAAAATGGTGGGGATAGCAATAACACCTTATATGGATCTTCTAAGTATTGAATGAGGGGCTGTCTAGCAAGCGCCTGCCACACAGTACATATAAAGGAAGGAGGTAGTGGGAGGAAGAGCGGGAGGGTTGGGAGCAGAAGAAAGAGAGGAGTTTGATACAGTTAAAATTATTATCTGGGTGTGTGGAATGTTCTGTCAGTGGTGCTGTGGGAGTACGCACTGCTCTGTAGCATGGGTAATGGTTTAGATTGTGAGCTTCTCTGCTAAACCAGGCAGAAATCACCACCTCCTTGCAGGGTGCCTGGTGCATGGTGGCTGCTCAGAAGATGTGACTGAACAGGTGGCAAATGACAGCCCAGACACACTCACAATGCCCAGTGGCTCACAGCCGTCCCACCAGCATTACTGGAAGATCTCGCTCCCTGGGCCCTGGCTGCCCTGCTTTCTCCTTCTGTCAACCTAAGAGATGGGTTCCAATGAGACACCTGCAAATATCAGCTCTGTCTCTTTAAACTTTTCTGGCCTTTTTAAGTCCCTAGATAACTGCCACTTTATCCATGAGAGAACTGGAGTAAAATTTATCTTTCAGTAATTCTAGAAGAGGTTGGGAGCGGTTTCTGGCTAATTGCAGTGCTCAGTAACTCCTGTTAATGGTGACTTTCCTGTCAGACACGCCATGAGTAACAGGACATGGCAATGTTCATTACCCAGTCTCAGCACATCCACGAACAGTGCTGTGAGGTCACTCAACCTTCAGCCATCTGCCCTTCCCTTCCCAATATCCACTTTGCAGACATGGAGGTGAGGCCTCCAGCTTTTCCAAGCTTGATCTTTCAAGGATGATGGTTGAGGGCAAATCCTCATGGCAGTGTAGAGTAGTGGTTAGAGGCATGGGGATGGGGTCTAGATTCAAATAACCTCTCCATTGCTTATGAGCTGAGGGGCTTTGGGCAGTGTTGTAAACTGAATTCTTATTTAGAAGTCCTAGCCCCCAATGTGACTAGATAGGGTCTTTAAAGAGGTAATTATGGTTAAATGAGATCATGAGAATGAGACCCTGATCCAATATGACTGACATCCTTATAAGAAGGAGACATCAGGGATGCAGTTATACAGAGAAATGGCCATGTGAGGACACAGAAGGTGGCCATCTAGAAACCAATGAGAGAGGTCTCAGGAGAAACCAAACCTGCCACACCTTGGAGGTTCAGGCTTCCAGAACTGTAAGAAAAAGGTCATTTCTGTTGTTTAAGCCACCCAGTCTATAGTATTGTGCTATGGCTGCCTGAGCAGTCCAATACAGGCAGGTTTTTCCATCTCAGCCCTAGGTCCCTTCTGCAAATAGAGATCATCATAGACTCTACCTCAAAGAGCTAGTGTGAGGACTGGATGAGATAATGCCTATAAAATGCTGGGCCAGCATCTGGGACAAAAAAAAAGAAAAAAGGGCTCCACACATGTGAGGTATTAATTCTAGTAACTCAACTCATCAATTTAAAATATGCATAATACAAGGGCCAGAAAAATTAAATCACAGCTCAAAAGCTGTTAGTCATTTGACAAGCCTGATTTGGGAGCCAGAATCTTCAGGGTCAGGATTTAAGAGAATGGGCTTAATGACTGTGTACTCATTATCTAAAGCTACCTAGCTCATCCTCCTTCCAGCAGCTGCCTGCATTCCTCATTCCTAACAGCACTGTAAAGTAATGGTTAGGGACACAGGGTCAGGGCCTACACTGAGTTCTAACCAAAGGCCAGACACTGTTCCAGGTGCTGGGGATTCAGAGGTGAATGAGAAAGACAAGGTCCCGGCTGTCATGGGGCAAAGGTTCCACCAGGCGGAGGCAGAAGTTGACTAAAAATACATAAGCATGATAATTTCAGAGAGAGATAACTAAGGTGTCCTGCTCGTGTGTGACTACTGGGATGGTGAGAGGGAAGACCCCTCCTAGGGAAAGACACTCCAGCTGAGACCCAAATATTGAGAAAGAGGCAGGCTGGACAAAATCTAGGGGAAGGGCATCCAGGTTCAAAGAACAGGATGTACCAAGGTCCTGAGGCAGAATCAAACCAAGACACCTCAGGAATGGTAAGAAGTCGTGATGGCTAGTTTGTCTCTAGCACAACTTGTTGCTACTCTTCTACTCAAAAACCAGGCTTATTTTTAGATTAGTGTCCGAGAGCTGTTCATTATCATGACAGAAAAGAAAAAGAATCTATGTATCCTTTTCCAACCCAAAATGAGGGCTGATTTCAAAGGGAAAAATCCAAAGGCAGTTCAAAGGGAAGATGGTGGCAGAGGGGAGCTGAACAGAGACAAAAGTTGTGAAAACACTTAGTGCATCAGAGCTGGGGAGGACTTTGGAGACAATCTGCCTCATTTTAAGGATGAAGAAACCAAGACCATGAGCATTCAAGGGCTTGACTAGAGGCCCACAGTAAGACAGTAACAGAACCATGACCACAACGCAGGGCTCCAACTCCGAACCCACACAAGACACTTCATTATATGCATGCATATATAATATATATTAGCCATTCTTATACTAACTTGTTAGAAATTCCAAATCTATTCCAAGTTAGAGATAAAGCAAAACATCTCTTGGGAAAAACCAAGGCAATCAGAACTTCTGACATGAAACAAAAGTCATTGGAACACAACATCCTGACAGCTGTCTACCGCACAGCTGGGCTGTGACTATTATTGCCTCCCATGATGCCTCTTTACTTTTTAACATTCACGGCCCATGAGTGCCCACCAGAAACAAGGTAAAGAGCTGCCTAGAAAAAAATATATATATGACGATAAAAGGCATGGGTACTCCTGAGGCCAAAGGTTCTCTTCAGACTCTGATTCAAAAGTTGGACCATTGTAGTTCCCAGTGGGAAATAAAGATCCAGATTATAAGTAGCTTTAGATTCATACTTTAAAAATCCTCAAGAACCACACTCTGTTTCCACAGCTCTATTTTACATGCTTATTTTATGAGTCTCTTGATGGAAATCTAAACCTTGAATGTTCTTCCACAAACCATTAATCTTTAAAATATAATTCAAAGAAAGGCTGTGTGGCAATCAAATGCTAGTATCCAGAATTGATGCAAAACAAAGGAGGCGTTGGGTTTTTAGAAGTGCCTGCAGGCTGGGGCCCTGGGAACCAGCTCCTTCTGTCACTATGGCAACATAGTGGGGAGGGGGCACAGCATGGTGAGCACTTCCCCTCATTTCTCCTCTGAAACTGGAGATCATTTAAGGTTACCTAGGACAGCATAAAAAGGAAGAAATTAGTGAAGGAAGGAAGGAAGGAAATTTTAAAGGTATGTATCATTCCCTGGAAGTCAAGACACATCATGGGAACTCATGGTTCTCTAAGAAAATTTCCATCTCTTTGTCCTCTTTTGTGGATTCTCTCCCAAGTGAAAAAGTCAATTACTCTTCCCACACTTGCTCGAACTTGGACCTATTATATTAATATCAGCTTGGCAATATCTACTCATTGAGTGTATGTTATTTACAGAGCACTACGTAGAAGTCTAAAAGATAGAGAAAATACATTATCCCAGGATTCAAGGTGAGTGCTATCTAATTGAGAAATAAAATAAACATTCTTAAAATTATTTAAGAATATTCTTGTGCTAGATGGTCTCCAAAGATGGTTCCATCATTGCCCTCACTTTCTACATCCATGCTGCTCCACCATTTGAAGGTGCAGTCCATTTCCCCTCCCCTTCTAACTGGGACAGCTTTGTGACTTGCTTTTGACCAAGATGGTGGAAGAACCACTTTAAGAAGACTAGAAAATCTGTATCAAGAGGCATGAATAAGAGTCTCAACCAACTGGTAAGAGTCTGAAAGTCAGGCTAAGGATTTTTAGATGAGACTTTGCCCAGTTGTGATTTGCCATCCATTTTGAGGCATAACACTGGTGTTCTACCTTCTATCCATTGGTATTTTAGAGCAGTGGTTCTCAAAATTTGCTGCACATTAAGCAACACTTTGGGAACTTTTAGAGCTCTCAATTCCAGGCTACACACCAAACTGCTTACATCAAAATCTCTAGGAATAGACCCAGGCATGTTTTTAACCTCCCTAGATGATTCCAATAATGTAGACAAGTTTAAGAATTAGTTTTAGACAGTTGCCCTTTTCAACTCTAGGCATAAATGACTCAAATGACAATGATCCTTTGAACTGCTCAGCAATATAATAACACCTCTCCTAATATGTGCCGTCTCAGAATGCCCAGAGTAGGGACTTCTACGTGTGACAGTGAACCTGAGCCTTGAGAATTTTTTATCTCACTTAAAAAGGGCATCTGTTAATGGCACAGTGGATGATTGACTATCGATTTTGATTGTGCCTCATTATAATAGCAACACAATTAATGATAATCAGCCACATTTTATTTTTTAAAGCACAGTGATGAAAATTAATCATGCTACAGGCAGGTTCCCAGCTCTCACCCCCTGAACAGACTAGGCAAGAAAGCACAATATCCATTATAATCTCTTCTTAACTGACTTGACTTTCAAATAGAAACCAGTGAAGATAAAGAGAAAAAAGAAAAGATGAAAGAGAGAGAGAGAAAGGATAAGCAGAACCCAGGATTTTGCAACAGAGGAAGCATTAGACACACACACACACACACACACTCAAAATCTGACTCCACCATTCCCCTCCTAAAAGCAAAAGTGTTGGGGTGCCAGGGTGGCTCAGTCATTTAAGTCTCTGACTCTTGATTACAGTTCAGGTCATGATCTCAGGGTCATGAGATCGAGCCCTGCACTGGGCTCTGTGCTAAGCATGGAACTTGCTTAAGATTCTCTCTCTCTCCCTCTCCCTCAACACCTCCCCTCTGCTCATGCTCTCTAAATAATAAATAAATAAATAAATAAATAAATAAATAAATAAATAAATAAATAAAATTTTGAAAAAGCAAAAGTGTTTTAGAAATAAGATCTTGGTGGGATGCCTGGGTGGCTCAGTGGTTAAGCGTCTGCCTTCTGCTCAGGTCATGATCTCAGGGTTCTGGGATCGAGCCCCTCATCAGGTTCCCTGTTCAGTGGGAAGCCTGCTTCTCCCTCTCCCTCTGCCCCTGCTTATGTTCCCTCTCTCTCTCTGTCTCTGTCAAATAAATAAATAAAATCTTTTTAAAAAATTTTTAAAAAAAGAAAGAAGATCTTGGGGAATTAGGTCAACATAGCTGACTGTAAAACTACCTTCCTTTCCTCTTGCTCAGTTCCCATAGTATGCAGAAAAGATTTTTTTTTAATAAAAAGGAAATCTTAATAGCTGTAGAAAACAAAAAAGAATATCATTAGTAAATCAAAAATTTTGAGGAATTTATTAAAGAGGAAAGACATATGGTATTAGGTCAAGAATAAAAAGCCCAGAGAAAATCAAATCCACGTGTAAGAGAACACTGCTCTGGATTGGTTCTATGAGTGCTCTAAATTCAATCAATAGCTATAAAGAGTTGGAGGAAGCCCAGACATCATTGGGGTAACTAATTGAATAACTACATATAAAAATAGACACTTATCATCCCTCATCCCATTTCATCGAACATGCAATGAAACAGGAGGTAAGATGTGTATGCACATAATAAATAAAAATTTAAAGCATAGCAAATATTTATCAATAATCATAATAGAGTGAACAGGTAAAATTTCCCATATTAAAAGAATAAAAGCCCAAGTTGAGTTTACAAATATTTTTCTCCATTTACAAAAAACACATCCGAGCACAATAAAATAAAACCAAATGTTGAAGAATGGAGAAAAAAATTATATCAAAAGAGAAGCAAATGTGGCAATATTAATATCAAATAAAATAAGATCAAAGTAAAAAAACATTAAAAGGGAAAAATGTGAGCTCCATTTTATATTTATTTTTAAAAATATAATACACTAAGAAACCTTAACACTAAAGTCAAAGACCTTTATGCAATTACCAAAATAGCTTCAGATATCATCCCTTCAAACTGAAAATTTTTCTTAGTGAAACCCTGAATGTGCACATATAATTTAATCTGTGCACTTGGTTTCCACTGAGTCTAGGCAAGGTGGTTCTGAGGGACCCTTGAGAACACTGTCTGCCCTGCCTGAAGATAAAAGAAAAAAAATTGACAACAGGAATCAGAGTGTTTTTCTAAATAGGATTTTTACTTACATGTGTCCCTGATTCAGAGTCCAAGAGGACTTTTGTCAACTTCACATATTTGGAGACTGTGTAAAAGCCTCACAGTCCCCAAACATGAAGTTGCTCAGTTCCGAATTTGGAGGAAATTTATACTGGTCTGGCCAGTGGTTGAATGGGCCACCTCAGAGAAAGTAAGCCCTCTCCTTCTTGGGAAATCTGAGCTGAGGCTGGACATCTTCCTGCAGTGGTGGTAGAGTAAGGACACGTGCATGAAATGAGTGATCAGCTGGACTGTCTTATCCAAATATTTTGTTGTAAACTCACAAACCCCTGAATCGTATCAATATAAACTGAATGACCACATCCAAGTTGGCAAGTAAAGCAGGGAAGAAGGGAGTCATCTCTTTCGGCTAACACGTAGATTTGATTAGTAAACTTCTGGAGACAAGGGAAATCCAAGGTCTGTCTTCTAGTCCTCTGACATTAGCAAGATTGGTATGTCTAACTGCAGCGGCTTGAACTATATTTTGCAACCATTCACTCCCCTTGCGTTGCACCCCCACAGGAAAGAGCATATCGCCCAGCCCTGATCATGTGACTTGCACTGACCAATAGAATGTTGAGTGGACGTGATGCCCTCTCCAACCAGGAGAAGGTGTTTTCCACATGACTGTGGTTTGGCTAGGCATCTTGTTCCTACATCACTCTTACAGAATGGTTGTCTTAGTTTGCTAAGACTTCTGTAACAAAGTACACTGTGTCACAGTTCTGGAGGCTGAAGTCTAAGATCAAGATGTCAGGAAGGTTGGTACCTTGTAAGGGTGATGAGGGAAGGATCTGCTCTCGTCTTTCTCTTTGACTTGTAGGTGGTCATCTCATTGTGTCTCTTCACATGACGTTCTCCCTAGATGTATGTCTCCAAGTCTCCTTTTTATAAGGACACAAGTCATATTGGATTAAGGCCACCCTAATGCTCTCATTTTAACTTGATGACCTCTGTAAAGAACATATCTCCAAATAAGGTCACATACTAAGAGTCAGGACTTAAACATATGAATTTTGTGGGGATAAAACTCAACCCATAACAAAAAGCATATATCAGATAGAAGCTGATCATTCAGTATGGAAGGGAGAGACCATGTGTAGCAGACCTGCTAGAGACCTGTGACCCTTATATTACAGGAGCAACAAATAAATGTACATAGTAAGCCACTGAGATTTAGAGATTGTTTATTATGCAGCATAATTCACTAAAATCTGACAAAGGTACTAATTTACTTGCAAATCTACTAGCAGTTAACTAGCAAGTCCCTTGAAAACCAAAGCCTCTCACCCTGTAAGAAAAGGAACTCCACCAACCATTTTCAATGAGCAGTTGTATGGCATCAATAAATCTGGGCAGCTCAGAGGTGCATAAGACACAGAGATAAGGAGAGCACATGATGAGTGATGGGAACCCCCCAAAAACCTCCTGGCTGGAATAAGAAGGCACTTGGGTACTCAGCCCTGCCTCTTCCATTTCTTATGTTCAAAGCTAGTGGGATTTCCAAAGAGCAAACTGTTGAGATAATCATGGTGTCCTAAGGGGTTCTTATAAGCAAGACAGAGGAATTCATAAGTAAATGGTGTCCAACACTCAAAGTACCAAGAGTAAAGAATATCCTACTCTGGGTTTATTCAATGTAACAATGTAGATGATGTCAAAAGAAAAATGAGTTCAGAACTCAAGTGTTAACTTCAATATCTACATGCTTATAACAGAAAGAAGTTTAAGAAAAATTTTCTGACTTCTTTATTATCTTTTGGACTATTTTTTTCCCTTTCAAGAACAGAGAGAAAGTCTGCCTAAAATATTTTACTCTCCAGACAGATAGATAACATGTTATGGAAAATTCTGCTATGAACTCCTAGCCACTGTACTTCAAAGAAAACATCTCAAAGCCATTACATGTTTTCCAGGCCCCTGATTTTATATATATACTTCTCTCTACCTTGGATTTGCTTCCTGACATTTCACTGTAATCTCTGCTCTAGCCCTCCAATTACTTATATTCCCAAGAACTTTTTCCCTAAGTCAAGGTAGGTTTCAGACTGTTTGAGTCAGCCTAGGGAAGGTGAAATCCAGGCCTGGTTTTGGTGGGCCTCAAGACTTCTTCCATCTGAAGGATGTGTGTAGCTCTGGTTAGCTCACAAGGCCATATAAAGGGCAGATGGTCAGACAGTTAAGAGCATGGTCTATGGAGTCAGACAGCCCCAGCTCCAATACTCATCAGCCATGTGCCTTGAGTGACTCCTTAACCTCTATAGGCTTTACTGTCCTCATCTGTCAAATGGGGCCAATAATAGTACCTCACTCCCAGGGAAGTTCTAAAGTGATCTAATACATACAATGCCTGTGGAACAGCACCTAACAAATTGTTCACCATTGGTGCAGACATGCCATTAAGTTTTGGTTTGGGAGCCCTGGGAAACTTGGCAGCTCTTGCCAAAGGTATATCCAGTCTGGAAAAGCTGTACGGTTTATTCTTGGCCATGATAAAAAGGGAAAGTTTGCTTTCTCTCCAGCAATACCCATTCACAGAAGAAAACAGGGGGAAATGTTCCTGTTCCAGTGTTGAGTATACCCTCACATTCATCTTATTCACAGTATTGACTGAATTCTCACTGTGTACCAGGCACAGTACAGGAGCTGGGGATGCAGCAGTGAAGAGAAATAGAAGTTTTCGCCCTTTGGAAGCTTACATTCTAGTTGTAAGAGACTTACAATAAATAAAATAAGTAAATTATTCTTAAAACTATGAGTCACAAAGAATTACAGGGCCTGGGACCCTCCCATAACTCTGCACCAGCCTTTGTTTCCGACTAGATTCACTCTTCTCTTCTACCAAACACATTTCCTGGCCTATAATGTCTTATTGCCATTGATTGCCATACCTTTTAAGGCCTAAAGATGAAACAAGAGGATTCCTCTTTCAAAGAGATTATTTTTGGGCACTTGGGTGGCTCAGTTGGTTAAGTGTCTGCCTTTAACTCAGGTCATGATCCCTGACCTGAGGGTCATGGGGTTGAGTTTACAGTCTTTCCAAGTTTGGGGGTTTAAAAAATATTTTGTGTTTTTTCTCTCTTAATACTCTGTTTGTGTTATAAATATGCTTGATTCTACTTCATAAGCTAATTAGTGATGGTGACTTCTAGCCTTTTTCCTGTAAATTCTCTCAAATTTTGAGTGTTTATTTTTCATATTAGCTGCATATTAACAATGGCTGCTAACACAGAATCTCTTTCCCTTGGGGTTCTCCAGCATTTCACACAATGTGAAACAAATATCCTGAACCCCTTCCCCATAAGGAAGTGCGCTGCCTTTAAAACAAGAAGTGAACATAACTCAGCAGGACAATACAACCACCACCACATGAGATGAATGAGGAGCAACATGAAAAAGAGGAACTTCTAGCAGATACTGTTAGCCAGAGTGCCCAGGGGAATCCAAATAAGACATAGGTGTGATACAGTTGCAACTTTTCTTTTACTGTTTCTGAGTATTAAAAAAAATAAATTTTAAATTTTAATCGAAAAGCTCTATTCCCTTTCCATACTCCCAGCACTTGGATGTCGATTCTTTGTCTTTCCCAACAGTGTTCCCACTACCTCATTCCAAGTCATCATAGCCCCATGCCTGGCCCACTGCTATGCTCTTCTGAGTTGCCTTCTGTTTTTCCAATGAAGACTTGATATTGACCAATTTTGCTTAATGGGTGGAGTCATGCACTGGTTCAGGAAGGACATTTTAGTATTTCAAAGACTCTTGAGGGTGGTCCACCAAGAGTGGCTCAATGTGACAGATTAAGAGCAAATAGTGCCAAAGTCTCCATGTACTTTCTCTTACAACTTTTCATTCTCAGAATAGAACTGAGTTTTCCAGGAATATTCAGATGGGATAACTTGGATGTATGTCAGTCCAAGCTACCCTGTTTGAAGGCAATCTTTTTTAGTCATCTGGGGAAACATTTTTGTTTGTAAAGTGGATAAGGTTTCAAAGTAAGAACCCATTCATGCACAGCTATCTCATGGAAGCTATAAACATATTTTTAGTTGTTTGTTTACTTGTCCTTAAAGATAATTTGGCAAGGAAGAAGCTAGCTCACTTTAGGACCTAAAATTTACTGTGGGTAGCTTGGCTTTATTTGCATAATGTTAATATTCCGCAGAACTCTCTGGCTCCCAAAGCAATAGAAAAATAAGATATGTTAACAAAACTGCACAGACTAGCAGTAACTAGAATCAGGGATTGTGAATTTAATTATGAAAAGTGACATCCAAGAAATTAATGAATCAACTATCTCAGAATATGGTCAGCAGTGCTGATGTCGAGGTCAACATCACGACAAATGAAACAGATTAACATTTATCAAGAAATCACTTTCTTTTTTTTTTTTAAAGATTTTTTTTTTATTTATTTGACAGAGAGACACAGCGAGAGAGGGAACACAAGCAGGGGGAGTGGGAGAGGGAGAAGCAGGCTCCCCACTGAGCAGGGAGCCCGATGCGGGGCTCGATCCCAGGACCCTGGGATCATGACCTGAGCCGAAGGCAGATGCTTAACGACTGAGCCACCCAGGCTCCCCTATCAAGAAATCACTTTCAATCACAATAATACATATTCTCATCTGAAAATTGGATGTGAGGTTAGACTAACTGTTCCCTGAGACCCTTCCAGGCATAATATTCTAGTATTCCATGATTTCACAACATCTTTGAGGTAAAGCTGATTATCATCCAAATTGCCCTTGAAGATCTGTTAGCCTAGATGTTATATGGGTTTCCAAAGTAGAATCCAGAGGACCAATTCTAGGTCTGTCTACTCAGTCAGGGTTTTGCTACAGCTACAAATAATTACAGTTTTATCAGAAGTTTCAAAACCTGTATGAAATGTGCCACTAATGCACAAGCAATCAACAAGTACTGGAGAAACACAAGACATTTATTAAAGACCAATTATTTGGCTTGTAAAATCATTCATATGGCTCTGGCCCGCTGGACAATGGTGGGAAAGACCTCATAAAAAAGGGGGAGAAGGAGGCTTGAAAAGGAACAACTAATTGAAAATGTCCAAGTGCAGACCAATTCCCTGGCAAAAACCACTTATGTACTGTGATTTATGGGATTCTGGGAAAAGTCAACCATACCAAAAACACAACCTACCCTAATCAGTCTTTCATCCTCTCAAATTCTTTTTTTTAAATATTTTTTAAATTTTTATTTATTTTTATTTATTTATTTGAGAGAGAGAGAAAGCACAAACAGGAGAGAGGGCCAGAGGAAGAAGCAGACTCCCTGCTGAGCAGGGAGCCCGATGCAGGGCTTGATCCCAGGACCCTGGGATCATGACCTGAGCTAAAGGCAGATGATTAACCAACTGAGCCACCCAAGCACCCCTCATAGCCTCAAATTCTCCTGTTACTTGTTCTTCCCTTGATCCTACTCCTTGGATTAGATACTTATGAAAACTTGGAAATGTTATCAACCATTGCCACCTTAACAGAAAACTATATTTTATCAGATTAGCTGCTCACACATTCATCAGGACTCTATGAGGGAAGAATACAAACAGGTAAATGTTAGAATGGATGAAGAATTAATCTAAGTCTAGAGCTTCTAAAGGTTAGGAAAGATGGAGTGACATGGTGAGGAATCCTGGGATCCTAAAATAAAGGGAGAGAAGTAAAGCAAGTTTAGGAGTAAGGAGAAAGAAAAGGAAACTGACATTAGATGCATAACTACTGTGTGTTAGGCACACTTCTAGACACTTTACATTTATTTTCTCATTTTATCTACAAAATAACCTACTGGTTAGATATTATTAACCCCATTATAATATTTTTATAATAGCTATGTTATTTTACAGCTGATAAAACTATAAACTCAAAGGAGATAATAAATTGTCCAAGTTTATAGAGCTAACTAGTGGCAAAATTGAGATATAAAGTCAGATCTCTGTGACTCCAGAGCCTGGGCATGTTTCTCTCTACTCCAAGGCTTACTAAAACTCAGAAACCTTATCTCTAGGACTTGTGTTCCCCAAGCACTTCATTACTTACTGTGTGGGCCCTGAGGAAAAAAGGACTGGAAACACCAAAAGACACATTTATCTCCTTCCCAATTTTGCTTTAAACCAATGGTTTTCAATTTTTGTTTTTAGCCATGAAAACTTGTCTTCAAAATATTCTTAAGCAAAATCCAATCCACCCACCACGGTAACCCCAAGGCCTTTTCATGGAATGACGTGGGTGCCACATAGAAGCTTCGAAACCACGGCCGAAAAAATGGAAACAAAAACTCCACAAATAAATGTATATGAATGGTCAGTAAGCACATGAAAAGGTGCTCAAAATCATTAGTCAAGAGGAAAATGCATATTTTTTAAAGATTTTATTTATTTATTTTGAGAGACAGTGAGAGAGAGGGAGACAGCACAAGTGGGGAAGGGGCAGAGGGAGAGGGAGAAGCAGACTCCCCACTGAGCAGGGAGCCTGATGCAGGGCTTGATCCCAGGACCCTGAGATCATGACCTGAGCCAAAGGCAAACGCTTAACAGACTGAGCCACCCAGGCGGCCCCAGGAAAACACATATTAAAACGACAATGTATAACCACCACACATCTACTTGAAAAGCTAAGATTTTAAAAACTAGGTTGACCAAGATATGGAGCAACTGGAACTCTTAAATATTGCTAATGGGAATGCAAAACAGTAGGTCCACTTTGGAGAGCAATTTGACATTTTCTTATAAAGTAAAAACATACCATTACCACACACGATCCAGTAATTTCACTCTTAAGTACTTATCCAAGAGAAATGAAAATATATGTCCACACCAAGAATCGTACATGAATGTTCATAGCAGCTTTAATCATAGAGCCCATAATTGGAACACAGCCCAAATGTTCATGAACCAGTTAACAGGTAAAGAAATTGTGGTTTTCCATACAGTGAAATGTGAATCAGCAATGAAAAGGAAAAACTACTGACACACTCAACAACATGGTTGGATCTCAAAAACATGCTGGGTAATAGAAAGCAGACACAAAAGAGTATACTGGGATTCCACTTATATGAAATTCTGGAAAAGACAAATCTAATCTACCGTGATTGAAAGCAGATTAGTGGTTATGTTAGGTTAAGGTGTGGGATGGAGAAGGACTGTGGAGGAAGGACTGTGTTTGGGGCTGACAACGGTATTCTATATCTCAGCTGCGTGATGGTTTCGTGGGTGCAGAAATTCACTGAAACTCAAGGAACTGTACACTTACACAATGTGTGCATTTTACCTCAGTAAGGTTGGTTTGTTTAAAAATACCCCTATAATTACCAGTGAATTGTTGAGAAAGATCTGGGCACAATTACATCATCACTCAGATGACATTTTGGTCCTTTCTTCTCATTGAATTTTTTTATTTCTTCCAGTCTCTAACTCAGCTCTGCTCTCTTCTACAGCCACATGAAAGATGGCAACTCCATCTGTCTTGCAAACTTTCAGCCGACTTCATTGCAAAAATACCCCAGGACCAAAGCCAGAGCTAATGAGCATCTTAGACCACTTGGAAGAAGAAAGGCTATTTTTTGGCTGAGGATAATTGAGCTTCACTTCTAATCAGAATCTAAGCTATTATTTTCTCTGTACTGAATCCAAATCACTCAAATTCCTGAAGTCTGTCCATAGTTATTGTCCACCTGATGCCAAAATTTTCTGATGAAAAGTGAAACATTCAGCCAGTTGTGTGAATTCTTTGTCCTGAAAGCTAAAAGCTCAGCCATCTGGCAGGTTAGCAGAACAGCTGAACAGTCAACTGATGCTCTGCTGTAGATTGAAAAGCCATAGAATTGTGCAGATAAGAACTTCTGCAAAAATCAAAATGCAAAGGCCCAATGCCAATGCCCCTCATTATTGATAAAGTGGGATCGCAGCATTAAAATCATGGAAGTTTGGAGTAAAAAGGAATCCTGCCCAGCTGCCTCTGTTTACAGATAAAGAAATTGAGGCAACTGCCACCCATCCTTTAAAACTTTGATCAAATGCCATCTCCTCTAGGGAATATTTCTCCACCTCCCCAGGCTGCTATCTACTCTGGCTCCCACAGCTGACTACTAATACTTACCCCGTCACATACAATTTATCTGTTTATGCATCTGTCTCCTCCACTTTTACTGTAAGTTACCTAAGAATAGGACCATAAGCTCTGTACACTCAAATTCTCGCACATAGAGTATTCTCAAAAAGTAAGTATTAGATGAACTTCGGTTGAGAATCTGAATAAGTTTGCACTCCAAATAGATTCTTTCTCCAAACTTGTGTTGAAATGGTGGTAATGAAATTCATTAGAAATTCTAGACTTACAGTTAGTCCTAGGCCCTGAAATCTGAGGTTTTGTGTTCTTTGGACAAAGAGAATACTAATAAAGCAAACTGTAATAAGCCAGCGCAGTTCTTGGTATATAATACCAATACTGTAATTTAGAGAAATTAAAATACAATAATAAATATTTTCTGTGTTAATATCAACTTAAACATAATAGTAATAGTAACTAACATTTGAGTATTTACCATATACAAGGAGCTATTCTGAGATATTGTGTTGTACTTTATGTTTAACGTAATTGTATTTTATGTTTATCACTAAAACTATATAGAACTTGATGTTACATTTTGAGACCTATCCTTACGTCTCCCCCACCTGTGCCTAATGAAAACGAAGATGATGGATGTTAACTAAACTCATTGTGTTGATCATTTTGCAATATAAGCGTATATCAAATCATTATACACCTTAAATGTATACAATATACATAGGTCAAATCATGATATATCTTAAATTTATATAATTCTATGTGTGAACTACATTTCAATAAGACTGAGAAAATAAATAAAATGGATTAATAAGCCAAAAAAATTTTTTAATTAAAAAGAACCAAAGAAAGGAAAAAGAAAAACAAATTTTTTAAATGACAGTTGTAGAACTTTCCCTAGCAATCTTTGTTTTCAGATTTCATGCCCACGGCCTATCATGACTTTACATTTTTAAAAAT
The DNA here is from genome assembly GCF_964656455.1 of Halichoerus grypus. NCBI lineage: Eukaryota > Metazoa > Chordata > Mammalia > Carnivora > Phocidae > Halichoerus > Halichoerus grypus. The sequence continues at coordinate 179,123,905 of NC_135715.1, read as the reverse complement.
TAGACTTACTTAAAAAAACTGAAAATATTCTTCAGACGTCAAATTATTCTTCTATAATGACATTTTGATTAACAGTGTGAGGAACTAAAAGCATGCGGGTTACATTTCTTTCAATGAAAACATGTACTTTAAAATCCTGAAGAATGAGCTTAGAGAGAATTTATATGAGGCACGTGTTCCCAAACTTTGGCCCAAAATATTTTCCCTCTCTGTTGTCTGTCACCATGGAGCTGGAGAAGATTCGGTAGATAAGGCAGAGTATGAACCTGACAAAATGAAATCCAATCAGGATGACTGGACTGGAAATTTCCATAAAAATGAGAATGAAAAACAAAGGAATTTCCATGAAAGGCTTAAATTCAATTGAATTTGTTCAATAGTAAGCCCTTTGGCAAACAAAATTAATGAAGATCCTTTTTTTAATAAAAAAAATGTACGTATTGAAGCATTTGCAAAGTAGCATCTAGTTATTAGGTTCTTAATATTTCCAACCCTAGAAGAAAAATTGTCTTGTGTTGCTCTGAATCATTGAGAGTATTAGAATAAAATCTGGGACATAAGATCTTGTACATAAGACTCAAAAATGAATGCTTATTGAATTAATGAATTAATTCAAATTATTTTTCCTTTTTTTCCAGCCACTTTTCTACATCTACACTAAGCCCCAAGAAATTATTTCCCACACAGCCTCTGCAACTCTGTTCAAGCCACTCAGGCAAGCATCTCAGAGCCTGCCCTCTCTCTCTTCCCTCTATGACCCACCTCATTGCTCCTCTTGACCTCGGTCTTTATTCCCACCACAGGAAAACCATCTTAGGGACCCACAATCTCAATTCAGGGCTTCCTTTCATTTCCAATTTGTATTACGACAGTACTGCCCTTCTTCTGTTGAATGGTGTGGAGAAAACATTCGAGATAATTGGGATGCGGGGGCAGGTAGGATTTTAAAAGGTTTCGTAGCTTTCCCAGCTGATTGTAAGTGTCCAAACTCACGAAGAAATGTGAGCTTTAGGTGAAACCTCATATGAATGCTCTTAAAACAGGGAAAAAAAATAATCCCATGATTTTAATATTGTGGGAGATGAGGCAAAACTATATAATGTAGAGTGGAAAAAAAAATACCTGTGTTTGCATCCAGCAGATGTGAATTCAAATCCTAACTATGCTGCTTACTGGTAATTTGAGTTTGGACACTTCCCAGAGCTTCAATCTCCCACATGTAAGAAGAATGTCAGAGATCCATTGAAGGACTGAATGAGATTGCTATTTGAAAGGAACTAGAGACACATAATGAGCATTCAGGAAACATCAACTAGCCTACCATACATATAATTTAAGAAGCAAAAGAAATAATCATTAAAACTATAAACCCTAAACTCTATGACATCTCTGGCTGAGTTTGGGGGGTATGCCTCAGAAAGCAATTTTGTTTTCCTCCTTGGTAATACGTTCATGTCACAACTATGATCCAGACAATGGCTGGTATGTAGTGCCTTTTATTGGGGAGCACAGAAAGATACATTGAAGTGTAATACGGATTGCTTTTAGGGCAGAAAACAGTCACAACACAGAGACATAACTCACCTATTTTATAGCAAAGTCCAAAATAGGCACATTACATTTGTGGGAATTCAAGTGTGTGTGCATGCATGTGTGAGAGAGAGAGAGAAAGACAGAGAGAGAAAGAGAGTGGGGGTGGGCGGGAGGGCAACTATTCAAAGTTGCCCTTAGACTATACTACCCAGGGACATGGAGGCCAGGACCAAAGCACTCTGAGAAACCACAGAAGTTTAAATTTTAAGAGCAATTAGAGGACTTTCAAGGATAATTTTGTCTTACACTCTGATTTTAGAACTTCATCCCTGAAGTAAAATCAAACCCCACTTCCTATTGAAAATATGGATTCCAATAGTAAAACACAAACATTTGACATTCACATGCCACTTTTAGATTTTTTCCCTGATTTTTGTCTTTGTTTTAGTAGTATCATTTGATTTATCTGAAGACCAAAATTACATTTTATCTTTTTAATTGAAATATAATGATACGCCGTTACCCTTCTGATTTTCAGCTAATTTGAAGCTGTCAAAGTCCAAATACGGAATCACTATTGCCACAAACTGAGGCCGTTCATTAAATTACAAAAAGAAGGTCAAAATAGCTTGACTTTGCCATTCCTGGTGCAGCATGGTTTCTCCACCATCTACCTCTGGGAAGCCTCAAGTCATCCTCTTATCCATGTTGAAGATGACCATATTGTTTGTGTGTGATTTTGCAGGATGACGCATGCCTCTTCACGGACCAAAAAACACAAAGAGGATTTTAAGCTAGTTACTGTTAATGTTGCTTTTTATCATGGTAGAGGTCCACGATGTAACCATGAATCTTGTAGTACTACCCACTCTCCACCAGAAAAGCTTTCTCTCATTGTCCACTCCTTTACTCAGAAACCTGATTTTTTAAAGGGAATTTGATCACAAGCAATATACATAAATTACACAACCAATCAATTTTCAAGCATCTAGAGAAATTGTGTTCCTGAATAAAAATCACTTTGGAGAAATACAAAATTCAGGGCAATTCTAGTTAAAGGGTCATCCTATAATCTTTGGTGCTTCTCCATACAACCTGAAGAGAAAAATCATGGAAACGCAGAGATCTGACGGCAAAATATTTGTGTTCTGCTGTCTGTGGTGGAAAAAAGAAAGTGGTGTTACTTCTACTTCCGTGAATCAGCCCTCTAACACATCCCCCAGCAACTTCTTCAGGCTGGCTTAGTACCGTCCCTGGATGGTGAAGGAGATTTATTATTGTATAATGTATAGAATTATTGAATCACTATGTCATACACTTGAAAATAATATACTATTGTATGTCAACTATACTTTGATTAAAAATAAATAAATTAGGGGCGCCTGGGTGGCTCAGTTGGTTAAGCGACTGCCTTCGGCCCAGCTCATGATCCTGGAGTCCCAGGATCGAGTCCCGCATCGGGCTCCCTGCTCGACAGGGAGTCTGCTTCTCCCTCTGACCCCCCTCCCTCTCATGCTCTCTGTCTCTCATTCTCTCTCTCTCAAATAAATAAATAAAATCTTTAAAAAAAAAAAAATAAATAAATAAATTATAAGATTTAAAAAAAAAATGCAGATTCATTATAAACCTGGGAAAACCTCAGCCCCTACAGAGACACACCTAGAAAGGAACTCAGCCTATACTACTAAAGAGAGTGAAAGTAGATTTGCAACCTATACTGAGTAGCAATCAATGGCAAGTAAAAGAGAAGGAGGGCTCTGAGTAGTTCCAACTCCTTGAATTGGCCACACTGTACCTTGCATTTAGCAGCCAAACTCCCTGAAGGAGTTAGTTTGTAATGAGAGTGACCTATTCCTCAACATGCATTAACTTTTTACACCTGTGATATCTCCCATCCCACCATCGTACATATTCTGCATATTATAGATACTAATCATCTATGCGTCGTCAAAAGGAAGCTTTTTCCCCTCCATCTCTCTATGGTTGACCTTCTCTTTCTGGAGAACCTCTGCTGGCTTGGCTACTGGGCATTCTGCCATTCTGATTTTACTTCTTGGACTGCTCCTGCTCTTTCTGCCTCTCCTCCTCCAACCCCAAGAAGTGGCTGGTCCCTGAAGAAATGCTCTTTGCCCTCCTCTCTATTTTCACTCATCCTTGCCTATTTCAGCCATGCTCAAGGTTTCAAGTCCGTGTATTTGTGTGCATGGCTCCCAAGTCTCTCTCTCTAGCCCCAACTTCTCTCAAAAGTTCCCATACTGATTTATCCAAATGCTTTCTGGATATCATGTCAACACCTCCAACTCAAAATGCACAATGCAATAAATCATTTCCAGGATTTACTACCCATTTTATCATTTGCCCTTCCGCTCTCAGTTACGCAGATTCAAAACCTTGGAGTCATTCTCCATCCCACTCTTTCCTTCATTTGCTAACCTTTAACTAAGTGTGAGAGCTTGTCAATTTCAGCTCCTCAGCATCTCTAGCTGCAATGTCTCCATTGCACCTGCCACTGGCCCAGTCCAGGCACTTCTCTCCTGCCACCAGGAATCCTGTTTTCTTTACCTCCCTCTTCTATTTTCTTCAATTCAACTTCTACAATGGGAAAAATCATAAGTACTGTGATGACAAAGGCTGAGTTTTTATCATTGTACACTCAGTGCCTAGCAGGTGCCACCTTAAATATGATTTTTTAATTTATGTAAGCACAGCCTTGATCATTTATCTTTTCTTTTTCTCTGGTCTTCAGTGTTTTCCTGAAATACTCTTTTGGATACATAATGACCATATTAATGGAAAGAGACCTCAGAGAGTGACTGGTGACTTAAAGTAACAGAGAGAAGCTTGGGTTCTACCTGCACTTCTGACACCTATTAAATATGGAAGGGGACAGATTTTGGAGAAAAGATAATGTGTTTGGGTTTTGACCTTAGGAATTTGAAATACTTATGGGATATTGGGTAGAAATAGCCACAGGCATTGGGGCTCATGAGAAAAGTCTAGGCTAGAGCTGAAGGATTTAGAGATAGAAAGGCAGTCCATTGAGCTGTTAGGTGTTTTACCTCTGGAGCCAGTTTGCCAGATTTGAATCCCATTTCTCCTGCTAACTAGCTATTAGAATCTCTCAATGTTCTTCACTTCATGCCTCACTAGCCCTCATTTTTAAAATGGCTTTAGAGGTGCCTGGGTGGCTCAGTCTGTTAAAGCGTCCAACTCTTGGTTTCAGCTCAGATTATGATCTCAGGGTCTGGGATCGAGCCCTGCGTCTGACTCCATACTCAGCTTCGTGTCTGCTTATCCCTCCCCCTCTGCTCCTCCCCTCCCCCACCCTGCTCGTGGGTGCTTTTTCTATCAAATAACTAAATAAAATCTTTGAAAATAAATAAATAAAATGCTTTAAAACCCCTATTTCTTCATTTGTCATGAGAATTAAATATCAGGAGGACTAGATAGGTGTTTGTTATAGTCCTTTACATAATAATTAAAGATTTGAGGGTGAATGAGATGACCCAAAGAGAAAATGTAAAAAAAAAAAAAAAAAAGGAAGGAAGAAAAGAACATGACAGGAGACTATCCTGAGGGATTCTGGCCCAAACTAGGTACTAACTACAGAAATAATAATACATAGCTCTGAGATTTATGATCCTATCGGAAAAGGCGTAGCTTCTGTAGCTGAGACATGAAGATAATGTAATGGGAGAACAAAAAGGAGAAAACTTTGAAAAAGAAACAGAATCTCTCTATCCAAGTCCCATGTCCAGTTCTTGGGCAGAAGTTCTTTTTTTTTTTTTAAATGTTTTTTTTTTTTTTTTTTTTTTTTTGAGAGAGAGAATGAGAGACAGAGAGCATGAGAGGGAGGAGGGTCAGAGGGAGAAGCAGACTCCCCGCTGAGCAGGGAGCCCAATGCGGGACTCGATCCTGGGACTCCAGGATCATGACCTGAGCCGAAGGCAGTTGCTTAACCAACTGAGCCACCCAGGCGCCCTTGGGCAGAAGTTCTAAGTAAAGGAAGTACAAGATCAGGAAGAAAGCATTCTTTTCATGTCAGGGCTCAGAATATAAAAATAATGGGATCGGTGTTGGTTTCTTCATCATCTGAAACCCCAAACTAGAACTGAACCTCCAGCATTTACCTGCAAGGGTCCTTGCCTGGAACCTAGGAGCATCAGTACTGAAAGCATCCTGTACTGAGGGGCTGCCTGTGACCCATTCTGGGGCTGGAGCTAGGCTAAAACATGCAAAACAACCACCAACCAACCCAACAAACAAACAGAAGGCCAAAGCCAGTAAGCTGCATACAGGACAAGTGCATTCAACCCTGTTTGAATATTTCCCTCCTCCTATTTACAGCTTCTTCCCCTTTATTAAAGTTTAAAGTTTCCAGTGATGTCGCATTGCACTGCTTTGGGGGAATGTGTGTACTTCTGCCAGCCCAGATCCATCCCCCCACAAACAGCAGTAAGTACCAAGGTTTGACCAGGAAAAAAGAAGCTACTTCCTGGCACAGTTCATGGGACCAGCAAATAAAGGCACGCCAGTGACTCAGAGCTGCTCAGGGAAGCTCAAAGTGAGAAGACCCCTAGGTCCTTTGTTTTCACTAAGCCTTGGCAGAGACCTCCATGGTTATGCCCACCATGGGGATCCTGAACCAAATGTCAGGAAATCTGAGTTGTGATCCCAGCTCTGCTCCTATCTCCTTCTATGACATTGAACAAGTCACTCAGCCACTGTGCACTTTGATTTCCTCATCATTAAACAGAGGGGTTGGGTTAGATGGTGTACAAGGCACCTTCCGACATTCTGTGTCTCTCTCATATTGCCGTGCCCTGTATAATCTGATGGATGAGGTTCTGCCGCAGGAGAAAACCCCCAACTTCTCAATATTTACCATAGCTTATGTTATTATTGCTTCACACAAAGCCAGCTGCAGGTTTAGGCAACTCTCCAGAACAATTGCCTTCCGTGCAGTACCATTCCAGGCCAATTCAGGCTCCAACTATCATTTGTACCACCTGGAACATATGGTCTCACTAGTTACACGTAAGTAAGGAGGGGACTGAAAATATCACTGACTGAGCTGATATGTGACATACATCTTATCCACTAAGTTTACATTCACCAGAATGAGTCATATCCCTGCCCCAGTGTTAGAGGAGGAGAGGGAGAAATTTCCATGTTCCCAGAAGGGAAGAAGAGCTGGATATTGCTGCATGCTAGCAATGTGTACACGCAGTCCCTTATCAAGGACAAAGACTTTTTACTTTTCCAGCTGCTTCATATGCAGTTCTGACAGTGTTTTGAGGTCAAAAGAGAAGATATAACTCTCTTCATTTTACTAAGGAGGAAACTCAGAAAGGTTGAGCAATCAGTGCAATGTCACAGAGCTGCCTAATATCTGGGAAGGGACTAGATTCCAAGTCTCATGCTCTCTGCTTCCCACCGGTTTAAAGAATACCAGATTTATATCAAATGGCCTACATTGGAATCCCGATCACTCATTACGTTAGTTGGCAACTACCATCCCCCGGTAGTTGAGAGCCTCAACTTTCATACCTACATTAACAGTATCAAAGACCTAGCTCAGAGTCTGCTTGAGAGGATTAAGTAAGATAATCAAAGGGAAAGCACCTATCACTTAACAAGGCAAATATTAAGTAAGCAATACATTTTGTCTATTTAATTACACCATAGCATCCTCAAACTGTTCAAAGACATAAGCTATGTATTCTTACATCCAGAGAGCCCTGCCTTAATGTTATAAATAAATCAGAAACAGTTATTTTTTTACTGGAAATCAACTATGGGGAGACTTTGACCTCTTTGGAGGCCAGGCAGATGTTACATTTTTCCCAGCACCTAGAGAAGTACCTAGAAGAAAATAGTAGGAACACAAAACACAGGCTTGTAACAACTGGGTGATGTATATGCTTGACATGTAATAAGTGCTTAATAAGTATAACGCATCGTGGCTACTATTTCCTTTTTGTTGATTTCACTCCTGTTTAGTTTTTTGTTGTTTTCATTCTTTTTGTGAAATGGAAGGAAGTGAGCGAGGAAAAGGAGGGAGGTTGGGGAAAGAGATGCTATGGACGGAATATTTGTATGCCTTCCCCCAAATTCACATGTTGAAATCTGCTCCCCAGTGTGATGGTATTTGGAGGTGGGGCCTTTGGGAGATGATTAGGTCATGAGGATGGGGTCCTCATGAATGAGATTAGTGCCCTTATAAGAAGAAGCCAGAGAGCTAGCTTCCTGCCTTTTCTGCCATGTGAGAATATAAGAAGTCAGCCATCCACACACCAGAAGAGGGTCCCACCAGAACCTGATCATGTTGGAACCCTGATCACAGACTACCAGCCTCCAGAACTATGAGAAATAAACCTCTGTTGTTTATAAGCCACCCAGTCTATGATACTTTGTTATAGCAGCCGGAACGGAGGAAGACCAGAGAGAACATGCCACTCACCATCTCTGAATAAGGGATGGAAAACAATTAAGGACAGAAAAGGCTATGGCCATTGATGTGAAGAATTCTTTAATCATGTTCCTTAGCAAGAAAATGCAAGGTAAAAAAATAAATTCCTAGAGCTGGGAGAACAAAACAGCCCTATATTGAATGGGGCAGGAGAGATGCAAAGAGGAGGAAGACAGAGTTGTACAGGATGAAAGGACAATGTTCTCCTTGCAGCCCCTCCTCTACGCCACGAATGGAGGTTGCCATGGCTCAAAGCTTGTCATTGCCTGAGTCAAGGACTAAATCCCAACTTCATAAAGTTGCTCTAATGATCCAGTGCCGTGGGGCCATGGGCTCCTCCTTCAAACAAGTGACCTCGGCTAGTTATCTCCATAGTAACAGCTCACATCCCAAACTGTTCTTTCCTGTGTGGGAAGAAACATTTCAGAAATGGGGAAAGGCAAAATTGAACAGTGGTTTTTCTCTCTTATGACCTTCTTCTTTGGCAAATCATATCCTTTTCCTGAATGTTGCCATCTCCTGAGGAAACCGTGCACAGAAGAGAAGGTTCGGTGACTTTAATTTGCAGATGTCTGTCCAGGATACATTTTAAAAAGTAGAAGCCTATAGCTGCTTTTCCTTTAGTTTCATGCAGCGCTCAATATTTCGCAGGTGGTTTCACCATTCTTTTTTTTTTTTTTTAATTTTATTTATTTATTTGAGCGAGAGAGAATGAGAGATAGCACGAGAGGGAAGAGGGTCAGAGAGAGAAGCAGACTCCCTACTGAGCAGGGGGCCTGATGTGGGACTCGATCCCGGGACTCCAGGATCGTGACCTGAGCCAAAGGCAGTCACTTAACCAACTGAGCCACCCAGGCGCCCCGGTTTCACCATTCTTGTCATTAGCAGCTCCCCCACCCCCAAAGAGAAAGGCCAGCATGTCTCCCTCATGGTGAAAGAGAGAGACGGCAGGTCAGAGAGGCTGGGTACTTTCTGCATGGCTCCAGAGCAACAGAGCCACAGAGGTTTTCTTCTAGGCTACTAGAAAGCCAGACAAAATAAGGCTGAGTCTCTACTGAACCCCATCTACACCCTGCCTTCCTGCAGTCCAGCCCCTGCCTGAGCCACCATCCTGGTCAATGAGCTGACATGTCTGCCTCCAGCCCTAGGCTCCACCTCTTGTCCTGTAACCCGTGACTCCCTGTAGTTTTCTCCAGCTGGCTGCCTAGATTGCGGGTAAGGCAAACATAGGCTCTGTCTCTACCTGGAGTATCAGATGCATTGTGAGCTCAATGTTCTGTCTGTTCCACAACGTCTATGATCGGAGTGACATTTTACAGGATGATAAATGACCCTTCTCCAGCTGAGCCCTGGAAGTGCGTGCCTGACCACAAGCCCCTCCAGTTGCAGCTCTCAAATGTACCATGGGGTCTACTTTCCAACCAGAATCATGAGCCAAGAGTACTCTTTCCCTGGCCCAATTCCAGCCTTTCCCAGTAATTTGGATCCCATGGTTCTGTCCATGAAAGAAAGCTTTTCCTCTGCAGCGTCCGCGCCTGACTCTGACGTACAAAGGTGTAATTAGAACAGCATGGAGCGAGCAGGATGATCCATTTACCTCATCCCTAACATTTAAGTGCTTTAAAATATGTTTCTAATATCCTAGGTGCGTGGGGCCAAATTTCCTTCTCAGATTTTCACATGCATGAGTAAATCCACACAGACTAAACCCCTTGGGCCTTAGGTTCTGCTTAGAAGTTCTTTTTTTTTTTTTTTAAAGAAAACAAATATTCCATTAAAACGACATAGTGTACTCTGCATATTTTTAGGACAATTAGAGTTTAGAATTCCCTCTTCTTCCGCCCCTGGTTTAAAAAAAAAAAAAAAATGTTTTAACTCTTTCCTCCCCAAGAATGACGTATTAAGCCCCGATAAATTGAAAGGCTTTCTTGTCTTTTAAAATCATGTCCTCATCTTACATTGTCAAAATACCAAGTGGTGAATTGGGATCCTGGATGTGCTTTGGGAAGAATCCAGGCTCCGCTGTACTTTTGCCAGATAAAGACTTTAGGGAGACAGTTATTTGGGAACCTAATGGAAACATTTGCTTGAAATTGAAAAGCTAAACTCACAGGAAACGGAGAAACATAAAAGTAAGGCCACTCTCTACCATCTGCTTGACTCAAAATGGGTCACTGGTTTCGGTCATTTTTCTTCAGCACTTCCGACTGTGTAAATAAAATCATAAAAGAGAGGCCGCAGCAGGCTGGCGGGACCTCAGCCTGGGGGGACCTCAGCCTGGGAGGCGGAGCGAAAGCAAGACCAAGTGGGAGGAGCGAGCGGGTCAGGTGACCGGGAGGGGGCGGGAGCGCCAACCCCGGCTCCGGCCCGCGGGCTCCGCTGTGTTCGGAGGTTTTGCGGCTGTGTGCACAGCTCGGCTCCCTGCCGGTAGGTCTGTGCTGCCCTGGCCATCTGTGGGTCATACTTGCCCAGCCAACATGCAAACCAGGTGTGTCCTTGCGACCAAATTTGGAGCAGCATCTTTGCACCAGGTTGCCCTGTCCCTCTGCATGTTCAAATTCAAGGGCCCCAAAGCCCCCAAATGTGAAAGAGAGGAGGATGTCAGACCCATCTGCAGCTTGTTTTTTTTTTATTATTATTACTATTCATTGCAAAGCATATCAAAGGATGGGAAAGCCCAGCCCCGCTCCCTCCATGACTCAGGCAGAAATAAGATAACACCTTCCTGGGAGTCTGACCCGGAAAGATGACCCGGATCCAGAGACGGCTTGGGAAATTATCTGGGATGTCCTGGAAACTAGGAATCATATTGAAGAATCGAAGAGAGAGCTCATAATTTCCTCGGGAAAATGTGTTTGTTTATTTAAATTAAAAAATAGTGTGAAAATTACAAACTGTTAAATACAGAAGACGATTTTATACAACTTAATAGAATAAGAAGGAAGTATATACATCACTTTTTTAACAGGCGCAGATAGACTTGCACCAAACTTCAGGATTAAGCAATGGAAAATGTGACAACGCACATGTCCCTCGCAGTAAAGCTTCAGAATTCAAGTGATTCCAGGCAAGGGGCCAAACTGAACTTGGCTTCTTTCACCTCAAACAGCCCCCTTTGGAGTAAATCCACACTCTGAATTTTAAAGTGAACGGAGGGCCCTTTTCCCCCAAAACATAAATGTTCTCTAGCACTGTGTGAGGGCAAACTGATAAACCAGCTCATCTACTATTAACCCTTATGGGAACAGTAGTTACTGCTATCTTCAATCAAGGAAGAGCGTGTTTTTAAAAAAAAAAAAAATTTTTTTTGTTTTTACTAGAATTAAATTTGACCTTTTGGTGTGTTTCTCTTCCTGCTTGCCTTTAAGGGCCTAACGGGTCTGCTACAAAGCTACTGACCACAGGAATACACGGAGATACCAGCAAGCATTCCTGAACATTTGCTTTTAGATTTCTGGTTTCTCGGCTGAAGTATTAACATTCTACTACCCAGGGAACTTTGCAGAGTAAAATGTGGTATCTGCCTCCCTAGTTCACTGCTGGGAAAATGACAGCATGAACGGGGTGGTGATTCGTCCTGAATTTCCCAGTTACATGTGTTCTGAGTCTCCAACTGCAACTTTAAATAAGCAGATCTGTTCTCAGACTAACTGGCCAAGTGGGAAATATTTTGTCCAAGCTTCCTCACACCAGGCCATACAGGATTTATCAGAGTCTTAAAATCCAAAGACATCCTCCCAGCCCCCTGGGGATGTAGATTCAGGAGTCTCATGAAGGCAGTAAGCCTCTTGATGACATGCCCAGGACCACACAGCATATCAGTGTCAAGGCTCGGGATCGGAAAACAGAACCTGGGCCCCCGCTTTGTACAACCTCCACCCGAGTATGCCCTTCTAGGTCTCGGCTATGTGACGAAATGCCATATCGTGGAGGCCCACTTTATGTCAGCTTCCAGCTCAGAAAACTAGGCTGGGAAAAAAGCAGCAGCAGAGCTAACGGCTTGGCCTTGTTCAACCCCACCATCACCCCTTCTAGAAAGATCAGGAAGAGTCCCCTGCACAGCTATTCAGAGTACAGGTTCGATTCTGGGGAAGCCCTTCCAACCAAGAAAACGTCATGCCAGCATGCGATGCTGGATGGTCTGAGGTCAGAGTCCAAGGTCATAGGTTAGACAAAGGCTCAAAATAACAGATTCTGTTTTATAATCCCAGCTAATGTTAACAGGTTGTGAAAGTTGCTTTTTTTTTTTCTTACAGTATGCAAAAGAACCAGGTTTGACTCTCCAGCTTTCTGCCATCAAAAACCCTCCATCAGACATCCCCCTCTAACCCAAAAGACCTCCAAAGGAAGCTCTGTAACCTGCTGGGAACACCATAGGGGTACTTACAGCCCATCAGATCTAGAACAAAGCTCTAGGCAAATTAGCAGATCAGAACCAGTCCCTCCGCATGTCCTAGGCATTGGGCAGCCCTGGAGTGGGCAGATGCCCCAGGGGTTACCCAGGGCATCCAGCGAGAAAACAACAGCAAGCACAGCGACCTGCCGAATTCGGAACTGGAACCCCAAGCCCCAGACCCCAAAGTCAAGGTGCACACTGCACATCTTCGGGGCTTTTCAGTGGCAGGTCTGCACCACAGGCCCGGCGTGGACTCCTGGCTGCTGACTCCAGCGGAGTCTTGTCCCCCACCGCCCCACGCAGGGGCTCGCCAACAGTCTCTTTAAAGTGACAGCTGCCCTGAAAAGCGAAACCGGACACGGGAAGTGTCCTTCCTCTCCCTAAGGGTGCTGGCTGATGGGGCCGCCTCCAGGGGCCCTGGGGGTGCTAGGAATTCTGATGGATGTTCTCTGAGGACCCTTCGCTGCTTTCGTTGAGGAGCATCTCTGAAGTCTCCCCCAGCTCATCATCTGCCCCCTCCTCCTGGATAGTGAGGTGCACGTCTGGGGAGGAGGACTCGGAGCTCACGCTGTCTCCTTCCATGGAGCAGAGGGTACAGGACAGGGCAGGCGCCACACTCTCTTGCAGCATATTCAGCATCATGGGCACCTGCACCGACCTCAGGCCCGACACCATGGGCAGCGGCTTCATGGCCTCCCCCCAGAGCCTCTCCTCATCTTTGTACAGCAGCAGGAGGTTCGACTTCTTCTCCCGCCTCTTAGATTTCATATAGCCCAGCATGATTCCGATCAAGAAAATGCCGTAGAAGGACATGACCACCAGAACGTAGAAGTATTCGTTGCCGTTGCCGCTCTCGCTGCCGGGCACGTGGGACACCAGGTGGCTGCTGGGGGCTGCGGTGCTGGGGTGCGTGCTGTTCAGAGGCTCCATCTTCAGCATTGAAGCGCCACGCACACAGCCACGGTCTGGGGAGAAACCTGCAGGTTAGAAACCTCCCACGGGCCCGCGGTGCAGGGAGGAGGCTGAGCAGGAGCTTTGTGGGATTGCAGCAGCAAAAAGGCTGAATACTGCATGGAGAAATCCTGGTAAGAAGGCCCACGAAACAACTGACAGAGGTTAGGTATGAGAGGCCAGGGGGGACGGAGGGAAGGGAGGGAGGGATAGGGAGACATGCGACAAGGACTTTCCTTTTTTAGGGTATATGTGTCCTCGTATCTGCACTTCATAAAGCGAGCGTGTAAAAAGCATTGCTTTGATCATTTTAAAATCCAAAGGGGAAAGTCAGTCTAAGACAAGGGAGCATAGAGAAAATAAATCACATTTTAGTCACTGGGAAACTTTTTCTAACTGAGCAGAGAAAGAAAAAGAAAGCTCACATGTTGCTTCTCAAACGTAAGCTTATTTTTAATTCAAAGCCGAGTTTCCTAAGAACAGAGAAAGGGAAGGAAAACGTCATCTACTCATTGCACAAAACAGCCCTCTCTCAAATGTTTCTGAAGCCCAGTTGCATTGTTAACTTACCCAAGGCTGGCAAATTCTTCCGAAGTCCTGGGTTGCTAAATGGCCAAGTCCGAGGGCGTCCTTCCTCTCTGCGGGACTCCGCGCTCTGACAACTCTGCTTCTGCTGTTGGGATATATAGTCAAGAAATGCATCGTCACGTGTTCTGGGAGGAAGATTTACAACAGAGGTTGGTCGTGGCAGAGTGAACAGCACTGCGGTTCAACTCACTGAACTTCGCAGCTGTGAAAAGAAAGAGACTGGGAATCGGGGATTGCTCCTCGCCTCCGCCCCCCCCTCCCCCAGCCCCGAGCCAAAGTTTCCAGGTGGCCCTGAAAACGAGTGGAAAGAGGAGAAAGAATGTGCCCAGTTGAAACTGTTATCCCAAGGTCCGCTCTCATTCAAAATGAGTTCGTGCTTCATCTCCCTCTTGGGGAATAACCATGATGCCTTCCGCAGGTTTTCAGAGACAGTCAAATACCATCGACTGGATAAAAGACAGTTGGAAGCAAGTGCAGGATTTACTGTCAAGAAACTCGGGCTTATGTTTCAGTTCTTCCACTAACAAGGCAAATGTCATAAATCCTTACTGAACCTTTCTGCGCCTCAGATGCCTGATCTGTAAAATTGCTGGATGTGGGAGCTTCGACATGGAGAATTAGATGAACCGTGTGAACTTTTGAATCCCTGTCAGCTTCATCATTCTAAGATTTAAGGCTGCCTGGTACAGGGGAGGCTTTTTAAAACATGGAGAGGTTCTACCCGTCTTTTGCATCAAGCTCATACATTTATTTTTTATAATTAAAATATATCTTCCAGATTCTTTTCAATCACCCGTGTGAAGTGAAAATGGGTTATGGTGCAAGACACTGTGGACGGTTTGGGCTCCTGTTGGATGGCACATCACTGCTCTTCCGTAGCGTCCCACAGAGACCATCCACGCATCTCTTTGCTGTCTCTGGCGGGTCAGGGGAGGAGCAGAAATTCTTCTGGTGACCTGCAGAGCACAGTTCAAGCTTTTAAAACCTATGCAAACCTTGTGTTAAAATGGTCGCTGTGATCAAAATTGAAAAAAGAATGGAAGACTTTGATGTCATTCCATCCGCTCCCCGGGATGCTTATTCTGAGAGGCTATTATTCTAAGTTAAAGTAAACTGGGAGGGATGCTCTGTTTCCCAGTGGTCTGGTGGCCTATGAATTGCAGCCAGACTGTCTTGGGGAATGGACTCTAGAGAAAACATTTCTCGTGGTTCTGCTGTTGTTCAACTGAAGCTGGGGGAGAGCATGGCAACATCTTCTTCCGCATCTGGAATGTACATAGCCCACACACTGGGACGTCCACGGCTGCTACAAGAACCCACCCAGGTTAGCGCCTGGCCCTAAGTCTGTCGGGATACCTATGGAAAGAGCAGGCTAATGAGCACAAGATGCTCTTTTCCCCACTGGTCTACTTGTGTTATGGTTTAGGCTGTGTTCACCCGTAAGTCCACAACTGGCTTCAAGGTATAACCCCTGACCATTCCAACACCAAGATCATCCGTACACTGGACTTCTGCTCACACCAATAAAGACATCCTTACGGTTGTATCAATACTTGAAAAGTTCCACAGCTACCTTGACCAAGGTAGATTTGGCCTTTTCCACTTGTATTTATCATAAGTACCTGACAGCTTCCATCTTCCGCTCTGCCTACGGTGGTTTGTCAGGGTCATCAAAACAAGAGAGACCCGGGAGAAACATGTCTGTTAATTGTGAATCCCCATATGGTAGATTATGTACTTTGGGACATACGAGTTTAGTAATCACCCAAAAGTGGCCAAACACAGCAAACTGGAAACTTTGAGGAGGCAGAGAGGAGATGGAAAAAAGGGAGAGTAGATTTAAGGAGCAAGGAAGCATGGAGCCTGGTGCCAGGAAGCCAAACAGAGGCCAAAGTTTCAAATAAGAGAAATCCCCCAAATCAAGCCAACAGTCCCAAGACAATAAAACCAATAAAAGACAGATGAAGAGCGAGAATGGAGTCCAAAAGACAAAGCAATTCTGAGACTTAGGAAGAGCAAAATCTTTTTACAGGCATAAGGGAGGGAACAGCCCAGATGAAACTGCTGGATGCCCACTTGGTGTCTCTGCTTCTTCTAGGACTCCATGCTGACTCGATGTGTAGCTGTTTCTCCTAAGCTTAAGTGAAATGAAGCAAAGCACTTGGCGCCTTATCTGCCAGAATGTGTGTACTCCATCTATGCTTTTTGTTGTCATCTTTTTTTTTTTTAAAGATTTTATTTATTTATTTGAGAGAGAGAGTGAGAGAGAGAAAGAGCACAAGAGGGGGGAGCGGGAGAGGGAGAAGCAGACTCCCTGCTGAGCAGGTAGCCCGATGCGGGAGTCGATCCCGGGACTCCAGGATCATGACCTGAGCCGAAGGCAGTCGCTTAACCAACTGAGCCACCCAGGCGCCCTGTTGTCATCTTTGAGAGTGCTTTGTTGCTAATAAGAGCTTCAGGTGCCTGACTCCAGATTTTTTTGTTGTTGCTCTTTTCTCTCCCACCAAGAATACAATTTAAGTTGTGGGGCTTGCAACCTCAGTACACATAGCTCAATCTTCTCTCCAGCTCTCACTCATAACAGTATTAGGAGAATTATGGCAGTGAATAATGGCATAAATAGCGAGGGAGGAAGGAAGAGCCTCTACAAAGTGCACTGTATCAGGGAGAGGATGTCGACACATGAGCATTATTAATTATATCTACTGTGAGCCACAGTTTCAAGAGAGCAATGTTAAAGAAGTAAATCCATTTTCCAGATATTTTCTCCTATTCTGTGGCTTGCATTTTCTTTTCTTAACAGTGTCTTTTGAAGAGCAAAACTTTCTTTTTATTGTTGGAGACCAATTAATCAAAATTTTTTATGGTTTGTGTTTTTTTGTATCTTAAGAAATTTTTGTCTGACCCAAGGTCACAGAAATTTTCTCCTTTAAATTTTATAGCTTTAGCTCTTACACTTAGGTCTATGATTCATGTCAAGTTAATTTTTGTATGTAATACAAGGTGTGGGTCAAGACTCATTTTCTTGTTGCTTATGGTTGTCCAATTGCTCCAACATTATCTATTGAAAAGACTGTCATTTGCCCATTGAGTTGTCTTGAAAGCTTGGTCAAAAATCAATTAACTGTATATGTGTAGGTCTATTTCTGAGCTCTTTATTCTGTTCTTTTGATCTATCTATCTTTGCATCAATGTCATGTTGTTTTGATAAATCCATTCTTAAACTGGCATTTTAAATAAGTATGCAACCCATACTTAGCTGAGCGTCTATTGTCAATCAGGCATTTGGTAAAGGCTTTGCTTACCTCAATCCTGTGAGGTAAGAATTACCACCATTCCATAGATAAGGAAACGGAAGGTCAGAAAGGCTAAGCAAATTGCCCGAGGCCAGACCAATAGTAGTAGGCTCAGGATTTGAACCCAGGTCCATACAATTTCAGAACCCATTCTCTTTTTCCTACCCTTTGCCTCACTCAATGGGAATCAGGAAAGGGACTGAGAAAAAGTAGAAAATAGAAGATGGGTATTTTTCCAACTTTTTTTGAACCTTCATAAAACTTTCTTTTAAAAAGTGAATTCCTGGGGTGCCTGAGTGGCTCAGTCAGTTAAGCGTCTGTCTTCATCTCAGCTCATGATCTCAGGGTCCTGGGATCTGTGTTCAGTGGGGAGTCTGCTTCTCCCTCTATCCCTCCCCCTGCTCTTGCTCTCTCTCTCTCTCTCAAATAAAAAAAAAAAATCTTGTAAAAAAAAATATAAATAAAAAGTGAATTTCTATGTGGCCAGACATAAATACTAGTGTGTATTTACAAATTGACTCAAGCATAAATGCAAATGTGCAACCGCAAATTGTTTATTCTGAATTCATGCTATCAAAAACTTCGGAAGCTATACCAACCTTAGTATGTTCTAGAAGTTATCAGTGAAATAGTCATATTTTTATCCTATCTCCATATTGTCCGTAGTAAAACAGTTTCCCTTTTGTTTATATTTATAGCTGATTTCTGGTCTTGTTTTGATTTTTTTTTCCCCCTACACAATCCTGACCCACAACCTTCTCCAGAGCTTTGAGTATTTCAACTTCCTGGTAACGTCATTTTCACCAAATGACCCTGGCCACACATCTCTGAAATTATGTTAGCAGCTTCTGTGACTAAACAAAGTCGGTGCTGGGATAAGAGCGTGGTGGTGAATCTCATCAGATTAAACGTAAGCCTGGAGTCCAGAGATCTGACCCGGCTCGGCCTCCCCCGTGCTACGTGACTGGCTAAATTACATCATTTCTCTGTGTTTCAGTGTTGGCCCCTCAGGCATGTCAAGCCTAGGATAATTAATTGTCTCCAGATACTCAGAAATGTCCCATAATCCGGGAGGATAGCCATCTTCAGAGTAAGGAACAGAACAGAACAAGATACTGGATAACCAGGCTGCAGGACTGGCAGAATATTGCCAAATGCAACTCTCAGTGTCCACCCCTGATGTTGCTTTTCCCAGAAACCCTTTCTGAAAAGTTGTGTCTGGGAATTCTTTCTGTGGTCTTTCCTTGTAACGCCCTGGGTCACCCTCCCTAGACACATACTTTGTAGCATTCCTAGCACTTGGAGTAAAACAAGACTGGGTATCGGCTGGGGCTCAGTAAGACCCCCAGACCCCCCTAGAACACCGGCTGTGTCTCAGGGGATGTGAAGAGTTAAGATGCAAGAACTCAGAACTCTTAAAATTGGAGAATGCCTGATAAAGTTGTCATTAACTTGCCCTTGTTATTTAATCAAAGTCTTTTTCTCCTGGAACTTAATTAGCAAATACTTACATAGTGCCTGAAATGTCTCAGGAACTGCTATAAACACTTTACAAATTTTTTCTTATTTAATCTTCCTAAAAATCCTGTGAGATAGGCTCTAGGATCATCCCTGTTACATGGATAAGGAAACTGAGGCATGGAGTGGTCCGAGTAGCCGCCCCCAGGTCACCCGGCTAGTACATGGCAGAGCTGGCCTTGGAACCCAGAGCTGAGATTTTGAACACAGAGTCTTTGAGTCTCACCACCACACCACATGGCCTGTTCTAGTTACTGAGTGTCCCAGGCACAGCACTATGCCCTGGATCAGTACGAAGTGAGAAAAGAGAGAAAGAGAGTCTCAATGTCTCCTGCAGCCTGCAACCTGTTGGACACAGAGGACTGGGGTCATACCCACACCTGGAAAAATCTGAAGGGTGAGAGACTGTGTCCAGTTCTGGCTCTGGAGAAAGGCTGTTGAGTAAGGAAAGCTCATGCTCCCCGAGTTTTTCAAGAGAAAGATCTGGGAGTGTTTCTGATAGGCCAGAGGTGGGCCACACAGGAGGGAAAACACAGACCTGGGATATAGGCTAGTTCCTGCCCAAGATGGTGGCCCAAGGGCTGAGGGAAGAGATTCGTTCCCCCACATCCAAAGAAAGTGCCTGGAATGGTGGCAGAGCCCGTGGTCCTACCCAACAATGGCTTTTAAGTCTTCCCGAGGCCCAAGGGGAGGGGAGCACTCAGGGAGAGGGAATGACAGAAGAAGTTTTAACTGTAAATGAACTTGAGAGGTTCTGACCATCATGTGGGAATGAACATTTTAATTACCAAACTGAGGCTGCTTGGGGAGACTAGAACAGCCAGAGGATTTTTTGTTACCTAAGAAGGACCAGAAAGGTCGTGGGATCTGCTCCTAGACTTCCACCCTGGGGCAGGGGAGGAACTGGCCCCAGAGAGTGAGTCTGAAGAAGTAACGGGACTCATCGTAAGGGTTGCCTTGTGATGAAACCCTGCAAGCCTTGCCTGTTTATCAGGAAATTACATGTGCAGAACGCTGGCCCCAGTGACCGCAGCTAGCGAGTGTCTGCTTATCACAAATATTAAACAATGTTAGAAAAACACAAAAAGACAACATTTGGGGAGCTCCACGCCAGGATCTATCTTAAATTTAAGTTGAAGAACAGGAAGTGATTGTTCACTGTTTCATTCCGAGCACCTAGAGTGGAATAATAGCAAGAATGTGCCAGGGACTCTTCACAGACTTTCTTATTTAGTTTCCACAAGAACCCAGTGCGGGCTGTTCTGAGCAGAACTGTATAAACGTAGAGAATGGAGTCTGAGAATGCGAGTAACTCGTCCTGCTCCCACAGCAGGACATAGCAGACCTGCAATGGGCCATCCTGCCTCCCACTGAAACCACGCCAGACACGTACTCCATTCCTGGGACGCACACTGCCTGGCTGTCGTTTGTCACTTCCTTGGGCCCTAGCTAATCAAGGGGTCAGGACTGGCTTCGGAACACCATGGACCAACGGTGTTCATGAAGGGCTTCGGCGAGTCCAACTGAGGAAGGCAAAGCTGACAGTCCTTTTAAAAAAAGTTTTGAAGCCCTTAAAAGGTTTTCTTAAACCCTCTAAGTAACAGATTATAACATGGGGCCCAATAAAAGCTGAGAGGTGGACTATAGTTAATAATACAGTATTATATACTTGACAGATGCTGAAAGTAGATCCAAAGCATTCTTACCACAAAAAAAGAAAAGTTAACCATGTTAACTATGTGAGGTGATGGATGTGTTAATTATCTTGCTCTTGGTAATCATTCTACCATGTGTATGTATATCAAATCATCACGTGGTACACTTTAAATATATATTTAATATATATATTTGTTTAATTTAATTTAAATATATATTTAAATAAATATATCTGTCCGTTATTCCTTAATAAAGTTAAAATAAGAAACCTTAGAGACAGAGCTGGAGTCTAAGTCATAGGACAGCCCAAAGCCAACAGGCCATGAGAGTCTATCTTTCCACAGCCCTAACTGTGCAAGCAGTCAAGGTGAGCTGCTGGGCTTGGAGAATGGCCAGCTCATCAAGTATAGCTCACCTGTTGAGATCCTATAGGCAGTGTTTGCCTATAGGATCACAGCTGGAACCCAAAGAGACCAAAGCCAGCTCTTCATGCAGGGTAGCAACTGCAAAGAATGGCATTCTGCTTCCCAGAAGAGACCAAGGAATGAAGACCTGGACACAGGGATGTTGAGTTTGATACCTAGGGCCATGCTGAGAGAGCAAGCATTCCTTCTGAGCTCAAGAAATAATTCACTCCTGCACACAAGCAGGAAAGGAGTGTCAGAAACGTTGATTCATAGCAAACAGTGAGCACGAGGAGAGGAGAATGTACCCGTGCCCTGCCCCAGGATGGTGGGGGGTGATGGGGAGGGCGTCCTGGGAAGTGAGATAGCCACACGATAACTTGGTCATTGACCTTCAGTTGGGTAGATTCAGAGCTTGGTGTCTTGGATCAATATTTCCAGAAATTTCAACCAAACTCCATCTCAATCCTGGCCCCATGCTCCACTGTGCATAACCTAAATAAGTGATACATTCATTTGGTCTATATCTCTTTATTTATTCATTCACTGATTCATTTATTCAAATAAATACATATGTCCTGCAACCTAAACCAACAGATATTTCATAAATTAAAGAATCAAAACAACAACAAAAAAAATGATTGAGTATATAGAAAAGAAGTCAAAAATTAGCATTGGACAACAAGGGCTGGCATTGGGACTTTGTCAAATCCTAGTTTCCCACATAAATAATATTAGCTTCCTCTTGGAAGGGGACAAACATTTGTCTACAATGGATCACACGCCTCCCGGCAGCTCAGACATGGCGTTGTGATCCCCTCCTAGTACTGGATCACCATGGCGCTGCTCCAGCCTCCGGCGATTGCCTAGTGTGAAAGCAGTCAGGCTCAGCCCTGGGACGATTCTATGACACAGGTACAACCCATGGAAAGCCAGGACCTCAAGGCAAGTCTCCTGGGCAAGGACCTCTTTTTTTTTTTTCCTATAAGAGGCTCATTTGACAGTAGATACACTATTGTCTTTGCTTTTATTTCTAGCATAAAAAAATAAAATTTTTCATAGAAGTGGAAAGGCAAATTTTACCTCTTCCATCAGTCTAGAAAAAGTTGGTTAAATTATCCAAGCCACCAAGGCATAAGAAGAAAAATAATAATCAACACAGCAGTGAGGAATGGGTAGAAAAGCAGAGGGATTAAAAACACAGGTTCCAGAATCAGGTGCCTGCACTCAAACCCCAGTTTCTGCCACTCACCAGCTGTATGGTCCCAGGCTACTTATTTAGCCTGGTTGTGCCTTGATTAAGGTCGTCGTAAGGACTAAATGAGATCGTATATAAACTTCACATACTGTCTGGCAACTACTAAGCACTGCCTAACTTAGCAATGATCAGTCCTTACAACGGCCAGGCAATGTTCCTTACATTTTTTTTAATTGAGATAATAATTGCCACACCACAAAATTCATGATTTTAAAGTGTACTAGTCAGTGGTTTTTCATTTATTCACATTGTGCAACCATCATCACTATCTAATTCCAGAACATTTTTATTATCCCCAAAATAAACCCCATACCCATTACCATCACCACATTTCCCCCAACCAAGGGCCTTCTGTCTATATGGATTTGCCCGCTCTCAACATTTCATAGAAATAGAATCACACGGGGTACCTGGGTGTCTCAGTTGGCTCAAGTCATGATCCCAGGGTCGTGAGATCGAGCCCCGTGTGGGGCTCTACACTGGGCATGGAGCCTGCTTGGGATTCTCTCTCTCCCTCTCCCTTTGCTCCTCCCCCCTGCCCTCTCTCTCTCTAAAAAAAGAAAGAAAGAAAGAAGAGAGAAAGAAGAAAGAAAGAAAGAAAGAAAGAAAGAAAGAAAGAAAGAAAGAAAGAAGAAAGAAAGAAAGAAAGAAAGGAAGGAAGGAAGGAAGAAAGAAAGGAAGAAAGAAAGAAAGAAAAAGAAGAAAGAAAGAAAGAAAGAAAGAAGAAAGAAAGAAGAAAGAAAGAAAGAAAGAAAGAAAGAAAGAAAGAAAGAAAGAAAGAAAGAAAGAGAAAGAAAGAAAGAAAGAAAGAAAGAAAGAAAGAAAGAAAGAAATGGAATCACACAATATGTGGTCCTTTGTGACTGGCTTCTTTCACTTAGCATAATATCTTTTTTTTTTTTTAAAGATTTTATTTATTTATTTGAGAGAGAGAGAGCACATGAGAGGGGGGAGGGTCAGAGGGAGAAGCAGACTCCCTGCTGAGCAGGGAGCCCGATGCGGGACTCGATCCTGGGTCTCCAGGATTATGACCTGAGCCGAAGGCAGTCGCTTAACCAACTGAGCCACCCAGGCGCCCCTAGCATAATATCTTCAAAGTTTGTTCATGCTGAAGCAGGTGTCAGCACTTCCTTCCTTTTTATGGCTGAATAATATTCCATTGTGTGGATTCACCACATTTTGTTTATCCATTCATCAGTTGGTGGATATTCATGTTATTACTGCTTTATGGTCTTTGTGAATAATGTTGCTGTGAACATTTATGTACAGGATTTTGTTCAAATATATGTTGTCAATTCTCTTGGGTATATATCTAGGAGGAGGGTTACTGGATCCTATAGGAATTCTACGTTTAACTTTTTGAAGAACCACCAAACTGTTTTGCACAGAGTTTACACAATTCCAGATGCTTGCCAACAATTTTGAGGGTCTCCTTGCCAACACTCGTTATTTTCCTATATTTGATCATAACTGTCCTACTTCGTGTAAAATAGTATCTCGGTGTGGTTTTGATATGTATTTCCCTGACGACTAAAGATGTTGAGCAGCTTTTCATGTGCTTAATGATCATTTGTCTATATTATTTGAGAAATGTTTTTCAAGTCTTTTGCCCTTTTTTTTAATTAGGTTGTCTTGTTATTGTTATGTTGTAAGAATTCTTTATATATTCTAGATATTAAACCGTTATCAGATATATGATTTGCAAACATTTTCTCCTAGTCTGTGAGTTGCCTTTTCATGTTATTAGTGTCTTTTGATCCACCAAAGTTTTAATTTTGATAAAGTTCCACTCATCTCTTTTTTCTATTATTTCTTATGCTTTTGGTGTTATATCTAAGAAATTGTTGCCTAGTCCAAGGTCACAAAAATTTACACCTATGTTTTCTTCCAAAATTTTATAGTTTTGGCTTTTACATAAAGTTTCTTGATCCACTTTGAGTTAATTTTTATATGATGTGAGGTAGAGGTCCAAATACATTATTTTGCATGTGGATATCTTTTCCCCATTGAATGGGCTTGGTACCCTTCTGGAAAATCAGTTGACCGTGGATGTTTGGCATTATTTGAGAGCTCTCAATTCTATTCCATTGATCTGTATGTCTAGCCTTAGGCCACTACCACATTATTTTGAATTCTGTGTTTTTGTAGTAAGTTTTAAGATCAGAAAGTGTGAGCCCTCCAAATTTCTTTTTCTTTTTTAAGATTTTCGGCTATTCTAGGGTTTTGTTATTTCATTAAATTTTAGAATCTGCTTGTCTATTTCTAAAAAACAAAGACAATTGGAATTGTGATAGGGATTATATCAGTTTGGGGAGCATTACCATCCTCATAATATCAAGGCTTCCGATCCATGAACACAGATGATTTTCCATGTACTTATTTAGAAATATTTGCTTTCTTACAACAGTGTTTTGTAGTTGTCAGTGTACAAACCTTATACTTCATCTGGTAAATTTATTACTAAGTATTTCATTCTTTTTGATGCTACGGTAAAGAGAATTGCTTTTCTCATTTTATTTTCATATTGTTCATTGCTAGTGTATAGAAATACAGTTGACTTCACATATTAGTATATTCTGCAACCACACTGAATTTGTCTATTAGTTCTAACGGGTTTTTTTTGGTAAATTCCTTAAAATTTTTTTATGTATAAGATCATGTCATCTGCAAGTAAAGATAGCTTTACTTCTTCCATTTCAGTCTGTGTTACTTTTATTTCCTTTGCTTGTCTAAATACTGTTTGTTTGTTTATTTTTCTGGACTAATTCTGTACCATCTTATTCTTTGTCATGTGTGGCCGAAATCTGTACTCGGTTTGTTTAGCGGTTAGCTAATAATCACACAATGATTCATTTTACTTAACTCCTAGAACCAATAAATTTCCTAGTCTTTATCATGGGATTCTGTGTGCAAGTTGGCGCACACCTTCAACACTCAGGCAGTTTATAACTCTGCCTTAGCCTTCACTTCCCACTCACACAGAGCTTCAATTTTAGCCAGAGGTGACAGCTTATGGTCTATTCAGATCTTTCTTGAGCATGCACACCCCCCATGTAGGTGTGTCACTCTCTAGGTTCCCAGGAATATGTCAGAGCTTTTCAAAACCTCTGTGAGAATCTCATTCTTCAGTTTTTTTGTTTAAGTGTTCATTTTCGTTTTTCTTGTAAGTTTATTGTTGGCCCCAACCATCATCCACCACCTCAGCTAATCACAAAGTTAATCAGTTGCCTCTAACTGTTTCAACAAGTGCCCTGGTTTTCCTCAATAGACAAAATTGAGTTAAGCAAATAAAGACAACTTTGCAAAGAGTGTCTCCCAGGGAATAACTAGAAAGGTAAAATAATGGCAATACTCTGAAAATGAGGTTTCAAAGGAGTTCCCATGCCATTCTGCTCCCTCTGGTGGCTGCCAGACTACTGGATTTCAGTGTGATTTCATTTTCAGGCTGTTAAATTTTTCAGGCTACTGCGGAGCTGAAAGGCAGAATAGGAACGGGGTAACTTAAAACACCATGAAGCTTGTTGTTCTCACTGAAATTCAGTCATTTTTCCTGAATAAACACACCCTAGATGGTGGCGAGCCTTTGGTTAATTTTCAGGGTTCTGAAAAAGTCAATTCTGACCATTTTTGCCAGTTTCCTTGATGCTTTTATCGAAGAGAGGATCGTCAGAGGTCTTTATTCTGCCATTTTCCCCATCACACCAGCCTAGCATTCTGAATGCATCACAGCGTTGTGTGGTCAGAATCTGGGCTCCAGCAGCCAGACTGGGTTCAAATCCCAGCTCTGCCAGTTACTAGCTGCGTCACCTTGGTCAAGTTCCTCAACTTCTCTGTGCCTCATTTTCCTTCTCTAGGAAGTAGAGATATAATAATAGTATCTACTGCATCGGATTATAGTAAAAACTAAGAATTAGTACATGAGGGCACCTGGGTGGCTCAGTCGGTTAAATGTCCAACTCTTGATCTCAGCTGAGGTCTTGATCTCAGGGTGGTGAGTTCAAGCCCTACATTGGGATCCACGCTGGGATGAAGCCTATTTATTAAAAAAAAAAAAAAAAAAGAATTAACACATGAAGAAAGCCTAGTACAGTGCCCAGCATATAGTAACAATTTGATAAATATTGATAATATTGGTGCTGTTATTGCTGTTATTGTTATTATGTCATTCCTCTAAGCATTGCTAGGGGAAGGGCTATTATTCTATCTGTCTGACAAATGGAGAAAGGGGAGAGAGGGGGGGAGGGAATTCGTCAGGAGTCACACAGTTAGAGGTCCTGACTGTGTTGCCACAAACCAAGATGTAAGGTGACCTCTAAGTTCATGTCTTCTTATGCCACTGATTCACCATCAAAGAAGTCAGAGCTTGGAGGCAAATATAACAGAAACTGAGCTCCCTGCCTGCAAACACTGATCCCCTGAGGCCCGGAGACTCCCACTGCACCTCTTCTTAGTATGCCAGCAGAGAAGGGAGAGTGAAAGGCCATGCGCGCAGGTGGTACAAAGCAATCCCAAAAAGAGGGAAATGTGCAAATGGAGAAAGGACTCTGGGAATAAAAATCAGTGAGATAAAACGTCATGTTCTCCACATTGATTTTCACCCTTACTTACCATTGACAAGAAGGCTATTCCTTCATCAGTTCCAATTTATATTGATATTGGCTGCTTTCTAGGGTCTGGTGGCATCCTGGAGATATGGCCAGCCACCCCATTTCTTGCCTCCGTGAGCACCCCACTAGGGGGTGCAAAACCCTTGCAGCCCAACTCCTTGTAATTGCTGCCTCCTGCCACCTGCCCTAGGCAGAGTCTGGTCAAGGGGGCTGGAACTGCCTCATGAAAGCAGAGAACACAGGACATGGTCAGGCACAAGCTGGGAGAGTGGGAGCCACAGCATGGCCCTCATGCCATGCCAGAGAATGAGGGCACAATGCAAGTGTGACTAGGGAGAGCCTCTGAGAAATTGGAGAAGGGGAACTCCATGGTCAAGTGTGGGAGGTAGGTTCCCTAACAGAGCAGGATTTTGAAGGAGGACCTGGAGGGTGTGGACTTCTTCAGAGTACAGCATGGCAGTGGAGGCTGGACACCCCTTCCCAGTGGAGGCAAGACTGGAGGGTCACCCACACTCAGGCATCCTTAGCTCCTCACCCATCATGAACCAAAATGCTCTTCGAGCCTGGGCAGCTAGGAGACCGAGTGGGAATGGTGCAGCAGCCATTCGGGAGCTGGCAAGGGCGGGATGCTTTTGCTCTTCAGTCACAGGCAGGGCGTGTGGCCCAACCAGGAGGAATGAAGGAGAGAAGAAGGCTGGGAGGCTACTGCTGTACTCCTGGGGGGAGAACCAGGATGGCAACAGCAAGAAAGGAAGGGAGGAACTGGATGTGAATGATATCATGGGGACGTGCCAGAGGCGGATACCACCCACTCCACTCCACTCCCTCAAGTGGGCAAGTGTGTGGCATGAGAGCATCACCTTCAGGGCGTGGAAGGTAAGCTTCCCAGAGACGGGAGAGGACTAACATGGCCTGTCGTGTTCCGGCTTGGAGAGGAGTGCAGACCTCGGGAAATGAAGGCACCAGGGTCTGGATGTCTGGGCTCCAGGTCACCCTTTCCCACACTGGGGCCATGGCCAACATCTTAGACAGTGCCTGAGGGGAGGACCAAGGCCCTGTGAAGAGCGGTGAAGAGCATCCTGCCATGTGAGTGTCCACTCAAGGAGCTGAGGGGCACTGTGGGTTGACCCAACACCATAACAGCTCAGGCACAGGCTGCCCTTTGCTTGACGGGGAGCACGATACTTCCAGATCACCCTGGTACCCCACATGCTGTCTCGTGAGAGGTGGAAAAGCCACCTGCACCTGAAAGACTTTTTTTCCAAATCACTTAGCCAGTCAGGAAGGCCTCCACAAACTACCTCCCTCCCCCACTGCATACCTGGAGCTGGTTGGTGTGGTGTCGGGCTGGGAGGAATCATCCATCAGCCTACAGCGAGGCTGGACTGGGGCACATTAGGGCACCTTAAACGACGTGGGAAGACAGAAAGAAGGTCGAAGGAAGCATTAACATCTGCTAGCCTAGGTAAAGGGTGAAGTTGGAAGGATATGGTAACTTGGAAGAGAAAAGATGTGTTCCCTTTGGGAGCAAGTGCCAACAGCACATTGATATAATCTGCCCCCTATTGCATGGAAGCTCTTAAATAGTAAAGTTCCTCTGAGCTACCATTTCCCTGGTCCCCCAGCTGTTCACTCTGGAACATTGTCTCTCTACCCCCCACCTCTAACACCCTACATCTTCACGTTCCCTCTACCTTCAAGACCTGATTCATGTGCCACCCCCACAGCTGCTTCTCCCCTTCCCTCACCCTGAGGAGACATCTCCTCGCTCTGTGCTCCAACAGGCTTTGCTTATGGTCAAATCTGCAGATGGGTATCTAATTATCTTGCAGGGATGCCCGGGTGGCTCAGTCGATTAAGCGTCTGACTCTTGATTTCAGCTCAGGTCATGATCTCAGGGTCGTGAGATGGAGACCCACATTGGGCTCTGCACTGGGCATGGATCCTGCTTAAGATTCTCTCTCTGCCTCTGTCTCTGCCCCTCCCCACCCTTTCACTCTCAAAAAAAAAAAAAAAATTATCTTGCAAAACAGAACATGGTATGTGTCCAGCACGCTGTAAGCTCCTGGCTATGGGGATGATATCTTATTCATGTTTGTTCTCCCCACCCCACTGAACCCAGCCCAGGACCTGACTATATTTATATTATCTATTTATTGACCTAATTAATTACTCAGGGTTTGATACCTTTCTGGACAAAGAGCTTCCTCACAAGATGGCTAGAATTGTCAGAAAGTTCTTGTATCAGCCCAAAACTGCATCCCCGTAGCCTCTGACCATTAGAGGTCATCACTTTCCCTGTTATGACTCTCTTAGAATATTTTCCTCCATCTCCTACATGATAGCCAACCAATATTTGAAGTCAGCATTCATCCCTTGCCTGCCCCCCACCACAAAGCTCTTCTTTCTCCTCTTAAACAGACTCATAGTCTGAAAGGGGCCATAACATAACTAGACACTAGAGAGAGAACAGGAAAAACGAAGTTCAAAGACAGAGAGTGCCTTGTTTTGGTTTGAGGTTTGGATGAGATCCAGCTCCCCAGTTCCATGATTCATTCTCAGGGAAGAAAGACACATGTCCCTGGAATGCTCAGGGAAAATGGTGGAGTTCTGTCACCGCCTCAAAGGGCACCTAAGGAAGGATAGGCTGTACCTGGACACGGCCATCAGGTGATGCTTTC
The DNA here is from genome assembly GCF_964656455.1 of Halichoerus grypus. Lineage (NCBI taxonomy): Eukaryota > Metazoa > Chordata > Mammalia > Carnivora > Phocidae > Halichoerus > Halichoerus grypus. The sequence continues at coordinate 179,094,545 of NC_135715.1, read as the reverse complement.
AGCTCCCCAACACTTGCATGTAGTTTTTCTGGAGACCAATACTACCTTCACGGACCCCTGGAGACCTACAGAAGCATGCGTTTTACTCAAGAGACTATGGGACCGCAGGGATCATCGAGCCCATCTCTTTCCATTTGCAGGTAGAAAACTGAGACCCAAAGAGAGGAAATGAATGAACAGTTATCTAAATGTATCCTCACAGAACTAGATCTCCATTGTTTTTAACTGGGCTCACCTCTGTCCTCAGCAATTACGATTTCAGGCGAGAACAGAATGGTTCCCCTTCACCTGTCCCCTGATACTTCACATCATCACCAAAGTACAGACCCTAAGACTAGAGCTAACAAATGCTTTAAATGATGTCAACTCCAAGATGTCACATGGAGCGAGTAGTTGATGCAAGTTGTCCTGATGTTCAAGCTCTCAGGTTGACGGATTAGCTTCATGAATGTTGAGTATGTTCATTTATAACATATGCATACATTGTATATTTTAATATGTATCAAATGTAATATTTCTAAAAGATCATAAAGGAAACAACCTGTGAGTGACTTCATCTACATTCTTTTCCTTCAAGCAAAGAGGAAAGAAGGAGACAAAACAAAAGCACCCTGAGAACTTTTACAAGGGTTTGTCCTAGCAAAGAAGGGCATTTTGAGAAGGCCATTCAAGCACTATCTTTTATTACCACAATGTACACAATAGACGTTCAGGACCCCTACTCCTGATATCTTTTGCAAATGTTATTTAGTAAAATGTTTTTATGCCTAACAGGTTAATGACATGTCTTTGAACTACATCCAAATACAATGTATCCATCAGAGAGATCAGAACTGTGTTCTCATAGGTCAGCAATGCGCCAAAGGTGGCTTTTCCTGTCTTCTTTTGCCTGGGCTGCATCTCATTGCTGGGGTGGGTGAACAGGAAGGGAGAGATCTAAGAAAAGAACAAATGGAGTAAAGCAGGGCAAGAGGAGGGAAGGCTAGAGAAGGAAACTCTGCCAGGAGAACACAAGGAAACACATGGAATAACAGTTAAAATGAGCACACTGGAGATACGTGTCTCAACATAAATGTCAAAAATACAATAGTAGAAAAAATTAAAAATAAATTTAAAAATTTAAAAACAAAAATATATATTAGACATTGAAAGCAAATTGCAGAAAGCTACATAGAGTATATTATTTCCCTAAAGTTTAAAAGCATGCAAAACAATTTGTTTTGGATGGATACGAACATAACAGTGAAAGTATAAAAAACTGCACAGGAGTGGTGATCACCCCAGTCAAGCTGGTGGTAACTTCCCAGCAGGAGAAAAGAGAGGAAAGACAGGAAAGAAGACTAGGAAAGAGGATGAGGGTGGCTTCAGTTGACTCCGCATGGTTCTGCTTCTCAAGCTGCATGGGTAATATACATGCATTTGCTATATTATTAGCAAATAATAGACCTTTCTGTATGCCTAAAGTACTTCCTAGCCAAAAGAATTAAGTCAACATTACCCCAAAAGAATTGGAATACCTCTCCCACTGCCTCTTTCTTTCCTCTCCATCTCTCTTTTCTCTTTCTCACTATCCATCCCTATACAATACATAGTTTACATACATATATAATAGAGAAAGGAGAGAATAAATAGGTAGATAAGACATGTGATAGATGATGATGGTGATGATAAATAGATAGATAGATAGATTGGATAGACAGATAGACAGAAGATAGGTATGGATGGATAGGATCATTATTACATGCCAAGTACTTTTCATGAACTATCTTATTTAATCCTTACAGTGACCCATCTTACACATGAGATAACTGAGGCACAGAGAACCTATCTCATAAAGCTATCAGGTGGCAGACCCCCAATTCAAGCCCAGGTGAGTCTGACCCCAGCACTTACTGATTTCCTGAGCCATGATGCCACCTGGACTAAAGCAGTCAGGGGCATTCAAGAGTTCCCATCCTGGGGCTCCTGGATAGCTCAGTCCATTAAGCATCTGCCTTCAGCTCAGGTCATGATCTCAGGGTCCTGGGATCGAGCCCTGAATCAGGCTCCCTGCTCAGCGGGGGAGTCTCTTCCTCCCTCTCCCTCTGCCCCTCTGCCCACTTGCGCTCTGTGTCTCTCTCAAATAAATAAATAAAATCTTTAAAAAAAAAAAAAAAAAAGAGTTCCAGTCCTTCCTCTAGAAATCCAGAGAGAGGAGAGCTTGAGAAATAAAAAAGTAAAAAATAAATAAATAAAATAAAAACAAGTAAATAAGAATGAATAGGATGGACAAAATAAGGTGTTCTTAGCACAGATAGGAAAACTATCCCCCAGGATCCATCCTCTGTCTTCCTGATTTCTGGCCTTGGCTGAATGAGGTCCAGCCTTCTTCCTCACTGCTCCAAGGAAGAGACATGCTAAAGAAGAGACCACGTCTCTTCCAACATGCAAATAACTGCAGATGCATCTTATTTGTCCCAGCCATGCACTACAAATCTTCTCTCCTGTTTAACTCACATAGTTTACACTTCAGCATCAACATATCAATGCTTTCCTGCATTTACAAACCCAGAGTCTTGTGAACAGTGATAAAGTAAGCTAGGGAGGCCTTCTTTAAGGAAAAGCTGCTTCCCCAGTGCCAGAATGAATAAATTAACTGCATTGCCCCAAAGGCTCAGGATCAAACCCCACCATGAGCAGTGATGCAGTAGGAAACCTCACCATCCTGGTACCTTTGCAACTATGTGTCTTTTTAAAAAAACCAACAGCGACATAACGTAGTAGGAAATAAAATACGTTCTTAGAAAAATTTGATATGAAACTGAAATTCAAATAATAATTCTTCACATTCATATTTGTGGAGACTTAATAGGTTTATTCTTATTTGAAAATTGCATGTGTAGGTTGTAGGGATTAATACTTTAAAATACATGACGCTTAACCATCTGCTTTGTGTTTTCTCTTAACATTGAAGTTGTGGCTAAATGATACATATTTTACACTTAAATATTTGGAAACATGGACAAGATTCATTAAGAAAAGCAAACATTTAGCTCCCCATTTCCTCTGACTAATTTTCAGAACACTTTTGTCTATGCCTTTCCTGGAGAGCAACCGTTCATCCCTCCAAAGACAGATACGTTCATTTCAATGATTTCAAATAACATAAGAAATGAAACTTATAGTGCCAGAATATAGGTATTACAGATGATCCCTGGGGCACAGAAAAAGGAAGTAATTCTCTGGACTACATGGAAGAAGCTGGGCTCGCTTGGGCACGTTCTCCTGCTCACAGAACAAGTCTTTGCCAGTAATACCAGGTCGGATGGATGGGACCTTTCTACAAGCATCAAAATGTGTCATTTCCTTACACATTTCCTTTCCTCCTCTTGCTTTGACTAGGGTCAATAAAGGCCATCATCTTGACTATTTGGGACTTAAGCAGTCCAAACTGCCTGCTTAGCTGATGATTATCCAACAAGTAAAGGTTTGTTGTTGCAGGTTGTGGCAAAGATAACTAGCTGTCCGCCAAAGACTTGTGCTTTCCTTCTGTTGTCTAGAGACTCTGTGGGGAAATGGCTGTCAATCCAGAATGATATTCTCCGTCTCCTTTACACTTGGTGGGGTCAGTTCTCATCAAAAGAGCATGAGCAAAGGGATGAGGATCACATCTCAGAATACAACGGGTAAGAAGCCAGTGTGTGTTATCCACAAGGTGGAAGGGAGCTGGATCCCTGAATCACTCACTGCATGGAAGGCAGGATGCCCAAAATCACCTTGGACTTCATAGGAGTGAGCAGTAACTTCTATTGTGTTAAGCCACTGAAGTTTGGGAGTTCCACCATAAAGCAGCTCATATGATTACTAACGTGGATCAAATGAGAACCATCTCGAAACATAAAAATATCTCCCAAGCCAGTAAGTTACCTGGACACCCTGTCTACATGCTCTGCTTGTTAATGAAATGATGAGATTGCAGATCCCAAGGCTGTGACCTAAATGCCCCCTCGCCTAAGAAAGAGCAACAATCCAACTCCGATCAGCCCCAAGAGATCCCCGGTAGCCACTTTGGACAGTTCCGCTCAGTCACCCAAGACACAGCACCCAGATTGTGTCAGAAGAACAGCCCCAAAATGATTTCTACCTTTTCTTAAGTAGAATAAAGAATGTGAAGAATATTAAGATACACAGGTCATTCTGTTTTAAATTTCTGGAAGTCCCTTAAGCCCTCTGTTTTACAGCACTAAATAATGAAAGGCTTAGCTAAAAATGTCCTTTGCAGAAAGGTTCCCCATTTTTTTTTATGTCTGGGCTTTTCAATCTGTTCCATCAACTTAGTCAAACAGGTCACAATTGAGATCAGAAGGAAAAAAGTCAAAAAGCCATTGAATTCATTTGGCACATAACCCACTGAGGAAATGGCTTTGTAAATACAGCCCTAGCTTAAAGCCTTCTGTTTGCTCAGCTGTGTTTATTTAAATTAAATATTAGCCCTAACTAGGTCCAATATTTACCATTTAACCTCCATTCTGCTCACCTGAACTTGGGGTTCTAAGTTGTGGGCAAGTAGGACCAAGAAATTAAATGCTTATGATGTGCTTATTTTCACCTGAATTCAGGTGAATTGCCACATATTGGGACCAGGGGTTCCAGAGATACTAGCCTCGGTGACTTGAAGCCTCAGCCTGCTTTGAAGCAAAGCCCAGTGCCTTTCAAACTTTTTTTTTTTAGTACTAGAGCCCGTATTTCTCAAGTGAGCTTACACAGAACCCAAATAAACCAAGGAGGCGCATTCCGAGCTGCTATAATTAAAGCCCCCGCATTGTTCCCCCTTTCTCTCTGGCATCCATGGGGCTCCTCTGCCAAACCCCTGGGTTCCAAAGATCCAACTCAAAAGAAACTGAGGCACTGTAACATGCCCATAGCCACTTAGCAATTTAGTGGCTGGGTGAGGACTGGAAAGCATCCCGATTCCCAGCCCCGTGCCCTTTCCACCTCATGGGCAGCTGCTAGCTTCTTCTCTAAATATGTTCACGCCATCTCTGTGTCCTTGAGTTTCCTGCCTAAATTGGGAGCATTTCCAGAGACACTTATCTTCTGGTTCTGAGGTCAATTCATGTAGCACCTCTGTCATAGACACCTTCCCCTCGCACTCTTGTCCAATGAAAGCAAATATTCAAGGAGTTAAATCATTCGTGGGATCCTAGTTGTCCTTTATTTGCTACTTGCGGGACCCAAGCTGAAGGGAGCAGAGACATCCTCAAAGCCTCGTATCTCTTTTACCAGATGAGAAATGGAAATCTAGAAGGTAAGTTGCCCAAGGTCAGCCCAGCTAGTAACTGGCAGAGCCGGGGGTGACACCTGCTAGGCATCACCACACCACCCCGCCCCTGCCCAGGTGTCCCTCCCCCAGCGCCCACTCCCCCTCACCCCTCGCCAACCACTGAGACCACCCAGGTTAAAACAAGTTTATCTCTATTAAGATGCAGTTTAGGTAGTGGGGACGCACAAGCCAGCTGAATAGGTGTCCATGTATACGCAGTTACGAACAGCATTCCCTCTCATGGTCAAGTGTCCCGTTTTGAATGTTACGTGAGTTGGTCACCCAAAGCTTGAGGATCTGCTTATAATTCTTGCCATTCTCCCTCGGTGGGAAAAAACTAGTCTGTTTCTGATACTTAACAATTTCTTTCATGAAATTTAACAACTTCTATGAACACAGCTTGCAAAGTGGCTATCCACAGGCCAGACACTGCTTGGAAATGTATCTGGGGACTTGGCACTTTTTTAAATGATCTTAGATGGTTATTGGGCATTTTTTAATTTGAGAAATTTCACCAAAAAGCCTAGATTGGCAGGTTTCTTTTGAAAAAACTCTGCATCCCGAAGGCCACATTTCCTCCTGACAGTCATTGCCTAGCCCTGCCGTGTGGCCTTGAGTCTGTGGTCTCTCCGTTTATGTAAATATATGTATATGTGCTGCGGTGGAATTCATATGTTCAAGTCCTGCCCCAGTACCTCAGAATGTAACCCGATTCGGAAATAGAGCCCTTGCAAATATGATTAGTTAAGAGAAGGTCATGAGCGTGGGCCCCTAATCCAGTAAGACTGGTGTCCTCACAAAAAGGTGAAATTTAGGCACAGATTTGGACAGGCCAACACCGTGTGGGAGGCAGAGATTGCGGCGACGTGTCTACAGGCAAGGAAGACCAAGGATCACCAGCAGAGCACCCCACACTGGGAAGAGACATGGAGCAGAGCCTCCCTTGGAGCCTCTGAAGGAATCAGCCTTGCCGACCGACGCCTGGCTCGCACACCTCTGGCCTCCAGAGCCGTGAGACAAGAGATTATCTAAGATGCTGCTCAGTTTGTGGCACTTTGTTTGACAGCCCTACTAAACGGATACATTCACGTAAGTGTGTAGAAATCTGTGATTCCCAGTCGGGGACCATTTTGCCCCTGGAAGACATTTGGCCATGTCTGGAGACATTCTGGGGTGTCACAAGCCGGGGGTGCGGGGGCCCGGCTCTCATCTAGTGGGCAGAGTCCAGGGTTGCTGCTAAACATCCAACTACGCACAGGAGTGCCCCCCACAATAGAATTATCCAGGCCCTCGTGTCAGCAGTGCCGAGGCTGAGATACCCTGACATACTCAAAGGCCACGAAACAGGAGTGTGCCACATAAACCAGGCGTCAGGCCCTCAGACTTTGCCTCAACTCACTTCATCCACCCCAAGGCCTTCAGGACACGAGGTCGTTAACCCCACTTTGCACATGAGGAAACTGAGACTGGCATCGAGATTAATGAACTTGCCATCATCCAGACCCTGGAGTTGGGGCTCAGAGCCCTCGTTTTCACCCAGACAGGCGGGTCAGTGGGCTGACGCCCAGAACTAATGTTTCCTCTTTCCATCCTGTTATTTATCCCGGGGAGCATCTCGGAAAGCTCTCTCTTTGGTCTCGACACGCTGAAAATGCTCATTATAACCTCCTGCGTCATGCTGAGCCCAGCGTGGGACTAGATGCAATCAAGACCCCCTCCTTCCATGAAATCACCAGGCTATTCATGCAGCTCGTCATGAAGCTGGAAGTCGCAGAAGTGACTCCCCAGCTTTGAGCCTGATGTGTTCCTTCCTTATGCAAATCCATGTTATAAATATTTGAGAAATGGCGCAGTCAGCTGGAAGTGAACATGGCCTTCATTTCCCGGGTTCCCTCAGTAACCTAGGGCATCATGTCCTGAGGCACATTTATATGTAAGTAACAGCTGTGATGCCGGACTCCCAAGGGCAGTCAGCAGAGAACCCCTCTCCAAATAAGGAGCAGAATCCCTTATACCACCAACCAGGGCTACAGATCGGGACTCTTCTGTGCAACGTGAAGCTCGGTGCTGCCGTCCCTGCTCCGTCAAACACGGGAAATAATCATACGAACACAAGTAAAACCTTTGCAGCAATGCCTGGCACCCAGTAAGGGTTCAGTAAGTGTCAGCCGTCGTGAGTGGTGGCACACTGCTTTCTCCCTGGGTGACCTTGATCGGTTTTCTGATCTGGAAAATGAGAACCATACGAAAAACCCGCTCTGCCAGCGTCCATAAATTTTTGTGAGACTTAGAGGGAACATGGATTCCAAATCTCTGTGTACATTGCAGGTACTATACAAATGTAGAGGTGTCCCTGTCCTGCTTCTCTGTTGGGGATGAGAATATGGGCCTGTCTCCCCCCAAATAGGCATTAGCAGGAAATTCGATACCCAGCTCTCTCTCTCATCTCCCAGGGCAAGTAAGTCCTGGGACTCACCAGGTGCATTCCAGAGCCTGCTTGGCCTCTCGCATCAACCCTCCTCCCACCTGATTTGGTCAAGTCTCTTTCTTTCTTCAGCATGATTTTGTCCCAGGACCCTACCCTGTCACTGGGCATGACTCAGAGCCATGCCAGTTCAGTAACTGCATCTCCAGCAAATGTTACTGGAGCCCAGGTTTTTTTTTCCTCTCCAAAAGCTCCATGCAAATATTCCTGTTCTCCCCTGGAGCTTCCATCCTCCATAAATCATTAGTTTCCTTCACCTGTAAATAAAGGATGGATTGTCCTGATACCCTGCTTCACACTCAGACCAGAGAAAGACATCTCAGTCCCTTACAAAGATGGTCACCTCCTTCCACCACCTTCTAAAGATGCTTCCCTGGAAGACTGGCAACCCCATAGCCAGGCCATCTCTTAGTCTGGGTGACCCTACTTGTTTTTGATACCTGGGGACCCCAGATTAACTTTCATGAGAAAACACTATTTGGGGAGGGCTTATGTGAGGCCCCAAACACCCCAGAAATGATGTAAGTGAACCTGAATCCTAGACTTCCAAGGATTCAATCAAAAGGACTCAACGTTGGGGCACCTGGGGGGCTCAGTTGGTTAAGCATCCAACTCTTGGTTTCAGCTCAGGTCATGATCTCAGGGTCATGGGATCGAGCCCCACATCAGGCTCCACACTCAGCGGGGAGTCTGCTTGAGATTCTCTCCCTCTCCCTCTCCCTCCCCCACCACCTTGCTGCTTGCTCTCACATGTGCTCTCTCTCTCTAAAATAAATAAATGAATCTTAAAAAAAAAAAAAAAAAGCTACTCAACATATTTTTAGAAAACCACAACTCTCAAACTCCATGACCACCTGACCCCCTACTCACCTTGGTTCTACCTAAACTCTTAGTGAGGAAGAGATCACTGCACAGGACCACCATTTGGAAAGGAAATACATGGAACTTGGCACAGGAAAGTGCTTTGACAAACAAGATGCATTATTATTAACATTATCTGTTCATTTTGCCTTCTAGGTTGACTGTTCAAGAGAAAGCCACAGAGAGTATTTAGGACGTTTGGTGCATTGCCTGCTTTCTTCTGACAGGATTCCTCTAGGCACTCAGGGCCTCCCTGTGAACTAGGACTGTGCAAGGGTCTGTACTATTACCTTTGGCTTGTGTCAGAGCTGGGAACTTTGCAGCAAGATTGTTGCAGGAGAGATGGAATTCCAGTCCTCATCCACCTGGAATTGGACGAGTTGGCATTCATCCAAATGTGCCAGAAATTTGTGTGAGAAGGATTATTTTTAAAAACACTTTTTAGAAGGGCGTCTGGGTGGTTCAGTAGGTTGAGCACCCGACTCTTGGTTTCAGCTCCAGTCATGATCTCAGGATCATGAGATTGAGCCCCTCATCAGGCTCTGCATTCAACATGGAGTCTGCTTGAGATTCACTCTCTCCCCCTCAGCTCCTCTTCTCTCTCTCTCTCTCTCCGCCCCCCCGCCCCTCAAATAAATATATAAATAAAATCTAGGGGCACCTGGGTGGCTCAGTCAATTAAATATCTGCCTCCGGCTCAAGTAATGATCCCGGAGTCCCAGGATCGAGCCCTACATCGGGCTCCCTGCTTAGCCAAGAGCCTGTTTCTCCCCTTGCCCCTCACCCCACTCATGCTCTCTCTCTCTCTCTCAAATAAATAAATAAAAACTTTAAAAATAAATAAATAAATCTTAAATAAAAACACTTCTTGGAAATGCAGAGTCTAAGATATGAACTAATCAGGCAGCAAAACAAATACAGGTATCTCTCCTCCTGTGTCCTTTTAACCAATGTACTATGTGGCCTTTACACTAGGGTTGGTTAGAATTTTTCTGTATTGGACTGATAATTGCTTCTCCCCCCATTAACAAGTTAGAAACAAATGAGGCCCGAGAAACAGAACTCCTAGGGAGTCCAGCAGACTCCTGTAGTCTTACCAGAGCGAAGAGGGGATGTGTCCCACCCTAATGGGATCTGGAGAGCAAGGTGAGGGCACAAAGGCAACTCTTTAATTCCATCAGAGAAAGGGCTTTGCAAATACCAACAAAGCTTGCTGCTGTTTTCTATTGCTATGTAACAAACCATCCCAAACAGTGGTCTCTACAATAACCAGCATATATTACTATCTCTCGTGGATGCATGGGCTCCACTGGGCAGTCCTGCTCTGCTCAAGGTCTTCGCTGGGGAGCAGTCAGAGATCATCTTGGAGGCTTGTGCACTCGCATGACTGGTGCCTGGGCTGGGAAGAATCAAGCAGCTGGGGGTTAGCAGCTAGTATTCTCAGATAGCTCTCTCTGCCTCTAGATGGTCTCTCCCCATGACCCCTCCAGTGTGGTGGCTTCAGTGTAGGTCATTCTTACGCGGCTGCTCTGGGCTGGAAACACACAGGAGAGGAAGAGAGACAGAGAGCCAGGTGGACACTGTGTCGCCCGTCTGATCTAGCCTTGAAAATTACGCAGTGATACTTTTACTATATTCCATGGGCCAGAAGCCAGTCACTACACTGGCCCACATTCAGGGGGAATTAGATCTACCGTTTGATGGAAGGAGTGTCAAAGAATTGCATGTATTAAACTCACCATGGTGGTTTTCAACCCTACTTACACATGAGAATCCCCTGGGGAGTATTCGATGCCCACACCACACTCCAACCAAAGCAGACTCTCTCCGAGTGGAGCCCGGGCACCCATCCCTCAGGAACACGAAACCAAGTTTAAGAGCCACGGCTTCAGACAGACAAAATTTTAAAATGTACCTAAAACTTACCCCTCCTAATGCTCACTTATCAACCTCAGCAAAACCAATGCTGGCTTTTGCAACAAATATATTTTTTACTGAGAGATAATTGATATATAACATTACATCAGTTTCAGATGTACAACATAATGACTCGATACTTGTGTATACATATATTTTGAGGAAATACATATGTGTGTATTAAGCTATGTGAATGCACGTATCTATAAATATTTCTACATGTAAATATCTACATCAAGCTAACCATGGATTTATACTGATGCCCCCAGCTCTAACTCATTACCACATGAATAGTTCTACGCTGTTCTCTTACTAACCTGTTGGACTACCTCCTTTACCAACAGTGAGAAGCCTGGCTCCCAGCATCTGTTATCCATTTAATTGTTCGATTCCAGTGTGTGGGCACACATGTGTGTGCAACTGTGTATGTGTGTGTGAGCACACCCAGAGTGGCCTCAGAATTGTGATATTTGTATATATTAAGAAATGATCACCACAATGCCTGGTTAGCATCCATTACCACACATAGTTACAGAATTTTTTTTGTGATGAGAATGTTTAAGATCTAATCTCTTAGCAACTTTTAATATTTAATACAGCATTTTTTTTAAGATTTTATTTATTTATTTATTTATTTATTTATTTGTCTGAGAGAGAGAAAGAGCACAAGTAGGGGGAGCAGTAGGCAGAGGGAGAGGGTGAATCAGGCTCCCCGCTGAGCAGGGAGCCCGATGCGGGACTCGATCCCAGGACCCTGAGATCATGACCTGAGCCGAAGGCAGGCACTTCACCGACTAAGCCACCCAGGCGTCCCTATGGCATTATTAACTATAGTCACCATGCTGTACACTGCATCTCCATGACTTATTTATTTTATAACTGGAGGTTTATACCTTTTGGCTCCCTTTACCCATTTTGCCAACCCCTTAGCCCCCTATAATAAATACTTTTAAATGTCTTCTTTATGTTTTCAATTAAGATTCATGGGTAATATAATTTGCCTATACAATTTGCCTATTTGCCTAAATAATTATGATAATATATAATAAAATATAAATGCAATATATAATAAAATAATAACTCACCTATTTCCCAAAATATCAATATATTAATCTAACTACCATCAAAGGTAAAATACAGAAAGGTAATCTATAATATAGTAATAGGAATGTCGTTAAGCAGTTGCTCAGGCACCACAATATCACGTATAATGTAGTCAGACCGTTGCCCTACGTGCAGAATCCCCAGGAATGTGACCACTACAATTGCACACTAGCATGGATGTGTCGTGCTAGGGACTCAAGTGCAGTGAGCAGCTTTAATGTCATTGGTTGATTTTTCCAAACATAAAGCAACCCCTATTAGTCTCCTCACGTTGCCGTAATAAAACACCACAGACTAAGGGGCTTAAACAACAGAATTTTATTTTTTCACAGCTCTGGAGGAAGTGGAAGACCAAGATCAAAGGGTGGACAAGTTTGGTCTCTTCCGAGGCCCCTCTCCCTAGCTTGCAGATGGATGGCCATCTTCCCCCGGTGCCTTTCCCCTATGTGTCTGAGTCCTAATCTCTTCTTCTCATAAGGACACCATATTGGGCCCACTTTAATAACCCCATTTTAACTTAATTACCTCTTTACAGGCCCTGTGTCTACATAGTCACATTCTGAGGTACTGGGGGCTGGGGCTTCAACATATGAATGGGGGTGGGGACAGGACCCAATTCGGTCCATAATAGTAACCAGCTCTTGGGAAGGTTCCAAACAAAGCAAAGTAGTAATCCTCCATCAATTTTCAAAGTAATTGTGTTCCCACAAAATGTATTATATATTATTGAAACTGTGCCCCCACCAACAAAATCAGCATTAAGTTTATATGTAAAATATAGATTCTAGGCTCAGTTCATTAAAAACAAGTTTTACACCTACATGGATGTCCCATTGGGCATTTGACGACTGTGAAGGCTGAGAGACAATTCACGTGTGTGGGACTCAGGCTTTGACACCACCAGCTTCCCCCTGCTAAATGCCACTTACCCTACTTCAATTATTGTGATGCTCGGAATGCCCCCTAGGGGCCAGAACTGGTTTGACTGAGGATGTTTGATTTAAAGGAAGCCAAGAATAAATCACAATTAAATATTTCTCTTGTTAGTGAAAAACCCTACCCCCTATTTTATTTGCTTAGCAAGTTTTGTTATTAACATTTCTAAAATTGGGGGCAAACTATTATTGTGTTTGATACTTGAGCTTAACTGCAGGACCGTATGACTTTACCCAATGGAAATTACCCAAGTCAAAGGGAATCCCAAACAAAAACTGTTTTGGTTTTAGTCTATTCCAAATTGGCCACACCAGTGATGCTGTCAGTTGGCCCAATAAATAGCTCAAAGTTGACAGCATGCAATAAGAGAGTAGAAGTTTTTCCCCTTGTTACATTCTTGGGGAAAAAAAAGAAAAAGAAAAACTAAATTTGCCATTGAGCAAATTTTCTAAAAATGTTTCAGAGTTCGAATGTTCACTTTGAATTTGAGGTGGTATGTGTACACACAATTTAAAAAGAATAGAGAACATTATAAAGAAAAAGCATTGTTGTTTAACGAGTAGCGATATTGTGCCCCAAATCCCAGAGTCAGCAGGTACGGAAGTCACATATCCGCTACAGGTCGGTCTGACTCCAGAGCCATGTTCTCCACCCCGACTCCATACAACAAGGATGGGATATTTGGGAGAAGGACAAACACAACAGGGCCGCACACTGTGGAATGTGCAGCATTTCTCCAACAAAGCAAGAGGGCTTTGCTGTCAGGTGGAGCAGTGGGATGCTCTCTTAACTCACTTCATGACCCATCACCTTTAGATTCTTATTTATCTTTGGACAAGACCTAAATGTCACTCAGACAATCAATGTCTAAGTCTAGAGGAAAAAAAAAAAAAACATTCTAAAACATATGTGCTTCAAGTACTTGGGCTGAACCTGAACTTAAAAATGTTTTAACGTTGATGGGGCCCCTGGGTGGCTCAGTTGTTAAGCGTCTGTCTTCGGCTCAGGTCATGATCCCAGTGTCCTGGGATCGAGCCCCGCATCAAGCCCCGCATCGAGCTCCCTGCTTGGCGGGAAGCCTGCTACTCCCTCTGCTTGTGTTCCCTCTCCCGCTGTCTCTCTCTCTCTCAAATAAATAAATAAAATCTTTAAAAAAAAAGTTTTAATGTTGAAATGCATTATTGCCTTAATGGTTAGATTTTATTTATTTATTTATTTGAGAGAGAGAGAATGAGGGGGGGAGGGGCAAAGGGGAAGGAGAAGCAGACTCCCTGCTGAGCAGGGAGGCTACGCAGGGCTCGATCCCAGGACCCTGGGATCATGACGACAGATGCTTAACTGACTGAGCAACCCAGGCTCTCCTTTAATGGTTAGATTTTAAATGGCCTGAAAATTAAAACATTATTATTCCATGTTTGGCTATTCCCTTTCCCAGCACAGGTAAGGGTTGCTCTGTTGGGTACTTTGAGATATGCCAAGGTAATTATACTTTTGCATAGCTGGAGATAAAACTGTCCCACATGACTAGGTAATGTCCATCAAGACCCGGTCTGTCCCTGTTCTCAGCATTCAGGAGTTTCTTCCACAGAGAGAAGACAGAAGGGAGCCAAAGTCTTAATGTTGTTGTCGCTTTTTAACTGATTTTCCTTTGATTACAGCTATTGATTCTTTTATAGCATGAGAGAAATCGTTTGTGTTCAAGTCTACATGTTGAAAAATAACAGACACCTTCTAAAATATTAGCCAGAATAGTTTTAGTAGTTTCCTTGGCCAATGTGAATCATAGTACAAGTGATGACAATAATAGTTTGATACACACCTGTTGAATTAACGAATGGATGGTATGATGGTTTAGAGCATGTAAACACACTGGAAAAGTCAAAAACACCTGGAATGGTCAATATGGTGACAGACATAACAAGAGTCCCATCTGAATGTCACCTTCTATGGGACAGAAATGGGATTTTACTTTAGCCAAGGCATTCAAAACCATGTGTTTTGGATAATCTTCTTAGACACGATCATTGTTTGTATTTTAAGTCATTGAATGATTCTCAAGGACTTCATTCTGGCAAGAAAGAGATATTGTTCATAATTCATTAGATGCATGTTACAGTATTTTGTATTCTGTAATTTTAGCCTGAAATCCCAAGAGTCCCCACCACAAACTCTTTCCCTGCGGTACTGAAAAGTTTGTAACAGTGTAGGATTAAAGAACAGACTCTTCCAATGGCATGTGACCACTGCTGTGGGAGATCCCATAGCTTTTCCTTGTGACTTATACCCATAGGAGCGCCATGTACACATGTTACTAGGTATGGGTTATAAATCTATAGAAGTTCAGAAAAGATAGTAATCAATTAACATTGGATTTAACTAATCCTCCTTTTTTTTCTTCCATTTCATCTCCTCTGAACACAATCAGGGATGCCTTCCATGATTGATGAGATCATGTGTGCATGGTTGATTCATCTAGGTCAACATCATGAGAAAAATACCCAAAAGGTATACAGTTAAAATCTAATCATTGTAGTCATAATGTATTCAGACAATTATGCTAATTTGACAACAGTCAAATGGAATTTGAACAGTGCAACTAATCTTCCTTTCAGGTCATTCCTGTTATATACCACCCTACTGCCCATCTGGCAATTGATTTCAGGGAATTATTGAACATTATTTTATAGCCTGCCTGGAGACCACCAAGGGAATGACAAAAATGGAAATATAATGATTCATTTGTGGGCCTAACATTCATAGATTCCTAAGACTTTTAAAAATTATTTTTCCTCTCAGCACACATTTACTCAGCTGCTATGTTCCCTGCATGGGACAATGTATCAGACATCAAAAAATGAATAAGGCATGCCCCTCAAGAAACACATCACTGAACCAGAGGAGAGACAGTATACAATGACCTATAACATAACGCTGACTGTTCATTATGGTAGCCCCAGCCAAATGTCGCTGTGAGCACTTGCAATGTACTTAAACTGAGGTGTGCTCTAAGTGTATGATACACACCAGATCTCAAAGAGCTTGTTATATCTTCTTTATAAGTTTTGCATTGTTGCATGTTGAAACGATATTTTTAGATGTATTATGTTAAGGAAAATACGTAATTAAAATTAACTTTGCAATTTTTTTCACCTTTTTTAATATGGCTACTGGGAAATTTTAATTATATATCTGGCTCAGGTTATATTTCTATTGGACTGCACTGAAATGATGTATGTTCTACAGAAAGAAAATTGTGCACAGAGGAAAAAGCAATAGATTCTGCTGGGCAGAGATTTTGAAATTTAATGTTGGCCTTTAAGGGATTACTTTAAAAGAAGTTTGAGGAGAAAACCAAAATGAAAGAAGTATGGGCAATGTCACAGAGGCCTTGAAATACTTGGCGAGTCTGTGGAATGGCTGGTAGACCAGTGTGGGAGAGAAGGAAAGACGGTAGCAATAGACAAAGCTGGGAAACATATGGAGGCCCACATAGGTAGGGTCTTGTCTGTCCTAACAAAGAGTCCAGCTTGATCCAATGAACTAAGGAGCATCACCAAAGGTCTTTAAGCGGGTGATTGACATGATCAGGTCTTGCTTGTTCTGGGAGCAGAGAAACCAGGAAAAGAGAGACTGTTAGAAAATCAGGCCAAGAATAATGAGAGCTTGAATAAGAGCAATGATGGGAAGAGTAGCCATGAATGAGACATGTCAGCTCATTCTCAAAGCACCAAACAATATGGTGCTTACCTTGAAGTCAGAAGGACGGATTTTACCCTCCAAGCTTATGCTTATTTTCTATCTGCTATATGCACTTATTCTCATTGTCAACCAATGAGAGAGGATAAAATTGCTGAGAATCATATTTTTTTAAATATTTTATTTATTTATTTATTTGACAGAGAAAGGGTGGGGGGAGAGCACAAGCGGGGGGGCGGGAGAGGGAGAAGCAGGCTCCCCGCTGAGCAGGGAGCCCCATGCGGGACTCAATCCCAGGACCATGGGATCATGACCTGAGCCAAAGGTAGGCTCATGACTGAGCCACCCAGGTGCCCCTGCTGAGAATCATACTACTGATTTTCAAACAGATTCTCTTGAATTCATAGCATCTCTAGGTTCCTTAGGGCTTCCTTCTCATTCATCCTGAGTCCACAGAGGACGGTAACAGCAACTTCATGCTCAGTCATTCCATGTGGGGCGCTTCCTCTTGAGACAGGCCCTTCCTTTATCTCATGCCGTGCCATTGTTGCTAAAGACCAGTCTTCGCGGCCAGGCTTGGACTTGACTTGCTCTCCTTCCACTTTCCTTTTGCACAAAGGCCACTGAAATCTGTCCTCTCATTCCTCTCTTGTTTACATAATAGCTACTTCAGTCTTCTGTCATGTTTTCATTTTCCCTTGGGGAGAACAATGCTACTCTCCCCAGGATTCATGAGAAAAAATGAAGAGTATAGTTCAATTAGCACTCGTCAGAGGCAAACATTGGAGTGTTCCAAGTAAGTAGCAAGACATGAAGCTAGCAGAAAAGTTAGTGGAGGCTGAGAAGGGGAGATGGAGTGCAACAGCACAGCAACAGTTCAGCCTCGTAAAGAGAGCTTGAAAGAGAAAGTGAAATATTTCATCTTCTTGGGAAAGAAATTAGTAGATGAGAGGAGATTAAAACCCACAAACGCACACACACACAAACATACACGACCGCCACTGGCTATCGCTGTAAAAGTAAGAATCTTCATTTTTTTAGTCAATATGTGTCTTCGATCTCAAGAGTCTACTGGATCATTGATATCATTTTCAAATCTTCACAGCAGCTTTCTGAATGGAACCTGGTAGACAGTCATGTGTAACAAAACGTGAAACTGACTCATAAAGTGAAACATTCGATTTCCAGACATTTCAGTGTATGACTCAAATAGCCAGACCACATGATCTGCTAGTAAGAAAGTGTAGGGGATTCCATTCTCTAAAGTAAACACTCGAAAGTATTCTGTACTTAGCTACTGACCAGCCAGGATATCCTAAAATACTGGTGGGGGCTGGGAAGCTGGAAAATGTCTAAATCAATCAGGGTTTCTTAGTTGCAAGCAACAGAAACTGACTCTGGCTACATTGAGTTAAAAAAAGAAAAATATTGAAAATCTATGGAATAATTCACAAAAGTGAAGGAAAAGCAGAGCGATCAAATTTCAGAAATCAGGGAAGCTCTGAAGAACTAGATAGCAGGAACCAAGGGACAATCTGTTTAGGGAGCTAACATCAGGGTTCATCAGGTCACCCTACAATCCTCTGCGTTACTCCATGGGATATCCACATTCTAGGGAGAGAGCTTTTTATCAGTGTAGCTTGAATCACCCATACACTTCTGGTCTAGGGAAGACAAGGTTCCTTGATTGGCAGTCCCTCCAAGCCTGAGAGCAACAGAGAAAGTATAGTTGAGTCCTCTGAAAGTAAGAAGAAGGGGTGCTGGGCAGGCTAAAGTAGCAGGTGTCCTCTACAGGACCCATATGTATGCTATCCACTATTCTCACCCACCCATCCACACAGTCCACCTTCAACCCACTTTCCCCAAGAAGCCTTTTCTGAATTTACAACCCCTATCGACCTCTTTCTCTTCTGAACATTTACAATACAACTAGTCATTCACACGGTCATTCATTCAACAAGTATTTTCAAGCCTACACTATGTGCCACATATTTACTCCATGGCGTACCCATTCTTCTTCTGATGTTCCGCTCCTCTCCATCATGTTTCAGGTATGATTGTTCATATTTGGGGGCGCCTCGGTGGCTCAGTCGTTAAGCGTCTGCCTTCGACTCAGGTCATGATCCCAGGGTCCTGGGATCGAGTCCCACATCAGGGTCCCTGCTCAGCGGAAAGCCTGCTTCTCCCTCTCCCACTCCCCCTGCTTGTGTTCCCTCTCTCACTGTGTCTCTCTTTGTCAAATAAATAAATAAAATCTTTTAAAAAAATTGTTCATATTTGGGAACTCAGTTAAGATAGTGCAGCATTTATTGGTCATTTATCAATCTTTGTTACTATGATAAGT
Organism: Halichoerus grypus; assembly: GCF_964656455.1. Taxonomy (NCBI): domain Eukaryota; kingdom Metazoa; phylum Chordata; class Mammalia; order Carnivora; family Phocidae; genus Halichoerus; species Halichoerus grypus. Next base: position 179,075,900 of record NC_135715.1, on the reverse strand, counting down.
CTCAACCTTGGGCCAAATGCTCCAACCTAGATACAAGCTCTGAAATTGTTTTAATAACCTACACTACTCAACTACTGATAAAACCAAAGAGCTTGGACATACTTGCAGGACAGATCAATTCTAACTCTAAGTGATACAAGGAGGGATCCTGAATTGACACTTGATTTGTAGTTATTCATCTAGTCAATAAACAAATACCATCAAATGTCTTTTTTGTATAGGACACTTTCCTAAGCAGAGCTGACATACAACAACACACACGGGTATACTTGTCTCAGTTTTGTTAAAATAGTGAAAATTCCCATACTGGCTGGTAAAATAGTCACTGTCCTGAGCCTCCAAGTACCTTATTACCATGCTAGCCATCGATCCCCTTTGCTATGACCCCTCCTCCTAGACCCCACCTTCCCACAGTCCACTGACCAAGGGTTCATCTTTGGCACAGGACCTTGCTCCAGCCCTCAGGCCATGTCTGCTCTGTTAGGTGCCCTCACCATCCTTGTTGATAAATATTTCTAATATCATCCTGGTTCTAAGTACAATGCTGGGTATAAAGATGGGCAGGCCCTGTCTTTAAAGACCTTGCAGATAGAGTACTACTAGCAATAAAAAGGAACAGAGTAGATGAATCTTAAAAACCTTGTGTTGAACAAAGGGAACCAGACAAAAAAGAATACATATTGTATGATTCCATTTAAACAATGTGCTAGGTGAGAAAACAAATGAACTATGATAATATAAACCAGAAGAGTAGTTCCTTGTGGTGAAATGGGGGAGGAGGGTATGTCTAATGGCTTAAAATCCGTTTACTTTGTGGTATGTGAATTATACATCAAAAAGAGCTTAAAGTCCAATGAGGAAGATAACAAACACCTCCAAAAATTAGTTTAATGCTCATGAGAAAGCCAGTCCCACAAGAGGCAGAGCTAGAACTTGCATAGACGAGTAGTTATGACCATTTTCTCTTGGGTTGCGCACAGCTGTCCGGATTTAAATCTTGTTCGGTGTGACTACAGGCAAGTTACTTTAGTGCTCTCAATTTTCTCATCTGCAAAGTGGTCACAATAATAGTAACAATCTAGAGGTTGTTGTGAGAGTCCGATGCATTACCCACTGAAAGCATTTAGGACATTTGGTACATGGGGGGTACACAATAAATGTTTGCTATGGATGCGATATTATTGGACTTCACAGGAGGAGGTTGTGTCCCGCTGGGAGAGCACTGAGAAGTGGCATTTGGGCTGAGATTTGAAGAACTGGTTATAAAATGTGGCCATGGGGAGGAAGGAGGACATTTTATGTGTGTGTGCTCATCTGGCCCCTCCAATCCAAGAATCCTCTGCAGTGTCACTTCCCCAAGAGAAGAAGTGATCATCATCCCTTTGGTGACGTCACCACCCTCTCTACGTACGTTCTTATGCAGCACTTACTACACTTGCATTTATTTTTTTTAATATTTTATATATTTATTTGAGAGAGACAGGAAGCAAGAGAGGGGCAGGGCAGAGGGAGAACAGACTCCCCGCTAAGCAGGGAGCCCGATGCGGGGCTCGATCCCAGGACCCTGGGATCATGACCAAAGCTGAAGGCAGACGCCCAACCGACTGAGCCACCCAGGCGCCCCGACACTTGCATTTAATCAAAAAAATCAATTAATATTTAAGTATTTATTTCATATTTATCAGTCTTCTCCAGGAGACTAGAAGCTGCAGGTGGCCAAGATGCTACTTTTATATCCCCAGGTACAGGCACAGAAACTTGCAGGAATTATTAGTAGTAAATGAATGAATAATAAATACATCATTTATTTTATATAAATCAAGTAATAATTTTACTCTATCCAAGTCAATTCAAAATATGTTTATGGGAGGATCAGGTGAATCCTGGGCAAGTGAGTGAAGTTCCCTATACGCCAGTCTCCTCACATGTGGACTAGGGTAGTAAGAGTTCATCTACGTCGATTTGCTGTTGTTACAAACAAGGGAACGTTTGTAAAGCGTTTTTCACTGTGCCGATCCCATGGTAGATGCTCAAAAAACGGTAGTGTCATTATCATTCCCTTTACCCAACCTGGAGAGCTACGTCACTCCACCCAAGATGCCATTATACCAAAAACATCAAAATGTATTAAAACACTCCAGACTATATACACATCCTTCTATCCTTCTTCTTAAATTCCTCCCCCAAACCCCAACTGGCAGAATGTGGAATAAGGCTGATATGCTTTGTCTTCATTGTATGTAGCTGGCCCAAGAATATATTGCAAAGATATTTATTCCAATACCAACCATTTGGCTCCTTTTTCTTTTTCCAACCCCAAGACCATATTTTCTTTTTTTTTCTTTTAAGATTTATTGTTTTATTTTAGAGACAGAGGAAGTGTGAGTGGGGGGAAGGGCAGAGGGAGAGAATCTTCATGCAGACTTCCCGCTGAGCGCAGAGCCAGACATGGGGCTTGATCTCATGACCCATGAGGTCATGACCTGAGCCAAAACCAAGAGTCAGAGGCTTAACCAACTGAGCCACCCAGGGGCCCCAAAATTATATAATATTTCTACTGCTTTCCAATAGTGAGTTTGTGAGTTTTACTGAAGTATTTAGAATGTATAGAAACCTCACACCTATTGTATCTCATTTCACACTTCCATCAACCTTATTATAACATCTTTCAAAATGAAGTTAGAAAATGAGAAATTGATGACATAATCTGTCCCTAGCCATACCTAGAACAAAGGTTAGGGCCAGGTTTCCAAATCCAAGTTTTCTGGCTCTGAACCTGACTTTCTTTAGCTTCTGGTCTAGAAGTAAGTTTCTGGAAATTTCTATAGTAGGAGAATAATGACCTTTCTGAGTGTCTTTGGATCTGGGTATGATGAGGCTCGATGCCTGACTTTGTCTGACCCCCAGGTCTAAGCTCTGGGGAAATCAGATTGTACGTGATAAGCACAGCCTGAGGCTTTGAGATTTTAATTAGCCACTGGCCTAGTATGAATTTCCTGGAGTAACAGTTCAGCTGAATAAAGTCCAATCACCAGGCAACAAACATCATTGGAAAAACTTCCACCTTGAAGAGGTGGTAAAATAGTCCATCGCATTAGTAGAGAAAAATAAAAATCCTAGATGTGACAGCTCCCAGGGTGGACCAGCTCAGATGACCCGACCATCTGCTGGGCTCTGCTTCCATTGTTTGGTTTGGTTTTTGTTTTGTTTTTTTCCTGCGTCAAATTATATTCAGCTTTAATGTGGTGATGTCATTTCTTTTTTATCCTTTATTAATTATCTCCTTGGGTCACAAAATATAATAGCATGGTTTACATATACACATATTCCAGTGTAATTGTAAGCAGGTTTTTTTTAAGAGATTTTATTTATTTATTTGACAGAGAGAGAGATAGCAAGAGCAGGAACACAAGCAGGGGGAGTGGGAGAGGGAGAAGCAGGCTCTCTGCTGAGCAGGGAGCCCGATGCAGGGCTCGATCCCAGGACCCTGGGATCATGACCTGAGCCGAAGGCAGATGCTTAACAACTGAGCCCCCCACGCACCCCGTAAGCTTCTTTTTTCCTTAATAAAGATACTAAATTCTTCAGTGAGGAAATCAATGTGAAAGCTAGTACTTTTCAAGCCATATCTGGGCACCCAATAAATGCTTACTAACCCAGAATCTGCTGAAATTTCTTTCCAGGTGCCTTTCAGGGCTTCACAACATGGCACCAAGGCAAGCTTTCCTCCTAACCCCACCATGGTACTAAATATACCCACAATGCCCGGCTCTTTCGAAGCCCTAGTCCCTTGCCTACCCGATTCTGATGCATCAGAATACCATTAAGTAGAGTTTCAAAGTCAAAATAATCAGACTACTTTTCACCACAAACCCTGGAGAAATAAAACTGCAAACAACTCATTAGAAAGGTTGAGAAAAAGCCATCTTGAGGGCTGTCCAAAATACTATATCACTATTTAACATTTTCTCTGGGATGCTTTCTCTCTAAATATTGCAGGGAAAAAAACTCTTGGTTCTCTACACATGGATATGCATAGGGCCATAGGCTCGAATTTCACACACGGAAGCACTGACAGGTCCCTCTCGGAAAAGAAGGCCCACCAGGCTGATGCTTCCTCGTTTGCATTTTCTCTCCCCAGCTGCCTGAGTAAATGCCATGATTTTAAAATGAAGTCTGTTTTTTTGCCCAAATCCAAAATGTCTTGATTTGCACTCTGGAAATGCTGAGTGCAATTGCCTTACAAATCCGGGGGGGGGAGGGTCATCCCAGTTAATTGTAGTTGACAAGATGGTAGCATCTCTAATAATGGTAGGCACAGAGCTTGTCGGCACGGTGTCATTGCCATAGTTACTTGTAAGGTAAGACAACTGCAGCTCTAGAAATTAAAGTGTCACGGAACGGAGAGGGACTGCATATCACTCAGCTAAATGATCCCACGTGGCACCTTAGTGATTATTCGAGAGGGATGCTATCTTCCTCCAGGTGAAGCTAATAATCGGGCTCAATGGCCTCTGTGAGACCAGTTTTCTCAGGGCTTTTTCTTCTAGATCCCAAAAGACTGGTGAAAAGGATCCCTTGATAATTCTTAAGAGCAATTTTTCAGGCTTTGCTTTTCGAACAGTTTAGAAATGGAATGTCACAATAATTGACCACTTGAATCACTTTAGACTAATACCGGCTGCGACCACCGCCAAAGAGGGAAGAGCCGAGTTCGTAGTGACTCGTCCCACCTGTCCCATAGCAAGCGACCACATCCATGTTTTCCCTTAAATGGCTGTATTCCAAACCAATTGTGTGGGGAATCAAAGTGTATATGTTCTTACCTAAGTATATATTTTACCACCTTAAACAAATGAGACAAATTGATGAGTTTGTTTAAACCATTTATACAGGGGCACCTGGGTGGCTCAGTCAGTTATGCGTCTGCCTTGGGCTCAGGTCATGATCCCAGGGTCCTGGGACGGAGTCCCGCATCGGGCTCCCTGCTCAGCAGAGAGCCTGCTTCTCCCTCTCCCTCTGCTGCTCCCCCTGCTTGTGCTCTCTCTCTCTCTCTCTGACAAATAAATAAAATCTTTAAAAATAGGTTGAACGAGCTGATGGATATGAGCCACCAGTCCAAGAATCTGTCTAAAATTCAGACATTTAATGGTGACAAATAAAAAATCTTATTTGTGATGTTTAAAATAAATAAATAAATAAACAAATAAATAAGCCATTATGTGTCCACAATTTAAGGATTCTTGGTAGTGTTTATGGAGCGTCGATGCTCCCTTCCATCAGAGGAGAAAACTGAGTCAGAAATAATCCATTTAAGGTTGGCCCAGCTAGTTTCAGATGGCTCACAGAGCTGTTCTCAGCTCCTTGAAGGCTTTTGTAAGGCAAATAGGCATAAGAATCCAATCTCTTTAGAGAAGTAATGTTAACTTTATTATATAGCAAGGAGAGAAGGAGTTAAAGTCTTAATGATAGAAATAATGCTCTCCCTATGTAAGCTGTGTTGTGAAAAAGAAACACACACTTTCTGTGGTGGAATATACTAGAAGGCAACGAAACAGACTACAAAGTTGGAGTACAGTATTCAACCAACATGTGCAGTGCTACCCTAATCCCACTACATTTCCCAAGAGAAAGGGTCTCTGCAAAAATTAGAATATAAGAATATAAAAAAGATGGAAAGCCTAGATTCCCCACAAAATCCTGCCCCCAAAAGGTATGGCGTTTTTGCTTTTTATCCAGAAAAACAAATCTAATGCAAAGGAACTATTATTCTTTCCTATCTGTCTGGTACAAACTTTTGGGGAGAAAAATGCACATCCGCAAGCGTACACACAAATCTACATATGCATGATGTATTCATGAACATTAGCATATCGCTGCGATTCGGGTCCCAGGATTCAGCAAGTCTAATATTTTTGTTTCTGTCAATATTTCTCAGTCGCCTGGGATAACCTGAAAGTTTCTTGCCTCTTTTCCCTAGTGGTTCCGTGTCAGAGAAGATAAAGGAAAAGGAAATCAAAAGCCCTAATTGCATCAGCTGACGCTGGAAGGGACAGCAGAGGGATCACAGGCGAAGGCTGCCAACCAGCCCCTTTTCTCACAGAGGAAAATTCCCAGAGCTTGCTGCAGAGTGGACTAAGAGCAGCCAGCACCTGGTGCTCTCCTCTCACCTGAGAGCAGACAAAGCTCTGTAAACAGTCCAAGGGAAGACGCCAGAGGGAAGCCCAGGTTCCACCCGCAGGCCGAGCACACCACCTCCGAGCAGGTGGTCCCCCCTGGACAGTGGACGGACGGACAGAGGGCATGAAACACTAATGGGCAAAAGCCCCGCAGGTGCTCCCTAAAACAGCTGCAACACTGGAAGTCAACAGAAAAGCCCTCATGGCGTGGGTGAGCACTGGCTTGTTCATAATATGGTTGTGGAAATGGAAGCCCCCAGGAAACCCTGTGGCTTCTCCAGGCGCCTGGAAGACTTGAGACAGGGTAGAGGCGTGGTCATCCCCGACGCAGCTGCTCAGACCCACAGGACTGCCATGACTGAGGATAGAGGAAAAACAAAAGCCAACTGAGATGTTGTGCTGTAGAGATAATAGAGATTTCAATCCATTTTCCAATAGGACATTTGTTAGGAGCCTCATGAAGGTAAAGACCCTCTGACTTATCTCCTGCTATATTCCAGCTCTTAGGAGAGAAACTGGCTCATAAAGGTGCTCAAACATTTTATATGAATAAATGAATGAATGAATGAATGAATGAGACATTGCCTACTTTTCCACCATAAAGAAGTTGAATGCGAGGAGCCCCTGGGTGGCTCAGTAGGTTAAGCGTCTGCCTTCCGCTCAGGTCATGATCTCAGCATCCTGGTATCAAGTCCCTCAGTCTGCTTCTCCCTCTCCCTCTGCCACTCCCCCTGCTTGTGAGGCCTTCTCTCTCTCAAATAAATAAATAAAAATTTAAATTTTTTTTTAAAAAAGCTAAATGCGCGGGCACCTGGGTGGCTCAGTTGGTTAAGCGACTGCCTTCGGCTCAGGTCATGATCCTGGAGTCCCTGGATCGAGTCCCGCATCGGGCTCCCTGCTCAGCAGGGAGCCTGCTTCTCCCTCTGACCCCCCCCCCTCATGTGCTCTCTCTCTCTCATTCTCTCTGTCTCAAATAAATAAATAAAATCTTTTTAAAAAATAAAATAAAATAAAATAAAAAAGCTAAATGCGCACACATGTGGGATGCATGGGGGAGGGGGAGAGTTACATCCTGAAGGAAAATATGATCTTTGTCTATATTTCACCAGTTAAACCATGAACATAGAATGCAATCTGGTGAAAATGTTCTACTAACAAAATTTTTTAGTCTATGGCCATACCACCCTGAATGCACCCAATCTCGTCTACTAACTAGAAATTTTTGAGTCTATCAGCTCCGTGGATAGACTACACATTTAAATATTTTACTATTTAATTCTTATCTTCCCTTTGTGGGTAGGAACCTGAGCCACCCCTAGGAAAAGGCAAAAAGGGACAAATGGCACCAAGATTAACACTCTAGGGGATGGAGTCTTAAGGCACAGTGGAATGAGGGAAGCAGGCAACAACCAGTTTGCCCATATTCCAATTTCAGGAATTTCAGGCTCTTTGGATCTAAGGCCCTAAAAGGAGAGAAATTTGTGTGGTTATTCTGGAACAGAGAAGAGGAAACACTGTACATTTTACCCCTTCCCAAGCAGAAGCTACTGTGAGTGAGGTAGCTTCTACTTCCAGAGCGAAACCTAGTGGCACAGCTTCTTGGAAAGACCTTTTTCAATGCCTGGGCAGCCAGTTCCATGAGCTTTTGCCTCCACCGCAACCTTCTCTTCTTTACAACAGATCATGTTCCAAGAATACTTTTCCAGACTCTATTCACACATAAAGGGCAAGAAAAGAGACAGCTGGGTGGCTCAGTCTGTTAGGCGTCTGCCTTCGGCTCGGGTTATGATCCTGGGGTCCTGGGATCAAGTCCTGCATCGGGCTCCTTCCCCAGCAGGGAGCCTGCTTCTCCCTCTCCCTCTGCCTGCCGCTCCCCCTGCTTGTATTCTCTCTCTCTCTTTGACAAATAAATAAGTAAAATCTTTTTTTAAAAAGGGGGAGGACAAGAAGACACAGTGCTAAAGTGTCGCCACCTAACCTCATCCCCCAGTTTAGGCAGACCGACGTGCTAATCCCCCACATGGGTGCTAATTCACCCACGTGGATGGCCACCCAGTCCTTCCACTAGAAAAGCTAGCATATTTCCATATGGCTAATGAGCTCAGCCAAGACACTGGACACTTAGTTCTCAGGCAAAATGAGTCATCCGTGGAAGACAATTAAATTCTAGCTCTAGGATTGGGAGTAATGGAAGGCTGATTGGGCCCCAAAGGCCCTTTGCAATGCCAAGGTTGTGTTTTCCAGCAGTCTTCGGCTAAACAGTCTAAAAGGGAAGGTTCCTAAGTGCTGGGAGGGAGCATGAAAAGGAAAATAAACAGAATGGAGAGACAGCTGGAGTGTGGATGCCCGAGTTCCTTCTGAACTTTGTACAGGGAGACCTCACGTGTTCTCTCTTCCCGTGGAAGCAGGGACAGATGGACATTGCCCTGCCACATGGCCAGACTGGGAACTCTACTCGCTCTTTGGAAATCCATGGGAATTTTTCTCTCTGGTCCTGAACCCAATATACGAATATAAAGAGGGATACCCTGTTTTCCCTTCCTTTTAGTTCCCATTATCAGTTTCGACACTTGAATTTCTTCTATTTTCTCCCCCTCTCTGTTGTTCATAGCTCTGCTTAGCTGCTTAGCCCTCTACCGTGTTCGCACCAAAGATGGGAAAAGAATTCTCAGGAGGGAGAAAGTATAACTTTCTCATCACAAAAATAAACTTTTGGAGTTTGTCCTTAGGGCTTATCTTAAATAACATAACACGTTTTTACAAATTCGATAAGTATTAAATATCAACTTCATACCCAGCCCTCTGCAGAGGATATCAAGGTGGACAAAGTACAGATCCTGCTGTCCTTGGAATCCCAGTGTTATAATAATTTGTTTATGTGCCTTAACGTTTTCATACAGATAGGAGCAAGGCATTGTGGGAATACAGTGGAATAAACCCTTAATTGTCCTTAGAGATATCGAGGAAATCTTCTTGGAAGGGGTGACATTTGAGCTGGCTCTTAAGGGATGAATAGTAATTCTCTATGCAGTCAAAAAAAGGAAAGAGCTTAGGAGGCTAAAGTAAGATCATCTTAGAGCAAGAGAAGATGAAAAATCACTTTTGTCTTCAGAAGACTGCATTCAAAAGCAATCTAAGAGATGAGACTATGAAAGCATGTAGAAGCCAGGGCAAGGAGGGTCTTATGCTCTCTATTTAGAGCCTTGGACCATGTCTCTAGGAAATTAGGGAAATGGAAGGGTTTCAAGTCACCAAGCAACCTGATCAAATTTGCATATTAAAAAGATTTCTCTAGCTGTGGTGATGGGGATAACTTGGTCAGGGCAAGACCAGAGGCAGGGGAACTGGTGAGGAGGTACTGAGAAGTCCAGCCAGAGATGGGAAGCGTCTGTAGGGCAGTGGCATGAGTTTGGAGAAGAGACCTTCATCTTATTTGTGGTTCAGTTCCCAAGGTAACTTTTCCCCCTAACATTGGGATGTGGAATCAGACAAGAGGATATCTACATCCTAGGGCAAGGATTGTGTGTTTTCTTGGCTTATCTTTATTAAAAATTATCTTGTCCTGAGCCTGAACTAGGCTCTTCCACGCCAAGTGAGTGGTGGTGGTGATGGTTTGTCATTGCTGATGATGATGGTGATGACAGTGATGGTGACAACCCATGCAGAATATGAGAATAAACTTCAAACTATCCTGAATTGAGATTGCACACCAGTTAGTCTCTCAAAAGGTTTGAGGTTATATCTTCAGAGATAAAGTTACCGTTATTGGTTGAGGCTATTCTTGCCTTCAACTAGAATGTCCCCCAGGTGGAGGAAAGAAGGACAGAGCTATGGGCCTGACATGTACTTGGTAGGGCAAGAATGAGATTTGACGGTGATAACTCTATTCCCCTCTCAGATGGCCTAGGAGTTTGCAGACTTGACGGATTTTTATAAAAGGAATTCAGTCTCCCTCTATTCCCATTCTGACTGCCAGCTAACCTTTCTTGACCATTTACAATGTGTCACAAACTATTTTAAGCTCTTCATATGCACTATCTCCTATAATCTTTTTAATGATCTAGGAGTAGGTTTTATTACTATCCCCATTTTGCAGAGGTGGAAGCTGAGACACAGAAGCATTGACTAACTTGCTCAAGGTCACACAGCTAGTCATCCATGATTCCCTGCAGGCCTGTTGACCCCAGACATTTGGCTCTTTTCCTCAACACCAATACCACTGCTCCTCTGTGGGACAGAGGTAGGAGCAGAACCTTTGTACAATCCATATTCAGATGACGAAGCTGTAGGATGGCCAGCCAAATAAACAACGGTGAAAGTTCAAGGTTGCAGAAAGTCAGCAGCACACATTAGCGTCAAAGAGAAGGTCATTGCTCTGTGAAGAGGGGTCTTCCCCTGGCCACACAGAAAGGGCTCCCACTCTGGCAACTGGAATTCTGTGAAAAGTCTGTTATTTAAAGCACTTTGCTGAGAGAGGGAAAAGCAAAAAACTCCTCGAATGAGGCATTCAGAGCTACTGGAAATTCCCAAAGAATCATGAGTGAGATGAGTATTTCTCCACCCCTGCTCTTCCCCCTTATGAGTACATGAGGCAAAGTCAAGTTATTAATGGAGCAGGTAGAGGGAGAGGCAAGCGGTGGGGACAGTGACTAATATGAAAGCAGCTGAAAAGATCAGCTGGGAAGACTGGAAGGAGCAGGAGACAGGGGGCAGGCATCCAGAGGAAGTGGTTTTGTTAAGGCTCGCTAAGAGCAACAAAGGTTCTGGGAAAACTAAGGACGCCGTGGGAAGGTGAGTGACCCAGAACTTATAATATGTGCTTCTTGAGATCAGAAGATGTCTACTGACTGTAACGTTTTTCAAATTGGAGCCCTAGCAGATAAACAAGGCTTCAAAATATCAAAATCTTCATGTTAGTCAAAATATAGCCTGATTCCCTTGAAGGTGATCTTGTCATGGCTTCGAGACTCCTTCACTCGCCTGGACTTCAAAGCACAGATGTCAGGTTTCCAAACAGGCCAGTCTACCTTCGAAGATTAGAAGAAAAAGCAAGAGCAGAAGAGATGAAAACCACAATTGGTGTGTTGCAAATGGGAATTTTTTGTGTAAGGCATGGGGCTGAGAACAGAGGCAGGGGAACTGGTGAGGAGGTTGCATGTGAAAATCAAAATGATTACACCAAGTGCAAGAGGCTGACTTGTCCTCCACCGGCCAAACAGGTGGCCTCTGGCTTCCCCACTGCCCTCAGCCTCACTGCAGAAACGGAACTTGAAAAGACGGGAGTTTTCTGAAGTTGTTCCATTTTAGCCCCTGGGGTTGAAGTTGTAGCCAGTGGGAGAAAACTAGCTGGCAGTGTCGCTTTCTTTAATCTGAGTTTTTTTACTTTACTTTATATGAGAAATTCTCTTTAATCTTACAACATAGAGGTTTATTTTTAATCTTTTGAAAATCCCTTAAATTAATATTTGAGCCATAGGACCAGAAATAGAAACATCCTATGTTCAAGAAATGATGGTAGATTTGTCCTGTATTAGCTTGTCTTGTTTTCTTTTGTTTGTTTGGGTTTTTTGTCCCCCTCCCTTCTGAATCTCTTTCCTTGCAACTTTTATTTGCAATCTGTTTCGTAAAAGATGAAAACAGCCCACTTTTGCAGATGAAGCTGAAAGCAGACTCTTTTCCCCCGGTACGAGTATGTCCTCACTCCATGAACACTGGCTCAGCAGACCTGAATAGCAAACGGAGGGGGTAACTGATGTCGTAATTTACACCTTTTTATATTGTCTATCCATTAGCAAATTTTGAAGTTAGAGACATTCTTAATTCTTTTGCCTTTTAACTTTCACACTAAAATTAAGAGTGATTAACATACAACCATTACACTAGTACAATATTCTGCATCTGCCTTTATATTTACCTTTATAAAGTGAGTTTTAGGGGTGCCTGGGTGGCTCAGTCGGCTAAGCGTCTACCTTTGGCTCAAGTCATGATCTCAGGGTCCTGGGATCGAGCCCCAAAACGGGCTCCCTGCTCAGGGGGATCCTGCTTCTCCCTCTCCCTCTGCCCCTACCCCTGCTTGTGCTTGTGCTCTCTTTCTCTCTCTGTCATATAAATAAATAAAACCTTTAAAAATAAATAAATAAATAAAATAAATAAAGTGAGTTTTACACTTTTATATGCGTATGTCCAAACTCATCACATTGCCTACATTGAATCTGTGCAATTTTTTGTTTATCAATAAAGCTATTAGAAATAGGGGCGCCTGGGTGGCTCAGTTGGTTAAGCGACTGCCTTCGGCTCAGGTCATGATCCTGGAGTCCCTGGATCGAGTCCCGCATTGGGCTCCCTGCTCGGCAGGGAGCCTGCTTCTCCCTCTGACCCTCCCCCCTCTCATGTGCTCTCTCTCTCTCTCATTCTGTCTCAAATAAATAAATAAAATCTTTAAAAAAAAATATTTAAAATAAAAAAATAAAGCTATTAGAAATAATAGTTATCATGAAAAAGAAAAGAGTAGGGAGAGGAGTCTCAGGCCACCTCCTACACCCTTAAGCATATGGAGAGGAAGGGGACAGAAGGTCTTAGCACAGGAGAGAGCATGGGCTCACTACCATGGGTGGGGCCCAGCATGCTCTTCAGGGCTGAGCTAGGCAGAGGGGTGAACACTGGGTTGGAGGTGGTCCCAGAGCCTTGGAACATTTGCAGAATCCATGTGTGTGATCACAGCATCTCATGAGGACAAGCTTCACAGGTCAGGGAGCAGCAGTGACTTCCAGCAAGGGATACAGCATCCGCAGTGGCTGGAGAACAGTTGTGTTGGGTCAGGCTGCCCCACAGAGGGGGCCGGTGGGCTGCCCCTTTCAAGGCATGAACTGGATGGACTCAAGGCTGCTTGGCAATTACAGGATTGAACTGCCTGGGTACAAATAACCCTCCAAATGTCTCAACTCAAATGACTAAAAAGCAGTCACACTATTCTATTTAAAACATAGCATTTACTCCTAAATTCTAACTTCTGCACTATGACAAAATGGTGTCATCTTGTTTTCAATTTAAAGTCTTAAATCACCAGTGGTTTACTGGAGAATGCAGTGTCCAAGGGAAAAAGCCTAATGACAAAGACCCAGACATATAATGGGCTAGGGGTTGGTCCCCAGGAACCACTCTCCACACAGAACTTTAGGGTAAAATCTAGACCTTCCTGGGGGTCATGAGACCTGATGTCCCGGGCAGTTTTTCCACCAGCTGCAACCAGACGTTAATCCAGTCACTGCCTCTCCTGGGAGCACCATCTCCTCATCTGTCCAACATCCAAAGGCACATCTGGGGCCCTAACCATTCTCTAGGTTCAACAAGCTAGGATGTCTTCCAAACTTTTTGGGTAGAAAAGACCATATCTTAATACCAGAAAATGTTCAAAGCCCTTCATTTTTTTAAAACTATCTAAATGGCAGAAAGCAGTGGACTCCATGGTCCTCTTAAGACGTATATTTGCTAATTAGAAGATCATCTACACAGATCAGAAAAGTAGCAGTCAACGCATCTTCCAGATGCAGGATTCATGAGTCTAGTTTCTGGTGCACAGACTGATCCACTGGTCCGTCACAGGGACTGGAAATTCCCGGGGCCATAATGTCCAATCTCTGCTCAAAACCTGCTGTTCTGGTCTAGGCGTCCAACAGCTCAACCACATTACACCAAAGCACCGGGCCACTGGACACTGTGATGGGGACATTGTCACTCCCCCAGGAAACACTCTCCCCCAAATTTTAAAGTACCACTAGACTCAAAGGGCCACCTGGCTGGAAACAGTCCTGGACTATATTTTAACTCCCAAAGACTCATCACTACCTGAAATAGTCTTAAAGTCCTTAAAATACCTTGGAATTCCCATGCCCTTATAGTCAGTAAATACGGCGTTATGTATATTTCTAAGTGCAACTGACCATTCTGTGATTTCCCTCTTCCCCTTCGCTGCCGACTTCATGCTCATGAAACACTGCCTCTTTCCTTGCAACTTTTATTTGCAATCTGTTTTGTAAAAGATTGTTCAAGGTCACACAGCATGGGTACTATCTGAAGTGGCTTCTGCAATTTTCTATCCACCTATAATGGTTCCTCTTCTCTCTCTCTCTCTCTCCTGGCCCTCCTTTCCCCCTGCCCTCCCAGTCTTACTCCAACCACAATACGTTCTTACTCTTCTCACTCCCCCCACTTTGCCATTCTCCAGGCCCTAGATCTTCTAGTAATACCATAGCCACTGCACACTGGAGCTCACATTCGGGATCAAAGAGGCTTCTGAACCATACAAAATTCTAGAGATTTTTCTCCCTGCGCAGTTTCCAGCAACAATGCAGGTTTCTTGGTAATAGAGATAAATAACCCAAACTGTGGAAGCAGACAGAGCTGAGCTCAAATATTGCTTTGTTCATGTTATCATGCTTGCATGTTTTCAGAAGTATTTGTTGAGCAATTTCTATATGTCAAGCCCTGTTTTAGGTCGGGAGGACTCATCAGGGAGCAAAACAGATTCTGTCCTAATGCTCTGGAAGTTTCTGGTGGAACTGAGGAGGCAGATTCACCAAAGAATCTTACAAATAATTGTTGAAACTTGCAATAAATAGTATGAAGATGATGTGCAGGTGGGATAAGAACATTTAACAGAAAGATTTCACTTAGTCTCTCTAGAGGGAAGTAAAGTACAAGCTGACACCTCGAGGGTGAGTACAAGTTGGCTGGGTAACAAGAGAAGGAAAAACTGGTTGTTTGGGAAAAGAACCTAAATGTCCATCAGTAGTAGAATGAAGCAGAGAGAACAGTGGTGGTAAAGGTCCTGAGGCAGGGAGGAATGTGAAGGAGAGACAGAGGGGACAGAGAGCAAAGAGAGAGGGTGAATGGTGCAAGACCAGGTTGAAGTCATGGGCAGTGCCTGAGAGGCTGATGATTTTGGATTTTATTTAAAAAGCAATAGGACACTCACATCCAAAATACATATTTAAAAAAAAAAACACACAACTCAAAAAGAAATGAACAATTACAAGGCAGGTAAAAGGCATTAACTGACATGCCACAAAGGATATCAGAATGGCCAACAATTACATGAAAGAGTGCTCAGCATCATTAGTCATGGAGAAATGCAGAGTAAAGCACAATGAAACACTACTACGTATCCACCAGAATGGGTACAGTCGAAAATGCGACAGTACTTAGTGTTGGTCAAAATAAGAGGCAACTGGAATTCTCTTACACTCCAGGTGGGTGTGTAAATTTGCACAATCACTTTGGGAAAATGTGTGGCGATCCTACAAAAGTGACAGGTGTGTGTACCCTATGAGTTACAGCTGGGCACACACCCCAGAATGCTCGTGTCCACCAAAGGAACGTTCACAGCCACTCCGGGTAGAATGGGTCCAGACTGTTAACAGCCTTAAATGGCCATCCACTCTAGAATGAATAGATAAATTGTGAAATATTGTATAATAGAACACTACACTTTAGTGAAAAGAACAAGCTAATGATACACACAACGTGGTTAAAGCTCACAGATGTAATGTTGAGTGAAATCAATTAAACGGGGGGGAAGGGGCGCTCAGTCTGGGGGGCTCAGTCAGTTAAGCGTCTGCCTTGGGATCAAGTCATGACCTCAGGATCCTGGGATTGAGTCCTATGCCCGGCTCCCTGCTCACAGGAAGCCTGCTTCTCCCTCCCCTTCTGCCTGCCATTCTCTCTCAAATAAATAAATAAAATCTTTAAAAAAAATTTTTTTTAAACAGAGAGGGGGAAGCAAGCAATACAGGGAGGGACATGCAGGCCAGCTGAGAGTAAAGACTTTAGATAAAGAAGGATGATGACCACATAAGGGGGAAGAGTCTCTGGCCCCACAAGTAGGCATGACCTACACAGAATAGTCATGTTGTCGTCTGGGGTTTAGAAGTTAGGCGGCCGATCTAAAACCAGCTGGAGAAGCACCAAGTGTCCATTCAAGCTGAGCGTGAGTCCCACGCAGGCAGCATGCTCAGCATCCGGGGCAAGCTGGGGGCTCATTCTTCCAGGCCCTTCAGAAATAGCCCCCCAAGGGCCTGTTTCCGCCTGGCCATGTTGCCCCCGATCCAGACAACGGGGTGACCTTCAGGGGCACCCGGGCAAATGCAGAGAAGAGAGGAGCTGAATGGAGGAAAAGGGATACTGACAAATGCCTGAGGTTAAGTGAAATGACTGGATTTTCAACAAACCATCACTCACAGCAGAGAATTCCAATCAGGTCTTCAGGGCCAATGGCGTACTTAGCGCTGGGCTGAGTGGCAGGTTTCTGGAATGCATCTGAGGGACATGGCTTCTGTGGGTGTACATTCTCCTCCTCTTGATTTCTGTAGCACTTTAGCGAAAAGCTTCCTTAAGATATCCATTCATTCTTCCTTGTTTGGTGTTTACTGGTACACTTTTGCTCCCCGTTGGGGTGCAAGCTCCCCGAGGGCAGACCCCAGGCCGGTTCATGTTGTTTCTGCTCACGGCCGGTGGCTGCGCCCACCCAGACCCCCCGAGCCGCGGAGGCAGCAGGTGTCCCTGGAGCCCAGGCGGCACGTCGGCTGTGGGACAGACCCTGACGGGGAGTCCACCTTGCAGACACCCAGTCACACCGAGTCCCATCATCTGGAGCCTGGGGCATCACTGTTCTCTGAGACAGGTAAAAATAAAGTGTTTAAAATTCAAGAAGACATTTCAGCGAAGCAGGGACTCGGTGAAGACAGCCCTTGTGGCCGTATCAACAGCAGACAGCAAAGGATGGAGACGGAGCACCAGAGAAGAGAGGCAAGGTCGCCTTGCCCTTGGGTCTCATTAGTGGAAATAAAACTTGCAGGAAAGTCACATCGTTTAAAGTTGTTTGGAAGTTTCCTGGGTGATCATGAAAGTGCTGGTGGCAGTGTGAGGTTTTCAGAATATACAGAGCCTGCCCTGAGAGCAAGTGGATTGGCAATTAGGACAATGTGAGGTCAGGAGCTCTCTTCACTTCTTTAGCTGCTAATTAAGAAATCAGCTACATGTCAGGGGCTTGATGCTACCTAATGGGCTAAAGCCGTCCATGGGGATGACTAATAACATTGGTGTGTTCTGGAGTTAATCTTGAACTGGATTTCCTGCAGTGATGAGATTAGATCATGTTATTCTTTGACATAGCCTCTCTATGGGTATACGGAAGACACAGCTGAACAAGAGGAATAACGGTTTTACCCTCTTGCATTCTCCCTCCGTTCCCCCCCTCCCCACCAGCCCAACAGCCACCATGTACCATCAGCCGTCTTCACCTGCACATGGGTGTTCTTGGTACGATGTGTAGGAATCACAGGGCCGGGCTGCCTGTGGACCCACGACCTTCACTGTCGTGATCATGTCAAAAGCTCAGAAAGGGCAGCGTCGTAAAGATGTTTTGCGAATACAAATTGAGAGTCCAGCAGATGTGGTTTGACATCTCACTTTGCCCCTCACCAGCCTCAATTAAGCTTCTTAACCCCTCCGAGCCTCAGTTGTATTCATCTGTAAAATGGAAGTAATGGTAGTACCTAGGTCATGAGCGTTTGGAGAATTAAATGAGATAAAGCACGTATCAGGTTTAGTGTAGTATCTAGTTCCGATAAGTGCAAATGGAACTATTTTTATTATTCTCTGAAAATGTCTCTTTATTTAACCTTCTTTCTTTTACAGAGTATAAACCATTTTGCAGTCATTCCACCACCCAGGGAGAGAAGGAATCTCGGCTTATGGAGGAAACCACAAATAAGATGGTCATATGTACAGATTTCTACCTTCAAGCTTAGAAGACAGCACTTTGATGGAGGCTAGTTAGGATCTCGCAGGAGACTCTGAGGCCCTACATAGGACACACTCCTTTAAATATCACATACCATTGGGGCGCCTGGGTGGCTCAGTCGGTGAAGCATCTGCCTTGGACTCAGGTCATGATCCCAAGGTCCTGGGATCGAGCCCCAGGTCAGTCTCCCTGCTCAGCGGGGAGCCTGCTTCTCCCTCTCCCCCACCCCTCGTGCTCTCTCTCTCGTTATCTCTCTCTTTTTCTCTCAAATAAATAAATAAAATCTTTAAAAAATATATCACACACCATTATGTGCTTACAGTTCCAAAGTAAACCAAGATCTTTGAAGAGTGCTTCTCCATCAGTCTTGTTCTTTCTACTGCTAATGGAGAAGGATCTCTCAGATTGGTGCCAGCATGTTGCCTTAAAAATAGACAAGGCAGGGCGCCTGGGTGGCTCAGTTGGTTAAGCAACTGCCTTCGGCTCAGGTCATGATCCTGGAGTCCCAGGATCGAGTCCCGCATCGGGCTCCCTGCTCAGCGGGGAGTCTGCTTCTCCCTCTAACCCTCCCCCCTCTCATACTCTGTCTCTCATTCTCTCTCTCTCAAATATATAAATAAAATCTTTAAAAAAAAAATAGACAAGGCAGACACAAAGCAGTCAAGGAATATCCTCCAAGCTGAGTGGGGTTTTACAAAGTTTGCATAATCATTAATGAAAAAGGGATGGAGCAGCAGTGACCATAACTCTTGGCTTTATCCATCCCTGATGAATGGAGTTATCCATCCTTACCAAGGATCCAAGGATGCTCTGAATGGTATGATATGAGAGATGGGCATTTCTTTGAGGCTGATCGACCTCAAAAGAGAGAAGACATGAAGTCACCTCACTGTAGGTGAAGGACGGATGCACATCAATATGTATAAGCCTCTTTGGTTAGCAGAGTCCCAGTGACTGGTTCTGACCTAGGCCCCAGGGTCATTTGACACAAAGTCATGGACCAAAGCACAAATAGTGCTGGATGCCTGTGTTCACGGCCAAGACAAAGTGGAAGAATAAAAAAGAGGAAAGCAGAAGTTTGCCACATGCTCAACAGAAGTCATCTTAAAACAAAGAACCAAAAAAATCATTGTTCTCAGCTGTACATCTGCTCTCATCTTGTCATCTTCATTTAGATATCAATTTGATTTTAAAAAATGGAAAGTCATGGTCACCAAGTTCCAGAACCTCATCCTTGTCTAAGACCTAGAACCCCTTCATTTCTATGAAAATTGGGCAAATAATTCCCAAAAGCCAATATGGAGTCCAGGGCTGGTCAGAATTACCTGGGGAATATTTACAAATAACAGATGCTATGAGGTTACCTCATATGGACTGACCTATAAGTATAAGGGTAGGCCCATTGATTTAAGCACCCCTGGTGATTGTGATGGGGGACCAACTTTGAGAACCCCTGGAATGGGCCATTTCCATGCCTAGCTTTATGGAATTTGCACCTGAATGCCATCTCCTCATTAATGGTCCTCCTTATAATTCACCACTGGGAAGCTTGCCCAGCAAGTTCCAAGAAGATAACGTGACACGAATAGCCAGTCTCTTCTACTACTTATCCAGGGGTTTTCCTGCCCCTCTGCTGCAAAAAGTCCATTCCAACGATCGACAAAACTAAAAAGCAATTTACAGAATGGGAGAAGATATTTCCAAATGACATATCTGATAAAGGGTTAATATGCAAAATCTATAAAGAACTTACAAAACTCAACACCCAAAAAACAAATAATCTAATTAAAAATGGGCAAAAGACATGAATAGACATTTTTCCAAAGAAAACAAACAGATGGTCAACAGACACAGGAAAAAATGCTCAACATCCCTCATCATCATGGAAATGCAAATCAAAATTACAATGAGATATCACCTCATACCTGTCAGAATGGCTAAAATCAACAACACAAGAAACAATAGGTGTTGGCAAGGACGTGGAGAAAAAGGAACCCTCGTGCACTGTTGGTGGGAATGCAAACTGGTGCAGCCACTCTGGAAAACAATATGAAGGGTCCTCAAAAAGTTAAAAATAGAATAAACCTACCACCCAGCAATTGCACTACTAGGTATTTACCCAAAAAATACAGAAATACTAATTCAAAAGGATACATGCATCCCAATGTTTACAGCAGCATTATCTACAATAATCAAATTATGGAAACAGCCCAAGTGTCCATCGACTGATGAATGAATTAGGAAGATGTGGGGTGTGTGTGTGTGTGTGTATATATATATACACATATATATACATATACATATATATATACACATATATATATATATACATATATATAATGGCATATTACTCAGCCATTAAAAAAAAAAATGAAATCTTGCCATTTGCAAAAACATGGATGGAACTACAGAGTATCATTATGCTAAGCGAAATAAGTCAGTCAGAGAAAGACAAATACCATATAATTTCACTCATATGTGCAATTTAAGAAACAAGACAGACAAGCAAAGGGGGGGAAAAGAGAGAGGCAAACCAAGAAACAGACTCTTACTATAGAGAACAAACAGATGGTTACCAGAGGGGAAGTGGGTGGGGGGATGGGGAAAATAGGTGATGGGGATTAAGGAGTGCACTTGTCATGATGAGTACTGGGTGATGTAGGGAAGTGTTGAGCCACTGTGTTATACACCTGAAACTAATATTATACTCTATTTAACTAACCAGAATTTCAATAAAAACTTTTTTAAAAGTCCCTTCCAAAGTCCTAACACCTTCCACTTAAACTGGCCTTTACCTTCATCTGTATCTGGACTCCCCCCGTGTCAAAATGGAATCCAATGACCTATTCTCATGCTGAACACTTTTCCTGTTGAGAATCTTGTAAATGCAATGTGAGTTTGTCCCTGAATGTAGTGGTTAAATGTCCAGAAAAAGAATCACTCCCATAGGTGCTCAGAGAAATTCCTAATGAGCCCGTGGAGTACTACTTAAAAAAAAGAGAGAGAGAGAGCTATATTTCAACTCTGAGTGTGTGTGTGTGTGCGTGTGTGTGCATTATAGGAGAGGAGAGATTTTGAGTCAGATTTAAACAAAGCAATAAGTTAATCTTTTATTCCAACAGGGGAAAATATACGATCTGACCTTGCATCTGGAAGCTAGGGGAAAGACAAGCTTCTCTT
The DNA here is from genome assembly GCF_964656455.1 of Halichoerus grypus. Classification (NCBI taxonomy): domain Eukaryota; kingdom Metazoa; phylum Chordata; class Mammalia; order Carnivora; family Phocidae; genus Halichoerus; species Halichoerus grypus. The sequence goes on along the minus strand of NC_135715.1, from coordinate 179,054,741 downwards.
TTATCATTTTGGAAAGACTCCAGGGGTGGGGAGGGGGAGAGGTGAGGAGGGCGGAGGAGTAGTTTTTCTTTTTTAATCACAGTTTTTAAAATGGTATACCATGTCTTGTCAGGCCTAAACCACCCTAAACCATCTTTCAGAGGAAAAATTCCTATAATCTCCCATCTTCCTCTGTGGGGAAGAAAGATGTCATGGAAACCATGCCTCTGCCTAAAACAAGAGATGGTGACAGTGATAACGTAACTGTTTCCATGACTCCAAAAGGAGATGCTTGTCTCTACATGGAGGCGTTTCATCAAGCATCAGGAACGTTCCCCAGGCTGAGACGCCCCAGTTACTCTCTGTCAGTAGTCTATCCAAGCTTTAAAGTCAAATTCTCCAGAAGCTTTTTCTTCTCCCCTTGGTTGGAAGAGATCCCGCTTGCCCTGAATGTGAGCTCTTCAGACCTTGAGCAGTGGTTCTCATCAGAAGGGTAGGACTGTCTGGAGACATTTTGGTTGGCGCAACTGGGAAGGAAGCATCTAGTGGTGGAGGCCAGGGGCACTGCTAAGCATCCTACAATGCACAGGAGGACCCCCCTCCCACAAAAAAAGGATTGTCGACCCCAAACCTCCGCAGCACTGAGGTTGAGAAACCATGTTGGGCAGTGATCTGTGTGCTGGCCCAGCAGCAAGACCTGACACAGCCCATGTCCCTCCCCCTTGGTTTCTAGGACACTACACGCTCCGGGTTTCCTCCAATCTCACGGATCCGTCCTCCAATCACTTCCCATCTCCCCGACTTCTAAATGGAGAGGCGTGCCTGTGCTCCGTCCTTGGATTCATTCTCACTCCAGTCCATGCTCTTAAATATCCACAGACCCACCGGCCACCTCCCCTGAACTGCACGTGGACATCTCCACTTGGCCGTCACCAATGCATCCCTAACTCGGCATATCCGAAACATGAGTTCCTGTTTTTCCTCAAAACACCTGCTCCCCCAAGGCATCTCTGCTAATGGTCATTCGCTCTGCCTAGTTGCTCAGGGGAATAACCTTGCAGTTGTCCTTGACGCCTCTCTTCCTCTCAAACACTCAGCCAATCTACCATCAAATCCTGTTGACTCACAATCTATCCAAACGCGCCCACGGTGGGCACCGATGCCTCAGCTACCGCCTTCTCTCGCCTAGACCATCGCGCTGGTCTCCTCACGGGTCTCCCTGCTTGCATCTCTAGCCCCTTCTCGGTACAGGAGCCAGAGTGATCCTTTCGAAATGTAAGCCAGGTCATGCCACTTCTCTATTTGGAATCCCCCAAAGGCTCCTTCCTATCAATCCCAGGGCGGAAGCCAAAGTCCTTACAGTGTCTTGACAAGGTTTTATATAATCCATCTGCTTCAAAATCCCCTAATCTACCCCAACAGTGTGTCTGCGACTCATAGCCTACCACTCTCCCCCTCTCTCTGCGTCCACACTGGCCTCCTTACTCTTCCTTGAATCTGCCAGACACAGTCCCACCTCAGGACCCTTGTCTTTGCTGTGCCCTCTGCCTAGAATGAGCTTCCCCTCAAATTCCCATAACTGCCCCATTGACCCTTCAGGTCTTACTGAAATGTCACCTTCTCAGAGAGGCCTCTCGTGGCCACACAATTTACAATTGTAGCCACCCCCCCATCCCCACTTACTGGTTTTAATATTTTTTCCATAGTGTGTATCACCATCTGGCATGCTACGTATTTTACTTAGCTAATTTGTTATCTGATCCTCCCAACAGGATGCAAGCTGTCTAAGGGCTGGGATTTATTTTTCATTGCTGTTCCCACAGCACACAGGTAAGTGCTGTCCGTAGTAAATGCCCAAAGTGATGAATGAGCAAATCCCCGGTTCAGCATCGAGATTGTCTAGGAACGGGGGTGCCTTGTTGCATCCCCCGCACGGGGTCGTGCGCACCCCTCCTTTTGCTTCTCTCTGACACTGATCCCTTGCCTAGACCAGGCACTGGACGCGGAGCTTTTGTACAAATTAAATGAAATGGCTAATTTCATTTAATTTATTAGGAACTCAATCTAGTTTTAATCACATTTTCAGTCTGAATGCGTAAAATGTCAAAAAGCATCTTTGCCTCAGTGAAGGCTTCCTCCTGCCTTCCTAACCGGTTTATCAATCCACCAGGCCTCTGGCAGAGGCTGCAAATCAGGCCTGAGGACAGGCTGTGAGCAGACTTTCTGCACCATCTTGTGGTCAGTCTGCGAACGACACCTCCTGGCAGCGATCTGGGTCCCCGCGAGCGTGAGAGGCGTCTGTTGACTGGTCTCCTCCCAGCCCCAGAGCCAGACTGTTTCTCCTCTCCTCCCCGTTCCTCCACTTCCCAGACTGTCCTTACCTGGGAGTGCTTTAGCTTGGTGAGTCTCACTCTTTATCGGGAAAAAAATGAATTTCCTCCTGGCCCCACAAGGAGAGCACTGAAGGTTACTTGCGCTCTTAACTACTCCCAAATTGCTCCTGAATCAGCAGCTTCATCCGATTCAAGTCCCCGTGTCCTGAAACACCGTGGGTATTGGTCTCTAATAGCCATGTCCTGAGATGCAGGAGTTCAGTGGCATCGCGAGAAGCTGTCCCACCTTCATCTCCCAAAACTCAACCATTGGGAGTTTCTTTTTTTTTTTTTTTTGTAAGATTTTATTTATTTATTTGACAGAGAGAGACAGCAAGAGAGGGAACACAGCAGGGGAGTGGGAGAGGGAGAAGCAGGCTTCCCGCTGAGCAGGGAGCCCAATGCGGGGCTAGATCCCAGGACCCGGGGACCATGACCTGAGCCGAAGGCAGACACTTAACCACTGAGCCACCCAGGCGCCCCTCTGTTGGGAGTTTCTGATATGTGCTCTTTATTCAACCCTCCCAGAACTCAGGCTGTAGGTATAAATACTCCTGGGAGAGGTAACAGCTTCATTTCCAATCATACCAACCTACAGACAGGTGTTGAAGGGTAAGGGCAGAGGAGAAAGGCCTAGGAGAAAGGTCTAAAGGTGGACACCCAAGGGGCAAGGCCTGTGACAAAGAAAGGCAACAGGGCCTCTAAATTCGACTTTACACATCTTCACTTTGCCTCCTGTTCAGCCCACCTGTGTCCAGCAGGATCTCACTACTTCCGTTCCGTGTATTTGGGATTAGGGAGGGGAGAGGGGGCAGATCAGTCTTCACTGGTGAAAATTCTACATTAACATGATCTATAAAGCAGCTCTATTACTCTCAAGAACCCCCAAACAATATTAACTACAGCCACCAAAGTCTGCTTGGGAAAAGATTATAGACCAAGAACAATGACTTGAAATGAGCACATGAATCGTTAGAAAGGAGCTTGCACTTCCGAGGTATGAGAAGTTTCCTGAATCACTTTGGCCAAGAGATTGTTTTTGTGATATCGATAAAGAAATGAAAGAAAGAGTGTGGAATTTTAAGTAAATTTAGACTTTAGGCGCCAGTACCCAAATTACCATCAGGAGGAGAAGGGAAGAGAATAAACATTATTAAGAGCCTATTTACGGGAAGCACTATTGAGGAACATTACATACCTTTTCATCTAAATTAACAACTCTCTTCTGAGGCCAGCTCTGTGACCTTGGGCTAGTAACTTAACCTCTCTGAGCCTAAGTCTTCTCCTCCATAAAAGGAAGCTGATGCTGTGAAAAACGGTTTGATGGTTCCTCAAAAAGTGAAATACGGAATTATCATATGATCCAGCAAGTCCACTGCTGGGAATGCACCCAAAAGAAGTAAAAGCCGGAACTCAAACAGATATTTGTACACCAATGTGCAAAGCAGCATTATTCGCCAACAAAAAGGGGGAAACAACCGAAATACTCATCAAGAGATGACTCCATGAACAAAATGTGCTATAAACATACAAAAGATCATTGTTCATCCTTAAAAGGGAATGGAATTTTTTTAAAGATTTTATTTATTTATTTGTCAGAGAGCACAAGCAGGGGGAGCGGCAGGCAGAGGTTGAAGCAGGCTCCCCACTGAGCAGGGAGCCTGATGCAGGGCTCGATCCCAGGACCCTGGGATCAGGACATGAGCCAAAGGCAGACGCTTAACCGACTGAGCCACCCAGCCATTATAGAATAGAATAGAATTCTGATGCAAGCTACAACATGGGTGAACCTTGAAGACATGATGCTACGTGAAATAAGACAGACACAAAAGGATAAACACGTACCATCCCACTTACATGAGGTACTGAGAACAGGCAAATTCAACTCAGAGAAAAAGTAGAAGAGACGTTAGTTACTAGGAGCTGAGGGAGGGAAAATGGGGAGTTAGTGTTCAGTAGGGACAAAGTTTAGTTGGGGAAAATGCAAAAGTTCTATATATGGATAGTGGTGGCAGTGGTTCGTTGTGAATGTGCTTAATGCCACTGAACGGTACACTTAAAAATGGTTAAAATGGTAAGTTTGATGTTATACGTATTTTACCACAATAATAGATAGAAAAGGGTGCTGAGTTACCATTCAAAGCCCAGTCTTTCTTAGACCACCAAATCAATGTCCCTTCTACAGGACCCTCTTGTTCCAAATGTGTTGAATTGTGGTTTTGTTAAGTATTACTTGGCAAAAAGTGTGAGTAGATGTTATAAATTAATTGGGTAGTTTTATTGGCCCCTGAAGCACAAAAAGGAAAAAATATTGCAATGAATTTTTCCAAATATGAAATATTACTTCCGGCTTCCCTCCTGAGCTGATTCCATTCTGGACCAGTTGTCTCCCTTGGGGGTGGAGAGGGGGGAGGGTAGGGCAGGCAATTTCTCTTCTTCTATAGTCTTGATGAGAAAAGTCTCCACAATGTACTTTTTTTTTTCTATTAACAATGTAAAAGGATGACTTTTTTCCTCCAATTTTAATTGAGATGGAACATTCCAAGACCAAGAAAATGTCATGCATTGGATGATGAGTAAGCTGGACATCATGGGAATGATAGTTGCAGAACACAGCTATTTGCCAAAAATGTGACCTATGGGATTTAAGGACCATGTCACGCTGCTCTGCTTGGATGGTTCTTATTTGGATGAGATTAAACCACCAATTTAGCTTTCTTTTGAGAGGAAAAATGTCCAGAGCAAACCAGAGTATGGAGAGGGGGGATGTACACAGCCATGCGGAAGGAGGGAAAGGTGTCCCCTAACTCAGAGAACTCTGGGACTTACAGAGGAAATAACCTAGTCTCCCTAGTGAACACAAAAAGAACAAGAGATAAAGGGATAGTTCGACACCCACGTTATGCTTTGACCTGGAAGGAAAGTAAGCCAAGAGGACTATAACTTTGAAGATAAGTTACAGAATATGAATCTCTCCACATGGGGCACTCACTCTATTTTCTTATCACTTTCAAATCCTGCCAAAGAGCACAGTCAAGACTAAAAATATAAAAAGCCATAAAAGGGAGGTCCAAATGGCTCTCCAGATGTGTGTGTGCGTCCATTCAATGACAAATCACACTAGCAAGGACAGATAAAAATGTGATGGGCTTCCATGGTAAAGCTGACTCGACTGATAAACATATATTGAGCACATACCACATAAAAGGTTATTGGGCCAGGCTCCATGAAATACAGAATCAAACCTGATCCCGTCCCCATGCTAGATTATAATCTAGCTTTACATTTTTAGGAATTTAGTCCCATCAACAGAAAACTATCCTGATAGTTAATTAAATAACTAGTAGAGAAAGTAGGAATTCTGGTCTCGATGGGGAGTTGAATATGTGCGTTTAACGCCTCCTCCTCCTGGGTCCTTGTTAAAATGGTAGCAAGAAAATGTCGAAGGACATAAGCCCCACCACAGTAAAGAAAATAAAAGAAGGGCTATTGTTGAGGTGAAGTCAACAAAGTTCTGGAAGACAGAGGCTGGATGGAGGGATGTTAAAACGAAGATCAAAGGAAATCATGACCTAGAGTCTGCGTGGAAGGGAATACATTCCAGAAAAGAGCCAAACCCTCTGAGGAGGTTCAGGACTCAGACACAGCAGGAATGTCGAGGTAGTGAAATGAAGGTGTGTACACGAAAGTGAGCTGCTCTGCCCACCGCGCTCACTTGAAACATCTCCCCCATGCCCCCCGCCATGCTCCAGTCTAATCATTAGAGAGTGCTCCTCCACACAAATCATATGGTACCACTGGAAACATCGCTGCCTTCTGGCATTTAGGATGCCCTCCATCTTGCAGAGGCAAACCCCTCCAGTGGACAGGTCCTGCCCACAGGATCTACATACAGGCTCTTTTTATTGCCTCACACTCCAATCTGAATGGACACAAGGATGACATTTCAGGATAAAGATTGTTTTTAATAGTCATTTTTTTAATGACTCCCACCAATATAAAGAAAAACCGGGTTATAGACAGGAACTCAAAAAAGCAAAAACTCTCATTAGCAATTGTACCCATAAAACGAAAATAGGATGCTATATAAAGGAAATCATAGACCAAAACAAGAGCGATTGAAAAAAATTTTAAATTATTGCAAACAGAAAATTCATTACAAGGGCTGGGAAAATAAAATCTACATGACTTCCCCCCAAAATCAGGTCCCAAACTCAAGAGATAAAAAAGATGATCGAAAAAATAAGACCTATAAGCCTAATCCATGCATCCAGTATTAGCTAATAGGAATTCCAAGTAAAGAGAAATGGGAAGAGAAGAAATTGTCAAAGAAATAATACAAGACAGTGAGAAGTCAGAGGTGGGAATGAGGGTTCAGGGAGTGAGGAAAAACGTCACAATGGAGTAGAGTTTTTAGCTCAGCCTTGAAAAATGTGTGGGATCCTGACCAATGGGGAGAAGCAAGGATCTCAGTACAGAGCCTAGCAAGCAGAGTCCAGACCGAAAGAGAGCATGGTTTGGCCCATGAAACTGCATAGATTCAGGTCCAAATACCATTTACCAGGCTGGGCATCTCCAGACACTGATCCATGTGGTATCTGATGGAATCCTCCTAGACAGGCCGGGGGTGGGGGGGCGGTGATCCCTCTGGGACTCCAGTGGGGGTGGGGGGGGCGGTGATCCCTCTGGGACTCCAGTGGGGGTGGGGGGGCGGTGATCCCTCTGGGACTACAGTGGGGGTCCTTGTTGCCATAGGAGTCTCCATACTGGAGGCTGTGGTGAAGTTGTCAGGGAGAAGCTGCAGGCGTCTGAGGTTCCCCACGGAGGCGCCAGCATCGGAAGCCACCCTGCTTAAGAGATACCCCAGCTGGAGCTCGCAGAGGAGGAAGGCCTGGGGGGTCCACAGTGCAAGTTCTGTCCCCCTCCCCAGGAGAAATGGTGTAAAAGCCAGAACAGGGGGCAGAAGGGGGCAAAAGAAACCCCCAGAGTGACTAAATAGGCATGAGGCACCTTTTGGGGGTCAGGGAAATGTTCTAGAACCAGATTGTGGTGATGGTGGCCCAACTCTATAAATTCACTACAAATCACTGAATAACACACTTAAAATAAGTGAATTTTATGGTATATCAACTATACCTCCATAAAGCTGTTTTTTAAAAAAAAAAAGAGAAAGGAGGGCACCTGGGTGGCTCAGATGGTTAAGCGACTGCCTTCAGCTCGGGTCATGATCCCAGGGTCCTGGGATGGAGGCCCACATCGGGCTCCTGGCTCAGTGGGGACCCTGCTTCTCTCTCTCCCTCTGCCTCTCTCCCTGCTCATGCTCGCTCTCTCTCTCTCTCTGTATCTCTGTGTCTCAAATGAATAAAATCTTTTTAAAAAATAAATAAAAATAAAAAAGAGAGAAAGGAAACCGTTGCATGGAAAGACGTGGTCATAATGTTCATGGGTAAACAGAAATTACTGGAATGACTTAGGCGTCAGGAGCAGGATAACTAGGTGGCCTACTCTGCGCCGAAGTTAGCAAAACTCCCTTCGTGGAATACTGCAATCTTCCTGCTTGCACATATCCCATGTGTTCATTTCTACACGGTCACGTATAAAGCACTGGGCGCAGTGCCAGGCACACAGCAAGCCCAGGGCAGGTGGGCAGTGCCATGCTTGGCCTCCAGGGCAAGCCCACGTGGTAAGGGTGCTGGAGCAGGTGGGCAGAAGACTGTGAGCATCAGGGGTCAGCAAGGTAGGGATGGGGCAGGGACGAGAGGTTGGGGTTATTACTGCCAGTCAGGACCAGCGGGACGGCTCCGAACCAAGAGAGTCTGGAGTGGAGGAGATCGGAATCCCCCCAACTCGTTTGCGATGTGCTTCAGGCTGCCTGGGTTGGGTTCCTCTGGCACTTAACTCGTTGAACTGGTGCAAGCTTCAGCTTCCTCCTCGGTAAAGCAGGGTGAATAAGGACACCCATTTCTACGGCACTATCACAGGGATTAATGGAGGTAACACGCATGACATCCTTGGCAAATTCTCAGTGTTAACTATCATAATTATTATTCCGAAACTCCCAAGCATGAGAATTATTAGTGTCTCACAGTGCCTGGTTTCTCAAGAGGTTTTTCTAATAAAACTGCCATCATTTTTCTGTATCTTCAAAGCAAAAGAAAGAACAGGAAGGATTTGAGAAGAAGAAGGGGAGACCCAGCATAAAATTCAAAAAGCAATTCTTGTTCCTCATACTGCAATCCAAAAACCATCTTTTTCTTCCCCTATCCATAGTCCGTTTTGACATCAAGGGCGTGTTGGTGACCAGGGATCGTGGGTGTCTTGCTGTGGTGAGTCTGCGTCTGTCACCTCCCCTACCTGGGAAAATAGCCTGCCCTACTTCACCAGGTTCCCATGATTCTGCAGGAGAAAGGCTCTGGGTCTGTACCACTTTGGGAAGACAGGAAGCTGCGGAGCTGCCGAACGTCAGCATGCACGGTGGACAGCATCATAGGGCTGGTGATTCACAGGAGGGGAATGGGTGGCAGACCGTCGCTGAAACATCCATTGTCCCCACACGGTCCCTGCTGCTTCCTCTAAATGCTGCAGAGGAGGGAGGCAAGATCCACAAAGGCAAGGCTGACTTCGGGTTCCCCACCGAACGCCCACGTGTCTCTGTTTGATTAATGGCACTGTATACATTTTTATTTCCCTCGTTATCAGTGTATTCCTGGGAAGGCGTAGGACAAACAAATGTCACAAGGGACTCAAAGGCATATGAAATTATTATCTCTCATCAGGGAGGAACGGGAGGGAGGGAGGGAAGGAATATGTGACAAAAAACCTAACAGGTCACATTGCACACCAGCTTTCTCCTTGTTGCCTGCCTTTTAGCCTGGGTAAAAGCTAACTGGTGAAAATAATACTATAGCAAACACTCAGAATCTCTTAGAAGAAAGACATATTACGCTAGACTTGAGGAATAAAAAGAATAGCTAAAGCCCCCGTGTCTTCGGGAATTTAAATGTGCCCCAGGAGTCAGGATATATACATTCAAAACAAAATAACAATTGGATAGCTTGCAAAACTTCTAAGGTTTGATCTAGCCGGTCCACTATTTGGGAACTGTCCTATACATGAGTTTCCACTTATGCCCAAAATGATAGTAAGGGCCCTTTGCTGTCACACTGATTCTAGTGGTGAACTTTAGAGTAACACAAATGCCCAGTAATGAAAGAATGATTAAATACGTTATAATACGGGACACCTGGGTGGCTCAGTCGATGAAGCATCTGCCTTCAGCTCAGGTCATGATCCCAGGATCCTGAAAGCAAGTCCCACATCAGGCTCCCTGCTCAGTGGGGAGTCTGCTTCTCCCTCTACCCCACATCCCCGCTCATGATCTCTCTCTCTCTCTCTCTCAAGCTCTCTCTCACAAATAATCTTTTTTTAAAAAATAAAATAAATATGCATAAAAATTTTTAAAAGCTGAATGGGGGCAAAAGTTCCACATAAACAGGAAAATTCCAATTGAGTGTTGAGGCAGTCAACAAGAGAACTGATAACATGAAAATAAAGATACACAGAAAAGGGAAGGAAACACAAAAGAAAAAAAAATGTTTAATGCAAGAAGACAGGGATAGATACTCAAATATCACATTATAAAGATAGAATAAACAGAACAAAATTGATAAGCAAAGAGTATAATTGGAAGAACGCTTTAAAAAAAATGGGTTATGGGTTGAATGGCATCCCCCCAAAAAAGATATATTGAAGTCCTAACTCCTAGTACCTCAGAATGGGACCTTACTTGGAGGTAAGGTTATTGCTGATGACCAGGTTAATAGGAGGTCACTAGGGTGGGCCCTAATCTGACTGTGTCCTTATGAAAAGGGGAAATTCGGACACACAGATGCACACAGAGGGAAGATGATTATGAAGACACAGGGAAAAGCCATGTGACGGATTGGAGAGATGAATCTACAGGTCAAAGACTGCCACAGATCATGGCAAGCCACCAGCAGCTGGAAGGAAGCAAGAAAGAATTCTCCGGTAGGTTTCAGAAGGAACATGGCCAAGCCAACACACCTTGATTTCAGACTTCTAGCCTCCAGAACAGTGAGAGAACTGATTTCTCTTGTTTTAAGTCACCCGGTTTGTGGTATTCTGTGACAGGAGCCCTAGGAAACTAACACACTAATATAAATACAATGAGATTAGAAAATAACAAGTTTCTGGTTTTTACCAAAACATGAGGCAATTTCAAGGTATTTTTTTCTTAAAAATTATTAATTTGGGGGCACCTGGGTGGCTCAGTCGGTTGAGCATCTGCCTTCAACTCAGGTCATGGTCCCAGGGTCTTGGGATCGAGTCCTGCATCAGGCTCCCTGCTCCGCGGGAAGCCTGCTTCTCCCTCTCCCACTCCCCCTGCTTGTGTTCCTGCTCTCGCTGTCTCTCTCTCTGTCAAATAAACAAAAATCTTTTAAAAATATATTAATTTTGCCAGGATAAGAAAAACAAAGACTAAACTATTCTCCTAAATTTGATTTGGATTTTTATGATAGCAGTAATGCCATTGTAAAAAATAATAATAATAATAATAATAATAATAAAGAAAAGCATGAAGAGAAAAATAAGTTAACCACAATTTCACAACCACCACGTTGGCACATTTCTTTCCAGGCTTTTCTCTATGCAATATATGTGCCCCCCCCACACACACACACACTTTGACCTGAAGTGCCTCTAAATTTTGATTCCAACTTTCTTCCCCCAAATAATTCATAATATGAAATAATCCTCATGATATAAGAAGTTGTGTAAATGCGTCTGTTGCCTGTATGATCAATCGAATGGGTGTTATATGACATTTAGCTCTTTAGGTATTAGGGTGCATAGGGTGTTTCTAATCCACGGTTACTATAAAAACTTCACAGTGATGGTCTTTGTTCAACCCGGCCTGAGCGCCCCCCTCCTGACCCCCACCCGGCCTCCCATTAAAGCCATCCTGATCCCATTCTGACCTTCCGTCTTCCTCCCATTTCAGACACGGAGTCCTTCTGAGGCTGGACAGTGTCTAGCATAGGGCCATGAGGGTAGACAAAGTGTAAGGGCATTGGAACTATAGGCTTTACAAATAGAATTTGGAAAGCTGGGGTGTCACATTGGGCAACAGAGTGGTGGGTTTTTCATTCCTATTTTGATGAAGACTGTGGAACTCTGCAGTATCACAGAGCAAAAATTTCACAGCTGTGTTCTGCTAACAACTGTGATGTTTTTCCCCGTGGGAAGCTGGGACTCAGGGATGGGAGAAGGTACATACATACACCCCTCCCTATGGACCCCTACTCATGCCTCTCACTTAAAAATGTTTATCTTAACATGACTATGGTGATTAAGGAAAACCAAAGCAAATGATTTTAAAACTCTATACATTTCCTGGTAAAGCACAAACACTTGTGAAAAAACTCCATGATTTAAAAATATTGAGATGTAAGCCACATAAATCAAAGCTTTCTAGGGTCCTCGGTAATTTTGTCAGTAATTTGTTTCAGATTGTAAAGAAGTCTTGAGTTCAGAAAGTTAGAGAACTGCCTTAACATGTGGAAAATCATACAGGTATGAAATCCTCTGGTTGTAAAAAACTGATGGAAGTCTTTAGGGACTGCCCCTCCCTTATCCAACATGTGAGAGTTCATGCAGGTTAAAGAAAAAAATGAATGTGAAGAAAGTGGGGAAATCTTTAGCTATAATGTATCTTGTAGTCAACGTCAAGGACTTCATAAAACTCCGCAAATGTGGTCATTATAGGAAAATCTTCACTTATAGCTTGCCTTTGATAAAACAAGAAAGCTTGCACTGAGATTTCTATGAAGAAACCCTGTAAATGCAGACAGTGGGGGAAAGCTGCAAGTCATCCCTCTCTTACCATGAGAGGGCATTTTCTAAAGAGAAAATCTACCACCAGCATTTTTCATAGAGCTGGAACAATTCTAAAATTTGTAAGGAACCAGAAAATACCTTGAAGAGCCAAAGGAATGCTGAAAAGAAAACCAAAGCTGGAGGCTTCACAATTCTGGACTTCAAGCTCTATTACAAAGCTGTAATCATCAAGACAGTATGGTACCAGCACAGAAACAGACACATAGATCAGTGCAAACAGAAGAGAGAGCCCAGAAATGGACCCTCAACTCTATGGTCAACTAATCTTCGACAAAGCAGGGAAGAATATCCAATGGAGAAAAGACAGTCTCTTCAACAAATGGTGTTGGGAAAATTGGACAGCCACATGCAGAAGAATGAAACTGGACCACTTTCTTACACCATACACAAAAATAAATTCAAAATGGATGAAAGACCTAAATGTTGAGACAGAAATCCATCAAAATCCTAGAGGAGAACACAGGCAGCAACCTCTCTGACCTCGGCCACAGCTACTTACTAGACTCGTCTCCAAAGGCAAGGGAAACAAAAGCAAAAATGAACTATTGGTACTTCATCAGGATAAAAAGCTTTTGCACAGCAAAGGAAACAATCAACAGAAGTAAAAGGCAACCTACAGAATGGGAGAAGATATTCACAAATGACCGATCAGATAGAGGGCTAGTATCCAAAATCTATAAAGAATTTATCAAACTCAACACCCAAAAAACAAAAAGTCCAGTCAAGAAATGGGCAGAAGACACGAACAGACACTTCTCCAAAGAAGACATACAAATGGCCAACACATGAAAAAATGTTCAACATCACTTGGCATCAGATCAAAACCGCAATGAGATACCACCTCTCACCAGTCAGAATGGCTAAAATTAACAAGTCAGGAAATGACAGATGTTGGTGAGGATGTGGAGAAAGGGAAGCCCTCCTACACTGTTGGTGGGAATGCAAGCTGGTGCAGCCACTCTGGAAAACAGTATGGAGGTTCCTCAAAAGGTTACAAATAGAACTACCCTAGGCCCAGCAATTACACTACTAGGTATTTATCCAGAGGACACAAAAATGCTAATTCAAAGGGGCACATGCATTCCAATGTTTACGGCAACATTAACAATAGCCTACATATATATAGGCTAACAATGTGTGTATATATATAGTGTGTACACACACACACACACACACAGAGGAATATTACTCAGCCATCAAAAAGAATGAAATCTTGCCGTTTGCAAAGACGTAGATACAACTAGAGGGTATTATAAGCGAAATAAGTCAGAGAAAGACAAATACCAGTGAAATGATTTCACTCATGTGGAATTTAAGAAACAAAACAGATGAATATAGGGGAAGGGAAAGAAAAATGAAATAAAAAGAGGGAGGCAAACCCTAAGAGACTCTTAACTCTAGGAAACAAACTGATAGTTGCTGAAGGGGAGGTGGGTGGGGGGATGGGGTAACTGGGTGATGGGTATTAAGGAGGGCACGTGATGTGATGAGCACTGGGTGTTATATGCAAGTGATGAATACATTATATGTTAACTAAATTGAATTTAAATTTTAAAAAAAATCGAGAAAATCTGTAAATGCAGAAAAACTTTCAGCATCAAAAAACTCATACTGGAGCCTGGTGATGGGTATTAAAAGAGGGCACGTTCTGCATGGAGCACTGGGTGTTATACGCAAACAACGAATCATGGAACACTACATCAAAAACTAATGATGTAATGTATGGTGATTAACATAATAATGATTTTAAAAAACCATACTGGAAGGGCGCCTGGGTGGCTCAGTTGTTAAGCATCTGCCTTCGGCTCAGGTCATGATCCCTGGGTCCTGGGATCGAGCCCCACATCGGGCTCCCTGTTCTGTGGGAAGCCTGCTCCTCCCTCTCCCACTCCCCCTGCTTGTGTTCCCTCTCTCACTGTCAAATAAAATAAAATCTTTAAAAAAAAAACTCATACTGGAGAGAAACCCTATTTCTACAAAGTAATCCATGCAGAAAAAACTTCAGAGACTCCATCTTATTGCATAACTTATAACTCACACAAAATAATTTCTCTTTATAAGAACTGAGGATTAACTTAACAAGGAATCACCAAATGGAAAAGTTGCTTCTGAATGAATCCCACGAAGTCACCACTATTCAAAAGTATCAGTAAATAAGGATGCTAATGGGGAAAGATTTGAAAAAGTCTGAGCTAGAAAGATGCATGTAATATTAGACACACATATGCCGCCTTGTGGTTGTAATTTTGTTAACATTTTAATCAGAAAAGTTATTGAATGCCCACTCAGAGGACCATGGACCATTACTAAGGCACTGGGGCTAGAGGGGATTTCCAAACAGATGTGCCCCTGGAGTCTACATACTTGCAAGAAGACAGATTAGAATCAGAGATAAGTTTGGTTTTGTTTTTTGGGGCGAGGGTCAGATTGATGACAACACATTACTTAAATCAGGCTATATATAACATATAAAACATAGCATGTTTTTCTATCCTTCCATGACAATACAGACCTGCCTCATCCTAAAATTACAGGTGTTATTGTGGTAGAAATATTAAGCTACCAAAGTTTAAAATAATCTGAGCAAGGTTAGTGAGAGAAATGAGGCACAATTATATCTAAGTTGATGCACAAGAAGCTGCTAGATGCCTTTTGTTACAGTTGCCAGGATTCCATACAGTGACAGCTTTTATAAAAGTGTTCTTAGTACAAAGGTACATATACCTGGTTTTGTCATGAACAAACATCAAGTGGTCTTGAAGGCAGGGATAGGTTGTTTCTAAGATATCATGGCAGGATACAATTCTTCCACAATTAAAGGATTAAAGGTAGGCATAAAACCTAGATTTATGGCTGCCACATTGCTTTTAATTACTCCCACGAATTTTATGTTCTCTAATTCATGCTATGTGACCATTTTAAGTGTAGAAAACATCTTATCAGCACTGATTTTTAAATGCTGACAGCAGAGAATCTGTGTAGTCAAAATCAAAATAGAAAGGAGGCATCAGGAAGGGTTAGAGAAAGGGAGGACAGAATGCTGTCGGAAATAAAGTAGATTAAGAACAGAATTTTTAAAGTAAAAAATTCCCCTTCAAGTGGATTGGCTAGGCCAAGAAAATTCCCCAAACTCCTTTTTCAAAACAAGTATTTCAGGAATGTCAATTAAAGTTTGACTTTATTTATAGAGATTTTTTTAAAAAACAAAATAGTAGAGTTTTAATATCAGAAACTTTTTACATCTTTATTCTTCAAACTTGATGTCAAGTTACAAATAAATAGTCCATACCATGTGGCTATGTTGCTTCTTTATGATGTACACTTCAGGCAGAAAACAGCAATAACCAAGAATACATCAAAAATGAACTCGCAGTGAATAACCAATTGTTAAGTGTAGAGAAAAGACGCATTACATTTCAGTGTGGTCCAGTATGTACACTGTTAAAAGTGGATCCCCTTTAAAACATCACAGATGCATGTAATTCTCTTACAAAAGAAAGAACTCACACATCAGGATTCCAAGTTTTAAAGTATCACAGGGAATAATTGCTTTAAAAACTGTAAATAATCTTGTGTATTTTAGCAGCAAAAAAAAAAAATTCCAGGATAATCTTTAAATATTGCTGAAAAAATTGCAAGCTTTAGAGAACACCATGGATATCAGATCCATTACTTAAAAAACAAAGTAGTACTTATAAAGAAGAGACCACTTTAGGTTTTGTTCTGCTGTTGGTAAAATAAAGTTGAAGCTAAAAAATCCCAGCCCGGGGTGGGGGGAAGCCTGCCAGAGAGAAGAGCGGAGGTAGCCGCCAGTCAGGCTCTAGACTTAGTCACGGGAAAAGGCCGAGAAGTCTTATGTAACTTATTTCCAGAGAACAAGTTCTTAGGAATCATTCTTTTGAGGATCTACAGTCTATTTTCAGATGTATTAGATTTAGCAACTGACTGACATTCTTCAAAGTTTTCGTCCCCAAGCGTCTTCTGGCTAAACCAGTATTTTAATAAAATCATCGTTGTTGGGTGGTGTTTTGGTTTTGGTTGTTAAACCGTTTCTTTTGAAAGATTAATAGGAAAAGATACCATTTTTCAAGTCACTAAAGATGGCCTGGGTCAGAGAGTAATTTGTTTGAAAGGGGATGATACTTTATGTAATAATTTCATACTCTGCATGACATCTGACACGTGACATCTAAGATTTTAAGACTGAAATTAATGAGAAAAATGTAATTAGACGCAAATTAAATCAGCCTTATTGGATGCTCCTGAAAAGAAACAACTTGTATCCACAATCAGTGGTAAGCTGACAGTTTCAAGTCACCATTATATTGTTCTCTCTCCTTTGAAACACTAAACCTTTTTTTTTCTAAATATAACTTCTCAAAAATCATTTGAAAGCAAACAATTATTCTAAAGAGAAAGCATCAGAAACAAATTCTCCACCCACCCTGACTTAATCTTTACATCACAACATCCTGACAGAGAAGCTGTTTACTTTCTTTGTTTTACTTCTTGGCAGTTTTCCCAAACTTTATGAAAATTTAAACTATGACAAGGAGAAACACATTAAAAACGTAATGCAAATATACAGAAATACAAGACGTATTCAAAACCGAACACCATATTGTGGTATCTCCAAATATGGTGTGTGCACAAATGACCAAAAGCTACAGGGCCCTGGGTCTCAGCACTCCCACTATCCTACACAGATCTACATTCTTAACTTTTTTTGTTTTTGCCTTTTGATGCCTAAACCAACTAAGAATCAAGAAAATAACTGATAGGACATTAAGAAAACATGGTATCTATGATTTTTTTTAAAGTCTTGATTTGAACACATCTTCATTGGAGTGCAATATTACTCTTGATAATGCTCAAATAACAAGACAAGCAACACCTATGAAAAGACTTACTATGTACCATACAAGCAGTGTTTTTAGAATCATAAATAACTTCCACAGTAACATAAAAACCTACAAATTAAATCTTAACTACTTCATTATAAAGTTAAATTCTCATTATCTTAGTAAGAATGCCAGTATCAGAAGCATTCTCCATGTTTCTGTATTCTAGTGTAGAAAGGTTCTGTTTAGAAAGGATAAGGTGCTTTTTTAATAAGTTGCCAATACACACACACACACACACACACACACACACACAACCAGTGCAAACTATCAAGAGAAAGAATCCTCATTTTGAAATGCGATAGATTACACATCTAGACTAAAAGCATCGGAGTGGATAGAATAGCTTTCCATGACTGAGGTGCTGTAAATATAAACATTAATAAAGAATAGCTTCCTATCCTTTGCTTCTTAAATCCCACCCTAACTTTTAGAACTGCTTCCAACTTTAAAAAAAGTTTGGACATTTTCATAGTCCAGAGCTAACGAGAAGACCCTGAATGCCCGGAGGCTAAGCTACCAGAGACTACCCACTGGTGCTACATTTGCTGTGTTTTCTTCTTTACTACTGAACATAACCCTCTAGTGCTATCTTGTTTCATGCAGCACCAACCAAACTTCCATTTTTTCCCTAATAAAAAATAAATATATATAGAAGACGCTGTCAGGCATATATTCACAAGGTCTCAATTTCTTAAAACATAAGTATGGGTATATTTATTTCTCTCAAATGCATACAAGACAATAATTACACAGCAACAAATCTTTTGTTCAACAATGATTTGATTCATAAGCGTTTGAATTTACATAATTTCACATCCATACCCTTGCATTTTTAAATACTGTAAGTACAAAAGCCCCCCAAATAACCAATTCTTATATTTCCTATTTATCCCTCTATACATCCGAACTTTAAAAAGTTACAAACTGAACATTATACAGAACATATAAATCATGTTTAAAAACTTGAGGTTTTAAAATCACTGTTCCCCAAAATGATTGAGAAAGTCCTCATGCTGACAAGTGCAGTCCTAGGTGGTAAGGTAAGTTGGAAAGGGGGAGAGAAAGAAGAGACAGACACCAGTTTGCTGTCTTAATGTTTTACTAATCCTGTCAGTAAAAACGGCGACGTCATGAGAAGTAACAGTTTAGGTTTACTATGAGGAACGGGGTTTGCCTCACAGTTGGAGACATGCACTTCAAGTATTTTCCTATTTGATCTGAGCTCCCTGTAGCAAACGATGCTGAAAGAGAAGAACTATTTTCTTCCATACATTCGCTCAATGTCCGCCTGGTAATGTGTTTTAAGCTCTTTACGTTTCAGCTTGAAGGCATCTGTCACCAGACCAGTTTCGGGGGTCCACGGTTCTGGGCTCAAACGAATTTTTACTGGAATTTCGAATTTTTCTAGACTCGCTGAGATGGGGGAAGAAAAAAAAATGTAAAATGCAGAGGCATGAAAAATGTACAATTAAAATTCTTAGCAAATAGTAAACTTTTCTAGTCTTAGAGCACCCATCAAAATGCACAAACATCCCATGAATCTCACCTCTAAATAATCCATCCCTCAAAAACACTACAAGTAAAAATATATAGAGATATGTATGAGAATTGTAATAGCAAAAAAACTTTTAAAAAATCTACATGGCCATCAATAGAATGCGTTAGATTCAGTTATGATGTAGACATAAAATGGAATATAATTCAGTCATTAAAAATAAGATCTATGGGGCGCCTGGGTGGCTCAGACGGTTAAGTGTCCGCCTTCGGCTCAGGTCACGGTCCCGGGGTCCTGGGATCAAGTCCCACTTCAGACTCCTGCTCAGCAGGGAGCCTACCTCTCCCTCTCCCTCCGCCTGCTGCTTCCCCTGCTTGTGCTCTGTCAAAAATAAATAAAATCTTTGGGGAAAAAAAAAATAAGATCTACATGGTACGGTGTGTAAAGATATTTGCAATATATATTATTAGGCTTTAAAAAAAAAAAGTTTTTTTTTAAATACCAGATAAATTATACGCATCTAGATGTGTAGGACAAGTATACACCCAACTATAAACTGTTTACCTCTAGGAGCTAAGATCCACAATTAAGGAAAAGCAAATGCCACACACCTATTTGTTTTCAGTTTATTTTAAGGAGATCACTTTAGAAACTAAAAAATAAAGTTTAAAAAGAATCTTGTCATTGAACCAGAATATTCAGCATAAGCTTTGAGGACAGAATGTCGGCTCGCTATTGTGTTCCTATACACTGCTGGATACCAGCAGATTCTCAATAGCAGGGGGTTGGAGACGGGGAGAGGGATGGAGAGAGAAAGGGAGGGTTGGAGACAGGGAGAAAAGGGAGAGGTTTTTCCAGCATTCATTCAACAAATATTTATTGAAAAAAATTACTGTGTGAAGTGCTTTACTAAACATTCTTTTTTTTTTTTTAAGATATTTATTTATTTGAGAGAGAGAGAATGAGAGAGAGCGAGTACATGAGAGGGGGGAGGGTCAGAGGGAGAAGCAGACTCCCTGCCGAGCAGGGAGCCTGATGCGGGACTCGATCCAGGGACTCCAGGATCATGACCTGAGCCGAAGGCAGTTGCTTAACCAACTGAGCCACCCAGGCGCCCTTTACTAAACATTCTTAAACACTCTTTAAAAAACACAAGAATAGTTTCTGTTCTCAAGTGGAATAAAATCTAACAATGATAAACAGGTAACCGTATAGCCATGATTACACACACACACACACACACACACACACACACACAGGCACACTTGCTCACTAAACTGAAGGTGTAAGTACCTTGGGAGCAAAAGGAGTATGTTAACTCTAACTTATAAACATAGACACAACAAGGTTTTCTCTCCAAAGACTGAAGCTATTTCAGGAGTGCTCCCCTAGAGGGAAAACCACTGTGAGCAAAAGCAGCAAGGCCTGGACGTCAGGACTTATGGAATAGTTCCTTTTTGTTCTGTTGTGTTTATATGTTAAAGCAAATATTTTTATTTTCTTTCCTTTTATTCTCTTATCTATAATAATAGGTATTAATAAGCTAACTGCATACAGAGTAAGAGCAAAAATTGCTCAAGAGCTCTGCATCCTCTTCTGCAAAAAAGGTCACTGCATTTTCAGCTGTGTGCTAGGCAGCTTTACTGCATTAGGCAGGAGTCTTTGTTACTGTCCTTACTTAGAAATCAACTGTGTTCTCAGGAGATGTACACCGGTGCCAAGCGGACAAGCGATGATGGACTGGGACGTCAGTTTTGTGTATGAGCTGGGCTAGGCTGGAGTTCCCAGTTACAAACACTAATGCAGGTGTTGCTCTGAGGATATTTTGTAGGTAGGATTATGTCTATAACCAGTTTACTTTATGTGAGGAAAACTGGCCTAGATCATCTTAGTGGGCCTGGTTTGGCCAACTGAAAGGTTGTAGGAGCAGAGCTGAGGTGCCCCCAAACAAAAAGCAATTCTGCCTGTGGTCAGCTGCTGCCAACAGGCTGCCCTCCCGATTTCCAGCTTTGCCTAAGTCAGCCCCCAAAAATCACATAAACCAATTCTTCACACTGAGTCTCTCTATGTAACTACTAATTCTGTTTCTCAGGTGTAAACCTAATACAGATTTTGCCTAAGAATGAAGTTGGATCCCTTCTTCACATCATATGAAAATGAACTCAAATGGACCAAGGAGCTTTTAAATATAACAGCTGAAACTGTAAAATTCTTAGAATAAAAAATAGGGTGTATCTTTGTGATAGATTAGGAATGGTTTCTCAGATAGGATACCAAAAAAAAACCTACCTTTTGTAATTCAAAGGATACCATCAAAAAAGTAAAAACACAACCCACAAAATGGGAGAAAATATTTACAAATTGCATATCTGGTAAGAGCCTTGTGTCTAGAATATATAAAGAACTTGCACAATTCAATAATAAAAAGGCAACCCCATTTAAAAAATGGGCAAAGGGGCACCTGGGTGGCTCAGTCATTAAGCATCTGCCCAAAATTCGGCTCAGGTCATGATCCCAGGGTCCTGGGATCGAGCCCCACATCAGGCTCCCTGCTCAGCGGGAAGCCTGCTTCTCCCTCTCCCACTCCCCCTGCTTGTGTTCCCTCTCTCGCTCTGTCTCTGTCAAATAAATCTTTTTAAAAATAAATAAATAAAAATAAAAAAATGGGCAAAGGATCTGAATAGACATTTCTCTAGAGAAGACATACAATGGCTAATAAATACAAGAAAGGATGCCAAGCATCATTAGCCACCAGAAAAATGTAAATCAAAACGAGATACCCTACTTCATACCCACTAGGATGAGTAGAATCCAAAGGATGAACAGTAACAAGTATTTCGAGGACGTGGGGAAACTGGAAACCAACACTAGTGGGGATGATAAAATGATGCTACCATTTTAGAAAATAGTTTGGAAAATCTGGGAAAAAATAGTCTGGAAAATAATCTGGTACTTTTGTCTCAAAAGATTTAACATAAAGTTGACACAGGCCTAGCAGTTCCACTCTGAAGTACCTACCCGGGAGAAATGAGTACGTCCACACAAACCCTTGCACATGAGTGTTCACAGCATTATCCATTACCAACCAAAAGCAGAGCAACCCACTGCAGCCCCCCCAACACACACACAAAAAGGTGGATAGGACATATCCGTAAGTACCGGTACGCTACCGGTGCAGAAAATGCGGAGAAGAGTCTTGGACAGTTCCAGGTGGGCCGGGGTGGCCAGGACCCAGCTGAGTAAGGAGAGAAAGGGCGACCCGGAAGACAGAAGCTGCAGGGACAAGGACATTCTGACCGGTGCCCGCCGCCACGGGAGCCCGTGACGGGCGAGTCCTGGGGAGGAGCCTGGATGCAGGCCTGAGAAGCCTGTTTTTCTATCCAACGGCAGGAGACACAGTTGGTTTCCGAGCAGGAAATGATGTCCCCTAAGCCTTGTGACAGCAGAGCAAGTAAACGTGAGCCTCGGTCCTCAGTCTGCTTCACAGCCACTCACCTGAAATAGCAGCTTCAGAGAGCACTTTGAGGACCTCGTTTTCCATTTCACAGCTGTTACACAGCTCCTCCCAAGTCCCATGAAGTCCTTTCTTTCGAGCGAGTTCTGTTAGTTCCTTTTGATTTGGCACAACAAACCCAATGACATAAGAATGATAACTGAAATACATAAAGGACAAGCGGGCTAAGGGTCTAAATGGCACAGCGTGTGAGCGGGTGTCAGCGATAACGCCGACGCCGTCAATTCATGACCACTTGAAAGAACATACGTGACGCGCATATGGTACTGAGCACTTACCTCATGGAACAGCCACTTCTACCGTATGATTCATAGTATGTTCAACGCTCAACAGAGTTCACTGCTAAATAAACCTTCATCTGATATTTAATAGCAAATTTCAACTAGGTGTTAACTGTTACGAATACTTCCATGTATACATTTTTTAAAAGAAAATTACAAATATCAGAAAATTCAACTTTGGAAAAAAATCAGTAATTCACATTAACAGGTTAAACAAAAATAAAAACTCATGTAAATAGAAATTGTATCTGGGTGGCTCAGTCAGTGCAGCATCTGACTCTTGATTTCCGCGCAGGTGATGATCTCAGCGTCGTGAGATCGAGCCCCGGGTCAGGCTCCACACTCAGTGCAGAGTCTCCCTGGGATTCTCGCTCTCCCTCTGCTCCCCCTGCCCCTGCCCATGCACTCTGTTGCTCTCGAATGAATAGATAAAACCTTTTAAAAATATACTTGAAAATTTAAAAAAAAGAAATTGTATCTAAAGAAAATTGGCAGCAAATCAAAGTAATGTGGTTGCATTTATTTTCTTCTTTTGTTACCACGAGAACTGTGAATAAAAGAGCTTTAGGTACGCCTGCCAATGGCAGTAAGAAATAGCCAACAGCATCAGGAAGAGAAGGGCAGCCTGGTTAGTATCACACAAGTAAAAGCCAGAACTGTAGCAGCACTAAAGAAAATATCTCATAGCTAACTAAAGGGCTGAATGAGTTATGATTCAATGTAGTAAATCTTTAAAGTCTGTTTCTAAATTGGTTCTTCTGATACCAGATTTTAAATTTCACAATAACTATTATGTCAACTGCTGCAGTAAGGTTCCTAGGCTGGCCACCAAGTATCTGATCATTAACACTGGAGAATAATTAATACATATAAAACTCTTAGGGGAGGGGCACCTGGGTGGCTCAGTTGGTTAAGCGACTGCCTTCAGCTCAGGTCATGATCCTGGAGTCCCTGGATCGAGCCCCGCATCAGGCTCCCTGCTCAGCAGGGAGTCTGCTTCTCCCTCTGACCCTCCTCCCTCTCATGCTCTCTGTCTCTCATTCTCTCTCTCTCAAATAAATAAATAAAATCTTAAAAAATAATAATAAAAAATAAAATTCTTTAAAAAAAAAAAAACAAAAAAAAAAACAAACTCTTAGGGGAAAATGTCATCAGAGTGCCGATCTAAATTTCCAACACATTTCCCAGGAATACATTTCTGGGATTTTTAACTTTAAACTCTCCTTCCCTCCTTCCCAGCTGCCTCTGTATCATTACAGACTAGAGATGCTAGGAGTTCAGCCACAGCTTAACATAGCTTAAGGCAGAGCTCCCAGCCCTGGCCAGGGTCTGAAGTAGGCTCGAGTCTAGAGCGGGGTAGCTAAGTGCTGAGCAGGGTTCATGAAGCTTGATGACTCCCATCCTCAACTTCCTTCTTTACTCCCCTTTGCTCTGGACTGGTTCTGGGATGCTTCCCTGTGCAGCGGGGCGGGTCGCTGGGGGTACCAAGGCAGCAGGAGGGAGGACTTGACTTTCTTCCCCTCCCTACCACACAGGACACCGCAGTGAGATGTAAAGCAGAAAACAGGGACACAGAGGAGGACGAGGAGGGGAGGCATCACAAGGACAGAATCAGTTACTGGTTTTCCTGAGAAGAGGACTCTCCCAGAGACAACAGATAAGAAGGAAGAAGAGTTCTTGGTATAGTTTTACAAAGAAGATTCATCTAGGAAGGAAATGCCAAAACCACACAAAATGTTTGTTTGAAGTAAAAGTAACAGAATTCTACTTTCTTACCTGTTTGCATATGCGCAAATGTTATCTATAAGGGAGAGGTTCTTCAGAGCTGCCTCTACTTTCCCAAGAGAAACATATTCTCCCGCCTGCAGTTTCACAAGGTCCTTCTTACGATCTGTGCAAAACAAAGGCCGGGAGGGGCCACATGGGAGCATAGAAATACCTTGAATACACATGAATATTGCCCATTCCTTAAGTAATTTGCTATCAGTTAAGTCTATTATTAATAGTTACACCAAAACTAAAAGTACACAGTATATTAGGCCCTAATTTTTGTACCATTAAATAAATTCTTTCAAAAAAATAAAATCAGCTTCTGGTCAAGAGCGCCCACCATCAGGGCTTCGGGCATGTTCTGCTGAACAAGTGTGTTCCTGCAACCCATTAATACCAGGAAGCTGAAGAGTTCTCAGGGACACGTGAAAGCTCACATTCTATCTGGAGAGAAGCACATCCCCTCCATACAGAACAGTAAGGGTAAGGGTCAAGCCTGTCCAACCTGCTGATCTGGAAAGAATTCCTGCAAGTGAGGCCTGGGCTGAGTCTCGAGGGAAGACGGGCGCTGACCAAGTGCAGCAGCCATGGAAAACGACAGACAGGCCCGCTTGAATCACCGCAGCACGGTGGGGGAGGGAACGGCCAGAGGCGGAGAGGTGGGGTTGGGCTACAGGACAGAGGCGCAAGGAACCAAGCCCTTAGCTGCCACTAGAGTTTTCTAGCAGCAAAGGGGCCCAGTGAGATCAGTGCTGAGGGCTCACATGGCCTTTGAGATTGTGTGTTTAAGGGGGACAAGTATGTCCCAGGGAGGAATTTCTTGCAATAGGGTGACGGAAGGTGCAGGCCTGACCTACGGTCATGGTGGGGCAGAGAGAAAGAAGAGAGTATCTTGAGGCATGTTTCACATGATAAATCAGTAGAAAATGGGTAAGACATGGGGAGGGCACTAAACAGTCTCATCTCCCCCAGGCTTCTAGGTAGCATGACTAGGACAGAAATTCTATTAACGGAGAAAAAAAATGTAAGAGGGAAGGCAGGGAGCTATTTTTTGCCCCCTGGGTCCTAGTACTCCAACTGCCAGGCTTCCTTATTCTCACAGGCAAGGCCAGGACATGGTTCCAACAGGAGAGAGCCTGTCCAATAACCTCTAGATAGCAAAGAGCACACAAAAATAAATATTCCCTACTGAGAACTGGATTCTTTCAGGGTTATCTAATAATTAAAAATACCACTCCTGTTGAACAGATTTTGACATCTCCTAAAATGTCAGGCCTTAAAACTTCCTCACAGTTTATTATAAAATTTTATATTCCAGGGATGATACAACAGACCCTATCAACACTGCAGGAGATACATTCTTATATTATTAAACAGTTTCCCTAAATATACAGTTATCTCTTTTGTAAAACTATTTCAGAAACATCCACTGTCAGAAAACATATGTGTATGTATTAGTTGGCTCACCGATAATCTTTAAACAACCATCGGGGTCAAACTCCCCAATATCTCCAGTACAGAGCCACCTCTGTCCATTTTCATCTTCAAAGAAATCAGCTGTCGTTTTTGCTTCATTTTTGTAGTATCCTATTGTCACGTTTTGGCCACCAATAAGAACTTCACCCCTCGGGTGTGGTTTATCGGTATTAAAGTATCCACCTAATAAACACAAAATAATTAACACTTAATTCAAAAATTTTATCCCTATATACAGTTGTATGAAAATTTGAAACTATTAGTTTCTAAATAGGGACATCTGATTTTAATCCAATTAGTTTCCCAAAGGAAATGAGGCAGACAGTATAAATGAACAAAAACTCATTAATGTAAAACTAGGTGCAAAATTTCAGTTGCTTACCCATAAGCACTGATGCTTTTAAACTACTACTCCAAGCAAAAATTACACTAAAAAATCCAACATCTGTGGTATAAAATAATCATGTGTACTACATAGGTAAACTCCTTTAAGGATTCTGTAGAGATTCCTATATATCTGATAAAAGTATTAAATCATGTAATTCAATAAAACACATCTCCAAAATCAAATTACACAATGTTTACAAGATTTATGACTGGCAGATAAGTTCAGAATGACTCCAAGTTTAAATTTGTTAAACATTTTCACTAATTATGCTAAAAGGTAACTGAAAAATGGCAGCGAACCCTCAGAATCTTTACTCTGTATAAAAAGAAAAATTTAGCCAACCAATCACTGATAATGTATACACAGAAAGAATCAAATAAAATTTTTAAAAAGTGATTAGTATTTAAATGGCACAATAGATTTGTATGAAATTATAGTAAAAATTTCCTTCTGATGATTCTAGATTGAAGCCATCAGGGAAAAGGAAGAAAAAAGAAAAATCCTCAGTTTCATATATTATATTTTATGATTTTGCTGCTACAAAATAAATTTATGATCATTCCTAGTTTACTGACATCATTCATTTAGGAGATTTCTCAAGTTTTTGCCGTAATTCTTGGTTGCATTCATGTAATAAAATAAGCAAAATAAAAACAATTTTAATTCTTCAGAATCATTCTTGAAATAAGCAAAATAAATGCATTCATATAGCTCTAAATAAAATAGTTCTATTAGACAAAAAAAGCACTTGTGGGTGATTTTATATTCTAAAGTAAGAAAATGAAGCACAATTCTAATTTTAAGGTTTAATATTATACAAATTAATGGTCTGTGGTTAAAATAGGTTATTACCTTCCTCCCAGTTCTTTAATTTGATTTCACAGCAAACTAATGGTGCTCCCACTCTGCCAGTATTGTAGTCCCATACTAAGATGCAAATGAAAAAAGGTATTTGATTACAGTGGTGAATAAACAGCTTGATTTTTCTAAATTACCAAAAATGATGATTTATCCCAAAGCTTTGACATCCCCAGAGAATCTTTAAAAGCTGGAGTCACAAAATGGTGAACCACAAGCTGTGTGGCCCACACAGAGTTCTGTTTTTTTATTCTGAATTGGTTATTGACATTTAAAAATCAAGACAATTTCCCCAGAAGTGTGGCATCTCCAGGACCAACAGGGCTGGCATTTCCAGCACAGCAACAACCGTAGTCCCCATTAGATGGGGCGCGCCTGCTCCAGCTCCCCCCGATTCCTGCCTTACACCCACCGCGGATCTTCGTACCTCAAGGCCCACTTCACTCACTGAAGTAGCTGCCTGGCTCATGTGTCTGGAGCCCCTATCTTAAAGGATGATGGATCACAATGGCTTCTCCCCCCCGTTCCACTTTCTTATTAGACCGGACGGCTCTGCAGTACAAATAGCCTCTCCAATCTTCTCCCATCTATCACTATTACAAAGTGAGACCTCTAAAGCCTCCCCGACATCAGCTGATGCTATCACCCTATTTAAACTCATACACAGGAGTTCAGAAGACCAGGCTGGAGATTAACTTTCAAGGATCTGGGAAAAGCACACACCACTATTGTGAATTACTACTGCATTATGTTTCCTCTTCAAAGATCATTCAAGTATCAGAAAAGGCTGATATTTAAAATTCACAGAATGTTTTGTTTACAACATAAGCTGTAACTGATGAATCACATTCAATGCAAATCTTAAAAACAGAAGCTATAAGGATCATCAGAAGAAAGGAAACATAGATGCACATATTTAAGATTGCTTTTTTATTTCCTGCAAAACAAGACTTAGAAGTAGCTTCCAAAATATAGAAAACTGAAAACAGGAAAATACAGAAGTAATGTAAGATAAACCTGACATAAGAATGGTACACAGCAACACTGAAGGTAAATAGGGGAAAATGATCAGTTAACAGGTTTAGTACCTGTCAGTATCTAGAAAATACAAACTAGCTTTTCCTAGTACTGAGAAGCAAAATAACTTTCCTCCATAAAAGGGACACATGAGGCACTTTGGGATTCATCCAGGAACCACTTGGGTAGTGGATCACCTCCTCAATCATGTCACCATGATAAACGCTAGAAATTACATTCTATAAAACTGAATCTGGTTTCTCTCTCATTACACAGACCACCCCCATAAACCACTTCCGAGTTTGAGCTTTAATACACATACCTAAACAACTGTACAAAACATGTTAATGTTTTTCACAAAAAGACATTTAATAACTGATATAAGAAAATAAATGTAAATAATACAGCCAATGCTTGTTACTAAAACTTCTTTTCCAGACGCTAAGTAGCTTTTAATATGATGTATCATAATCTAACATGAAAGACTCCTTTAATTGACTATTAGATGTACCCAATACTTAAAAACTTTATCAATAATCACAGTACTTAGAATTTACCATTATTCTGCTACACAAATACCTTAACCACCTTTTTTTTTTTTTTAAAGGTTTTATTTATTTATTTGACAGAGAGAGAGACAACGAGAGAGGGAACACAGCAGGGGGAGTGGGAAAGGGAGAAGCAGGCTTCCCGCTGAGCAGGGAGCCCGATGTGGGGCTGGATCCCAGGATGCTGGGATCATGACCTGAGCCGAAGGCAGATGCTTAACAACTGAGCCACCCAGGCGCCCTTACCTTAACCACTTTTATCCTTCATACTGCAGAAAACAACCCACGACCAAAGAATACAGGGAGTCACACCCCAGGCTCTGCTGGACACACCACCCTGTGGAGAGCACCAACCTTCTGTAATTGTTCCTGCACCACAAGATTCAGTCAGTCCGTATCCCTGACCGACGGGGCAGCAGAAACAGATGTTCATGAATCGCTGTGTGGTTGCAGAAAGCGGAGCACCTCCACACAACAGAAGCCGGATACTTCCACCGAGCAAGCCTCGGACTTTTCGGAAAATAAACCTAGAAAAGAGAGAGAGAGAGAATCAGAGGATTTGAAGCTGAATGGGATCTTCCAGATCGTTCAGACTAATCTCCCAATTTTGATATGTGAGATTTTGAGAGTCAGGCTCGCCCAAAGCCACACAACCAATTCAAGAGATTCTCTCACTCACTATTTAAATCTTAATTTTTTATAGTTCGACCAAGTAAAGAACATATGATTTTTCTCTTAAGAACTTTTCAAGTTAATATCTGAAATCAAAACTGTCAGGTTTAAAATTTTGTATAGTAATGGCAAACCCATGTTTATGGCCACAGAGCAATTAGTTTTATATTATGTAATACACATATTAATACTGAATAATCCCATTGTATCTTTATAAAATTTAGCATTAAAAGCAAATTTTTTTTTTTTGCTTTTGTTTACTTCATTAGAAATATGCACATATTTGAGGCACCTGGGTGGCTCAGTCAGTTAAGCGTCTGAATCTTGGTTTCGGCTCAGGTCATGATCTCAGAGTCGTGGGGTCGTGGAATCGGCCCTGCGTCGGGGTCCATGCTCAATGTGGAGTCTGCTTAAGATTCTCATTCTCCCTCCCACTCTACCCCTACCCCTGCATGCACACACACACACACACACACACTCTCTCAAAGTGTTTTTTAAAAAAGAAATGTGTACATATTTGTACAATCTCTTTTTAAAATAAGGCAGAAAAAATATAAAGTTTCAAATAATGTGGAGCATCTGGAAACTCTACTAATATTCCCATAAGACAAATTAAATGCCATACATTGTTTTCTAATTTCTAAATTATAATTAAATCTACTTACCCAGCACTACAAAAACAAAAAGTATCAGGTCTGTGGTAAAACCTATCATTTAACACTTTAAACACTCATATTTAGTTGCCATTTTATATTCATATTGAAATAAATTTAAAAGCAAAGAAAAATTATTTCTAAAAATAACTAAAATCACACACGTGTCCACAGAAAATGAAAGCAAACTATTAAATACAGTAAAACTGTAAGTGAAATGTTTTTTCAAATAACACTGCAATCTTTTTTAATTGCTCATATTCTTATCCAAGATGGATTTTTAGAGTCCCTCTGACTTTTTAAAACCAATTCATTTCTTGTAACTATCTCAATTACCTGGGCTAATGATATGAACAAAATGACTAAGTCACCAAAGAGAGGGGGGAGTCATCTGACCTGTCACACAGTGGAGTGCCACGGCCTTTGGAAATCTGTTCCATTTTGTAATTATAGGCCAGAATAAACAGATTGCGTTGGAAACTACTCATTTCGTTCACTTTATTCATAACGTTTTTGTAGATTCGATCCATGATTTCCTAGATATATAAAAATGAGTTAATACCGTCAACAATGCTATCAGCTGCCTTCCATATTATATCTGAACACCAGATAAATATTTCTATCAGTATTGAGGCATTTTAGAAGATATAGTCTATCAGGAATAAACTTTTAAAATAGAGCCACAGCTAGTTTAAAAATGAGGTTTCTGTAAAAATTTTTCGTAACACAAACATACCTAGATGCTCATGAGTGGGGGGGAAAAGAAAGAAAAAAATAAAAGCCTTAGGGCAGAAACAGAATCAGTACTGATTCTTTACATGGCTTGCTTGTCTTGTTTATTTTGGAAAAACTAAGCTCACTACATAAATAACAACTGTATGAAATGGTTTTTAAAATTCTCATAACCTTATCTTATAAAAATACAGAGAGTCACATTCTTTGCTCACAAAAGGACCAAAGGGTTATTTTGGTTGGTTGGTTGTCTTTTAATGCTGCACTCAGGAAATTTTCCTTCTCTGCACTACATTTAGCTTGCTAGGACCATTACTATGAAGTATATATACTTCAATGACTTGAAATGGCTTTCCCTTTACAAGTTTAAATTGTATTTCATTTTACATGAACTGAAGATTACATGAACTAAAAAGTAAAATATTACACTACAGAAACTATACACCTACAGAAACTACAAAGTAACTATGTAACTTGGCTTGGATGGGGTTACTCAGGGATCTGGTAATGATTCCCAACACTTTCAAACAAAATCAGAAGCCACATAAAACTCACACTAAGGAGACAGAAAATCGTTACTCTCCCATTTCCACTCCATTCCCAGGCCCCTGCCCATGCCTGGTATGTTAGGATACATAGTGTTTCTCAGGTAATTCAAAGGTGCACCACTTCTCTGTCACTTTTTTTGGTGACTAGGCCAGATTGTTCCTGGGGACTCAGGAGGTAATTACGCAATTTGCTCAGAGGAGAAGGAAGTGCTATCAAACCTTCCCCCCATCTCCTGCTGGGCTTCAGGGTTCTACTAATAGCAAACATATCATGAAAAGGATCTGAATAAGAAGCGACTTTAGGGAAAGGATGTGATACTATCACAGGGAAACTGAAACTGAGTATTTAGTAAATTTAAAAAATGAATAAATAAATAAAGTTAAAAAAAAAAAAAAAGAAAGACTGAATCAATCCCACAGAGCATAAGGCAATATAATCAATAAGGAACAAATCCTACATAAACTACCCTGCCAACAGTTAACTCTTCCACTAGCATTCAGGCTCTGTGGCCGGTGACACTTCTCTAGTACGCAACATTAACTAACGGTCGATTCTTACCGGAACAGCTGCCATCAGTGTTGGTTTCAACATGGTTGTATCCCCTTTGCTTCCTTTTTTTATTTTTGAAGACTAGAGAGAGAAAAGGTGATCTATATAAACTGATCCTTATTTTAGAAATCCGGTGAAATTCTTAGACCAAAAAGTGTATTATAAATTCATCATTTTAATTTACTTATTATAAAAACTTAAAAACTTAAAAGTAATTATTTTTAAATGATTAACTGCCATCCTTACATTGTCATGCTGATACAGAAAAACGTGTTAAAAAATTACAATTTTTTAGTATCTGAAGTCACAAGACATCTAACTTACCTGATCTGCTAAAGTCTGTGGTGAAGAGTAGCCAATGCGGCATCCGTGAGAAAGACAAACAAGCTCAGCACTTAATTCTAAAACATGGGCCAGAGGCAGATAGCCAATGTAAACATCTTCCTCTCTAAAAGAAAAGGAGATATAAAAGCATCCGTCAGGTGTCATCTCTGCTGGAAGAGACTGCAAAGCGAGCCTGCCCACATGGGGAGAAAGGGAGACAGACACAGAGAGAGAGAGCGCACACGCATGCCTGTGTGCACGCTGGGTGGGGAGGGAGGGGGAGGCAGACAGACTCTAGGGAGTGTGTGGTGGGGGGAGGGGGGGTAGTAAGGCTACAGCTCAACCTAAAGCCCAGAGGCTGTCTCCAGTGCTACACGAAGGCACTCACAGATTACGAGTGCTACAGGAGCAATGTGCTAAGAAGAAATGGGGGCTGAGGGGCCAAAACAAGAAGGGGTCTTCTGTAGGACAGCAGAAATCATCCAAAGAGGAATGGTCTTTAAATTTAAAGCTCGTGGGCTCCCAAACAGAAAGTTCCAATTGAATCCACAACTGCTGGCCAGGGATTTTACAAAAAAGATTCCTGTTTTGAAAGTTACTTAGAAGTAATAAATGATACTGTACATAAGAAAATGTGTACGTATGTGTGTGTATGTATTTCAAGAACTGCCCCCACCCCAAAAAAATATGAAGGGCAAAGACTAACCCAGGGAACTACTGCTCTTAATTTTTTCTGAAAAGTTATCCATTCATAAGAGAAATCTCTCTCTCCATCCCTAAATTCAGTTCCATAGTAACCTGTGTGTGAGTGTAATTTCTGTGCATAAGGGCATCAAAGATACCCAAGCACTACCACGGCCCCTCATCAGTCATCAAGTACTGACTCCTCTACCACCCTCCCGGTCCCATCTGGCTTCCCCGCCGGTCAGTCTCTTCCCCGCAGTATGCCCACCCTGGCCCTGTGGCTGCTGGAATTGGTCTTAAAAAGAAAAATCAGAGACTGAATAAAGCTCAATAAATATTGGAATAGATGAAGCTATTTGTTCACCTGAATTTTAACATATTTAGGTATAAAAATGACTATAGCAGCAATACTATCAACTGATTAAATTAAGGGATTTAAGTCAGATAAAATTTACACTTTTCAAGTAAAAGGTAAATATTAACAATGATATATATGAAACGGTATTTTAAACCTTACAACTAAAACTATTTAATTAATTTTAAAGTTCCTCTCATTTTTTTGAAGGAACTGCCTACTGTAAACAGCCTCTGAAAGACTAATTTAGCCACACACCACTCCATGGCACAAACAACGTTAACGTAACAACCAGCACCAACAAGGGACTACTTCATACGCGTTGACCATGTGACATACCCCAGTCCTGGAATCCGTTCCGCCATCCCAGTTATACCAGCAATAATGTTACTGTGGGAGATCATGACTCCCTTCGGAAGTCCTGTGGATCCACTTGTATACATGATTACTGCAATATCTAAGGGCCCTGGTTTGCTAAGAGGTTTGTTTTCTGCATTGGAGAAAAAAAAAACATACACACACACACACACATTTCTGAGAAATGTAGTCATATCACCCATTTTTTTCATAATCATGTTTGATAACTCAAGTCGACGACTGTGAATTGTATTCATTCAGGTCAACAAAACAGATCACGTCCCCGCACATACAGGACACATGTTCTACTGAGATCAACAAGCCATGAATCTATAATGTAATAAGAGCTATGAAGAAAAATAAAGACAAGGTGAGATGATAGTAGAAGGTATTTAGATGGAAAAGTAAAGAAATGCTTTTCTGGCACGTTGGTATTTTAGTAAAGACCTGGATACAGTGCACAAGGGAGCCATTGAAACCCTGGAACTGGGAGAAGATTGTCTCACGTAGAAAATAAGCGGGAGCAAAGGCCCTGACGCAGCAGCCAGGACCGTATCATGCAAGGCCTTGGAGGCCATGCTAAGGACTTTGGATTGCACCTGGAGTAGAAATTTGAACAGGGGCTTGTCATCACCAGTGATGAGGGTCACTTTGGCTGCTACGTGGCTGCCTAACTTAGGGAAGCAAGGCAGTAGGGAGACAAAAGGCTATTCCAGAAATTCCACTGTGACATAGGGTGGTTGGGCTAGGGTACCTAGACACTTGCTAAAAACCGTTCTCTGCCTCACAGTGGTGAAGTGACCCGGCTACAGTCCGAACCCTGGATTCAAAGACAGTGTCCTCCAGTTGCACAAACCTAAGGGCCACAGCCCACATCCTGGAGGGGACACGGCAGGAAGGCAAAGAGAAGTGGGTCATGGATGGCACCCCCTGAATTAATCCTGGCCCTCCCCTAAGTGTGGACTGCTTAAATGTGGGGGAAACAATTTTAAACATGTTGCTGAGTGAACCCTTCCTTCCTACATGAGGAGACATATCCCATGACAACAGTCTTCATTCCAGTCCTTACTTCCTAGCCTTCCGTTCACTCCGCCATCCCAGGGCACCATTCCCCACCACCTCCTAGAAACTGCTCTGAGGTGGGCCTCCTGCAATGCCTGTGGCATCAGCTCCTGCAGGGCGCCTGCCCTCGCTGCCGACCCCTGCCCTCGCTGCCGACCCCTGCCCTCGCTGCCGAACCCTGCCCTCGCTGCCGAACCCTGCCCTCGCTGCCGACCCCTGCCTCCAGGAGAGGCCCCTTTCACGCAGCCTCCGTGAAGCACACACTGCACGCCTTCCTCCTGCCTCTGACCCACCCTCAGTTGCTTCTTTGGAAGCACCGCTTTCCATGGGTGACCTCACCTCCTTCCACAGCTATACATAACACCAAACTTCTAGCTTCTAACTCCAAACTTAACTCCAGAGTATACGCCACTCCCCACTAAATATCCACATCTGAATGTCGCACTAGCACTTAAAATTCCGTATGCCCAACATTAATGTCAGCAGAACCCCATTCCCATTCCTGAGCTGAGTGCTTACATCTAGTTAATCACTGAGTTTCCAACTACAAAGGAAATACAGTCCCAGCACCCTAGCAGCTTTCGGGATATTCATCAACACCCGTATACTTTCGAACATTTCCTGACACTTATTTGAGAGTAGGAGTTTTTGGCATCACCATGCCGAAGTGTTCAGGTGGGGGATAAAAAGATGTTCCCTCAGGAAAAAACAGAGTTGGGGCAGGGAGTGAAAGAGGGGATCTAGGTTTAGCCACTCCAGCTATCTGTTTGTACTTATAGATAATCCACACAGGACTAGTTTAATGGCATTATTTAGAAAACTAACTTTAAGCCACTGAAAACTATCACAAAACAGAAACAGGAAACCTGTATAATGTAAAAGGTATTTGAATAACTACTCCTTTTAGAACAATAAATTAATGTGTGTATTCTCCCTTAAACCCTACTTTAAAAAGAGTAGAGGAAAAGTATAGAGTGACCTTACTTCCCAAAGTGATGGTCTAGAACATGATTTGTCCCTGATCTGACTTCAGGGTCTGGAACCACTGCGGAGAACACGGTCACTGTAGAACGACCCTAAGGAACTGGGAAGGTGCGCCGTACCTCTGCTGGCCTTGGCTCCCAGAGCCTGCACTGCAGCCATCGTGTGCACGATGACGCCCTTGGGGAACTCGGACCACGTTGGTGGCTTACCGTCCACAGTGATGATGTGCCGCAGGCGCGGGACTAACGAAACTATATCCTGGAAAAACACAAGCATTCATTACGTTCTTCGTCACTGTTTCAAAAACAGCTTAGCAAACAGTCCCAGACACAAGAAAAGTTTACCATAATCCATGAATTATTAATTTCTTGCCTCCAAAAAAACGGTGAGGGGGTGCACTGGTATGAATACTACTCCTTTCAGATGGAGAAATACGGCCTGAAATTTAAATTGCTATTTTATAGCACTAGATTCACTGTGTGTGCCCATTCTTTGGTAAAATCCTAATCAGCAATGTCACTTCCTCACAAAATAGGCATATAAACACAGGCTGCCTGAACTACAGAGTAGCCACAAGTCCTATATGTTTTTAAGAGGCTCATAAAGATATGGGGGGAGGGGGAGGGAACTCACTTATAAATTTGGGTATAAAAAACCCAGCAGACATTACTGTTTTCACTGGGAGTCGTCTACGGACTTTCAAAACCTTTCTCCAACAGTTTCATAAAGTCTCTTTTTTCCCTTTAAAAAATTCTAGAAACTCATAATGACTCAATGCTTCAGAAATAATATAAAGGAATTACTATTTCAGAAACCCTTATAATTTATAAATTTACTGAAAATAGACTAGAAAACAAATGAACACAATAAAGAAAAAAGGTAATCCCTTTACCTTAGACACGGGCATACCATGTTAATGATCTGTAACTCTCTGCACTACTTATTACACAAATATGTATGAAATCTACTTTTTCTTTTCTAAAGGAAAGGAAGAACGTATGATATTCCTAAAAGTTTACAAAGATATTCAGGATTTTAAAGATCGTAAAAGTATCAATATTAGAGCTCATGACACTGATAGTTCTGGAAGTTCTGGACAGTTATAAAAATAACCACAGTCCTCACCTTCAACTTTGTTTGCAAGAGTTCTTTACTAGTAATGATGTTGGTCACCTCTGTTTCATTCAATCCATGAACAATAGCTGGACCTCCTAGAGTAGCATACAACGTAACAACTACAGAGAAAAGAAGGGCAAGTCAAATATTCCACATTTCATGGAAGTACTAAATGTAACTAAAGTCTCTGAAAGTGGTCATGAATCCTAATGGTATAAAGAACCCTAAATCGTCAGATCCATAGTTTATTATGTAACTGTTCCATGATTATCTAAATTATTTCAATATACTAATAAACATTATGCCCACTCACTCACCCCTTCCTAATTTCCCCGAAGATTTCTAATATTTTAAAACGAAATTTTTAAATTTTATTTCACCTACAGATGTTACTCTGGGATGCCACAATGGAAGGAATTACTTCTGACTCCTAAAATATCAAAGCCTTAGTTGTTAAATACTTGGTACTAAAATATGAAAAAGAGTACCTACCAGTAAGATAATGCACTGAGTATCAGGTTGAAGGTGTTATATATGTTAAGAAAACAACATGAATAGGTGGCAGTACTGCTTATTCTAGTAGAAAACTCAAGAAAAACATTCTTAGCCATGTTGAAATTTAATAATCATCTTGTGGACTTTGATTTGCTTGCTGCCTAAGTCACAGAAGTCAGACTTAAAGTGACTTTAAGAGAGAATTATTTCGAAGCTTCCCAAAAGAAGCAAACTATAAGCCCACACCCATGAAAACAAAAAGATATGTCAGTTTTAAAAACCAGTGGAGCATTTACAGCAAGATATCTGGTAAAAGTATCTCTTCTGCTCCATCTGAAAGGTAAGAGAATGTCCATACTTAACATCCCATTTTGGCACCAAGATCTATGAACTAAGCTTCCAGAACTACCTCACAGTCTGGGGCATCCAGACTGCCACTTAAATAACAATATAAATATTCCCTGTCCTTTCACCTGGCTCGTGGCTCCGAGTAGTGCAGTTTCAGATGTCAACTGCTGCTACCAACAGAAGTGGGGACGAAGTGACACTTCACAAGAAGATTCCTGAGAGAACCAGCAGCCGAGTCCGCGAGGCCCCAAGGCCCCTATTAACAGGTTCCAGTCCCCTTACTACACTGACTACACAATTTGTTCCAAAGCAGACCTCTAACTCGAAGTTGTAACAGAGCGGTCCCCTGACTAGATGCAAGGTAGCAATTAACTTCAGAATTTTAAAGAGTGAAATATTTATAATAAACAGCATCCTATCTCCCACACAGAAGATCAGAAAGCCCACATACGCTGAAAATTATACATAAAGCACGCCTGCGCAGCAATCATCCATTCGGCTCTGGTTTCACAGAAGATGGCGATATTGGTCTTTGGTTTCTGACCCAACATCTGTAAACCATTTCCAAAATTAAGAGCTCTAACGAAGACATCTTCATAGGAGAGCCAATTATAGTTTCCAAGAATAACCTGATAAAATAAAAAACATACAAATACCTTTTAATATAACCAAAATATTATTTTCCAGAAAGAAGCCAAGATTCCAAATTTTATGACAAACCAGTTATGTTTGCACATATGTATTTTTTCCTAACAAAAAGCTAGAAAGTGAATTTCAAGTGAAAAAAATCTATTTTGAAAATAGCTATTTTGCAATAACTTCTATGACAAATCTTATGCTACATCTTCAATTGTAATGGGGAGTTTTTTAAAAATCTTCAGGGTTTGACAGGATCTTAAAGGTCAGCTTTTTTGTCAAAAGCTCATATATTGGTAATTCATTTATACATCATTTACTTAAACAATTTAGATGTTAGCTTAAAATTTAGCCTAGTATCAAGTACTAATGATACCAAAAATTAACTTTCCCTCTACTTATAAATTCCCAGATTTCACTATCAAATGGTAATATGATTTACAAACAGAAACTGGCTAGACCCAAGATAACAGACATATTTATGGCTGTTTAATTTGAATTGCCCCCTCCCGTACTGAACTCTAAACAAGTCTATTTACGCAACCAGAACTAGTTTTATCATTCATCAAAGCCTTTCCGCTGAAGCCTTAAATAACCACTGGCACCACTGGGCTTTCAACATTTCATTTGTGCTTACCATAAGTAGAGGTAACATTAAGTCTTCATTGGTAATAATCATGTTTTTAAACTGGCTAACTTATTTTTCTTTAGGAATTTTCTCCAACTTAGATTAGACCATAAATCCCCAATTACATACAGACTGGATAAAAAGCTCCTCGCACTCCAAATACATACATATTTTCCAAACGTGGCTGTTTCACTCATATGTCTCATACACCTTAAAACTAACCACATTCATTTCCCAAAATGCATCCAACATTTCTGGGAGCTCTTGGAATAAAAGACTGGGTGAAGACAGAAATGGGGAGGGGGGAAAAAAAAAAAAAAAAAAGGATAAATACTGCCCTCTAGTGTCCTATTCCATAATGGACTTAGGGAATAAAGTCTTTCTTTGATGGATAACGCAACTGGATTTAAAATATTTATTTAACTTCACTGGTCCCAAACTCTCACCTTGCTCTGCACCCCCATGAAATGCTCAGCACGGGGAGCTCCAATGACTTCAAAAGGAGCTCTGTGGGGGTGAGAAGACAGATGAGAACTTGGCCAAAACGTGCACGAACTGGACTACAATTAAGAATTTTACACTCCAAAGATTAGCATGAGCTACCTCTTAGATTCTAGAATCTAAATGATGAGCTTTGTTAAGTTTCAGAGAATGTATATATTCCGAAAGGTATTATTATCTACATAATCCAGATCTTTAAACCCATATGATACAGCCACCATGTGGCAAAAGAAATCAAATCATGAGTCTAATTCAAGTGTAACTAAACTGTTTCACTTAATTCTTTAAACCACTGAATCTCCTAGTAGTGATCTTTCCCATAAAGATTACATTTCAAGGCCCCTATCTACCCCATAATTTTGACTTTTGCTGGAAAAAATTCCCAATTCTAACTCTGT
The DNA here is from genome assembly GCF_964656455.1 of Halichoerus grypus. Taxonomy (NCBI): domain Eukaryota; kingdom Metazoa; phylum Chordata; class Mammalia; order Carnivora; family Phocidae; genus Halichoerus; species Halichoerus grypus. The sequence continues at coordinate 179,015,178 of NC_135715.1, read as the reverse complement.
CCCCATGGTTAGCTTAAACCTGAAATTAAACTCATTTACTTATTCCCTGTCCATACTGCTGAAGAATACCCAAACTCATTCTCTATCCAGGATCACAGATCTCAACACCCAGCAATCCTATAAGGACTCCCTGGGTCTACTCATTTTCTCACCCTCTGAAATGGCTACTTCTCTCTACTCAAATATCCTCCACTCCCTCCCTCCCTTATCCCTGTCCAGGTGATAAGGTGATAATACTGTCTCATATATCACTGAGAAATTAGAAATTCAACGGAAATGCCCTTATCTTCTTAGCACCAAGTTTAATAACCTACATACATCTGTACTCATATTCTTCGCAGTTCCCCTCATGGTATTACAATGGTTGAACTGTCCCTAACAATAGCCAAACTTACAAGGACTTTACTTCGAAGCACTTCCCAAATTTCTATCTCCAGCCACCTCTACTTGCACATCCAAGTTCAAAAACCTTACGCTGGCCTACGAAGCCCTAAGGGACCTAGCCATGCCAGGGTCTCTGTGCTCCTATCCAACCTTCTTCTCCAGACTCACCTCCCCTAACTCGTTACTTCCTGTAAATACAACTTTGTCCTTTCTGTCCTTCAAACAGGTTGTGCCAGGGCAGGAACTAGGATGAAGCAAGACAGGTGCCAAGGGCACAGGATTTAGAGAGTTACTCACTCTCAGCATTTGAATACCTTCTTCAACTTTGCACCCCAAGTGCCTCACCCAGCTGGGCTCATTCCAGTTTCAGAGCCAGTGGGCACACACCCTATCCCACTGCACAGAAGGTTCATTACCCAGATCTTTGCAAAGTTGGCTCCTCTGTTGTTCAGGCCTCCACTTAGCCATAACCTACCAAGAGAGGCTATCCCTGATCTCCAATCAGCTTTATGTCTTCGTAGTAGTTATTAATCTGTTTACTTGTTATTGTCTCTCTTCCTCCCATACAAATGTAAGACCCATGAGACGAGTAACCTGTGTGTCCTGTTCATGACTGTCTCCCTAGCACCTGGCATACAGTCGGCACTCAGCAATTATTTGCTATACATGTGGAATGAACAGTGTAATTAACACAATTTCCATTCACTTTGGACCTTGAGTCTTCTGACCCCTTTCTGCTCCAGGAGCCTCATTTTTTTTTTAAGACTGTTTGAAAAAAAAAAAAAAAATCCACATCCGCCTAATCATTTAACCTCTAGAGCTACTTTTCTTCTGCCTCCATTCCAGTGCACACATCCTTTGCCTACCACCTCTTAAATATTCTCACCCATGACCCATGAGACACAAGTATGTTCAATTTTCCCGACTCTGAGTCACGCAAGGGAATGACTAGTGTGGCTCTGGAAATGACGACTGTGAAGCCTTTGAGCAGCTTCCTCATTTGCAGAGGTAGCGGGAGAGTTAAGATTGGCCCTATGGTCGCTTTCATGTCTCACATTTAATTGGCTATTGTCATTCTGGAACAGGTGTGACAAACACATGGGTAAACATCAATGGTATCACTCAGACCGCCACTGCCCAGAACAGAGGAACTTAGTCATTTACTTTGTTCAGGAACAGATGAAATTAGATGCTTTGATGATGCTAATGATGAGGGCCTCTTATCTCAGAAGATAAGCTATAAAAATAAAACGGAGATACCATACAGAACATTCTGTAAAATAAAAGCACACAAATACTTCACCATTCAGAACCCTGAAGAAAGAGACAATCAAGTAAAAATCAAGTTTTCAGGTAGCTGAAGTCAACCAGTGCAAGTCCAGGACTTTTCTTTTCCTTTAGCCACTCAGAAGAGAAATATTTCCAATTACACACTTCCCTGCCTTCTTCAACAAAGTACACCCGGCTTCACAGAACCTTTCTCTCTGCGAATGAAGATTATTAGAATGTACTGTGAGGGAGCCAGGGAGTGAAAATCTTCAACAGGTCTGGATGGCTGGTGGTGATCCTGAGGAGGAGGGCGGCTAAGCTTTGCCAAGTTCACTCTGTGCTAAGCACGCTGCAGCAGTAGCTTATGAGACTCTCTCGTAACTCTAGACAGAGTTACTCTTAGTACCCCTACTGTACAAAGGAGAATACTGAGGCATCGAGAGAGTCAGCAGAACGTGCTCAAAAATCACACAGCGTAAGTAAGTGACAGGACGAGAATATGAATCCGGGCAGACTCATTCTTGAATCTAAGCACTAAATCACAAGGCTCCAACCGCACCACAGAAAGGAGACGGGGTGTTACTGGGCAGGTGAGGGAGGCGGCCCGAAGGTCTGGGTATCTTTAATTCAACCATTATCAGATACCTTCTGGGGTTAATCCCTAAGCTTAGCCCCCAAAACAGGAAGGAAGGAAACTTGCAGATACTGCTACACCACTAGCTGGCTTTTTCAATTCAAGGTTATTTTCAAATATGGAAACCATTAATGACGATACATTCATGGGAAACACGCGTGCGCACCAGTTGGTAAGCACTCAGCGGAAGCCACACCAGTCCAGGCAACTCCACTCTTACCTAAGCACCAGCTGTGCAATGTCCCCTTTTTACTCTCGTATCAGAGCAGATGCTGCTTCTGCCGCAATACAGTGGGTGTAAACAAGAAACCAAGGGGGGGTGAAGCCTAGTTGTTTATAACACCCAGCTGAGGTACCCACCGTCCAGTGTGCAAACCACCGCTACCACTGCAACACAGACCAACAGAAACTCGAGTCACGCTCTTCTTGAGTAAGGCTGGCAGAAAACACGTGTTTCATTTACTATACAGGAAACCTAAAAATTTTACTTTCCCAATAAGCCTAATTTCATATAGGAAGAATATAATATTTTCTGTATCAGAATATAACCTATTCTATAAAGACTTCCCCAAAAGTCTGACGAATCACAAATGCCAATTTGAAGGCAAATGCCAATTTGGAGGCAAATGTCAACAGTAGAAAGACTGAGTGAGATCCTGTAGACAGAAAAGGCTAAGGAGTTTTTTCACCTTCTAACTTTCCTCTTTGAGTTCACAGATTTCCTTGTTGAATAAACAATGACTACAACAAAGCCACCATGGGCAGGACAGGAAGGAAAAGGCCACATATGCAAACACACAACAGGGAAAAACACTTTCCTTGTGTACAGTGTGTTATCTGGACACATTTAAGGAACAACTGTGAAAGCTCTAGGATTTTGTCCTAATTACACTGATAAACTGAATTAAGAAGGAATTTCATATTTACCATACTGATCTCCTTTTTACATACTTGGAAGCTACTTTGTTGCTCTAAGTACTGAATGAGGACTGAGAAATAGTGCCAGTCCCATAAAAAGCCTGTAACATGCAATTCTGGAGAAAAACCTCCTGCTAACAGAGGACTTCTGTTATATATGCTGAGATTAAAAACAAGGGAACCCAATCTTTGAATTCAAATAGCATTAGACCCAGAAACAAAAATGAATGTTTTTAAGAGGAGGCATACGAGTGGAAAACTTTAGCCCTCAAAAACTGTAGTGTTTTGGTATCTTTTATAACTACCAGATCTCTCAAAGACGAAATCAAGGATGGTATACCCTAAAAAGTAGCAACTAACTATAACAAAAACTCAGACACCATTATTTTTTTTTTTTAGACACCATTATGATACAATGTTTTGCAAGTTATAATCTATAGGTTAGAGAAGAGTAAACAAACATGCTTAACTACATGACTTCAATTTCAATAAATGTGCTATTAACTCTCCAGATAGACCTTAAGTTAACAGAAAAAATTCATCTAAGTGAGGCAAAACTAAGTCAGCAAAAGAAATAGAGAATATGCCTTAAAAGTCGAAGGACCGTATGATTTCCCCAAGCCACTTCTGAGACTGTAAGGAGGCACTGTTAATGTGACAGGCAAAGCGAGATAAACAAGGACAGTTTCAGGCAGAACAAGATACAACATCACTCTATATAAAGGGGATGGACACTTACAGATTTTGTCATCTACAATTAGAACAATGTGTTTTTAATTTCTAGGAGTTACTGGCGTTAACTTGCTTGCCATCTCCTTTACGTTTGAAAGAAAATGACTCTGGAATTTGTGTGTATGAGTGCCAAAATTAACGGGCCATTAAGTTAAATAACACCCCCCTTGGTCCTGCAGTCACAGAAGAAGCTCTGAGTATTTCATTCCATGGTGTGATTATTTGAACACTCCTCTGAGACCTGAGAGTTCCTTCGTGACTAAAAGGAAAAAGGTGGCTGTAGTCAGGATGTAGCTGGAAAAAGGAAAGAGAAAAACAACTTTGCCTACACACGTAATAAACTATAACCTGACCAAATTACCAAAGATGATTACTGATCATCTTACTGCCTCTAAAAAATTTTATCTTCAATTTTTACCTCCTGGAGCTTAGAAAACGGCTTCTAAGAGAGTCATGAATCCAAGTTCAAAAACAGCATTTTCGTGCCATTTCTATACTCACTATCCTTCAAACCGTTGCACTACCCCCACGTCTTTGTAGTCACTCATGTAATTTTGCCCACCCAATTCCCAAGACAACGATACTATAAAAACTAGAGCATTTACACTAGACACCACGGCTGGTGTGTGTGTGTGTGTGTGTGTGTGTGTGTGTGTGTGTGTGTGTGTGTGTGTGAGTGTGAGAGAGGGAGAGAGAGAGAGAATGTGTGTGTGTGTGTACGGAGCAAGACAACCTAGGGCCTAGTCCTGGCTTTACTACTTCTAGCTGGAACGTCCTTGCCTAAGTCAACCTATCTGGTGCCTCTGGGCCGTTATCTGCAAAATAACAACGGTAACACGAATTCATAGCGCTTTTTAAGTCTTAAGTAAGTTGGTACATGTAAAGAACTTAAACAGCCTGGCTCATAAGAAATGCTAATGTAAATATCAGCAGTAATCATTATCTTCGTATTACAGATAAAGAATCTGAGGCAAATTTGTTAAATTACTTTTCCAAAGTCACACAGCTAGCTAGTAGGTAGCAAAGCTGAGATCTAAACCTGTAGTCTGGATCTGGAATCCAGGTTCTTAACCACTATTTTATACCGCCTCTAAGGATGTCTTATCCCCTATTTCAAATCAACAATGGCAGCTGATATATAATGGTGAAAAGATATTCTTAAAAACTATGCAACTGCCACTACCAAAATACCAAGACATTAAGCACCCAACCTATGATAAAATCAGAAACAGGAGGCCTCCCATCTCAAAACCCAGAACCATCTCAAGCACACACAGGTACTTGTGGGACCACCAGGGAATACGGTTTCAGACCCAAAACTGCGCTAGACATTTTATTCCAAGCCGTGGCAGACACTCGGGCTCAGGGGGCATTCTGGCCGGTCTGTGACAATTCAGAACAAATCCTTGCAGGAGAGTACAGGAGATCAGAGCATGGTCCCTTGCCCACCCTGCTTCTCCTGCCACACCAGCCACATCCAGCGGCAGCAGGCTGTCCTTGTCCCCTGCTGCCATTTCTGAGAGAACATTTTACTCAGAACAAAGACAACGGCAATTAAAGATCACCTTACCTTTTTAAAAATTTTTCCATTTGGCTGTACTTCATCTTCCTCATTTAAAATTTCACGTGTTCCCAACAGTCTTTTGTCCTTAAATTTGTTTTTTGCATACATAAAAACTTTATCTAGTGTATCACATGCAGGGTATAATACTGAAGCCAAACCATCCAAACTGTTAATAGATCTGTATGCAGACTCGGGTTTTGAATCTACAGGCTTTGCTTTAATTTTGTTTGCTTTTTCTTGTCTTGTCTCAAACAAAAAATAATATGGGATGTACGTTAAAACAGTATAAAGTGATATTAGAAAATGTATGAAATACAAAAGAATGGGATTGATGGTCTGTTTTAGCTTCATGGTAGATGTTTTTGAAGATATGTGGTTATTCATAAGTGCTCAAAAAGTGGAATTAACGGATTTCCAGAATCTAGAAGGGGAAAAAAAAAAAGATATTAGTTCAAAGTCATTTTAAAATAACTGTAAAGAAAAAATCTTCATATTAGATAGGCAAATGAGGATTTTTTTTTTCCCCCCAATCAAGCAGCAGCTGGTACTGGCCTCCAGCGATGTCCAGTCCACTCCGATATGGTCGAGTGCATCTCTTACAACTATTAGCAATGGAAATCACCACAGAGAAGTTTCTACACCATTCTGTGAACAGGTGGCTTTTCCAACCTAACCCCAAGTGCCCATAAACACTTCCCGGTGGTGAGGAGAGAGCAAGCCAGAAGACCGACATCAGAATCAAGGCCAAAAATATACCAATTTCCTGTTCATCCCTCAGGGATGGCAAGTGCTTTGCAGATACACTCATTCTCCTCCCTCGTGGCCGGCAGCCTGTTCAATAATCACTGCATTCTTTCCCAGTGGACTCCATTCTCTCACTCTAGGCAGCAACAAGGAACTGGTTGTTGGTAAACAACATAGAATTCCCTTCCTATAGTGGTATTTTTCAGTTTGGCAGGTTAAGTTGTGAAGCAAGAAGGCAGTAAACTCTGGCCATTTCTACTTTGCATTCATCAGATTTATTGACCATCTCCTATGTGTTAGATCCTGTTCTAAGTACAGGAACTACAACAGTGAACAACAGTCTCTGTTCCTTCTCTCAGGGAGCCTACACATTCACTGGGAGAAGGTGATGAACAAATGTACATATGCATGCCAGGTGATGGCAAATCCTCTGAGGAAAAATGAACCCAGGAAAGGGAAACACAAAGTGAAAGGGCGAGGCCGGAGAGGCGCTCTAGTACAAGAATGGTCCACAGGAGTCTCTCTGGCCAGAGTGGGCCATGTGCCTATCTGGGGGAAACTGAGCACTCCAGGCAGAGGAAACGGCCTTTGTGTGGTGGTAGTACGTAAATAATATTGGGGGGGGGGGAGGGAGCTGAAGCAAACTACTAATTATTCCAATCAGCTCCAAATCCAGGGTTTTGATTTCTAGCATTCTCATCTCCTACCCCCACCTCCATATTGGAGAAATTCTATTCCAGGCACATGTGGTCAAGAAATGTGAGGAAACTCTACTGTAGGCACAGCAGGCCAAGAATACTTGGCCAGTTTGTCCTTGCCTCGGCTCGCTCATAATGTAACTGCAGACAGAGGGAAGCTCCAAACAGAGAAGAGCAGAGGCGACAGCCGCAGGCCGGGACCCCGCTCACAGAACAGAGGACAAGCTGCTGCCCCTGCCCCTGGCTCTGCAGCAATGGCTCGCAGGTTCTATATGGTTCAAGGCAGGCTGCAAGAACAGACACCCCTCAGCAATCCCTAAGTGGACTGACTTTAGTTGGAACAGAGAACAGGGAAGCTCGAGCCGCGTGGCACTATGGAAAACAATGGAGACTTTGGCGATGAGCAATTAAGATGAGGCTGGTAGTTCCATGATAGCAACAAGGAAAAGAGTAGACCGAACAGAAGTTTAACAGAATCAGGGAAAAGAGAAAAGAATAAGAGCCCTTCCAGAGTCAGGGCAGCTCAACGACTGGCCTCAAATAACTCCTACAAAGGCCATCTAATTTAACTGAATCACACTGTGGGGCAATTTATGGCCCAGGGCTCTAATACAATAACGCAATCAGCTAGCTATCAGTGGAGAATAATTGCTGGGTGTGAACCAACAGAGGCTGACTTAGCAGTTTAACAAAGAGATCAGAGAAAGAAATGGTCAAACAGTCCTACTAAAACCATGCTGTCATCCCCTAAAGAGGGCACTTCAAGGGAACTCTGTTCCCAAGGCTGTGCCCACTGAGGAGCAACATCAAAGGATGCACACTGGTTGGGGGGGGTGGGTAATGTGTGTGTAAAATGCATTGAAATAGGCCAACCAAGTCACTAAACGAATAGACAAGCAAGTAACACAAGAAGCCAGGGAAATGGGGAGGGGGGAATCAGCACTAAGAAATGCTATAAAAGATCTTAAATGTGCAGTTTAAACAAAAAATTATGAGACATGCAGATAAATGAAAGACCCAAACACAGGAGGAGAAAGCAGGAAAAAGAAATCGTCCTTGAGAGGGCCCAAATGTCAGACTCAGACAAGACAGCAAAGCAGCTATTATAAACATGTTCAAAGAACAAGAAAATATGCTTAAAAAATTGAAAGTCCAGGGACGCCTGGGTGGCTCAGTCAGTGAAGCATCTGCTCAGTCATGATCCCAGGGTCCTGGGATCGAGCCCCGTATCAGGCTCCTTGCTCAGCAGCGAGCGAGCCTGCTTCTCCCTCTCCCTCTGTTCCCCCTGCTTGTGCGTTCTTTCTCTCCCTCTCTGACAAATAAGTATTTTTTAAAAATTAAAAAAGATTAACATTTAAAAAAAAAAAAAAAACACTGAAAGTCCAGGGGCTCCTGGCTGGCTCAGTCAGTAGAGCATATGACTCTTGTTCTCAGAGTTGTGGGTTCAAGCCCCACAATGGGTGTAGAGATTACTTAAAATCTTTAAAAAAAATTGTTTTAAGTCCAATGTTGCAATTTAACAAGATAAAGATTACCTCCAAATTTGCCCATCCACAGCTGGTGAGAAGTCAGGACTCCCAACTAATCCCCGGGTTCTGTTCACCATTCCATGCTGTTTTCTTTGACAATGTATTATGTAGTAATTTGGAAAAAGAGTCCAGGGAATCTAGATTTGTGCCATTAAGGGGATGGGGAGCCATTGAAGGCTTCTATATAGAAAAATGACACCATGAAAACAAATGATCCTACTACTTCCAAGACATCAGAGCTGCAGGGAACTAGATGTATTTTAATAACTCAGGAGAATGATGTAATCTCATGTAGTAATCTCCCTGAAATTTAATTTCATGTATCTGTGTTTTGAATTTAAAAATAATGTAATAAAAAGACTTATCTGCAGGTGATGATTGTATAAGATGATGACTGTATAGAAAATCCCAAAGAACCCACTAAAAAAAAAAGAACAGTTCAGCAGAAGTTGCAGGATGGAAGACAAATATACAAAAAAATCAACTATATTTCTATACACTAGCAATAAAACAATTATATTTACAACACTATCAGAAATAATACTTAGGCAACCCTCTCAGGTCCCTCCTCCAAAGGAGCTTCGTACTATCACTTTGCTATTACTCAGTAAGCGTTGCTTTGCTGCCCACCATTCTGTCTGGTCTACCGTTAAAAAAAAAAAAAAAAAAAAGAATACATAGGATGAGATAACAAGAACTGTAAAATTTGTACTATGAAAACCATAAAACATTATTTAAAGGTATTAAAGATCTAAATAAGTAGAAAAACATCCCGTTTATGGATTGTAAGACTTAATACCATTAAAAATGACAAAGTTCTCCAAATTGATGTACAGATTCAGCACAATCCTTACCAAAATCTCTACTGGTTTTTATACAGAATTTTGTAAGCTGATCCTGAAATTTACATGGAAATTCAAAGTAGCCAAGAACAGCCAAAACAATCTTGAAAAAGAACCAAGTTGGAGGGCTCATACATCTCAATTCCAAAACTTAATACAAAGTAACAGTAATCAAGACAGGGTAGTACTAGCAAAAGGTTGGGGGGGTGGGGGCCGGGAGAAGGGAGATTCTGAATAGTTGACACCACATCATTTGAACAAGCACCCAAAGCAGCAGGTGTTCATCAGGGAACCATCAACCGCTAGTAGAGCAGGGTGGGGGTGAGGAGATGAGAGCAGGGCATGGAAGTCAAATTGCTGGTGAAGAAACTTCATTTGCATTTCAATGCACACTGCATCCCAGGGTTTTAGAAAATAACATTATGCTAAAAACAGCAGAAACTGGAGGGGAGGCAATCAGATAAGAGAAAGTGGAGAGACTCCTTTACTCCTAGGAGTAAGGTGGCTAAGGTGTGGGGCCCAAGCCAGCAGCTAGGATTTCCAGCTCCCGACTGCCCAGAGGGTGGCAGCAGCAGCTACTCCTCCAGTCCTCCCCAGCAGCCGAAATCTGTCTTAATACAGCGCAGTGGCTTCGGCATCCGAGTCCCGGAGAATAAAGGCACGAATCAGAGCAGCTGCAGTGAAAGAAGGTAAAACAGTCTGGGTGCCTTCAACCGAGACAGAAATGTAAGCAGTAGCTGGTCAGCAGTGGGACGGCTGGGGAAAGGAGATGAATACAAGTCTTGAAAATGAGTATGAGATGCCTGTGAGTCATCCATATATATAAGCTGCGAAGGGTAAGAGGGATCAGAGCTAGAAGCACACATTTTAGAGCCATAATCAGAGGAAGGATGAAAAGATAGGAAACCTCCAAAATCAAGTTCAAGGACAGAAAACTTTGGAGGGAAACCAAAGCCCAGACTGAGCAGGAAAATCCCACTGGCAAGACCAGTAATAGCAGAACCCCAAGAAGGCAGTGCTACGAGGCCAAGGGTTGGGAGAGCCAAGGAGAAGTGCTCAGTAGCATCAAATGCAGCCTACATGCACCAGCCACATGCAATTACGACATTCCATTGTTCTAAAAGTCCTCTAAAAGACTCTATGCGCTTCTAAAACAGGGTAAAGTACAAACCTCTGGCCAACTGCATTTGCTGAAGGGGCTGTGGAAAATCTAGAGAACCAGTAAAGTCACGGTGCTCTATTATGTTGCCTCATCTTACAGTGAGCATCACCTTTCAGAAAGCAAACCTGAACAATTGAATCTGTTCATCATTTCCTTCATGACTTCTAGGTTTCCAGTCCATGCTAAGGCCTCATCCATACCAGGGTTAAACTAATGGGCTCCAATATTTTTTCTAGTATTTGCATAATTTTTACATCTAGAACTTTAATCAATATGGAGTTTATTTTTCTATACTGTGTAAGGAAGAAAGCTAACTTTTGCTTTCGGATGAACTATCTGAACTGCTTATTAAATAAACCACCCTTTTCTCGATTAACCACAATGTCATCTTCAATAGTAAGTCCTCGTTCACAACTGGATCTGTTTCTAGACATGATTCTATTCCTTGGATCGGTCTACTGCTTTGCCATGCCTCCAAACACAGTAGATTTACAGCAGTGCTGCTCAACTGTGATCCATAGACCAATCATATCCAGAATTACCAAGGAGAGTATTTAAATAGAAGACTCTTCAGACATGCCATCCCCCCTTCCTTACCTCCCCAATATCTATAAATTGAAAACTCTAATAGCAGACTCATTTTTTAAACAGCAACCACGTAATATCTTATGTACAGTGTTTGAGAACTACTCCACTACGCATGTTTCTCAAATTTTTCTTATCAATTCTTTTTTAAAGAGTTAACATTTGTCTGGTGAAATAATTTGAAAATCAAAAGGAAAACAAGACTCGGGGAAAAATAATACATGACGAAATATATAAAGAGCTCTTATAAATTAAAAAAAAAAAATCAGCAACACATAGGAAAAAGAGTTTGCACAGAGAAGCTATAAAAGAGAAAAAAACACAGATCGTTTATCCAAATAGACAGTATGTTCTCCTTAAACTTAGAATTAAAATTAAAATGAAGCCTTGCCGATTTTCATCCAATAGTTCCACTACTAATGACTTAAAGACTGTAATATCCAGAGTCCATTAAGCCATCCTGCAGTACTTAAAACCCACATACAAACCCACACTCGGAACTCTATTCTACAGAAAAGCAAGTGCATATTAAGTACATATGAATAAGGACTCAATCATTCATTTATTTCTCAATCATTTATTGAACACAGAATGAACACCAATTACTCTTGTGGATGACTTGAGTCACAGTCATGAACAAAACACAAAACAGACCACCAAGTAACTAAATACCATCAGGTTGGAACAGCTACAGAGACACATGCGCAGGCTAAACGAAATGAACAACACTGGTGGGGGGGGTGGAGAAGGCTGTTGCTTTAGGAAGGTAAAAAAATAATGAAAAACCACTCAGCTGCATCACTAACTAAGGAAGGGAAGACTGCAGGAGGAACAGGTTTCGTTGAAGGCAACTCAGAACAGTGACAGTATCTTCGGCCATGAGACTGGCTGGCATGCCCAAGGGAGTAAGAAGTACAAAGAGCAGATCCTGGGCAGATCAAAATTGAGAGTCCTGGGGCATGACAGAAGAGGTCAGTGTTAGCAAAGGAAAATCGGAAGGGTAGAGTCACAGGAGGACACTGATCAGCTCTACACATTACCTACAAGTCAACAAAGATGAGGCCTGAAATGTGAATCGAAGCCTCAATGAGAAGAGACTGCACACTCATCAGGATGGCTACTAGCAAAAAAAATAAATAACAGTCCTGGCAAGGATGGCAAGGATGGCAAGGATGTGGAAGTGGAGACACTGGAACCCTTAAGCTTTGCTGGTGGGAATGTGGAATGGTGCAGCGGCTACTGAAAACAGTATGGCAGTTCATCAAAAAATTAAACACAGAATTACCAGATGATCCAGCAAGTGTACTTCTGGGTGTATTTTCAAAGGAACTAAAAGCAGGGGCTCAAACAGGTATTTGTACATCAAGCTTCATAGCAAAGTTATTCACAATAGCCAAAAGGTGGAAGCAACCCAAAATGTCCACTGGCGGGTGAATAAATAAACAAAATGTTGATAGAGCCACACAATGGAATATTACTCTCAACCTTAAAAAGGAATGAAGTTCTGACAGTTCTGATACATACTACAATGTGTATGAATCTTGAAAACATGACACTAAATAAGGCAGACACAAAAGGACAAATACCTAATTCCACTTATATGAGATGCATAGACACAGCCAGACTGGTGACTGCCAGGGGCTGAGGGCAAGGAGGGTTGGCAAGAGGTGTTTAATGGGTATAGAGTTTGGAATGGCAGGAAAGTTCTGCAGATGGATGATGGAGACAGTTGCACAACAATGTGAAATCTACTTAATGCCAATGAACTGGACACTTAAAGATGGTTATGCTGGTAAATTTTGTTCCGCATTATTTTACTACAATAAAAAAAAGTGTGAAGGTCATTGTTGACCTGGAAAATAGCTATGGTAAGGATGAAAGCCCAACTGCAAAGAGCTTAGGAAAGAACAGTGGGAGCACTCTAAAGAGGAAGAGAGAAATGGATACTGGGACAGGACAAAGCATTCTTTTGTTTTCAAAGAGATAGTTATAGCTTGTCTGCATACTGATAGCTAGGACCCCAGTGGAGGAAAGGAAAAGATTATACAGAGAGGGTGTGACACAGCATCCAAGTGAAGAGGTCGGCCGTACACAGGAACAGGGACACAGATGCATGTGGGTGGTACCAGGAGCTAGTAGAAAATTCTGAGTGCTTTTATTTTCTCAGAGTAATACGAAGAAAAATCACTGACTGAGAGAGGAGGAAAGGAAGGTATTAGAAAATTAAGTAGAAAGAAAGTATCAAACAGTCATCTGAGAGAACAGGAAAATAGGAGACAGGAGAATCACCTGACAGCTCATGAGGTCCACCCGAAGTCTGATTCCTGGATGTAAAGGGAGACCCATCGAGCTGGTTGTGTGCTTCCCAGCCAAGTTCAACTGGTGGAGCAGAAATGGGAACCGGCAGAGAGCTGAATTAACTAAGGAAAGGGTTTTACCAGGCAAGTACCAGAACAAAACATGGGAGGGGGTGGAAAGACAAGGGAATGAAGACTACTTCCATGACTGATCAGGGAGATTTAAGCTGAGGAAAGAAGGATGGCCCATAAGAAGGGAAAGGGTTTGTGAAAAGGAGATAGGATCAATGCATTCAGATCCTGTGTGGTGACAGACTGTTGGGTTAAGGTACTAAGAGAGTAAAATGGAACCACTGGAGGTGATGGTCTGAGTAGAATGCTTGAAGCTGATATGTAGAAGGCATACAGCTAAACAGGTAGCAAAGGCAGACTGGGGTATGACAGCATGTAAGGACAGGAGGTCAAGAAATACAAAGACCACAGTATTGGAAAGATATTGAAACCACTAAGAATCATGACAAGACAGAAGCAGAGTCACAGAAAACTTGATGTTCAAGTATTTCAGGAACAGGGAGACAGACGACTGCACCAAGAAGGAATAGTAAGCAGTACAATCTAAAGGCAAAGCCTGGAGGACATGCCAGTATTGTTTCAGAGGCAAAAAACTTAAAGTAACCAGATTAAGCCCAAGATGGAGTGACTCATGCTAAGACCCAAGTCAACAAACCAAAACTCAAGTTTCCATGGTTACCTGGCAGAGAAAAGGAAGACGCAGGTCAACCAATCATCGCTTGCCCACTAAGCATATGCTCCATCTAAGGAATTTAACCCTGCTTTCACCAATCAGCAAGTGTCCAGTGTAACTTCCTTGTTCCTGCTCACTTTGATCTATAAAAACCTCACCTTTGGAGTTCCTTTCTATTTACCAGATTGGATGCTGCCTGATTAATGAATTGCTGAATAAACCCTACTATATCAGTAAACTGTCCATGGAAAACATTCTTTCAACAACTGAAAACAAAATGATCTAAATCAATCCAAGAATAGCTGAAGAACATACACATCCACAGTATGGACAATAATGCAAACATTAAAAACTAGTTATATGTACTTGCAATTGACCTGAACGGACTTCCATGTACCTTGCTAATTCTTAAAAGGAAAAAAAAAAATGTATATACAAGCCTGCATGGTTTTATGTCTGACAACAGTATGGACGAGTCAAGGTTTGTAAGCAATTATTTCTAAATATTTAAATGAGGCTACAATGGGTCAAAGTACATTAATTTTCCACCATAAAAAATATAAAAATTTCCAGAACACCTGGGTGGCTGAGTCAGTTAAGTGTCTGCCTTCAGCTCAGGTCATGATCTCAGGGCCCTGGGTCAGGCTCCCTGCTCAGTGGGTAGCCTGCTTCTCCCTCTCCTTCTGCCACTCCCCCTGCTTGTGCACACACACACACCCTCTCTCTCAAATAAATTCTTTTTTTTTTTAATATTTGAGAGAGAGAGCGCGCACAAGCGGGGGGAAGGGGCAGAGGGAGTAGGACAAGAAGACTCCCCACGTGGAGCCAGATGTGGAGCTTGATCCAGGAACCTGAGATCATGACCGGAACCAAAGGCAGACGCCTCACTGACTGAGCCACCCAGGGACCCCTCAAATAAATAAAATTAAAAAAAGAATATAAAAATCTCCATCTTTACCATACTCTCAGAATTGCTAATTAAAATAACAAGTTGAGTCAAGTTTAACAACATTAAAAGAAAATGACCCATCATTATTTACACAATGATAGATGAGCAAGTATCTCAAAATGTGAACTTGTGTGATTATGACTAGCTAGACTCAAACACATGTAAATGGTCCATTGTGTTAGGTCAAAAGAAATTATTTACATCTTGCATCTTTTAATTAGCAAGTGGTTTTAAATCATAATGATCAAGTTTAAGGAAAATCCTTCCCTGAGTGGCCTCTACTACTTAAAAGGAAGAACACAGAACACCTGGGGCGTAAGAGAAGGAGGTGGTGGAGGAGGAAGGGCAGATAAAATTTTGCATAATTGTCAGAAAGCTAAGGGCAGGAATTGAAATAACTCTGCGCAAAGTAATACAGATTAACGTCCACCTACAAATCTCTCTCAAATAATACACTTAGGGGACATATGAAATTCTCATGTTAGGATAAACTTCTAGTTTTTAAATAGTTACTGAAGGAGTATTATTATCATAGTCATACAACCTATGTTAAGTCCCACTTTCTTTAAATGCGGGGGTGGGGGGGCTGCAAATCATATGAAAAACTTCCACAGACAACATATGTTTTAGTAACAGGAAACTGTAAATGCCTGTACTGTGGGGGAGGGGGAAACCAGTAGGTTGCCACAGGGACCATGTTCATACTAATATATTAAAAGGCTTTACCTGGGGGCGCCTGGGTGGCTCAGTCGTTAAGCGTCTGCCTTCGGCTCAGGTCATGATCCCAGGGTCCTGGGATCGAGCCCCGCATCGGGCTCCCTGCTCAGCCAGGAGCCTGCTTCTCCCTCTCCCACTCCCCCTGCTTGTGTTCCCTCTCTCGCTGTCTCTCTGTCAAATAAATAAATAAAAAATCTTTAAAAAAAAAATAAAATAAAATAAAAGGCTTTACCTGCTTAGATCTGGTTGCAGCTATCTAAACAGAGAAACTTCAAGAACCTCACAGGCACAGGAGAGATACAACACAGTAGTATCTCAATCCATTAATCTCCCCGAGCTGGAGGACTGAACAAGGGAAATGGGAGTCTGGCTCAGAACTGGAGACTTCTGTGATGTCTATAGGAGGGAAGAGGCCAGTAACACCAGTACATTACTCTGCTAGGACAGTAGGTCTTTCTGCCCCCCCTCCCACTCCCAGCCAAAATACCACCTGAAAAGCTCCACTTCCAGAGCAGGGCAGAAACCCAAAACTTGGATTCTTCTACAGATCCACTAGGAGCAGAGAGAATACCCAGGAAAGAGAGGAGGCAATGAGAAAATGCTCCAGAGGGATATCTGGATTCTCCCCAATTTATTTATTGATTAACTTGCCCATTACCCATTCTTATTTCCTCCTGTGTTTTTCTTGTAGCCTACAACACCCAAACATGCATCAGCACTATGTAACTTCGTATCTGGGGGAAAAAAATAGTTTAGCATGTTACCTCTAATGAAGTACAAATAAGTGGATTGCACAGGGATGGATATCAAGAAATCTGTGAGATGTGCCTAGAATTTTTCACCAAGCTTGCAATAAATGGGAAGCAATTTTGAGTACCAATAATGCAAGCACTGTGTAGGGAGCTTTTTATCACCTCTATAAAAAAAAACCTAATTTCAAACAGATCATGCTCAAAGGTACTTAGAGCTAACAAATGAGGTGGAATTTTAACCTATGTGTTTGACTCCCACCCAAGCTTTTTAATTTCTCCACAGTCCCTAAACTCTAGGGTTAATATTTTATTGTTAAAAAGAAAAAAACTAAAGAGTCCTTCACAACTTTAGAGACAGACACTCCTTTCCACAAAAGTCACATTCTACACAAACCAAGAGTCCCTGAAAAATTATCTAAATTACTTGTTTTGAAATAAGAAACTGAGTCAAGAAGGGCAAAAAGAAAGATGTCTTTCCCAGACTGGGGTCTAATGAGTTGTAATGAGAAATGCAACTAGCAACTATGATTTGCTATCAGGAAAAAGTTTCTTTAGAGGCAAGTCCCTGGCTCTGATGAACATGCTCACTTCTAGGCTTCCCAAGACTAAAAGCATAATAGAAAGATGAATACGTATCTGGCTCAGGAGAATGGTTTAAAACATTCACTCTATGTACGCACTGCTCCCCCCCCCAAAAAAAGAGAAAAAGAAAAAGTAAAACATTTTAAAAAGGCAGACTCCACCATAGGAGCTTTTCCTAATTCTTACAAATATCAACATAAAGCTAATTTATTAGGTTGCCTCAGTACTGCATAATATGGTGGTTCTCACTCTTCCTTTACTGGAGGAAACACAAAGGATTTGTCCTTTCTAAAACTCCAAATATTAACACAGTGCTTAATAACTCGGAAAATTTCAACTCTGACCCCCACAGTTGTTACTGCTCTATGACTTTATTAGACCATATGGCTGAAAATTGATGCCATTTATCCATGTAAGTACTTCCTTAATACAACAAATAAAGAAGTTAAGAAATTCTGTACCAGAAAGTCTACTGAAACCATTGTTAGAGGCTTGAGTCATATTATCATCTGAATTAGATTAACTTCCAAATTCACAACCAGGAAATTTTATGAGGAAATAATAGTTATGTCCTTTTCTTTTTAAGAACACTACCAGGCTTGTTTGTTCTAACCAGAGGAAATGAAATTTTGGCCCCAAAGATCTATTTGAAGGGAGGGAGGGAAGAAGGGGAAAAGGGGAGAAAGAGGAAGGGAGGAAAATTCAGCAAGTCTTTACCATAAACGTATTTACATTAAAAATTGAAAAGCAGCTGACAGAGCCAACTCACTTTACATAATTTCAGTTATTCACTGTAATTTTTAAACTTTTTCAATCCTTTTATTATAATAGTTGAAATAACAATAGGACTGGAATATTCTCTTTGAACCACAAATACACTCCCCTGACTTCCCTAACCCTGACTGAGACATATTCTTTAAAAATCTACTTTCATCCCTTCCTTTTCTACAAGCCAGATGTTCTTTTAAAAAGTGTTGAGGGATGCCTGGGTGGCTCAGTCGGTTAAGTGTCTGCCTTTGGCTCAGGTAATGATCCCGGGGTCCCGGGATCAAGTCCCACAATGGGCTCCCTGCTCCTCGAGGAGTCTGCTTCTCCCTCTCCCTCTGCCTGCCGCTCCCCCTGCTCCTCCTTTCTTTCTCTCTCTGACAAATAAATAAATCTGAAAAAAAAATGTTTAAAAAAAATGAAAACAAAAAAATTAAAAAATATTGTCTTGAATGAAATCAAATAGGAAACAGAATTTAAGCAAGGGAATTTATATGTTTCTCAGCTTGATACAGAACAGGGTTTTGGGGGGGTGGCTCAATTTGTTGTTCTTGTTGTTACCATACAGTGCATTATTGGTTTCTGGAGTAGAATTCAGTGATTCATCACTTACATACAATACCCAGTGCTCATCACAACAAATGCCCTCCTAAATGCCCATCACCCATCTAGCCCATCCCCCACCCACCTCCCTCCATCAACCCTCAGTTTGTTCTCTATCTTCGAGAGTCACTTATGGCTTGTTTCCCTCTCTCCTCTTTCAGAAAAGGCGTTTTAAAAATGCATACACAAAAACACATGCATAAAAATACATATATACTAGTCTTGGCTCTTCCACCAGTTACTATGAGACCTTGTCTAAGTCAATAAATTGTAATTTTCTCATCATTAATGATGATGGAATTCACGTGAATCTATTGTAAGACTAAACTGTACTGATGCCAAGCGCTCCCAAATCAATTTTGGAGTACTGACAACCACCAAACATTGAAGAAGTAAATGACCAGAGGAACCCATTTCTATCCCTGTCTTCTATACAAGACACTCTTCCCCCTTGGTGGAGGGTGGGGGGTGGGTAGAGCAAGAGTTCCCATGCTTTAAAAAAAAAAAAAAAAAAAAAAAAACTCAATAGGAAGATTTCTAAGGTCCGTTTCTAAAATTCTAACGTTTTCCAATCAGATCAGACTGTCTCCATAGTGGGCAAATGAACAGGTCCAAGAAGGGAGTAAGGAAAACCTTTACTTCCTTTTCAGTTTGGATCATGTGAGTCCACTATTTTAACAACAGCAAAAATACTTTTTTAACATATAGTCGAAAGACAATATGGATGGTCTGTGAGAATGTGCCAGTGTTTGACAGACTGATCCAACAAAGATAGAATGGGGCTCATCTCTGGGTTAAATTTCCTGCCAAGTACAAAACTGCTTCAAACCAACACACACACACACATACACACACACACGCACACGCGTGCACCCGCATGCGCACACCAGTTTTAATGCACTGAGCAAAATATGATTTCATATATTCATCCTGACCTCTTGCATCTCTACCCACGTAACTAAAAGAACAAGAGTCAAGTAGTGCTAGATGGTACATTTATTTAAGCAGATAAATGTATAAAGCCTAAGGTCTACATAAAAAAGCAGCTAAGTGATCTTTTTACACATCAGAATGTCCCTTCACTCTTGGGACAGTCAGGCTTAACAAATAAAAACAGAAGATAGCCAGTTAAAGTTGAATTTCAGATAAACAATGAACGTACATATGTCCCATACATATATATGGAACATGTAGTAAAAAAATTATTCAATGTTTATCTGAAATTCAGATTTAACTGAGTGCCTTATGTTTTATATGGCAACCCTAATCCCATCCCCAGGCCCCCACCAAGTGTGACAATTATTAGGAATGACCAACCACTCTGGGTTGCCTCAGACTTTGGGGTTTCCCAAGACACAGGACTTTCAGTACTAAAACCAGGAAAGTTTTAGGCAAACCTGTCACCCTACAATTAACCATCTCATGGAATAAGCGAATTATAGCCTGGATTCTACCACTAGTTAATTTTGATCTTTTGTTTATGAAACAACTTTTCTGTGCCTTATTTTCCCATGTCTGTCATCGTCTGCATCATTTATCTAACGCACAAAATTTAAAGTGAGGATAAAATGGAATGCAGCAAGTAATAAAGGACTCTGGAAAAATGCAAAGGCACTATAAATGCTAGTTATTAGTATAGTTGGTTTGGGTACAAAGTTCTGTTTATGCAAAATTTCAAAGCAGTTTTATTTACATACTTTATATAATCTAATGAAGGTACTATTACTTGCAACACTAGTTTGACTGCATATAAAAATGTTCAATAGACTTGCTCCTTTTAGAACTATGGCAATAAGCTCTTGGTGTGATGCTGGCCTCCCCACTGACTCACTGTGTAACAGGGGACAATTCCCTTAAATTCCAGAGCTTCAAGTTCACTATACAACTGGGGTGGTAATAATAAATGCCTCACAAAACTCCCTTTGGGAACAAAGAAATCAGGTGAACACGCTCTACATAAACTACAATACACAATGCATGTGTTCGTAGCATTTTAAATTCATTCATGCCAAACTATGTATACCAATGCCAATACTTTTCTTTCATCGTGATTATTTCTTATTTATACCCCCACTGACTTTGAAGATACTTAAGTCAAATGTATGCTTACCGAGAGGCTAGGCCAAGGAGCCAAACAGACGGAGTCCGACATTTAGTTCTACTACTTACTAAATGTCACCTTAGGTCAACTAATTTCCTAAGCCTCAATGTCCTCACCCATAAACTGTGCAGAGGAGCAGTATGTGCATCAAAGAGCGTTCAGAGGACTCAGCAGCCAGCACACGTCAAGCGTGGTCTGTCTGCCTCACAAGCAGCACTCCGGCCGCAGCCGCAGGTTATCATCGTTTCAGGTTTCAGGCATTGAAGATTCTAAAGGTTAGAAGCAGCTGAAATCATAGATCCATCCATAAAATTCCTTATAGAATAATAATAAGAGAATAAGGATACTTAACACATCTTGTATTTGGAATTGGTACTATTCCATTTAGCATCTCTAGTTCACTAGTCAATTTTGGGGATTTCTCTCCATGAGCTTCAGTTAGGTGATGACAAATTTATCTTTAAGAAAATACATGTATGAAGAATATTTTTTTCTCATGGCTAGTACTCCATGCTCAAGTTTAAATATCCTTGGAGTTTATGACACAGAACTATCGGATCCCACCCTGTGGGTCCCACTCCTGTCCCAAAGGTAAAGAACGCAAATGCAATATAATTCGGGACCAACTCTTTTTAACCAACTCAACTTACTGGGCCTCCATACGTCTAAAAAAGTTGATCCGCAACAAACTTCCCTAACTCTCAGGGTTTTTATAGTACTACGCCTACGGCTAATAACCTCATGCCAAGACCCAGCAACACACAGGGGAATCCTCAGAGGCGGTTCTGTTGTCCATTCATCAATCCTGTCATGTGGTAGACCCCTATCACCCCCCACCCAGACAACTCACACATCTACATGCGCTCAGGGTTCTGAATCATGTTGCTTCACCTTCCTCATCTAAGGGAAAACCTATTCCTACTCTGCTTTCTACTCACCTTGCAAGCCAAATATCTCCCCTTATTGTTATACCCAAAAGAAGTGATATGAAATTATCTATATATAAGTGCAGCTTTTTATCCTAGAATTTTGTTTACGGTTGATCCATAGAAAGGAAATGGGGGGAATGGCATGTTCAGTCATCATTATATTATCCAAATGGTAGGGCAGAGAAACTAAACCTTAGGAGCCCTACTTCACAGCACTGTTTTGACAAATTCATCAGTGTGTCCTAACCAGCCAAGAATTAAATGCCCTGACTGTATTATAACAATACTGAATAGGACTACTTACCCCACCCCCACCCCACCCCACCCCACCCCCCGCCCGGCCGTTAGTACTAATTCCTTACTTATTCCAATTAGCTCCAAAATGGTTAATGAGAGCCACCTATATAAATATTTCAGGAACATGATTAGATTATATGATGACATCAGCCTGGATGGTTGGTACTTGAGGGTCTTAGTAACTTCAACTCAATCCAGGTAAGTACTTTATTTAGTATTACATGAACCTAAACCTAAGACAGTGGATCGGTTGGTAGTTCAATTAACAATTTCACTTTTGAACTTAACTATTTTCTTCCCTACAGCAAAAACAGAAAATGAAATTAAAGAAAATTCAAAGGCCAGAGGCTAAATAGTTGCAAACATATGAAATATGTCACCAAAAGTAATGTGCTTAAAATAAGCAAAATAAAGTACACGTTTGAGAAGATAGTTCAGGGGCGCCTGGGTGGCTCAGTTGGTTAAGCGACTGCCTTCGGCTCAGGTCATGATCCTGGAGTCCCGGGATCGAGTCCCGCATCGGGCTCCCTGCTCAGCGGGGAGTCTGCTTCCCCCTCTGACCCTCCTCCCTCTCATGCTCTCTGTCTCTCATTCTCTCTCTCTCAAATAAATAAAATCTTTAAAAAAAAAAAAATTAAAAAAAAAAAAAAGAAGATAGTTCAGGTAAATTTAGCCTTTGAGAATGTAACGAGATTAACTTGCCAAAATTAAGATTTTCAAGATAATTTTAGTCTACACCATCTAAATCTACCCAATCCAAATCTATACCTTTTAAGAATTTATAAACTGTTCAGTAAGATTCCTTAGGTATTTCCTTATCTTTTCCTCCATATCCTTCCTCATCCCAAAAGCCCTTTATCTGTATCTTGGCATATCAGTTAAAAACAAACGAAGGTGGGGCCTGGGTGGCTCAGTCGGTTAAGCTTCTACTTCTTGATTTCAGCTCAGGTTATGATCTCAGGGTTGTGAAATCAAGCCCCGGGTCAGGCTCTGCGCTGGGTGTGGAGCTTGATTAAGATTCTCTCTCCCCCTCTGCCACCAGCCCCCCAGCTCTCTCCTTTTAAAAAAAAAAAAATTAAGAAA
This sequence comes from Halichoerus grypus, assembly GCF_964656455.1. NCBI lineage: Eukaryota > Metazoa > Chordata > Mammalia > Carnivora > Phocidae > Halichoerus > Halichoerus grypus. Next base: position 178,992,297 of record NC_135715.1, on the reverse strand, counting down.
AGGCAAATAATATATATAATAAGAACTGTAAGTATGTTGTAGAAATACGTAACTACAGGATAAATAACCTGCATCACAACCAACATTATATCAAATTCATTATTTGTATTATCTAAACATTAATTAAGAATAAGGTTTAACAGGCACCTGGGTGGCTCAGTCGTTAAGCATCTGCCTTCGACTCAGGTCACGATCCCAGAGTCCTGGGATCAAGCCCCTCATGGAGCTCCCTGCTCAGCGGGAGGCCCGCTTCTCCCTCTCCCACTCCCCCTGCTTGTGTTCCCTCTCTTGTTGTGTCTCTGTCAAATAAATAAATAAAATCTTAAAAAAATAAAAAAAGAATAAGGTTTAAACATGCAATACTTCCTTCAGTAAATACTTAAAAGCCTTTTACTGTATTTCACTTTATTCATATAATCTTATTCTATTTTTCCTTAACTTTTTACATAAATTTTCTTCTTCCCATAAACTATTTTACCACTAATAAAGCTTTTCTGAAACAAGAGTTTTCAAAATTAAAGCTATGAAGATATGGTCTTCCCTCTCTTCTCCACCATTGTCCAGTGTGCCCAGCTTTCTGGCCTCTTGCAGCTTTCCCATAAGTGTTCAAAACCTAGACTGTGTTTTAAAATTAGAAGGCACAAGAAAAAGGAATCTACCTTCAACAGCTATGAGAAATATCTGGCCCTACTCTAGGAAACTGTTTCGTGATTAGCCAAAAAGACAGCAAACCTGCTGCTGTTCCCATCTCCTTCCAAACTTCAAACCTAGATCACTTTCACATAGGAACGACAATATTCTGAATAATTTCTCTACTCCATGGCTATATGCACAGATAACCTTTTCTGTTACCATCTGAATGTGGAACAATGGATCATCAAGTTGAGTGAAGGCCATCAGAACTTGTCTACTCTAGAAAAGACTTAAATGTAAATTACTAGAATCATAAGACAGAAAATACTTTAAACCAATATAACTGAACACCAAGAAAAAAAATAAGAATAATGGACTTGCTGTGCATCTCTAACAGAGTTAAGACACTAGACAATACCTATCAATGGGACTATTTATTCACGTACAACTCTATTTGTTAATGTTCTTCTACACACCCTTTTTCGATGGACTACTAACACCAACTGCATTAAAATAAAACTCTGTAATCACAATTTGCTTCTCCAGATTTTTTAAGGAGCTCAAAATACTTCACTCTAACCATCACACAAAGAACATGTTCACATGCGAATCAGTTCAATTCTTCCATCATTTCAGAAGTCACAGGCCTTCTGAATATGCACAGTTCCCACATGTAACACCGTGGGGTTCTAACTTTTAGAATACAAGACACCAGGTTCCTCAAACCGTCTGTGACATTCTGTTTACTTCCTAATATACTTAACCGGTATACAGTGACAAATGTCCTTTCCCTTTTTGGGTACCTGATCAAGTCTAGGCAAAATAATGAGAGACAAAGTTACTTTTGTCACTTTGCTATAGCACTTTATCCCCAGGCACCACTCACCACTTCCTTGTTCCCTAAGCATTTAGGTGTACTAAAACTCCATAACCATTTCCCCGTCTACCCCAATCCAACCAACCCTCTATAAAGGCAATACTAACTGCAGTCCTCTATACAAATGCCTTACTATTTAACACCCATTGTTTAATACACAGTAAATTTTATATATATATATATATATATATATATATATATATATATATACACACACACACACACACACACATACACACACATACTTTTTAAGTAGGCTCCATGCCCAATGTGGGGCTTGAACTCAGGACCCTGAGATTGAGAGTCACATGCTCTACCAACTAAGCAAGCCAGCTGCCCCTACACAGTTAAGTTACCTTTGCAATTTCAATTTCTTTGTAAATCTAAACTCTGTTGGGCCATTCTTAGCCAGAAATTCAAAGTCTGGAGTTTCCAAAACCCACTAAGCACTAAAAGAAATGTGTAGAGAAACTACTGTGTACTGATGTATTTACTTAGTGACTTCAAAGCACTCCTCATGTGGCCAAGTATACAATCCAAGAAAATGTAGGCACCGAAATATCTAAAATAAAGTGAAGGCACATCAACGGACAAGGAATATTCCTCTTTCCATCACACCTGCTTCATTACAAGACGGTCATCTTGGATATGCACATAAAAGGTCTAGAAGGACACACTCCAAATTGGTAAGGGGTAATCCCCTTGCAAAAGAATCATGGGAACAGAAAAGTTACCCTTTTACTTACAGACTCCTATACTGTTTAGTTTTTATTAATAAACATAATATTTATTTGCATTCTTTTCAAAATCCATAGAAAACAAAGATTAGTAAATTCGACCAATATGGGCAAAGATCTGTGTGGGGGGGTGGGAAGGGAAGCAAAGATTTTGAAATGATCTTCTGAAACAGAAGATAAATGTCAACACTCATGATTCTAACTGATAAAAATGCTTACTGCTTTTATATTCTCAAAGCATTCTTAAAGCATTTTATCAACATGGACTATTCCTTGTAGCAGTTCTATCCAATTTTACTTGTATTCAGATGCTAGAAAGTTTCAGTTCACTTGATCCTCAAATTCTTGCCCCAAAATTTCAAGAAACTAATTCACTTCAGGAGCCACAGTAAGGAAAGACTACAACTTGCCACATTCTAGCCCACTGCAACTGTGAGTAACATGTAGAACCTGCCGCAGGTTAACAAAAAGCCCACTGCTGTTTTCCGGGGCCTGCAACCAAAACTTCTGTTAAAATGTCCAGTTAGGAATTTCAAATAACACTAACACAAATTTAAAATGACTAGCACATGCTGAAATGGTAATACCACTCTAATTAGTGCTAAACTTCACAAAATAAAGAGGTTATTGAGTTCACAAACGCTCACACAAATACTTAAATGACATTCAATTTGAGAAAAGATCAGTGATATTGGTGAATAACATGGCTTAATGTTCTAATGCATTTGTATTGAATTAAAATTAGTAGGAAAGGGGCGCCTGGGTGGCTCAGCTTGTTAAGCGTCTGCCTTTGGCTAGGGTCATGATCTCAGGGTCCTGGGATCGAGCCCCGCATCGGCAGGCTCACTGTTCAGCAGGGGGCCTGCTTCTCCCTCTCCCTCTCTTTCTCTCTAATAAATGAATAAAATCTTTTAAAAAAATAAACAAAATTAGTAGGAAAGCTACCTTCTCCTTTTGTAATTCTACAATCACAAAATGGGAAGAATTAAAAAAAATTTTTTTTACAGTTTAGATACACTCGGTTTTAACTTAATACACTGCGTGCCTAACAGCAGTACTTCGTATTTCACAACATGAGCATTTACCAGCGGACGACGGAGGCGGGGCCAGTGCCTTCAGGGTCTGCGTTTTCGTTTCAATACCTGTCGAAACAAACATAAAAAGACAAATATTACTACTTGTAGTCTAATCAATCAGAGCCAAATATCAGCCTTTTCCTGGAGATATTTTTACTTCCAAAAACTCAGAAGGGGCGCCTGGGTGGCTCAGTTGGTTAAGCGACTGCCTTCGGCTCAGGTCATGATCCTGGAGTCCCGGGATCGAGTCCCGCATCGGGCTCCCTGCTCGGCGGGGGGTCTGCTTCTCCCTCTGACCCTCCTCCCTCTCATGCTCTCTGTCTCTCATTCTCTCTCTCGCAAATAAATAAATAAAATCTTAAAAAAAAACAAAAAAAAAAAACCAAAAACTCACAGAAAAATTTCTGCTTTTTTTGAAAACACCACCTATCACACTAGCAAATGACATTTTATCATGTAACCTTTCATCAAAGAAAGCACGTTATGTATCATCACACACCTAGTAGAATGGACAAAATCCAAAAATACTGACATCACCAAATGTTGGCAAGAATACGGCGCAAGAGGAACTCATTCGTTCCTGGAGGGAATGCAAACTGCACAGCCACTTTGGAAGACAAGTTTGGCAGTTTCCTAGAAAACTAAACATATTCTTTACAGTATGATCCAGCAACTGAGCCTCCTTGGTATTTACCCAAATGAGCTGAAAGCTTATGACTAATGGAAAAAAAAAACAAAACTACATACAAATATTTATAGCGGCTTTATTCATAATTGCCAAAACTTGGAAGTAACCAAGATGTCCTTGAATGCATAAACTGTGGTACATCCATGCAATGGAATATTATTCAGCACTAAAAAGAAATGAGCTATCAAGCCATGAAAAGACATGGAAGAAACTTAAATGCACATTACTAAGTGAATGAAGTCAACCTGAAAAGGCTAATACACTGATTCCAACTCTACAACATTCTGGAAAAGGAAAAGCTACTGAGACAGTAAAAGGTTGCCGAGGGTTAAGGAGGAAAATGGGATGAACAGGCAGAGCACAGAGGATTCGGGGGGTGGTAGTCACTCTGTATACTATTACAGTAGATAAACATCATTACATATTTGCCCAAACCCACAGAATGTACAACACCAAGAGTGAGCCCTAAAGGTAAAATAAGGACTCAGTGATAATGATGTATCCGTGTAGGTTCACTGACTGCAATAAATGTACCATTCTGGTGTGGGACTATTGATATATAATGAGGTCAGAGGTATATAGGAAATCTCTGAACCTTCTGCTCAATTTTGCTTTCAACCTGAAACTGCTCTAAAAAATAAAGTCTATTAAAATAAAAAGGTACATCCAAAACTTTTAAAAAGGCATATACTGAGTTTATTCTCTCATAATGGTAATGGTCAAGAAGAATAATTACTAAGATTTATAAACAGTATTTCACTGTGTATACAACACTTTTATCCACTATCCCAATGACTTTTTTAAGATTTATTTATTCAGTTGACAGAGGGAGAGAGAGAGAGAGCACAAGCAGGGAGAGAGGGGGAGGAAGAAGCAGACTCCCCGCTGAGCTGAGGGCCAGACGTGGGGCTCGATCCCAGGACCCTGGGATCATGACCTGAGCCGAAGGCAAACAGACGCTTAACCATCTGAGCCCACCCAGGCGTCCCTCAATGATTTTTTTTTTTTTTTAAAGATTTTATTTATTTGACAGAGAGAGACACAGCAAGAGAGGGAACACATGCAGGGGGAGCGGGAGAGGGAGAAGGAGGCTTCCCACTGAGCAGGGAGCCCGATGTGGGGCTCGATCCCAGGACCCTGATATCATGACCTGAGCCGAAGGCAGACGCTTAACAACTGAGCCACCCAGGCACCCCCCTCAATGATTTTCTCAAATGCTTGTGAAGCAGGCAGGTTTGCGGTCATTATAGGCGTTTAAATAAATAATAATAATAATTTAACATGAGCCCAAACACACGGAGCCTGTAAGTGGAACTAACAGTTAAGTATTTTGACAAAATTTAGCATATCACTACTCATTCTTAATTTCCTCATTCCCTGTGAGGCAGCCAGATATACTTTTAAAAAAAAGAAAAAAAAAAAAGGACTAGGCCTTAAAACCAGATATCCCCAGGTCCATAGCCCCCACTCTTTCTCATTAGAAATGACTCTGAACAAATTCATTCGTTTATTCATCCATTTATCCATCTATCCATCTGGGTGGGGGGAATCTTACAAATTTACCTGCTATTTCTTATGCCAGTTTCCTCATACGTAAATAGGGACGACAACATATATACACAATTCATATCCAGAATATCTGTTGAATTTCTATAAATAAAAGACAACTCAGTAGAAAAAATAGGCTACATATGTCCATGGGAAAAAAACCTAAATGTCCATTAACTATGAAATAGTCAGCCTCACTATCAAAGAAACACAAATGAAAACATTATCATTCCCCCCTATCAAATTTTTTTAATTAGAAAAAACATCACAAGCATTGGCAAGGATAGAGGGAACAAGAGTGCAGCCACTTCGGAGAGCAATTTGGCAGCATCCAGCAAAAGCTGAAAATGTACATTCCTATGACCTAGCAAATGCCTCCTTAAAAAATCTGCCCTGGAGAAATTTTGGCACATGTGCATACTTACTTTACCATATTTTGTTTTGTTAATTAAATGGCCCAACATGACAGGTCCTGGTATTTAATTGGCCTTTAATAAATGTTGAATCTCCTCAACAACTAGTTAGTGAATGAATGCCTACTCGGCTCCATACCCAATGCTTCCCATTCTGGAAACGTGCCCACAGGACTCAAAAAGCTCCCGCTCCAGAGGTAGAGACCGACAAGACAAACAGTATTGACATGGCCAAAACTACTGGATAAGGAGATGGGCTGTATTAAGGAAAGAGACAGGTAAATAATGCAGTCCTTGGTCTCGGAGGAGGAAAGAAGGCCAAGGAAGGCTGACTAAGAACTGAGCGGATCCACAGATTTTTGGCAAAGACCCGAGAGAGGAAACCACAGGCTGTAATAATAGCATCTGCAAAAGCACAGAAAGCACTGGAGAACTCTTAAGTACCCGGAAGCAGGCTGATAGATGACCCCAGAGGTATCAGGCCCTAATCCCTGGAACCTGCAAATGTTACCTTACTTGAGAAAAGGGTCTTTGCAGATGTGACTGAATTAAGGATCAGGGGATGAGAGAGCAGTCGGGATGATCAGCTGGGCCCTAATGCCATCACAAGCGTCCTTAGAAGAAAGGTGGCAGATCTGACACTCCTTTTGAGAAGGCAACGTGAGGACAGAGCAGAGAGGTACCGCTGGCCTGGAAGGCTGGAGCCAGGCCACCAAGTACAGCAGGCACAGCGACTGGAGAGGCGAGAACAGATTCTTCTCTGGAGGGGGCACCGCTCTGCCAACGCCTGATTTCAGCCCAGTCAACTTCTGGCCCCTTTTAACTGTGGGATAATTGATCTCTGTTGTGCTAAGCCACCGAATTCGTGGTGTTACAGCAGCTCTAAGAAACAAAGGCAGTATCTCACCGGCACTGCCCTGTAAGCCCTGCAAAGTGCTAAGTGGTTTAGATATTACCCAAATCTCTGAAGAGCCATCCAGATTTGTACGCAGAATAGCCTATCAGATCTCTCATAGTGTTAAATCTCATGCCAATGTGGGAAATTTATAGATACGGCGGGGGGGGGGGGGGGGGAGAACACCTAGAAACAGAAAAATAAGAATCAAAAATCCAGAGAGAATATGAAGTTCTGGATCACCAGATATTTAACAAACACCCATCACAATGGAAGACAGATGAAAACTGACAGGGGGGCGGAACTGGATGGAAACAGACGATGCAGAAATAGAGGGAATACTTTAAATACATGTGACTAATCCTTCAAAAAGATATGAGGCTCTTGTTGATGAAACACGAACGGGGCACCATACAGGACTAAAAAGAAAAAGCTCTTGTTAAAATTAAGAATAGCACCTGATATTAAATTTAAAAATCAACAGATATATTAGAAAAAAGGTTGAGAATATTTTCCCAGAAAGGAAGCAAAATCAAAGAAGTAAAAAACAGAAATCAAAAAGACTTTTAAAAATAAGGTTGTAGCTGGGGGCATAGGGCTATAGAGGCATAGGGGTTCTGGGGTTTCCAAAAGTCCAGGGTCAGCCACTCACCAAAGGCAGAGACACAAGTGGTGGGGAAATGAGAAAGGAAATGTATTTCAGTGAGGCCCACACAGGGAACAGAGCGGACTGATGTTTTAAAGACTGCCTCCAGGGGCGCCTGGGTGGCTCAGTCGTTAAGGGTCTACCTTCAGCTCAGGTCATGATCCCAGGGTCCTGGAATCGAGTCCCACGTCTGGCTCCCTGCTTGGCGGAAAGCCTGCTTCTCCCTCTCCAGCTCTCCCTGCTGGTGTTCCTGCTCTCGCTCACTCTCTCTGTGTCAAATAAATAAATAAAAAATCTTTAAAAAAAAGACTGCCTCCAAAGTGCTGAAAATACTTCTAGGTTTATGCAAGGAAATGTGGGACAAGGTCAGTGGGTATATGCAGGTGGGCAGTGAAGTTCAGGTGGATCACTGTCTTGGGATCAACCACACACACAAGTCTGGCTGGCTCAGGGCACTCCGGATTGCTTGAGGGGGTAGTTTCGGTTCCCATCACAAGATGTTCTGTGCAGGGTCTTTTGCCTGAGTTAAAGGGATAAGCTGGAAAGAAAAACTTAATTAGAAAGTCTGAGGTCAAAATGGAGGTAGTCGAAGTCCTTTTTCAAGGTGTTGAATTAATCCAAAAGATCAAGTTCCACTAAAAGGAGTTCTAGAAAGAACCAAGAGAATGAAGAGGCAGAAATTACTGAAGCACTCGGCAGTAAAATATCCCAGAGCTGACGGATGCTAGTCTTCAGTTTGGAAAAGGCCCCACGGAGTGCTGAGCAGATGAATGGGGGCAAAAATAAGTGACCTCTAGACACAACCTTGTGAGTTCTCAGAGCACTAGGTTTAAGACTATCCCAAAAGCTTCCAAAAAAACCAAGCAGTAGGTCACCTACAAATAAGTAATTATATAACTGATCAATACATAAGGATACTTTACAGAAAGTGCTCCAGACAAACCAGGATGTATAGTCACCCTTCCTTTTTTTTTTTTGAAGATTTATTTATTTGACAGAGAGAGACACAGAGAGAGAGGGAACACAAGCAGGGGGAGTCGGAGAGGGAGAAGTGGGCTTCCCGCCGAGCAGGGAGCCCGATGCGGGGCTCGATTCCAGGGCCCTGAGATCATGACCTGAGCCGAAGGCAGACACTTAACAACTGAGCCACCCAGGCGCCCCTATAGTCACCCTTCCTATAAAGGAGTAAGAATCATGCTGGCCTCAGAGGTCTTAGCCTTGGCTATCAACAATGCCTTCAAAGTTTTGAGGGAAATGAATTTTAAACTACAATTCTACTCCTGGCTAAATTCCTGATCAATTGCCAGGAAGAATAAAGAAATATTCTGAGATGTAAGGCCTCAGGAAATTTACATTCTGCAAACTACTCTGATAAGAAATTACTTTAAAAATTCCTCCACCATGTGCACACATTGATAGTACTTTTAAAGACAATTTTATTAAAGTTAGAACTGACCTACAGTTTTGTACTATTTTACAAGAGCTAGATCCCATAGGTTAAGGGCTTAGTCCCGCCAAGACTATTCCCCACTTGCTAGTCACGAGTCACCAGCTGGTTACAAACCAGGGATTCCCACAATCCCCTCCTCAAGTTCAATAATTTGCTAGAATGGCAACTCAGGAACACCCATTACTTATGTTTACTGGTTTATTATAAAGAATACATCTCCAGAACAGCCAAAGGGAAGGTGTGCATAGGGCAAGGGACGGGGGAGGAGACACCGCAGAACTTCCAAACCCTCCCCAGGTGTGCCACCTTCCCAGCACCTGGCCCAGGTCACCAACATGGAAGCTTGTTCATCTTTCAAGAGTTTGTTATCTCCAGCCCCCTCACTCCTCATAGGAGGTCGATGGGTGGGTCTGAAGTTTAAACTATCACTGGGTCTTTCTGGTGACCAGCCCCATCCTGAGGCTATCTAGAGAAACCCAACCTAAGTTGCTTCATTAGCATAAACTCAGAGGTGTTCAAAGGGAGTGTTTATGAATAACAAAAGACTCCTATCACTCGGGAAATTCTGAGGGTCTTCAGGAGCTCCGTGCCAGTAGTGGGGACAAAGACCAAACATATTTTTATATTATACCCCAGGATTCTGTTATCATTCTCTATATTAGCAGTTTAAATGGGAGGGAGAGGTGTGATCATGTCAGTATATGTATTAAAAAAAAAAAGTATTTAAGGAAAGTAAATATCAATTATCAACTTTAAAAGGAACTTCATATTACAAAGTCTTAGTACAGAAAAAATGTAAAACATCTCACTAATAATTTTTATATTGATTATATGTTGAAATAATACTTTGGATACAAGTATTCCCCCTCCCTTATCCCCGGGGGGGCGGGGAATACATTCCAAGACCCCCAATGGATGCCTGAAACCACACACAGTACTGAACCCTACAGACACTATGTTTTCTCCTATACATACACACCTATGATAAAGTTTTATTTGTAAATTAGGCACAGTAAGAGATTAACAATGTTAAAAAGAAAAATACAGGCCTGAAATGGCATCACTTAAGCCAAATCACCATATATGGACTTAATACCTAATCTTCTTGCAGTTTCAACCTCCCCAAGAAATGTAGTCTTAATGGGGTCAGTCAGGAATTTTCTGATCAGCATCAATGAAGTAATATGTCACAGGGGCCTTCTCCACACACCCCCAAAAGGAAGATGATTTAATTTGCGTAAGACCCCCTGCCATCCCCATAAGGGAAGATGATCTTGAATGAAACAATCCTTTTTTTTTTTTTTAAAGATTTTATTTATTTATTTGACAGAGAGAGAGAGACAGCAAGAGAGGAACACAAGCAGGGGGAGTGGGAGAGGGGGAAGCAGGCTTCCCGCTGAGGAGGGAGCCCGATGTGGGGCTCGATCCCACGACCCTGGAATCATGACCTGAGCGGAAGGCAGACGCTTAACGACTGAGCCACCCAGGAGCCCCTCAATCCTTTTCTTTTTTAATAACTTTCTCACCCCATCCTCTTCCATTTTCTACAACTCCTTGGAGCTCCCCCCTACTTGCTGATGGGATGCTAACCGAGTCATGAATCATTTAATAAAATCTATTAGGTCTTCAAATTTACTTGAACTTTGTTTTTAAACAGCAATAATAATAAAATAGAACTGTAACAATATACTGTAATAAAAGTTAGGTTAACTATACTGGAATTAAAATTAAAAACTTAATATTAAGTTATGTGAATGTAGTCTTAAAACATTTTATCTTAATGTACTCACCCTTCTTGTGCTAGATGATAAAATGCCTAGGGATGAGATAAAGAGAGGTGAAGGTGGTGAACGTTGTGGACCAGCCTTAGGCTCCTGCTGACCTTCTAAGGAAAAGTCAGAAAAAGAAGAGCATTTGCTTCCAAGGCCACCGTTGACTTGAGGGTAACTGAAACTACTGACAGAGAAACTGCAGATAAGGGGGTACCTACTGTATGCTGGATTAAATAAAATATATTCAAGTTACCGGTTTTTTACTTTATTTAATATGCACACTAGAAGTTTAAAGTTACATATATGGCTCATATTTGTGGCTCTCATTGCATTTCTTTTAGACAGCACTGCAGTTTAGCCAACGCAATGATGAGAAAAAGAAGTGAGCATGAATACTGGAAAAGGAGAGGAGAAAGGAATCTTCATTGTTTGCATATGATTGCCCTTCTGACAAGAACATCCAAAAGAATCATTTGAAAGCTATCCAACCAGAGACAGAATTCACCAAGTTATCTGGATACTAGGTAAATAATAAAAATTGATAGTTTCTCTATATACTTGTAGTAACTAGTTAAAAAATGAAAAGAGGGGTGCCTGGCTGGCTCTGTCCATACAGCATACAACTCTTGATCTTGGGGTCATGAGTTCAAGCCCCACGTTGGGGGTAGTTTACATTAAAAAAAAAAGGGGGGGGTGTGGGTGGCTCAGTCGGTTGGGCGTCCAACTCTTGATTTCAGCTCAGGTTATGATCTCGGGGTTGGGAGACGGAGCTCTGCGCTGTGCTGGGTGTGGAGCCGGCTTTGGATTCTCGCTCTCCCTCTCCCTCTGCCCTTCCCCCCCCCCAAAAAAATGAAAAGAGAGAAGATCTTTTTTTCTTTTTAAAGACTTTATTTATTTGAGAGAGAGTGAGTGAGAGCAGGAACACAAGGAGGGGGAGTGGGAGAGGGAGAAGCAGGCTTCCCGCTGAGCAGGGCGCCCGATGTGGGGCTCGATCCCAGGACCCTGAGATCATGACCTGAGCCCAAGGCAGACTGAGCCACCCAGGTGCCCCAAAAGAGAGAAATCTTAGTCACAATAGTAAAACCAACTTTAAAATACTTCATATACACAACATCTTATTTAAACATATGTATGTAGGGACACCTGGCTGGCTCAGTAGAACATGCAACTCTTATCTCTGGGTTATGAGTTTGAGCCCCACGTTGGGTGCAGATTACTTAAAAATAAAATCTTTTAAAAAAAAGAAATAAAAATAAACATGTATATAAGTATGTATGTACGTATGTATAAAATGCTACTGACAGACACTAAATTAAAAAACAGACTAGTTCCTGGGTATAAAAGATCATTATAATTCTGCCAAAATTAACCTACAAACCAAATGCAATCCCAATCAAAATCCTAGTAGGACCTTATTACTTGTTTGTTTTGTGTGATTACTTGATATTACTTCCAAAGTTTATCTAGAGGAAAACATTTTAAGATTTGCTAATAAAGGTGCTCAATAAATGTTGATTGACCAAAAAAAAAAATATATTTGCTAATAAAACTTGAAAACAAGAATACTTAGTGTGTACTTGCCCTATTAGATGTCAAAACTAACAACTAGGGCGCCTGGGTGGCTCAGATGGTTAAGTCTCTGCCTTTGGCTCAGGTCATGATTCCAGGGTCCTGGGATCAAGTCCCATATCGGGCTCCCTGCCCAGCGGGGAATCTGCTTCTCCCTCTGCCCCTCCCCCTGCTCATGCTCTCTCTCTCTCTGTATCTCTCTGTCCCAAATGAATAAAAAAAAAAAAAAAAACAACAACTAACTGCTCTGGTACAGAATTTTTTTATTGTTATGTTAATCCCCATACATTACATCATTAGTTTTAGATGTAGTGTTCCATGATTCATTGTTTGTGCGTAACACCCAGTGCTCCATGCAGAACGTGCCCTCCTCAATACCCATCACCAGACTAACCCATCCTCTGGTACAGAATTTTAAAGCCAGAAAACAGTCACGGGATTTTTATATTTGACCACAGTGGCATTTCAGATCAGTGGTTAAAAGATTATTCAATAAATTAAGCAGCATTAAAGAAAACTCAGAACTGAGCCAACAGCTGGATTTAAGTCCTAAAAAGATGAGGAGGAGATCCACGAATCAAACAATCATCCTGGCAATACCCCTCTTCCAAAGCTGCCATGTCCCAAAAACGATCTGTTCCTAAGTCTTTTTTCTGATTAAAAAATAATCTCCAGTGCTAACATGGTAGCCTGCACAGCCCATGTTGCCTGGCCTGTAACTTTCGGAAAGAGAATCACTGGTTCTGTCGAAACTCTGTGATGGGGGTGCCCGAGTGGCTCAGTTGTTAAGCATCTGCCTTCGGCTCAGGTCATGATCCCAGGGGTCCTGGGATCGAGCCCCGCATCGGGCTCCCTGCTCTGCGGGGAGCCTGCTTCTCCCTCTCCCACTCCCCCTGCCTGTGTTCCCTCTCTCGCTGTGTCTCTCTCTGTCAAATAAATAAAATCTTTAAAAAAAAAAAAAAGAAAGAAAGAAAGAAACTCTGTGATGCCACTTGGCTCCCATCTCTACCCTGGTGGACTATGGCAAACGTGACATCCACAGGGGCCCAGAGCCTATGACCTAGGAGGCCTGTCTCAAAAATATGGACGTATTGATTCAATAATATTCTCTTCAGAACTCAGAACTGGCACTGAATTAAAAAATTTTGAGAGAATTCAAAGAAGCTAAAAAGACTGCCAACATAAACGTGTCCTTCGAGATTCAGTTGAAGCTTCTATGGGAGGTCCCCCTCAGTGCCACAGACAGAGCTGAATCAACCCCTCTGTGCCAACACCCCATTCCTGTCTAACACAGAGGCATGAACAAGCACAGAATGAGGAAACTTAAGTAGCTTGGCAGATGCAGCACAGGAAAATAGGAGGGAAGTTAGAAGTGAAAATGAAAAATAGAAACATGCAGCAGACAGAATGAGACCGAATTTTAAGCAAAGCAATTGACCAAATTTGTTTTTTCATAATGATCACTTGGGTTATCACAGAAAAGAAACCAGAAAGGACTCCAGGTATGTAGTTATTAAAATAGCTCAAGTGAAGGATGAAGAAGTCCAGAGTTTAGGGCAGTAGTCACAGAAAAAGCAGGACCAACCATAAAGACTTTTCTAAGATAAAACCAAAAGAATATGGGGAGATGTGAAGATTAATCTTTGAAAATTAGTATCAACGTTTCTAGAATGTTGGGTGACTTGCAATAGATATGAGGAATGTAAGAGAAATGTAGACACATAGAAGAGTACATGAGGATAGGGCTGGATATTAAGTCTGTGGGAATGGACAGAAGAGAGATTCAAGATATTGTCAGAATACAGGACTGGGGCTCCCAATAGAGCTATAGATGTAGATTTTAGAGTCATCACTGACCCCATCCCTATTAGAGTCAAAACCATGGAATCCCTCAAATACAGTATATTCACTTACAAAAAGAATAAGGACAAAAAAAAAAAAAAGAATAAGGACAGACACTACAAAAGCCAATTAGAAAGGTAAAGAAACCAAGAACAGTGTCCTAGAAACCAAAGGCAGACAATGAAGGTTGATGAGGACATTGTCAGGAGTGTCAAAGGCTTTTAAGAAGGCAACAAGTAGGGCGCCTGGGTGGCTCAGTCGTTAAGCGTCTGCCTTCGTTAAGGCGTCTGCCTTCGGCTCAGGTCATGATCCCAGGGTCCTGGGACTGAGTCCCACATCGGGCTCCCTGCTTGGCAGGAAGCCTGCTTCTCTCTCTCCCACTCCCCCTGCTTGTGTTCCTGCTCTCGCTCTCTCTCTCTCTGTCAAATAAATAAATAAAATCTTTAAAAAAAAAAAAAAGGCAACAAGTAGCGGCGCCTGGGTGGCTCAGTCGGTTCAGCATCTGCCTTTGGTTCAGGTCTGGGACTGAGCCCCGCGTCAGGGAGTCTGCTTCTCCCTCTCCCTCTGCCCCCCCACCCACTTGTGCACTTCTGCACTCTCTCTCTCTCTCTCTCTCGCTCTCGCTCTCTCAAATAAATACCTTTTCGGGGGGGGGGGAGGCAACAAGGAGTTATGATAAGAACTCGGCTTGGCCTGAGACAATCTATCACACTTTTTTTTTTTAATCTTCTTTATAAGGAAATTTCTAAATTGTTATTCAACCAGCTAGCTATTCAAATGCATATTTTATCAACATTAAGTCTACTCTTTCAGAATTCCTGAGCTCCCACTAATAAGCACATACTGGTCATTTTGTATCAGGTTGTTGGCCTTCCAAACTTTTTGGTGTTATGTTCAAATATTTCAACTCAATTTAATAAACACTATCTCGTGTTCTTCACTGTGCAGGGATTAACAGACTGATTCATTCAACAAAACAGGAGTATCTTCTATATGCTGGGCCCTGGGTGTAATCCGTAAATAAAACACAAATATACTTGTCCTCATAGAGCTCTCTTTTCTCTTGGAGGGATACTTAAATACAGCTACTGTCCCTAAGGAGCCCAAAAGAAACACATCTAACAAGATAACAAACGTATTTATTATCTCATGAAGCCAATTTGAAATTAATAACAAGAAACCCAAAGTTATAATTAATCACCTACAGTTAACATGCCTGTCTGCCGACATCACACAATATAAATAAACACTATTAACTTAAACATACACACAGTCAAGCTCTCAGTTATTTGTAGGCAAACTATCTACGCATCAAGAGCAATTCCCTAATACTGACTCATGTTTCTGGGTTATATACCATCCAAATTTCTACCATATAATCTTCTAACACATGACATCGTGTAAAAATATACAGTTTAAGACTTTTACAAACTAACTCAAATCATTACACATGCCAGTTTTACTATGTCCCCCATTTTTCAAATGATCTTGCAGAGACATGCTCCCTAAATCCAATACCCTTCCATCCATTTCCCAGAGCCAACTAACCCAAGCTCTTCAAACTCATCCCATACTCAATTCATCTCTAAACCTGCCCCCAAACTAATAAGCCTCCAAGTAGGACCTAGCTTTTTATCTAGGAGCCCAGTTTCTAAACTTTAAGGATCACAACAAGCCCCTTTTGGTAAAAACTATTGGCATTCCAAACACATGTACCTTTAATATTGTGTATATGTACTATGGTCCTAGCATATTGTAAACACTATGAATCATGCATAAAATGTAGAAATTCTTAGAAAGAAATAAAGTTTCTAACATTTCCTTCCTGCACCCTAAAGATGGGCTACAAACACAGCTGGAGCACAAGTACCCTGCAAGGCAGATTTCACCCTGATCCTAAAGAAACTAAAGCTCAGAGGTTAAGGAATTTGCTGTGGTCACAAAACTAAAATGAGGTAGAACTAAATTTGGGGATCCAAGCAACAGTGTGGTCACAAAGCTCAAGCCCTTCCGTCACTCCTCTCTACCATGCCAAACTCCTTCCTTACACCGGGGGTCCCATGAGCTCCCTCTCTGACCTCACACCCCACTCCCAGCCAGCTACTACCTCCCACAACCCTCCCACTCAAGATGCTACTGGATAAATAGGTATTCCTTTTATGCCTCAGAAAAGTGACATACAAACTAAACACTGAATTTCTAAGAAGAGTGCTATGCTATCGAAATAAGCATCAGTCTACAAAAGATAGGCCTAGTTTCAGGGTAAATGATGAATACAAATTCTTAGACTCTCACACTAGCAATATGGAAAGTTACAATACAAAAGGAAAATGACTCAGGAAAATATTCACTATGGATATGTAAAAAAAAAAATAATGACCAATGTATGTAATGACCATGTGGTATAATTTCAATTAATGTGAATCCTGTTTACATTAAAATGATGCCATATACAGTTCTAAGATTAATTAATTGTAGTTCACTCTGATCTTCTATGGAACTAAAATAAACTCCATATTTCAACTTAGAAAGCAGAGATTAAGTCCAGGGATCAAGTCAGTCTCAAATGGGAAGAGAGGAATTTCTGGTTGTGTTAGTGTTACAGTAAAAAATCCAAAGTCAAGATCCAGAATGAGGATTACTGCAAGCCTGATGAAAGTAAAATGAATAAAAATAAACTTCTGTGGTTGAAGGAGAACTTTTTATAATGTTGGCAAAGATGATATTGAGTATTTTACAACCCAGAAACATCAATGCAGAAAAATGAGCTGTTACATATCTACAAAATCAATTTAGAACTAAAATAATATTCAAAAGGTTAAGAACTATCTATTTCAGCAGTATAGTTAGTATCTAATAAAACCCATGCAAATACCCCAGTGAATTCCAAGTAGTAAACATAAAATGAACAGAGGGAAATGCACGAAGCTAACTAATAAAGTTTCAAAGAAACGTAAGAGAAATATGGCACAGATAACAAAAATCCTGAGGCAAGTAAAAAGAAGTGGAAAGAAAGGTAAAAGAAAAAGAACACTGATGGAGAAGCAGATCTAACACTACTGAGCAAGAAAGGTCCACAGACAAGGAAACCAAACTCCAGAAAGGCTAAATGGTGTGGAGAATGCCACAATGCCAGGCACGACATGGGCAGTGCCAACCAACAGTCATGGTGACAGGGTTGGAAACAACTTGGGCCAGATCCCCTAATGCTCTTCCCAGTAACAACTCAGAACCCAGATGGTTCTCTTCACTTGCTGGCTGCTCAGTCTCCCTTCCCACTCCTAGAACCATCCATGCATTCAACAACTACCTTCTGAATTGAAGGAATCAATAAATAAATGAGTTTATACAAGTTCTTAACTGTTTCTGTTCTCCATGCCTGTTTTTTTGCTTGCCCTCTGGGATATGATTTATCCTCACAGCTTCCCTAGACCCCCAAACCAGTCGATGCCTCAATTTTATCTGCCAGGCCCGCTCTTCCCCAACTGCCCTGGACATCTCATTCGTGTACCTTCCTCAAACACAACTCTTTCTTCAAATCCAGCTCATGTCTCCTTTCGCTCAGCTGACCTTTCCCTGGTTACCCTGGCCAAACATGACCATTCTGTCCTCTGTATTGCTCACTCAACATTAACCACATCTTGTATGTATCTTCCTATAGACTCAACATTCTTGTCCTTAAGAAATTAGAATTTCCTATTCCCCCTTAAATGATGTAACTTTTGGGGTGCCTGGGTGGCTCAGTAGGTTAAGCATCTGCCTTCAACTCAGGTCATGATCTCAGGGTCAGCCCTGCATCAGGCTCCCTGTTCAGCGGGGAGTCTGCTTCTCCCTCTCCCTCTGCCCCTGCTCACTCGCTCTCTCTAATAAATAAAATCTTTTTTTTTTTAAAGATCTTTGTATTTTCTTTTTTTTTTTTAAGATTTTATTTATTTCGGGCGCCTGGGTGGCTCAGTTGGTTAAGCGACTGCCTTCGGCTCAGGTCATGATCCTGGAGTCCCGGGATCGAGTCCCGCATCGGGCTCCCTGCTCGGCAGGGAGTCTGCTTCTCCCTCTGACCCTCCCGACCCTCCCGACCCTCCCACCTCTCATGTGCTCTCTCAGTCTCTCTCTCTCAAATAAAATCTTTAAAAAAAAAAAAAGATTTTATGTATTTACTTGACAGAGACACAGTGAGAGAGGGAACACAAGCAGGGGGAGTGGGAGAGGGAGAAGCAGGCTTCCTGCTGAGCAGGGAGCCTGATGCAGGACTCAATCCCAGGACCCTGGGGCCATGACCTGAGCCGAAGGCAGACACTTAACAACTGAGCCACCCAATAAAATCTTTTTTAAAAAATGATGTACTTTTATCATATGATGGGTTCCCTCACACACTGGATTCAGAATACCTTGTTACTGCTTACCAAAAAAAAAAAAAAAAACTGCTTCTGAAGGACAGAGAAGAACATAACAAAACAAAAAACAAAGAGGCACAAGGAAATTTTTGGAAGTGATAAACATGTCAATTACCTTGACTGTGGTGATGGTTACACAGGTGTATGCATGTACAAACTTAAATTGTATACATTAAATATGTGCAGATTTTTCAATTAAAGAAGAGAAAAAGGAAGGAGGAAGAAAGGAAGAACAAAGAAGAAAACTGGGAAAAAAGAGAGAAGACAGAAGGAGGCAGAGAAATAAGGCAAGCAACCAACACAGGAAGTCACCTATGTACCCTGAACCACCATCTGTTGTCTCCCTCAGTGCTCATAACTTCGTGAGGTGAGAATTAAAATATTTATGTTAAAGAAACTGAAACGAAAGGGTTAGAAAGGTTAAGGAACCATCTCAAATTTACACAGCAAGTTTTTAAATATGGTTGGCAATGATTCCTTCTCCACTCAACAGCAGAGAGTTGATGATACAGGATAATCAGTGTTATTTAAAAATGCTATCTGAATCATCATTATGATCCTATTACAAAAGGTATTTAAAACAAGAGGGACACCTGGGTGGCTCGGTTGGTTAAGCGTCTGCCTTCAGCTCAGGTCATGATCCCAGGATCCTGGGATCCAGCCCCACATCGCCCGCTTCTCCCTCTGCCTGCCACTCTCTCTCTTTCTCCCTGACAATTAATAAATAAAGTCTTAACAACAACCAAAAAAAAAAAAAAAAAAAAGGTACTCTCAGCAGCACCTTTCTGCCCACAGGTTTTGTCCCAATGATTTAATAAAATCACCTTAAAAAAAAAAAAAAAAAAAAAGTGGAAACTCTTAAGTTACTTCAATGAGAAGTACACCATGTCAACCTACTTTCAATGTGCTTTATAAATATTTCCAGAAAATTAAAGCACAAGATAAATCCTAAAGTACTGACGTTAAAATATAATGAACTGGTTAATGTCCCTCCATTTTCTACAACTTACAATCTCTTCCCAATCTCCATTAATAAGACCTTACAATACATCAGACATTTCTTTGAAGTATATGTAAAGATATTTGTATATGTAAAAATATTAATGCTGCTTCAGAAGAGAAGGCAATAATAAAAAGTGGACAGACTTAGAAAGAATATATTGCATACTCCAAAATTAGCATTAGTTAATATTTATTGATCGTTGACTAAGGGCAGGCACTAACCACATATAAACCCTTATAACAATCTACAGGTAGATTCCATTATGATCTCTATTTTATAGAAGAAACGGAGTCACAGATGCTAAACAAACTGCCCAAGGTCACACAGCTATCAAGAAGTAAATCCAGGACTCAAATCCAAGCAATCTTAACTCCAAGTCCATATTCCTACTCACCAAATTACAATGGAAACAGACACATTTTAGAGAAAAATTATTAAATACACACTAAAATACAGAACTGGCTAAATCAAAAATAGACTGACAAAAATTTCCCAAGAGGAAGGACACATGTTAATTATCCCTACAGTCATTTATGGAATTTAAAGTGAGAGGATACTAGGTATGTGTCTGCAAAATTGCCTAAGAACAAAAAAAAAGAAAAAGTCAAACAAGGTTAATTAAAAGAAAAGTTACTAAAGAGAACTTTAGAAGAAAAGCACCCACTGTGGTTTCGTACAACTATGACAGACAGAAATACCTTAAGTCAAATAATGACAAGATTAGAGGAACCTGAGTTAGGAATGTACAGAACAAAGAAAAAGGAGCACAGGAAGGACTACAGTGTCAAAAATGGAATTAGACAAGGAATGGTGTTTAGGAATACTTATGCTAATATTCATAATAACAAAAAAAAAAAGGAAACAACATAAGGGTCTACCAACAGAGCAAAGAGGAAATAAAATGTGGTCTAGTCCTAAAATGTCATATCATGTCACAGCAAAAATAAATGAGCTAAACAGACATGTGAATACCCACTTTATAAAACTCAATTGATGAAACCACAATGATTAAGTGATAACGAGTGAAAAAAAACTATGTTGCACAATCATACAATACTATTTGAAGTTTAAAAACACATAAAACAACACTATACACTGCCTGGGGATAATAAAACTGTAGAGAAATGACTACAAATAATAAAATTCAGATCACCAAATTCAGATTAGTGGTTAACTGGAGAATTTGGGGGAAGGGAGTGGGTTTAACTGGATTAAATATTATGAAATACTTTTCAGACATACAGAAAGCATGTCTTTTTAAAAGAAGGAAAAGGAAGAAAATGTTATTAGATTATAGCATCCCAAATTGCTTTATACTCCCAATCCAAAAAATTCTAAAAGGGCAATGATCATGATCTCTGAAGGAATGTTAAAGGAGGATATATCCTTAAGTAGTCCCATTCAAGTACAAGTAAACTCAAACTCCCTCAACTTAGGTTGTTACTCTTTATTTATGTCCCCCCTGTAAGAAGAGGGCTTTTTGGGGGCAGTAAACAATGTGTAATTAAAACAGATAAACACTGGGATGCCTGGGTGGCTCAGATGATTGAGCGTCTCATGGTCCTGGGGTCCTGGGATGGAGCCCAGCATCGGGCTCCCTGCTCAATGGGGAGCCTGCTTCTTCCTCTCCCTCTGCCTGCCACTCCCCCTGCTTGTGCTCTCTCTCTGACAAATAAATAAAATCTTTTTTAAAAAAAACGATAAACATTGTCCCTAAATGTCATCACAGCTCCTTTCCTGATACAACTGTGTTCAGAGGTAAGAACTGCAAGCCTGTCACCCCACAGGAGGTGCAGTGCCCAGGCTAAGAACATGGACTCTGGAACCAAACTACCTGAGGTGAGATCCAGCACACACAAAGGCAAGTCACGTTAGATCCCCTGTGCCTCAACTGCCTCATCTGTGAAGAATGATTAAAAAAACAAATCTATATCCCCATCTATTAAAAGTGAGAAGAAAGTAGGAGCAGCGCCTGACCAAGAAGTACTGTAAAGGTGTTGGCTCTTAGCCTTATTCCAAAGACCAATTGTTTTGAAGAAGAAAAACAAGGCTTTGTACCAGAAAAGTGTAATTGTGGTTACTTTCTAAGTCAAGTAGGGGATAGAAAAGCTGACCATGACAATACAGAAAAATGGACAGCTTTTCACCTCTTGGGCAATGTTTAGGATAGCAAGATAACCCTTTTATTTTTCTAATATTCTTTGATATTATAATATCTCCAATGTGTACATATTTGTAGACATACACACCTGGACCAAATTCAAGATAAAATTTTCTATGCCCTGGCTCCCTGTCACCCTGTCAGCCCAATTCATCTTGGAAAACCAGGCCATCCCCTCCACTGCAAAAGTCTCCCCCTCTTCCTCCCCTGCTGTAAGGATTATACCATACTGCAGTACATCTGCCCTCACACCTTCTTTTATAAGGTCCATACCATATAATGTCCATACAACTCCTTCCTTTCATGAACCATGAAGAGCTCTCTGAGAACAGAGACTATCAATCATTTTCAAATTCCCAGTGTCTTGCAAGATAGGCATTAAATATATGAATGAATAAAGCAGTCTCCCTATATATCTTATAACAAATACAAGAAAGGCAAGTAGAAACCTGTAATTGGAGGTCGCTTATCCAAAAGGTTATTTAGGTATCTTCAGTTCTATTTCAGAATTAGCAGATCAGTTGAACCCACTGAATCATCCACCAATTCTTTATCCCTCAGAGTGGGAAATATTAGAAGTATGTAAGTAAAGATATTCCAGTAAAGACAGAAGCTAAACTTTTATTTTTTTTTTAAAGATTTTATTTATTTGTTTATTTGACAGAGAGAGAGAGAGAGAGCACAAGCAGGGGGAACGGCAGAGGGTGAGGGAGAAGCAGCCCCCCCCCCCCAGCAGGGAGCCATATGCGGAGCTTGATCCCAGGACCCTGGAATTATGACCTGTGCCGAAGGCAGACGCTTAACTGACTGAGCCGCCCAGTCACCCCAGAAGCTAAACTTTTAAATAAGAAGAATTAAGTCATTTAAAATGTCAGGAAAACAGAAGTAGTCTAAAAACTGTTTCTTATGAAACTAAAAATAGCATGTAGAAGAAATCACAAGATTTAATGTTTATAAGGTCTCCTTTTTCAGGAGAGAAACAATAATCACAAGCCAGATAAAAGTATATACCCTATTAAGGTGGATGAAATCAAAACTAAATCACATATTAAATCAATTTCACACACTGCTTCTATAGTGAGGTTCTATAAAGACCGTATCAGTCAGCGAAAATTAAGCTAATTTTCTGGAACTTAACAGTTCTTGGCAATTTTTTGAACAGGGCCAGGGCTCCAAGATCAAGTACTCATTAGTGTCCGATCAGTTACAGGGCTGTCTTGGGTTACTACAGAAGAGGTGTCCCTCCTCCCAGCTAAGGTACAGGCCTCACTTGGATCCCACCCCCTTCCATCTTCTCAGAACTCTGCAAAAATAAGCAAACACTTCACTGATCTGTATTCAACCTCTCCCTTTCAACAAACACCTTCCCATCAGCATTTAAACTTAAGTGATAAAAATCAAGACTCTTATAAAGTTTCCTATTCTTGCTATCTCCATTTTCTTCACCTTCTACTTGCTTCCGCTTCCCACCCCATCAACAGCATCTGCAAAAGGGCACCCATCACCTCGGAGTAGCTAAATCCATAGGACGTTACTCAATTTCTCTCTCACAGGAGCTCCCCCACTGGCTGCAGGGACACCACTCCAGCTATGGCTCCCACTTGAGCGAGGTTCCCTGGCCACTCCTCCCTCCCATCTCCTTTGCCAAGCTCAGCCCCCTCTACTGAGCTCCATCCCAGGCCTCCACCTGTTCTCATTCTAGTCTCTCCACAGGCAATCTCACCCAAGCCCAGGAGTACCACCTCTATACCAATGGCTCCAAGATGGTAAACTAGTGATCACTGGACATCTTCTCCCAACTATTAATCACCATGTCTGGTAATTTTACCTCCAAATTTCCTTTTTCTCAATATCTCTGCTGGTGATATAAGGCTCCTAAGAGGATCAAATGGGTTAACATTAGAGTATTTTGAAAAGGTGGGGGGGAGGGGTGCAACTTAAATCTGATTATTAGTATTCATTAAATTTAAACCTCCTTGAAAACCAGGACTTTGTCAAATTCACCTTTTTATTTATTCCACATGGTACACCTAGCAGTGCTTTGCATGCAGATGGCATTCAGTAAATGTATTGCAATGAATTATTTGTATTGGCTTAATACACATTCAACTGAAATATTCATGTACTTAACAGCTTGTATTTCCCAAACCACATAATCATTTTGTCTCCTAAGAGGTGAGAATTTTAAGTTAAGTCTTAACTACCTGGGATACCTTTGATAATTATGATGCTACTTATCTCAAGTTAGGAAAACCTGTCACCTTTTTGGCCTGGCTTTCCTGAAAACATCCAAATCCTATCAAGTCCCAAGCTCACATAAAGATCTTTGGTTCCCAAATGTTCACGTTGAGAGGGGAAAATTTAAGTGTTACAGAACAGTTAAGCTGTAAGGCGGAATGACTGCTTCTAAAAGTTCCTTATCTCGTTTTTCTATCTTGTAACGTGAGCTAGAGTGATATTCTGGGTAAGATCAGACACCATGGAATGAAAAGAACATTACTGTTCAAAAGTTCTCAAACTCTTGCATTAGGTATATTTAATTAGACTCAGAATGCAAGATTGTAAAACCTCACCAGATCAATTCAAAAAACTCCCTAATTTCCATCTAAATCACAATCCTCATTATAATCTTCCTTCACACACTTTTCCTTCACTGCACTCCTCATAATTTGTAATTACATATTTATCTGTATGATTTGCTTCGTATCTGTTTCCTCCATGAGGGCAAGGATCACATCAATTCTGTTCAACGCTATATTTCCAGCGCCTTACATGGTACCTAAAATATAACATGAGTTAAAAGGCTCTGGCTGAGCAATTAATTGAATGAGGAATGGAAATAGTCATTTAAGCAGAACCAGACAGCAGGGAAACACATAAGCAATGAGAAAGATCCTGAGGCTTTAAGATCTGACACCCACCCCCAACCAGACACAGTACGATTTTCCGCTCATAATTTATCCATCCTTCATTTCTTTCAACCCTTTTTCCTTCCTTCTTTCCTTCCTTTCTTTCCTTCAAGAAGGACATTTTAGACTCAAAGAATATTTCAGCTTTAAATCCTGTCCAAATATCTTAACAAATCCAAGTCACCAGGTGACTTGTCACCTTGACCCTTCTTGTAAAAGGCATCTTGAAAAGTCCAAAGAACATGCCACAGTGGCTACAGAAGTCTTCGTCATCCCTCAGGGTAAGAACTGCAGAAGATGATGCCAGAAAACCAAAGAATAAAGTCTATGCAAATGACTACCATCTCTCGACACCTCTTCCCCTCAATAACCTTATACACTTTTGGAGCAACTCAGCAACAACCTTCAGCTCCCAGGACTAATCTGGGGAAATAAAAAAGGTTGTGATAATCATAAATGAAGATCATCAAACTACAGCTCTCCTGGCCCACCTCACCCCCCCAAAAAATTCACAGTGGCAACTATTCAGCCAACCACCAAGGAGAGGCAGCATAATATAGTGGTTAGATGCAAGAGCTCTGGGTTTTCAGACAAACGTGTCTGAATCCCGGCTTCTCTTACTTGCTGTGATCTGGGGCAAGTTAATGTGTCCAAACTGCAGTTCCTCCAGCTGTAAAATGGGAATAAGCATCACCTAGAGGGCTGTTAACTGTGTGAAGGTACCATGCATAAAGCACTCAGTACGGTGCCTGGCATGTAATAAAGTCTCAGTAAACGTCCACTATTTGTCACTGTATTCAGCTGTGATCGCTTTCACAAGGCCTATTCTTCCTCTAGCTTCCATATAATTTTAAAGATGTTGTTCTACCCTTTCTATTTTTGAGGGGTCATATATACAATAGCTTAGAGCACATTTTCTAAATCCAGACTGGATAAACCAGTTAGAGGTCTGTGTCTCAGGATGCTCAGCTAGGAAGCGGGCGTGATAATTCCTCCCCCGCAGGACTGCTGATAGTGAGCACTACCTCAGCGTTACACATTCTATTACTGATGTATGAAAACGCACTTACGGATAAGTAAACCTGCAGCTCGCAACCCCAACCATCGGTCAATCGGATCGTGGCCACAACAAATATCAAGGTCGACCCTGCTCACCCACCCAATTTCTCCCCACAGCCGGCAGCAACAGACACCCCCGCCGGTCCCTCCGGCAGGGGTTCCCGGAACCGCAGGGCTCAGTTTCCTCGCAGGGACCGCGTCAAGGCCCACCCGAAGAAAGATGCCAGCCCCCCACCCCGTCCGCCCCCACAAGCGCCGGGAGGGACCCGGGGCACCCTTCCTCCCCCGGAATGCGCGGCCGCCCGGGCTGTCGTTCCCCCCGCTCACGTGGGCCCTTCGGCCCAGGCCGCACGTCACCCGCTTCCCGGACCCCACTGCAGCGCCTCCCACCCTGCCCGGGTGTTTCCCCTCAGGCAGCGGGCCGCCACGCGACCCCCGGCGCGCACATGCCCGGGGCCTGGCTCCGCGGCCACATCCGGCCCCCAAGTCGGGGCGGCCCTCGGGCCCAGCCCCGCCGCACGCCGACGCCGCGCCGCACGCCGACGCCGCGCCGCCGACCGACCCCCGCCGCTCCCACAACGGGCACCGCACTCACCGCGACGCCGGAGCCCCGGTTCCTCCAGCCTCGGGCCCACGCAGGCCTGGCTGCGCCCCCAGAGCATTCACGCCCCGTGCCGCCTCCTGGGGACCCTGGCGCAGGCGCCGCGGCCGCACTGCAAGGGGGCGACCGTCTGCTGTCCCTGCCGCTGCCGCCGCCTCGTCCCAGCCCCGGCCGCGGAGACAACCGCAGCGACGCAAGCCGGCGCCGGCAGACCAGCGTCTGTTGAGCCGAACCGCCCGGGACGCGCACCCCCGGCCGGCGCTCGTTGCATATGCAGCGAGGCCGCCGCCCATTGGCCCGCGGGCGGTGGCGCGTGCGGGGCTGGGCCTATCGAATTCCGGCCGGGGAGCGCGGCGCGGTCGGCCAGGGGCGGGACGGGGTTACTACGGGTCATTCGCGGAGCAGCCGCGGACGGGACCCAGCCGCCACCGGCGCGGGGTGGGGACCTGGCCGGCGGGAGGGATCGGACAGCGGCGGCTGGGGGAGGGGAGGCGGGCTCGGCGGCCGCGACGTGGGCAGAGGGCTGGAGGGTCGTGGGGGGGGGGGGAGGAAGACCGCCCCTCCCGCCTACCCAAAAAATAACAAGAAACGCAGTTACTGCTGTAGTGTTTAAATCTTAACATAGATCATGAAATAATACGCATATTATTTTCATCCTTAAGTGGATCATTGATCCTGTCCTTGCACACATTGTTGTCAAATTCTGTAAAATAAAATGATTTTCGGAAATACCCGAATCGAGAGGGGCTCAAAGATTCAAAGCAAATCCCTCTATTATTTCTCTTGCTTTGGCGTCACTTAACCCAGCAAATAACCCATCTTCTTTAAATACACGCACTATTCATACAAGATTGATATTTGTTTTCAAAGGCTAAAGTTTACTCCAAACTACTGTTTTTAGACATTCTTCTTTTGAATCTAGAAGTGTTTCTGTATTTGAAAGAGTTTATCTCATTTTAAACACTACAAAAGGAAAAAAGACATGAGTGCAATGTACACTGCCTCCCCACAAGCAATCAAATGCAAACCATAACACAAATGACTCAAACAACTGCAGTGCTCCATAAAAAAGACGACTTTCATTACTCCAGTGGTAGGAGGGTTGGGCTTTTTTTTTTTTTTTTAACCCAACGAAATATTTAGTTGGTCTGTGAACAAAGTTACAACATTAAGTCAGATTTGATACCACAGGAAATGAAACTGATTTGGAGAGTTTGGGTTTTCTTTCTTTTTTTTTTTTTTCCTCTCTCTCTTCTTTTTTTTTTAAGCAGTGGAGCTAGAAATAGCTACTTGAATAGTAAATCTCCCTGCCATGCAAAACTTTTCTTTAAGTAGGTGAAAGGTGACGTTTCTGAGCCAGCCTCAGGCTAAAAGCAAGGGCACCCTTCCCAAGAGAATTTCTAAAATCAGGGAAGGCGTCTGAACTTGAACTAGGTGGAGTGATGATGCACAGAGCAAAGAAAGCTCACTCACGTTGGGCCCCAGGCCAATTTAGCGACCTAAAGGAATGGATACCTGACTCAGGCAACCTGTTTTTCCACTAGAAAATGTGTTCAGTTGCTGCTAATCTATAGAGATGCTATCAAAGGATAGACCCTGAAGACTAATGGAATGCAGAATTATCTAAAAAGATCACCATTTTTCTGCATGCAGAGGGAAGTATAGTAGAAGGGGTAGTTCCAAAACCAGGAAAAGCCTCTAGGAAAATAAGTAATTTCCAAGTGAGGAAAGCAAATATAAATATATATGTATATATATATTTTAGGAAAACCAATATTAAACCTTTTTTCCCATCAATAAGCACAAAGCAAACTAATAGAATTCCAGCAACATCTTAACATCTTCATTATCTCTTTCTATATCATAAAATATGTGCGTATATACATACATATATATGACATTTTTAAAAGAAAATATTCCTTGCCATTAAAATTCTAAATTCTCCTCTTGTTAGGCTAAACAGAAATATAATTTTTCTAGTCTCTAGAAGTTTTGCTTTTTAAAAAATAGTACATGCACAGTTGCTTTTCTTTTAGAAAAGTTTTCAGTATATTTTTATTTTTATTTAGAGCGTTTGAGAGTTATGGAATTTGGCTTCACTTTCCCTCTTTTTAGAAAAACTCAATTCAGAAACTATAACGGCCAACTCGAAAACATCCAACAGTACCTTTTATAGTTTTGTTATTTTACCAAATTACAGGGGAATTCAGGGAGATGTCTTTGTAATTCTCAAGAACACTTAATGATCTGTTTTATGTGAAGGGTCGCAGAAATAGTCTGTGACCGTGTGGCAAACTACTGCTAACATTTTCCATAATCATTATAATGTAAAACCAGGGCCAGCCAGTGTTCAAAAGTTTAACAGAAACCTTTTTGTTCTTTCATTTCTGGGAATTGAGGAGTGGGGGAGCGGAGGTAGCAGAAGATACTCTATGCTTGAGTCAAAACGGTTCTGACTTCAAAGAGCAAAACACTCAACAGAAAACTATGGCATTTATTTGCCTCACATAAAGGTAACTCAAGATAACTCAGGGCAAGTCCAAGATGGATCCAGAGACTGCCATGTGACTGAGGATCTGAGCTTTGACCATCTTTCACTCCGTCTCAGCATATCTGCTTCATCCTTAAGCCATCTTAGTCACAGATGGCAGCCGCGGTTTCAGGTGTCACATGAAGACACAACAGCATCTGGCCAGAAACTAGGGGCATGTTTCCTAATGACACTTCTTATTAAGCAGGAAATCCTTTCTCAGATGACTGGCTACAGACTGATCCTGAAGTCCTATTGGTCGGAATTGGGTCACATGTTCACATCCTAGCTGCAAGGGACGCTGGGAAAGTGTTTGCAGTTTTGGCCTGCCTCTCTAATGGAAGGCAGGGCAGTCAGGGGAAGGAATAAATGTGAGAAAGAAAGCCTAATCGGCAGTGTCTGCTACAGCTATCACCTGAAAGTACCCATCTCTGACTAAAAGTGCTCAAACAGTAAAACCATCTGTTATCTCTCTTAAAATGCCCAGAGAAAGGCAATTCCAGGGTTGCTTCAAAGGCTCACTGGTGTTATCGTGAGAAACTAGCTCCTTCTGTCTCTTCGCCCAGCCATGCTCAGCATTTATGTTCTCTCCCTTCATGGTTACAAGATGGCTGCCACGGTTCCGAGCATTATGTTTACACAATACTTCCAAACCCAGAAGGGAACGGCAGCTTCCCCTACGTGTCAGTATGTGTTTCTCGTGGAGCTCCATCTTTCTAAGATGCACTCAGCCCACTTCCCCTAAACCAGTCACTAACAAATGAAATTGCCCTGATAAACTTAGCTCACTCATACATCGTCTACTAAGGCTGGGAGAGGATCGTCTAGCAACTGGAAACACAACATTGTTTGTCCTCTCGTTCAAACTATATGAAGGGCGTTTTGAAGGACAGGGCCCCACTCCAAAAGACGATCATCCTCAAGCTGGCTCTTAAGCACCGCCTTTAAGAGACGTTTAAGAGTTTTATCGGGCAGGGGGTACCTGGCTGGCTCAGTGGGTAGAGCATACAACTCTTGATCTCAGGGTCATGAGTTCAAGACCCACATTTAGTGTAAAGTTTACTTTAAAAAAAAAAAAAAAGAGTTTGATCAGGCAGTACTTATCGGGGAATGAAGTATTATGACAGGACCCATGGATCCTATAGTCACAGGCCCATCATTGCTACTCTGCCATAAAATGAGTCCCTTGATGGCAGAACAATGTTATGCAAGATTCCACGATGGCAATCAGACACTCTCTGAGCTCTCAGACTGTGCTACTGCCAAGACTCAGTGGGCAAGATTGGCAAATCCATACCCAGATTTTGTATTAGCCCCAGCAAAGACAAATAACTGCCCTACACACGGGTAGGGAGAAAGCCCTGGGGTGGAGATTCACGGGTGTCATCAGCATACACTGAACATATGAATGATATGATATGTGCAGAGCACCAACAGCATCTGCTACAGGTGGGCAATCAATTGTCTGCCATTTAGCCTTTTGTTAAAAAAAAAAACTGGAATGTATTTCAAGGAATTTTCCAGTTACTGAATTTTAAGGAAAGAATCAAGAAAATTCTAAAAGGTCCTGTGTGTCCAAATCCTGTGGTCCTGTCTTTCTAGAAGCACTTCTTTGCAACACAGACATCAGATGCAGGAGGAATGTGCATGGTAATCATGGGGTGAGGTATCACAGTGGGATACCCTCATACCCACTCTAGCCTGTAAAGATCTCTAGGGATTGAGATTTTTAATGTCTGTGTCCTCAGTGACACTGGACGGCATCAACACTATCAGTACATTCTTTCTTCAGTGTAAGCTAATT
The DNA here is from genome assembly GCF_964656455.1 of Halichoerus grypus. NCBI lineage: Eukaryota > Metazoa > Chordata > Mammalia > Carnivora > Phocidae > Halichoerus > Halichoerus grypus. Next base: position 178,961,690 of record NC_135715.1, on the reverse strand, counting down.
TAATTTTGTTTCACTTTAGTGATTAAGAACCTACTACTTTCCTTGTGATAACCCTATAACAAAACTATAAAAGGTACTGTTGGATGTTTTCGAGTTGGCCGTTATTCATGAGATACTTTAAAGCCCTCTTTTACTTTTTCTTTTCCAGGCCGAACAATCTTTTTTTTTTTTTTTCCCCAAATGCCCTATCTTCTATCCCTTTTACCATTTTTATTGTTCTTCTCCATTCTTCATCATTTGGGGGACAAAACATAATACCTAAACTTTAATGGGGGCCTGACAATTGTAAAATACACTGAAAGAATCTATTCCCAGCCCTTACTCACCAGAATTCCATTAAAATAGGCTAAAATTAATTAGCTTTTTAAAGTAACAACACATACTCTCTCATTCCTAGCTCATTTTGATTAATGATAATTTCCAGTTAAGGCAGTGAACACTTCTTAGCTACACATTTGTATATGTCTAAAAGTCTCTTCAAATACATTGTTGGGCTTGACTGCGCTCTATGTGGATGTCTCTGCATAGATAGTCTTCTATATTATCTTTATTAAACTTTTTCTGTAATTTGTCAATTCTCTTGAATCTCCTTTCCATTTTATAGATGTAAAGAACTCTGAATTCAGGCAGTTATAGTAAACTTTCCAGAACAGTTGGTTTTCTATTATTTTTTAAAGGTATTTTGGAATAGAGACTTGATGTATTTGATTAAAAAGAGATAACTGAGAAATAGCAGTTGGAATTAAGTTTGGCTACATGTAACTGAGAATGCAAAATAATAGTGGCTGAAGCATACAAGGACTTTAATTCCACATAAAAGGAGAATGGCAACTCCATGAAATCATCAGGAACCCAAGATATTTCTCTCTTTCTGCTATTCCTCATGTGTGGCTTTTTCATGTGTGACTTCCATGCTCAAGGTCATAAAATACAAAATAGCTGCTGGAGCTCCAGCCATCACATCTACTTTCCAAGCAACAGGAAGGAAGAAAAGAAGAATGTAAAAGGCACGCAACTCCCAGTAATTCTCTTTAGGCAATAAAAAGAATTGTGAAATTGTTTTTCCCACACATCTCACCTTACATCCCATTGACCAGAAAGACTGGAATATGAAATTTCCTAGAAGCACACATTACCATCTATATGAAATCATGATTCTTTTACTAACCATGAAGGGAAGAACAGTTATTGGGTAAGCAACTTACAGTCAGCCCCCTTGATAGGGGTGGGGCAACTGATGGAAAGCACAATATGGTGAGCACTGAAATACACACCTTTAACCTGATGTTGCTCAAGTTCTTCCTAGGACCAACAAAAGTGCTTCTGTTTGTTTCCGCCTTTGATTTAGAAGTTTGTGACAATCAGGAGCAATGGTTCTACATTTTTCTGATAAAGAGGTTTCATACAATTGTGAAATGAATAAATAATCCCTGAGCCTTCTCTTCTTGGGAACCATCTGTCTTAATTTTTTTTTGCAATTCCTTACTGAACTTACTTCTCATTCCTTTCATCCTTTTGGCTTCTCTTCTCTGACCCTGCTATAGTTTCTTTATATCATTATAAAATATTTGGAAGCAAGGCTGGGATTCAATGCTCTAATTAATTGAACATTAGTTCAACAGATATTTACGTGCCACCAGATGACAGGTACTGTGCTAGATGCTGCAAAGATAGCACTTACCAAGACAGAAAACATCCTGACCCTTAAGGAGCTTATATTCTAAGATAGGATCATTACCATAAATAAATAAAAATAGTAAACAAAATAATTACAGAGTCAAAGGTGCTCTTCAGAGCTTTGTGGGATAACTGGAAGAAAGGAGGAACAGACACTTTTGCATGGAGAGGTCAGGGAAGACAACTCTTGGGAGGTGACACTTAAGCCCTAATGAGGAAACAGCTAATATTTTTGGCAGGAAAATCGTCTTTCCACTCCAGAGCACTGCTACCAGAGACTAGGAACGCATTCTTGTATCCCGTGGACTTGACCTGGCCTTTTTAGAAATTCTGTCCAGTTTGCAGAATCAATAAATATAACAAGGAACACAGTCCTATCATCTAAAGGTTCATTAGATCTTGCTTTGTCATTTAAGGCATTTAACTTAAATGTCAAGTGCTCTGTGAAGCTCCCAAGCGAAATTACTTGTCCCATTTTCTGTGTTTTGTTTGTGCCGTTGGTTTGTCGGTTAGGCTTCTTTAGGTTCCAGAGAATAGGAAATGGAAATTAAACTTGCTTAAGCAAATGGAATTCATTGGCTTACAAAACTAAAGGGAGTTTATCTGTCCTCATGGACAGCTTGATAAGGAGCTATAAAGAAATCAGAAAGAGCAAATTTGACTCTCTCCATTCCACAGGTCGCTTCTATTGGCGTTGGCGTAGGTGTTTGAGGACCCTGGGGCAACAAGACGGCTAGAGGCCCTTGCAGGCTCCTGGCTCACTGGAAATTCTCTCTCTTCTCAAAAATCTCATTTCCTCCTGAGATACTACATGTCCCTCCCTGCCCAATCTGCGTGCCCAGAACACTCTGCTCTGGCCTGACCTGCCTGACTTGCTCCACCCTGAGATCCTCAAGTGGAGTTCAGGAGTCCACACCTCAAAAGCGCTGAGGCAGTGTGACGGGGAGACAGACGGAGATTCTCCACAGGGAAATCAGAGTGCAGTTACTAGTAAAAATGAAAGGAAACCAAGAACACCACCAGGAGCTTAGCCCCTCTTGGGCCATAGTATGGTCAGTTGTGTCTTCCTCTTCCCCTGACTCCATGATGAGCTGTTTCAGAAGAAGCACATCTTCAGCTTTTCATCCCGAAAATACACACAATGTGCTGGTAGATATAACTGTGCCACGTTGGCTCAGTAAATATTTGTTGAATTCAACTACTGAATACCATACACATGTGGGTAAGTTTGGAGGGCTACATACACAAATGCTAGTTTTTATAGTACCTTTAAATTTCTCACAAGAGGTGGCGCCTGGGTGGCTCAGTCGTTAAGCGTCTGCCTTCGGCTCAGGTCATGATCCCAGGGTCCTGGGATGGAGCCCCACATCGGGCTCCCTGCTCCACGGGAAGCCTGCTTCTCCCTCTCCCACTCCCCCTGCTTGTGTTCCCTCTCTCGCTGTGTCTCTCTCTGTCAAATAAATAAACGAAATCTTTAAAAAAATTAAAAAGTTAAAAAAATAAAAATAATAATAAATAAATAAATAAATTTCTCACAAGACATCAAACTGTTTCTTAGCAGTTTGACAGAAAGGCTGTCTTCACACTACATTTACTTCCATTATTTCGTCTGTGACAGCTTGAGTTTATCTTAATATTCATTCCTTCCATAAAGAATTCATACCTACACATTTTCCCCCCACATTTCAATCCACATTTGATTGACCATTTCATAAGCCTTTTAATCCCTTCCCGTCTGCTTCAAAGGGTGCTGTGTGCAAAGGTAGCATCACCTGGGAGCTCATAAGAAATGCAGAATCTCGGGCGCCTGGATGGCTCAGTTGGTTAAGCGACTCCTTCGGCTCAGGTCATGATCCTGGAGTCCTGGGATCGAGTCCCGCATCAGGCTACCTTCTCAGCAGGGAGTCTGCTTCTCCCTCTCCCGCTCCCCCCCTCTTGTGCTCTTTCTCTCTCTCACTCTCTCTCTCAAATAAATAAATAAAATCTTTAAAAAAAAAAAAAAAGAAATGCAGAACTCAAGCCCCAGCCTTGACCTGCTAGAACCAGAGCTGTATTTTAACAAGATTTTTCAGGAGATTCATAGACACGTTAAAAATTGGGAGTCACTGGTCTCCTACTCTAACTAGTGCCTTCCATTAGAGATCTAATGGAAGCCACATATGTGATTTTATATTTTCTGGTAACCACACTTAAAAAGTACCAAGAAAACAGCCAAATTAATTTTAGTAACATATTTTATATAACTCAATATATCCCACAATATCATTTAACTTATAATCAATATAAAAATTATTAATGAAATACTTTTAGGGGATGCTCTTTTAAATCAGATGTTCATTTTATACTTAGAGTCTACCTCAATTTGGATTAGCCACCTTTCAGGTGCTCAACAGCCACATATGGTTGGTTAGTGGCTACCGTATTGATCAGCAGAGCCCTGGAAGTAAGATGCATGAAAACAATACACCATGTCTGTTTCACTCTCCACTGTATCCCAGGGCCCAGCCCGGTGCCTGACAGGTAGGAGATACCCAATGTTTGTTGAATTAATAAATTGACAGGAGAAATATTTAAAATATTTAACAGCACAGCAAAAGCACTGACCGAACAGTATAGGTCTCTGGACCAATCAAAAATGAGAAAGACTGTCAGCAATCAGTACTGCTACATTGGTGGGAACTGATATACTATCAGCCAAGATTGTACGTGACTTGGTCCAAACCCTTCATATCTCAAATGAGAACAGAGTCCAAACAGGTTAAGCGACTTCTGCATAGTCACACATTCTTTATGGCAAAAACTAGGATTAGACAATCAGGTCTCTACTTCCAACCCAGAAAGGCTTCTGTGATATTCATTCATTTGTAAGCACCTACTGTGTGCAAAAGCACCATGTTGGGCCCAGTAGGAGAAGAAACATAAAAAGAATGATATTCATGTGCTTCCAAGAACACCCAGCCAACTAAGATCATTTTCATCTTCAGGGGGCCAGAAACTTCAAGTCAAGCTTATTTAAATTTAAAAAGGCATTTATTCAGTCCTGTAATTGAAACCCTGGAGGTAGAGTTTCCTTCTGGAAACTCTTAGTGTTTCTATTTTCCTCCTTCTTATCTTGACTTGAAAACCTTTATTATTTGTATTTGTCTTACTACTGGGGTCATGACCTGAGCCAAAAGCCAACACTTAACCGACTGAGCCACCCAGGTGTCCCTTACTTATTTGTGAGAGAGAGAGAGAGAAAGAAAGAGAGAGTAGAGGGAGGGGCAGAGGGAGAGGGAGAGAGAGAGAATCTCAAGCAGACTCCCCACCAAGCGTGGAGCCTGACGCGGGGCTTGATCTCATGACTCTGAAATCATGACCCGAGCCAAAATGAAGAGTCGGATGCTTAACCGACTGAGCCACCCAGGTATCCCTCTTTCATTCTCTTAAAGATGGAAACACCAGGCAGACAGAATTGAGAGCTACGGTCAAAATCAAAACAGAGAAGTCATTTTAGTGTTTCTATTTTCCTCCTTCATATCTTGACCTGAAAACCTTTATTATTTGTATTTGTCTTACTATAATAGGGAGTTTTAGTCCAGAAATTTTTCATGAAATAAGACCATGCCATCCATCTGACTTAAAAGAAAAAAAAAAACAACAAAAACTACAGGTAAAGATTGTTTATTTGCATCTTGCTAGTTCATATTCCTGTTTATACCAGATCTCTAATGATCTTGTATACTTTTCTAGGCTCCATAAACAAATATGAAAACATTTTATATGTTTTATATTTTATCCGTTTTATATACTTTCTATGTAATTTCTAAGCCACAAAACTCTAGTATTGATTATAACATCACACCTTGCTTAAAAGCTTATTTCTTAATCTAATATAATTTGTGAAAGTATCAAAAGTTAACTAGAAGTATAGGGAGAGTACCTAATTTATTTAGGAAAGCCTACCTGTGACTTTAATACCTTGTTACTTAAAATATGTTTCCATGGACTGGCAACATCAACTTCATCTGGGAGTTTAGTGGAAATGCAGACTCTCCCGTCCCCTCCCAGATCTACTGAATCCAGAATCTGCATTTTAACAAGATCCCTAGGTGATTCCTGTGAGTTTGAGAAACACTGATTCACCATTGGTGTCAGCTCATCCACCACCAGTTGTAGATGTGCTTGTCACTGAGCCGAGAGCCGGGCACTGAAAGAAGAAAACCACTGGCCCAGAGAGCAAACAGATAGAGCATCTCCTGATTTCTAGTGCCTTGGCCCACCAAACAGGGACATAACGGAGCTGTCCACAGATGGAGGAAAGCAGGCATAAAGGTAATGGAAGGACAGACCTCAAGTTTATCATGGTTGTTTGCTACTCATCCAAAAAGCAGAAGCTCCCAAACCCCCTGAGCTGCACTAAGAAAAAAAACTGTGTGGGTGTAAATGTTTTAAAGAACCATGTTTCTCCAAAAGTGACCCACAGCTTTCTTAAAGACAGCCTTCCTGATTCCCATGCCGACATGGCCCTGAGTGACCCAAGCAAATACCCACAATATCCGAACATGCTTCCCCACCTCATTTTATACCAGTGTTATTAATTCAAGAAACTCAAAGTGATTCACCGCACCTGTGTTTTAACTACAAAAATTACAAATTGGCATTTACCCACTTTTTAATCAGCTACTTCTAGCAAGGGCAGAAAGAAGTAAACCACCACATGGACAATTAGTGAGAATGTGTTGCTTTTGATGAGCTATCCTGATATAGCCCTTCCTTTTTTTTTTTTTTAAATAATCTCTATGCCCAATGTGGGGCTTGAACTCGTGACTGCAAGATCAAGAGTCACATGCTCTACTGACTGAGCCAGCCAGGCGCTCCATCCAATGTAGCTCCTATTGCCACTATCAAAGAATCTCTGAAAAAGAATAGTTTCCCTCAATAGTTTAGGATATGTTTACTAAAGGTAATGATGTGACAAACATACTCTCACAGGGGATAAAGACCTTGATACATAGAATGTCAAAGCTCTATTTTAATCCACACGATCGCGGTAAAATTCTAGCTAGATCATTTATAAAAGATTACCTCTAGCATAAACATTTGTCATATTGTCTTCCCAGCAGCCCTTCCTTTCTATTAAAAGCCATCACTTCCCTTTGGGGAAGGGTCCTGCCTCACTCTGTGTTTCTGGCCCCAGGGCTTGTCACGGAACCTTCCCCACACTGACCGCACCAGGACTACAAAACCCAACCTGCCAATCAGAACCATGTGTCCCTCAAGACATAGGTATTGGCTCAAGGCAGTCACGAGATCCAGGACCAATCAGAGTCCATCCCTAGCATTTTTTCCATCTTTATCCAGAGAAAGAGGCTGAATTGGGATGGGTTGAGCCTAGAGTTTACCAAGTCCAAGTCAAGTTTCTCTCAGAAGCCCTCAGGCTAACACAACTTAGGGAAGAGATGGGAGTGAGAAACCCCAAATCTGGTGGTGCTTGAGGTCAGCTCCTGCCCACCACTATTTTGACTGGTAAAATGAGTCAGTGTGTGTGTGTGTGTGTGTGTGTGTGTGTGTGTGTGTGTGTGTGTGTTTGCCTAAGCTAGTTTTGGATCATTCACAACCCAAACGTCCTAGTATACAAACAAGAAAATGAAAGGAGGACTTCAAAATGAAATTCATTGAAGCTTAAGAAGGTAGCTTGTTACTATTGTGAAATTGAGGTTATATCTTTTGTCAACAGAATCATTTAGCCTTTACCAGGAGTCTGCATACCTTCTATCTCCCCATCTCTGTAAAGCAGGAATCTTATTTCCAGTACTCCTTTTCTCCCTGCACTAGGTCAGGCAAGCTCAGGTTTCTGAGTCAACACAGCAAAAAAGAAGTGGAAAGCAGTGTTTCCTTTTAGACAGATCTGCCTGAATTGCTCTCTCCTCCTTTATCCTGATTAACTGGATGAATGGTGTGAAATTTCCATTGTCTACTCTTTAAACCAAAATGTTAAGATGAAAAAATCACATTCATGTATTGAATCAGTGTTTTACGTACATATTATTTTAATTATTAAAATAAATACCCCGATGACACTAACACAACCCTCCTCCCAGCCACCAGGATTTGAGCAGCAGGGATGGAAAAACCGGGAAGTCAGTGAGGTGTGCTTGTGACGTGGCCCCACTGAGTGCTTTGTCCCACACGTACTTTCGATACCCTGGCAGCCCAACCCTCCCTATTCAGGCCTGTGCACAAAGATTTCCTGCCCATCCTCACCCTTTGAAACTTGCTTATCCTGCATCTCATTACCTGGAGGCATATTCTCTGTTTGTGTCATAACTTAATCCTTTAATCTTATGACCCTGACATGGAAAAGTTTCTAAAATATATTGCTGTTTGGCAAGATACATAATGAAAATGCAGAGAAAAGGACTGGGAAGGTATACAACATAATGAGGGGGAGGGAATGGCGAGGGGAGATTGTGGGATGAGGGTGGATTTTCACCTTTTGTTCCTTATATTTCTGTATTTTTGGAATCTTTTACATGAAGCCCATATTTGTACATTAGATACATAACTTTTAAAAAAATGAGTGAGGAAAAACATGAGAAAAGCCATAGTTTTGTTCATCCTTTTTTTTTTTTTAATGCTGAGTTTTGTGGGGTTTTTTATTTATTTGAGAGAGAGAGAGAGCACAAGAGGGGGTAGGGTCAGAGGGAGAAGCAGACTCCCTGCTGAGCAGGAAGCCCGATGCGGGACTCGATTCGGGGACTCCGGGATCATGACCTGAGCTGAAGGCAGTCACTTAACCAACTGAGCCACCCAGGCGCCCTTCCTCATCCTTCTTTTCCCAGGATGCTGTTCAATAGCAACCTTTTTTCTTTTTTTTTTAAGATTTTATTTATTTATTTGAGAGAGAGAGAACACACACAATTTGGGGGGGGGGCGGTGCAGAGGAAGAGGGACAAGTAGACTCTTCACTGAGCAGCAGAGCCTGACTCAGGCTCAGTGTGGGGCTTGATCCCACAGCCATGAGATCATGACCTGAGCCAAAATCAAGAGTCAGATGCTTAACTGGCTGAGCCACCCAGGTGCCCCATCAATAGTGACCTTTCAGAGAAGATTGCTAAACACATAGAAGGGATTTGAAGGAAGGTGCCATTTCAGATACCCCTAGGGTTGGGTGACAGAGTGAGAGGAGAGGTGTTTCTGCAGTTGGAACTTTACCTTTAGCATGGATGTGGGCAGACCTTTGTAATCACAGTCACATCATATAGCCGCCAAGTAAAACAATCCTTGATGTTATAATAAGTGTTTAAAGAATGCAAGCTGCGGGGCGCCTGGGTGGCTCAGTCGTTAAGCGTCTGCCTTCGGCTCAGGTCATGATCCCAGGATCCTGGGATCGAGCCCCGCATCGGGCTCCCCGCTCAGTGGGAAGCCTGCTTCTCCCTCTCCCACTGCCCCCTGCTTGTGTTCCCTCTCTCGCTGTCTCTCTCTCTCTCTGTCAAATAAATAAATAAAATCTTAAAAAAAAAAAAAAAGAATGCAAGCTGAATAAAGGGTAGCCTCTGGAGGGGAATGGTCAAGTAAAGTCAAGGGGACTTTTTGCCTTTTCTATATTTCCATTTTTACATGAAGAATGTATTAGTAATTAAAATTAGTAGAAAACAAAGTCCATTGTGAAACATTTTTTGGCAAGTGAGAATGGGATGGGGACTAGATGTGCCCCATCTAAGTGGGCCATAGTTTGAGATCCACCCCTCCCTCTAGGGTACTCTTTCCTCTGCTACATGCCTAGAGGGTCAGTGACCTTAAGCCCAGAGGGTCACTGGGTGAAATGATTTGGATGGAAGGAAACACATCCTTGTCGCAGGACCACAGAACGAGGGGCCTGTCTACTCACTTTTCCCCCGCTGGATTTACTAACTACCCTGATTTCAGTACTAATAAAGCCTTTTTGGGTTGTAAGTGACAGACAACCAAATTGAATTACCTTGTTCAAAAAGGATAATTTATTTTATCATGAGAAACAAAACAAAACAGGTTCGGCTTCATGCAAAGTTGGATTTGGCACATTATCATCAGCAATTTGATTTTCTGCCTTGCAGCTCTTCCTCCTTTTGCCTGGGCTTCATTCTCAAGTCTTTTCCCACATGGAGACCAAGCTGGTAACCAGCCACAGCAGGTTTATAATTCTGCCTTGTATTTGCGCCAAGTAACCTCAGTAAATACAGAAAATCTCAGTTTAGCTCCAGAGAAGGTCCTGGTGTTTAGTGTCATTGATCTGAACCAATTGGCGAGGGAAAGGAATGGAATGCTCTGATTGGACAGGCCAAGGGCATGTGTCTACTAATGGTGTGGAAGCCTGGGATCAGCCCCACCTGAACCACAGGGATTGAGTTGGTGGAGAAGGGTTGGTGTCCCAAAGGACATACCAAGATACAAAGGGAAAAACCGTGCTGGAAAGCAAAAACGAGAAATGTCTACCAGTTTCCCTGATACGTAGTCACACAGAGTAATCCAGTTTCATTATCATTACTCTCTTTCTTATGACTCTAATGTCTCTCTAACATGCTCTGATTTTTGGTTCTCAACCAATTCATCTTTTCTTTCCAAACTTGGAGTCTCAAGGAGCTCTCAGGGCATTGTTAATGCCGGGAGGGATTGCTTACCAACCCCCTATGATCTGGACTGAGAAAGAATAATTTTCCAGGTGAGGAGCATTCATTCAACATGTCTTTCATTCCTTCTAGGTATCAAATTGTTTGACCCAGATCCTACCTATAATAAGTAGCCTCGTGATGGTGTTATCCAAGAAAATCAGTATTAAGACAGCATGATAAGCAGTAGAGTTCTGCACCCTACTGATAAGGCTGATAAAGGAACTTTATGAAGGAGAAGCTTCAAAATCAGCCCACGGCCATCAAGACATGCTTCTAAAAGAAGATATGCAAACTATGTCCCTAAGGACCCATAAGCATTCAGCAGAGGGGTGGAGGATGAGGGGGTACATGGACCTTCCGAGTGGAGAGAACAGTACGCGTCAAAGCACAAAAGCAAATTGGGCCATGGTGTATTTTTGGAATTATAAGCTGGCCAGGATAACCGCAGCTCAGGGGATGTGTAGCAAAGTGGCCTGAGACAAGGCGGTAAAAAACACAAATGAACTTGTCACCCATGTCAAGCCTGGAAGTTTGAGAGAGATCTTGCAAGCAAGCATTAGCCACTGAAGACTTTAAGGCAGAAGAAAAATATGACTAAATGTGGTTTTGTTTGTCCACTTTCTGGAGAACAGATTGCAGAGGAATAAGCCTGGAGGCAGGAAGACAAATACAGTCTACTTCAGTGGTCCTGGTAGGTTTTGATAAGGAGGAATTAATTAAACAAAGCACAGTGAGATAAAGAAAATGGGGAATGATTAGCAACATACAGGAGATAGAGTTGACAGGACAGAAAAACTAGGGAGGGTGGGGGGAAAAAAAAAGAGAGAGGAGAAAAGGGGAGAGTCCAGGAGGTTTCCCAGGTTTCTAGCTTGGGTGACCGGTTGGTCGATGCTGTCATTCCAGCAGAAATGAAGGTTTCAGAAGAAGATGATGGATACAGTTGGGGACATCCAGGTGGAGATGTATAATGGGTCTAAGAGCTGTCAGGACTGGAAATGTAGATGTCATCAGGGACTGGGGGTAGCTGAAGCCATGTTTGTGGATGGGTCAGTCAAGGGGATGTATAATATGAGAAGGGAAGTGGGAAGGACAGAACCCCGGGTATCACCAACATTTAAAAGTCCAGTAGATAAAGAGGAGTCAAAAAGAAGACAAAGGGGAAGGGACTAGAGGATGCAGTAAGGATACTGCTCACCAGGAGGGGCAGATTCTCTTTTTGATAGCCATTTGCAATTCTCTTTAGGAAAACTGCCCCATCTCCTCCCACTCCACCTCTTCGCTGCTAAAGCTGCAGATTGGGACTCAGGATAAGGAAAGGCTTTGGGGTACCTGGCTGGCTCAGTCAGTACAGCGTACAGCTCTTGATCTCGGGGTTGTGAGTTCAAGCCCCACGTTAGGTGTAGAGATTACTTAAAAATAAAATCTTAAAAATTTTTTAAAAAGGCTTTGAAGCGGGCGCCTGGGTGGCTCAGTCGTTAAGCGTCTGCCTTCGGCTCAGGTCATGATCCCAGGGTCCTGGGATCGAGTCCCACATCGGGCTCCCTGCTCGGCGGGAAGCCTGCTTCTCCCTCTCCCACTCCCCCTGCTTGTGTTCCTGCTCTCGCTGTCTCTCTCTCTCTGTCAAATAAATAAATAAAATCTTTAAAAAAAAAAAAAAAGGCTTTGAAGCATATGCAGAAATGCTGCAGCCCCAACACTACAGCCAGCTTGTACTGTGACATCATTTTACTCGTTTCTGTCCTCCCACGTGTTAACAGGTAATTTTTGCTCACTTCTGGATTTTTGGCTGTCTTCCAGATGACTGAGGTCGCAAATACATGAAGCATTCCAGTGACACTTTCAAGGCATAACTTATCTTTACCAATAATCAACTGGACTGGAGAAAACTCTGCTCAGTTTCCCTTCAGAACCAGGAAATTCGCCTTTATGGGACCCACAGGCCCTTCTTCCCTACTCACCTGGATCTGTTGTTATAAAGAAAGGATGGATATTGGTGTTTGGATTATCTTGGTAGATCATAGATAGAGAAATCTATGTATTGTCTACTTAGCTCTGGGGAAGGACTAGGACTTGAATCCAACCCAGCTCTGTCAGTTAGTAGCTATTGGCCATGAGCACCTCTCTGAGCCTTACTTTCCTTAGTGGTCAAATGGAGACAATAATTTTTCCCTCATAACACTGTGCAAAGATGAAGACGACACGAGATCATCCAATGGGTGTAGAGCTCCTTGTTTCATGTCCCAGGTTCCGTGTGAAAAGAAGAGAATAATTATAAAATTGATTTTTCTTTCTTTTTATTTTATTGTAGTAAAATATAGATAATGTAAGATTTGCCGCTGTTAGGTGTACAATTTAGTGGTGTTAATTACATGCATAATGTTGTACAACCATCACCACTGTCCATTTCCAGACATTTTCCTTCACCCCAAATAGAAACTCTGTACCCATCAAACAATTAACTCCCATTCTCCTCTACCCTTAGCCCCTGGCAACCTAAAATCTACTTTTTGAGCCTATAAATTTGCCTATTACAGATATTTCATGTAAGTGGAATCATACATGTGTGTCCTTTTGTGTCTGGCTTATTTCAGTTAGTACAATGCTTTCAAGGTTGATCCATGTTGTAACATGTCAGAACTTCATTCCTTTTTATGGCTGAGTAATAGTCCATTGTGTGCACATAGAGCATTTTGTTCATCCATTCATCTGTTGATGGACACAGGGGTTGTTTCCACCTTGTGGCTATTGTAAATGATGCTGCTATGAACATTGGTGCACAATGTTTGAGTCCTTGTTTCCAGTTCTTTGGGGTATACACTTAGAACTGGAATTACTGGGTCTTATAAGAATTTCATGTTAAACTTTTTTGAGGAAACACCAAACTGTTTTTCACAGCATTGTACCTTTACATTTCCGCCAGCAATGTACAAGGATTCCAGTTTCTCCGTATCCATACCAATACTTGCCATTTTCCTTTTTTTTTTTTAATTATAGCCATCCTAGGAAGTGTGAAGTGGTATCTCACTGTGGTTTAATCAGGATTTAATTATCTCTGTCAATGAATGAAAAGAGTTCAAATAATAAAATCAAACCAATGGTCCAAAGACCATCTATATAAAGTGTTGTAGCACTTGGGTATTATTTGAAAGAGTCTGTGTCACACAAACCAAGGAAAATTATCTGGTTTTAAAAATACATTTAAAATAATAAAGCCCCCTTCTCCTTTTCACCGCCATCCTGCTGTGTGTGGCTGACTGCTCCTCGCCATGTCTTCTCACAGACTTTCAGAATCAAGCAATTCCTGGCCAAGAAACAAAAGCAGAATTGTCCCATTCCCCAGTGGATTCAGATGAAAACTGGTAATAAAATCAGGTACAGGGGCGCCTGGGTGGCTCAGTCGTTAAGCGTCTGCCTTTGCCTTGGGTCATGAATGCAGGGTCCTGGAATCGAGCCCCTCATCGGGCTCCCTGCTCAGCGGAAAGCCTGCTTCCCCTCTCACACTCCCCTTGCTTGTGTTCCCTCTCTCGCTGTGTCTCTCTCTGTCAAATAAATAAATAAAATCTTAAAAAAAAAAAATCAGGTACAACTCCAAGAGGAGGCACTGGAGAAGAACCAAGCTGGGTCTATAAGGCATCACACATCATGAGATGACACACCTAATTGGCACACATATTTAAGCTGCACAAAGATCATATGTTCCTATCCTGTCACTCTGTAAACATCCCTCCTACCTGGCCAATAGACATGTTTTATCAGGGAAATGATTTTTCTCTGTTATTATGCTTCTATACCAGTAGGTTGGTTCAATAATAAATGTGAGGCCTTCCAGCTGAAAAAATAAATAGAATAGAATAGAATAAAATAAAATAAACTCTGTGTACATATCTGGCTCAAAAGAGGTTGGAAGTCGGTCCCTGGCGGTGACCCACACTGCTAATTAATTTATGGTGGCCCCAGACTGATCCACTATGGCATGTCAAGAAAGGTTGGGTGCTTGCTCTAAGGTTGTTGTCTTTCTGGTCTATGACTTCTTCAATACATAAAGGTAATTATTTTGTTTCAAGAGACTTAACAGTTTCAATCATTGAGACTTGAAAAATAATAGCAGCAATATTAATAACAGGCAGTAATGAACACAGGAAGTGATGCTGAACTTGAAACTCTAAGGGGCATAAAAATTACAAGGATCAGACTGACCATTAATCGATTTATAAGCATTTTTTGGGAAGATAGCCAGTTGGACTTATATGATGCTCTTGAATTTATAACACCTAGAAAGGAAGGATCTTATCTATTTTAGCTCATTTCATAGTCAAAAGAACTCTACAGTAGGTATTATTAATGTTCTTATTTTACATGATGAGAAAATAGTCTTGGAGAAATTAAGTAACTTGCCCAAATGATTGAACCAAAATCAAGTCCATTTGACTTCTGAGTTGCCTTCACGGAAGAAGGAAACACGAGCTGAATGGAGAAGATGCTGTTGGAGTAGCTGTGTTGGTTTCCTGGGGCCCCAGTGACAAGGTACCACCAACTATATGGCTAAAACAACAGAAATTCATTATCTCTTAGTTCTGGAGACTAGAAGTCCAAAATCAAGGTGTCAGTATGGTTGGTTCTCTCAAGAGCTATAAGGGAGAATCTGTTCGGTGTCTTCTCTCCCAACTCCTGGTGGCCTTGGGCATTCCTTGGCTTGTAGATGGCGTTCTCCTTGTGTCTTCACATAGATTTCCCTCTATGTCTGGTTTTCTCTATGACCCTAACTCTCCTTTTTATGAGAACACCCTATTGGATTATGGCCCACCCTAATGACCTCATTTTTACTTGATTACCTCTGGAAAGATTCTATCTCCAACTAAGGTCACACTCTGAGGTACTGGTGGTTAGGACTTCAGTATATCTTCTTTGGGGAGTTAGGGAGGTTACACAACTCAACCCTTAACAATGACTTAATATTGAGTTGTTCATACCTCCAAATGGGCTTGCAGTCCTGTCTTCATGTAAGTTTATAATGTCTGAAGGACGTGTTAATGTATTTTAAGTTATAAAATGTATGAATGTAGGGACGCCTGGGTGGCTCAGTCGGTTAAGCGTCTGCCTTCAACTCGGGTCATGATCCCGGGGTCCTGGGATCGAGTCCCACATGGGGCTCCTTGCTCAGCGGGGAGCCTGCTTCTCCCTCTGCCCGCCGCTCCCCCTGCTTGTGCTCTCTCGCGCGCTCTCTCTGACAAATAAATAAATAAAATCTTTAAAAAAAAAAAGTATGATTTTTTTTTTTTTTTAAGATTTTATTTATTTATTTGACAGAGAGAGACACAGCGAGAGAGCAGCGGGAGTGGGAGAGGGAGAAGCAGGCTTCCCGCCAAGCAGGGAGCCCAATGTGGGGCTCGATCCCAGGACCCTGGGATCATGACCTGAGCCGAAGGCAGACGCTTAACGACTGAGCCACCCAGGCGCCCCTGAATGTATTTTTAAGTTCGGGGAAAAAAATGTGTAAGTTTCTAACTGGGAGTCTGCACAGTATTCTCTTAGTTACTTAAAAACCCGGCCATATACTCTAGGACATCTGTCGTTACAATCTTTTCAAATTCTGAACTCTTAAGAAGTTTGGTTCACAGTGCCTGTGGGTCTGCTTAACTTTTAGCATCGGTTCAAAAGGAAGGTCCTCTTTATTTTCAAATTGCTTCAAGGTTTATTTTGGGAAAAAAGTTTCTATTTCCTACCTAATTCACAAATTTAGTGTATCTGGAAAAGAACGTCTTAGGTTTCAGAAATATATTTTGGAACATAGACTTTCGTTTCATTTACCCAAAACAAAAAAGGTTTGACATTTCAATTTTTGTTTTGTAAGAGAATAGGACTATCCTGTGCCACAGTTTTTGTAGGTTTTTCTGCTTGTTTTTTAAGATGTAGCTGAGTCTTTGATTTTCACCTGGAAGATCTGTAGACGGAGGCTAGGGCTGAGGATTTGCAGGATGGCTGGTGGAAGAATGAGGGATTGCGGGGGATGCGCTCTGCTCCCCAGATCCTCCCCCACCCCGCACTCCCTTAGGGATGAAGGATTTGTTTCCACAGCTGCTGGGAATGTTGGCAGCCCACAGCCCTCAGCTGTCAGCCGTCTTTAGGAATCGGCTGGACTGAGTCAAAGCCCAGTTACTATCTCTTCCAGGGCAGCCAGCATCCAATGACTGGCCTGCAAGGAGATAATCAGGGCCAACTCAACTCAGGACGACTCCGAAGAGCTTTCTCTGCTTCAGGACTCTCTGTGGGCCAAGGCCTTGTTGCATCTGTGTGAGAGCCCGCGTTCTCCCTCCGCCCGCTTCCGTTCCTCCCCGCAACCCCAGGTGTTGATCTCAAGGACGTTCCCTAAAAAACTTATTGTGTAATAATCTCAATGTCTGCTTCTGGGGAACTCAGCCTGCCCCAGGGCCCCAAATATCCAGACTCTCAGGAAAAGAGGCAACCGTGGGAATAAAAAGGGAGCCGGATTCCAGGCCTGGGCTTCAGTGAGACTAAAGGAAAGGCTGTGTGGGAAGCTGCTTCCAAAGGGATTGTCTAATCCAGCACCTCAAGAAATAGTTCTGGAACGTAAATGGGAAAAAAAATATTCCTCCAAAAACACAAAAGGAACTCGATAGCAATATCCCAAACAAAAGAATGATGAGGAAGGTGATCCAGGAAAAACTTATGGGTCAGGATGCACAAATAAAGCCCTTGGCTAAAATGGGGAAAGGATAGCAGTAAGTGTCAGAAAGTATTGTTTAACTGCTCAAGGTTGGGATAAGCCAACCAAGGAACTTGGAACTGTATTTGTAATTCAGCTCAACAAAGACCTTCACATTTTCTCCCAGGGTTAGGAGATGTCGTCTTGCACTTGAACCAGTTGTTGAGTGTAGTAAACAGCACAAGTTCAGAATATAGCTGAATAAGCCCAGGGGGTAAGAAAAGGCCAGCAATCAGGGACATGGCTTTGATGGAGACGTGGTCTTTCTTTACACCCTTAGGTGGTGACAGTGAAACGTGGTCCGAGGCAATGACCGGGAGCCTGACGTATGGGTGCGATTGTGTGTATGTATCTATATGCACATGCATGTGTATGTATGTCCACATGTGTGGTTGTGTGTATGTATCTGTATGTGTCTGTGTGAGCATACGTGTGTCTGTGTATCTGCGTGTGCACACATGTGTATGTGGGTGTGGGTGTACGTAATATGTCTTGTGTATGGACATAGGTTGGGATGGAATCACCTACCACAAGGAAGGAGGAGTCTGCCCCTTCTGGATGGAGTATATCCTCTTTTGTCATTACCTTGGTTTGGGTCTCTCCAAAGACAAGCAGGATTCGAGGGCAGGTAGTTTGATTGAGAGGTGATCCCTGGAAGCAGGAGTGAAGGGCAGATACAGGAAAGGAGGAAATGCCAGTAAAAGGGTGTACTATCTATTATTTCTGTGGGATAAACGCAGTCAGTTCCCCTTGAACCTCTTGAGCAGTGTTCTAAATGCCTCCCAGAATTGCCCAATCACGGGTGCCTGGGTGGCTCAGTCAGTTAAGCATCTGCCTTCGGACCCCAGGGTCCTGGGATCTGAGCCCCACATTGGGCTCCCTGCTCAGTGGGGAGTCTGCTTCTCCTTCTCCCTTTCCCTTTGCCTCTCCCCACTACCCCACTCCTGCACACGCCTGCTCTCTCTCTGTCTCTGTCTCTCCCTCAAAGAAATAAATAAAATCTTTGAAAAAAAGAATGAAAAGAATTGGCCACCCGAAGGACAGACAGACATCCAGAGCATTTCTTCACAGACTCAGCTCCTTCATTGCCTGAGGGTTGCCTCTGTGGGCGTTGGCTCCCCCGCAATTGCAGGCTGTGCTTGCAGGCTGGGTGAGCAGCCTCCTGGCTTGGGAGAGGACTGTGGGGCTGAAAATGAACAACACAGGGTACCTGCCTGAGGTGGTAGAGTTTGATCCACCTCAGCTGTGGCCAAAGTCAGAGCAGGTGGAGGGCAGTGATGTAAGCTGCCACACACCTCTACCCCACAGTCATAAGCTGCCACGGGCCCTTGGAAAAAGCAGTCACATGTTTTAAAAAGGACATCTTGGTAAATTATTGCTGAGCACTTACAATGCAAATCGCAATATTAGTAAGATGTTTTACGCTGAGTTTCGACTCAGTAATAAGCCATGATGGTTGCTGAATTTTAAATAAAGAAGGAAATGGATGATTTGTATTTGGGGAGGTCAGTAAATAATAACACCTCTTTCTTCCCCTATGGAGCTCTGAAGCATCTGAGAAATGAGACACAGGAGACCAACGGATGGAGGTGAAAGCGGCAGCTTTCGGCCAAAAGGGCAGGGTTGGCTCACGATCTGTGGCCACACCACAGTGTGAACTATGGAGCCGAGCACCTGAGCAGATCCGCTTCTCCCAGATCACTGCCTTGCTCCGGTCTGGCAGAGAGGGAAGAGCGTCGATCTTTGATGCTTTGAAGCCTGCCAAATTTTATTTTTTTTATTTTTAAGATTTTATTTATTTATTTGACAGAGAGACACAGCGAGAGAGGGAACACAAGCAGGGGGAGTGGGAGAGGGAGAAGCAGGCTTCCCACCGAGCAGGGAGCCCGATATGGGGCTCGATCCCAGGACCCTGAGATCATGACCTGAGCCGAAGGCAGACGCTTAACGGCTGAGCCACCCAGGCACCCCAGAAGCCTGGCAAATTTTAAACCCCATCAAGGAACGTGCACCATTTACTGTGGGATCCATGTCATTTACCAATCAGATAACTCGCTTCTTAATGCAGGCGCATTATTCTAATGGGAGTTCCTCCATGTGGAACAGGGAGGCAGGGCAAAAAAAAAAAAAGGTTTCTTCCAACAATGGTGAAAAGAAAAAGGACTGGCTGGAACAGCGTATGCTCCAGGTTCCTCCCGTAGTTCTCACTGTTAACCCCATTCCATTTGACCTTCAACTGTATTTGTACAATTTGCTTTGATGACCAAGGGTAGAGTTGTCTTCTATGAATCTTGTTCCCCAACTGTAAATGTGAACTCAGGAAGGGTCTATGTCACGCTTTCTTTTGTGGGATCCAGAAAAGAACTCTGAGGTGGGAATCAGGTAAACCTGAGTTCTACTCCCAGGCCCCAGTAAAATGCAATTCCATCGCATGGTCTTGTAGACCCATTCCAGGTCCCGATAGCAGTTTCAGAATGACTAATTGAACTGAATAGACACTGATATGATGAATTGGGTTAAGTGTGACCTAAGAATGAAAATAAGACTTGATATTTGCTAACAGGGTGCAGTGTACCTATGGAAAAGAGAAGCCCATGGAATAAGCATGGCTTTGGCATTGGGCAGATTTGGGTTTACATACTGGTTCTGTCACTTTATACCTTGAGAAGTTTACTTGACCACTCTAAGCTTTCATTTTTTTATAGGTAAAAATCATAATTCCTACCTTGGAGGTTTGTTGTAAAGACTTAATAAAATAATGTAAGTAAAATAAATAACATACTGTCTGCTAGGTGTTCCAATAAATGACAGTGATTTCCTTGTTATCTATGAGAGAATTTTAAAATACCATGGAAAGATACTTGGTTTGAAAATTGGAGCCTCCCAAGGATTATCTTTGAATAGCTAACTAACAACCTTGGAAACCCCCAGGCATTTCTAGATAAGGGCCGGTGGAGTTATAAGCCCATTAAGCCGACCTTAGCAGGCCTGCATAATAGCAAGGAAGATTTCTCACTCCCCTCAGCTCCCATAACCTCTAAGCACACTGCGTGCATGGGTTCAGCTCCTCCAATGAGGCCCAGCACCTTCATTTGGTCCTAAGAGAAAAGATGGGGAAAAAAGCACAATATCTGGCATGTAAATATATATTGAATGAGCAGAGGAATGAATAAAATAATAAACTGTTGGCTGAATAAATGACATCAACAAGAAAGAGTACAGACATCCTTTTTGCCCTGTGCAAATGGCCAGAGACAGCAGGCTACCCTGGAGGACCCCCCCATTGGAAAGCAGTCAAATTGGCTGTCAAGATATGGGAAGCTGTTTTCTACATCTATGTGTCTCCTACTAAAAGGCGATGGGAAAGAAGGGTGTGGAGAGGAAGGGCATCATGAATATCTGATGATTGCCCCTTCTACATTCATTATACCATCTCCCACCATCAGGAATTTCACCCCTGCCCAAAGGATCAATCTCATCTCTGGGAAGGAGAGGGGTAATTTAAGACTACGCACATGTGTCATACCCTTGGCCACAGAGATTGGTTCAGGGATGGACATGCTGCATGATTTTGGTCAAAGATTGTGCATCCCACA
The DNA here is from genome assembly GCF_964656455.1 of Halichoerus grypus. Taxonomy (NCBI): domain Eukaryota; kingdom Metazoa; phylum Chordata; class Mammalia; order Carnivora; family Phocidae; genus Halichoerus; species Halichoerus grypus. The sequence goes on along the minus strand of NC_135715.1, from coordinate 178,941,060 downwards.
GCTTATCAAGGAGCCAGTTACCCTGGAAGGCATGAAGAGGTGAGATCTTAGAATGCTGCCTCCATGCTGCCACCTGGAGCTCCTGGGGTGGGTGGAGGGTAGTGGGGTGCCCTGGAGAACCAACAGGAAGATGGTCTCCTTCTGGTGACATTGTTTGAATTGTCAGCTCAAACCTTGTCTTAAAATTATGGGTCTTGGGACTTTTAATTATGTGAGTCAATAAATCCTTTTCATTGTCAAAATTAGTTAGAGGTGTTTTTCTGTCACTTACAAAAAGTTCTAAAGAATGCAAAGAATCTTCTTCCCGCCATGCTAGATGATATGGTGCTAATGTGCTGACTCTGCCAACTGAAGTCAATGTCTGAGGGTACCATATGTTTGGGGTTCTGACCTTGAAAATGAACTTCAAAAACATTTTGAAAGACCTTGGTTAAGGTAGACTTAGTTACCAGGGACACAATTTCTACCGGAGTGGGCTTCCTGCAAAATCATATGGAAATTTTTCAGTTTTACTGGTTCATTACTTAATAAATACTTAACAAATCACTAGAAATTGTATATAAAGTATTCGGAACTACACACATGGTATTTCCCAGTGTTTTATACTACATCGAAATCTAGAGGCATGTACATAAAAACAATATGTACATTTCACACAACTGTTTAATTTCTTGAAACCCGAAAGGAGACTCCATCAGTGACTAGAAACAGAATGTCTTTGTTCAGGGCGCCTGGGTGGCTCAGTTGGTTAAGCGACTGCCTTCGGCTCAGGTCGTGATCCTGGAGTCCCAGGATCGAGTCCCGCATCGGGCTCCCTGCTCGGCGGGGAGTCTGCTTCTCCCTCTGACCCTCCCTGCTCTCATGCTCTCTCTCTCTCATTCTCTCTCTCAAATAAATAAATAAAATCTTTAAAAAAAAAAAAAAAAAAAAAGAATGTCTTTGTTCCCATAAATAAGATTTTAAGTTAAAAGTTACAGGAGAAAATAACTTCCAGCTCCGATGATTATAGAGTATAAGCATAAATATTAGGAGGAGAATAAAAACCAGACATGTTTTTTTTAAGAAAATATATTTAAAAGCCCCTATCATGAAGATGCAAAATCTAAAAAGATCATATTCAGTGGGAAGATAACTAAAGAGGTTTTTGGTTTATTTGATTTTATTTGATTCAGAGATTAAGTCTACATCTGATTATGGTCAGACTGCCAAGGTTTGCAGAGCATGAGGGAAATAATCAAATTGTAACCCATCTGCAACAAATTCATATTATTTCTTATAGAATTTTAGTCAGATAACTTAGATTTGATTCATAATTTTCTTCCAAGAAGAGAGCCTTTGAAGTTGAAAAAGGATTTCAAAAAATACAGGAAGTTAAATTATGAGAAATGGAAAGTTAAGAGCTATTTCTTGGCTGTATATACCATGAAATATATATTTTAAAGCCATAAAGGTAGCCCCATTCTTTGTTCATGAGTTAATGAGTGATATTAAAAAGTTCCTTCATCCAGAGATATAGATAATAAACCCACACGCTTGGAAGAAAGTAATGGTAGTACAAGAAAGGGTAGAGTGATAAGCTGCTCTTGAACTCTGGTGGACTTTGTATATTGTTTTACTGCTCAGTGCTGAATTTAAACTTACCTAGAGAGATTGCCATTCAAATAATGTTGGTTCCCTCTCATCCTAGATGGTAGTAGTAAATAAATCTGAAGCGTATTTCCTTGATTTAAGGAAGCATTGCTTTTTCATTTTTGTTTTTATTTTTGAAGTTGTTTTGTTTTTGGCCTATTAAAGTATGCTCTTCCAGTACCGCATGGTATTTTGAGGAGAAGGTGGGCAAATTTGCATGAAGAACTGGGAGCTTTTGGGAACATGGAAAGGCTTACAGTTCCTACCCTTTGGGGGTTACTATTCTCCCTAAGGGATTGAAATGGTCTGCAAGGGGAATCTTGCCAAGAAGGAAAGGGCAAACTTGCCTGGACTCCCAGGCCCATTATCAGGGCCTAGATTATTGAGAGCTGATTCCAGCAGAATGAATGGCTTATCCTGGCAAGAAAGCTGTGCTTTGGGAACTATGGCTGAACATATAAGCATAAACAGGGGCATTTGCAGAAGCAACAACCACAGAAAATATGAGATCCATCAGTGGACTAATCATATTCTTCAGATTCTGTTGGCAAGATGTGTGGAAGCAGGACTGGTCCTGCTGGGCTGTGTAACCCGTTGGTCTTCTCGAGAGAGGCCCCCAAGGGAGAAAGTGGACTCCTTGCACAACTGAGCAAATAGGGCCCCATTGATTAAAGGGAGATATGACCTTAGTTGATCCTTGAACATGATAGAGCAGGTCATACGAATTAAAGTAATACAATGCTATGATCTCAGCGGATGCTGGATACTCTTCAGCTATCATTATGTTAGATCCATAAATGACCAAACGGGTATGTTTGTTTCAATACCACTGTCCCCTCTGCATTTATGGCCAGACTACAATAGAAGGCAGTTAACCTTTAAATACATATAGACTTGTCCAAAAATAAATAAATAATTAAATAAAGACTTGTCCAAGTTAGTATACTTCTGTTTGTTTCTTTTTAACTCTAATAAAGACATGATATGTGCTGTCTTTATATTACTATTTAAATACCTTAATATTTCTCCCTCCTTAATGTTTTAATATTTCAACTAAATGTTTTAAGTTTGAAGTTTTTGCTAAGACAAACTTTAAAAATAAAACTGCTTCATGTCCTATTTCTTTAAAGTGATTTATTTAACCTCTTATCCCTTTTGGATAGAAGCTTCTAGAACTTTCTTCCTGCAGGATAAAACTATATATTAATTCTCTTAAAAAGTAGTGCTAATGTATTTTTAATCACAGTGAGTTAAAAGTATAAAGAAAGGATAAGTTAAACTTTATTAATGTGATATAATAATGGAACAAATTCATGTAACTATATGGCAGCATATTATTAAGTCAAAAATTAGTTTATTTAACCGTTTTAATTAATTTTCCCTCTGGTCTCCTATATTTATTATTCTGTAAGTCGTTATGTTGCTAATATTTTTCAGCATTTGAAGTAAATTTTTTTAAATTTTAAATGCTTTTTCTTTTTTAGATTTTATTTTTAAGCCATCTCTACACCACTGTGGGGCTTGAGCTCACAACCTCAAGATTCAAGAGTCGCACGCTCCCCCGACTGAGCCAGCCAAGTACCCCTAAATGCCCTCTTATTAAATTCGTACATTTAGGGGTGCCTGGGTGGCTCAGTCGTTAAGCGTCTGCCTTCGGCTCAGGTCATGATCCCAGAGTCCTGGGATAGAGCCCCTCATTGGGCTCCCTGCTCTGCGGGAGGCTTGCTTCTCCCTCTCCCACTCCCCCTGCTTGTGTTCCCTTTCTCGCTGTGTCTCTCTCTTTCAAATAAATAAATAAAATCTTATTTTTTTTAATTTTTTTTATTAAGATTTTTATTTATTTATTTGAGAGAGAGAGAATGAGAGAGAGAGCACATGAGAGGGGGGAGGGTCAGAGGGAGGAGCAGACTCCCTGCTGAGCAGGGAGCCCGATGCGGGACTCGATCCCGGGACTCCAGGATCATGACCTGAGCCGAAGGCAGTCGCTTAACCAACTGAGCCACCCAGGCGCCCAATAAATAAAATCTTAAAAAAAAAAAATCATATCCCTCAGTTTTAAACTTTTGTGAAAAGATGCCTCACTTGATAACATTAGATTATCAGGGTGACAAATTCATTTTGAATGATAATTGGGCTTTTTTGTTATCATTTAAAACTTTTTTTAGTCAAATTTAGTCAAAATATTACTTTTCTTGAAATGATTCAGTCACAGATTTGATCTCTGAAGAGATGACTTCCTGCGGGAATAGCAATATAAGTGCCTGAACTCACACGTCATTAATATTTCATTTCCAATTCAGAAAAAGTATAACCAATTTACCCAAGGAGCTTTATAACTGAGTTCTTATTGTGTTTTACAAAGAAAACCAATGTTGGGTTAGGGAGATATTTAGACAGATGATAAAAAGACAGAAGTCCTCCAGCAAAATATCAAAGTCATATTTAGCACTTTGAGGCCGAGCTGGGAAGAGGAGTAGGTGAGTGAAAATGGACACTCAAGGAAGACAGGAAGAAAATTCTGCTGGGCGCCAGGCAAACTTCACTTTCCCCCACAACTCAGATGCAGGCACTCTAATCTCTCTGCAGTGTGGCTTATTAGCAAAACAAAGATACTGCCTTTGCGACCTTAAGGTCCCCCAGTAGGGGACATAATCATGTGAGTATATAAAGAAAGATAAGGACAGAAAGTTAGTGAGAGGTTTAGCCTGGGTGGGCTGGGGGCAGGGCAGTCTGCCCAGAGAAGGTGACTTTCAAGCCAAGAGAGAAAGAGGCAACGTTCCAAGCAGAGGATTGAGCCCAGAAACCCAAGCAGGCAGAAGCCTGTATTTCTTTGCCAGTATTAGTATCTTCCATCCAATCTTTGGGGCTTCCCCTTAAGGACTTGCCCTCCCCGGGGCTCCTTCTCCCTCTCCCCCTTCCTCCCTCCCTTCCTTTAACTCCACTGAAAAATGAAAGAGTAAGGCAATTACATATCTAAAATGAGTCATAATTTTAGCTGGAAGAGAATGAGGTTAAGAGCCACCGTGAGCTCCATTCAACCTGAAAAAGTGACTGTTACATAAGGCTGCAGAGAAAAGCAGGACCCATTTATCTCCCATGCCAGACCAAATGAAGGCAAACATCCCCAAATCCTTCCTGTAATGATTCCTATGTAGTTACTGCGGTGATTTCTCGATGGTTTCTCTGGTCTCCTTGTCTTCTCCGACTTCTTGAAATCAGGCCTCTTGAAACTTGTTTCTGATGGGCTTTGCCATGGAGAGTGTTTTCTGTTTAGTTGTGGGAAGTGTGCAACTGTTGATCGATCCTAAGGGGAAAGGTCTACTACCAACACACAGTTTTTGTCTTGTTCTAGGTCAGCGTTTATTTTATCAGAGATTCAGTCTTTCCTTGGGTAACCTCCCTAGAAAATTCTCCTGCACTTGTACTTGTGAGATCTATAGATTGTAAATTGCGCAATTAACCAAAGCTGCAAAGAGACCGCAGAAATAGATGAAGGCGACAAGCCCCACTTCAAGGAAAGTGAACATTCAGAAGACAGGCTTTTCTGGCTTGTGACCCTGTTCATACAGCAGCCTTTCTTGTTTGTTTCTGTCTACTGAGGGATAGAAGGCAAGTCTGTGGAAGATGTGGTTAAAGTGTCTCCCTTGATACTCCTGTAGAAAATAAAAGGACATGAAAATCTACCTTATAGATAAAACCAATGTGCTGGATTTGAAATTCACTACTTCACTTGGTGATATAGAAATTACCTAAAGAAGAACAGAGGGATATACACACACACACACATATTAAGCATTAATTTTATATATTAAGTGTTAACTGTGACCCAGCCTATATTAATAATACAAGTAACTCCACAAAAAAAACATAATTCTATATGCTTGGGACTTCTTCCTCTTACTTATTCTAAGCAAAAAACCTAAATTGCTTTGCTAAAAGGAGAGTACAAAAAAGCCTATATCGCTTTGCTAAAATAAGAGGACCCATAATGGAAATACTATTTATCCACTTTAGGAGAGGTATGAGTCAAGATATGAGAAATTAATATCAAACATCAAAGGGACAGTTGAAAGACTGGATCAGGAGACATCCTTGGTGTCATACTTTGTGTTTTGAAGCAAACTTTAAGCCTGATCAATATCAGCAATAAATTATAACATAATCTTGGAAAACAAGAGTGTCTTCAATGAACCAGAAAAGTTGAAGAATCACTGACAGAAATCAGCAGTATGGATTAATCAACAAAGAAAAACAAAGTTGAATGTTGGGAGCAATCCCAGAAGAGCACCCAGCTCAGAGGCAATGGATGTAAGGAGCAGCATGCACAGAGGGTGATGAATGGGAAGACGAAGGGGGAGGAGGTGGGCTATTTAGAGAACTGACTGGAGGATTTGCCCATGGACAAAGACTTGCATGTGGACACTGGTGCTGGAAAGGTATGATCCGGAAAATTATACATCCCCATGGGCACTGGAAGTGTCTGCACTCAGAGGAGAAGCTAATGGTAAACTCCTCTTGCCAATATGGTTTCTCCTCTCCACTCTCACGTCTCCCCAGAACATGAGATATGACTGGCAGGTGGCCAGAAAATTTCAATACAAAGATCAACAGAAACCAAGTATCACCAAGTTTTTAGGAAGAAACAGTACCATAAAAAGGCACCAAATTGAATAAAAATAGAATAAATACCTCAAGAAATTCTGTTATAAAAATTAACATCCATTTTCATGGGGCACCTGGGTGGCTCAGTCATTAACCATCTGCCTTCGGCTCAGGTCATGATCCTAGGGTCCTGCGATCGAGCCCCACATCGGGCTCCCTGCTTGGCGGGAAGCCTGCTTCTCCCTCTCCCACTCCCCCTGCTTGTGTTCCCTCTCTCGCTGTCTCTCTCTTTGTCAAATAAATAAATAAAATCTTTAAAAAAAAAAAATTAACATCCTCAGAAAGATTTGAGAGGATATCATAGGAAAAAAATAACTACATATCTTGGAAATTTTAAATGTAATAAATAAGTATTAGCAAAAGGATGGGGCACCTGGGTGGCTCAGTCGTTAAGGTTCTGCCTTCAGCTCAGGTTATGGTCCCAGGGTCCTGGGATCGAGCCCCACATAGGGCTCCCTGCTCGACAGGAAGCCTGCTTCTCCCTCTCCCACTCCCCCTGTTTGTGTTCCCTTTCTCGCTGTGTCTCTATCAAATAAATAAAATCTTAAAAAGATAATAATAATCTAAGTATTAGCAAAAGGATTGAATAAACAAAACTAAAAAGTGAAGTATATCTAGGAGGGAATGAAAATCTGATTTGCAATAAACTTGCAATGCTATTTAGTGTTGGCCTTTGAGGATATGGTACATTCCCTCCCTTTATTTACATCATTTACATTTTTCAGTTAAAACTTGTAGTTTTCTTTTAAAAAATAAAACAATAAAAGAAATAAAATAAAAATGAGATTTCCAAAGGAAACCATCTTCTCATAAAAGAAGGTATAAGTCCACTAACTCACTATTGAACATCAGCAATTGATACTTGTTAAAACTGAAGGAGAAAAAAAAAAAAGGAAGAGAAGGAAAAAAGGACATCAGCAGCAGCCAGAGTGTGCCCATGGTCATTTTGGAAACAAGAGAATGATTTTATAATAGAAACCTCTTTCATATTCTGGGGCTTTACCAGTGGTGACTTGCAAACTTTTGACCCATAACCCACAGAAAGAGACGTGTGCCACCCGGTGCCTATATCCACATATGTACAAACAAGGGTGTCATAGAACAACACTTGTTTTCTGATATTTTCCATTTTGCCATATTTTCTAAAAACCTTAGTTTTTTTTTTTTAAGATTTTATTTATTTATTTGAGAGAGAGATCACGAGCAGGGGGGAGGGACGGGGGAGAAGCAGGCTCCCCGCTAACAGGGAGCCAGATGCAGGACTCAATCCCAGGACCCTGGGATCACGACCTGAGCTGAAGGCGGACACTTAACCGACTGAGCCTCACCCAGGTGCCCTGGTTTCACTCTTTATGCCTATTAGATTTTGAGTTATACATGACTTTTTAATAAATCTGCAAAGACCATCTACCATAGCAACATTCATTTATGATACAAGGAAGCTTGTCTCTGGATCTCACTCCTCTGCGTTGGGACAGTGAGCTGGCCTGGATAGTAAGCCTGCCCCTTAACATAGGGAAGGGTTCCTTCTCCCACTCCATACGCAGCTCTCCGTAGCCCCTCTATACATGTGCTACTGGAAAGAGGAGGTCGTATAAAGTGGTGCAGCTTTAACACAAGCTAACTGCTACTTTGGCACCTAGGGATGGCAAGGTGAATGGCCTTGTTTCTCTGTCCCAACAACTGCATCCATGCATCCATTGGTCATGCCCAAAGAATATAACACTCAAAAAAAAAAAAAAAAATTGTGCGCTAGAATGGGGTGTGACCTAATGAGGCTTTTTCACCTCAGCAATCATGAAGGTGTTTTGCTGATATCCTTATTAGAATTAATAAAAACCTAGATCCCTCAAACTTCTATGGATTGCCTACTTCTTGGAATCGCCGATGTATTGTCCTAATTCAGCACAGGGCAGTGGTATCCAGGACTAGAACTGCCTGCCAGAGGTCCATATGCGTGAAGGGCTGGGAGCCTCCTCCTGAGAAAGAGCCTCTACTAAGGGAAGAGGGAACCATGCCCAAGAGGCTTGACCCAGGAGCAAAGTCCTCAACCCTGGAGAGGAGGAGAGGAATGCTCCCTGGGAGAGCACCAAGCCTCTTGCTCACATTTCGGTCTGGAACAGTCTCCGTGGTGACTATCCATCTTATAGAGGCGAGAAGGAAGGGGTCGGGTAGAGAGGGGCTGTAAGTTAAATACAAAACAGGTAGTTCAGTAAAACTTCCTTGAGACAAAGAGGCAACACTACGCCAGGTAATTCTGGTTTTAAACCCCAAAATACCAGTTCAATCATGAACTGGTCTTAGCACTTGGTCAGGTTACTTTAAACCTCCTATGCCTCAGTTTCTTCATCTGCCAAGAAGCGTTAGTAATTGTACCTACCTTGTTGAGTATGATTAAATGAGATACGAAAAACAAGCACAGAAAATCATTCAGGAGGCGGTATCGGTCGTGATTAAGAATTGTACGCACTGTGACAGGTCTCAAGCTAGTGCCGACACATAGAGGGAGAGAGGTACCTCCTCCACTTTCCAAATGAATACTGGTCTGGGGAGCTTTGTCACCTCAATGTCCACGTTTGCAACAGGAGACAAGCAAACAGGGTCCAGGAGAAGAGAAGAGGTATTAGAAGAAATTTAGTGTCATTAGGGGGGTTGTCTTATTCAAAACTGTATCTTGGTATTTAGCACCATACATATAGCATCCCAGGAACTCAGAAAGTACTTGTTAGATAAATAAATGAGTGCCTAGGGGCACCTGGGTGGCTCAGTCGGTTAAGAATCTCCCTTCTGCTGGGGTCATGATCCTAGGGTCCTGGGATCGAGCCCCGCGTCGGGCTCCCTGCTCAGCAGAGAGCCTGCTTCTCCCTCTCCCTCTGCTGCTCCCCTTGCTTGTGTGCTCTCTTTCTCTCTCAGTCTGTCAAATAAATAAATAAATAAATAATCTTAAAAAAAATAAATAAATGAGTGCCTAGGTGAATGAACCAATGGATGAATGAAAAGTCTGAGACAAGCCGTGGCTGGGAGCACGTGGGGAAGCCATCCTGCATCCTTGGGAGGTGCTTTGCAGGGAGCTGGTGTTGAGTGGCAGCAGATGGGCCAACGCTGCTTGTGGTGCAGGAACAGCAACAGTGATTACAACAGCAATGACTTTACATTTTTCTACCCTGCCTTTCATCTCAGGTGTGTAAGCCATCATCGGCATCGGCTTCAGTCATCGGCATTGACACTTCTTGGAGGTTACCTCAGTGGGTAATTTTACCAGCCTTTTTATGGACTGAGAAGCTACAGCAAAAGCAGAGTGAGATGCCCAGGGTCACATGACAAATCAGAGACAAAATCCAAGACTCCTAAATCGTTCTTTCAGGCTTGCAGGCATTCATCCTCCTGCTAATTAATATTAGGGACATTCGGGTCATGGGGAGCATATTTTATTAGGTTAGCATTTATGCACCCTCATAAACATTTTTTTGGGGGGTAAAAGAATGGGTTCATTAGGATTAAAATTTAAATAGCCAATGTATTCTTCTCCAATATGGATATATCATGTGCTGTCTGTAACATTTTTTTTTTTTTTAAGATTTTATTTATTTACTGGACAGAGACACAGCGAGAGAGGGAACACAAGCAGGGGGAGTGGGAGAGGGAGAAGCAGGCTTCCCGCTGAGCAGGGAGCCTGATGTGGGACTCCATCCTAGGACCCTGGGATCATGACCTGAGCCGAAGGCAGACGCTTAACAACTGAGCCACCCAGGCGCCCCTGTCTGTAACATTTTCTTATATTCTTTTTTTAAAATTTACTTTCTATCCACCTTTCCTTTTTTTTTTTTTTAAGATTTTATTTATTCGTCAGAGAGAGAGAGTACACGAGCAGGGGGAGGGGGAGGGGCAGAGGGAGAAGCAGGCTTCCCGCGGAGCAGGGAGCCCGACGTGGGGCTCGATCCCAGGACCCTGGGATCACGACCCAAGCCGAAGGCAGACGCTCAACCGATTGAGCCACCCAGGCACCCCCATTTTCTTACATTCTATCCTCATGTTCATTTCATTTTTAATTGGGCACAGAACTTCACTAACTAATGATATCAGCATAGATAACAAGGGCGGATGGAGAGGCAGCCTGAAATTGAAAAATTTCCTTCGGGGGCTTTGGGCTGAGCCACAGGAAGCATGGCTTCCTCCTTGAACAAGGATCTACCCCTCTCCCTTCTTTCCTTCCTTTTGTTCTTCCTTCTAGTCAAGAGGCAGCCTATGAACTGCTGGGTTCTTTAGTGTGTTTTATTTCAAGAGAAGTGAGGCGTGCGGGGAAAAAGCCTCAGCTGGGTAAGTCACATTAGTTCTTGGGGGTTTCAGTGTCTCTAGCTTTTTTTTTTTTTTAAAAGATTTTATTTATTTATTTGACAGAGAGATAGACAGAAAAGCACAAGCAGAGGGAGTGGGAGAAGCAGGCTCTGCACTGAGCAGGGAACCCGATGCGGGACTCGATCCCAGGACCCTGAGATCATGACCTGAGCTGAAGGCAGACGCTTAACCATCTGAGCCACCCAGGCGCCCATCAGTGTCTCTAGCTTTAAGATGACGAGGCTGGTGGGATGATGTCAGGGGTCCCTCTGAGCTCAGCCAACCCTCCCTTTATCTCTTCTTGACATCCACTTACGTGCCATGCTTCAAAAGAAGGGTGTATTTTATCCATGTCAGCAAAGATACTTTGCCTGCATATTCATTTGAATGTTCCTTGAAACCAAAACTGTCTGATGGCCCATGACTTATTTTATTTTCACTTGTTTATCTCTTTCTTCCCCTTGTTCGTGGAATTCCAACAGTCTGAGAATCCAACAATCAGGACTCTTCTCAGATGTCTGCATTGTACCTAGTTTATATGAAATATAATCAAGTAGGGATTTTTATGTGAAATAATAGAGAGGTAAACAGACTGGTTTCCTCCAGGGCTGTCCTCATCAGTTTTGTCAGGGTCCAGACTGAGTTTCCCTCCAAGAGTATTCTTACAAATGCCACAACCAAATTTCCTTCTTTCTGATTAGGATTAACTGCTTCCCTCATGTAAGTGCTTTCTAGTGATTCTCAAATAGCAGTATAATCATGGATTTTTTTTTTATATAAAAAAGAACTATAGAAAGCAACGTCTTTGTAATTAATCCTGATACAAAATTGTGAATGGCTTAAACAAAATCTCATGCATTTGGACAGTTCTAGGAACAGATCTCATCTACATTGCTCTAAGTAATTTGCAGAGGTACAAGAAGATTCCATCCAGCCTGTTAATTACCCCAAACTCCGGCTGCTCGCTACTCTCTCACCAAATGGGCTAGCATTTCTGAGTTCCTTTCAAGTGCCCTTTTGAAGGATTATTGTGAAACTACAGACTTTTATGTGAAATCTGTACGGATTTCTGCATGGGACATACTTAGTTAATGTTCTAAATCCACCTACCACAGTCCATTAGTTATGTAAACAGAATTAATGTTAAAACAATGTTCCCTTTGGTAGACACTAACGACATTTCTTCTTCTTAGATAATAACCATGCAATCCTTTTTTATTATTTCTGCAAGGTGTTTTTTGTTTTTTTTTTTGTTTCCAATCTGGCATATCTAACATGCCTTTAAATCTGTAAACAGGGATGCTCCTGCTGAATTTTTTAGGAGACCTAATTGTCCGGGAATAGATCCAATATATCAACCAGGTTTGTGTTTTATGTAAGCCAGAGGCCGGAGCTGAAGGGCTTAGGCTTTGTTCTCTAATCTCTTTTAGGATCATATTACCTAGCATGGAGAACCAACCATCTCTATCACAAAACATCACAACGATTGAAATGCCCTCAGCTACACCCGGGGACAGTTTGGACCAGAAAAAGCGAACGCATCCGTGTCCAGTGGAAAGGACAGGGAGAAATGTGTAAACAATTGTTTATGGAAGGCAGTGAACTTCAGAGTGAGACAAACCTGTTCTTTGTTCAACAGTGCCGAGAGGAATGTGTGCTTCCAAAACAGTGAATTGAGTTAGTTCCTGGAGCCAAGAGAACAGACGAGCCTGATATTTTACAAACTGCATCACTAAATCAAGAGGACACACAGTGCAGACTCCCACCATACACTGCTCTGCGTTCCCTTTCTCCGGGGTTGCTGTGAGGACGGGGAGGATAACTCAGCCCTCCTCCCTCTGTTTTTCTTCCAGTGCAAATGAAGTCAAGGGCGGCGCTGACAGCCCCAGGAGGCGGGCAGGCCGGGCACGGTCAGCGAGGTGCAGGGGTCCTTCCGAAATGTTATAAAAGCAGATCTGACTCAAAGGCACAAGATGAACTACCCAAACCAGGTGGGACTTGTTTCTCCTCACACGACCGAGCACGTAGGAATTTCACTTAGGTTTATGAACCCAGCGCATATATTGATTTATTTTGTGGAAAACCAACACCTTCTTCTCTGTCACAGTCCTTCGGAGCAGTTTCCTATGAATTAACGTCACTCTCGTGGGCGCTTTTTCCTTTTCAAGCTGTGTTGGATTAGAAACACGCACACTCAATAGAAAGCAGCGTGAAATAATTCAGAGAGGTACAAAGAAGGAAATAAAAATTGCCTTTACTATTCTCACACAGAAATAACCACTGGAGGCCTCGGATTTGTTTTCTTTCTCATTTATTCTGACTTCTTCAAAGGCTTCCTATAGTTTAACTTCAAAGCATCCCCTTGAACGTATGGAGGTCAGGAATTATGTCCATTTCACTGATAAGGAAACTGAGGCCCATGGAAATCCCATGACCTGGCTAGTGGGGCTGCGGAATACCAGCCGGAGAGCCCAGGCTGGCCCCACAAGGCCCCACAAGGCCTCACAAGGCCCCACAAGGCCCCTCACACCTTTCTCCTTGCTTCTGTGGTCGGCTGTGTTCCTCACAGGGGGAGAGGACTTTTTGTCCCCTCAGTGATGACAATCACACTCATTCCTCAGTCTTCACAGGTGCCCTACTTGCTAAAATTTATTCTAATCCCGAAGTCAATACTTGCCATGCTCTTGGCACATGTTCTCAGCTGAGCTCAGACAAGGGGACACTCTGCTTTCTCATTACAGCTCTCAGACTGCAAACAAGTGTCCTTTCCGTGGTCCATTTAGTGCCACATCGTTTGAAGTTTTGCGCTTTTGTCGTCGATTTTGCTGTTTAAAATGGCCCCCAGGTGTGGTGCCGAAGAGTTCCCGAGGGTCCCTAACGCACAGAGGACTCCTGTGTTAGGTGTGGTTCCTTCAGCCGTGCATCATGGAGCTGTTGACTGTGAGTTCACACGTAAAACTGGTCACGTATTGGTTGGTTGGTAAAAATCTTACCAGAAGCTCACAGATTACACCTGGGCGTAATGGTCCAGGATTTGCTAACTCGAAGTTTACAGTGACTTTGTAGAACGACCATGAGTAAGTAGAAACGGCTGTATTATTATCGTAGCTACTGCCGCTGTTGCCTAGTAATAAATGCTGTGGCCTCTCAGAGAGTTCCAGCTTACTTTTTAGCTTTACACAGGAGGGTCGGACCTTCAGTTTCTACTTCTTCCTGCTGTGGATGCTGGGGAGCTACCATTCCACTCTTAGCACCCTCAAGAGGACTGCTGGCCCCTGCTAGCGATTAATCATGGCTCCAAACTCTGACACCTGTTAACTGAAGCGCTCCTGTCTCATGCCTGGTCTTCTGGAAGCACAGGCCAGCCCACTTACAAGTTAAGGCAGGCTTGTTTCTGGTTTTGCTTTGAGAGCGTTAATGTGAGGGCCCTGAGGGCCGGGCCAGCAATCCTACTTTCATCACTGCTCCTCTCAGGAGATCTAGGGTCCCCTACACAGGAGTCCCTTAGGCGGATATGCAGGTTAGACTTCAAGCCAACAGTCATCTTTGAGAGACCGCTGACCCACTGCCAACGACGTGGATGGAGCTAGAGGGTATCTTGCTAAGTGAAATAAGTCTAAGAAAGACAAATACCACATGGTTTCACTTATATGTGGAATTTAAGAAACAAAACAGGTGAACATAGGGGAAGGGAAGGAAAAATAAAATAATATGAAAACAGGGAGGGAGGCAAATCATAAGAGACTCTTGAAAAAAAATATTTTGTTTATTTATTTGAGAGAGAAAGTTAGCAAGAGAGAGACAGCACGAGCAGGGGGAGGGGCAGAGGGAGACGCAGGCTCCCCGCTGAGCAGGGAGCCTGATGTGGGACTCGCTCCCAGGACTCCGGGATCATGACCTGAGTGCGAGGCAGATGCTTAACCGAATGAACCACCCAAGCACCCTGAGACTCTTAACTCTAGGAAACAAACTGAGGGTTGCTGGAGGGGAGAGGGGTGGGAGGATGGGGTAACTGGGTGATGGGCATTAAAGAGGGTACTTGAAGTGATGAGCACTGGTGTTATATGCAACTGATGAATCTCTAAATTCTATCCCTGAAACTAATAATACATTATATGTTAAATTGAATTTAAATTTAAAAAAAGGAAAAAAATACGTAAACCTTGTGCACAAGTCTCAGAACTTCAGTACATGACATGTTAAATAAATCAAAACATATATGCCTTTGCTTGCCCTTTAAAGAAACCTTAGTTCCAAATGGAAAAATTTACTTGATAAAATGTCTAATGAAAAGGGGAGAATATTCAGAGAAACAGCTTTTTTTTTCCCCTCAGGAAATACTAGAATCTATTTTTCAGAGAAATTCCAAATGGGACTGGTGATGGGCATCTAACATATAATGAAGTAATTCTATTGGTTATAAATAGATGTTTTGTTTTTATTTCATGTGAGTTGCAGTTTCATGATAAGGACAGTCATGTTGCTAACCAAAATAACCATCGCTAGTGAAAGATAATTTCTTATTCAATTAATCTAAAAAAAAAAAGGCAAACTAATTTGGAAATAAACAAATTACTGTGCTCTTGACACTCGTAAAGATAATTACTTACGCTTAAAAATATATATCTTTAGGGACTCCTGGGTGGCTCAGTCGTTGGGCATCTGCCTTCAGCTCAGGTCATGATCCCAAGGTCCTGGGATCGAGCCCCGCATTGGGCTCCCTGCTCGGCGGGAAGCCTGCTTCTCCTTCTCCCACTCCCCCTGCTTGTGTTCCTGCTCTCACTATCTCTCTCTCTGTCAAATAAATAAATAAAATCTTAAAATATATATATATATCTTTATAATAACCATCAGTACTAAAATGACCAGATCCTTGTGGCAAAATACAAAATATGTGCAAAGCAAACCTTTGTAGGAAGCCACCCCAACCATCCCTCTGATGAAGCCAAGAGAATGTAGTTCAAACAAGGAAATCATAAGAGGTATGAATGTATATGGATATCAGTCTTAACCATGGCGTCTGACGCAATGCCATCCATGCCTCACAAGAGCCCAGCGCGATCCTCAGCCCCCACACACTGTCACCCACATGTCTGCTGGCTGTGACCTGGGAGGAAGACAAGGGCAGTGACACAGGGAACAGATCTACCAGCCGATAGTGCTTTGAAGCAGCAACAGCTCTGAGTTCTGCTTCCTGCCACACTTAAGAAAGAGTTACAAGTCCCAGATTTCAAAATATTAGTCCAATCTCAGCTCTTTCAGACAATGAGAAGCTGGCACTGCTTACTCCCACAGCTTCTCGCTGATGAGAGGCATGGACGGCAACTCCATCGTTAACATGGCATGGTTAGGGGCGCCTGGGTGGCTCAGTGCATTGAGCGTCTGCCTTCGGCTCAGGTCATGATCCCAGGGTCCTGGGATCGAGCCCCGCATCGGGCTCCCTGCTCCGCGGGAAGCCTGCTTCTCCCTCTCCCACTCCCCCTGCTTGTGTTCCCTCTCTCACTGTGTCTCTCTCTGTCAAATAAATAAATAAAATCTTTAAAAAAAAAAACAAAACATGGCATGGTTATTCTATAACTATGACCCAGGAGTTATCTTTTGGTGTGTGTATCTCTCTAGGTGTTCCACTGGATTCTCTGTCTTCAAAAACACTAGCTCTGTATGCCAAAGCATGTCATTCCTCTTTGGTCACACTCATTAAATCGTCCAATTCCTCTACGAGGTTGGGATCCGATAAAAACAAATTCAAAAGAATTTTAATAGGAATAACATCTTTTGGGTTTTTTTGTTGTTGTTCATTTTTTCTTAAGTAGGCTCCACACCCAGCATGGTTGAACTCATAAACCTGAGATCGAGTCACATGCTCCCCCGACTGAACCAGCACCCAGGTGCCCCAATAACATCTTTTATTTTATTTATTTTTTTAAAGATGTCTTATTTATTTATTTGAGAGAGAGAAAGAGCATGAGAGAGAGAGTGCGGGTGAGGGGCAGGGGGAGAAGCAGGCTTCCCACCGAGCAAGGAGACCGATGCAGGACTCCATCCCAGGACCCTGGGATCATGACCTGAGCTGAAGGCAGACGCTCAACCAACTGAGCCACCCAGGCGCCCAATAACATCTTTTATATTTTAAAAAAATGCATTGTAAGTGCCAGAAGACTAAATAGATAAAATCAACTCTCATATAAAAACTCACTTGTACCCTAATGCTATTAGGGGAAAGAAAGGAAACTCTAGGACAAAGACACTGTTGTCATTTTTAATTTATTCATTCTGTTTTATCCAAACTGTACCACAGGGTCTGAGAAAAATGCACCGTTCTTAGATTAGGGAAAATCAACATTAGTTTTGCCTTTATATTTTTTTATGTTACTGTGTCTAATCATTTTCCTGCCTATGTTCATCTCAAAGGTCAAAATATTGCCCATAATCTGAGTGTCGTAGAATAATTTAGAGTGATACATTTATTCCAGCCAAATTGACATGGAAAAATGTCAAATGAAAAAGGCATTATGTTGGGACGCCTGGGTGGCTCAGTTGGTTAAGGGTCTGCCTTCGGCTCAGGTCATGATCCCTGGGTCCTGGGATTGAGTCCCGCATCTGGCTCCTTGCTCAGCGGGGAACCGGCTTCTCCCTCCCCCTGCTTGAACTCCCTCTTTCTCTGTTTCTCTCTCTCTCTCTCTCTCGGACAAATAAATAAAATCTTAAAAGAAAAAAAGAAAAAGGCATTATGTTATTTTTAAAAAGCATGATTTTTGTTATGCTTGGAAAAAAGACTAGAAGGAAAATACATATCAAAGTCTTAACAGTGATTACCTTTGGGGATAGGATAATTTAACTTTATTTCACTTATCTGCATTTTTATAGTTAGTATAATTCTTTCTACAGTCTCAAGAAATCAAATTTTATTTTAGAAAACAGATTAGAAATATAAGAAAAAGTGGGCTGATGAATATAGACATCCGTAAATCAGAAGACAGCCTTGAGAAGAAGACGTGATTTCTAATACAAATGGTCTTAATACAAAACTTTCTCTTTCGAGGTCTTTCCGTCAGAATGGGTAGTCAGTCATGCATGAGTGAAGCTAAGAGCTAGGCATGGCACGCTGATGACTGATTTCTTGTCATTTTTAAAGAGCAGTTTCAAGAAATCAATTGATTGCATTCTGATATACAGCAAAGATAACTGACAGTTGGGCAATTCTCAGAATAAAAATAATTAAATGAAAATATCTGAAAGCATTTCCCAGGACTTTTTTTCTTAACATTTATGTAATGCCACAAAGTTTCCTAATGGTTTAAATTTCCTAATTACATTAAAATCTTAGTACTTTGTATTCCAGACTACAAACACTTCATTGGAGATACTTAATTGTTTTCTTAGGTAAAAGAAAATAGAGTTTATCCAAAGATAACCTTTGTTTCGTCCCCTTGGTTAATGTGCATTAAGTACATTAACCTCCTAGGGTTCTAGAAAAATCTATTTTGTTTTAAGATTATTTGTTTATTTATTTGATAGAGTGAGAGAGCACAAGCAGGGGGAACAGTAGAGGGAGAGGGAGAAACAGGCTCCCGCCAAGCAGGGAGCCCGATGCGGGGCTCGATCCCAGGACCCTGGGATCATGACCTGAGCCGAAGGCAGATGCTTAACCATCTGAGCCACCCAGGTGCCCCAAAAATCTATTTTTAAAAGGAAGATTTTTTTATGGGGAAAATGTTTACTAAAATTGAAATTTTCTAGTGGCTGTGATTTATGTACTGCAAGACTATATGTCTACTCCTTTATGTTTGGCCTAAGAAACAACAATGCCATGCTGTCCTTGATGAAGAGTAAGAAAGAATCCTTCAGTTCATAATGTACTATTCAATTATTAACTCACCTAGTTAGCTGTTGAGCACCTGCTCTATGCCTGGCCTTGGAGATAGAGTGGTGAGCAAAACTCTTCCTGTCCCTTGTCTTTGAAGTAGGCCATCCTCGTGGACTCTCTGGTCCAACTCCTTTTCCGGCCACTGGCTGGAATATGGACCCTGAGTTGGCTCCATGTGTCCAGCCTTGCAGTCAAGGGTAAGGAGTCAGGTGAGGGAGTCCTCACTTAGGCTTCTGGAACCCAAGCACTGCCTTTGGGAAGAGCTTTGCACTGGCGAGAAGAGGCTCTTTGTCCATCGCAACTGACTAGCTATTTTATTCCCATTCATTCAAGGGCATGTAGGAAGCCCTAGGAGGTGTTTCGGAAGGGACAGGTTTGAGGTTATCTTTGGATAAACCTCACCCCCATCCCCTAACTGCTGTGGGCATTATCTTCATTACTGTCTTTAATGGTGTTTAACTTCACACCAGTCGAATCAAAAGCTTTAAGAGGGCAAAGACCATGCCTTATATTCCTTTGTATTCCCCTAAAGAGCTTACTTTGTACGTGGCTTTCACATAGCAAGGGTACAATGAATGTTTGTGTATGTGATTTGCCTTCTTTTGGAAAGATAAAAGCCACATGTCAGGCAAGATCAGCCAACTGCATGAGTTAAGGGTCAGAATCATGCAGATAAGTCTAAAGAGACTTATATTTCATCCTACTGGAGTTGACTGCTTGAGCACTGAATTATACTTGACCTCCTCTGTGTGCCTCTCTCATAATTCCCCCCACTCCCACCCCCACCAGTACACAAACACACAGATACACATACAACTCCCAGCAGGACTAAGAAAACGGTACAAGGCCAAATTTCCAGGTTAGATCCTTTATAACCAGCTTATTGTACCCTTAAAGATACAACACTTAAGAAAATATTAATTTATTATTTCCCCTTAAATAAGCTTCTTTTTAAGTTTTTTATTTATTCATTTGAGAGAGAGAGAGAGTGAGCGAGAGAGAGAGAGAGAGAGACCACAAGCCAGTGGGGAGAGGCAGAGGGAGAGGGAGAAGCAGATTCCCCGCTGAGCCGGGAGCCCGATGCAGGACTCAATTCCAGGACCCTGGGATCATGAGCTGAGCCGAAAGGCAGATGCTTAAACAGCTGAGACACCCGGTGGGGCGGGGGGGGGGGGGGGGGGGTCATAAATAAACTTCTTAAGCCTAGTTTCTCTTTGTTAATACGACAAAGACTCCCAGAAAGTAATCACAAAATTGCACACAGGTGATAACCTGTAAGACCTATAAGAAATGTCCTCCCTATTAAGAATGCAATCATCTGATATAGTGCTATGATTTCCAAAATTACATTCACATTGTCAGGCGATAAAATGAAGCCACATCTTAATAAATTAATCCTTAAATCACTTGAACATACAGCAGTATGATTATCTGACTTTAGAAATGGGAAAGCCTGAATTGTATGGTAGAAAAGAACTTTTCCATGGACAGCCATTTGCCAATAACTTCAAAAGGGTGTGTATAGCTTTCATTTCTGGAACATGGTAATAAGGATTCCTCTACGGTGCTTGCTACCTTTGAATATGAAAGGCTTTTGTGAGCCCTTGACTCTAGAATGAAGGCCAGCAGGCTTCATGAGGCCATGGGCCCATCCTGCCCAACATCCAAATCCCACCGCACACCAGAGGCTCCTGGATGGGGATTCAGACTGGATACAACTGTGCAGCTCCGAGAGACTCCCACTACAGAACCAAGTGCCTTCCTGCTGCAGTATTCTTCAACCAAGTGGTAGGTCGGTTCTGAAAGGAGCGGATACATCAAGTGACGGGGAACTTTGGTCCAATGAGCTACACCCTGGACCAACCTACAACTCCGGGCTCGCTGTGGATCCCAAAGCTCCTGGTGACTCAGGGACAAATGGAATAGATGGAACACTAAATCCCCTGTCACCATGTCGAGTCACCTCCCAGGGTATCAACTCAAAAGGACTGGCTGGGCAGTAGACAGTCTGCGATTTTCATTCAGCATACCAATAGAATATCAATCCACCCCCATTCTTTGCGTATTGTCTAGAAAGTTGGAATAATGTAAAAGAAAAGGAAGAATTACATTCCTAAGTGCCATTCAGAAACAGGAAGTTTACAGTCTTTTAGTCACCAGAACTAAATTAAGTCATTAATCATCCTGTTTCTAACCTAAGCCTTCTTGTCTTTAAGAACTATAATTATTTTAAAGCAAATAAATGGCAGAGATAAATAGGTGGGGAGTGTCACTGAAGCACTAGAGTTTAGAGTTTTGCATATGTGTGTGTATTTCAACAAGGCCAAAAACCCCTAGCTTTTAGAACTTTCAAATAATTCCTTTCAAAAGCAATATTTGGACAATTCTTTGCAGAAGGCAGATGGCACTAAGTTCAAAAGGAAGAAACACTTCAGTGGGAAACTTTGCCTCCTGGAGCCAAAGAAGATAAGCTTTGGGAAAGATTATTTTGGGGGAGGAAGGAGCTTAGGGGAAAGATGATGACCATCTCTACGTTCGAGGCAGTATTAATTGGAGTAAATGTCATCTGCATTTACTCGGTGAGCGTTCAGAGAACTTAGCGGTGGTCACGGGAATCCATCCTAACAAGATTAAGCATTCTTGAAAATGATCTCTGAAGCCCGGATCCTCGGCTTAACGTTAAGTACAGGAACTGCTTGTCAGTCGGATTCCTGTTTTAATACATTTTGGTCAAAGTTTTCCCAACCAGAAAAGACCAAGGCCTTTGACACATTAAAAGCAGATTCAAAAGCTGAGGTTCACCTGCAGTGTTTCCAGAGGCTCCCCGGGGCCTGATTACTGGGCATTGAAGGAGCAGGGCTCTAGCTTTGCAGCTCGGCAGCTCAAGCCACTGCCTGTCGGTCCTGGATGACAAGCAGAGCATCCTTGCCATCTCCTGGGGGTCTGTCTCCTGGGGGACCCCGCGGGCAGCGCCTAAGACTGTTTCCCTCACTGCTGGACTCTCACACCCAGGAGAGCGTCTAGCACAGAGGCTGTACTCAGTAAATATTTACTGAAAGACAAAGGAATGAACATCAGCTCTTGGGCAGCCTGGAGCCCCTTCTGAGCTATCTGGTTCAGTATCTCCAATACCTTTTCCAGATGTTTCTCAACGTCTAGGTGTCAAGGACAGCAGTGCCAGTGTGGGAGAGATGTCCTTCCCCAGAGCAATTCTCACATCTGATGGCGTAACCCATACCTCCCTGTGGGTGTTTTGGCAGGTGAACATCACACCTTCTTGTCCCTAAGCAATTTTCCTAAATGGTAAAGCTGATGTTTTCACGGTCATTTCATTTATGGTGCAGAAGGGAAAAAGTGGTCGGGACCTCATCCTTAGACTGAAAACTTTGGAACCATGGAAGGGAAGGCTCTCCAGTGTCATTGTCATCGAGGTAGCTTATCATTACAAGGTCAAGGAGTGCCTAGAATTTGCCCATTACACAAAACCCAGAAAAGAAAATACAACACTTGGTGCCTATCAAACAAAGGGCATGTAAAAAATGGCTTTTCATTTGTCAGAGCACTAATTATCCTTTGGATTTATCCTCAGAGCCAAGTTCTGCTTGTACTACAAATATTGATTTTAGTAACAATGAGCACAGCAAGATCGAGGACCAAAGAATACTGTGCACCATGAGACTTTGTTGCAGAAATGGAGGATGCATCCAGGTAAAGTCTGAATGTGATAACAAATTCACTGATAATAAAACATTTCCCTTTTCCTCTGGACAAGGTGACATTGGGGGAAGCGTGGTAGAGGTTGGAATAAGCCAGGCTGCTTTTTTTTTTTTTTTTTTAATTCAAACTAGCCACACTTTATTTTTTTTTAAAGATTTTATTTATTTATT
Source organism: Halichoerus grypus (assembly GCF_964656455.1). Classification (NCBI taxonomy): domain Eukaryota; kingdom Metazoa; phylum Chordata; class Mammalia; order Carnivora; family Phocidae; genus Halichoerus; species Halichoerus grypus. The sequence continues at coordinate 178,918,680 of NC_135715.1, read as the reverse complement.
TGAGAAAGAGAGAGCATGAGCAGGGGAAGGGGCAGAGGGACAAGCAGACACCCTGCTCAGTGGGGAGCCCGATCCCAGGACCCCGAGATCATGACCTGGGTCTAAGGCACTGAGCCACCCAGGCACCCCCTAGCCACACTTTATTTTTTATTTTTTTTAAGATTTTATTTATTTATTTGAGAGAGAGAGAATGAGAGACAGAGAGCACGAGAGGGAAGAGGCTCAGAGGGAGAAGCAGACCCCCCGCCGAGCAGGGAGCCCTGGGACTCGATCCGGGACTCCATCCCAGGACTCCAGGATCATGACCTGAGCCGAAGGCAGTCGCTTAACCAACTGAGCCACCCAGGCGCCCCTAGCCACACTTTAAATACTTGGTTGTCAAGGGACATTTCTATCACTGCAGAAAGTTCTATCTGACAGTGCAATGCATGATCTGACAGGAGGGGGAGTTCAGTACTTCACAAATCAGAAACACAGCAGTAGTAGAGACGAAAGTTCTCGCATTTATTCCTGAACCAACCTACTGGTGCAGGGGCATAGTAACAGAGAAAAATCATTTCAATGATAAAGCATGTGTATGGCCACGTAGGAAGGATGTTTACAGAGTGATAGGATAGAACGCATGATCTTCACACAACTTAATTAAATATGTGGTGCCAATTAGGTATGTCATCTCATGATGTGTGACGTTTTATAGACCCAGCTTGGTTCTTCTCCAGTGCCTCCTCTTGGAGTTGTACCTGATTTTATTACCAGTTTTCATCCGAATCCACTGGGGAATGGGGCGATTCTGCTTTTGTTTCTTGGCCAGGAATCGCTTGATTCTGAAAGTCTTGTGAGAAGACATGGCGAGAAATAGTCAGCCACACAGAGCAGGACGGCGGCGAGAAAGAGAAAAAAGCGCCAGGCTGCTTTTTAATCTTTAATGAAAGTGCCTTGAACTGGGACCAGTTCCAGCTTGCTTACAGATATCGCTGACTGATGGATGGAAAGTTTCATACACTGTCCCACTGATACACTGAGCCCCTGACGGCCCAGGAGACAGAAATGTTCTTAAGCCATAAATGTGGAAAGTGAAGACTACTTTCTTGAGTACATGCTAACACAGCCCTAAATCAAAGGGAGAACAGAAAAAAGGAGAAGAGGAAAAATGGGAACATGAAAGCAAGAAGAACACAAAGAAAGGAGAGAGAATGAGGAGCACGAGGAACAGGAAGAGGAGGTTATTGGGAGGTAATTCAAAGAGTGGATTTAGCCTAGAAGTACTAGACTTCTGGTGTTTGGTACTTCATGATGGATAATCAGGCTGGAGTCTAAGACCCAAGATCGGATCAAATACACGTGTAAGCTGTACCATGGGCAGGAGTAGCACATACCTGATCCAGACAACCAGTGGAGGTCAAGTTCATGGATGGAGGCAAAGGACCCCAGAGACCCAGATATGCCTTTTGGGAAAGACAGCTGGGGCCCCTTGCAAAAACCCAGATTCAGAAACCCTGCAATACTGTCAGACGTGAGCCGGAGTGGGCAGTGAGGAAGGCCCTTGCACCGAGGTCTGGGTCAGCTCTGAGAGGAGCCAACAGGCACATTGACCTTGATACTAAGCCAGCCTCTTCCAAAGCAGGCACTGTTAAGTCAGTTGTGGATACGATGGAAGACACTCCGAGGCTCACTGAGATGGAGAACTATGGAGACCCTCTGCAGACCGCTCCCGTGGAAATGGCGGAGAGACAAAATAATGTTGAGTCTGACAGACGTGGTTTCCAGTCCCTGATCCAGCTGTATGAGCTTGTATATAATTCACCTAATCTCTCCAAATCTCCCCTTTTTCACCTGAGCAATGGAATTTTTTTGGGCTCCCCCTCAGCCCTCAGGCACTGGAACATAGTTAATAGTCAGTGTTCATTCTGATTGGTCAGCACTCAAACCGGATCAATCGTTAAGTATTACTCCCTGGGAGTAATAATGCCTACCTTGTGGAGTTATTTTGAGAACTATAAATTATATGCATAGGGCAAGCTGTACATTGCCCAACACATAGTAGGTACTTAAATAGTCACTGCTATTATTTCATTAAAATAGTTATCACCATTGCTAATGGTCCACCATTGTCGTGGACTGAATTGTGTTCCCCCCAAATTCGTATGTTGAAGCCCTCACCTCCAATGTGACTATGTTTGGAGATAGAGTCTTTAAGGAAGTGATTAAGGTTAAATGAGGTTTTAAGGGTGGGGCCCAGGTCTGATAAGAATGGCGCCCTTACAAGAAGAGAAAAAGACACAGAACTCTCTCTCTCTCTCTCTCTGTCTGCCCGCACACAAGGGAAAGACCACAATGAGAAGGCAGAAATCTGTAAGCCAGGAACGGAGGCCTCACTAGAAACCAGCCCTGCCAGCACCTTGGAAAAAAAATAAGAAATACATTTCTATTGTTTAAGCCACCCAGCCTGTCCTATTTTGTTATGGCAATCCAAGCTGACTAATGCACTGGCTGATTGATTTACATTTGTAGACCAACGCCAGACTCCACAATGATGCAGCTGGCAGAATCCCTGACTGGTTTGTGCCCCACAATTTAGAGCAGGAAATACTCTGAATAGATTTTATTTTCTTGAGTCTAACCTCAGCAGGGTTGGAGTCTGTCTTTTGATCTATGGATCGTAAGGACTATCCTTCTGTAGAGAATTCTATGTGAATCAGAAAATCTAGGAGGGAGCCTCACAATCTCACATAATCCACATAATGATCACCTCTTTCTCTTTGGGCACAACGAGGACGGTCTTTTTCTGGGTTGTAAATCTTGTTTTATTTTTGCGGGGCTCCTCAATCCATTGTGTCAGAATATACTCATATATAGACTATCTCTGGAAGTATACACAAGAAACTAGAAATAATAACTTTCTTCAGAGGTGGAATTGAAGACAAGGTAAAATTTTTTTCATAATGTGTCTATACTTTATGCTTTAAGGAGAGTATTTTAGCATTTTAATCTCAGTAAGATTTTTTTTATTAAAGTCTAATTGACATCCAACATTGTATTCATTTCAGGTGTACAACATAATGATTTGGTATTTGAACATATTGCAAAGTGATCACCATGATAAATCTAGTTAACATCCTATTAACATATTGTTTTACAGTATTTCTTTTTATACCTCTTGAATTCAACATTGACCATATCCAGAAATAACATTTTATTGAAGAAGAAGAAGAGAAGAAGAAGAAGAAGAATGGGGAGGAGGAAGAAAGGGAGAGGAGGAAGAAGAGAGGGAGAAGGAGAAAAAGAAGAAGAGGAGGAAGAGAAGAAGAGAAGGAGGAGGAGAAGGACGAAGAGGAGAAGAGGGAGGAGAAGGGGGGGAAGCTTTATTTTGGAAATAAAGAGAAAAAGGAGGGCTTCCAAAAAGTGACACAGCAATTTTTACTCTGGGTGCACATTTTTCACATAAGGGGATTCCTCCCCTTTATTAGGGAATCTTTTTTGGAAGAGCAAAAAAAAAAAAGAAGGGAAACGCAGCTGGCTGCCTGTTCCATGGATGACCTGCTTTCCTGCCCCTGCTCAGACTCCTGCTAATCCTTCAAGCATCCTCACGCCATCTTCATCGGCTTGACATGTTCCATCCAAAGAGTCATTCCTTTTTCACATTTACATATCTCCAGGGGAACCTTGTGCTGAATCCACACATTCTCCACCCTAAGACAGACAGACTATATTCAGAAAAGGAGGAGGGACTGTCACTGATGAGAGAAATCCTCTGGTCAAGGCCACAGCCCCGCTCACTGGCTATAGGATTGGCTGCAAGAGGTGGGCAGAGTGGTCCGTGGAGAAGGAGCAAGGGCTCAGAATTCCCCCTTTTCGGTGGTTAAGACAGAGTTTGGCCCTGATTCTAATACTTGTCAGGAAAGGCCTGTGATAAATTAAATTATTGCAAATAGAAGTTGCGGACATTAGGAATTTGTGTTTAATTGGCTGCAAGTGTTAAAGACTTGGCAGAAACTTCCGCGGACAACAAATGGAACTGTGCACAGTCGGGAGCACACAGTGTCCACACACCGCGTTCCCGGTCAAAGACAGCAGCTCTGTGCTGCCCAATTCCGCTTGAAGGCGGTGACAGGGCTAAGGCACCCACTGTCCTACTTACAATGATCAGGGGAATGGCCTGGGTCCGAACAAAGAGAAAGGGCGGTCCTAACCAAGGACTGGCCACTTTCGTCCCATTTTCCGTCCAAGTCATGTCCCCTGTTAGGAAATATTCATGAGGAAACTCCTTGTCTCTCTTTGAAAATTTAACACCGAAAATAGAACATAAAATAGAGAACAAAAGAACAACATCCACAGAAATATCCATTATAGGGAAATATGAAGTTGATTTCAGGTGACTTTTTTTTCTTTTAGTGGGAAAATAGGAGCTTTCATTTTACTGAACAGGAGATAGAATAAAAGCAGAATTCTGTGAGACTGACTTTGGAATCAAAACATGGTATACTTCATTAATTTGGAACAAATTGTGCTAACTAATTTAATTTTTAAGCCAACAAGGAAATACAGTTTATAGGTTATGAGGTGATACACAAACATGTTTTTTTTTCTTAAAGACTTTATTTATTTGAGAGAGAGACCGCATGCAAAAGAGAGAGAGAGAGAGAGAGAGAGAGGGAGCATGAGCAGGGGGAGGGGCAGAGGGAGACGGAGAAGCAGACTCCCTGCTGAGCAGGGAGCCCGATGTGGGACTTGATCCCAGGACTCTGGGATTGTGACCTGAGCCAAAGGCAGACGCTTAACCGACTGAGCCACATAGGCGCCCCCAAACACGTCTTGAGCTGCTATCCTATCCACCTTACATGTGTTTACAAAGTCCACATGCATATCCCTGCAGGATTCTGTGCTCCAGTGCTCTAACATGCTCTGGTGAGGCGATCCTGGGCAGGTACTTCAGCTCTCTGAGCCTTCGTTCTCCCCTGTAGAATAAGGAAAATAATACACCAACAAGACCACTGGAAAGATTCCCTGAAATAATGCTTGGAAGCCCCAGATTCCTATGGGGTATGAATTATTATTACTGAAAACAGCGACTCAGGCTCACCCTTCCTAGGAAAGTTCAGAAAATGTTGCCTTGACCGGTGGCTTCCTGACCGGTGGCTTGTCTCCGCTGATGGACGGCAGCGCATGAGCAAACGGAGGAAAATCATCTAAGCAAGGGACAGAAGAGGGTACGGCACTGTGAAGGCCAACCCCAAACAACCAAGATGCAAACCTGTGGGGACAGAATATGGAAATGTATTATGGGAGTGTCAGGGGGATGTGACATTGGGGGGGTGAGGGACCCAAGTCAAGCCAAGCTCTCGGCCACTACTAATGTAAAGATTTGCCTATTCGGGGGGCGCCTGGGTGGCTCAGTCATTGGGCGTCTGCCTTCAGCTCGGGTCGTGGTCCCGGGGTCCTGGGATCGAGCCCCGCGTCGGGCTCCCTGCTCGGCGGGAGGCCTGCTTCTCCCTCTCCCACTCCCCCTGCTTGTGTTCCCTCTCTCGCTGTGTCTCTCTCTCTGTCAAATAAATAATAAAAAAAAAAAACCTTTAAAAAAAAAAAAAGATTTGCCTATTCGGGATACTTCATATAAATGGAATCAGACAGTATTTGTCCTTTTGTTTTTGCCTTATTTCACTTCGCATGTTTTTAAGATCCGTTCGTGTTGTGGAATATATCAGTACTTCATTTCTTTTTATAGCTGGATAATATTCCATTACATGGATACACTACACTTTGTCTATCCATTAATCAGTTGACAGGCATTTGGATTATTTCCACCTTTGAGCTATTACGAATAATGCTGTTATGAACATTTGTGTACAAGTTTTTGTGTGGACACATGTGTTTTCTTCTCTTGAGTATATATACTTGGGTGTGGAATTGCTGGGTCATATGATAAATCTATGTTGAAGCATTTGAGGAACTGACAGACTGTTTTTCCTCTAGGGTCTCTTCTCTAAGGGCAATAATCCCATTCATGAGGGTTCTACCCTTATGTCCTAATAACCTCCTAAACACACACTTCCAAATACTGTCACATTGGGGATTAGGTTTCAGCATATGAATTTTGGGGGGGACACAAGCCTTCCATCCATAGTAGGAGCTAAAGCAGCAGATGAAAGTTTTACTGTGGCTCAGAGTCTGACACCACAGGAAGGTTAGAGACCAGTGAATCTTCTTTTTTTTTTTTTAAGATTTTTAAGTATTCATTTATTTGAGAGAGAGAGAGAAAGAGAGAATGAGCAGGGGGGAGGGGAAGAGGGAGAGCGAGAAGCAGACTCGATCCCAGGACCCTGGGATCATGACCTGAGCTGAAAGCAGACGCTTAACCGACTGAGCCACCCAGGCGCCCCAAACCAGTGAATATTGTGGTCCAATAAAAGCTTGCAGTCGGTGCTTATGTTTTTTTATTTTATTTATTTCTTTTTAAAGATTTTATTTATTTATTTGACAGAGATAGAGAGAGAGCACAAGTAGGCAGAGTGGCAGGCAGAGGGAGAGGGAGAAGCAGGCTCTCCGCTGAGCAGGGAGCCCGATGTGGGACTCGATTCCAGGACGCCAGGATCATGACCTGAGCTGAAGGCAGCCACTTAACCGACTGAGCCACCCAGGCGCCCCAAGTGCTTATGTTTTTTTAATCAGAAATAATTTCAGTTCTTCTTATCAGCCCCATCTACAGGCCACAGTAAGTTTTAAAAGACCCGAGACCATGTTGGCATTGGGGGCATCACTCAACCAGGGATACCCAGTGCCGCTTCCAATCAGAGTCTGATCAACTAGGAGGTCCTTGAGGTCTCTTGTTTTGCAGTATGATTCTATTTTGTAGGAGTACTCCAAAAACAATATGTATTCAATCAGAACTCTTCATTCCCCTCTTTTTTTTTTTTTTTTTTTTTTTTTAGGATTTTACTTATCTATTTGTCAGAGAGCGAGAGAGAGAAGAAGCAGGGGAAGTGGCAGGCTAAGGGAGAAGCCGGCTCCCTGCTGAGCAAGGAGCCCAACACAGGGCTTAATCCCAAGACCCTGGGATCATGACCCAAGCCAAGGCAGACGCCCAACTGACTAAGCCACCCAGGCGTCCCTTTATTCCCCTCTTCATCAGAATCTTTCCCCTCTAGAACCAGCATCTGTCAGTCCGTTTTGGTAAATTTTTTCTCCTCCTTCTCCCTCCTCCTCTGCTCCTGCCCCAGCTTGCACTCTCTCTCTTTCTAAAATAAATAAATAAATAAATAAATGATCTCAAAAATAAATAAATAAATGGATAAAAACCAGAACAAAAACAGAGAATTTGTATCAGATCGAAAGGAGGAATGTTGGAACCAATGATCAAAACTATGGAAATGGAGCTAAAGAATGTTCCAGAAAATAAATTACTATCGATGAGAAAGAAGGAAATAAGAGCAGCAAAAGAACAAACAATTCTTTCACTGAATAAAGTATGAACATTTATGTGAGCCAAAAGAGCAATAGGAAACCAGAACATGTCATTCCAAAATCAGGACACATTTGTTTAATTAATATTAGTCGATGCCCTGAGTCACTTTGCTTCCTGTTAGTTTAATCATAGAAATGAACAGGATACAAAATGTTCTGAAGACTCTATTATTCAAATTAAGTATTTATCTAGGCAGTGAGCCTCTTAATCAGTGGCTTTCAAACATTTTTTGACCCTCAGCCGCAGTAAGAGATGTATTTTACATCAAAGGCTGTCTCTCTCACACACACACAAAAGCTTCACATTACCTTTACTATAGGCAATGTGCTCTGATATTTTCTTTCTGGTCTATTTTATTTTATTCTATTTCTTGTTTTTAAAATGCTGTCAGAGGAGCGCCTGCGTGGCTCAGTCGTTAAGCGTCTGCCTTCGGCTCAGGTCATGATCCCAGAGTCCTGGGATCGAGCCCCGCATCAGGCTCCCTGCTCCGCGGGAAGCCTGCTTCTCCCTCTCACACTCCCCCTGCTTGTGTTTCCTCTCTTGCTGTGTCTCTCTCTGTCAAATAAGTAAATAAAATCTTTAAAAATAAATAAATAAAATAAAATAAATAAATAAAATGCTGTCAGAGACCCACTAAGTCTGTATCATGATTCACTCATGTGTTGCAGTTCATAGTCTGAAAAGTATTTATCAAATGGCCTGATCTGCAATGTCCTAGTTTCTTAGGACCACCTGGGACTGCTGCTGCAGAGAATCTCAGACCTGCCTTACAAAGGCAGCTTTCTCCAGCTCAGACCCACAGCCAGAGTCCCTGGAATGTGTGCCAGACTTCCCAGCTATGTTTCCAGTGGTTTTCTCCCATCTCTTAGGGGGATGTGATTCCTGTCCCTCCTCCAAATTGCTTGGGAAGCCAGTGCTCTTGGCAAAGCAAGACAGCATCCTCAGGATAACTGTCCCTTCTCTTCACCCATCCTCCTTTGGTGTTGCTGCCCTTGGACACTACCAAGACACCAGGATGGTGTCTGTTTCCACTTGTGGTCCAAGTTGACCTTAGCCATGGTTCCATTCTATCAGACTTGCTCCCTCTGGTTGCACTGCTGACCCGGGCATCCCTGCTTGCCCAAGACACCCTTCCCAGTAGCTTCTGGGTGGCATTCCCTCTCCCTCCTGGTGAAAGAGATGGGCTGACCGAAATGTGTGGGATCTATTGGAAATCCCCAAAACCCTCTTCACAGGTCCTGGACCAAGGAACATAAGCCCTGGTAGGCCATGAGCAGTGAGCATTTGGAACAAATATGGATCTGGGTATAAAAGGCCATTAGTTGCAAAATTGTATTAAAATTGCTACATAAAATTGATTCACCAATAAAATCACCTTTCCTTACAATGGCATTGTTGAGAAATTCTAGTGTACTGTTGAACTCTTGTCACAAAGTTAGAGGTTTTGGTAATATACATATACATAGTGTGTTTAGTTTTTTTGTTTTGTTTTGTCGTTTTTGTTTTTTTAAGATTTCATTTTATTTATTTTTAAAAAGATTTTATTTATTTGAGAGAGGGAGAGTGCACGAGCAGGGGGAGCAGCAGAGGGAGAGGAAGAAGCAGGCTCCCCACAGAGCAGCAAACCCGACGCAGGACTCGATCCCAGGACCTGAGATCACGACCTGAGCCGAAGGCAGACGCTTAATCGACTGAGCCACCCAGGCACCCCATAGTATGTTTGGCTTTAACATACCACCATCTACACAGTGAGTACTCAGAAGGATACTTATTGGTTAAATATAGAAAAATTTGAAAATATTAAGTTAGCTTCTGGACTAAAAAAATCTTAAGGTTGGAGTGACTCAGAGTTAATCTAATTTGCTTCCATTGCTATTTGCATTCCATGTTCCTAGATTAGTTAGGAGTACATTTGGCTGCAAATAACAGAAAATCTGACTGCTATGGCTTGAACAAATAAGGATGCATCTTTCTCACCCAGCAAGGTATCTGGAGGTAAGCAGTTGCTGTCAGACTGATCCTCCCTGACTCTCTTGGCCTTTTCCTTGTGGTTTCAAGACAGCTTCTGCAGCTCTTAGCATCACATCCGCATTCAAGACAGAATAAAGGGTGGAGGCGGCCACCAGCCTTATCTGTTCCTTCTTACTGGGAAATCAAATCTAACCCAAATGCCCCAGCAGGAATTTCTCCAAGGTCTAAGGTACTGTAAGGTTAGAACTGGGTCACCTGTTCACCTCCACGTACAGCTGAGTTGTGGTTAGAAAGGAGGAATTTCGAGTGTGGAGATTCAGTAAGCGATTGGGAGTGATGGCCAGATTTCTTCAACCGGGGGCCCCTCATCCTTGCTTGAACATCTTTGTACCATTTTTGATAGTTCCAGAATGTTCTTTTTGTTTTAACCAGAATCTGCTTCCTTGTAACTTGTCCCTATGGCCTCTGGTTCTGCCCCGAGGACCTCTGCAGACAAATTTGAGTATTTCTTCTTGGTGACAGCCATACAAATATTTGAAGACAGCTGTCATATCTCCTTAGATTTTCCTCTTATCCACATGAAACATCTCCATTATGTGACATGATGATTTCAACTGCTCTCACTTTTTGGTGTGCTCTTCTCTGAATCTGTTAGTTTATCGATGCTGCTTATTAGACTTTGTTGCCCCAAATGACATCATTGGTAAAGGGGTGGCCTGAGCCAAGCCAGAGAAGTCCCATGATTACCTCCATTGTTCTGGGTTATTGCTAAGTCAGCTCAAGTTTGCAATCTCTTCTGTGCACTTCCTGCTGATGATTCAGCCAACTAAAGATCATAAGTTTTTTCCGTCTTTCTACTTCCTTTCCTTATGCATGTGCTCTAGGGATCATAGAACAGGATTTATATTTATTAATAGTATTTTATGGCATTTGATCTGACTTGTATTTCTAGTTTATTGGGTCCTCTTCAGATTTCAATGCTATGATCCAGGGCATCAGTTAACCCTCCCGGAATCTCACTATCTGCAAATGAGACAAATTTATGCTGTTCTGAACTCCATATATATCTCCATTAGGTATTTTCAACAAGAAAGTCAGGATAGACTCTTTCAACCTGCCACCACTGATTTCTTTCTAAAGTGGAGCTGACTGCCATTTAGTTGGGGCCCTTCAGCACATGGTGAATTCACCTCATGATCATTCTGTCCACACATCACCTTTTGTCTTAAAGATATTATGAGATCCTCTTTTAACTACTTTGCAAAAATTCTGATCTACGAAAGCAGTCTCCCGATCAAATAACTTAGAAACTTAGTGAAGTTTATAAGCAAGGACTTTTACCAACGAATCCATACTAGGTCCTAGAGAGCACTAGCTTCCTTTCTGAGTTCCTCAGGTTAACCTTTATATACTCTAGTCCAGAACATTTTATGACCATGTTGCCTTCCTTATACTGGGTAATTCGATGCAAAAGTTGGAGCTGAATCATAGCACCAGCTATGAAATTTCACATTAAACAAGGGGTTAGCACAAAGGCAAAAAGTATGTGTCATTAATCTTTGAAAATCTCTTATGTGACTCATAAGGACATGTGCATGGTGTGCCTTGTAGTGATCCTTCCCTGCATCAAAGCTTGAGCACCACTGAGTTCAACTAATGAAAGGTGCTAAAGGAAGCCCATCGTCGAACATTTTAACAAATCCATAAAATAACATTTTAGCAAATCCATCTCTAGCAGTGAATGAAGATTAGAAGAATCTGAAGCACCCTGCTTATCAGCAAGGTTTAATTCGTGCTATTTTCATATAAACCCTTTATAATCTTAATGCATAGTTATAAATTTTTTTGTTGGTATGAGGATTAAAGTAATTATGAAATTATCTAAAGTCATTATCCATGAAATTATCTAGTACAGGTTCTGACACCTAGTAGATTTGAATTTAAATCTTTCTAGATTAAATATTAAATACACTATTCTTTGAAAGGTTGGAGAAAAGATCTTGGCCACTGACATTTATTTTTCCAAAGTGGTTCTACTCTTCCATGACCTTGGGCATTGATCCTATGATGACCCCTTACTATAAGTTGATCCATGTGATTAATGCTTATAGTAATGAATTTGTGGAGCTGAAAGGTGGACTTTATTTTAAAATGGCAGTTAGCTCCCGACCCTCTAAAAAAAAGTGGGGGGTGCCTGGGTGGCTTAGTCAGCTAAGCACGTGACTCTTGATTTCAGCTCAGGTCATGATCTCAAGGTTGTAAGATTGAGCCCCGAGTCAGGCTCCATGTTAGGCATGGAGCCAGCTTAAGGTTCTTTCTCTTGGGGCACCTGGGTGGCTCAGTTGATTAAGCATCCTCCTTCAGCTGGGGTCATGATCTTGGGGTCCTGGGAGAGAGCCCTGCATTGGACTCTCCGCTCAGCGGGGAATCTGCTTCTTCCTCTCCCTCTGCCCCTCTCCCCCAACTCCCTACTTGTGCTTTCTGCTCTCTCTCTCAAATAAATAAATAAAATCTTTAAAAAAAAAAAAAAAGATTCTCTCTCCCTCTGCCCCTCCCCCCTCTCTAAAAAATAAATAAATAAATAAATAAATAAATAAATAAATAAATAAAATGAGAGTTAGTTGGCATGACTAACTTCATCATTTATTAGTTAAATGACCCTGTGGACTTACTTGCCTATCCTCAGAAAAGGTTATTGATAACTGTCAACAATTTAAGTCCTATGTGTAAAGTACCCTGGTGTTTATGTTATACGTCAAAGTCATGTTTCAGGAAGAGATAGTTTATTTCAAAGAGTTATAAAGGGAAATTACTCTATCAGGATTAATATCAAAAGTCCATACAGGGACTGAGCCACCCAGTGGCTTAACCGACTGAGTCACACTAACTAATCATGCTTAACTGACTGAGCCACCAGGTGCCCAGTACTGTTTTTAAATTAGATATTTTTTGTCTTTTTTTTTTTTTTTAAAGATTTTATTTATTTATTTGACAGAGAGAGACACAGCGAGAGAGGGAACACAAGCAGGGGGAGTGGGAGAGGGAGAAGCAGGCTTCCCGTGGAGCAGGGAGCCTGATGCGGGGCTCGATCCCAGGACTCTGGGATCATGACCTGAGCCGAAGGCAGACGCTTAATGACTGAGCCACCCAGGTGCCCCTTGTCGTTTTTTTTAAAAGATTTTATTTATTTATTTGACAGAGAGAGACACAGCGAGAGAGGGAACACAAGCAGGGAGAGTGGGAGAGGGAGAAGCAGGCTTCCCGCTGAGCAGGGAGCCCGACACGGGGCTCAATCCCAGGACCCTGGGATCATGACCTGAGCCAAAGGCAGACGCTTAACGACTGAGCCACCCAGGCGCCCCGATATTTTTTGTCTTTTGAAACTTAAAAACTTTTTAACATCATACAGATTTTAAAAGTAGTAATATGGTGATTCAATAACACCGATTCTGTCTTTGATCTTTTTCTTCATGTTTTTTCCATTTTCAGCCCACATTGCTTGTACGAAGGCAGGAGGAAAGATCCAGAGGTTAAGCCTCTGCCCAGCTCAGGTCATGATCCCAGGGTCCTGGGATTGAGTCCCGCATCAGGATCCTTGTTCAGCAGGGAGCCTGCTGCTTCCCTTGCTTATGCTCTTGCTCTCTCTCTCTCTTTCTCTCTCTGACAAATAAATAAAAATTAAAAAAAAAAACTTTTTTTAAGTCCATATAGATAACCAGAAACCCAGCATTTAGTTCTTTGTATCCATTAACATTGTCCCTAAGTAACAGTCTAAACAAGCAACAGTTTAAAATGAATTACATATAAGGGCGCCTGGGTGGCTCAGATGGTTAAGCGTCTGCCTTCAGCTCAGGTCATGATCCTGGGGTTCTGGGATCGAGCCCCGCATTGAGCCCCGCATCGGGCTCCTGGTTCGGCGGGGAGCCTGCTTCTCCCTCTCCCTCTGCCTCTCCCCCTGCTCATGCTCTCTCTCTCTCTGTATCTCTGTGTCTCAAATGAATAATAAAAAAAAAATCTTTAAAAAACTAAAATAAAATAAAATAAATTACATATATAATAAAAAGTAATGAAATGTTCTGTGTAATCATCCTTTCCTTTAAAATGCTGACTTGGGGTGCAATCGTTTCCGAGGGCTGCCGTAGCAAAGTACCAAAAACTGGGTGGCTGAAAACAACAGAAATGTGTTGTCTTATAGTTCTGGAGATTAGAAGTCTGAAATCACAAAATAGGCAGGGCCATGCTCTCCCCACCTCTAGAAGAGGATCCTCCTTTACCTTTTCCAGATTCTGGTGTTTGCCAGTGATCTTTGGCCTCCCTCAACTTGTAGACACATCACTCCAGGCACATGGCTGTCTTCTCTCTGTGTGTCCTCACCTCTCTTCCCTCTCTGTGTGTCTGTCTCTGCATCCAAATCTCCCATTCTTATAAGGACATTGGTCATATTGAATAAGTTATCCTTATAATTAATTACCTTTGTAAAGATCCTATTTCCAGTGAAGGTCATGTTCTAAGGTATGGCTTGCGGGGGGGGGGGGCAAGGGGGCTAGAACTTCAACACATCTTTTTTGGGGGACAAAATTCAACCCATTGCATTGGACTTAGTGAGGAATTGTGGCATTATATTGGCTGCATGAACACGGATAACGGCCACAGAAGCTGCCTTCAGGAGGTGGGCACTGGGCAGACAGGGAGGGTGGAAAGGAAGAATTTTCCATGCCCACTTCAGCTCACACGATATTTGTAGGGGAACATGGAGACACTCATGGAGGCTGAGAAGTGGCAGCTTGTTTAAGGCCTTACGGTCTTGCCATATTTTACACCTTTCATAGTAAAGAAGGCTTCAAGTATGCATTGCTTTTTATTATGAATCTCAGTGTTTACAATAAATAACAAGAAATAAGACTTTTTATATCTTGGGGCACCTGGGTGGCTCCGTTGTTAAGTGTCTGCCTTCAGCTCAGGTCATGATCCCAGGGTCCTGGGATCGAGCCCCGCATCGGGCTCCCTGCTCCGCGGGAAGCCTGCTTCTCCCTCTCCCACTCCCCCTGCTTGTGTTCCCTCTCTCGCTGTGTCTCTCTCTGTCAAATAAATAAATAAAATCTTTTTAAAAAAGACTTTTTATATCTTTTCTAGCCCAAGTCACAGCATAACCAAGCACTGATGGATATCTGTTCTACACAAATTAGCAAAGGAAGTGGATTATAACATATAACAGTTTGACACATAATGAGCACCTACACCAATACTCAATGAATATTATTTTTCTCCCTTCTGTTGACTCTCAACTAAAAAGCTAATTTTATCAGATTTAGCATAGCAAAGAAAAACACCACCTTAATAGAATACACAGTGTCTCAGAAGGAGGATACCAAGGAAGGCTATTTATAGGATTTGGGTTTGAGTTGGGGCTCAGATGGTATAGAGATGGTTTTTCAGTACAGGGAACCAATTTACAGTGGGCATAGTTTATGACATAATAGTTTAGGATTGGTGGACACAGCAAGGTCAGGGTTTTGCTGAGTAAGTTGTCGCCTGATAGGTATGCTCTTTTTCACAGGTGAGCAATCTGTTTCCTGATAAGAGAGCTGTTTCCCCAAATAAGCAAACTATTTTCTTGGATAAATCAGTTTGTAGGAATCTCCTGAAGCAAATAGTTAAATTATTTACTGGTCTACACTTACTTATCTTCCTGTGCAATAATTTCCAAAACATATTAACACGGAGGGGAGCTTCCTCTCTCCTCCCTCATATTCTTGGACACAACCCCCAAACTATCATAGTTGTGGAACTTAAATTCAGTAATCTTTAAGGAGCAAAATGATTAGTATTCTGTTTTTTTAAGATTTTATTTATTTATTTCAGAGAGAGAGAGACACATGCCTACAAGCGAGAACACCAGTGTGGGGGGTGGGGGAGGAGGGGCAGAGGGAGAGGGAGAAGCAGACTCCCCGACTGAGCAATTCGGGGCTTGATCCCAGGCCGGGATCATGACCTGAGCCGAAGGCAGACCCTTAACTGATTGAGCCACCCAGGCGCCCCTGATTAGTATTCTTTAGAGAACTATTTTCAGTAGGGGAGAGAAACTGCCTCTTTTTGTGATAGAAAGACCACAGACATACCTTTAGGCCTCCTAGAAGAGGCACAATCATGTGGCCAGTACATGGTGCTAAGGGCATCATGGTCATAGCTGGGCAGGCCAGGGAACCTTTAGCTGTTTTATGATTTTCATTATAGCTATAACCCCAATTTTTCATTATGAATGCCATTAATCGTAAGAGAGAACAAATGTAAGAGACAAAAGAATTACTGGATGAGGAAAATCTATCTCCATAACTATAAACAGAGCTCAAAACACATAGCCTTCCAAAGAAGCTTTTTCTATTTCTTAAGAGCTCAGCATATTGGCCAAAATGCCAATATATTTCTCATCTGCTGTCAAGGTTTACTGTAGACCGTGTAGGTCAACTGAGTTCAGAAATACTAATATGATCGCATTGAAAGAAATCTCCATTATCAGTCCTGGATATCAAAATTGAAGTATGTGGGAAGCAGGGCTAAAAGACAGGTGTGAAGCTGCCAACTTAGGGAACTTTTCTCTAAATAAACAGATGATGCTGAAACTGCAACTTTCCCCCTGATAGCAGATCAGCGTTTCTTCAAATCACACTGTCGTATTTTCTGCAATAGCAATCACTACTTTGATGACATAAGCATCATTCCTGGTTCTCGTTTTGAGAAGAGTTATATTCCACTGGAAAATTTCTAGCAGGGGAGTGTATTTTGGTCTAATATTTTGTTGCCACTGAGACTAAGAATAAAGACCAAAGAAAACCAAAGTCTCTTTTGAGAGAATTGCAGTAATATTGCCTCCCAGCTTTAAGGAAGTCTCTTGAAGAGCATCCCCAAAAGCTTCCTTTTCAAGTAATCACATCCTTAAAGCTTAATGTTCAAATACGGTAACATTCTGAGGTCCTGGGGGTTGGGATTTCAACATGAGGATTTGGGAAGGGGTCATACGTCTTTCTGCAACAGAGCCCAAGGCAAGATGTTGTAATGGGGAAGACCAGTTTCCGCATGAAACACACAGGGAGAGGTAAAGGGCAAGGGGGCACTGAGCAGTGAAGCATGTGGCTAGGACAATCCTGAGAAGCCCAGGCAGGGTCTAGGGCAAGAAGAGGTCGGAGAATAATGGGCTCTGCTGTTTATGGCGAGCCAGCGTCAGGATCCCACTTAAATTTCAGGCATGGAATGTGTGCAGAAGGATAGCTCAGCTGCCCACAGGAATTGGGCATGATGTGTTAGTTCATGTGTCTATCCTAGATGTTGAGGCTCCTGGGACCTGGGGCTGTAATTCATCCATCTTGGCATCCCCAGAATCAGGGGCCGGAAACAGGGAAGGAACACAGCAATGCTTGTTAAAGGAATTAATGAGCCTCTTAATGGAGACTAGGAATGAATTTTCAAGCCATCTGTGAACTGGGTCGCTTTGCAGGTGGTTGATGCCATCTTTTGTATGTCCATTTTTCTCTTGTTCTCAAAGTCAGGTTCCTGTCGCCACCCCACTCCCAGGTGTGCATGCGTATGCACACACACACACATACGCACGTGCGTGCTCACACACTCACAACAGTCCTCTGGCTTGAGCAAGAACGAGTGGCAGAATCTGCATAGAGGGGGTACACACCTGTTTGTCTAAAGGTAGGTCACGTCAAATCTCTGTTGGCCTGTGAGCCTTTGTTTATGAATTGTTAATACCAACAGGTTAGACTTTTACCTAAAAAACCCAGTGCTTATTCTGCCCTTGCTTCCTACCTTCCTTAACCCTGCCTTGCCTCAACAACTGTAGAGGGTTTGGGAGGTGACCATCTCAGCTACTCTCAGGACCTGTGTGCAGATCACTCTCTAAGTGTTTCAGGCACCACTTCCTGCCTCTCTGTGTTAGCTAATCACAGATTTCCATTTTTTGAGTCAGTGAAGTCTCTTCCCTAACTTACAGTGTAGCCAGAACACAGGATCAAAAGTCATTGGGTGGGAATGACAAGATGAACTCTTTTTAATTGTGATTTCAAGGATGATAGAATGACTTGAGAGGAAACATGGTGTCCAAATGAAGTGGGCAGGAGGAGGGACAACTGGTCGGGCATATTTGGCCGGGTGTTCTCTCTCAAGTCTATCTACACTGGGGAGGCTGACAGCCAATCAGGTAGCCAGCCAATCATCACATAGCTATGATGGAGAGCAAATTATTGCTTGTGAAGACCTCCGGTCACAGGAGGAAAGAACAGTGACTTCACAGCTGGATATCCTCAGTTCCTAATGTTTTGACCTTTACAATTGTATAGCTTAGGTCTTTACAGTATTCCCAATGTCTATACTCTGAACAATACCTAGAGACAGGAAATCAAGTATCATAATCCCCATGAGTATGGGCTAAATTGTGTCCCCTCACCCCAACTCATATGTTGAAGTCCCAAACCCTAGTCCCTCAAAATACAACTGGGTTTATAGAGATGGGACCTTTTAAGAGGTAAGTAAGGTAATGAGGTCATTAGGGTGGGCCTTAATCCAATCTGAGTCGTGTCCTTGTGAGAAGAGGAAATCAGGACACACACAACACACAGAAGGGGAGGAAACACTGGGGTTGTGGGCACACAGAGCAAAGGCTGTGGGGGGACGCAGGGAGGAGATGGGCCGTCCGAAAGCCCGGGAGAGAGGCCTCGGGAGAAACTCAAACTGCCAACCCTTCGCTCTCGGCCTTCTAGACTCCAGAACAGAGATAAATTTCTGTTGAAGTCACTCGGTCTGTGGTATTTTGTCATGGGGCCCTCACAATCTAATACACCTCATTTTACAGTAAGTGATTGCCCAAGGTCCCAGAGCGAGTCAGACTTGGCCCAAGAATCGTAGATTTTCAATTCCGTTATTTGGCCTCATTCTATTACCCCCTTCTGCCTTTCAATGGTAAAAAAGAAATCATTGCATACAATTTAAAAAGTAACCTTTTGGGCACCTGGGTGGCTCAGTCAGTTAAGCGACTGCCTTCGGCTCAGGTCATGATCCTGGAGTCCCAGGATCGAGTCCCTGCTCAGCAGGGAGTCTGCTTCTCCCTCTGACCCTCCCTGCTCTTATGTGCTCTCTCTCTCTCAAATAAATAAATAAAATCTTTAAAAAAATAAATAAAAAATAAATAAAAAGTAACCTTTATTACTTTCTCTGTTTTATTACAAATGTAACCATTGTAGCAAATTTAACTTTAGACTCATTAGGATCACTTAAAAGAAGAAAATAGAAGCCATCTATAATCCCATCACCTTAAGGCTACGGCCACTGTTCATGTATCGGGGCTCCCTTTCCATGCCGGTAGGAACTCCTGTTTATCTGTGGACAGAAAATTGACCCCTCTGAATGGTCCTCCAGCATTTCTGTATTTATAGCCCCTGTGCCCAGAAGCAGATCTCTCACACTCTTTCTTTCCTCTTCATGCCACCTGGCTGATGACCTTTGTGGAATCATTTAGCTGGCACAGCGTCCCCCACCCCCTGTCCCCCAGTAGCCTCCCCAACCACTGCCCCCAACTGCTGCCCCCACCTGTCTAGTATTGGTGCGGGCGGGACTGCATTCTCCTCCAACAGGAGGCTTTGCTGCAAACAGGTGATCCAACCCTTCCCCAATCCCCCCCAAAACACAGAGACCAGTCTGTGACATTTAACAGAAAGCATGGAAAGAACGTACAACATTGAGAATAATTTACAACTCTTGTTCACACTCACACCTAAGTACCTTCAGAATTGTCAGCTCTGAGGCATTTGACTAGATAGCAGGACTTGGGATCTTGGAAGGGAATGGAGAAGAAATTGGGGGTTTTCTTCATAGAGTATGGGGGGCATCCACCAAAATGGAAAAAAATACCCTCTGTATTTGCAATAACTTCTAACTGTAATTTATATTGCTTTTCAAATATGACATAGACAACATATCAAAGCAGAATTAGCAGTGTCGGTCACTTTGTCACTAACAGATATCACGGATGTTTTCATACCAAATTAAAGTTGTAGACACCACTAGATACCATTTGCTTTCATCACTTTGAAATTACAATAACTATTAGACCCATTGCAAGGTCTTATTATCTCATGCAGTAAAAGGTATGCATATTTCTTTACCACCAATTTGCTTTTTAAAATATATTAATAACTATGTTAATATAGTTGGGTTCTTTTGTGATCTTATATATTTTACTCTATGCATCAAAAAATGTTTTTCTGAGAAGTTGTCCACAGGCTTCGCCGGAATGCCAAAGGGCCTGGCACAAAGAAGGGTTGGGCCCCCGCTGCAGAGTGAAGGAGCTGAGTCCCTTGTTCACACGGGCACGAATGTGTATGCATCCCTTTCAGGGCTGTGTCTGGGGGATAAGGAACTGAGGCCCCGTGAAGAGGGATGGCAAGGATAATGGGGAAAAGCACCAGGCCTGACTCCGTTTCTCTCCCAGCCAACTGGCCTGGGCCTGAGGCCTCTGGTCGGAGAAGTGAGAACAGATGAGAGTCTTAGAAAAGACTCTTTGAGATTCTGAGCGTGGCCTGGCCTGCTTTGCATCACAGGTAGGAGCCGGTGACACAGTGTTGGGGAGAAAACTGCTCTTCCCACATCCGCAAGGCCTTGGGCATGACAAGGACCTCTGCCGGGTCCAGGTCAGAGCAGGGGTCAAGGCTCTTTTCTGCACATTCTTGGGCAGTGGGCATTGAGAAGATGGAGAAGAGACACAGCGCAGGGACGTTCCAGTGACTGCCACCCAGAGTGTGGCCTAGGGGTACGCGTTCGGATGCAGATTTGGGACTCACAGAAATAACTGGATCATAAATGGGATTCAAGTGTTTGCCTGGGCTGGCGTGGGACTTCACGTCCATCATGATGTTGGCATAAGTGAAAATGCCAACATTTGTTTCATTTTTCTCACAGGTGGGGCAAACCTGTGTCTGCTCTGGTAGGGGCTTCAAAAGCCCACCTTTCCAAATCTGGCACATCTGGTCCACCAGAGATTTTTTTTTTTTTTTTTTAAAGAAGGGGAAAGCTAAAAGGGGCGGAGGGTAGGTAGGTGATGAGCATGCTCTTGGGGATAGAATGAGAGATAGGCGGTGGGTAGGAAGAGAAGGGAAAAGTAAAGCACAGATACTTCTCAACTACAATGTCTTCTCTGTGGAAGCAACTGTCCTTCAGGAAGCATGGTGGGGTTGGTGGTGGGGCAAGTAACCCAAAGGGTGCTGGTCCATTTGGGAGGAAGAGCACCCCATTTGGGACTCTGCCCATAGGGAGATCTCATCTTTGTTTGTTCCCTTGCTCCTCTAGCCAAGTGGTTGGGAGAGGTTTGGGAGGCTGAAAGAGAGGCCAACTCCACCTACACAGGATAAGCCAGTGCAGGGAGGGAGAGAGGCGGGTAGAGAGAACACCCTCAGGGCTGAGTCTTAGCAGCCTGGGATACTGAAAGATGTAGAGCAAGAGAACTGAGGAGTGGAGGAAAGGCCGTGAGGCATGGGAACATGATTGTAGATCGGATTTCCTTCCATGTTCTTCACAAGATGAGACAAGATAATGATATTTATCTTTTGTTACTTTTGGATCCTGACTTGTGCTTCAGTAATGTGAATGATTCTTTTCATTTTTTATTTATTTTTTTAAAAGATTTTATTTATTTATTTGACAGAGAGAGAAAATACCAGCAGGGGGAAGGGCGAGCAGGAGAGGGAGAAGCAGGCTCCCTGCTGAGCAAGGAGCTCAACTCGGTGCTCAATCCCAGGACCCTGGGATCATGACCTGAGCCAAAGGCAGCCGTTTAACCGACTGAGCTGCCCAGGCACCCCATGAATGGTTCTTTTAATGTGAATCTGCACAGAGCCTGAACCACAGAGAAACTTTAGCTGAAGTAGGTAAATGGTTTAAATCTAATAAATAAATAAATAAAGGGGCGCCTGGGTGGCTCAGATGGTTAAGTGTCTGCCTTCGGCTCAGGTCATGATCCCAGGGTCCTGGGATCGAGCCCCACGTCTGGCTCCTGGCTTGGCGGGGAGCCTGCCTCTCCCTCTCCCACTGCCTCTCCCCCTGCTCATGCTCTCTCTCTATATATATTTCTGTCTCAAATGAATAAATAAAACCTAAAAAAAAAAAAATGAAATAGGTA
Source organism: Halichoerus grypus (assembly GCF_964656455.1). Lineage (NCBI taxonomy): Eukaryota > Metazoa > Chordata > Mammalia > Carnivora > Phocidae > Halichoerus > Halichoerus grypus. The sequence continues at coordinate 178,897,078 of NC_135715.1, read as the reverse complement.
AATGGTATGATCAATACACCCAGAAAGAAAAGATTACTTACTAATATTTTAAAAATGCAATCAAGATGAGATGCTTAGTTCACCAACCAAACTGATCCAGCCAGAATGTAGGGAAATGACCCTTCACGTGCATTACTGGTGCCATAATCCTGTGGGGAGCAATTTGTATTGTTCACCTTTCCCAAAACCTTAAAAGTCTGCATATCATTTTATTGTTTAGGTAGTTCCTTGTGTAGAAATTTATAGGAAATGAAGGCAAAAACGTACCTCTAAATGTCTGTATTACAAAAATTAAATGATGAAGGCAAAAACGTACCTCTAAATGTCTGTATTACAAAAATTAAAAAGAATTTTTTTAAATCTAAAAACAACTTAATTTCCCCAAACAAGGTATTCGATAAATAAATTATGGTATAGCAATATAAAAGAATAAAAGACATTTAAATGATGCTAAAACCATCACATCAGCATCATGTCCCACAGGATGCCTAGGACCTGTTGTAAGGAGAGGGAATGAATGCTTAGGAACCAGAGCAGAAAACTTTTTAAGGTGAGGAACTGTCCTCTATCTTGTGCATAGTGATAGTTATAAGACTGTACACAATTATCCAAAGTCATCAAACTTCACACTTACAGTTGGCCAATTTTATTTTAAGTGAATAGTACCTTAAAAAAATAAAACAGAGGAAAAATGATGCTATAGAATAGCTAATGGAAAGAAAAGATATCAGTAACCTATTAAGTCTGAAAAATTAAGTTTTAAACCAATTTGTATGGCATGATTTCACTTTTATGTTAAAATTCTCATATATAAAGAGAAATAATATGAATAATATGAAAAGTGTCCACCAAAATGCTAAACAGTTATTACTGCTAGATGGATGAAACTATAGAGTTTTCTTTATCTTTGTTCTTTCTTTCTTTCTTTTATTTTTAAATTAACATATGATGTATTATGTATTATTTGTTTAGGAGTTTTTTATCTTAAATTTTTTTTCTATATTTTACTTTTATAATCACTTTTTTTTTTTAAAGATTTTATTTATTTATTTGACAGAGAGAGACACAGCGAGAGAGGGAACACAAGTAGGGGGAGTGGGAGAGGGAGAAGCAGGCTTCCCGCGGAGCAAGAAGCCCGATTCGGGGCTCGATCCCAGGACCCTGGGATCATGACCTGAGCCGAAGGCAGACGCTTAACGACTGAGCCACCCAGGCACCCCTATAATCACTTTTTTCTTTTTATTTTTTTAAGATTTTATTTATTTATTTGAGAAAGAGAGAGAGCACGAGTTAGGGGAGCGGCAGAGGGAGAGGGAGAAACAGACTTCCCGCTGAGCAAGGACTCCCCCTGACCTACCCCCCCACAACGTGGGGCTGGATCCCAGGACCCTGAGATCATGACCTGAGCTGAAGGCAGATGCTTAACCGACTGAGCCACCCAGGAGCCCCTATTGTTTCTTTTTTAAAGTTCAGTGCGGAAGAATTCCCTTAGTAACATAGACAGAAGGTTTAGTAACTGGCATGGCTTTTGATTTTCAATCAGAAGAAAATTTTCTGAATATGGGGAATACAATCAGGAAAGGGTAGCTGAAGGCATTTGAGCCAGTTCTGCTTCCCATTCAGCTGGGACAATCCCCATTTGTCTCTGAAAGCAGCAGGCTGGTATAGACAGTGAATGTAATGAAGATTATTGGTTATCTTCCCCGGCTTGTCCTCTTTTCTCACATACTAACTGAAGCTCCATTTTTCACTTGGGCACATGGCCATCCCAAATCAAGATGATATCATCCATTATTCTTAGGTAGGTATGGAGTTGTGATTAATTTCAGAACAGTGAGATACAGTAAAAGTGACTTGAGAAGCTTTCCAGTTTTTCCCGTAAAGGAAAGAGTTATTGCTGTGTTTTCTATTTCTCTCCCACTGGCTGGGATGGCCGGAGCTGGAGCAGCCATTTTGGGCCATGGACTTGAAGCCTCACAGTACAAACAGCAGAGCAACAAGGTCGAAGGAGCCCAGTTCCTGATGATTATGGAGCCACCATGCCAGTCATGGACTATATATCCTGACTCTTACATGAGCAAGAAATGACATTTCATCTTATTTAGTCACCACTGTTTTGACAGTCTCTGGTACAGCATTAGAACCAATCTTCCCAACCAAACGTTCAGTCAATCAGACTCAATTGAAAACAAGGAAATGTATTAACTGAAGGTCCTCAAAGTTAAAGATCTAGGAGAATTCATTCCAAGGAATTTCAGAATATCATCTATATTCTTAAGGAAGGTTACTGTTGATAGAGAGTGACATCCCATTACTTAGTCCCAGAGATCTGATAAAAAAAAAAAAATAAGTTTCCTTAAATCTTTTGTTTTCCATTATTGAATTTCTCTAGAACCCCAAGTTCAGACATGAGGATGGTCAAGCAGGTCTACTGTGGGCAAGCCTGTGGCTTCTCCAGGGGATCCAATGAACTCTGGAAAGATTCAGACCTGACTCAGGATATCCAGGACTTTTACTAATATATTATGGTGGATGTGATGTGAACTATCGTAATTGCTACCATTTATTGAGACCATACTATGTACAAACGTTGTGCTAAATGTTTTTATGGAATACCTCATTTAACCCCAAAACATCCTTGGGAATGGGCTTGTTTTTTTACTGAAAAAAACTGAGGCTCAGATAAGTGAAATCACTGACTCAGGGTCGTACTGAAGGAGTCTGCCTCCAAAGCTGTGTTCCTAAAAAGTTCTAGAAGCCACCTGGGCCCAGAGGCAGCCCTTACCTAGCATAGAATCCAAAGGCCTGGCCAAGTAGGACAAGGAAATCAGCTTCTGCCCAAACTCAAATCCCAGCCTCAAATTGCCCCTTGGGATTTGGCTGGGAAGGAGAAACAAACAGTAATTTGTCCCATTTTTGTTGAAATGTAATTGAACCGGCTCATTGTTTTTTTTTTACATCCAAGTCCCCCTAGGAGCCAACAAATTACTAGTTCACAATTGAAAGCAGTACTAATGCAAGGACTGAGGAGTTTGTATGATAATAAGATGGGATGGTAGCTGGTAGGAAGGACTTAAAGGGCAGTCTTGCAATCTTAATTGTCAATAATGATAATGAGTTCATATAAGGACATCGCCTTGCTCAGAATTCAGCATTTGTTTTCTCTTCTGAATCACTCAATTACCGATTTTACTTCCTGGTATTTTACCATTTCCTTAAAAAAAAAAAAAGACTATAATTTCAGTAAATTAAATATTTTCTTTAAAATATTAATTATTTTGGGGCGCCTGGGTGGCTCAGTCATTGGGCGTCTGCCTTCGGCTCAGGTCATGATCCCAGAGTCCTGGGGTCGAGCCCCGTGTTGGGCTCTCTGCTCAGCGGAAAGCCTGCTTCTCCCTCTCCCACTCCCCCTGCTTGTGTTCCCTCTCTTGCTGTCTCTCTCTCTGTCAAATAAATAAATAAAATCTTTTAAAAATTTTTAAAAAAATAAAATATTAATTATTTTGTATGTAGAATTGCTGATTTTTGCTATTGTTATTCAGCATCCTTATGCTCCAGATAAGAAATGGGAAAATGCATGTATAGCTGTAGTTCTCTTGACCAAAGGTAACTATTAGTATTAAGGCTCGGAAGTCTTCCCATCCCTCCTCTGCAGTGCTCCTGCTGTGAATTTTGGAGTATCTTTAAAACTAAAGCATAGTCCAGCATCCCTCCCAGGTAAAACCAAATACACTTATTACAACATTATCAGTTCAAACGTCACCTTTGGGGCTTGGGAAGTCCATGGCTATATGTTCTCCTTGTTGATAAGGTCAAAGCAGCTACTTTTGTGCCATTTTACTCCATCCACCCCTTTCCCACATAGCCCAATTCTACAAAACATGAATAAAAGAGAAAAACTCATTATGGTTGTTCTCCATCGTTTTGACTTCAATTAAAATAGTAGGATTGTCTAGTCACCCAGGATCAAAGAACAGTGAATAGTGTTAAGCACAGAAAGGAATGAAGCCAAATTTTAAAGAGACAACAAAAACTGGTCATCACCAATTAAAATGCTACGGTCCAGAATGGCTCCACCAAGGGATAGATACACCTTGTTCTCTAATTCAATTACGGAAGCAAATTCATCAATTCCATAAACATTTAGTAAATCCCTCTTCCTCTGTGCTAGGCATCAGAGATTAAAATACAAACAAGCAAAAGTAATACATAAAAGAAAGTCTTGACTTCCCACACTCAGAGATCTCAGTCTCGCAGGGGAAAGTAAGGAGCAGTCAATGATCCAGCCCCACCCCACCCCGGATAAACGCCATGAAGGAAGTACAGTGCTGTGGGAACGCAGATATGGGACAAGACATTCCATCCACCCTGAGATTGGTTGATCAGGAAAGATTTTGCAGAAGAGAAGCACTTGTTTTTGTTTTTTTTTTAAGATTTTATTTATTTATTTGTCAGAGAGAGAGAGCACAAGCAGGGGGAGTGGCAGGCAGAGGGAGAGGGAGAAGCAGGCTCCCCACTGAGCAGGGAGCCCAATGCAGGACTCGAACTCAGGACCCTGGAACCATGACTTGAACCAAAGGCAGACGCTTAACCAGCTGAGCCACGCAGGTGTGCCGAAGAGAAGCACTTGTATGTGATGGGCACTGAGGCGGTTTGTAGTAGTTTGCTGGGAGGCTAAGGTAGGGAAGGGGAGGGAGGGCCTTCCAGGCAGGAGGACCTGTATGAACTGAGGCTCGGGTGCAGGACAGGGCTGGCCTTATGTGTGCCTCTGCCCAGGGCAATACTGGTAGGAAATACAGATATATGACACTGATTACCACTTAGCTCTGGAATTAGAGGTAAATCAATTTCATCTTCATCATGCTCTGTCTTTTCCAAACTATATAAATAGACTGCTACATTTTTTAATAAGGAAAAGCCACTTTTTAAAAAGTGCATGGCATTTGGGGGAACATGGATAGAAAGTGAAGAGGTCAAGATGCGGAGGAGGAGCAGTAAGCCTGAAAAGGATGCTTGGGCAGGATGGCCTCAGACTCCCCGTGAGTTAAGGAGATTGACCTATATCTGAGAGCCGTGGTTCTAAACCCTGGCTGAGGAGCTTGGAAATCACCCCTGTCCAGGCCACACCCAGAGCAACGCACAGAAATTCTCTGGGGGTGGGACTCGGGCCCCAGTAAACTGGGGGAGATACAGCCAGACGCAGACAGTCTAGACTGAGTGTGCCAGTGGGGGTGGGGGGGGAGATCCTGGAGGCTGGGAGAGGAGCTGGGAGAGGGGGAGCCCCGAGGACACAGTGCCTACTGACATTTTAGGGTTGGCGGGGGACTATGGCAGAAGAAGGAGAGGGGAAAGAGCATTGCCTGAGAGCCTGGAGCATTTGGAGGAAGGAGGAAGCAAACTTGCAATGAGAACAAGGTGCAGAAGGGAGACAGGAATGGGGAGGTTGATGATGGTGGGTTTAACTTATTTTAAAATATCTTTCCCATGAAACCCTTGGCTTCTTATGCAATAGGTGGTGATTTTTTGTTTGTTTGGGCCACAAACTGTTATGTGCATGACTATTGAATTATTGATTTTTATTTATTTTTTTAAAATATATATTTTTAAAGATTTTATTTATTTATTTGACAGAGACAACAGTGAGAGAAGGAACACAAGCAGGGGGAGTGGGAGAGGGAGAAGCAGGCTTCCCGCTGATCAGAGAGCCGGATGCGGGGCTCGATCCCAGGACCCTGGGATCATGACCTGAGCCGAAGGCAGATGCTTAACGACTGAGCCACTCAGGCACCCCTGTGTTGGATCATTCTTTTTCGGTGTGGAGGACCATCCTGTGAATTCTAAGGATGCTGGACAGCATCCCCAGCCTCTACCCACTAGCTGCCAGTAACATCCTGCCTCCTCACCATCCCCAGGCGTGACAATCAAAAATGTCTGTAGTCTCACTAGTCTAGAGTCTGATTCTAGACCAATTCTTCTCAAATTCTGTGTGTGTGTGCACGCGCGCGTGCGCCCACATGTGAATTCCCTGGGAATCTTGTTAAAATGCAGGTTCGGATTCTGTGGGACTGGGATATAGAGCCTGACATTTTGCATTTGTAACCAGTTTTAGTGTTCCTGCTGCTCTAGGAGCAACGCTTTTGAGAAACCAGGCTTTGCACCCTGCAAGGAGCACGTGCTAAAGTAAGTGCTGATTTCAATGGGAAATGGCAGCTTCCCATTAATGCATTTGAGAATGGGCTGGGACCTCTGCGTATTTACAGGATCTCTTTGTACTGTTTTATAGAATTCATGAATATGGGGATGCACAAATACATCGAATGCCATGACCCTGTAGCCTGCTACCTCTGTTACTTGATGTGGCAGTACTATTCACCCGGAAAGCTTTTCCTTTAATTGCCACATTGTTATTCCTTTCTTTTTTTTTTTTTTTTAAGATTTTATTTATTTATTTGACAGAGACAGAGACAGCGAGAGCAGGAACACAAGCAGGGGGAGTGGGAGAGGGAGAAGCAGGCTTCCCGCTGAGCAGGGAGCCCGAGGTTGGACTTGATCCCAGGAGCCTGGGATCATGACCTGAGCCGAAGACAGATGCTTAACGACTGAGCCACCCAGGCGCCCTGTTATTCCTTCATTGCAAGAAGTGCAATTGTAATTTGATCTTCATTGGAAGCCAATGTTTCCATTCGATCATGTAATACTCTTATGCTGATCACTCTTTATTATCCAGGCAAAGTTCCTTTTTGGATCATGGGTAAAATGTCCCTTTAAATAGCCTAGGAGTCTATCTTAGAGCTGATGTATCTGCAAATTGTCCACCCAGATGAGCCTCACATGATGGAACAGATGTGATTCGGAAGAGTTGAACTGGAAAATAGATTTCTCAAAATTAAATCATATTTTCCCCAATGTACATAACTGGAAGTATATTTCCCTTGAAATTATACCCTTAGAAGACAATGTCCCAGAGAGTGTCACTGCTAAGAATCTGTTCCCCATTCCTCCAGTCCACAGATACCTACGTAGGGGCCAGACAATTGCAGGAGCTGGTGGGAATGGTTCAGCAGATTCCTGGAAGAAAAACAGCGATGTGATGATGACATGGGGGTGGAGCAGGCGGCCAGGCAGGCCTCTCTCTCGGGAAGTGCTGCATGGCAGGGGAGGGTCACACGAGAGGGAGAGGGAGACGGCCCTGCAGAGATCCGGAGGGAGGCAAAGGCAGGAGATGTAAGAACAGTGAACTGGGAATTCAGGAAGAGTCAAGTGCAAAGCCAAGAGGCAGAAGAAGTCAAGGGGCCTTATGCATAGGGACCGTCAACAATCCCCAGGTGATTCTAACGTACACGGTAGCTGGAGGGCCCTGAACCGATTACAGGTGAAGTTCCATCCCACCCACCACCACCTGCAGATGTAAGACCGATCCGTGGTGATGTTAAGTGACCGCAACCAGCCCCGACTCCCTGGGCCTCTGTGTCTCCGGCTGCTGAATGTGGGCAGTTGACCTGGATTTCTCTCTCCCCTTTCGTGTTATTATTATTCTATGACATGGTTAGATTGTTTGCTTACTTAACCACAGGGCTGAAATCCCATCTTGGGCCAGCCTGTCTTTTTCCCAGCTGGAGGGGGTAATGTGATATTCCCTGTAGGGTTTCTTTCTATTTCTTCGCCTCTCCAGAGCAAACGTACTTTTCCATCCCTTTCAGCTCTTGCATGAAAAGGGGACCACAGTCATTACAGGCATTTTCTTTGTACGTGGAAGCAAACAATGCGAGAGCTCTCAGCTCACTACTCAGGTAAACTTGGGACAAATTTAGAAACCTCAAACTTGGCCTGTCATTTGACAAAACCGAGTGAGAATAGGTCTGTTTTGTTCCTTGACTATTTCGTCCCCGTCCTTTTTAAAAATTCCGTAAGATATAATCCGAAAAGACAGGTAGTGTTTTCAAAGGCCAAGCTTCCTCAAGGGCTTAAGTCTGTTAATGACCGAGGCCGCTAATTTCCCTGCTAAAGCAGATTAGCCGCGTTAAGTGTGTGGTATTAGGGTCCCCTCTAACACCCGGGCCTGCTGAGAAGCTGTCGGCCCTTCTTCCACAAATCCTCCTTAAACTCCCAGTAATAGCAACTTAATCTACGAAGAAAGCAACAAAGAAGAGATCTAAGTACAGCCTAGACTGCTGAGCTGTCCTTTAGAAACAGAATGTGAGCTGCGGGGGTAATTGAAATTCTCCCGTAGCCACATTAAACAGGTACGAAGAAAGAGATGGAATTAATTTTAATTAATATTTTATTTTACCTCATATGGCCATAATATCATTTCAACACATGACCGATAGAACAACTTCATTAGTGAAATGTTATCTTTTTCTTAGCAAGTTTTCAAAATCCCATGTGTATTCTACAGCCCATCTCAAGTCAAACTAGATCGGTTTTAAGTGTCAGCGGGGCCCTGGCGGATCCTATGTGTTATAGCAGGGGCAAGGGGGAAGGACAGGTTGCAGGCGAGAGCCCGATAAACATTTTTTTTTATTTTTAGGTAGGCTCCACACCCAACCTGGGGCTTGAACTCACAACCCTGAGATCAAGAGGCGCAAGCTCTTCTGACAGAGCCAGCCATCCCCACCCCGTACATATTTCTTTAAATAAATATGAGACATAGGATCCTATCCAGAAAAACATGGTGGCAAAGTTATTTATTTGTTACAGAGGTGGTGTGGTGAGCTGGAATGAAAAAAAAAAAAAAAGGCATTGGGGTCAAATGGATCCAGGTTCAAATTCTGCCTGTTGAAGTTAAAGTCATGGTTTTAGGCTAGCTGTTTACCTTTCTGGCCCTCGATTTCCTCAACTGTAAAAGGGGGAAAATTCCTCCTTATCTGACTCCTATCAGAAGCCATGAAAACATCCAGCAGAGCACCTTTCACAAATGTGTCACTGAAATGTGGACAACCAGCCTCCATGAAGAGTACGTCCCTCGGGGTCTTGTATCCAGGAAAGGTTTGTTGAGTTCCCTATAAAGTTGGGGCATGAACAGAAGCAGCAGCTGCTGATTCTTACTAATAGAAAAGTCGGGAGCCTTCAACATATATGTGGAAATAAACCTAAACTCTGTTCATCTCCACGTGCTTTCCTGTTACTTCCCTGCCTTTCACACAGGAACTATTATTTGGAGCAAGTTGCCACATCCATTGTTACCATGGCTCCAAGATTTAGTGAAAACTTGAATTTTTCTTTAAATTTTTACTTCAATTTTGCTTTTCCATGATTTGTCTTTACTAAGCCAGAAGGCTGTCATTTTCTTTTTTTTTTTTTAAAGATTTTATTTATTTATTTGACACAGAAAGACAGCTAGAAAGGGAACACAAGCAGGGGGAGTGGGAGAGGGAGAAGCAGGCTCCCTGCTGAGCAGGGAGCCCGATGCGGGGCTCGATCCCAGGACCCTGGGATCATGACCTGAGCCGAAGGCAGACGCTTAACGACTGAGCCACCCAGGTGCCCCAAGGCTGTCATTTTCTTATCTCTTAGGTTTGATGAAAACCAACCTTCCTCCACTCTCCATTCACAAAAAGTCCCCTGATCCTTCTGGGTGCCAGTCCGCTGAGCCCTGTGGTTCTTTCCTCCTGCCTTCCTACAAGGAATGCAGGCAGAGAGTGGAAAAACATGAAGAAAGAGATCAAAGAATCAGTGTTAGTGAATCACCATATTACTACTTTTAAAATCTGTATGATGTTAAAATGTTTTTAAGTTTCGAAAAGATAAAAAATATCTAATTTAAAAACAGTACTGGGGGGCGCCTGGGTGGCTCAGTCATTAAGTGTCTGCCTTCGGCTCGGGTCATGATCCCGGGGTCCTGGGATCGAGCCCCGTGTCAGGCTCCCTGCTCAGAGGGAAGCCTGCTTCTCCCTCTCCCACTCCCCCTGCTTGTGTTCCCTCTCTTGCTGTGTTTCTGTCAAACGAATAAATAAAATCTTTAAAAAAACAAAACAAAAAAAAAACAGTACTGGGCGCCTGGGTGGCTCAGTTGGTTAAGCAGCTGACTTCGGCTCAGGTCATGATCCCGGGGTCCTGGGATCGAGCCCCACATCGGGCTCCCTGTTCAGCGGGGAGTCTGCTTCTCCCTCTCCCTCTGCCACTCCCCCTACTTGTGCTCTCTCTCTCTCTCTGTCAAATAAATAAAATCTTTTGAAAAGTAGGGCGCCTGGGTGGCTCAGTCGTTAGGCGTCTGCCTTCGGCTCAGGTCATGATCCCGGGGTCCTGGGATCAAGTCCCACATCGGGCTCCCTGCTCGACGGGAGGCCTGCTTCTCCCTCTCCCACTCCCCCTGCTTGTGTTCCTGCTCTCGCTATCTCTCTCTCTGTCAAATAAATAAATAAAATCTTTAAAAAAAAAAAATCTTTTGAAAAGTAAAAATAAAAAATAAAAACAGTTCTAACAGTGGGGGCATTGGTAGTCTTTTTCTTTCTCTTTCTCTTCTCTTTTTCTCTTTTTCTTTTTCCTTCTCTTTCTCTTTCTCTTTCTCTTCTCTTTCTCTTTCTCTTCCTCTCCCTCTTTCTCCTTTTTTTGAAGTAAAACAACTCAAGCTTTGTCAGACCCTCACACCTCCCTGGGCAGAGCCCATGCATCCAAATTGGCTCACCACCACCTGGTGGCAGCTTCTGGGATTGCAGGCAAAGAGCTTTGGTAAATAACAGCTTGGGTACAATCAATTTAAATCTGATTTATTTCCTTGAAGAAAAAGGCCGCTGAAATGAAAGATGAAAATAAAGACTTTTGTTATGGAATGATATTTTGTGTGGTTACAGGAATTTTTCTATCTTTTAAAAAAAATATTTTATTTATTTATTTATTTGACAGAGAGAGACACAGCGAGAGAGGGAACACAGGCAGGGGGAGTGGGAGAGGGAGAAGCAGGCTTCCCGCTGAGCAGGGAGCCCGATGTGGGACTCGATCCCAGCACCCCGGGATCATGACCTGAGCCGACGGCAGACGCTTAACGACTGAGCCACCCAGGTGCCCCTCTATCTTTTTAATAGCTCCAGTTTCCTAATTTGTAAAATGATACCACACAGGAAGGTGAATGAATTGAATGATTGCAGCATCATGAAAAATAATCCAATATTGATGAAGATTAATTTTGAGGGCCATGAGGAGATGGAACTGAAGTGAAATGAAATTTTTTTTTTTTTTTTAATTTATTTATTTGACAGAGAGAGAGATAGCGAGAGAGGGAACACAAGCCGGGGGAGTGAGAGAGGGAGAAGCAGGCTTCCCGCGGAGCAGGGAGCCCGATGCGGGCCTCGATCCCAGGACCCCGGGATCATGACCTGAGCCGAAGGCAGACGCTTAACGACTGAGCCACCCAGGCGCCCGTGAAATGAAATATTTTATAGATCCAGAGCAAATGCCATAGTAGCACTCCCACTGAGAACATTGAAAAAGCTTTTCTTTTATTATGGGACTTAGATGTATACTGGGAACTTGCCGGGAGGGGATTTGGTCTGCAGGTTTCCAAGGATTGGTAGTGGGGTCAGTCAACAACTCCTTACCAGTTGTCTTTATGTCACTATCTGGGAATACCTGGCCTATATAATACCTAAAATACATTTGAAGCAAAACTTTTCTTTGCTTTATGAGAAGACAAAGAAGTTCAAAATATGCATCTAATCTTATTTCTGCATATATATATATGCAGAAAAAATATATATATATATATATTTTTTTAAGTAAGCTCTACCCCCAAACTGGGGCTCAAACTCATGACCCTGAAATCAAGAGTCACATGCTCTACCAACTGAGACAGCCAAGCACTCCTATTTCTGCTTATATTTTTAAAAGAGTAATCATTTTTAAGGTAAATAAAGAACACTTGTTTACTCAAATTTTACTGTTGCATTGCATGTTTTATTTTTCATTCTTTGTGATTTTTAGAAACCATACAAATAAGATAGATTAAAACTTATCAACCAATAGTTGATAAACTGGGCATGGCTTCTTCACTTGACTTTAACGTTTTTCATCTCACCAGATCTCAATATCTTATTCTTTCTACATAATCTAACCACCCCATTTTGGATTTGAAAAGAGAAGAATAACTGAAGTTCTGTTGTTGTTTTTTTTTAAGATTTACTTATTTATTTTAGAGAGGGGGAAGGGGCAGCGGGGAGAGGGAGAGAGAATCTCAAGCAGACTCCCCACTGAGCATGGAGCCCAATGCAGGGGCTCGATCTCACGGCCCTGGGATCATGACCTGAGCTGAAACCAAGAGTCAGATGCTTAACAGACCATGCCCCCCAGGTGCCCCTGGAGTTCTGTTTCTTATAAATAGTGGAATCTATAAAGTCTATACTTAGCCATGGTCTTACCTCTTTAATTTCAGAGGCTTTTGAGGGGGAAAGAATTGGGGCATAGGGTTTTCCTGGCATAGATTGGGTCCCCGTTTACAGAGGTGAAACTAGACCTAAATGAATTTGTCTTCCACAATTTTTTATTGGCAAAATAGCAGTTTTAAAAAGAAATAAATTAGGGTACTGAACTATACACTTAAAAATAGTAAAAATGGAAAATTTTATATATATTTTACCACAATAAAAAAAATTTAAAGGCACGCGATATTAAGGACAGGAACTTTAAAACATTTAACAAGTCGCTAGAAGCCATAAGCTATCCAAACATATCAAATTTCATTTCCTTTAATGCAATTGTACTTATAACATCTTAGAGGGGTTCCTTTTCTCTCTTTCTTCAGGAAAAGATGTTCTAATAATCTAGTAAACCAAATCAAAAAGACTGTCACATTACTAGATTCATGGGAGACAAGTACTTTGTAAACATGCTGACTGGTTAGTATTTCCATCTATTTGTCATGCCTTGAGAATTCACTTTTAAAATGTCAAGTGGTTATTAATCATCCTGTCAACTACTGATCAAGGGGAATGAAGCTTGTTTTGATGTGTGTGCCTAAAAGCAGGTCCACTGATAGAGCAACAGCTTATTTTAATGTCCAAAATCCATGGGCATGAGATTGACTGATTTATCACATTGCCTGGAGAAAATGAAAGTCCTGTTTCAGGAAATACCCAGCCTGACCTAATTTCCCTGTGGAGCTGGGAGAGTCTGCTTGGTATAATGCACTAGTGTTGTGCTTGGGAAATTCAAGGGCCAGGAAAATTCCCCAGAGGTGCAAAAAGAGAATGGGCTGCAGGACTCAAGGAGCCCAACTCCAACCCACTGAATGGCTCCGACTAACATCACTAAGATGCTCTTAGTGATCCAGAAAGAAAGGACCAGTGTTGACGATCAAACGAGACCCCGGGAGACCTTTTGTCTCAGTCATTCAGATAACCACCTGACTGTCTGAATAATAGTGAGTATTGGGGCACCTGGGTGGCTCCATCAGTTAAGTGTTTGCCTCTTGATTTCAACTCGGGTGGTGATCTCAGGGTCAAGGGATCGAGCCCCGTGTCCGGCTCTGCGCTCCGTGCAGAGTCTGCTTGAGATTCTCTCTCCCTCTCCCTCTGCCGCTCCCCCTCAAATAAATAAATAAATTCTAAAAAAATAGTTACTATTATTCGCCATTGTTAAACAATTCTCTAGCGGTCCTCAGCCTGCACATTCAGATTTACATGGCTCTAAGCTGACTTGCACCTCACAGAGTCTGTTATGGTTCCCTTCCAGAACTTTCGTCTTGTTTTGTGCAATGCCCAGTTGCAAAGAGGAATTTACAATCTGTCTCAGGAGGCATCAGAATCATACTCAGTACATATTTGACGCATATCTAGCCCTTTCCATTTTTGTTCAGAAAGACCTGCTGATTTTGCCCGTGAGTGAGGCCGTTCTCCTTGGTCAGGTCAATGAATAAATTCAGCTTTGTTTCAAACTGTTATATGGTGATCTTCGTTTCTTTCTTTCCTCACCATACAATATCAAGATACCTAATGTGAAATCAAAGACCAGCTATTGTCAACGTTTTGGGGGCACTTATACTAGTTGTTGAAAACTCACATACCTTCAGGGGCCAGGCCAGTTAACAGAGACAAGACGCAGCCGCAATACCAAGAGGATGGAGGGAGCTCTGCAAAGTGCTAAGTGGGTATCTCTTCTAACGAGGAAGCTGATTTTCAGTTCCAAGAATTACAGATCCCTGCTAACGTGGCTGTGTTAGTCTACTGTTGAACCATCGTATGATTCTTCCAGAAAAGCTGTGAAACTCTATGTTAATGTCAACATCCTCAACGTTTAAAAGAGCTAAATAAGACATAGCCACAGGCCAAGTACGGTGTGCGGCCTGGCAGCGTGCGACTTCAGGCTTAGGACATTTTAGACACTGTGCGGGGCAGTTATGATAACAGAAGATCTTTCCGCCTACAAAGGAAACCGAAATGCAGGTGTTAAGGAATAAGGTAAAATGCTGTCATAAAGGACTGAAGTGAACAAGAGGCACAGAGGAATTAGGAACCCTCGTAAGATCTAACTCTGTTTCATCTTGCCTTCGCAACGGGTGTCAGGCTGCTGATTAGAAACTTGAAGGTGTGCAGGCTGGGCTCAGGTGGACATTAGTACAGGAATAAAGCGTCCCGGTGACGTAAGCCGACAGTCCCTTCCTGTTTCCCACCAGCACATTCATCTTGCTGGCCTCCCGTTCCCCATGAGCAAAGTCGACTTTGCTGAAGCTATAACACAGTGCTCCTCGACCAGGGATGATTTTGCTTTCCAGGGGGACATGTGGTGATGCCCAGAGACATTTTTGGTTGTCACAACAGATGGAACGGGGAAGATGCTGCTGACGTCTGGTGGTCAGCGGCCAGGGATGCTGCTCAGCCTGCCACAGCGCACAGGACAGCCCCCTCAGCAAACAAGTATGTGGCCTAAAATGTCAACAGTGCTGAGGGTGAGAAACTTTGGCCTAGATTTTGCAATCATATACCTTACAGCAAATATTAACTATGTCGTTTCCATCTGCCCTTTGATGTACCATGGCTGACAATTGTCTTTCTCTTTCTCCTTCCTCTAGCAATGCCCCACCTCGCCTGGTCTTCTCTTTCTATTACACGGAGAAATTCTGCTTTCCTCTTGTTTCTACTCTCAAACTGACACACACAAAACCATTCATAACTCAGCTGCACCACTGGCCTCCTGTTAACAGAATTCAGGCGCCGTAAGAGGCAGTTGACTAATGTTATTACAGCTATTTAGTAGTGTTCTTGGGATCCCACCCTCCCAGCCCAAGGTGCTTATCAAAATCTTTCTTTCCAATAAACAAAGTGCTTTCCCAGGAGGAATTCTGATGAATACGATTTTCTTCGACTTCTCACTGGTTGTTCCAACGGACTGTTGTAAACCTCGAAGTCATATTTAACACAAAATCTAGCCCATCGTTGTGTGTGGACCTTTTGTTAAAAAGCTGTTATGAATTTCTGATTTTATTATTTTAAAATGTAGGAATTTCAATACATAAAACTTATTGTAAGGATTAAAACAACATCACCTCACGCAACTACCCATCAGATTAAAGTGAACAAATGTGCTAGTTTGTCCTGTGTTTCTAAACAATGCCGAGTCTTGTGAAGGTGCCCCAGTTTTTCTCATTGCTCTTTGTCAGTTTTTGACTAAGTGGAGGTTAGGAGGATGTGGGCAAGAAAGGGACTCTGTGTGTGTGTGTGTGTGTGTGTGTGTGTGTGTGTGTGTTAGTTTTCTGACTGACGAAAGGAGGTAAGACCCGTTACCTCCATGGCTGACAAGACTGAGAACATTGGGCATATAGTTTATATAATATTAAAACAAAGCATTCACAAGTTAGGATTCAAGCAGAGTCCAGAAATTCATCCTGATCTAGGTTTAGAGGACTGGCCTGAAGGGTTACAACCGTCAGC
Source organism: Halichoerus grypus (assembly GCF_964656455.1). Classification (NCBI taxonomy): domain Eukaryota; kingdom Metazoa; phylum Chordata; class Mammalia; order Carnivora; family Phocidae; genus Halichoerus; species Halichoerus grypus. The sequence goes on along the minus strand of NC_135715.1, from coordinate 178,881,218 downwards.
CGACAGCTCACCCCAGCTCTTTCACCGACGGTCCTTACATCCCTCCTGTTCCTGTTGTGCCTTCCACTCCGTGAGTCTGTGATATGAACGTACAGATTTGTCCCTCCTCACCTGGGAGGATGGAAACCAACGGGATTTCCTGTGCCTGTGTTAAACAATACTGGGATGGGCCATATTGTCCCCATGGCAAAAACTCCAGTAAATAAACACTTGCTTCTGGAAGATAAGACTATGAGTGAACTAGAAGAGCTTACTCATCAAGACCAACGGCTTTTTTAGGAAGACCGGCTTCAAGACCCTCACTTCATTGTGCCCACCAATCCAAAGTTACCAATGCCAACCAGTGACTCAGCTTCCAAGACCTGCCTTAAGGTCGCCAAGACCAGGCATATCCACTGACTTTACCTTTCCAGGGCTCTGTTAAAACCTTTAAAGATACAGTAATCCATCTTTCTGTAATAGGCTTAGTAAAATGGCTTTGATTGGTCAACAGGTCTCTCTGGTGGTCTTTTGAAAAGCCAACAAGGACATGTACTTCTTCTTTTTTTTTTTTTTAAGATTTTATTTATTTATTTGAGGGAGAGTGAGAGAGAGAGCATGAGAGTGGGGAGGGTCAGAGGGAGAAGCGGACTCCCTGCTGAGTGGGAAGCCCGATTCGGGACTCAATCCTGGGACTCGATCCTGGGACTCTGGGATCATGACCTGAGCCAAAGGCAGTCACTTAACTGACTGAGCCACCCAGGCGCCCTAAAAAGCCAACAGTGTCTTGTGCTTCTTAAGAAAAACAGGGAAGAACAATGAAGTAAATACGACTGTCTTCCAGTTGAATATGATTGGTTGTTTCAAGTTCAGAGGTAGGAATGTAAAATGATGTGGTCACCATGGAAAACAGTTTGTGGTTCCTTAAAAAGCTAAACTTAGAATTGCCAGGTGATCACAAGTCCATTCCTAGATATATATCCTAAGGGATTGAAAGAGACTCGAACAGATCTTTGTGCACCCGTGTTCAAAGCCGCACTAGTCACAAGAGCCAAAAAGTGGGAGCAACCCAAGTGTCAACTGATGGATGAATGGATAAATAAAATGTGCTATATCTGTACAATGGCATTTTATTCAGCCATGAAAAGGAATGAAGTATGGACACCTGCTACAACACGGAGAAACCTTGAAAACAACCTGCTAAGTGAAATAAGCCAGACACGGAAGGGCAGACATTGTGTGATTACACTTGTATGAGGCACCTAAAATAGGCAAATTCATAGGGACAGAAAGTAGACTGGAGGTTAGCAGAAACTGAGTGAATGGGGAGGAATGGGGAGTTCCTCTTAACGGGCACAGAGTTTCTATTTAGGGTAGTGAAAAGTTTTGGAAATATAGTGATGATGGTTGCACAACACTGTGAATGTAATTAATGCCACTGAATTGGGCACTTAAAAATGGTTAAATAACAACTTTTGTGTTGTATATATTTTACTGCAATTAAAAAGAAGCCTAGAGGGGCGCCTGGGTGGCTCAGCCGGTTAAGCCTCTGCCTTCGGCTCAGGTCATGTTCCCAGGAGTCCTGGGATCGAGCCCCACTTCTGGCTCCCTGCTCAGCAGGGAGTCTTCTTCTCCCTCTCCCTCTGCACCCCCCTCACGCACGCTCGCACACTCTCAAATAAATAAATAAAATCTTAAAAAAAAAAAAAGAAGCCTAGAGTGTCTTCTCTCTGGTCCTACTTTCCTCTACACCCCCTACCTTCATAGTCCTGCAGAACAGCCTTTAGGGAAAGGAGAACACAGATCTCCTGAACCCAAATGCTTTCAGGGGACCAGACAGGTAACATAAATAAGTGACGTCAGCCAAGTGTTTACAACAGGAAGTAGCAGGGATGGGGGTAAAGTAGAGAACGTGAGTGCCCTTTCTAGTAAGTACACCTACAACCCATCTCCTGACAATCATTGCCATGAAGAAATGTGGACCCAGTATTGCCAGGTTTTCTCATTTTTCTTTCTTCCTTTCTTTCTTTCTTTCTTTCTTTCTTTTTTATTTTTTATTTTTTTTTAAAGATTTTATTTATTTATTTGACAGAGAGAGAGATAGCGAGAGCAGGAACACAAGCAGGGGGAGTGGGAGAGGGAGAAGCAGGCTTCCCGCTGAGCAGGGAGCCCGATATGGGGCTCGATCCCAGGACCCTGGGATCATGACCTGAGCCGAAGGCAGACGCTTAACGACTGAGCCACCCAGGCGCCCCAGGTTTTCTCATTTTTCAAGAGACAGTAGGAACTGGGATTTATATGAGCAAGTTTCCATTTAAAATCCTTGGGCGGCGTACAACTGGTCAGTGGGGCAGGTTTAGATGGAGGCCGCCTGTTTTCTACTCCTGCTCTTCTGCCTACTGACCCGACCCTCAGTGGGCAGCTGGTGCCCACATTAGAGGATCATCTGAGCCAGGAAAGTGTATTTTTCTGAACAGGATGCATCAAAGTTACCAAACTGGATGACAGGAAGCTCCTTATATTTTTTTAACAGCCCTCATTCTTATTTCCTCTTAGGCTTTGCAGATGAAATGGTCAAGTAGGGTCCTGCTCCATTTCCACCATCTTTTCTGATGAGAAATCTACAACCATGTTTCACAAGTGACATGAAGGAAAGTCTGCCATGCAGCCCATAGGAGAGGCCAGTCAGGAGGAAAACTGAAAAGGGGAACACGGAGAGGGAGGTGGAGGAAGAGAAAGAAGAGAAGGGGAAAAAGGAGGGATGGAAAAAGACAAAAAGGGAAAGAACTAGAAGAATCTGGAGTAGAGTGTGAATATAGCTCCCGGATAAAGACCTTTCACATATATGGTCTCAGTTGTTACAAAGGCTTGGAAGGCAGAACTTCTCATCTTCAGTTTGCAGATGGAGAAAGAGAAGCTCCTGGAAGTTGCCTCTATGGCCCAGTACTTAGTGGGTGAACAGTAGGGGCACCAGGTGCATGCCCCACGGTACATGTATAAGAGTAAGAGAGAAAGAAAATCTGAGGCTGGAAAGGCAAAAAAGGAAGTACATGTTTGTTGGAAGCTGGGAGCCTGCCACCAACCACTGCTTTCAGAGCCTAAAGGGCAAAGGGCTATTGACCAAATTCCTGTAGTATAATGATTAGCCCCTATGAAGACTCCACCACCAGCTCAGCTTCCCTAATTATGAAGGTCTTGATGCCATTGGTTGGATCATACAGCAAAACATTGTTTCAGAGACTCTTAAGGTTAAATTACACAGTCAAAACCTCAAAGGGCGTGGGCAGTGTGCTGGGTTTCACACAGCTCTTCAGGATTCGGCCCCAGGATGGCGTGACAATCACGGTCCTCTGAAGGCACTCTCCATGACAAATGAACATCAAGAGTCGCTATTCTTCTCTTCTGCTAAGAGACATACTGGGAATGGCTCATAATATTGATGTGGGACAAAGAGTGAGTTTTCAGATTCCTTAATGTTAGAAGTCTCAGAATGAGAGGCGGAGGAAGGAAATGGAAGCACGTAAGTAAATACACTGAGTGCCTGCTCCATGGCAGGCATCTTTACAGACTTGGTGAACATTTCGGTGGCAGAGATTTTTATAAACTATCCTTGAATAAAAGAAAAGGTTTTTTTGACTCTCCCTCCCTGTGCTTTATTTTTTTTTTTTAAGATTTATTTATTTCAGAGAGAGAGAGTGGGGTGAGGGGCAGAGGGAGAGAGAATCTCAAGCTGACTCCCCGCTGAACACAGAACCCACCATGGGGCTCAATCCCATGACATGAGCGGAAACCTAGAGTGGGATGCTTAACCAACTGAGCCACCCACGCGCCCCTCACCCTGTGTTTTGTTCCTCTTTTTCAAATTGCTGTAAGGATCCCATTTCAGGGAATGTGTTGGATGCTTTATATGCCTCATCTCAACTTGGTCGGCATCTTTGCCTTACTGTTGCTGCAACCACCTGATACCTAGCCTCAGTCGCATCATGCCTTTCCTGCTTTCTGTCCCAACTTCTCTGCTCCACTTGCGCCTATGGGACTCCTGCTGGAGTCCACTTGCCAATTTTGGTGCATGAACAAAACTGAAAGTGTGAGAAAATTAACACTTTCTAGTACGGTCCTTGACCGATGGAGGATGTTGGTAATTTCCCCTTTTTCAGTTGGGCAACACGGTGACCCAGCCTGCAAGGTTCCCCAGAGGGTTCTCAGTGGGATGAGCAGCAACCAACTCAATGATGCACCCTTGCGTTAACTTTCATCTTCTTCATGCTCCTGTTCCCTGGGGCCAAATCCCAAAATAAACTATCTGCATGCAAGTTCTTGTCTCAAGCTCTGTTGGGGGCAGATTGGGCCAAAAGAGGACCAATTAAGGTACTTCTTCACAGCTGATATTAAAAGAGGGTAATTATGCCTCTTGATAACCTGAGTCACTGACCTTTTTGCAGTCACAGTCAGGTGTTTTAGATCCTTATTATGTCCCTATAAAAAGAAAAAAAAAATCACCCAAAGAGAACTGGTTCTTAAACTTGAGCACACGCCTACAGAGTCAACTTGAGGGCTTATTCACACATGCTACAGGCTCCAATTCCAGACTTGCCAATTCAGTGGATCTGGGGTGGGACCTGAGAATATTCATGAGGAGCAATTTCCCAAGTGGCCCTCGGATCTCCTTGGAGAACCACTGATCTAGAGTAGCACTATCCAGTAGAACATTCTGTGATGCTGGAAATGTTTTATATCCACGCCATCCAGTATGGTAGCCACTAGTCACACGTGTCTATTGAGCACTTGAAACATGGCCAATGAGACTAAGGGATTGAATTTGTTTATGTAATTGAATCTTCATTCAATTTTAAACTTAAATATCCACGTGGACAAGTGGCTCCGGTGTTGGACAGCACAAGAGTAGATTCTTGCTACTCCTAGATGTGCTCTTGGACCAGCATTGGCATTCTTAGTAGTACGTTAGAAATGCATATTCTCAGGACCCCCTCTCAGACCTACTGAATGGGAAACCACGTTTTAACAAGGGGTTCAGGGGACATGTATATGAACCAATTTAAGAAATAGTGGTTTGGGGCGCCTGGGTGGCTCAGATGGTTGAGTGTCTGCCTTCGGCTCAGGTCATGATCCCGGGGTCCTGGGATCGAGTCCTGCATCAGGCTCCCTGCTCCTTGGGAGCCTGCTTCTCCCTCTGCTTCTCTCTCTCTCTCTCTGTCTCTCATGAATAAATAAATAAAATCTTAAAAAAAAAAAAAAGAAATAGTGGTTTGGCAGTCAATATTTTCCCAATGCTGCACCAGATTTCCTACCCAACCGTTAGGGGTTAAGTAATGTCCCCTCCCCTCCGACTCCCCCCACCCAAAAATATCGTGAAACCCTAACTCCTGTACCTGTGAGTGTGATGTTCCATGGGGCCTTTACAGATGTACCCAAGTTAAGATGAGGTCATTAGGGTGGTCACTCATCCAATATGACTGGTGTCCTTATAAGAGGAAGGAAATCTAGACAGAGACATACAAGGAGAATAGCATGTGATGACAGGCAGAGATCAGACTGATGTCACCACAGGCTAAGGAACACTGAGGATTGCTGGTCACCAACATAAGCCAGAAGAAGCTCTCCCCTTTAGGCTTCAGAGGGAGCATGGCCCTGCCAACACCTCAATTTTGGACTTCTCACTTCCAGAACTGGGAAACAATGAAATCTGTTGTTTGAAGGCACCCAGTTTTGTGGTACTTTGTCATGGCAACCCTGGGAAACTAACACACCAACCTGGAGTCAATCCCTTAGCTCTTCTGAGCCCAAAGATTTCTATCTGTGCCAAAGTTGGGCGTTCTTCAGTTATCTACCAAACAAGATGCTTCAAGCATTGAGGAGAACATCAGTGATCTCTGGAGGAACAATCTCCAAGTGTTGTTACAATTTGACAGAGAATATGGAATTGGAATATGTCACTGTGAATTCAATGCACAAATTAAATAGCTATGAAAAGAGGATGCTAAACAGGAAACCACAACTTTCCTTGTGTTCTCAGCTTTGTTTCCTAGTTTTCTAGCATGGGCAATCATGGCAGGTGCGGGTCCAAAGAGATGGAAAATGCACAATAACCACAGCTAATAAAGAGAAATAAACTTTTCCTTTAACACTCTCTGTTCTGTGATCATCTCATTTTCCCCCCATGCTAGCTTGACCCAGCAACGCGTGTCACAAAGGCATGAATTCCGTACTGTCCTGGTCATCTCAAGTTCAGCAGACTCATCTCCCAAATGCTTCATCGCTGGCAATTGGAGGAGCGGTTGTAACAGATGGTTTGCCTGACCAATGGGCACACGAGCCCACTTGGAGAGGTGGCCTTCCTGTATGAAAGGAACTGATGTGATGAGAACAAGAAGGAACTGTTACTTACCGGGAAAAAAAAAAAAAAAAGGAAAAGGAAATGACTCAAGTCACTTCTGCATCACAATTGCAATGGGGGGGAGTTCCCTAAAAGGGAGTGGGTAGTGTTTTCCACTAGAAAATCTATCATTTGTGCCCTACTGATGAAGAAAAGAAATGCTTTCCTGGGCATGGCCTGGAGGAAGAGTATTACGTTAAGAAATAATAAAAATTTAAAAATGCCATCTAATAAAGTAATAGATAATCCTGGAAATAAACCATTTAAGAGGTTTTAGAACTCAGCAAAATGAGAGATGGAAAACATGTCTGGCGAAAAGTGGATCACTGACAACATGATACTTACTTACATTTATTTATTTATTTATTTATTTATTTAATTATTATTCTGCGCCCCTCTACCCCTATAAAATGATTTTTAAAAGATTGGGAGGATCTCTGACACTGAAGGAGCCATAGTAGTAGGTAAGAAAAGGCCTAGAATATGTATTTAATATGTAATTTGAGGGTCTGGATAGTGGAGATGCCTGCCCTTGAAACACAAATACCTTTTTTTCTTTCTTAAATAAAAGTAAAACACTCCCTCAGTTAAGTGATGGGTGGTTGGGCTGTTACTTCTCCTTTCAGCAAGTTCATAGAAGTCAGTCGAGGTGATCTGGAAGGGACAGAAATGTCAGGTAGATATTGAGTCCTTTAAGAAGTACTCCAGGGGTGGGGCACCTGGGTGACTCAGTCGTTAAGCATCTGCCTTCAGCTCAGGTCATGATCCCAGGGTCCTGGGATCGAGTCCCGTCCCTGCTCAGCGGGAACCTGCTTCTCCCTCTCCCACTCCCCCTGCTTGTGTTCCTTCTCTCGCGTTGTCTCTCTCTGTCAAATAAATAAATAAAATCTTTAAAAAAAAAAAAAAAAAAGAAGTACTCCAGGGGTTCCTGGGTGGCTCAGTCGATTAAGCATCTGCCTTTGGCCTGGATCATGATCCCGGGGTCCTGGGATCGAGTCCTGGCTCCATGTTCGGCGGGGAGCCTGCTTCTCCCGCTGCCCCTCCCCAGGTTCTCTCTCTCTCTGTCCAATAAATAAATAAAAATCTTAAGAAAGAAAAAAAAAAGAAGTGCTCCAGAAAAATATATTGGCAGAAAGTTAGTAATAGCCTAATGCTACGTGCGTCGAAGTGCCTACATCATTCACATCACTTTATCTTATCAGGTAGCCTTTTCTCATCTGGCATCATCACAAGAAGGGTGAGGACTGGACAATAAGACATTTTGAGAGAAAGAGAGACCACAATCACATAACTTTTATTACAATATATTGTTATAATTATTCCATTTTATTATTAGTTATGTGGTTAATCTCTTACTATGCCTAAGTTATAAATTAAACTGTATAAGAAAAAACAGTGTATATATAGGGTTTGGTACTATCCGTGGCTTCTGGAATCCCTGCAGGTCTTGGAACATACACCCTGAGGACGAGGGGGGCTGCCATATATTCTGTTGGTTCTGTTTCTCTGGAGAACCCTGATATATATATATACGAAATCTCTCTGGAAGGGCACACACCAGCTGGGTGGCTGAAAGTAGAGATAAAGTTTTCACTGAATATCCTTTAATATTTAAAATTTTTGAATGTTAGAAATATACCACCTACTCAAAATATTAAAAAAATATAAAATAAACATGTAAGTTTAATAAAATTTGTTATGTTCAGTTATTAGTTAATATTTTGCATTACAAGCCCATAAAGAATGTATTGCTAAAATATGCATTTCTGGAAATACAAAAAAACTAAAAAATCAAGCCAATTTTTTTTATTTTTCAATTTTTTATTTAAATTCCAGTTACTTAACATACAGTGTAATATTAGTTTCAGGAGTGCTCATTACAAGTGACCTCCTTAATGCCCATCACTTATTTAACCTGTTCCCCCACCCAACTCCCCTCCAGTAACCCTCAGTTTGTCTTCTATAGTTAAGAGTCTATTTCCCGGTTTGCCTTTTTCCGTGCCCCCCATGTTCATCTGTTTTGATTCTTAAATTCCACATATGAGTAAAGTCATGTTTCTGGTGTTTGTTTTCTCTGGCTGACTTATTTTGCTTAGCATGATATCTCTACCTCAATCTATGTCCTTGCAAATGGCAAGATCTCATTCTTTTTTATGGTTAATATTCCATTGTATATATATACCACATCTTCTTTATCCATTCATCAGTTGATGGACATTGGGCTCTTTTCATAGTTTGGCTATCGTTGATAATTCTAAATCAAGACAATTTTTAAAAAATTTTTAACTTTTTATTTTGAGATCATTTTAGATACACAGAAAAGTTACCAAAAAAAGAGAGAATTCCTATGTCCCCTTCATGCAGCCTCCACTTACACTGACATTGTACGTAAATGGAGTACTATTACCAATGCCAGAAAATTAATACTGATACAGTATCACTAACTAAAACTTTTAGCCAAAGTATTAACCTTGATGCCCCTCTAAGCATTTAGAAATTTCTTTGCTGATGGCAAAAAAAAGTCCAGAAGTAAAAAAATCAACCAGAAAGTTTCTAAAAGTTTCTCTCTTTTTTTTTTTCCCACTGTAGCATTCAAAGAAATTTCTGTAATTGTCTAGGTGGGAGAAGGGAGCATTATGGTTATCAATTATACTTTTTTGTTCCCCCACTTTGCTTAGTCGTCCAACTTCTCTGATTTCTTGTCCACTCCTTGGTACATGTGCTTCCATGATTTCAATCTTCAGTTTGTTTCCAGCAGAGCCCAGGGTAAGTGGTTCACCTTCACCATCCCTCCCCCATCTTTTTTGTTCTGTGACTTTCCAGTATGAACTCCATCCAGGCATACCACCTTCTTAGGGAAGTCTCAGGATGGATGCTTCTGCACTTACCTAGACCCGTCCTGTTCCCCAGCTCCCACACACCCTTCCAGGTCATTCTGGCCTAGCCTCTGTCTCTGATGAATAAATATGTGATAAAATGTTGGTGCTGGATTAATATGCTGCTCCAAGAAGAATCCATCTGCCATATGGAAATTCTATAGATAGCATGATACCCTGAGATAGTGCTGAGGGGGGAAGGGTGGTGATGATAAGGAAACCTGAATGTCTACAGAACTGTCACCAATAAGCTGGGTGGCCTTGGCCACATCATTCAACTGCTCTAAGTCTCATTTTCCTGTAAAACAAGGGATTGAAGCTAGATGCAGTCTTTAAAAAATATTCTTGGCATTAAAGGTAGCTTTGAAAATCGATAAAATAAATATATAGGCCATATCCTCAGAAAGGTAAACATGGTGCCTACGTATTTTTGAATATCCCAAAGGGACAATAATATGACAAAATAGGAGGTCACAGACTTTCCTCCTCATTTCACACTCTGAAGAAGACAGTGTGTTTGTTCTACTTCTCTTGGGGCCTTTGTTATACAGATCAGGCTAAAGTGTAGAAAGAAGAATTGGAAGTAACAAGAGAGGCTAGGCTGACTTACCTAAGGGTCAGGGTGCTAATGTGGAAGGTAAGTAAGAATAGATCTGGGTAGATAAAATGTATTTCACCAAAATTACAAACCTTTTTGCTTCCAAGGACATCATCAAGAAAGTGAAAAACAACCTACAGAATGGGAGAAAATATCTGCAAATCATATCTCTGACAAAGGACTTGTATCTAGAGTATATGAAGAACTCTTACAATTTAACAACAAAAAGTCAAATAACCCGATTTAAAAATGGGCAGACGACTTGACTAGAAATAGCCCTAACAAAGGTATACAAATTGCCAATGAGCTCATGAGAAGATGCTCAGTATCATTAGTCACTAAGGAAATGCAAATCAAAACCACCCTGAGATACCACTTGACACCCAGGAGGATGGCCATGATAAAAAAAAGAAAAAAAAGGTGGACAATAGCCAGCGTTGGCACAGACGTGAAGAAATCTGAAGGCCTCTAACTGATGGTGAAAATGTAAATGTGTTTCAGCAGCTATGGAAAACCATTTGGGAGGAGTTTTCTTATGCCCAGCAATTCCACTCTTAGGTATAGTCCCCAAGACAATTGAAAACACAGAAAAACCTGTTCACAGAAAAGCTTGTGCATGAATATTCATAACAACATTGTTTCTAATCGCCAAGGAGAAGAAACAACCCAAATGGCCATACTCGCATGAACAGATAAACAAAATGTGGTAAATCCATACAATGGAATATTCTTCAGCCATAAAAAGGAATGAGGGATAGACACATGCTAGAGGGCGCCTGGGTGGCTCAGTTGGTTAAGCGACTGCCTTCGGCTCAGGTCATGATCCTGGAGTCCTGGGATCGAGTCCCGCATCAGGCTCCCTGCTCAGCAGGGAGTCTGCTTCTCCCTCTCCCGCTCCTCCCTCTTGTGCTCTCTCTCTCTCTCTCACTCTCTCTCTCAAATAAATAAATAAAATCTTTAAAAAAAAAAAAAAGACACATGCTACAATACACATGAACCTTGAAGACGTCACACTGACTGAAAGAAGCCACAAAAGGCCACATACCGTATGATTCTATTTGTGTGAAATGTCCAGAAGGGGTAAATCCAGATAGAGTCAAGAGATAACTGGCTGCCAGGGGGCTGAGGAAAGGGATAATGGGGAACGACCGCTTATGGGTACCAGTTTCTTTATAGGGTGATGAGAATGTTCTGGCATTTGTGGTGATCATTGTACAACCTTGTTAGTATACAAAACCCACTGAATTGTACCCCTTAAAATAGTGAATTTTATTGTGTGAGAATTATATCTCAGTTTTTTTTTAAAGAATAGGCCGGGGTATAGAGGGGGGAGAGAAGAAATGAGGAAGACGAGGGAGGCAGTCTGGGTCAGAGACTGGAGAAGAAAGAGAAAAGGAAGTTCAAGACCCCTGCCTTGTATAAAATGTGGGACAGATGAATGGGTAAAGAGGGTTTTGGGGACGTTTGATGTGTATTTGGGATATATCCCACTCTCTTTTGTTACAATCTTCAGAAATTACAAATTTTTAAAGAATTTGGAATTGGATTTGTGGGTTTGGGGATGGGATAGTGAATGAGATTGGTTCCAAAATAATCAGCTTAGTTTTGGTTTACACATTTATTCAGTCAACAAATGTTTATTGAGCAACTGCTGAGTGCCAGGCCCCATTCTGGGGACACTGGGGGGCATTGGTGAACAAGACAGAATGAGGTGGTCTCCTCCTGGAGCTTTATAGTCTAGGGGGGTGTGTGTGTGCGCATGTGTGCCCCTCAGGCACAGACTTGATAAAAAAATTAAAATGTCTGATAATTTCAAGAATGATAGTGCTTTCAATAAAAAGAAGGTAGAGAAAAGCAATAAAGAGTGGCAGGATTTTAGGGGTTCATAGAGCCCTTAAAGCCCACGGGTTTAGACACCTCAGATTGAGAATCCCTGGCCATGATCATCTCTAGATGTTCCTTTTATCTAAAAACAAAACAAAACTATAATTCATGGAACAGGTATGAGAGATATAAAAGTGATAAGACCTCCAAATTCAATATAATGTGGAGATCTAGTTTATAGTATCAATAAAGAGTTTGCAAAATAAACAATGTTGAAGTCAAACATTGAGACAGACACAGACAGCCCCACACTTGCTGGACGCTGAAACTGGAAGGAACTTTGGTGATGACCTAATGTTGATTTCTTTTTTTTTTTTTTTTAAGATTTTATTTATTTATTTGACAGAGAGAGAGAGAGCACAAGTACGCAGAGAGGCAGGCAGAGGGAGAGGGAGAAGCAGACTCCCTGCTGAGCAGGGAGCCCAATGCTGGACTTGATCCCAGAACCCTGGGATCATGACCTGAGCTGAAGGCAGCTGCTTAACCAACTGAGCCACCCAGGCGCCCCCTAATGTTGATTTCAATCCCTTCATTGTATGGCAGAGGAAACTGATAAGCAGAGGCTCAAGTAACTTGGCCAAGTTCCCCCAGTTTGCTAGTCACAGAGCTGAGATTATAGTCCCGATGTCCTGATTCCAGGTTCAGTCAGGAGCATTCACTTAAAAATAATGGATGTGTTAATGGAAGATTGTCTGTTTACTCAATCAAGGACCTATAGTTCCCTCTGACACAATATATTGTTCTTTATGCTGCCCCTACCAGTTAACAATAATGAAACACCATTTTGTTTGTTGATCTTATTCCATTCCTTCAGTTCTCAATGAAACAATGCATTCCTTCTTAATTCTGTCTTATCAGTTAACAATGATTGATTTTTTCATTCACTCAGCAAGCACAATCTTAGGCACCATGAGGAATGGCACCATTATTCAGAGAGTCCTGACCTCAAAAAGCTAAAAATCTAGATGAGGAAATAAGACAGAGTAACAAATAATTATGATGTGGGGTAGATCTTGGTGACACCATTACATGTCATGAGCTTCCAGAGGAGTGAAGTTACGTCTGCTTGGGAGAAAGGAAACCAGGAAAATATATTCTGACTTCACAAAGCTTCAGAGAAAGAACTTCTGGAGTTCATGGAAATTGTTCAAGTCTTGAAATGCAAGTTTTCTGTTTATTAAAAAAACATAAACTATAACAGAAAATCAGCAGTTTCCTTAAAACCACCCAAACAAACTGTCTCTAACCACAGGACACTTTTTTTTTTTTTTTTAATTGGCTGCTGAGGCTTTTTGTTTTGTTTTTTTTTTTTTAATTAATTAATTAATTAATTAATTTATTTATTTATTTTTAAAGATTTTATTTAGTTATTTGACAGAGAGACACAGCGAAAGCTGGAACACAAGCAGGCGGAGTGGGAGAGGGAGAAGCAGGCTTCCCGTGGAGCAGGGAGCCCGATGTGGGGCTCGATCCCAGGACCCTGGGACCATGACCTGAGCCGAAGGCAGACGCTTAACGACTGAGCCACCCAGGCACCCCGGCTGCTGAGGCTTTTTGAATACTTAACCCATCCTCTGGGCAAATATATATAACTGCACCCACATTGACCTCAGTCGGTTCCTACTTACAATGAGATTAAAGTACTTAAATTCTGTTCTAAGTTGATACCTTTATCCATCATGTTTTAAGTTGGCCCCCGTAACTGTGTAAGGGCCAAATGATAGGGTTAGGGGCGCCTGGGTGGATCAGTTGTTAATGCGTCTGCCTTTGGCTCAGGTCATGATCCCAGGGTCCTGGGATTGAGCCCCAAATCGGGCTCCCTGCTCCGGGGAAGGCTGCTTCTCCCTCTCCCACTCCCCCTGCTTGTGTTCCCTCTCTCGCTGTGTCTCTCTCTGTCAAATAAATAAATAAAATCTTAAAAAAAAAAAAAAAAATGATAGGGTTATATGATTTTAATGGGATTTGATAGTTTAAAATGGAATAAATGCCTTTTTTTAAAAAAAAACCTCACGTGTATTAAGTTATAATTTCGGTGTAGTAAAAATCACACTTTGTCGGGTATAGTTCCATGATTTTTGGCAAATGGGATGCTTTTTATTGTGATTCCCACAGTTAGATTAGCACACTAAAGAGGTGCGGAACCGAATGGAAAGACACAGGCTAGGAAGCAGTATGAACGTATAGCAAACATTTCCAGCATGCTCTTTATGTGCATAATCTCAACTACGTCTCCTATCCCTATAGAAAACGTTCTTTTATAATCTCTACAGATGAGAACGCTTCAGTTTGGAGAAGTCAGGTTTCTTGGCCAGGGTCACAGACCCAGGAGTAGCAGGCTCCCCAGCAGGCACAACTTCTGGCCTCTGTCGTTCAGTAGTTTAGGGATTTGGGGAAAATTCCTTTGGCCCGTTAGGGCTTTGTTTTTCTCATGTGTATAAAGAGAAGTTTGGACCAGCCTTCTGGTCCCCCAAGCCCCTCTCATTCCCTACTGGAGCCCCACCATCTTGGTTCACAAGTGGAAATAAAACGTCTGGCCAGCCGTGGCCCCAGGGCTGAGGGTCTCAGACAAACAGCCCCAGAAGTTAAAGAAACAAATAGAAATGCCACACACGTTTGGACGGAGCCCAGCCTGCTCCCCACACAGACTCTTCCCCGTTTTCTTGCCATAAGCGACTGGCACGGCGGACAAGTACGATGCCATCTAGTGGAGTTCAGGAGGCCAAAGAAACAAACGGTGCAGAAGCACACGGGCCCTCAGTCCGGCTGAACAATGTGCCCACTGTCTTCTGTTCTGGCTTTTCTGGTCTCGTCACATCTCCACGGACCACAAATAAAAAGATTTGAGCTGGCCGAACCACCCTCATTCTGTCAGCTTTCAGCTCTGTGGTCGCCAAGGCATCCTTCCATCACATCACCCCATTCGCTCCCTCCTCCCACCACCCCCTCTGAGCAAAGTTCATTATTGTCCAGTAGACTTGGAGGGAAGTGTGAAATACGACTGGAGAGCTGGGGATAATGAATATGGCCGTGTGCATTGGGACACTCTACTGTTTTTTGTTTCTTTTTAATTGGGACTGAAGTCAAGAAGTAAATTTTATTTCCTGTATAATAATAGTTTTTGGGGGTGCTAATGCTGAAAGATCTGGGGAGGAGGTTTACGTTTCTGGTCATTCACCACCCCTGAACTTCACTCTCTTTCACTGTTTAAAGCAGCCTTTACCCATGCGAACCAACAGGATATCACGCCAGGTACATGGGTCCCATATGGTAAGAATTGAGAGGCCAACCTAATAGGCTTAACCCTTTTCTCATTTTTGCCTATTTCTGGGCTGTTTTTCGGGGAATTTCAGTTAGCATGTTCTCCTCTTAGGCCTTTAAGTACATAGCAAGTACTCAGCAACTGCTTGCTGAGCATTTGTCAAGGGAATCAACTGATTAAATGAAAATGGCCCAAACCCAGAATGGGAGATTAAAATTTAAAAATCAAGTTTTATAGGGTAAAGTTCTTTTTGTAGTGGTACAATGTCTGACTTTTTTATTTTTTTTATTTTTTTTATTTTTATTTTTTAAAGATTTTATTTTATTTATTTGACAGAGAGATACAGCGAGAGAAGGAACACAAGCAGGGGGAGTGGGAGAGGGAGAAGCAGGCTCCCCGCAGAGCGGGGAGCCCGATGTGGGACTCGATCCCAGGACTCTGGGATCATGACCTGAGCTGAAGGCAGTCGCCTAACCGACTGAGCCACCCAGGCGCCCCAATGTCTGACTTTTTTAATCCCCAAATATCTAACTTATCCAGGGACTCAGTTTATACTGAGGATGAGGATTTGGAGGATGAGATTCATAATAACTTCACAATGTTCCTGCAAAGACCGAGAGAGAGAATGCACATAAACGCTATGTGTAAATCCTAGAGCATGGTTTCCTGACACATCATACTCAATGGCACTCAGAGTTAGGGATTGTATTTGTAGAGGGCATTAAGGGTAAGTGGACAAGGCGGCCCAGAAGGAGTTCTCACTGCCCCAGGGGCATCAGCAGTCCTAGAGACGCCTACCACCCCAGGCCCCTCTAAGCAACCCCCAGGGATGAGGGAGTCCCTAAGTCATCACACCTACAATATCTGTGTGTCAAGGAGCACTTCTTGAAAAGCTGTTTTAAACTTTCATACAAGTGTACAAATGTCACGGAATGATCGTGTTGATGTGAGTGAATCTTTTTACCTTCCTTCACTCAATTACTGTAAGGGACACTGCCCTATAGTAATTAGGGCACTGCCCTATTGTATAGGGGACACTGAAATCATAATGTTATTTATAGATATAATATGATGACATACTTGGACCAATGGTGAAAACAGGACTGATTTTGTCGCACAAAACAGAAAACTTTTCTTTTTTATTCTTGCATAACAGGGAGGCTTGAGTTCATTACTGGTATTGGTTCACATTTGTTGCTGCCCTGGCTTTGGATCCGTGCCTTTGGAAATTCCTTTGGCTTTGCCCTTGTGGTTTCAAGATGCATGAGAGCTCCAAAATGACATCATCCCGTTGTCCAAAAGCATCACGTGGAATCTCTCTTTCACTGCACCAACTCCTTATCAGGGTGAAAAGCACTTGCCAGAGGCCCCTGACCAGACACCCTTAGAGTTCGTTGGCCAGAACTGGAACACGTGGGCACTCTTAGCTCAGAGTAAGACTGAGAAAGCAAGTCTCTGACCCATTTAGCGGTGCCAGTCAGCGAGTGCTAGTCAGCGAGACAGTTTTGAGAAGTCAATTAGTATGTGTCTGACTTATTGCTCTGCAAAGCATTTCTGGTTATAGCTTAAAGGGAAAAACACGTCTTCATTTCCCAATATTATCCAAACAAAATGACTTCCTATTATTAAAATATATAAACAAACATTTAAAAAAAAAAACAGAGCATCTATGATTTCTACATCTGCCAACTCTCTGTAGATATTTGGCAGTTTGGACTATAATGGTTTGCTCAGATTTCTTAAAATAGGAATTCTCACTTTCCCTCCTAAAAGTTCCCAGACTCTTTCAAATGCCTTCATGTCTTAAGTCCGTGAGCTCCCTCATAAACTGCCTCTTCCCCCTGGCCCATCTGTGTATCTTCTCACTAATTATTTCACATAGAGGCTTCTCATACATTTATACGTCAACATCTTGTGAAGAAGTAATCTTTGCGATATGAGATATTAACATTTTTATTTATTTTAAGGTATATATAAACCATTCCAGAATAATATAAAAACTAATAAAATTTTAGAATGTATTTTACTGTTGTCATATGCACGGATTCGCAAATCAAATCAGCAAGCCAAGTACTGGCTTATAATGAAAAGCAGCAGTCTCCTGCCTCACCTCTCCCACCCTCCATTCCCACTTCTGGAGTCAATCATTTTCAGCTCATTTACCTTTTCCTTTCTGTATTTATATCTACATTCTAAATTACATGCTTTAAAAAAAATTTATTTTTATTTACTTTTTTAAAGATTTTATTTATTTATTTATTTGAGAGAGAGAGAATGAGAGAGAGAGAGCACATGAGAGGGGGGGGAGGGTCAGTCAGAGGGAGAAGCAGACTCCCTGCCGAGCAGGGAGCCCGATGCGGGACTCGATCTAGGGACTCCAGGATCATGACCTGAGCCGAAGGCAGTCACTTAATCAACTGAGCCACCCAGATGCCCCTTAAAAATTTTTTTAAAAGATTTTATTTATTTATTTGAGAGAGAGAGAGTGAGATCGAGAGCATGAGCAGGGGGGTGGGAGGGGCAGCGGGAGAAGGAGAGTCCAGACCCGACGTGGGGCTCTATCCCAAGACCCTGGGATCATGACCTGAGCTGAAGGTAGACGCTTAAGTGACTGAGCCACCTAGGCGCCCCTAAATCACATGCTTAAATTGCTCTTTCTTGATTTGTTACCTTAAGACTTCATCTGTTGGCTCTCTTCTATGCAGTGTGAGGATTTGGCTCCCTGACACATTCCGGTGCCTATTTTTGTCCTCCCCCCCATCATGCTCTATAGTTATGTCACTTTCTTTTTCTAAACACTCTTCTTTGCATAGCGTTCTGTTCTTGTTTATTGTTACAAAATTTTCTCTTATCTCTCTCAAGGTATAAATTACCGTTTTCTGAAGTTTTCTTCTGCCGGTTCCCTCTCTCTCACGTTCCTCATTTGTTATATCTCCTGTTGAAGCCTTTCTTGAAAATTCTGGTGACTCTTGAATGTCCATTACTGACACTAAAAAGCTGCCCAGCAGCTCTGTGTAAATAGACAGTTTATTCATTGGTAGACCTCAGTATATTGTGGCAGATGGAGAACCACAAAAATTGGAATCTGTGGTCTTCTGTCTTGGGTTGGTGGGTTTCCCTGCAGAGAAATCATCCATTCTCCTATTGGGGTGATAGAAAGCTGGCTGCTGAGGATCATGGGAACCTCGTGTGGGAAGGGGGGATGGGAATTACCATTCAAAATGGAGGCTGTCCCTCAATCTGCTTTAGCAGCACCTCTCCACCCCATCTCTCTCTGTTGGGCCTGGTATTCCAGAGCTTAGAGTTTCTCAAGAATTTCCAAGAGCAAAACTCTTGTGCTCTGCTCAGGAATCGACAAGCTGCTAGAGTTAGGGCAGGGAATCTGAGAGTCTGCTCCTTAGAGATTTTTTTTTTTTGCCTTTTTTTTTTTATTATGTTATGTTAATCACCATACATTACATCATTAGTTTGTTTTTTTTTTTTAAGATTTTATTTATTTATTTGAAGAGAGAGACACAGCGAGAGAGGGAACACAAGCAGGGGGAGTGGCAGAGAGAGAAGCAGGCTTCCCGCGGAGCAGGGAGCCCAATGCGGGGCTCAATCCCAGGACCCTGGGATCATGACCTGAGCCGAAGGCAGACGCTTAACGACTGAGCCACCCAGGCGCCCCTACATCATTAGTTTTTGATGTAGTGTTCCATGATTCATTGTTTGCATATAACACCCAGTGCTCCATGCAGAACGTGCCCTCTTTAATACCCATCACCAGGCTAACCCATCCCCCCACCCCCCTCCCCTCTAGAGCTCCTAAGAGATTTTTGATGACCCTCCTTGGTTTTGATCCCCTCCACACATGACTTCAGATATGTGGTGGCCTCCATGCTTGGCCTTCCTGAGATCCTGCAATGGCAATCACTTGCTTCTGACTGGACTCTCCCCCTCGACTCTCTCTGTCATACAGTTTCTGCTTTTTCTGTGCTGCCAAGTCACTTATCACCTGTCCATCTGTTTTTCATTTTGCAAAACAGTGTTGACATCACTTTCTCCTCTTACTCCTCCCCTGTTCTCTTTGAGTTTTCACCTCTTTTATTCCTTTATTCTCACTTCAGAGGAGCTTCACGAAGAAGTCAAGATTAATGCAATTCAACTTGTCACGTTTAACTGAAAGTCATGAATATTTCATCTGTAGGTGTCCAATTTTAGCTGGGCATACGCCCACCTAACTACTTAAGTAGATATGAGAGGGTGTGTTTTTAGAAACAAGAAAAAAATATATATTGATATCTTAGGTGAAAGACTATACTTTCCAGCTTCCCTTGCACTTGCTGCACCATGTGACTAAGTTCAGGCCAATATAATGAAAGCGGAGGTGATGTGTGCACTTTGGAGCCTTGGCCTTCACAACTCTGCTTCTCTGCCCTCATTGTGTTCTCGCCGCGGGCTAGCATGGACGGGGCAGCGGCCAGCTTCCGCTGTACAGACAAGGACAGCACCGGAGGGGATGGCAGAGAAACAAATGGAAGGACCTTTGCTTTTGTATTTGTTTTTTTTTTTAAAGATTTTATTTATTTATTTGACAGAGAGAGACACAGCAAGAGAGGGAACACAAGCAGGGGGAGTAGGAGAGGGAGAAGCAGGCTTCCCACTGAGCAGGGAGCCTGATGCGGGGCTTGATCCCACGACCCTGGGATCATGACCTGAGCCGAAGGCAGATGCTTAATGACTGAGCCACCCAGGCGCCCCGGACCTTTGCATTTGAATAAACATGGCCACCATCCTGGACTGTTCACCTCCAGACTATTATGTGAGACTGAAATTAACTTCTTCCCGCCTCTGTACTTTGTGGTCTTTCTGCTACGGCAGCTCAGCCCGTGCTCTAATGCAACCTCGTTCGGTAGTTCCCAAAGCAAGTCTATGAATAAAGCTGCACATCTACTGCCTGTGGTGGTTTTACAAAGAGAACAGAATCCCAGACCACGTTTTCCCAGATTCTGCTTCAGTCTGTCTGGCGTAAGGTGCAGAAATCTGTTTCGTTGTTTTGTTTTGTTTTGTTTTTAACCACTTCGATTTTTCTGATACATTGCCAAGATTATGAACCACTGACCTTGCCCAGTTTACTATAAAACACTTCCATCACATTCCCATGGTTTTCCCATTTCTCATCCATTTCCTCTGAGTCTCCATATTCTCTTCCTGATTCCTTTGTTACAAGTCAAATGTTAGTGTTATCGTAGTGGACAATTATTTTTTTCTTCCCGGAATCCATTCACCCTGATTTCCTTTGGGGAACCACTTACCCTTTATTCTCTGTCCATGTGGTTCAGAAAGCCAGCGGGCCCCACAACCTCCCCACCTCTAGGGGAGGGGCACTCAACCACGGAGCCCAGGCGAGTCAGCATATTTCCAACCTCTTGACCACAATGATGTGTTCAGGGATGGACACATGATCCAAGTCAGTACAATGAGACCCAATTCTAGGGAAAAGAGTTTTTTTTCCTTTGGGAGTGCTGACCTGGTAAGATGTGTGTCTGCAGCTGCTGGTGCCCATCTTACGACCATGAAGGGAGTCGGACAGTGGAGTCAACACAGTGGAGAGAAGAGAGATGGAGCAGGACTGAGTTCTGATGATCTCATTTGAGCATCTGGATCGATGCCTGAATCCCTAGGCTCTTTAGCTACACAACTCAAATTTCTTTTATTAGGAGGGAGTGCTGACTAATATGTATATATATGTATACAGTATATATGTATAATTATATGCATATATTATATGTAGTATAAATGATATATATCATGCTTTAGTTGTATTATATGTATACGTATGTACACATATAATACTTTTATATTTACATACACATACATACAGCATAATTATAAAATTAACTGTGAAGTTCAAAAGAAAACATACAGAACATTTCTAAGGGGCTGAAAAGGTAATGTTTTAGAAATAGTTTCAAAAAGAATAATCATTAGATCAACATATCTAAGATATTGCTCTTCTGTTTTTAACTAGTATCTAAGGGAGTATTATCTCTGAATTTTCATTCTGAAGCTCATACAAACAGACCTTTGAGCAATTGTGCAAATGTCTGTGTTACGGAGTCAATAATTTTCTGGTTACAGTTCTAGACTCCATTCTAGAGTTTGTTCATGTAGATCTGATCCAGTTTTGCAGTCATTATAGGGCAATTTAAAAGAAAATATGTGAAAAATAGAAAGATCTCTTGGATCAGATTTTCTGAGTTAAAGGCACCTGGTAGATTTAATGTATTCATGACAAAGAACATGATTTGGAAGCAGAATCTGCTTGCTGACCTCAGGAAAATTAAAGTTGGCTGGATGGGTTGAGCTTGTCATCACTTTCCAATATTCTATATTCAAGGTACAGAGCCTATTTGCGGCAGCACTAGGGTGTGCCCCCCACCCCCAAAACCATTCTCACCCTCCTCTGGGGTCCACAAACTGAATCAGGTCAGCCTCCTGTTTTTTTTTTTTTTTTTTTTTTTTAAATGTTTTATTTATTTATTCATGAGAGTCAGAGAGAGAGAGAGAGAAAGAGAGGCAGAGGCAGAGGGAGAAGCAGGCTCCCCGCCTAGCAGGGAGCCCGATGTGGGACTCGATCCCAGGACCCTGGGATCATGACCTGAGCCGAAGGCAGACGCTTAACCATCTGAGCCACCCAGGCGCCCCCAGCCTCCTGTTTTTATAGCCTGTGAACTAAGAGTGGTTTTAGCTTTAAGTGGTTAAAGAAAGATCAAAAGAAGACTATTTCATGAAAATTACATGACATTCAAAACTCCATGTCCATAAATAAGAGTTTTATTGGAGCACTGCCACGTTCATTCATTTACAATTATCTACAGCTACTTTTGCACTATAATGATGGAGCTGAGTAGTTACTGGGTAAGATATTTCTTGTCCTAGTCTTGACTGAAAAAGTTTGCTAACCCCTGTTAAAGAGAATGGAAAGTCAGTAGTCACTTTCCCAGCCCTATTTGTAGCTGGGTGTGACCCATGGGACCCATTTCTGACCAATGAGATATCGAGCAGAGTTTGCCAGAGGGATTTTGGGAAAGATAGCAAGGTTTTTAATAAAGTCAAAGAAGGGAGTGGACACCTTTCTCCTTCCTGCCTTAAACTACATGTGGTAGCTGGAGGTGTGGTGGTATTTTTTGCCTCCATGATAAAAGAAGCATGAAGTTGACATTTCTATCTGCTCTTTAACTGGCTACATTGGTCGAAGATCTAATGCTTTCTTGAGTCTTTGGAGTTGGAATTGATTTGAAGCAATCTAGAGTTTTTCTAAACCTAGTCTCAAGAATAGTTACTGTGGAGGGTGCCTGGGTGGCTCAGTTGGTTAAGCGACTGCCTTCAGCTCAGGTCGTGATCCTGGAGTCCCGGGATCGAGTCCCACATCGGGCTCCCTGCTCAGCAGGGGGTCTGCTTCTCCCTCTGACCCTCTTCCCTCTCGTGCTCTCTGTCTCTCATTCTCTCTCAAATAAATAAATAAAAAATCTTTAAAAAAAAAAAAAAAAGAGTAGTTACTGTGGAAAGAATAATTTCGACAGATGCTTCTCATGGGAAACTTTCTGTTTCTTTAGGAATTTGATTGTGGTCACGTAACCCTGGACCCCAATTGAGGGGAGTTCAACTTTAGCCTAAGCTAAGCCTGCCAAGGTACTTGGAGTGGGAAGGATATAAAAACAAGTTTTAAAACTGTGTTTAAAGGGGTGCCTGGGTGGCTCAGTCGGTTGAGCGTCTGCCTTCGGCTCGGGTCACAATCCTGTGATCGAGTCCCGCATCAGGCTCCCTGCTCAGTGGGGAGTCTGCTTTTCCCTCTGCCTCTGTCTCTCCACCTGCTCATGCTTTTCCCCTCTCTCTCTCAAGTAAATAAATAAAATTTTTAAAAATCCTGTTATGTTAAAAAAAAAAAACTGTGTTTCAAGATTAAATGTGCTCATTTAACTGTGGGAAAGATGTAAAAGTATCAATGATTGCTAGTTTCTTTTTGTTTGTTTGTTTGCTTTTAAGCAGGCTCCATGCCCAGTGTGGAGCCCAACGCGGGGCTCAAGTTCACGACCCTGAGGTCAAGACCTGAGCTGAGATCAAGAGTCGGATGCTTAACTGACGGAGCCACCCAGGAGCCCCAAAGATTGCTAGTTTCTACTACTCAACGGATCTTCCATGTAGGAGAGATAATTTTATTATTGTAAGTGAATACTCAAAATTTTATGTTCTGATATTCAATTCTCATTTTTATTAAGTTTCATGTGATGAATAAGATTCTCAAATCTCTAACAGAACTATTCCATCTATGGTCCTTCCGGGAACAAGGCATAAAAAATAAATAAGATCTAAATATATATGTATGTTTTTAACAAGTAAAAGGTAGGGGAAAAAAAACAAATAAAAACTGAAAGTTTATGTAAAGATTAGGGCATTTCCTAACATTTCAAAGTTTATCTCCAGTTTCAGAAGTTCCAGTGTCTAAGCACCCCTTTGTTAAAAATATTTTAGAAATCCATTACAGGAGAAAATAACTTCTCCTTGAAGAGAAACAAACTGAAGCCCAGAAGAGACAGTCACACATACACACAACCCTCTCCATAGGACCCAGACTCTTAGGGAATAGTCACTGTCATTAGTTTGAGGCCACTCAAACAAGACAGTGCATGAAGGAGAATTCATGACAAAATCTCCCTCAAATGTATGGAGACCTCCCAGAGCCTTAAGACTATCATTCACATGGAACTCACAGAAACTGAGACATTTCAGAGTATCATAGGATTAGAGAGCCGAGTTGGATATTCATTTTCTAAAAATTTGTTTAAAAGCTGCTCTCTGGAACATTAAAAAAAAAAAAAAAAATGCTTCCCTGTCATCTCTCCCAAAGGTAGACAGAGCGCCTCGCTGTGCCCTCCACACCAGGGCCATGTGGCATTCTGCCTTCCTGCCTGGGGGGGGTCCCACTTGGCCTAGACGTAGGGGGCTTCCCAGGATGGGAGCTTTCACTGCTAACGGCAGGAAAGTCCGGGGCCAACTGAGACCAGTTGGTCACCCTTATCCTGACTCCTCTGCCTGAGCTTTCCCTTGGTGCTCACCTAAGTCTTCCTTATCGTGCAAGCCTCAGTGGATTCTGTTCCCAACAGAGCTCCCCCCAGATTCCCAGCTGGAATGCATCTCTTCACAGGGCCAAAGCTCTGGGCTGATGCTGTTCCTGTGATACTCATTTCCCTCTCTCTCCAATGAGATAGTTTTCTAATTATGGGCCCGGGGCGGGAGGGGAGGCAGCACACGGGGCCTACACCTTGGTTCTTTTCACCAAGTCAGTGCTTGATCACGATCGTCCAACTGAGGGGCACCTGTGTGGCTTAGTTAAGCGTCCACCTTCGGCTCGGGTCATGATCCGGCGTCCTGAGAACGAGCCCCACGTCAGGCTCCCTGCTCAGTGGGGAGTCTGCTTCTCCCTCTGCCTCTGCTCTTCCCCCTGCTGGTGCTCTCACTCTCTCTCACTCTCAAACAAACAAATAAATAAATCTAAAAAAAAAAAGATTGTCCAACTGACTGGGAAGATGTTCAGAATGACTAGGCCCTGAGCATCTTCCTCCTCACAGTCCCCAGACTTCTTGGATTTACTGGCAGAAACACACCTTGCAGCCCCGGCCTCCACCCCCTCCATGAGAATCTTTGAATCGCCAAGAGATGCAGGAAATTCCAACTGAATCTAGTAACCACAAACAAAGCTGAAAGTAATTCTTCAGTGGATTCTTGCCAAAGAATCCTGGCAGAGACTATCCCTGATGGAACTCTGTGAATGAGCAGAAAACACATTACATGCCCCAGACAGAGGATCAGACCGAAGCCTCTGCATCCCTGTTTCACAGAAACGAGAGCCCAGAGCAAAGAGAAATTACAGGCAGGATGGAAGAGAGAGAAATTTCTCCTTTGAAATAATGGCCCTGGGGCAGTGTCTAAGCCTATCAAGATGTGGAAAAGGAAATAACCCTCACAATGAAGTTAGGCCAGAAGGATGTGGTAAGAGCTTCCGAGCGATTCCAAAGTTCAATCCCCAGAGCTCCTTCTGAAAAGCGTTTTCTCTGGCCAGAGGTGGTCAGCAGGGCATGCTGTTGGCATCCACTCTGTCATCTTAAACACCGAAACTCAGCTTTGTAGCCAAATCATCCTAATGGTGTGTTTCACAGAACTCTCAACAGCAACAGTAGAAAGAGACAGATGTAAAGGTCACGATGCCTACGCAGATTTGGACAAACACGATTCTACCAGTCTGTTTTCATTTGCCTATTTGATCTGTGGATCGTTGCTATAATGTCATCTGTCAACTTGGCACAGTAATGGGGGCAGAAAGGGCTTTCTTTCCGCGAACTTTCAGCTAAGGTCTTTGACAGTCTAGCTGTCTACGTAAGATGGAGTCACGACAGTAATCAGGCATCAGCAAAGATCCTAATCATAGTGGCCTGGTTGGGCTAAGAAAAGTGTGGACTCCTAATTCGGGACTCACTCCCTCATTACCAAGAAGGGGCCCACAAGAGGACATAGCCTCCCTCCGGCAGAATACCATTTCCAAGAGAACTAAGTTAAGGCCTGGATAGGCTTGTGTCCTGGTTTGAAACAGTGTGTTGCTTCCGGTGGAAACATCGTGGACTGTCACTGTGTCACATCTCCTGGGTTTCTTTGCAATAATGGCACTAAGTTCAATCGCCTATGTATTATTCAAAATATAAATCAAATTCATCTTTAAAAGTATAGCTAGTTCCCAAATGAATCACATTTGCTTTTCTTCCCCACGATTTAAATTTTCCTTTATTTGGGTACTATTATTTCAATAACAGCAATGCAGATCTATCCACATATCAACGTCTCTATAGATGTACTATATAAACCCTCTGCAAATCCCACTAAAATTACTTAATAGGACTTAACATTCTGTATTTACAGGTTCAATGTTATTTTAAAGTTAAGTGAATTTGAAATGACAAATTATATGATCCTGCTCTCATGAATTCAAGCCATCGAAGAGCCATCACAATATTCCTTTACTTCAGCATTACACGTAAGATGTCATGCCAGGTCAAACTAAAGATCACATTTCCTGTCCATCTAGAGTTTTTAAAGTTTTTTTTTTTTTTTTTTGACAGAGAGAGAGACAGGAGACGGGGAACACAAGCAGGGGGAGTGGGAGAGGGAGAAGCAGTCTTCCCGCTGAGCAGGGAGCCTGATGCGGGGCTCGATCCCAGGACCCTGGGATCATGACCTGAGCCGAAGGCAGATACTTAATGACTGAGCCACCCAGGCGCCCCCCCATCTAGAGTTTTTAAAGAGTTGTCGATGAACTGGAAGAGGCAGGGAAGGAAAGGTCAAACCGAAGACATTTCTTCTTAAATCCGAAACATGAGGCAACTGTAGTATGAAGAAAACTTTTAAGAGGTACTTGGAAACAGACACATACATATACACGTGTGAGAAATAAAATGAAATTTTTTAACAAGGATAGTTTTTAGATTTTTTCTAATTTATTTTTGAGAGAGCGAGAGAACGCGTGTGCATGTGTGTGCGGGCACGAGCAGGGGGTGGGGAGTGGCAGAGGGAGAAGCTGGCTTCCCGCTGAGCAGGGAGCCTGATGCAGGACTCGATCCCAGGACCCCGGGATCATGACCTGAGCCGAAGGCAGACGCTTAACCGACTGAGCCACCCAGGCGCCCGAAATAAAATGAATTTAAAAATACGGTTTGGAGAACCGACCTTACCCCAGCTAATGCTTCATGCAGTCATACCTACCAAAACAAACAAACAAACAAACAAAGACTTTTAGCTAAACAGAAGTTCTTAAGCTAACATTTTAAATGTTTAACTTTGACAACAAATATTAGCCCACTTATGAAACTTTCTTACTCCGTCCTTCTAATGGCGGCCACAACACCTTGCCATCTCACAACTGGTTCTCAAGGTTGTTCTCAGTGCTCAGGAAGGCTCCTGTGCCTATTGGGTCTATGGGGGTACGTGTGGAGGGGGTCGGGGGGGAGCAGTGTTCGGAAATGTAGATGGCTTTAGAACAGAATCACCAGTAGATGGACCCATAAAGAACCTTTGCAGTCATGTCCCACCTTCCCATTCCATAGTCAAGGTCACCTACCCAAGTTAGTGACAGAGATGGTAGATACCCTAGGTCTCCTGAGCCCTACACCCAAAGCATGGGCTCTGGCCAGAGGACCTGGTATCACATCTGAGCTCCACCACCCCACCATGAGGGTTGCCTTGAGCAAAGTTCTTCACCCCTCTGAACCCCAATTCTTTATGGGATAAAAATATTACTGACCTCACAGGGTTATTTTAAGAGTTAAATGTCATAATGTATGTAAAGTCCCTAGTCCTGTATCTGGCACATTGTAGGTGGTCAATAAATATTAATGGTTTTTATAGGATAATATTTACTTAATATTAACCAGTTTTATTTATTTATTTATATTTATTTATTTATTCTAACTACAGTATTAAGAAAATACTGGGAAAAATTAAAGCCAAGCAGTATTTTTACACAATAACAACTCAGTATGTTCTTTAGCCAATAAAATATTTTTAAAGAGTATTGACTAACATAACATAATTAAATAAAATTTTAAAAATAATAAAATAAAATAAAAATTTGCAGTGAAAAAAAGAACAATTAACTTCATATTCAAAATAATAATATGTGAAGGTATTTCTGTTCTCTCTGAAGACAGGTTTCAAGAATGTCCTGAGTATTTCCAAATTCACAGAGCTAATAAATGGCATGCTCAGGATTGAATAAATAAATAAATAAATGAGTACTGAAAACACCTATTTTGATAACAGACACCAGAAACACCAACAGGTCTCAAAAATCAAAGCATAAACTGGTGTCCAAAATGCCTGCATCCAAGGAAGGTGATTTCAGTTTTGACACATAAAAAAAAGGAAATTTAGTTTTTAGCTTTTTCTGTTATTTTGCCAAGTGTATGACTGACTCGAGTGTGGAAAGCCGCTTTATTGAGGTATAATTCACGGTATCGTAAAATCCTCCCATTTGAAGAGAGGAATTTGGGAGTTTTTAGTATATTCGCAGCGTGTGTAACCAGCCACGACCCAGTTTCAGAACACTGTATCACAAACTAATGAGGTACTGTATGGTGACTGACATAACAAAAAAACATTTTTTTTCATCACCCGAAAAGAAACCCTGAACCTATTAGCAGCCATTTACTTGCTTTGGAATCTATCCATTTTTCTACCGGTGTTTGAACATTTCCATATCTGACAAGTTTCACGCCTATTTCAACCGCAGCCCCTCCCTGGCTTGTTTCCTCTTCCTGCCCTCTGCTCCTTTCATTTGGCACATCTGCACTTTTCGGTTAGCCCTGTGCCTGCTTTCTGTTTCATCTTTTCTCCCCTTGAGAGCAATCTCCAGGCCTGGCTCTTCAGTAGAGAATCTTCAGTGCTCACGATACCACCGCAATCCCCTTGCCTGAGTCCATCCCCAGGTCCAAGCGGCTCCAGCCTTGGCAAGGCGTGGTCAGGAAAGACATCCCACTCAGCTACAACACCATGCCCATGTGGTTACGACTTGGGCATAAAACACATTTATTGGTCAAAACTTTATAAACCGAGAGCATTTAAAAAGCACACAGCAACAAGTCCAATACAGAAAGTACAAAAATTCGCCATCTCCTATAAAGATTTTAACAAGAAATAAACTGTTATTTCACAGTTTTGAGCCATATAAAGAAGGAAACCCCTGGTGATGGGTATTAAAGAGGGCACATTATGCATGGAGCACTGGGTGTTATATGCAAATAATGAATCATGGAACACTACATCAAAAACTAATGATGTAATGTATGGTGATTAACATAACATAATAAAAAAAAAAAAAAAAGGAAGGAAACCTCTTCGATAAATGTCTCCAGTTTTTATTTAGAGAATGAAACTGTTTCTTAGGAACACCATGCCTAAAGGTCACCGTGCTGCTGGAGAAATCTCTGCAGCAATTTATGTTTTCCATATACTAAGAAAGGGAGACAGTCATTTGAACACTCCGCATGTCCAGAGGAAGACAAGGGAGGATGGCAGAGGAAAAAGAAGTCTGCAGATAAAGCTCCATCTCCCACTAAATGTCATTACCATGAGAGAACAAGGGCCAGGCAGAGACCATAGAGATAGAGCCAGAGGGGACCTTATAGAGATCATTCACTCCTAAGAGGAAGGAAAGAGCCCAGGGCACCCAGCCAGTTAGTGGAGGACCAGAGGCTAAAGGATTATTTGAAACAGAAGCCCCTGGAAGGTAGAAAAGAATAGCACAGCTGTGTTTTCTGGTTGTCTCCGCATGACTGTACCCCACATGGGACAATTGGAAACCAACCAGACCGAAGCCTCCAAGTGGGTCTGGAAACGGAGCAGGGGAGGATTACACAGCCCTTGGGAATACAACAAGATCAGTTTTATCTTTATTCTCAAGAGAGCCTAAGATAATTCTTAGCCAGAATCTAAGAGCTGTTTAAAAAAAAAAAAAAAAAAGCAGCTGTAACAACCCAGCTGGATGAAGCTAGAGCCAGAATGGGCTTAGGGCTGTCAGTATGGTGACAGATTTGCTTCCACTTCTGAGTAACGGGACTGCCTGGACCTGTATTAATGGTCACAACGTGACGGAGAGGGAAGATCCTTCACTCACCGTGGGCATAAAGCACTTTGCCTTATCCTGCTGCTCAATAATACATAGGCTCTAGTGGCTTAGCTTGTTGTTGAACAACTTGGACGTCCCCCAGTGCACATCACCAAAATAGCTCTTGCAGAAGGAAAAAATCAACAATGCGGTGTACTGGTCTCAAAAAAGAAAAATGTTCTAGGTCCCAAGAAGACAGAGCTCGCTTCAGAGTTGTTAAATCCCTTGCATTTCAGGAGTATTTTTAATCATGCTCTGTGTTTGGACACTTGAGTTTTATAGGAGGATTCACAGGTTGATTAATCAATAATTATGGAAGAGCCATATCTCCCTCCTCCTGTTCCATCAGGGCAGAAGAATACGAACGTGGAGTGGGTGCCAATCCACATAAGCTGCTGGGGTTCAACTGCTTCATCTGCAGAAGGACTAATGCCAGACACAAAGCCCCTTCTAGCCCTAGAACTTGGCTTCTATTGACACAGTCTATCAAACTTCCAGCTTAGCGCCATAAGCGTTCACCCTCCCACCCCCCAGAGAGTGCTGAAGGCCCACACTCCGTTGGGGGCAGGATCAAAGGCACACAAGATGCAGATTCTACTACCTCGGGATCCATCATCCCATGAACAAACAATGGATGGAGTTAGACCTTCGCCTTCCCATATAAGATATTAAGGCACTAGGCTGTATTTGGGAAGGATTAAGTCAAATAACTAATATATAAGGTATGTGACAAATTCCTTGGTTTTAAATATAAAAAGCTGCTTCTGTATTTGCCATCCTAGAGAAACTGGCACAACTAGGTGGTTACATGGAAGTTGCCTTGTTTCTTTTTTCCTTTGAAAAGATATACAAATTCTATTTGAAAGTAACTCTCCCAGCCCCAGAAATAGGCATTCTATCACTTAGTTTTAAAAAAGACAAATACAGTATGAGAACTGGCCATCTTGGCTATTGGGGAAAAAAAACCAAAAAACAAAAACCCACCACCAATCAACAAATCCCATCCACACTGTCTCTTGTCCGAGGAAAAGAAGACAGAGTAAATGCACCCAAAACGCGTTTTCGTATTTGTCACAAACATTGGTAATTTGCATTGTGGGTGCGGTGGTTTGGAAGAATTGCCAAGTTACAGAAGTGTGGACATTGCATCTCGATTCTACCTTCTGTGCTTCCCAGGACAGAAGCGTACCTTCTCCTGAAGGTAGGGATTGTACTTTTAATGCTATGCACACAATAAAGGCTTACTCATCGTCCCTGCAGTATATATACTTTGATTGTCTCCCTAGTCCCAGTGAAGGGTTTTCATAAATCATGCAGCATCTCTTGCCCTGGTTCCCCCTGGGACACAGCAAAACTGGCTGGCCCTCCTAAGGACCAAAGCTGCAACCTTCAATGTGAGCATAATTGACTTAGCTGGATATGGATAATTTCAATCCTTCTAGCTGTGAGACAAAGGAAATGACTCAGCCTGTGCCCAGTATGCAAGAGAAACAGGAGACAGAAATGTCCAAATTAAATCATAAATGCACATTTTCTCAAGGCAATTAGCTCAGTTTCTCTTACTGTGTCCTGGGGTTATTTTTCTTGCTGTTATTGTTATGCTTTGCTATTTAAATTTTATGTGCAATTACAGAGTAGATGAGAATCTTTAAAACTGAGGCGATTTCTGTCACACTATATTAGTGAATACAATATATGGCTCACATTTGTGCTGTAGCAAAAATTCATGTCCACATCTTCATCTGCAATCTGTAGGACTATAAGGAGCTTCCTAGTACGCTCTGACTTTATGAAGGGACTTCTGGCTGGATTAAGACCTCTGGAGACCCAGAGAAAGAAAAAGAGATAAAATCCCTAATTTGTACCTAAAAATAAGATTTTTACAGATGCCAAAATTAAAGTTGCTGATGTCTGGATTTCTGAAATGGCAAAATTCGAGATAAATTCATCAGAGCAAAACTTTTTTCATTTTTCAGTGCCTCTGTTTTACTACATGTGGGCTTTAACTGCTTCCTAGGTGACCCAGCTGATGTTGGGGGGGGTCAGCTTGGCCCCCACTACCAAGTACGAGATTAAAAATCATACCTTCATGAAATCACAAGAGACTATGTGTTGTGAGTTCTTAATAAGTTTCCCTAAAGGAATGAAATTCATGGGTTTTATAATAACTTAAAGGTCTTTATTGTTGTGGTTATGTGGCCTTCACAGCTCTATTCTGAAGACTGACCCCCGACCAGCGGGGGCACGTCATTTTCCATAAATGGTGCTCCTTGATGCCTGGCTGGTGTCGAGTAATACCAAAAAAGGATTTATAGTCAAATTTTCTGCATCTTATGAAAAATAGGTTGTGCCCTATTCCCTGCTTCGATTACAAAATTGATCTAATTTCAAGGCCATGGGTCAGTGGACTCCTGGATTGCTCAACCAGAGTGAAGCCAAAGTGATGCCAGCCAAAACAACCTCAAATGGAAGCATGGAGGAGGTTTGCTTTTTCCTGTGTGAAATGCTCTCCTACTCAAGGCATTCCCCAGCATGGTTTTGTCTGGCTGATGCTGAACTCAGTCCAGGCTCTAGCCCAAGGCTTGATCTTTTAAAAATCAGAGGCCTGAAGATATATTACTATCAGGGAAGATGCCCCCAAATACCTAGAGTGGAGGAGGGAGAGAAGCAACAAGCAGCAATGGAGATCATCTAGAAACTACACATTCTTCTTCCTTACGGTAATTGACAAGTAAGTCTTGTCGATTACTGTCCTGAGACAAACAGACCCAGCACATTCTCTCCTTCTGAAAGAAGGTCTTTTCTTATAATAGGTTCCTAAAAATTCTTCACCTTAAGGCAAAGGTGGTTTGTGGGTTCATCTATAAATGCATTCACTAAACAAGTACTTATCTTGTGCCTGGCCCAGGCACTGGGGAGAGGTCAATGCATAGGAGGAACAGGGTTCCCACTCTCGTGGACCAGACAGCTGTAACGGGCACCTCACAACCAGAGAGTGCACTTCCTCTCATAGCTGCTCTTACTCAAAGAGGCCATTTGGGAAGAAAATTAAAACCATTTCTATTACCATGAAAACCTTGAGGAATTTTAATGTTCTAAAGCATGTCTCCCAAAAGACCTCCTTGTCTATATAGCAAATGAACATACTTCTGAGCAAATGACAAGCATGAATATTTCTAAGCATGAATAGAAACGAGGAGACATGCCCTCCTCCACATGGGTTTCCAGATGGTAGATTCATCCTATTTCAAAACCTGCATAAAAATTCTGCACTATTGTATAAAAATGCGTTGGTTGACGTGACCTAAAGGATCAAATTATCTAACTCTGAAAAGTAACATTATTCACCAAAAAATGGTCTGTTAAAGCAGAAAAAAAAAAAAAAATGATCTCCTCTAGCTCGGTATGGAAAATTAGTTTACACACTGTCTCCTAACTGTTCCAGCTGTGCTAAATAAGAGCTGTCATATTTAGTGAAGACACCACCTTAAATTCTTGTGATTTTGGTAAAAGGGTCTAATTATTTTTTGAAACTGTCATTTTTTTTTTTTGAGCACACAGATAATCCTAAACCTTTTCTTACCCCGAGAAATGCTTGCACCTTCCCAAATGAGGAGGATTATTAGAAGGGTTATAGTCATCTCCAACCTTCTCCTACAGTCACCCACTGTATTTTTATTTCCCACGGATACACATCAACATCTGTCACCATAAATAATACTCTTCATTTGCCACTTTGATTCCAGAGTCAAAGAAAAAAGTCCTTAGTTAAAATATGTTTCCTCCAATGGGATGTTCTCTCATCCTCTCGAATGCCTTCTAAGACTATAGTTACTTAAAAATGAGAGTTTCGTGCTCGGGAATACCGTACTTCCTTTTGTGTGCCTCAAATAGTTTCCTTAGCTCTTCCATATAGGTCTGGTGCAACTCCTCAACCTGCTCCGGGCTTGGGTGCAGAGTCTGATGAACAGGGATTGGGCGGCCAACTGCAAAAAGAGAGAACACAGCCAACGTAAGAAAACAAAACCACTCCACCACAAACGGCTACCTCTCATGGACGGCTCTGGAAAGATCTGCCAATCAGACTCTGTCAGGCCTGCCTGCTCCGATCCCTTGTTCATTTTACTGGCTGCCTCCAACAGTCACACCATCCCATTTGAGAACCAATAAAGAACTTTCCTTCTCCACAGTTGCTGGAGTGGAAGGCCGCTGGTGGTTTTGACTTGAGTCAAGCGAACTACTGGGCTGACCACAGCTGTGAGGTAAAAGGACATAGCTGTGTGCGAACGTCACCAGCTCTGTCCCTCTTGTACAGCTGACGGCCCGGCCACAGTACCCTATTGTGACCAACTCCGAAGTCTCAAGTCATGAGGCATCAGCCCTCTCCTCTGACTCTTTTTAATTTCCTTCTAAAAATTTAAGGAATGTTTATCTTCACAGCTAAGAATCTGTATTAGAAAACACATACAATCACAAGAATCCCACTGTTAAGAGTGGAAAACAAAACTAACCAGAAGTCTCAGTAGAAAATTTATTAAATAAACCACGGAACACTCATGCAACAGAATCCTAGGCAGCAATTTTTTTAAAAAATGAAATTATATGTGTACACACACATCAAGGTCTAAAATGTATGAAGGGGGGGCAAGTTGTGAAATAATACAGTATGATCCCATCTGTGAAAAGATATTTATATTCCTAAGTGCGTAATAAGCTTTAGTGCATTTAAAAAGTCTAGAGAGACTAATAACCATTACCCCTAGGAAGGAAGGAAGGTAGAGATGGGGGACTTTTCAATTTATCTGTATGGTAGGAGTTTTCTACAATGAGAATGCATTTGTGTTTTACCTGTAATTAAAAATGAGCTAATTATTATGTAACCTGGCAACTTCTATACATATTTAAAAAGGTGTTTAGATTGTGTCTCAGACTGTTTGAAACTGCAAGATACATGTGGCTTTGGCACCTGCTTTCCTGGGTCTTCCCAGCTCACTGCGCCCCCTGCTGCTTACTGATGCCAAGAGTTGAAAACCTACAGGATGTTCGGTGATGTGCTGGGCAGCAAACAGCTTCTTATTACCCTCTATTAACTTGGGTATGAGGTCAAGTGGGGCCATAGATAATGGAATGGAACTCAGAGGGGAGAGAGGAGGTTTCCTCTGGCCTACTCTAGGTTGTTCCGTGCTACATCCAAGGTTCAAATCCATGTCAGTAACAGAAGGTGTTGAGTTAAGGGAAAACCAAGCAAATGTTAACGCAGAGAGAAAGAAGGAAGTGATAAATGACATCAGTATGGGAGGTAAGGTGGCACGGAGAAGAGAGTGATACACACAAACACACATATATAACAAAATGTATTATTAAGAAGATTATCTATCTATTTAACGTTGCAGTAAGGAGATAAATACAGACATACATAGTAGATACATACCACCTTACTGCAGTATTAATATTCTCCAATTGCTAAGTTTTTCATCAGATATAGCCTCAAGAATCTCACATACAGTTATCTTTTGATAGCCTGGATGTCAAATTTACATAGAGCGGACATCAGTCCTTTGTAACTCAAAAGAAAGCACAGGAACTGTCTTGCTGTCAGTTGTAGTTGGAAATACAGATGAGGAGAGGCTAACGGGGTGATGGTATAGAATAGGAGCTGGTGCTCGACAAAGGGCGCTAGACTAGACCAGTACACTGAGCTAGTAAGTTTTTTCCTCGCTGGCCTTAATTCTTACATCCATAGGATAAAAAAGTAGAACTCAATGATCTTGAAGGCTCCTCCTAACTCTGACCTTTTTGTTTCAAGAAAAAAAAAACTGAGAAATCTACATGTGAATTGAGAATCTACTAGCAATGACAACAGACTAGCAAATTCACAGTTTTACAGAACTAGCTCCTGGTAAGTGAAATTGACCAAAAAGAAAGGTCAAGTGCAACTATTCAAGGTGGGTGGGGGGGACTTAGAAAAAGACTTCGTGGTCTGAGAAGCTGACGTGTGTTGTTCCCAGCTTAATTAAGACTCGTGAATTCTGAATTGTTAATTAGTCTTACTTCCTATCAGCTATACTACTGCTAACTTCAATGCTGTTCTTATTCATGGGCTCAGTCTATTTCAGATGGTTCTTCTGGAGAACTCAAACATGCCCGTGACTTCTCCCTTTGAAGTGGGAGATGGGCAGCTTCATCCTTGCCTTTCTCTTGTTTACCTGTACAGAAACAGAGATGCTGGAAATTCCCAAACTATACAAAAAGAAAGGGAATTTAGGATGTAAAGCCAGTTCTCCTGCCCCTCCTACTAACCCAAAATTGGATTCGAGAGTAAGAAATCGTTCTCAATTACTTGTTAGGGATAAAGACAGAGGTCACAAAACAAAAACTTGCAAATCTGAGAAGGGTCCCCAGAGCCCTAGAAGACCAAAATTCATTCTCTCTCTCTCTCTCTCTCTCTCCAAAACGGAGATTTTTTACTACTAAGGAGAAGAAAACAAAGCTAAGACTAGTTAGTTGCAAATTGCCCTGTAACTCTCTTTTTACAACACAAAGGAAAAAACCAGCTGCATCAGGCTGCTCTTGCAAATAGAACTCCTTGCCCTGGAAAAATCAATCATCATCTCCTTGTGGCAAAGTCAGGAATCATAGTGCTCCTGTTTATGTTTCGGGGCTTTTTATAGCTGGTGTGCATGTTTGTTCCATTTTCCAATTCCATCCAGCAATTCAAGATTAGTTATGCACTTACGGGCTCACATGGCAGTCTCGCCCTATTTCTATGGTGCTGTGTTGTAGTTAACCAAGATGAAGAATGAGCAGCTTCATAGGGCACTGCATACACGACTGGAGAGGAATTTGGAAATGGGCATGATTTTCTTCTCGTTGAGGCAAAGAGTAGATCTTTTGCAATAAGAAGTCTTTCCTCTATTTTTGTTTAATTATGAAAATTCCACAGAGTTTATCGCTCTAACAGTCTCACACAGGAATTAGTCTTTCTCTGGATGCCACACAAGAGAAAGGCCAGCCTATTGGCAGAGGCGGTTGGGAAGAGTCAAAATGTGGGTGCCAATGAAACCTGGGTTTACTGAACCTGTGACTTATGGTGGAGGCTCAAATATGCCAGATGTGAGGAAAGAGAGAGAGTGTGTGTGTGCTTCCATACATTTATTGAACACTTAATGGGTTGTATTGGGCACCATGTTAATCCCCTTAACATTTTTATCTCCTTAAATCGCTACTTTACATTTAAATTTAAATTAGGTTCCCTTCCTTTCTTTGTATTTCAGAGAATCCCTTAGCCTGCCTTTTTTCCCCACCATCAGGATATAATAATGACTTGAAATACAACGGACCACTTTCCTCAAGTGGTTTCAAACCAGTTTTATTTTATTAAAGTACATTCCTTTCCCTATCTTTATGTTAAAAAATTCAAAATTATAGAAAGAATAAGCACTTGCATACGCTTCCTTAGATTCACCAGTTTTGAACATTTTGTGCATACCCCCGTGTGTATTTACATATGTATTATTTTTATTTTTGTATACACGTTTGAAAATAAGTTGTAGACATCAATGGTTCAATCGCGTTACCATCCCTAAATATTTCGGCACGAAGTACCTAAGAACAAAAACACTGTCCTTTTTAACAACACCATTATCATACCCAAGGAACTTAACCTCTATATGATATTATTTTGTACTGAATCCACATTCAAACTTGATGAGTTGTCTTAATGATATCCTTACAGTTGCTTCACCCCCCTCCCCCCACCATGACAGCTGTTGTGTCTTTGAGTTCTCTCGTCCTTTTGGTCTTTCACGACATTTATATTTTTGAAGAATCCAGGCCAGTTGTTTAATACAATGTCTCACAATCTGAATTTGTTTCCTCATGATTTGATTCAGATGAACACTTTGGCAAGAATACTTATACAAGGAGATGGAAACACATTTAATAGCTCTCAACAATCTGGTCAGGAAGTCTCCTGCACCAACCAACCCGTACTCTCCTAGCACCTGGGGCCTAGGGAGCACTTTCCCACGTACCATGTCATTTGATCCCCAGCATAACCCTAAGACAAGACAGGACAATTATAATAGTTTCTTCTTCAGAGTCATAAAATCTGAGGCTCAGGGACGAGAAATGAAACCACCTAAGTCACTCAGAATCAGACCCCAAGTCCACATTACTTCCTTCTGTAAATTTAGTCGATGCATGATATAAACAGCTTCTGGATGTCAATCTTGGTTTGTGTGGCTGGCGCCTGAGCGGTAGACGCTACCATCATGTTGGGCCTACGATGCAAAGAACCGATTTCTTAATGGCAGTGATTCTATTTTTCAGTTTTGTCACAAATGTAAAAATGAAACAAACCCTTCTACCACATCCATAATCAAAAGGCAGGCCAAGGAGTTACGAAGTCAGCCGAAGTTGTGAGGCTGGACAGAATGGGATGGGAGCCCTTCCCCAGGCCACATGCAAACACAGCTGATAAGCCTCTCTGGATTATCCAGAATTCAAATAATCTAACACTGCGAGGAGGGAGAGAAAACTAATTAATACAGAAGGAATAGTAGAGCTAGGAAACCATCAGTTTGCAGCCGTGACTGCCTTAATCAATTCAGGCAAGAATTATCAATGGATATTAAAGCCATCGAGTCAAGTCTGATGAACAGAATAATTACACAGTGTCTAAGTAACACTATCCCCAGGTTACTTGTTAATGAAAAGGAAAAAGTCTTTATAAATATAATACATATAATATATACTTATGTATATAAACATATAAAGATTTCTGTAGATAAATCTTTGTGATTTAACTTTATAGTAGAGAAACCTGGTAAACACCCCACTCAAGTGATCAAAATGAGTATAGCCAACGATGGGACGAACTGACATCAAGAGCCTCTTGATATGATGTACTGAGGAAGACACATCATTTCTGTGGAATTCTTGCCACAAATGCATAACTGGAATATAATCATGATGAAACAGACCAACCCAAGCTGACCTACAAACCACTACCTACAAACCACTGACCTATACTCCTCCAAACTGCTCATGTCATAAAGACAAAAGGAAGTTGAAAAACGAATCCAGTTTGAAGCAGGTTGAAGAGATGTGAAAATTAAATGCAATGTATGATCCTGTTGAGGGAAAAAACACTCGACCCCTACCCCCAATACCCTCCAAAAGCACAGCTAACAAGGAAATCATTGTGGCAATTGGTGAAATTTACACTGTACACTGGTTAACAGTACTTTATCAATGTTCAATTTCCTAAATTGCACTGACATTATCGAGGAGAATCATCTTGCTCTTAAGAGAGATACAAAGGAGCAAAAGTCATGATGCCTGCACACAAACAGTTTACTTATAACAATAGTAAAGAGAGTATTTATTACACCCTTAGAGAGAGAGAGAAAAACTGTAGCAAAATATTACCAACTGGTGAGTGTGGGAGAAAGGCACCCAGGAGTTCATTTTCCACTCATGAAACTTTTCTGAACTTTGAAATTTTTCAACATAAACTTTTAAAAATTAAAATCCACACATACCATGATACATGAAACCTCCCCCTTTCAACGGCAAGTTCCCTTGTCTCTTACTTTCTTCCCCAAACATGGAGCTTCCCATCATACTACCATACTGACTCTACAACTTGAATTTAACATTAGCTTCCCTTAAAATTTTTAATGGGTACTTGTTAGATATTTGAAAACTTACAACTTATAATCAGAAAGGCATAACTAAAGAATGAATTGTTTATACAAATGTGTCTTGAGTCCCTATCCTGTGGGCACTGGGAATAGAGCAGAGAACAGTAAGACAAAATCCTTGCTCTCCCGGAGCTCTGTATTGTAGAAACAAACAAAGCAATTCCAAGGAACTGCAATTCTTTACACATTGTTCTTAGAGTCTAAACTTCTTTCAATTACCCATCCTGGGTATCATGATGGATGTGAAATTTAAATCAGTTTCTCTCTATTATTTATGTAATGAAACACAATATATGTGAACATTTTATTACATTTTGATAAACTGACAATAACAAAATATATAAATTACATACTATTTGTGAAATGTGTAAAGAAAATATATGGTATCTTCTTTTTTTACTTTATTAAATTTTTTACTTTAATTCCAGTATAGTTAACATAGTGTTATATTAGTTTCAGTTGTACAATATTCAGCACTTCTATACATTACTCAGTGCTCATCACAAGTGTCCTCTTAATCCCTATCACTTATTTCTCCATTCCCCCCCCACTGACCTCTCCTCTGTCCATTCTCTATAGCTAAGAGACTGTTTCTTGGTTTCTTTTTCTTTGCTTGTTTTGTTTCTTAAACTCCACATATGGTGAGATCATATGGTATTTGTCTTCCTTTGGCTTATTTTGCTTAGCATTATACTTTCTAGCTCCATCCATGTTATTGGAAATGGCAAGATTTCATTCTTTTTTACAGCTGAATAACATTCCACAGTATATATACACCACATCTTCTTTATCCATTCATCTATAGATGGATATGTGGGCTGCTTCCATAACTTGGCTATTGTAAATAATGCTGCAATAAACCCAGGGGTGGGGGCGCCTGGGTGGCTCAGTTGGTTAAGCAACTGCCTTCGGCTCAGGTCATGATCCTGGAGTTCCGGGATCGAGTCCCGCATCGGACTCCCTGCTCAGCGGGGAGTCTGCTTCTCCCTCTGATCCTCCCCCCCTCATGCTCTCTGTCTCCCATTCTCTCTCTCAGATAAATAAATAAAAAATCTTTAAAAAAAATAAAAAATAAAAAAAATAAACCCAGGGGTGCTTGTATCCCTTTTAACTAGTGTTTTTGTATTTTTTTGGGTAAATACCCAGTAGTGCAATTACTGAGCCATAAGCTAGTTCTATTTTCAACTTTTTGAAGAACCTCCATACTGTTTTCCCCAGGGGCTACACCAGTCTGCATTCCTACCAACAGCACAAAGGGTTCCCCTTTCTCTACATCCTCACCAACACTTGTTGTTTCTTATGTTTTTTATTTTAGCCATTCTGAAGGGTGTGAGGTGATATCTCTTTGTAGTTTTGATTTGCATTTCCCTGATGATGAGTGATGTTGAGCACCTTTTCATGTGTCTGTTGGCCAGTTGTATTTCCTCTTTGGAGAAACATTTTTTTCATGTCTTCTGCCCATTTTTTCATTGGATTGTTTTTTGGGAGTTAAATTGTATAACTTCTTTATATATTTTGGATACTAACCCTTTATCAGAGATGTCATTTGGAAATATCTTCTTCCATTCCATAGGCTTTTAGTTTTGTTGATTGTTTCCTTTGCTGTGCAGATGCTAATATATGGTATCTTCTTTACAAATTATTTCCAGTGAGTGACCCTCAGCTAAGGGGAAAGATGGGTGGTCAGTCAGTTAAGCATCTGACTTCAGCTCAGGTCATGATCTCAGGGTCCTGGGATCAAGCCCCAGGCTCCACGCTAGTGAGGAGTCTGCCCGTCCCTTTCCCTCTGCCCTTCCCCCCACTTGTGTATGCACGCTCTCTCAAGTAAATAAATAAAATCTTTAAAAAAAAAAAATAGGAAAGATGGTTTTGATGGAGGATGCAGAGAAACCTGATGGTTTAGCCAGGTGTACTATAAGAAATATGAAGAGAGGGTTAAGTGTGACCTGATGATGGCACTTTGGATTCAATGAGAACACATTTTTTTTTTTTAAGATTTTATTTATTTATTTGACAGAGAGAGACACAGTGAGAGCAGGAACACAAGCAGGGGAAGTGGGAGAGGGAGAAGCAGGCCCCCCGCGGAGCAGGGAGCACGATGTGGGACTCGATCCCAGGACTCTGGGATCATGACCTGAGCCGAAGGCAGGCGCCCAACGACTGAGCCACCCAGGCACCTGAGAACACATTTTTAAGAGGATTTAATTAGTTGGATATTAACAGACAAAACCCTTACAGTGTTAGTGATTCTCACTGTATTTGAGAATCACTAACACTGAAATGAATGCTCTGAGGTCACTGAGGAAGGGAGGTCTCACAGCTGTGGGGGGAAGCTGTACGATGGAGAACCTGAGCATCTCCAGACAGCTGTGGGTGCAAGGATTATAGATGAAATGATGATTTAACTAACTAAACTAATATTAACTGAGTTCTTATGAGGTAGAGTTAAGTTCACAAACTCTTAATTAAATGGAAGGGGAGCAGAAGGACCACAAAATAACTCACTGGTCTCGACTCCACCTGATCTGCCTGGGCCATGTCAGCAAGTCAGCAAAGAACTCTGAGTTTGAAGTGCACTGATTTAAAACAGAACTGAACATAGTAACTTAGATCACTGTCACCATATCGCATTGCACTGGATTGATATGTAGCTTTGCTTCTGTTTATGGAATTGTCAATATTCTATCCTCACATGTGTTATTCAAATAAAAGTCTTCATTTTATTTATTTATTTTTTAAGGAGGCTCCACGCCCAACGTGGGGCTTGAACTCCTGACCCATAGATCGAGAGTCGTGTGCTCTACCAACTAACCAGCCAGGCATCCCCCAAATAAAAGTCTTTAGATGCACATAGTCTGTGAGGGTCTGGTTCACCCAAATCAGGTTGCTTTTAATCTGTCTGACTCCCACTCTGCCACCATAAAATCAAACTCATGGTAGCTGAGATTTTAGGTAAATGTTCATATTCTCAGGTTGGTTTTTTTTTTTTTTTTATTGATAAACCACCATTTATTTATCAACTTCCTTATTAGAGATGTAGGCTATAATTTTTCACTATTACAAATATTATTATATTGAGAATTTGTGTGTGGGGGGGTTGTTAATTTTATTTTATTATGTTATGCGAGTCACCATACATTACATCACTAGTTTTTGATGTAGTGTTCCATGATTCATTGTTTGCATATAACACCCAGTGCTCCATGCAATACGTGCCCTCCTTAATACCCATCACTGGGCTAACCCATCCCCCCCACCCCCCTCCCCTCTAAAACCCTCAGTTTGTTTCTCAGAGTCCATAGTCTCTCACGGATTATCTTCCCCTCCGATTTCCCCCCCTTCATTTTTCCCTTCCTACTATCTTCTTCTTTTTTTTTTTTAACATAATGTATTATTTGTTTCAGAGGTACAGGTCTGTGATTCTCAGCTTGTTTTGTTTTTGTTTTTGTTTTTTTTTTAAAGATTTTATTTATTTATTTGACAGAGAGAGAGAGCACAAGCAAGGGGAGTGGCAGG
This sequence comes from Halichoerus grypus, assembly GCF_964656455.1. Classification (NCBI taxonomy): domain Eukaryota; kingdom Metazoa; phylum Chordata; class Mammalia; order Carnivora; family Phocidae; genus Halichoerus; species Halichoerus grypus. Next base: position 178,838,310 of record NC_135715.1, on the reverse strand, counting down.
CAGAGGGAGAAGCAGGCTCCCCGCAGAGAAGGGGGAGCCCGATGCGGGACTTGATCCCAGGACCCTGGGATCATGACCTGAGCCGAAGGCAGTCGCTTAACCAACTGAGCCACCCAGGCGCCCTCTTAGCTTGGTTTTTAAAAGGCTTCAAATAACAGCAGGGTACTGAGGATGCTAGAGACTAGATATGCTATTTCTGATGTGATCATTTGGGAGGTAGGCCAAAGAGCGGACTGAAGCAATTTTCTCTTATTCTAAGTCTTGAAGAAAAACGATTTAGACAGGCATGAGTGAAGACCAGAGTTCTAGGTTTTCTAGTCGCAACAACGAATTCCGATTCGGTCATTTCCATTTGACCCTTGACCAATTAATTATTTGTCAGTAGAGTTATAATTAGGCTGTATCATATGATGACCACTTTACTTAAAACTACAGTTTACCCCCACCAGGCGATAACTATAATCATTTAAATCAACAAAATACACTTGGCTTTCAACATCGGCAACTTACTTCATGTGTCTATGAGTTATACTTAATTAAACTTTTAGTTCCTAAAAATCATGTCTTTCAATTTTCCTCATATCCCCAAAAAGGCCAACTACAGTACTTTGCACACAAGGGACCAAAAATTACTACTTAATATTACAACAAAGAAAAATCATGGTCTAACCCATGTTGATTATCTGGTTAAAAAATATATATTATGCCAAAGAAATATAACCAGCTTATCTTGGAAAAACACAATTGCAAACTCATCTCTGGGTTCCCATTACACTAACTAATCAACAGTCTGTTAACATTCCATTTGAATTAAATACCTCATTTAAAAATAGTGTCATGTGACTGCACGTGACATGCAAAGCTCTCAGAAACTGACAGTAAACAGTAAAATCCCATTCTAATGAAACAGATCTAAAAACATTTTGAATGTCATTTAATGGACTACCATGGTGAAACTTTTATGTCCAGTTTCAGATGAAGTATACAGTTTCATTAACTGTGCTATTAGCATCTGGCTCTGCACTTTCTTCTGCTCAGCAATCCAGGTCACTTTCTGTGTGAAGAGCTAATTACTCTGCCCCTCAGTCCTTCCATCAACAATCTGTCACCTTCCTCCCCCATCTCAATTCCCCCCAATGTACCACTTTTTAAAATAAAATCAGTTCATGTTAGAATATATATAAAAACAGCGAGAGGCCCCCCAAAATGCTTTTGCTACAGAAACTAGTGCCTAGGTGAATTGCACATGATGAAGATTTCTATTACACAGAAATCTGCGTCGATTAATAGACTGATGTAATGTGTTCATCAAAGAATTGCTACGTTACAATCTGCTGGTACAGAGAAATAGATTCATATAGAGTACTAGGAACTTTATGTCTAAATTGGATTCTCCCTGTTGTAGTTCAATAGTAGTATTCTTGAAAGTAATCAATTCCCAAGTGGAAAATACAGTCATTTCTTAGCTAAAAGGCATGCCATAAACGAAGCTCAAGTCACATCTACAGGATTCTTATTTTAGGAAGTTCTTACTCAAAGCCCCTTCTCTTGCATTAGCCCTGCAATCAATAACAATAACATTGCTCAAAGTAAGGTAATACTTTTACTTATTCTAAGAAGCCTTTAGTCTTCGATATACATACCAACAGTGTGGATAGGTTTCCTATAGGGCATCAGGCCAAAATTATATTGAAAAATTCCTCTGGCGTGGAACAGCGGCAAAGCAAACCCCATGACCTTCTGTAGCTTCTCTTGCACAGTTCGAAGCCATGAGCCTTCAGGGTTGTTAACTTGTTTAAATAGCTCATTTTCTCCAAAAGAAAACACCGGGACCAAGGAGGCGCTACAAATAAAGCGGAAGAATACAAATTTTTAAGGAAAATGATTTAAGTATTTTATTCTGTTCAGATGACTTTTGCAACATATCCCAACAATTTTTCTTTTTTTCTTTCAATCTTTTTATTCATTTATTTATTTTAATTATTATGTTCAAATAGGCAGCATATAGTACATCATTAGTTTTTGATGCACTGTTCAACGACTGGGCACGCGTTGTGATGGGCACTGGGTGTTGTACGCTACTGATGAATCACTGAGCCAAGAATTTTTCAATGTTCCCATGTCTCCCTATACTGCTAATTTCATGTTCCACTCAATGAAACTGACTTATACTTGAAATCCTTTGGGGCAGGGCGCCTGGGTGGCTCAGTCGTTAATCATCTGCCTTTAGCTCAGGTCATGATCCCAGAGTCCTAGGATCGAGCCCTGCATCGGGCTCCCTGCTCCGCGGGACGCCTGCTTCTCCCTCTCCCACTCGCCCTGCTTGTGTTCCCTCTCTTGCTGTGTCTCTGTCAAAAAATAAATAAAATCTTAAAAAAAAAAAAAAGAAAGAAAGAAATCCTTTGGGGCAGTATTTCAGCAGCTTAGCAATTCGTGGTATTTTATTCCATAGAAAAATCAAGGCTCCGGGAAGCTTCCTTTCCACCTAGAGTCCAGACCATGATTTGTTTGTTCATTTGGCTGGAAATTTATACTCCGTATATAAAATTTTGTACTTATTTGTTTGCTTTTTTAAATTTTTATTTATTTATTTTTAAGATTTTATTTATTTATTTGACAGAGAGAGACAGCGAGAGAGGGAACACAAGCAGGGGGAGTAGGAGAGGGAGAAGCAGGCCTCCCACTGAGCAGGGAGCCTGATGCGGGGCTCGATCCCATCATGACCCGAGCCAAAGGCAGACGCTTAACGACTGAGTCACCCAGGTGCCCCTGTTTGCTTTTTTTTAAAAGATTTTATTTATTTACTTGAGAGGGAGAGAAAATGTGTAGCGGGGGGAGAGGCAGAGAGAAAGGGAAAAGCAGACTCCCTGCTGAGCAGGGAGCCCAATGCAGGGCTCAATCCCAGGACCCTAGGATCATGACCTGAGCTGAAGGCAGATGCCCAACAGACTGAGCCACCCAAGTGCCCCTGTTTGCTTTGTTTTTAAAGGTGAGTTTAACTTCTGGATGCCATGGCACTGCACTACCTTAGGGGGAAGGTTGTATGCTATTTCCCATGAACATCCATATCTGCTTTTATTTGAAGGTCAGCTAAGAGGAAGTCTGTGTTTAAGGACTGGAAAAATTACTTTATTTCTTTGTGTTCATTTAATAACATCTTAACTTCTCTGACCCAGGTACCTGAAATGAGAAGCTACTTACCCATGGGTCAAAGCAATTTTAACAAATCCTTTCCGTTGGCGGATGAACAGAGTGAATTTTCCAGGATGGGCATCCAGTGATTCCTCTGCACCCCCAAGAACAATGACTGAAATGTTTCCACCTTCTTCCTTGCTCAGCACATGGGACACACTTTTCTTAGAAACTGAGACTGACCCTTAATGAATAAAACAAAAGGGCTAAGTATTTATCTTAAAAATTAAAATATTTCTGTCATAATATTCAATGGCATCAGTGAACATTTAACAAAATTCCCTAGAACATCTTGCTTAAAATTTTGTCATAGTCGGATCTTTGGTAATATATTCCATTCATAAAATATAACATTTTGTCAGGTGATTGGGTTAGGTCTTTAAAATGTCATTTGTTATTAGATCTACCACTTATTTGGGTAGGTTCTACGCTGCTCAACTCTATGGACTCTATTCATATTGCACTATAAGTGAAAAGTGCCCTCTGCAGTTGTTCAGTGCACAACCTGCATAGCTGTACGTGGTGACCTTGATCACTACCCTGGTGAATCCTGGCTCAGAACCAAAAAGCATATCCTTTAGAAGAGGTTTCACTGGATCTTCTGAACACACAAGGGCCTGTTTTCAGATATTTTGTGTGGATTCTTGTTTCCCAAACCTAGATTTATAATGTAAATGATTTATTTCAAAAATTCAGACATTTGACAAATAACCAGATCTTTACATGGTTCTAAAATGTCTAGTCTGACTTTGATAAATTGTTTATTTAAGATAGTTATATAATTGTTTGGTCTTTGTACCAGGCTTTCCCACATAAAAATAACTTTAAAGATTCCTTTTCAGATTTTGAATGTACTATGTACTCTTGGAGGAAAAGGCCATGAACTCTTACAGGGAAAAAAATATGAAAATACAAGCCACTCGTGACCTGTATTAAAGAGATAATTGCTTTTTAAAGTCTTATTGTTTCCTTCCATTCATGGCTTTATCCATTTTTTGAGTCATAAGAGAATGTGTCAGACAGGCTTTATTAAGACACAACACACCTCATTTCTCAAAGGACAATTATATGCTCATTTTACTGTAAGTGCCTATTACTGGGGGAATATAAAATAATGCAGGATTCTGAGTGACCAACCACCTACTAAAGAGGCAGAGGGTGGTGGGTTAGAGGGTAGAGTACCTGAGTCTCAATGGGTTTGAACTTCTACTGGGTTCAAGGCATGGCCATTCCGCTCTGCATGCCCTGAGTGGGAGCTGGAGGCATAACTTCCATTGGAAAGAGGGCCTTCTGAGTTTCCAGACACTGGCCCTCCTCTGGCCACTTCTCAGTTCCCTCTCTGAGCTCCCTTTATAGGCCATCCTTAACTGCTGCTATGTCTTAGGGCTCTAAGAACTACATATTTGTATTCCTCTAAAATTTTTATGTTGAAACCCTAATCCCCAGTAGGATGGTATTAAGAGGTAGGGCCTTTGTAAAGTAATTAGGTCATGAGAACGTAGCCCCCAAGATGGGATCAGTGTCCTTATAAAAAGAGGAAGAGGGGGAGGGTGCTGTCTCTCCGTCATGTGAGGACATAACAAGATGGCTGCCTGCAAGCCAGGAAAGGAGCTCGAACCAGACACCAGATCTGCCAGCGCCTTGATCTTGGACATCCAGCCTCCAGAACAGTGAGAAATAAATGTCTGTTATTTAAGTCACCCAGTCAATAGCATTCTGTTATAGCAGGCTGTACTAAGACAGGCTCCTTCATAGTCTCTAACACCTTCTAATGTTATCTACATACATGGATTCAAATACCACTTATGTGTGCTGAGTTCTCCCAAATCTATCTCCTGGGACCTCTTCTTCCTGAGGCTCTACACCCACACTTCCCAATGGCCCAATGGACGTGTCTACCTTGCCAACTCAAAGACACCTCAAACTCCATGTTTCCAGACCCAATGCACTGTATTCTTCTTGCAACATTACCCCTCAAGGTGAATGGGACCATCATCTACCTTGTCACGCAAGTCAGAGGTGTAGGCTCCTCCCAAACATATTCCCGTCTTCTTAGCAACCATGTTGACTCCACTCATTCCTTCATTCAAAACGCTTGTTGAGCACCTGCTCCAGGCAAGACACTGGGCTAGATGCTGATCATACGACATACACAGCTGCTACCTTCCTGAGGCCGCAACAATCACTACGTCTTGTCAAATCCATCAGCTGTTCTTCATATCGACCTCCCCTGGGCTCTGTACGTGGCTGTTGTGATCTGATCTCTGCTACCTGTAGAGCCTTACTGGGCACATGGGAAGGAACGTGAGCCTCGAAACACAGAATGTGCCCTGGCTGACAGCTGATGAGTAGAGAGTCGCCAAAATGGACCCAGAGGAAAAGTCTGGAGGGGGGACTTCAGGGACTTAGAGTGACGGAAATCCCATGGGTAAGAGCAAAATAGGCACTGGTCAGCAAAGGACCTCTGAAACTCTATTGCTTCTTTACTACGTGAGGTTTGGTACACGTGTCTGTCTGTCTTTCACACCCAGAGAGGCAACCACCAAGGAAGGCACAGAGTAAAAGGGCAGCCTTGGACCAGCGCCTGTCCTGGAAGCTGGTTCTAGGAAAAAATTGAGAACTCTCCAAATTTTGAGATAAGGATGCCCTGAAACTCTACCAGCTACAAATGTGGATATTTTTATTTAGCTTCTAGGATATCTCAGGTTATAGCAAAAAGGAAAAGATCTCATGATATCATAAGCCAGAAAGAACAGACAAGTTTAATCTCAAATGCCAGCTCAAGCAAATGGCAATGACTCTGAGGGCACTATATGGAGAAAGACTCTTAAGGTTGATTATATGTATCTGACGTGGCCACGGAGAGGGGTGTACCTACATCTCTTGTACCATAAATTTGCCACACCTACTCTCAGTTACTACTACCCAACCTCACTTGTGGCTGGAATCAGCAAACAGTATATTGTAAATGTATTTCTGTGCTTTTCTGAAATTTAAAAAATTTCCCTTTAATTTTTTTCCTTTTATAAAACTAACCCAATCGATGTCGGCAAAACAAGGAAGGGTTTTTTGGTGTTTTTGTTTTTGCCTCTATAGTAGTTTGGAGGTTTGGTGCTCCCTCTAGAGGCCAGATGCAGTGACAGCCAGACTGGACCAAGAGCCCAGGGCCATATGGGTGAAGGTCCATACACAGAACCTGAAAACCCAGCCAGGGATCCTGGTCCTCTGGTGCTTAGTGATTTCCTATCAGGTATATAACGACAACAGAGACTTGAGAAATTAACAGGAAGTAATGAAAACCTGGAAGACCCTGGAAAATTCTATCTCTGAATATCTACTTATTCATCCTGAAATTGTAAATATTTTTTTTGAAATTATAAATTTTCAAAAAGAGACTATCCACTTTTCTTTATATCCAAGAAATGCAAGACAACAATAGTTAATGTAGACGATAAACATAAAGCACTTTGTAAGGTACTGTAGTTCACACTGAGTCAATAAGTAGGTCAAGTTAGAAAACCAAATAAACTGAACCCCTCAAATTGACGTGAGAACTGTTAACACAAGCTTAGCCTCTGTGCACACTCATATAGTGTCTTTATAGCATTTCAGCTAAATTTTATTCTTGGAATTGGTAGAATTATGGTTTCATTAATCGAAGAGACTTCCACTAGCTCAGAGGAGCAGAGTAGAATGAACTCATTTCTGAGCCAAGTTCTATTTAATCTGGGAAGAAAGAGACAGATTAAGTATGCTTCATTTATATACAGCCATCACTTCAAGACATATTGGAGGACATTTTCCATCTCTAATGCTCACAAACGCAGGCAAAGTGCTTTTCCAAAGGTGCAATCTATCACTTGTTTGACCCAAGATTCTTTCTTCCACATCTGGATACACAAAATTCATTCATCAATTTATTCTTTCATTGAATTAACATCTATTGAATATTCCTATATCCCAGGCCCTATGCTAGAAAGGGGTGGGAAAAAAAATGAAAAAGACACGGTCTGTGTCTTCCTGGAACTTCCAATCCAGTCGGGGAGGCAAGAATCATCCAAGCAGCATGGGAAGTATCAGACGGGGATAGAGACACAGGGTTTTACTAAGAAACTGTAAACCTGTGTTTGGGAGGTGTGGTCCTGCCACCCTAGAACACTGGAGAAATAACAATTTGCCTTCACTTACCACTGGTCATCAGATATTCTCGAAAGAGAGGACAGCGGAACCAAAATGGGAGCACATGAAGATATGCGGTGAAGCCAGGAAACAGCTCCTCGAAGTCCGAATAATTTGTACAAAAATTTCCAAAGGCTCCAGCAACAAGCACTCCATGGGGGTGAAACCCAAATATATAGTTGTGACTTGGATCCAAATCCCAAGTTTTGATGAGCTACAGTATATAGTGGGATTAAAAAAATAATAAAATGGTCCAGATTAGATTCCAATAAGAAACCAAGAAACTCATGATTAGTTTTTATGTCACAAGGAAATGGAGGGGCACCTGGGTGGCTCAGTCAGTTAAGCATCTGCCTTTGGCTCAGGTCATGATCTCAGGGTCCTGGAATCGAGCGCCACATTGGGTTCCCTGCTTGGCAGGGAGCCTGTTTCTCCCTCTCCCCTCTGCTCATGCTCTCTCTAGCTATCTCTCTCTCTCAAATAAAATATTTATTTATTTATTTATTTTTTATTTTTTATTTAAAGATTTTATTTATTTATTTGACAGAGAGAGAAAGCACGAGCAGGGGGAGTGGGAGAGGGAGAAGCAGGCTCCCTGCCGAGGAGGGAGCCCGATGCGGGACTTGATCCCAGGATCCTGGGATCATGACCTGAGCCGAAGGCAGACGCTTAACCATCTAAGCCACCCAGGTGCCCTCAAATAAAATATTTTTTTTAAAAAAGGAAATGGGAAACATGACTTGTTTAGTTCTCTGCATTAGAGCTTTTTCCAAATTTTTAAACTATTTCCTGAGCCCAGAGCCCCCCACACATAGCCTTCGAAACGGTGTCAATTTAGCTTAGATCCTATTTAGTAATTTGGGCTGATTTGCAGGCTTTCTCTCTCTGAAAAGAAAAAAGCTTGAACTACCTGTGATGAAAACAAATTTCCATTCTTCTCCCAGCTCAAGATATTACAACATAAAACAATTCTACTCACGTGAATTGGAAAATAGTCCTTAAAATACTTCCAAACGGTCCAGCTTCTGACCCAGTTGGATCTCCTGCCTCCTTGCTCTGGGGTACTCCAGTCAAAGTAAAGCCATGTCATATAAGGGACATAGAGGAACCAACAGTTGTATATGATCAGTATCACGATGATTCCAATGCACACCTGTGCTGTAAGAAAGGGAAAGACCTCAGGAATCAGGGTTAGTTAGCATCTGCTCACTGTATTATATAATCAGTGGTCCATGGCAGGGGGATTTAATACAAAAAGTGCGTTAAACTGAACCTCAGTCCAATATAACAAGACAGCAATGATACAGTATTATTTAACATTTATTGAATATTGACTATATGCCAAGTACTGTATTATGTACTCTGCCAAAATATTTTCATGTAATCCTTATATAGCTACAGTATTAATGAAGCAGCCACGGTCCTTTTCGTAGAAGAGAAAATGGCATAGAGAGGTTAAATGAACTGACCAAGCCCCACAGAAAGGAAGTGGTTGATCTAAATCCATAGTCCACTCTCAAAGTCCCTGGTCTACAGTGCCTCCCTGACATGATACGTGGAGGAATCACTGCTGAAAGAAGGGATGCAGAGGAATTCCTACTACAGGTATTTACCTTGCTGAGCAGTCATTATTTATGTGCCCACAAAGAGGGAACATTCTAGCAACAAACTCCGTTTTCAGGAACTCTGTTGCCAGAAACAGAAATAGCGTAGGAGCCTTAGTTCATCTTTCACTACTTGCAACATTTCATTATGACAAAGCAAAATCCAAATTGTTTATGCACCGAATGACATAGCTTCAAAATACATGAAGCAAGAACGGAGAAAACTTGACCTGGGTAGTAGTGACGAGAATGTTTGCCTTAAAGTAATACATTAAGCTAAGCTAGACATTTTCTTTTTATGTCTGTGCTATGATACTAAAAAATATTTATAAGAAGAGAAATATGGGGCGCCTGGGTGGCTCAGTCGGTTAAGCATCCGACTCTTGATTTCGGCTCAGGTTCTGATCTCAGGTTCCTGAGATTGAGCCCCGGGTCTTGGGCTCCACGCTTTGTGGGGAGCCTGCTTAAGATTCTCTCCCTCTCCCTCTGTCCCTCCCACCCCCACTCACATGCTCTCTCTCAAATAAATAAATAAATCTTTTAAAAAGAGAGGGGGGGCGCCTGTGTGGCTCAGTTGTTAAGCGTCTGCTTTCGGCTCAGGTCATGATCTCAGGGTCCTGGGATCGAGCCCCGCATCGGGCTCCCTGCTCAGCAGGAAGCCTGCTTTTCCCTCTCCCACTCTCCCTGCTTGTGTTCCTGCTCTCGCTATCTCTCTGTCAAATAAATAAACAAAATCTTAAAAAAAATAAAAAATAAAAAGAGAGGGAGAGAAATATTAATGAGAAAGGAGGAGGGGAGCATAAAGTCATAAAGCTTGGCACACAGTAAGCGCTCAATAAATGCCACCCATGACTTCAAGGAGTGCCATTGGGTCTTCCTCTTCTGTTAGGTGCTGCAGTCTTGGTTTTAGAGCTGACTTCAGTCGCCCAAACTCTCGTCTACTCCCTATCAACTTCGTTACAAAGAGTTTTGTTCCCAAACCATCCATTATGGTATCTGATTAACAGCACCTTGACCTATCACAGTTTTGTAGATACAATTTTTTTTTTTTTTTTGCCAAAAACAGAACATATATTTATATTTCTGGAGACATGTAAATCAGTAAATATCCCAGTATAGATTTAACCTAAATACAAAATTGACCCCCATAAGAGGAATGACCTGCTCTCTCCAGGGTAGGTTAAAGTTTGTTAAAGAAAAGCACATGAAAGGTGAAGGAAGTATGTGCCCTCTAGCCCTTCGTGGAGTGTTTTGTTGCTTTCTGGAAAAGCCAGCATGATTCCAGAAGCACGGCCAAAAAGAGTGTCCTCTGCCCTCATTCCTACCAGGATCATTTCATTTTGCTTCACCTGCTTCCCTCTACCCAGGTCTGAGTGCTGACAATTTACCACTGTTGGTTAATTTTCTCTTTATTTTACTAAAATGTGTCCAAAATGTACAAGAAACTTTGGTAGGTCTCATTACTCTGTACTCTACTCTAGGTCAGGTGAGCTGAGATGGAGCAGAGACGGGAGAGGACAGTTGCTGAGTGGGGACCACCTCCCAGGCAATGTCATTTTCTCTCCTCACAACCCTCAAGGTACACAGTACTGTCCCCATTTTGCAGATGTGGAAACTGAGGCACAAGGATTCTGAGGGTCCAAAGGACCTGAACCTGGATCTGCCTAACTCTTAAACCCACACACTTTCTTTTTCTTACAAAACTAAACTAGTCTTAGCTCATGGCAACAGCACCATAAACTTACAAATATTTATTACAAGCATGTAGGCAGGCTCATAAGCATAAGAAATCAGGCAAATGGGAGGTTCTGTTTTCCTTACTATAATGATGGAGAAACTGAGAAAAAAAGCACAGTAACTTAATTTGAACCACAGAAGGAGTCAAGAGCAGATCCGGAAATAAAGTCCCCAGGCTACTAATTCAGTGTTCCACTAACCCAACCACACACGCCCTAATTGAATACATACTGCATCTATGTTTAACAGCCACTAAGTGTTCTGCATGGATGATGGTTAAAACATGGATCTGGAATTGGACTGCTTATGTTGGAATCTGCCACCAGCTAGCTGCCTAACCTGGGGCGAGTTCTTTTACTTCTTGAACCTTAATGCCTTTACCTGTGAGATGAGCTAATGACAGCAGCCGCCTCCAAGGACCGTGGGGAAATAAATGTAGACATGCCATCGTGCCTGGCACACAGAAAACACTTGGCAAATGGAAGCCATTGTTATAGCAACTGTATTTATTATTAAACGTTTAGAAAATGCAAAAAGTAAAAGCAGATAAAATAGCACCCACATTCTTGTCACTCAACAAAAGTACTGTTAAAATTTTCTTTGTGGTCTTTTTTTTTCTTTCCTATGAACAGGTTATGTTTCCTTAACATGGTTGATCACATTTTTTAAAAAATTTCTGTATTGTATCTCTTATGATGATCTCACACTAGCTGTTTCATATTATAAATTTCGTATTAAAACCTCTTCAAAAATGGTATTTTTGATGACCGATTCACATTCCATTGAATGGCAATACTAATTCAACTATCCTTTTCTTTTTGAAAATGTGGGCTTCTAACAAATTTTCTCTATAAACATAATCCTGCATAACATTTCCCCTACATTTTAATTTACTTCTAGAGGACAGTCAGTAAAACCCTGGATCACCAAGCAGAAACACCTCTGTCACTTGATACACTTTGATTCCTTACGATCCAAAGGAGTTGGTCTAATTTAAACTCCCACTTCACACATTGCATACATTCTTTAATATTTCATATCATAAACGGCACCAAAATAGCTTTTTAAATCCCATGATCCTAAAGTGGATTGAAAGAAGAAAACACTAAAAAAACTAGGTGACCGGATCACCTCTCTTTTCTATTTTTATCCCATTAAGCAATCCAAGGTAACATGATTCTTCTGAATTGGAGGTCAAAGAGAAAAGATACAAAAGTCTACTCCAACATACTGCGCAGTTCTCAAAACTGATGCTGATACTTTCTTAAAATTGTCTTGATCCACAAACCAAGTTGCCCGGAAGGCCTGAATTTTAGTTGCTTCGACCGAGGTATATGTTGAATAAAAAATCACAAGCCAAAAAAAAAATTAAAATTAAAATTAAAAAAAAAAAGAAAAAGAAAACCACAAGCCAGCCTTTATCATTCATACTCTATTATAACTTCATGCCCACAGATTCTACTTCCTCTACATCATTAGGAAGCTGCCTCCCCCTCACTTTTTTTTTTTTTACTGAAGTGAAACTTACATAACACAAATGAACCATTTTAAAGAAATCAATCCAGTGGTGCTTAATACATTCACAATGTTGTACAACTACCACTTCTACCTAGTTGCAAAATACTTAGATCACTCAAAAATAAAACCCTGTGTTATACACAAATAATGAATCATGGAACACTACATCAAAAACTAATGATGTAATGTATGGTGATTAACAAAACATAATAAAAAATAAATTTAAAAAAATGAAACCCTGTACCCATCAAGCAGTTACTCCCCATTCCCTTCTTCTCTGCCCCTGGCAACCACCACTCTGCATGATATCTATGGATTTACCTACTCTAGATACTTCATATAAATGGAATAATCCAATATGTAAGCTTCTGCAGACTTCCACTTAACATCAGGTGTTTGAGGTTCATCCATCTTGAAGCATGTATCAGTACTTCATTCCTGTTTAGGGCTGAATAATATTCCCCTCTATGGCTGTATCATGTCTGTTTGACATTCACCATTCAACATTTGGGTTGTTTCCACCTTTTGGCTACTGTGAATAGTGCTGCGATGCTCCACGCACTTCCACAGTACTAAAAGTCAGAAACAAATATGGCTCAGCCAAAATGCATGGCATTGTCATTAAATTTAGCATCACCAATAAAGTGACAAAATGACATGATGCCTCTTGATACGATCTAATGGAAAATAAACCCCATCACTTTTGTGGTCTTTTTGCCAAAAATGCTCAACCTGACTCTAATCATGACAACATAATTAGGCAAGTCCAGACTGCGGGACATTCTATAAGATAAGTAACTGGGGCTGTTCAGAAAATATCAGTGGTATAAGAGATTAAAAAACAAATAAAAGGTGGGACGCCTGGGTGGCTCAGTCGGTTAAGTGGCTGCCTTCGGCTCAGGTCATGATCCCAAGGCCCTGGGATCATGCCCCACGTCGGGCTCCCTGCTCAGCAGGGTGCCTGCTTCTCCCTCTGCCTCTGCCCCTGCTCATGCTCACTCTCTCTCTCTCTAATAAGTAAATAAAATCTTAAAAAAAAAAAAAAGGTGTAGAAGCTGGTCTAGCTTTAAGGAAAATATGAAGACAATTAAGGAAATTTGAATATGAACCATATATTAAATAAGATTATATCACTAACAAATTTCTTGGGTATGATAATGGGATTGTGATTACGTAGAAAATCTTTGTTTTCAAGAGACACATTCTATAGTATTTAGCATGAAGTGCCATGATGTCTACAACTTAATTTCTTACTTTCAAATGGTTCAACAGCAACAATAATAACAAAGTGTGTGTGGAGGGAGAGAGGGAGGGAGAGAGGGAGAGAGAATGTGCGCACACATGCAAATGTGGAAAAACGCTAAGAGCTGGTGAATCCAGGTTTAAAAAAAAATGTTTACTGAACTATTCTTTCAGTACTTCTGTAGGTTTGAAATTTTCCAAAATTAAAAAATGGGAGGAAATGTATGAACCACACATATAACTGATCATAGCAGGTTAAGCACTGCTGCCTGGCTGGGAATGAGCTGGAACCTCATAGAGCCAGTCCTGCATCTGCAAAAAAATCTTGACTTCCAACCTCTCACATATAAAGGGAATGAGACTGATTCAATGACCCACTTCCAGCTTCAAAGCTGCCTGTAGGTTTCCCTAGCTTTATAGAAAAGAAGTGGAATTGCTTTGTTTGTTTCTACAATACAGAGCTCCGGGAGAGCAAGGATTTTGTCTTACTGTTCTCTGCTCTATTCCCAGTGCCCACAGGATAGGGACTCAAGACACATTTGTAAACAATTCATTCTTTAGTTATGCCTTTCTGATTATAAGTTGTAAGTTTTCAAATATCTAACAAGTACCCATTAAAAATTTTAAGGGAAGCTAATGTTAAATTCAAGTTGTAGAGTCAGTATGGTAGTATGATGGGAAGCTCCATGTTTGGGGAAGAAAGTAAGAGACAAGGGAACACTTGTTTTCCATGAACTGAAGACTTTTGGCAAGGAGTGGTGGCAAGGTCTACGATTTGGGGTGGGGAAGGGTCCTTCAGTGCTTCCGTGGACACATGCCATTCCTGCAGCATTAAGTAATGATCTTCCTGTGCTGCCCTCACTCTTTCTGACTCCAGTGCTCTCACCTGGATGCCGAATATCAGTTCAAGGGCACTGAACAAGAAAGTACAAATGCAAAGGCATAGTACAGTGTCTAATCCAGGACAAATGCCCCATCAGTGTTAGCAGAATTGGAAAAGGCCATGAATCCTAATAACGTGTTTCACCTATGCTCACTTCAAAGACCTGATGTACATAAATTGATAAATTCCTTTAAGTTCTAGGTTTAACAGTTTTTCAAAATTTAAGACAGTAATATTTATAACATGGAAAAATAATTGGTTAATGAAACTTAGATAACACACAGAAAGCCTTTGGAATAGAGATGGTATACGGGAAACTCTCCATAAATCTTATTAGCTCCTACTGACTGCTTGAGACCTTTAAAAAACCAATGGCACACGGTTCAGTCCAAAATATTATTTGATTTGTTCTCCAATGCAAATATTACTTTAGTAAAAATAAGTTTTAAAAACAGGTAAACAGGAGGAAAAATATGCCAAAATACTAATAATTACCTCTGGATAAGAATATGGAATTTCTCTAGGGTCTTTAAAAGCCCTTCTACCCTGCTCAGTTTTTCTAATTACTAATCTGAATTATCGTATAATCAAAAGATTATTTTTAGAAAAGAAATAAAATGGCTCCACCAGAAAGAAATAAGAAACAAAACTATAGAACAAATCTACTTATGTAAGAATATTCTCGTCTTGAACATGATTCTATTAAATTTCCATGAGCAAACAGCATCAGAAGAATATTGCAAAGACTACTTAAGTTTTATTCATTTGGATTAAATAGCGACCAATATTAAGAAATAATTGAAAATATTTAATTTGTATGTGTATCCTTCCCACTTCTATCAAAGAAGTTTTCATTTCTCCCCTATGAAAATTGTTTCTATACTTATTTTAACCATGCAACAGAGTGCACACACAGGAAGAAAATGAAATTCAGAGTTTAGCACATCACATTCTTTTCTTTCCTGTTCCTGAGGCATTGTATTTCAAAACACAATCAGAGCCATCTGTTGATTATAAGAATGTAAGCGTAACATTCTTCTGATTTTTAAAATTCCTGTTTTAAGGGAACTTACCTCCCAGAGTTTCTTAGGATGGTGCTAAAAGACAAATCTCAGACCCCTCTGCAGAATTTTGCAGCTCAGTATTCCTCATGGGTGTGTCTGTTCCACACTGCTTTTAAAAAGTTTTAGGGAGAGGGAACTGCATTTTTCTTGTCTAAAAGCAAGTCATTATTGGACCCACTTCTTCACCTAATGAATGCACATAAATTACCAGGATCCAGTTGAAACTAGTCCCATGTTCTTAATATTTCTAAATGTTTCCAATCCGAAGGACAAAATAAGCACAACTATTTGGTATAGCTACAAACTGAAAACCATAATTAAAGAGAGACATAACTAAATACAACATGTGGGTTCCTTTGCTATAAAGGACATTTGTGGGGCAGTTACCAAAATGTGAATAGGGTCTATGTATGGATTCTATGTATGGATTAGATTGCTGAACTGTATCAGTTACTTTTCTCATTTGGATAATTGTACTGTGGTTATGTAAGAGAGTATCCTTGGTTTTAGGAAATATGCGCTAAAGTACATAAGGATAAAGAGAAACCATGTCTGTAACTTATCCTTAAAAACTTAAAAAAAATAGTAACTGTGTGTGTGTGTGTGTGCGTGTATATGTGTGTGGGGAGAGAGATGGACAGAGAAAGAAAGAAAGAAAACATGGTAAAATGTTAACATTTGGGGAATCTGATGAAGGAATATTGGAATTTTTGTAATTTTCTAGACTTTTTTTTTTTTTTAAGATTTTATTTATTTATTTTTGTGAGAGTGAGGGAGCACGAGCAGGGTGGGGGCAAGGGGGCAGAGGGAGAAGCAGGCTCTGGGATCATGACCTGAGCTAAAGGCAGACACTTAACCAACAGAGCTACCCAGGTACCCAGGTGCCCAGAATTTTTATTTTCTACAATGAGTATTTCTGAAATTATTTCAAAATAAAGAGTTAAAAAAAAAATGTAATGGCCCTCCCTGAGACCTACAGAATCAAAGTCTCTGGGGAATTTGTATTTTAACAAAAATCCCCAAGTGATTCTTAAATAGGCTCTAAAGTTTAAAAACTTCTGATATAAAAAATACAAAAAAAACCACACACAGTGGAAGACTCAATATTTTTGAGATATCAATTTTCTCCAAATTCATCTACAGACTAATCTCAATAAAAAATCATTTTCAATGAAAATCCCAGCAGGCTTTTGTGTGTGTGTGTGGAAATAGACAAGCTGAACCTAAAGTGCAAATGGAAACACAAAGAATCTACATGATAATCAAAACAACTTTGAAAAAAAAGCACCAAGGTCTGAGGACTAATGAGATCTGATTCCAGAAATTATTATAAAAAAAATTTTTTTTTTTTTTTTTTTTTTTTAAGATTTTATTTATTTATTTGACAGAGAGAGACACAGCGAGAGAGGGAACACAAGCAGGGGGAGTGGGAGAGGGAGAAGCAGGCTTCCTGTGGAGCAGGGAGCCCGATGCGGGGCTCGATCCCAGGACCCCGGGATCATGACCTGAGCCGAAGGCAGATGCTTAACGACTGAGCCACCCAGGCGCCCCTCCAGAAATTATTATAAAGCTACAGCAATCACAACAACATTGTACTGGCATCAAGATACACAAACAGATGAATGGAACAGAATAGAGAGTCCAGAAGTAAACCCACCCCTATACAAATACCTAACTTTTGATAAAGACACAGGGCACTACAGTAGAGAAGGGACAGATTTTGTTTTTGTTCTGTTTTTTAAGACATGGGGCTGGACAACTGGATTATACATATGTGGAAAAAATGAACTTAGACCTTGTAGCATATACAAAAATTAACCCCAAATGGATCACAAACCTATATATAAAACATAAAACTATAAAACATGTAGAAGAAAATGCAAAAAATCTTTCTGGCCTTGGATTAAGCAAAAAATTCCTACATAAAACACCAAAAACACAATCCACAAAGAAAATATGGATAAATTGGACTCTATCAAAATTAAAAACTTCTGCTCTTTAAATGACACTGTTCAGAGAATGAAAAGATAAACCCTAGAGTGGAAGAAAAATCTATACAAAGTACATAGCTGATGAAAGACTTGTATCCAGAAGAACACAACCAACTTTCTGAACCCAATAGAAAGAAAACAAGCAACCCAATTAAAAATGGGCAAAAGATTTAAGCAGGTACTTCAAAAGGTAAGATATACAGACAGCAAATAAGCATATGAAAAGATGCTCAACATCATTAGCCACCAGGGAAATGCAAGCTAAAACCACAATGAAACACTACTACGCACTTATTAAATTGCAAAATTAAAAAAAAAATGGCTATATCAAGTAATGGCAAGGATCTGGAGCAACCATGCACTGCTGGTGGGAATAGAAAATGGTACAACCACCCAGGAAGAAAGTTTGTCAGCTTCTTAAAAAGTTAAACCTGGGGTGGCTCAGTCAGTTAAGCGTCTGCCTTGGGCTCAGGTCATGATCTCAGGGTCCTGGGATCGAGCCCTGTCTCAGGCTCCCTGCTTCTCCCTCTTCTCCTGCCCCTCTGCCTCCTCCCCCCAACTCATGCTCTCTGTCTCTATCTCAAATAAATAAATAAAATCTTAAAAAAAAAAAAAAGAAAGAAAGTTAAACCTGCAACTGCCACACCATGATCAGCCATTCTGTTCCCAGGTTTGGAAATAAAGAATAAAGAAAGCACATGTTCATACAAAGACTTATAGGCAGAAGTTCACAGCAGCATCATTCATAATAGCTACAACCCAAACATTCGCCAACAGATGAACAAATTGCAATGTATCCATTCACTACAATACCCCTTCAAAACAAAAAAGACAGTGAACTATTTATATACACAAGATCCAATCTGAAAATAATGATGTTGGGTGAAAGAAACCAGACAAAAAAGAGTATCTATGGTATGCCTCCATTTATATAAAACACTACAAAATGCAACCTAATCTGTAGGACAGAGAGCACAGTGTTAGAGATGAAGGGCAGTGGGGATGAAGGAATTACAAAAGGGATGTGACAAAATTTTGGGATGATGGCTATGTTCATTATCTTAATTGTGATGATTTCTTGGGGATATATATATGTCAACTTACCAAACTGTATACTTTGTGTATGTGTAGCTTACTGTATACCAACCACGCTTCAAGAACACTGCTCAAGTAAATAAATAAACCCATACAGTAAAAGATCATGGTCCAATCCAATGCCATCCTAGGCAAGATACAACCTCTTGAGCTCCAGTTTTCTCATCTAAAAAAGGAAATGTAGTCATCTCTGTCACAAGCAGTTACAGGTAGAAGATGGTCAACAAATGTTGGCGCTCTCTTTGTCAGCTTCCTACTTTCCAGTTAGCAGTCTGGAGGCCCACAAGCTAGGATGTAATGCTTCAGTTTCTTGAATATTAAGATCAGATGGCAGGTGATCCAGCAATCCCACTTCTGGGAATTTATCCAAAGGAAATAAAATGAACATCTCAAAAAGAAATCTGCCCCCCTCCATGTTCACTTAAGCATTGCTTACAGTTGTCAAGACATGGAAACAATGTAACTGTCCATGGATAAAGAAATGTGATAATGTCTATAATAACACATATATATTATTCAGCCATAAAAAAAGACAGAAATCCTGCCATTTGTGATACCACTGGATAGACCTTGAGGACATTATGCTAAGTGGAATAAGTGAGACAGAGAAAGATAAACACTGTATGATCTCACTTGTGTGTGAAATCTTAAAAAGAAAACAAAACTAATTCATAGGTGTGCCTTGGTGGCTCAGTCGGTTCAGCGTCAGATTCTTGGTTTCAGCTCAGGCCATGATCTCAGGGTTGGGAGGTTGAGCCCTACATCAGTCTCCATGCCCAGCGTGGAGCCTGCTTAAGATTCTGTCTCCCTCTGCCCCTCCCCCCCAAAAAACACAAACACAAAACAAAAACAAAAAACTAATTCATAGATACAGAGAAGAGATTAGCGGTTGCCAGAAGCAGGGGGGTGGAGGGGTGGGCAAAATGAATGAAGGGGGTCAAAAGGTACAAACTTCCAGTTATAAGATAAGTAAGTCCTGGGGATGGAATGCACAGCATGGTGACTATAGTCAACAATACTATATTGGGTTGGTTTTTTTTTTTTTTTTAAGATTTTATTTATTTATTTGAGAGAGCGAGCGAGCGCGCACAAGCAGAGGGAGCAGCATGCAGAGGGAGAGGGAGAAGCAGGCTCCCGCTGAGCAAGGAGCCCAATGCGGGCTCCATCCCAGGACCCTGGGATCATGATCTGAGCCGGAGGCAGCTGCTTAACTGACTGAGCCACCTAGGCTTCCCAACAATACTATACTGTATTTGAAAGTTGCTAAGAGAGTAAGTCTTAAAAGTTCTCATCACAAAGAAAAATATTTGTAACTATGTGTGGTGATAGACGTTAACTAAATTTATTGTAGCAATCATTTTGTCATAAACACACGTATCAAATCATTATGTCATCCACCTAAAACTAATA
This sequence comes from Halichoerus grypus, assembly GCF_964656455.1. Taxonomy (NCBI): domain Eukaryota; kingdom Metazoa; phylum Chordata; class Mammalia; order Carnivora; family Phocidae; genus Halichoerus; species Halichoerus grypus. Next base: position 178,818,395 of record NC_135715.1, on the reverse strand, counting down.
CAATAAGACTGGATGACAGGTATTTAACATTTATCTCAAGGAAAGTGTTTGATTTCATGACTAAATGAAACATTTTGCGATTTTTAAAATTTCAAGGGCTAATAGCTTAAACTCATTTCCTGGAAAGAAAAATGCATTCCAAGATTTTGATTTAGAGATCTTAAAATACACAGTAATAAAAACTCTCTTGACGCCATTGAAAGTAGCTATTACATCAATTCCTTCCTTCAAGATCGATAATTGAATGGAAAGAAATTAAGTAAGCTCTTATCCTACCTTTCCAGTAAGAATTGAATTGTAGGGTAATCAAATGGCCCTAGATGATGGAAAATTACTCTTTGCAGAAATTCTAGCTAGTATGCCAAGAACGAATGACAGAAAAGAAAACTACCAGTTTGCAGTCCCAAACAGCAGTTGATTCAGGCAAGGATCATTAATGGAGACCACTAGGTGAAAGGGCAATGGTCAGTGGAGAACTTCTGTTTGCACATGCCAATTACCAGCCCTCAGATTACTTCCTATCTGCACCCACCAATCACGCTTAGACATTACTAATGGGACAACTGGACACTGTGTACATCCTGACATGATGGGATGTGAAGCACACGGTGGTGCCTGGGAAGAGGCCTTGCCACAAAGGTTTCATCTGGATCTAATCAAGCCTTGGGGCACCCGGGTGGCTTAGTCAGTTAGGCGTCTGCCTTCGGCTCAGGTCACGATCCCAGAGTCCTGGGATCGAGCCCTGCATTGGGCTCCCTGCTAAGCCTGCTTCTCTCTCTCCCTCTGCTACTCCCCCTACTTGTGCTCTCTGTCTCTCAAATAAATAAAATATTAAATATAAATAAATCAATCTAATCAAGACTTAGACCTAACTTCCACTGTAGAAGAAATACAGGGGGTTGAAGAACAGGTTAACATTACAAAGAAGCAATCAGGAAAACCCTGAAAGGGAGAATCTTTGCAGGATAAATAACCTGATTTCTTTAGTGCTTCACTGACAAACAGGGAACACTGTTCTAAATTAAAAGACATGTAAAGACCAAATGCAACACAAGGGTCTTGTTTGGAACCTGGTTCAAATAAATCACCAAGAAAAGTGTATTTTTGACACAGTTCAGGAAATATCAACTTAGTTTAAATGATTTTAAGCAATGATTGTTAATTATGCTACATGTGTACTATGAGTATGTAAAAAATACTTAATTTTATATATGCATACCAAAGTATTTAGGATTAAAATATACTGTGACTTGTTTTTTATTTATTTTTTTTTTAGTTTTTTTTTTTCCTACTTGACAGAGAGAGACACAGAGAGAAGGAACACAAGCAGGGGGATTGGGAGAGGGAGAAGCAGGCTCCCCGATGAGCAGGGAGCCCGATGCGGGGCTCGATCCTGGGACCCTGAGATCATGACCTGAGCCGAAGGCAGACGCTTAACGACTGAGCCACCCAGGCGCCCTACTGTGACTTGTTTTAAAATGTTTGCAAAAACAATAGATAAAACTAATATGGCAAATTGTTAAAATAATTATAAACACAGGTAATGGGTATATGAGAGTTCATACACTTCTCTCTACTTTTTGCATGTTGGAAAGTTTTCAAAATAAAATTACCGCTATATATAGTACAAAATAATATGCTCCCAGCAACACAAATGTCAAATGCATGCAATAAAAGCATTTAAAAGGTCTGCAAGCCACTCTAGTCTGACTCAAATTAAGAATCATTAGTCAGACCTAAGTCACTAGTTCACTCACATTTGACACCTGTGGTTCTCCCGCCTACTTAGAGCCATGTGACCTTGAGCAATTGACTTCACCTCCCAGCTCCCTCATTTGTAAATGCGTACCGGGGTAGTGCCTACATCACAGCGTTGCTGTGAGGATGACGCAGGTTAATACAACTAGAGACACATGGGTGGAGAGCCTCCCTTCCAGGTGACAGAGTGGAGAGAGTCATTCAACCAAGTATTTATTTTTGCCTTCCAGGGGCCAGGCATGGGCGGAGTGCTCCTTCACTGAGCTGGTGAACAAGGCTGGTCATTCAGACCTCTCTCAAGTAACCGCAGGCATGCGTAAATACAAGCAATGATGAGTGCCATGAAAGAAAAGGACCAACCCTGGGCCACCAGAGATGTGCGACTGATCGGCAAGGAAGACAGTCTCCAAGTTCAAGCCATTGGAGTGGGCGGCCCAGCAGTGAAAGCAGGGACCCTGGGCAGAATACTTGGGTTTGCGGCCAGCTCCTCCAACTGTGACCTTGAACAATTTACTTCACCTCTTAGTTTCCTCATCTGTCCAATGAGTGCAGGGATGAACACTACTTGTCTCATAGGGTTGTTGTGAAGATCGCAGGGTTAATAGTGTATGGTGCTTAGAATAGGACTTGGCACACACTAAGCCCTCAATAATTGTGTTTGTTACGATGTCAATGGTCCTTTGCTCCTTGGAGTGTAATGCTACCACACTTGTCTCACGGTTTGGCCTGTGAGGACTTAATGAGTTCACGGTTTGAAGTTCCTTTTTCAGTAAACCCTAGCTGTACACTAGAGTCACTTGGCGAGTTTGTGTATATACACACACACATTTATATGGTTACATAGATACAAAATATTGATGCACGGGGCTCCATTCTGTAAGGAATGAATTAGAGATTCCAGGGATAGAGCCTGGGCATCTGTATTTTTTTAGAAGTTCCCCTAGTGATTCTAATGTGCAACCAACCAGGGTTGAGAACCACTGACCTAAGCATTCAAAATGTGAAACCATTTCAAAAAAGTGTAGACCTCTACAGTGCAATGAGTTTATTATTACTGTTATTGTGGCTTCCACAGTGTACAACCCATGACCTTAGTATAGCATACAAATGATGTTAGCCTTCAGAAGAGTGCAAGTTCTCAGTAATTCCTCCCTCCTTTCATACCATCATTCCCCATTTATTCCAAGAGCTGAACAAACATCCAGGAAAAAAAGCGCTCAGGTAAGCCACCCTGCTCCATCTAGAGACTGCCTCAAGGTGCCTTTCTCGATAGGATTAACTTGGGAACAAGCTAGAACACACCTGTGGGTCGAGTTATTTACATATAGAAGCCACCCGACCCAAACTGATGTTTGCTGCAGCCTTCCTCGTACAAAGGTACCTTTCTGCACCCGGATGATCTTAAACACGGAAAAGCTAATACGGCTATTTGTCACAAGGGTGGGATGAGGAAGGAATCAGGCTGTAAATACTCGGGCATTGGTTTTCTATGAATTCAGGAAACAAGTTTACTAACATTTGCGGGGCCATATAGTGCAATGTTCCATGGCTTGATTGGATTGTGGTTACATTTGGGTGTATTCATTTGCCAAAAGTCATCAAGTTGTATAATTATCATCTGTGCCTTTTACGGTAGGTAAGCTACGCATCAATTAAAAAAGCACAGGGGAAACAGCTGCCAAAGAGTTGCTCGCTACGAGGTGCACGTGCGGGGAGAAACCAGAAGAGTCCCAAGTTAGTTCGAACTCCCCTCTTTGACCTGCGTGGTCTGACTTACACGGGAAGAAGGGTTGGAGGATCTAAGCATGTCCTTGGACAAGGACTGTCCGCGAGGGAGCGACGGAGGCCCCCTGCACCGCGGAGTCTGGCCTGGATCTTGAGCGCCCGGAAGCGCGCGGGGCCCTTACCGAGCAGCAGGAAGGACAGGACCCATTGCAGCACCGCGGCCGTCTGCAGCCGCCGCGCCAGCGGGATGTTGAGCGGCGCAAACTCGACCTTCATGCTCCGGCCCGGGAGAGGACTGCGCCGACTGCGGGCGTCTCGAACCCGTTTGCTTGGTGGCGCCTGGGAGGAACGCGCGGCCGGAATTGGGCCCCGCGCGGGACAACCCCGGGGCAGCGAGGGGGAAGCGGCGGTCGCCGCGGAGCGGGCGGGGGCCGGACTTTGTCGGCGGGGGTGGGGCGGGAGGGCTGAGGCTGGGGGCTGCCAATCGCGCGCGCCCAGGCCCGGGTGCAGCTGGCGCGCCCAGGCCCGGGTGCAGCTGGCGCGCCCGGGCGCATTGGCCCGAGCGCCGGGGCGCTGGTGAGGGCGCGCCACTGTGGGTACTAGGGACGGCGAGTAGAGGTCAGCTGGTGGCCTGCCCGAGGTCGGCAGCGTGGGCTTCCCCAGCCTTGCTCCACCGGGATCTCCACCGGGATCTGACCATTGTTCAGGGGATCGATCACCTTCAGTATCCGCCCTTAAACCCACCCCTTCCTCCGAACACTCTGGGGAAGGTTTAGTTCAAGGAATCGCCCACCAGCTAGAAGGAGGCACGGGACGTAGCTTCTTTGCACGCAGGGTACTCTTGTGTTTATTGGTCTGTGTCCCCAACACCACTCTTTAACTGCAGGGGGAGAGGGGAGGCAGGGATCTGGCCTCCTCTCTTGGGTACTCAGATCCCTACACTAGTCCTGGAAACTTTTCATTTATTCATTCATTCAACAGATACTGACTGAATACCTACCACAGGCCAGGAACTATTCTGGGCCCTGAACGTATACCTGGTAACCTAGTCACGCAGTACAAATTATGGGCAGAGACAAACATTAAGCAAAATAACTACACAATTGGGTGTATAATTGCAAAGTGAAATCCTACTGTGAAAGAGTGAAGGAAGTAGGACTTAGGCTGGAGGTCAGGGAAGTCTCTGAATAAGTATATAACAGCTATATATATGTATAGCAGTATATAACAGCTTATAACAGCCATAAAGGTGAATCTAGTTAAGTGAGGGAGTCATCCAGACAAAGAGGAGCACATGTGCAAAGGTCCTGTGGCTGAAATTCAAGGAAAATATATTGGGAGTTCAGGGAACAAGGAGGAGATTGGGGTGGAATGAGGCAAAAATGGTGGCCAAAGGCCAGATCCTTGCAGGCTGTGTTTGGGGTTCAACTATTTACCCTAACACCTGTCACTGAAGGGTTTCAGTTATGATGCATTAAATGGATAGATTCTGAATAGTTGCCTAGTCCTTGTGAGCACCGCTACATTTTTTAATACTAACTACTGTATAGTTGAACAACTCCAAGTGGCAGGTGCCTGTTAAGTCATTGCTAGAAGGGATCTGCAACAGGGCAAAACAAAGTTGACTAGCCACCCCCACCACCATGCCCCTTTCTCCAACAATTCTAATAGAAAGTTGGATACAAATGAACACTTAAGGCAAGGTAGTTTAGGGAAGTTGTGACTTTTTGTATGCAAAACTTGCTGGTTTGTGCTTTTTGTTTTTCCTAGTTGAGGATTCACTTTCTTCTTTTAGACTTCTTGCCTGAGCCTTCCCCCAGTGCTACTGGGGATACTATGAGTACACACTATTTCAGATGTCATGCAAAGCCCTTTGCTCATCCTAGAGCAACCCTGTGAAATAAGCATTAGCTCATTTTGCAGTTAAATCCAGGCTCAAAGTCACACAGCTGGCAAAGTGGGAAAGATTCAAATACAGTTTTGTCTAAAGCCCAGAGAGGAGAGTCATCCCTTCATTAAATGAATCTCACATGGAACAAACGACTGAGTGCTCGCCTTGCATCGGCATTGCCCGTGGTGTTGATAACACAAAAGTAAATTAAGACATGGTCTCTCAGCCTTTGAGCATTCATTCATTGATTATTTATGAAAAGGCTTCTTGTGCTAGGCACGAGCTGGGGAGTGGGTATGGGCTATAATAGTGAACAAGAAAGGTCTCTGTCCCCTTGGGGCTCACAGCCTCCTGGAAGAAACAAAATAACCACATGGGTATAGAACCAAATGTATGATAGTGCCTGAAAGAAACATGCTCGTTCCAGTGATGGGGAATAATGAACATCTATTTAGAACAGATCGGAAATAGGAGTGGAAGTAGGCAGACCCTAAGGAAGCCACCCTAGGGTGAAAGTAGGAGATGGTGGTGTGGTCTACTGTGGTAGTGAAGGAGGATAGAGATGGATTTGGGATATGTAAGGGAAATATAAATGGTAGGATTGGCTAATTGGATTCACAGTTTCTTGGTAAATAAGCCATCCAGGCTTCTCCTAATCATGTGACGTTTACTGTACTGAATCATGCTCTTGTCACTTTTCCAGGCCCTCAGCTAGTAGAAAACGCTGTTAGACCCTAGCACAGCACACTGAAGCAAAGCATGGCCCCTCCAGGGTGCAGCCAATCACCATCTTAAGCAACAATTAAATCACTCACTCATTTAATATTCAGCACGTCTCTGTGTATGTATCGTGCCCCAGGTTATTGCCGCTAAATGATTACTGAAATTAAATGGTGAGAAAGCTTTAATTTATCAAGCTATTCAAAACCAACTCTTCTCATATTTCCAGAACTAAAACTTACATGAAAACATGAACCGTAAACATTATCTTTCCAAACTACACATTTCATGGAATGGGGAGCTGAGAGCAGAGAAGTTCAGTGATTTGCCCAAGATAACCCAGCCAGTTACTGGCAAGGAATAGACCTAGCTCTCTTCCTAGCCTACTAAAATGGATGAGGAGAAGCAACATGGTATGGGATCATGGTTTCAAACTTTGACTCTAGCAGGGGAATTTTTTTCAGTCTTCAAAAGATCTCCGACTGATAAAAAGAAATCCAAGTGAGCCTGCTCTTATTGGAAAAGAAGGTGGGGAACCCACTTTCTCAGCATTTCCCCACTTCCCATAGCGACTATATTTGTAGCAAAATGAAATTGACATTAAACAGTTTCGGAAGCTCGGACCGTTTGGCAAAACCCAGTTTGGAAGCTTATTTGGCTTTTTTGTGTGTGTGGGCATCCTAATATTTGGAGAAGTACAAGGTCTGAATGGGGTTGCAGTTAAAAAAAACCCCATCATATATGTCAATATTACTGAGTGCTTACCACCTAGCAAGTACTGTACTCATGCTTTACGGTGCTGTGTCTGATGTAAACCTCCCCCCCCCCACCACAACTGTTCTCCAGTCTAGGTACTGTTATTCTTGACCAGTGAAGAAATCGGGACCACAGGTGAAACGAATTGTTCGCCTATTAAGTAGTAGAACTAAGTGTCTGTGTTTTGAAAATAGGTTTGTCTGTTTCCAGAGCCTGAGCACATAACTGCTGTTTCTTAAATGATAGCACAAGGAAGGAAGGGAACATCATCAAAATGGGGAAGTCACGGAACAGTGAGCAGAAGAATGCAGAGGACCAAATGTGTCATAGTTTGGGCTGGGATTATTCATTCAATCCACAAATATTTACCAACCACATACTGTGTGCTTGGGCATTGGGTATATGTGAGTGAATAAAACATACATAAATTTTCAAAAATTCAACCACAATATATCAAACACCTGTGCTGTGGCAAATCCTGATGCAATCATGAGGATAGGAAATCATCGCTGTCCTGCTTGGAGATCTGAGATTCCGCCAACCTAGGGTGGTTCCTCTTTCTAAGCCTCAGCTCTAGTTAAGGAATAAGAAGATGACAGTTCAGATTGCCTCATAGGTTACAAACCCTACCCGTGGAAATGACTAGGGTGGTTCCTCTTTCTAAGCCTCGGCTCTAGTTAAGGAATAAGAAGATGACAGTTCAGATTGCCTCATAGGTTACAAACCCTACCCGTGGAAATGACTACTTTAAAATCGCTTCCTTGGGGCGCCTGGGTGGCTCAGTCGTTAAGCGTCTGCCTTCGGCTCAGGTCATGATCCCAGGGTCCTGGGATCGAGGCCCTGCATCGGGCTCCCTGCTCAGCGGGAAGTCTGCTTCTCCCTCTCCCACTCTCTCTTGCTTGTGTTCCCTCTCTCGCTGTGTCTCTCTCTGTCAAATAAATAAATAAATAAAAATCTTTAAAAAAATAATAAATAAAATCGCTTCTTTGTTTTAGTTTTTTTCCTGTGCATTTCACATCAGGTAATTTCAACTAACAGGAAGACAATGTTTTGCCATAACATGACATTTTATTGCAGCCTAAGCTAATATGTTCCCGTCTTTTTTTTTTTTTTATGTTCCCATCTTTAAGTTGAAAAGGAAATAGTATTCTTCCCAGATTGAGAGTTCTCAGAGGGGATAGTTTAGGACAAAGGTCACCGTGCCAGTTTTCATAAGGTGCATTCATCATAAAGGCAAATATTCTCCTTCTCTCTCGGACACACACACCCACACATTCATGAAACTCAAACATCATGGTTACCATAATTCACTGAGAGTGACCAGATCTGGTTAAAGTCAATAGAAGGCCATCATAATGGTAGTTTCAATGGAATGCCCTTCAAGAAGTCCTGTTTTCAACACTCTTTTGAACTAAGTTCAAGAAATTTGCTCTGGCCCCCCTGTTTTCTTATTGTCCTTTCAATTAACTTATTTTATCAATCTGACAGGGCTTGAGTATGCTTGCTCTGGGCAGAGTTGCAGGAGTCTTGCCCAAGATAGCCGCCATGATTTCTCTTCTCATGAGGCTTTGTAGCCACCATGATTCCTCTTCTCATGACCCTCACCCACACTTTCATTTGTACTTGGTCTGGAAACCCACTTGAGGTTCCAGCAACCCAAGCGAGGGAGGAATGAGGAGAAAGAGACTGGAAAGGTCTACAGCTACCGACCTGGGGCCTGGGCCCGCTCTTGAAAGAGGCAGTCAACAGTATCCAACAGCAGTGTCCTTGGAGGTATGGCACAAGGATCCACCACTTCCAGTTTCCAAGAAGGTCCAATCCAATGGGTTCGCTTGCACTCATGTTTGTAACTTTCTGGTTGTTTATAGCTACTTGGTATATGACCTGTTGATTCTTCTGGTCTATTATTATTACTTTTTTTTCTTTAAACACATGCCATTTCCCCAGTCCTGGCTGCTATCATTGCTCCCCTGGATTGTTGCAGCCTCCTAACTGGTCTTCTTGCCTTGAATTTTGCCCTCTGAACTAACACCCCTAATTCCTCTCCATAATGTACCAAAGTGATCTTTCCAAATTACTTCATTGATAATGTTATTTCTTTGCTTAAAGTCTTTGAATTTCTTCTCATTGTTCTTAAGATAAAGTCCAAACTCTTTAATGTAGTTTTGGGCCCCGCATTACAGAGCATCTGCTTACCTCTTGAGTCTCAGGTGTAACTCTCCACCTCTCACACTTTAAGCTTTAAGCCATCTGAACTTCATTCAGTTGAGCAACCAAATTTCAGGAAGAAGAGGGAGACATCTGGGGCTTAAGAACAGCCATTTATTTATTTATTTATTTATTTATTTATTTATTTTTTTTAAAGATTTTATTTATTTATTTGAGACAGAGAGAATGAGAGAGAGAGAGAGCACATGAGAGGGGGGAGGGTCAGAGGGAGAAGCAGGCTCCCTGCCGAGCAGGAAGCCCGATGCGGGACTCGATCCAGGGTCTCCAGGATCATGACCTGAGCCGAAGGCAGTCGCCCAACCAACTGAGCCACCCAGGCGCCCAAGAACAGCCATTTAAATGCTTCCAGGTTTCTCTCCACTAGCTTTTCTCTTGGTGTTAGTATCATTTTATCTCTTTGCAGATTAGTTTCTCTAAGTGGTGGGAAACATGGCCACCAATGACTCCAGACTTGTACCTTACTGCTTCCACCATTGAATAAAATGGAGCTCAAGTTCCCTGTGGTCCCAGGTCCAAGATCCAGCTTGGATCAGGTGTTTACCCCTGGTACACTGGCGTGGGATACAGGGTTCCATTGCTTTAGCATGGTGACTCAAAGGTTTACCTCATGCAGAGAGAAATAAGGCATGCTGGGCAGGTTGTCTCAAGTTAACTCAATCATAACCAGTCAGAAGAGAGAGATGAAGGAGGAGTTAGGTCAAGTGAAGTATTTCTGGCCTGGGTGACTTGGCAGATGGTGGTGACTTTGAAAAGGATAGGAAGCACACAAGGAAGAGTAAGTTTAGGGGAAGAGGAAAGTTCAGTTTTTGAGTTGAACATGCCAGCCTGTTGGACATCCATGTGCAGATATTCAGAAGTTGGTAAGAAAGGTGCACAGAAGAGAGAGATGGGCTGGAGTTTAGAATGGGCACCGTCTGCATTTAGGGAGTGGTAGAAGCTGAGACTGTTGGGGGAGAAGATCACCAGACATAATTCCAGAAGGTATCCTACACTGAAGGTAGGGCAAGGTAGTGTAGGGGGCAGAGGAGGCTGTGAGAGTTAGTATGTATCAAGTGCCAAAATCTAACATGAATTACTCTTAAAATTTAAATAACCATCCTATGGCATACCTATGGTGTGTGTATTATTATTACCTTCATTTTACAAGGAACTGAGGTTTATCAGTAATCAGTGATTGGTCCAAAGTCTCAGTGAGCAGTAAATACAAGGTTGTTTTTCTTTTTTAAGATTTTATTTATTTATTTATTTGATAGAGAGTCACGGCAAGAGAAGGAACACAAGCAGGGGGAGTGGGAGAGGGAGAAGCAGGCTTCCCGCTGAGCAGGGAGCCAGATGCAGGGCGTGATCCCAGGACCCTGGGATCATGACCTGAGCTGAAGGCAGACGCTTAACAACTGAGCCACCCAGGCGCCCCTAAAGACAAGGTTTTAATCTGTTACTAACTTACAGAACTCTTTCCACTATAGTGTATTGTCTCTCACATAGCAATAGTAGAAAAAATCCAGGGAGCTATATGGAGGAGTCTGGAGTCAGGAAAACTAAGAAAAGAGAATTTCAAGAATGAGGGGATGGCTAATAATATAAAGTGTCTATCAAGTTTATTTTTAAAATACAATTTAAAACAGCCATTGGTTTGACAATTGGGAAGTCAATACCGATCAACCTGACTCTTGACAGGTCTAGCAGACCTTCTTGGTTCCAGGTAGATCCATCAGTAGAAACCCAAGAAGAAATATGGACTTTGGCTGTGTCCTAAAAGTTTCAGGGTAATCTACAAAGGGGTTAGAGTGTGCTGGAAATTTATAGGAAAGACACACAAGGTTTTAGCCAGAACAGAACCAGTTTTGGATGTACTGCAATTAAAACTAGGCCAGTTATGGTAAACTGTATCATCTATTACCTGAGCTTACAGCCCTGTCTCATCCTCCTGGAGGCATCAGCCCACATTTTACTAAGCTTAATACCAGAGCAAATTTACAGTTTCGATCACTGGGTTGTTACCCTGAATATCGATATCTAATATTCGAAGGGTGCTTTGCTGGTTTCCAATTGTTTCCAAATAGTTTATCCTCACTCAGCCATCCGCTGAGGTTCTGTTTCCATTCTATGGATGAAGAACCTGAGGATGCGGATGGACAATGTTTGTTTCTGGCGTACCACTTTCAACTATCTGCTGATGGAGTGTGAAAGTTCATTAGACACAATACTGCATCTTTAGGATCTGTGTTGGAAGGATTTCCGACGTCATAACATCTCTTATCCAATTGCTGCCCAACCCAGAAGCAACAGAAGGTGGTACAGTTATTTCAGAAACTTTCACTATGCGCACTACACATTTTAGAGGCAAAAACAATCGAGCTCCCACAGGTCTACACAGGATCTCATTTCACGTAGTCATGAAATAGCTGAATAGTCTACACCTGTCTGATTAGGTAGGGAATGGCACATGACTGTTTTATAACAACCTTGGTTTTTTCCCCTCATAACACAAGTATTCTTGCTAATTACAATTCTGTTAAATACAAAAGGTACAATGAAAGAAATAATCTCACCATCTAAAGATAACCACTGTTAAGAAAAATATTAAGGAATTAAGAAGAAAACTTTTAAAGAGGGGCGCCTGGGTGGCTCAGTTGGTTGGGCGACTGCCTTCGGCTCGGGTCATGATCCTGGAGTCCCGGGATCGAGTCCCACGTCGGGATCCCTGCTCAGCGGGGAGCCTGCTTCTCCCTCTGACCCTCCTCCCTCTCATGCTCTCTGTCTCTCATTCTCTCTCTCGCAAATAAATAAAATCTTTAAAAAAATTTAAAAAAAATTTAGAAAACTTTTAAAGAAAAAGAAGAAAACTACAAAGGACGAAGATATCACTTGTTAACACTTTGGTGTAGGGACGCCTGGGTGGCCCGGTCGTGGAGCGTCTGCCTTCGGCTCAGGTCATGATCCCAGGGTCTTGGGATCGAGCCCTGCATCCGGCTCCCTGCTCAGCCGGGAGCCTGCTTCTCCCTCTCCCTCTGCCTCTCTCTCTCTCAAATAAATGAATAAAATACCAACACTTTGGTGTATATCATACCAGCTGTTTTGTTTTTATTCACACTCACATGCATTTTAAAAAAACCAAACTGATCACTTTAAGTCTATTGTTCAGTCTATTGTTTAGTAACTTGATTTCATCTAATGAAGACTTTTTTCCATGTTAAAAAATATAGTTCTCCAATATCATTTTTTTTTTTGAGTAAAGCGATAGAAATTTATTAAGTGAAGTTACAGAGAAAGCTCTCAAGAGTGAGAGGGGTCCCAACAGGGTTGCCAAAGAGGGTCTTTAGGGTTGTTCTTTTATAGAAGGCTAACGGGAACTTAAATCCTTTTAACATCTCCATTGATAACACCTTCAATGGCTTACTTCCTTTTTAGGGGCTCGTTAGTCTTTGTTGGTCTCAGGTGATTATCATAAAGACACCCACAGGGGCAGGGTAGTCCTCCACCCCTCCAATATCACTTTTTTTTTTTAAAGATTTTAGTTATTTATTTGACAGAGAGAGACACAGCGAGAGAGGGAACACGAGCAGGGGGAGTGGGAGAGGGAGAAGCAGGCTCCCCACTGAGCAGGGAGCCCGATTCGGGGCTCGATCCCAGGACCCTGAGATCATGACCTGAGCCGAAGGCAGACGCTTAACGACTGAGCCACCCAGGCGCCCCTCCAATATCATTTTTAATGCTTGCACACTATTCTATTGTATGGTGGTATCAGACTTTATTAAATCAAGCCCATATCGTTGGACATTTAGGTTGTTTCAAGACTTTTTATATTACAAACAGAAGAATACTCTCTTACTTCCTTAAAATAATTCCAAGAGTGGAATTTCAGGATCAAAGAGAATGCATATTTAAAATTTTGATTCATAGTGCCAAACTACTATTTATATTCCTGAGGTTTGTCTAACACTGGCCGCTTCCTACATTGTTGCCAACACAAGTTGGTGTCGTTTATTTTTTTAACCTCTGCCAGTGTCTTTGGAGAAAATATCTTTGCTTTCATTACTGTTTTAATTTGGTTTCTGTCCCCCTCCCCACTTTTTGTTGTTTTTTGTTTGTTTGTTTGTATTAATGAATTGGTTGTTCATTTCCTTTGCCCATTTTTTCCTATTGCGGTTATCTATTTTTTTTTTAAATATACCTTAAGGAAACAGCCCAAGTGTCTGTTGGCTGATGAATGGATAGAGAAGATGTGGTATATGTATGTGTGTGTGTACATATATAATATATATATACATTATATATATATTGTGTATATATAACTATATATAGTGTATATAGTGTATATGTTATATACTATATGTATATATTCTATATATACACACACGAATAATATTCCATTGTGTAGGTATGTGTATATATATTGACAATCGGGAAGTCATATATATACACATACACAGTGTATATACATGTGGAATGTATATAACATATATACACATTCCATATACATATTCCACATACATACATATACATATACACGATGGAATATTACTCAGCCACAAAGAATGAAATCTTGCCATTTGTAATGACGTGGATGGAGCTAGAGAGTATCATGCTACACGGAATAAGTCAGTCAGAGAAAGACAAATACCATATGATGTCACTCAAAGGTGGAATTTAAGAAACAAAACAAATGAGCGAAGGGGGAAAAAAGAGGCAAACCAAGAAACAGATGCTTAAGTATAGAGAAAAAAACAGATGGTCACTGGAGGGGAGGTTGGTGGGGGGATGGGTTAAATAGGTGACGGGGATTATGGAGAGCCCTTGTGGGGAAGTGTTGAATCACTATATTGTACACCTGAAACTAGTATTACACTGTTAACTAACTGGAATTGAAATAAAAACATAAAAAAAAAAGAAAATACACCATGCATTTCTATCACTAAAAGAAAACTTCAGGGGCACCTGGCTGGCTCAGTTGGTGGAGCGTGCGACTCTTGATCTCAGGGTTGTGAGTTGAGCCCCATGTTGGGTGTAGAGATTAGTTAAAAATAAAATCTTTAAGAAAAAAAACTTCAAATATTTATTGTCTGCTCTGTGCCAGTCACTGAGGCTCCTGGCATATATCAGTGAACAACACACAAACATCTCTGTCCTATATAAGTTATGTTTTAGCAGGGAGAGATGTTTATATCTAATGAGCATAATACATAGTATAGTCAGGGGTAGATCCTTCTGAGAAGACTTGAAAGAGCAGAGGAAGCTACCCCTGCGGGAGCCTGGGGTCAAGAACCTTCTGGCAGAGGGCACTGCTGGTTCAGAGGCTCTAAGGTGGGTCACTGACTGGCAAGTTCAAACACACATGGAGTCTGTTCTGGATAGAAAGTTCCTTAAATTAATCTGTAAATTACAGTTGATTCCTAATAAAAGAGCAGGAAAAAAAGTTTGTCAGAACTTGACAGAATTCTAAAGTTTATCTAGAAAAATGAACATGAGAGATAGAAAATTGTTGTGAAAGAAAGCAATGGATGTAGGAATGTTGATAACACTAACTCCATCTTTGGCCCTTTGTTTTGTTCATGTCCTCACAATGACCTCCCTTGGAAGTTAATGTATGCCCTGACCCGAATGCGGGCGGGCTTGTTCTGATCTTCAGAAGGCGCCACTGGAAATAACCGGCAGAGATGACAGAGGCGGTCCCACTTGAGGTAACTAGTAGAGAGTCCCTGGCGCACAGATGGTATCATTTTGGATAACTACCCTCTGACCCTGCCATCATGCCCCTTGCTCTATAAAAGCTGTGGCTGAAGGCGCGAGGTGGGGGAAGAGGGGGAGGAGAGGGGAGGGGAGAGGAGAGGAGAGGATGGGGGAGGATGGGGGAGGGGGAGGAGGATGGGGGAGGGGGAGGAGGATGGGGGAGGGGGAGGAGGATGGGGGAGGGGGAGGAGGATGGGGGAGGGGGAGGACGAGGAGGACTGCTCAGCGCTGGGACTGCTTGCTCTATTCCCTGCTTCACAGCGAGGTAACCTGATTAAAATCCTGCGCGAATGGTATGGATAGCTTTGTTTTTCCATCTCAAAGTGCCTTCTCAGTCTGGAGAATACTGACCCTCCTTCACCTTCTAATATTGATGATACATTAACTCTTCCAAATATTAAAATGCATTATAAAGCTATAATAACTAAAACTTTGGTACTGGTAATGAACTAGAAAATTCAGCAGTAGACCTAAATATGTATGGAAATACAATATACGCTGATGAGCAGGGGGTGTTTTTTGCACCTGATGAATAACTGAACTCTACATCTGAAACTAATGATGTACTATATGTGGGCTAATTGAAGTAAAATTAAAAAAAAATGTAATATGCTAAAGAAGTTATTTCAAATCTGTGGGGGGAAAAACAATCTTATTTAACAAATTCTGTTGGGCTAACTAGATTGCTGTTTGAAAACAAAATAAAGCTGGTTTACTCACTTGCTCTAAAACCTAAATAAATTTCAAAAAGATACAAGATTAAAAAAAATTCCAAGCCCTTTAAGAAGCATACGTGATTTTTATAAAACAATCTTGAGGTGGTGAAAGACTGTATAAAATGTAACCTAAAGCCCAGAATCTATAAGGCAAGAGAATTATAAATGAGACTAAAACTTTTTTAAAGTGCTTTATGAAAAAAAAATCAAACCTCAACTATTCCTATTGTTTACTTAAAGGCCACCAAGCATTTGTCCCCCTCACCCCCAAAAAAGTGCCACAGTCATCTCTTGTTTCTTACCTTCATCTTTAATTTCTTAAAATATGCCCATGAAGGTATGCTAGGTAAAACAGAACATTACCAATATACTTTTTAAAGCTCTTATTTATTAGAGAACTCATTCGAGAGTGAGCATGAGCAGGGAGGGGGAAGGGCAGAGGGAGAAACAGGCTCCCTGATGAGCAGGGGGGCTCAATCCCAGGACCCCCGCATCGTGACCTGAGCCAAAGGCAGCTGCCTAACCGTCTGAGCCACCTAGGCACCCCCAGAACATTACCAATATTTCTGAAATGCTTTTGAAATGCTCCCAGGCTACATCTGTTCTATTCCACTCTGAACTAACTACTCCCATATTTTATCATCCATTTTCTTTAGTTTTACCGTCTATTTATATATGCCTAAACAATACACTCTCTAGGTTAGCCTGTTTTTCGTTTTTATATACATGACGCCATACTGTGTAGATGCTTCTGTGATTCACTTTTTCTCTCAATATTCTATTTTTATGACTTATCCAAGTTTATACATCAGCTGTAGTTCATTAACTTTCACAGCTGCATGGTGTTTCGTTGTATGGTTTTATCCTCATGCATTCTAGTATTGATGGACATTGGGTTGTTTCCAGTTTGGGTTGTGTGGTTTTTTTTTTTTTAATAATGAACATTTTTATTTGCTCTTCCAGGGCACACGGGTAAGTTTCTCTGGGGAATATTGCTGGGAGTGTAACAGTAGTCAGATATGCACGTATTCTGCCTTTCTAAGTAAGGCCCTATTTTCCAAAGTGGTTGAATCAATTTATACTCCTGATTCTTGCCAACATTTGGTTGGGTCGGACTTTCACATTTTTACCAATCTGGTAGGTATGAAAATGTATTTCATTATGATTTTAACTTGCCTTTCCCTAACTCCTAATGCAAGGAGAACTTCAGCCCATCTTTCATTTCTAGGAAATGCTGCCATTTCCTTCTTGCTCTCCAGCTGGCCCTAATATTAGACAAAAGCAACACCTACCTTCATTGTGTGATATACTATCTCAACGTTTTCTATCATTCCTATCAGTCAGCTGAGCACTTGTGATGAGTACTTGTGGTCTAGTTTTCTCTTTTCCATTCGAATCCTCTAATTGTTCAGTACTAGAGCAGGTACAAAGATGAAAAACAGGATGGATGCATTGGGGGATATGGGGAGAGGAGAACAGAATGTCCCTGCTAGTTTGAGACCAGCAGGAAACCGACTAGGATAGATGACTGACAGCTGCCTGATTTTGAGGACCTAGGACATAAAAACTATATTAATCATTTATGAGGATTTGTGATCCTTAGGATAATTCTCTAAGGTGTATATTACCTGTTTTATAGATAAGGAAAGTGAGGTTCAGAGGTGACAGAATACTTTGTAGTACCCAGAGGAGAGGTCAGCATGCAGAAATTTAAGAAGTCCTTTATTCAGTAACTGAGATGTGAGTACCAATTTGGCAAAAGATTTTATTGGGCATTGGAGAGGTTTGCCATTGATGGGGCCTCTGCCAATCTGTTATATTGGGTACTGGGAAGGGATTGCCTGCAGTCATGGAGGGAAGTTAATATAGTGCAAACCTGCTTGAATGGTAGTCGAAAGGCCTAAGTTCCACCCACCTACTGCCCCCCACCTGAATGGCTTTGGAGGCCCTCACTCACTGTATACTAGAAAGGATAAGGGCAAGTCTCCCCCATGAAACTGCCTCAGCTCAGCCTTGAGAGTTGAGTGACTCAGCTTGTGCCTTGGTCTCACCATCTGTAAAATGGGAATAATGATCACCTATGTTGGTGTATTTCCTGTAACAAATAATCACAAACTTGGTGGGTTAAAACAAGTTGAAGTCCCAAATCCATTTCACTTGGCCAAAATCAGTGTCTCTAGACACTGTAGGTCTGCTCCAGAGGCCAGGGGGAGAACCCTTCATTGCCTCTTCATTTTCAGGTGGCTGTTGGCATTCCTTGACTTGTGGCTACACCATTACAGTCTCTGCCCTTTTGGTTATACTGCCTGCCCCTCTTCTGTTTGTCAAATGTCCCTCTGCCTCCCTTCAAAGGATGCCTGTGATCGCATTTAGGGTCCATCTGATAATCCAGGATAACCCCCTCCCCCATCTCCAGATCCTTAAATTAACCTGCAATGACTGTTCCCACATGAGGTAACATTTACAGGGGCCAGGGCTTAGGACCTGATATCTTAGGGGGCCCCATTCAGCCCATTACATTCAGGGTTGTCAGAAAGAGGAAATTTGCTAATGCTGGCAGAGGCTTCCTCTGCCAGCAGATAGCACTGTCTAAATATCAGTTTCTTTCTTCTAAAGTCTCTAAGGAAGCCTCCCTTAAAAAGGGGCTGCTGCAAGGCTCCAACCCAGGTATAAGACTTACAAGGGAGACTATGTAAGCACGAAGAATGAAGCCCAAACTGCGGTCCCTTGGTTTCCTTGAGCTGCTCTCACAGCTCAGATGTGCACATTTTTCTCCAGTAGGATGCCTCAGACCCCTCCTGCCCGCTCACCTTCTCCCCACCTCCTGGAGAGGATGCTCCACCTCCAGGCCCCGCCCCACCACATGCCGTCACTTGTCCTCGCCCACTAGTTTGGTGTCCTCCGCCCTTAGTGGGTTAGAAGCGTGAGGGCCTTTGCAGTCTGTCCTTTCTACTGCCTATCAAATCGTAGCACATTCTATCCAATTTTGGCTCCTTTCTCAGCCTGCGCGTCATTCGTACAACGCAGGTGGATTTACAGAGTTTAATTGTGACAATTTACTTGCCTTTAGATGAAAAACGAGGCAGAAACTATTGGGAGAAGACTGGCAATATTTAAGAGAGCCCATACAAGAGCGGGCCGGGTCCTACGTGCCTTGTGAGCTGAGCGCCGGCCGGTTCACGGCGCAGGCGCGGTGGGGTCTGAGTCGCCATGCCGACTGTCAGCGTGAAGCGGGATCTGCTCTTCAAAGCCCTGGGTCGGACCTACAGTAAGTGCCGGCCCCATAGCCTGGCTTTGTGCCTCTCCTCAGAGGCCGGGACCCCGTTCAAAAGGGCTCCGTGGTAACGTTCATGCTGCCCGGCAGGTTTTGGCCTCGGGTGCTCCGGGTATAGACCGGGATGGCTGGCTGTCTAAGCGGCGGGGCGGGGCTGAAGTAGCCTCTCGCAACCAGTCGTGCCAGGGCTGTCTTTGCATCCGCGCCTGTCCAGCTCGCTGTGTCATTCATTCAGCAATCTCCCATGGAGCGTCTTCTGCGTGCCTGGGGCCAGGGGATAGAGTAGGAATGAAGCCCTAGGTTGCATCCCGAGTGCAGCTAGTGGAGTGCAACAAGAAGAGCTCTATAGAAACTCCATTTATGAGGGAGTGGAGGGAGAAGTTTGAGCGGGAAGGGGTGGTATTATGTATAACGTGTTACGTGCCAGGCACTGTTCTAAGCGCTTTGGGAATACAGCGGGGCACATGACACATAAGGTCCACGGTCACATTTTAATGAGGGAGGCAGACAATAAGTAATCAGCACATTAATAAAATGATTCTGGATTAAGTTAAAGGCTATCAGGGAAACGAAAATACTGTTCTAAGAACAACATTAGATGCAGTAGTAACATCTGAGCTCAGACCCGAATGACAATGAGGAGTCTTTACTGGGTGGGCTCAGTCTTCATCTCTTCTGTTCTAAAAACATCCCCATTTAGAGAAGAGGAAATATTAAGTACAATCATCTGGGACCATATGGATGTAACAGTTGAAATGGTATCTGCCTCTCGTAGTTATCAGCTTATATAAAAGCTGTGGCAGCTGGTTTGTGAGCTGTTTTTGGTTTTTAGGGCTCAGGATGATAACAGAGCCCTAGTCTGTTTAAAAGGTACTGCTTCCCAGAATAAGATATTACCTGAAAATAGTTAGCTTTTAAAATGTTCCTGAGGGGCACCTAGGTGGCTCAGTTGGTTAAGCGTCTGCCTTGGGCTCAGGTCATGATTCCAGGGTCCTGGGATCGAGGCCTGCACGGTGCATCCTGCTCGGCGGAGAGTCTGCTTCTCCCTCTCCCTCTGCTGTTCCCCCTGCTGTGCTTGCCCTCTCTCTCTTTCTCTGTCAAATAAATAAAATCTTTAAAAAAAAAAAAATTTACACCTTCAGAAACATTTTAGGTACTACATATTCTTTTAAGTATTCTTTGTAGGGTTCTGCCTTTAAGACCTTGAAAATAGAGGTAATACTCTTGACCTCTGAATTCAGCTCTAATTCTCTACACTTTTTTTCTTTATACTTTTTATAACATGCTTATTTTCTTTCTTTCTTTCTTTTTTTTGGCGTATTTATATTTCTTAACCCATTCTTCTAAACCATATTCTCACTAATGGTATATGATATGCCTGAATTGCAAAAGATGGTATGTGGCAAATATTTGTTCAAGACATCTGTGATTAGTTACCACCCAAGTATACATTTCTGGGGAAGTAAGAAATTAGGTTTGTATTTCCTTTTTAAAAATTTTTATTTTTTTAAAGATTCATTTGAGAGAGCACGTGCACACGTGTTGGGGGGGCAGAGGGAGAGGGAGAAGGAGAGAAACTCAAGCAGACTCCCCACTGAATGTGGAGCTCATCGTAGGACTGGATCCCACCACCCTGAGCTGAAATCCAGAGTCGGTCGTTTAACTGTCTGAGCCACCCAGGCGCCCCTATTCTAGGTTTTTAAAATGGTGAGATTTATAATATATTTACTGTCATTTGGTGTTTTAATATATTCTCTGGCTGCCCCCCCTTTTTTATTGAAAGCGATCAGGCAAGCTTGATTGCCCACCCCCCCCAAGTATCCATCAGGTACTGACTCTAAAACATCAGAAAGATTGATGTTATTGAGATGTACTTAAGACAGGTCATAAATAATATTCATCATTAGTTTATATTTCATATGTTGTTGAAACTTTTAACTGGGTTGAGGTCAAAGTTGGAAAAATATGTTTAGCAAAGTATCCAGTTTCCAAGTAGTATGAGTCCATCTCATTTCCTACCCTCTCTCTTTTAATCAGTCTTCCTCCTATTTTTTCTTTTTTAAGATTTTATTTATTTACTTGACAGAGAGAGAGAGAGAGAGAGACAGCGAGAGAGGGAACACAAGCGGGGGAGTGGAAGAGGGAGAAGCAGGCTTCCTGTGGAGCAGGGAGCCCGACGTGGGACTCGATCCCAGGACCCTGGGATCATGACCTGAGCCGAAGGCAGCCGCTTAACCGACTGAGCCACCCAGGCGCCCCCTATTTTTTTTTTTTTTTAAGATTTTATTTGACAGAGAGAGACAGTGAGAGAGGGAACATAAATAGGGGGAGTGGGAGAGGGAGAAGCAGGCTTCCTACCGAGCAGGGAGCCCGACGCAGGACTCGATCCCAAGACCCTGGGCTCATGAACTGAGCCGAAGGCAGACGCTTAATGACTGAGCCACCCAGGCGCCCCAGTCTTCCTCTCTATTTTCAGATAATATCTCATTCACTCTTTTGGATCTCCATTCCCTCTTCAGTCCCTCCAAGGTTTGCTTTTTGTCCTAAATTCCATTGTTTCTACCAGTTACTGCCTTCCCCTTCATCTCTTTGCTTACCAGGGATATTTCTCAAGATGCTTCTATTGTTTTAGTCATTTTGCTTCTCTGGGGCAGTTTTATCTCCGTCTACCTTTTTTACTTTTTTACCCCCCAAAGAATCTGGCATTATCTTTTTTTTTTAAAGATTTTTTTGTCAGAGTAAGTGAGCAGGGGGAGTGGCAGGCAGAGGGAGAAGCAGGCTCCCTGGTGAGCAAGGAGGCCGAGCAGATGCGGGGCTCGATCCCAGGACCCTGGGACCATGACCTGAGCCCAAGGCAGACGCTTAACCAACTGAGCCACCCAGGTGTCCCTCTCAGTCTACCTTTTTAATCCCCTTTCTCAGGTGTTTTCCTTCTTGTCGTTCATTTTCTTGTTAATGATTTATTATCCCTGTTGAGTTCTGGTCCTGCTCTGCCTCGGTGTGATTGCAGACAGTACTGTCAGAGCCACCTGGGTATGTCCTGCAAACCCCTAGGATATAGTCAGTCAGGTGTGTCATTTTGTTAGGATTATTAATCCTGATTTTGTTGGTTCTTCCTTGTTTCTAAGCACATGAAATACAGCTAAAAGGAATAAAACAAATTGTATAATTAGGATTCATTGACAGATTCAATATTTTAATAACTAATATTTAATAACTAAATGGTTACCAGATTGTAATCTCTTACTGCATCATGAATTACCCCCAAATTTAGCAGCTTAAAACAGTCATTTGTTAAATGGCTTCTGAGGGTTCAGGATTGGGGAGTGGCTTAGTTGGGTAGTTCTGGCTCTGGATCTCTTACTACCTTGTCATAAAGGTGCCAGGTCTGTAGTCATCTCAAGGCCTAAGTGGGGTTGGAGAATCTAATTCCAAATTCACTCAAATGGTTGTTGGCAGGCCTCTGCTCCTTGCACATTTTTGGTCAGACTTCAGTGCCTCCCACCTAGGACTGCTTGCAGTATGGTGGCTTGTTTGTCCCAGAGTGAGAGGACCCAAGAGAGCAGGTAATTGAGTGTTCAGAGTTACAGAAGCACAATTTTCAGTAGTATCTCAGAAGTGACATGCCATCCCTTAACATCATCTTTAGGTCACACAGACCAATTCAACACAGTGTGGAGGGGGACTGCACAAGGATGTGAATACCAGGAGGCAGGTAGTTTGGGAGGCTGACTACCAGTCTGCCCCTTTGGCCCTCAATGATTCATGTTCCTCCTGCATGTAAAATCTACTCACCCCTTCCCAAGGATTCCAGAAGTGTCATCCCATTAGAGCAGCAGCTCAAAATCCAGAATCTCCTCTAAATCAGGTCCTGGTGTGGAGGTGTAGTTCCTTAAGTACAGCTACTTGAATATAGTTACTCTTGGTCTCAGAGACTAAAAAGATACATGATCTGCCCCACCGACAACTAACATCCATTGGGGAGACAGACATAGGGTAACTGCTATACATATTCCTATTCAGAAGGGAAAGTGGGAGACACAAAGGAGTCCTTGGTCCATGGCAGATCTGAAATTGAGCTGGCACATGTTGGACCTTCTTGATTAGGTCTCAAGGCCTGGGATCATTCTCCATGGCTTTTAGCCCTAGCCTCTAGGCTCTTGGCTGCACTCTGAGTGATCCTTATTATGTTTTTGTGTGTGTGAAAGAAAGCAGGTGCTTTACATCTGATTAGTTTTTTTCAGTCTATTACTTGCTAATAGAATTTTGGCGGTTTGAAGACTTCATTTTGTCCTGTCTCTGTCCCTTTCAGCTCAGGCTTACGATGTTTCTGCATACTTATTTCTTTTAAAAACATTGCAGGTCTTCCTTGAATTTTGCTAGTTTCCATTTCATTAGTGGACAGCCACACCACTCACAAATCTCTGAAATAAGGTGTTTTGTACCTTGGGCTTTTTCTGATACAGTGCCCTTGATTAAACTCAGTTGTGTGACTGAATTTGTGAGGCACACCCTTAGAGTGCCTTTTATCTGAATGAATAGTACCTTTAATCTTTCTGAGTCTTAAGATCTACAATCATATCCTTAATTTCATCTTTGGACCATGCTTTCCTGGCGTTGCCGTGGATTTGCTCTGCTCAGAAGTCATTTCTTAATTTTAGCACTGTTTTACATCTTAGGAGGCTGAGAATTTTTAAAACCATCAAGTCGTGGCTCCTTTTCAATGGCCTTTCGTTTCTCTTCTCTTACATTATAAACGGCAAGAATAAAACCAGGCGACACAGCACTAGATGGGAATCTTAGTTACATCGCCCAGTTGAATGGGTACATTTTCTACGGTCTGCATGACTTGGCAATAGCCTTGCTTGCTAAACTTCTGCCTTTATATATAAAGGATTCTCCTTTTCCAGTTTCCAGTAACACTCCCTCAGTTTCCTCCATGTCCTCACCTGCGTCCTTATTAAAGACTACGAGGCTTCTTGTATCAGCTTTTCCAAGGCATTTGAGGTTTTGATTTACACTTTGCTCAAAGCCCACCTCCTGATTCTAAAGCCATTCCCATGTTTTCCCCATATTTTGTTAGGGCAGCACTCCACTTCCAGGGACTAAAGTCTGTATTCTCTATTGCTGCATTACGAATTACCGCAGTACATAGGAGTGTAAAATAAGTGATTATTTCACAGTTTCTGAGAGAGGAATAGAGGAGTAGCTTGCTGGGTGGTTCTGGCTCTGGGTCTCTGACCAGGTTGTAGGCAAGCTGTCAGCTGGGCCTGCAGTCATCTCGAGGCTTGGCTGGCTGAAGAATATGCTTCAAGGATCACTCCTGTGGTTGCTTCAGAACTCCGTTTACACAAGGATGTGAATACCAAGAGCAGGGATTACTGGGGACATCTGTTGTTCCTGGCCCTAGTTAATGGTACCCACGCTGGAGACCTGGGAGACCTAGACTCTTCCTGCTCCCACCATTCCCACCTCCCATCCCGTCATTGAGCCTTACAGATTCTCTTTGACACTCCTCACATTCTTCCTCCCTGTACCCAGTGCTGCTCCTTCAGTCAGGTCCTCATTGTGCTTCACCTGTACTGTTGCAGAAGCCTCCCTGCTCAGGTCCATCTACCACTCTGCCACCATTCTTTAAAGTGCAGAGCTAATCCTGCTTTTGCCCAGCAGAAAATCCTTCAGTGTAACCCCCACTGCCTGCAGGCAGGACAGAGCAAGGCCCTTGGCATGTGGGTTCTTTCTGCTTGCTGCATTGTATTTCTTCCTGACTTTATCCTTATGCTTCATCCCTATTGACCTTTGCAAATTTCCCATGCTGTTGTCCCATTACCCACAGTCTCTGCCTAAAGAACTTGGCCTTTGTGTGAAGCCTTAGCTGACTCTAAGTGAAGCTAATTACTTTCTTTGTGCCACATCTGTACCTTGCACTTACCATAACTATTTACACATCTGATTTCCTTATTAGAGTAGGAATTATTTTTGTAGCCTTGGCAGCTAGTATAGCACCTGGCATATAGTAGATAACTCTTAAGTGTTGAGTTGAAGTTCATTGTCAGGGTCAGAATCTTAAGACCAGCTCTTCACTAGAATATACCGGTAGTGATGGTTTGTGTTCAATTTTTGATAATGACAGAATCCCCCAAATGCTGTATGAGGTAGCAAATTAGAATATAACTTCAAGGAAGAGAATTGTTAATTATTGGAGACCTACTGGGTTTTGGGGTGCTATGCCAAGTCCATTACCTGCATAATATCATTGGAATCTTTCCCAGAGTTCCATGCTAAAAATAAATAGCTGTAAAATGCTACTTTATGGATGAGGCCTAGGTATCAGGAAGTTTACATAAGGTGCCAAGCTCTCAGAACTAGTAAATGGAATAGTCAGAGTTCAAACTCTGTTTGGCCTGCCTCCAAAGCCCGCTATCAGGCCTCAGAATTTTAAATGATAGGACTTACATGACATTATCCCATTGTGCAGGATCTGTGTTTTGGAGCCTACTTTACATTTGATTCCTACCTAATAGGTTGTTTTTCTAAGTAAATGTGAGCTTCCCACTGCAGGTAACCTAATTCTGTAGTTGATATTAAATGAATCAGCCCTTAAATAGTTGTTTCTTTTGAGGGCTTTTTTTTTTTTTTGGTCCCTTTTGTTGGTTTTAAAATGGTGCTATCTGTTGCCTGATACTAGCTTGGTGTAGGGCAGTTATTAAGAAAATGCAGTTTACATACCATCGTTTAAGCTGAGCAGATTAAAATTAGCAATCTCTTTTTTTTTTTCCAGCTGACGAAGAATTTGATGAACTATGTTTTGAATTTGGTCTGGAACTTGATGAAATTGTATGTATTGAATATTTTTTAAATCATGTATAAGCATATTTTTCAGAGGTTTACTATATTTTGTTACCTTATAGTTAGACTAAGATGGAACATTTGTGGGCTCTGGTGATTTCTGTGTTCTTGGTGTTAAGGGGTTAAGCTCCAGTTCTAAGAGTATCTGTTGCTTTCTTTAAAATCTCAAAGGGCGGGGCGCCTGGGTGGCTCAGTCGTTAAGCGTCTGCCTTTGGCTCAGGTCATGATCCCAGGGTCCTGCATCGGGCTCCCTGCTCCGCGGGAAGCCTGCTTCTCCCTCTTCCTCTCCCCCTGCTTGTGTTCCCTCTCTCACTGTGTCTCTCTCTGTCAAATAAATAAATAAAATCTTAAAAAAAAAAAAATCTCAAAGGGTTCATGTGTTAAGTTGTGTGCAGTCACCTCAAGTTACCGGGTTAATGCTGTGGAGATGGATAGACCATCTTGAGTAACCCAGAATGAGTGTGTGCTCCCTGGCAGTGAGGTGCCTTTTTACAAATCAATTATGGAAAGGGGCCTGGGGAGCAATGGAAATGTTACTTTAGCCAGAGTTCATGTGGCCTGTGGCTTCTCCTCCTTCACTTCCTGTTTCCACTATTCCTATTTCACCAGTGTTAATTCATTCCTAATCATTACTGTTTACATTGACCTTGTAAAATGATCTTTTAGTTTTTGCATTTGATCTTAGCCAAAAGGCCGAGAAGCGATGATCTTCTAGTTTTGGGTTGTTTTTTTTTTTTTTTTTTTTTAAGATTTTATTTATCCATTTGACAGAGAGCAGGAGAGCACAAGCAATGGGAGCAGCAGAGGGAGAGGGAGAAGCAGGCCCCCCACCGAGCAGGGAGCCCCATGCAGGGCTGATCCCAGGACCCTGGGATCATGACCTGAGCCGAAGGCAGTTGCTTAACCACATGAGCCACCCAGGCGCACCGATGATCTAGTTTTTGAAGAGTTGCTTACAAAAATTGTTATGGAGCATCTTCCTAGTCTTTTAATTGTATAATTAAAATACCTTTAAAAAGTTCATTTGCAAAATATATTACTAATGATCACTTAAGACCTTGTATTTATCACTAAAATGATGATTTCACATTTTTCTTGTAATTAATGTTATTTTTTTTTTTAAGTCTTTTTCCTTGATCTATTCAGTATTACAACACTAGGAGGTTTAGGCTGACAAAAATGTACATTGACTTGCCTTGTTTTTCCTGCCGTTTTACTGATGTTACAGGCAGTTTTTTTTGTTGTTGTTAATGAGCATCTTATGCTTGAAATTGGCTAAGATTTCTCCAAGTTGCTATTAATAATTAGACTTCAATAATGTATGAGGCTGTATGATATCTAAGAGCCTTGGACTGGGTATCAGAAAATCTGAGTAATAGTTCAAGCTCCCACATTCACTAGCTGTGTAACCATGGACAACTACATCGCTTCTCTGGGCCTCCTTTTCATCTATGTAATGGGGGCTGTGGATTAAATGATCCCTATAGATCCCTTCCAGCTCTGAAATTTCTGTGGTCTTTTATTTCTATAAGGATTTTGTTAGCCCTCACAAACCCAGCCTTCAGATACAGTCTTTTTATGAATTGAGATACTGAAATATTTAAGCTGGTGTGTCTTTTTGCAAAGGGAGTAGGCATTTTTTCTTTTAATTCAGATGTCTTAATTTCTCTACTTACCACATTTTCTCCCCTTCTTCATATGGGTCCCTCTATAATGGGGGAGATGAAAGCATGACATGAAAGGAGGCAGGAGGAGGAGGAAAAATTAGAATTTAAATAGAGCTCAATCAAAGAGGTCAATAGAATTGCTGCTTTTTAAAGTTGAAGTATAAGTGACCTACGGTATCTTATCTCAGGTGTATATCATAGTGATTCTTTCTTGCCAAATGGTTATCTTTAAGAAAATCTGTTATTCTGATTGAAAGTGGGGGGGTGGAAAACCATTTACCATGCTAATGGAACCAAAAAAGCTGGGGTGGCAATCCTTATATCAGACAAATTAGATTTTAAACCAAAGACTATAATAAGAGATGAAGGACACTATATCATACCTAAAGGGGCTATCCAACAAGAAGATCTAACAGTTGTAAATATCTGTGCCCCTAACATGGGAGCAGCCAATTAATAACAAAATCAAAGAAACACATCTACAACAATACAATAGTAGTAGGGGACTTTAACAACCCCCCCTCCCCCCATGAAATGGACAGATCATCTAAGCAAAAGATCAGCAAGGAAGTAAAGACTTTAAATGACACACTGGGCCAAATGGACTTCACAGATATATTCAGAACATTCCATCCCAAAGCAACAGAATACACATTCTTCTCTAGTGCCCATGGAACATTCTCCAGAATAGATCACATCCTGGGTCACAAATGAGGTCTCAACCGGTATGAAAAGATTGGGATCATTCCCTGCATATTTTCGGACCACAGTGCTTTGAAACTAGAACTCAATCACAAGAGGAAAGTCGGAAAGAACTCAAATACATGGAGGCTAAAGAACATCCTACTAAAGAATGAATGGGTCAACCAGGAAATTAAAGACGAATTAAAAAAATTCATGGAAACAAATGAAAATGAAAACACAACTGTTCAAAATCTTTGGGATGCAGCAAAGGCAATCCTAAGAGGAAAGTATATAGCAATACAAGTCTTTCTCAAGAAACAGGAAAGGTCTCAAATACACAGCCTAACCCTACACCTAAAGGAGCTGGAGAAAGAACAGCAAATAAAGCCTAAACCCAGCAGGAGAAGAGAAATAATAAAGGTCAGAGCAGAAATCAATGAAATAGAAACCCAAAGAACAGTAGAACAGATCAACGAAACTAGGAGCTGGTTCTTTGAAAGAATTAACAAGATTGATAAACCCCTGGCCAGACTTACCCAAAAGAAAAGAGAAATGACCCAAATAAATAAAATCATGAATGAAAGAGGAGAGATCACAACCAACACCAAAGAAATACAGTTATAAGAACATATTACGATCAAGTATATGCCAGCAAATTAGATAATCTGGAAGAAATGGATGCATTCCTAGAAATGTATCAACTACCAAAACTGAACCAGGAAGAAATAGAAAACCTGAACAGACCTATAACCACTAAGGAAAGTGAAGCAGTAATCAAAAATCTCCCAACAAACAAGAGCTCAGGGCCAGATGGCTTCCCAGGGGAATTCTACCAACTATTTAAAGAAGAATTAATACCTATTCTGAAACTGTTCCAAAAAATAGAAATGGAAGGAAAACTTCCAAACTCGTTTTATGAGGCCAGCATTACCTTGATCCCAAAATCAGACAAAGATCCCATCAAAAAGGAGAATTACAGACCAATATCCCAGATGAACATGGATGCAAAAATTCTCACCAAAATACTAGCCAGTAGGATCCAACAGTACATTAAAAGGATTATTCACCACGACCAAGTGGGATTTATTCCTGGGCTGCAAGGTTGGTTCAACATCTGCAAATCAATGTGATACAATACATTAATAAAAGAAAGAACAAGAATCATATGATCCTCTCAATAGATGCAGAAAAAGCATTTGACAAAGTACAGCATCCTTTCTTGATCAAAACTCTTCAGAGTATAGGTATAGAGGGTACATACCTCAATATCATAAAAGCCATCTATGAAAAACCCACAGCAAATATCATTCTCAATGGGGAAAAACTGAGAGCTTTCCCCCTAAGGTCAGGAAAACAGCAGGATGTCCACTATCACCACTGCTATTCAACATAGTACTAGAAGTCCTAGCCACAGCAATCAGACAACAAAAAGAAATAAAAGGCATCCAAACTGGCAAAGAAGAAGTCAAACTCTCACTCTTTGCAGATGATATGATACTTTATGTGGAAAACCCAAAAGACTCCACCCCAAAACTGCTAGAACTCATACAGGAATTCATAAAGTGGCAGGATATAAAATCAGTGCACAGAAATCAGTGGCATTTCTATACACCACCAACAAGACAGAAGAAAGAGAAATTAAGGAGTTGATCCACTTACAATTGCACCCAAAACCATAAGATACCTAGGAATAAATCTAACCAAAGAGGCAAAGAATCTGTACTCAGAAAACTATAAAGTACTCATGAAGGAGTACTTCCATTTCCAAAGAAATGGAAAAACGTTCCATGCTCATAGATTGGAAGAACAAATATTGTGAAGATGTCAATGCTACCTAGAGCAATCTACACATTTAATGCAATCCCTATCAAAATACCATCAACTTTTTTCAAAGAAATGGAACAAATAATCCTAAAATTTGTATGGAACCAGAAAAGACCCTGAATAGCCAGAGGAATGTTGAAAAAGAAAAGCAGAGCTGGTGGCATCACAATTCTGGACTTCAAGCTCTATTACAAAGCCGTAATCATCAAGACAGTATGGTACTGGCACAAAAACAGACACATAGATCAATGGAACAGAATAGAGAGCCCAGAAATGGACCCTCAACTCTATGGTCAACTAATCTTTGACAAAGCAGGACACAATGTCCAATGGAAAAAAGACAGTCTCTTCAACAAATGGTGTTGGGAAAATTGGACAGCCACATGCGGAAGAATGAAACTGGACCATTTCCTTACACCACACACAAAAATAGACTCCAAATGGTTGAAAGACCTAAATGTGAGACAGGAGTCCATCAAAATCCTAGAGGAGAACATGGGCAGCAACCTCTTTGACCTCAGCCGCAGCAACTTCTTCCTAGAAACATCACCAAAGGCAAGGGAAGCAAGGGCAAAAATGAACTATTGGGACTTCATCAAGATAAAAAGCTTTTGCACAGCAAAGGAAACAGTCAACAAAACCAAAAGACAACCGACAGAATGGGAGAAGATATTTGCAAATGACATATCAGATAAAGGGCTAGTATCTAAAATCTATAAAGAACTTATCAAACTCAACACCCAAAGAACAAATGATCCAATGAAGAAATGGGCAGAAGACATGAACATTTTTCCAAAGAAGACATCCAAATGGCCAACAGACACATGAAAAAGTGCTCAACATTGCTCGGCATCAGGGAAATCCAATTCAAAACCTCAATGAGATACCACCTCACACCAGTCAGAATGGCTAAAATTAACAAGTCCGGAAATGACAGATGTTGGTGGGGATGCGGAGAAAGGGGAACCCTCCTACACCGTTGGTGGGAATGCAAGCTGGTGCAGCCACTCTGGAAAACAGTATGGAGGTTCCTCAGAAAGTTGAAAGTAGAGCTACCCTATGACCCAGCAATTGCACTACTGGGTATTCACCCCAAAGATACAAATGTAGTGATCCAAAGGGGTATGTGCACCCTAGTGTTTATAGCAGCAATGTCCACAATAGCCAAACTGTGGAAAGAGCCAAGATGTCCATCAATAGATGACTGGATAAAGAAGATGTGGTACACACACACACACACACACACACACACACAATGGAATATTATGCAGCCATCAAAAAAAACCACGAAATCTTGCCATTTGCAGCGAGGTGGATGGAACTAGAGGGTATTATGCTAAGCGAAATAAGTCAATCAGAGGAAGACATGTATCATATAATCTCACTGATACGAGGAATTCTTAATCTCAGGAAACAAACTGAGGGTTGCTGGAGTGGTGGGGGGTGGGAGAGGTGGGGTGGCTGGGTGATAGACATTGGGGAGGGTATGTGCTATGGTGAGCGCTGTGAATTGTGTAAGACTGATGAATCACAGACCTGTACCTCTGAAACAAATAATACATCATGTTAAAAAAAAAAAAAAGATAGCAGGAGGGGAAGAATGAAGGGGGGGAAATCAGAGGGGGAGACGAACCATGAGAGACTATGGACTCTGAGAAACAAACTGAGGGTTCTAGAGGGGAGGAGGTGGGAGGATGGGTTAGCCTGGTGATGGGTATTAAAGAGGGCACGTTCTGCATGGAGCACTGGGTGTTCTACGCAAACAATGAATCATGGAACACTACATCAAAAACTAATGATGTATGGTGATTAACATAACATAATAAAATAAAATTAAAAAAAGACAAAAAGTAAAAATATAAAAAAAATCTGTTATTCTCTGCTATAATGTGGTGATTGAGATATTCTAAGCTTTTGGCTACTGCATTAAAATTATTCTAGTGTTTCTTCTCTCTTTTTGGTTGCCTTTATTCTTACTGCTCTCTATACCTTTACTGTCATTAGGTCGTTTCCCATTGTGCCTATAATCTCTCCCAATTTACACCATAGTTCTGATCTCTTCAGTTTTGTTTTTTTTTTCTTCTTTTTTTTTAGTGTTCCTCTCATTCTCATGTTGCTTCTAGGCTTGGGTGCCTACTGGATTTAACTTTTAGAGTCATTATAAGAAGTCATATTTATTTGGTGAATCATCTTTACTTTGCCTCTTTGACACTTTTTGTTGTTGTTGCTCTTTGTACTTGGTGGTGGTATTTTCTTTTAAATCTGGGATGGGTAAACTCTTTTTGTAGAGGTCCAGATCGTAAGCCTTGTAGGTGGTGTAGTCTCTATCACAACTCAGCTGTTACAGTATGTAAGTCACAGTAGATAACATGTAAACAAATGGGCCTGGTGATGTTCCATTAAAACTTAACAAAAATAGGTGGCAGGTATGATTTTGGCCAGTGGACCATAGTTTG
Source organism: Halichoerus grypus (assembly GCF_964656455.1). Classification (NCBI taxonomy): domain Eukaryota; kingdom Metazoa; phylum Chordata; class Mammalia; order Carnivora; family Phocidae; genus Halichoerus; species Halichoerus grypus. The sequence continues at coordinate 178,786,116 of NC_135715.1, read as the reverse complement.
CTGACCCTTGCTTTAGAGGAGTTAGTGCCGTTCTGAAATGACTGAGTATGCTAGATGTCTGAACTCAGCAGAACATTGAGTATTTTTTGTTGCTGTGATTATAACATTTAATGTTTTTGTTGCAGATATAATAAACATGTTTTATTGCAGAAAAGAACATGTATAATGTAGTTACTCCTTACTTTAAAAAAGATCTATTTATTTTACTTGAGAGAGAAAGAGATCAATCCTGACCTTAGCTGAAACCAAGACCCTGATGCTCAACCAACTGGGCCACCCAGGAGCCCCTGTAGTTACTACTTTATAGCCCTGTCAACAACTTTTTCCAAAGAATTTAGATTTATTTCGCTTTATTTTTTTGGACTTGTTTTAGACTTCTGAGAAAGAAATCATAAGTAAGGAACAAGGTAATGAAAAGGCAGAGGGAGCCTCTGATGTTGTTCTTTACAAAATTGACGTCCCTGCCAATAGATATGATCTCCTGTGTTTGGAAGGATTGGTTCGAGGACTTCAAGTCTTCAAAGAAAGGTAAGAGAATATGTTTATTAAATACTTTGCTCAGTTAGATTTCTTTTGCCTGTTATTATCAGCAATCCTCTTTAAGTCCTTAGAAAAGAATTTGTTGGGCAGGTACACAGCTTTAGCTTTGCTTAGAGGGAGGGTTGGAGAGTAAGATTCATGCATATTTTAGCCATTTAAAAATTTGCATACTAAGTCCTAGCCTTCCATCTGGGGAACTTTTTAAAACTGGAGTGGTTAAGGATTTTATGGCTTATAAAATTTTTTAGTGCGTTCATGTGAACATCCTCAGTAATCCAATAGAAATAGATGACTAGTGGGATTTGTTAAAGGTTGGGAGGAAAGTAGAGGTGGCAAAACTTTGTATGCTGTTTGCTTAAGAACTCTGAGGAAGCTCAGGAATGGAGCTTCCTAGCTGGAAAACTGAAAATCTTACGATGGCTCTCTGATCTTGGACAAGTTAATTGGCCTCTAGTTTCAATCTTCTAATTTTTTTTTTGTTTTTGAGAGAGAGCATGCACCTGCTAGTGCTGGGTAGGGGTAGGGGAGGGCAGAGGGAGAGAGAGAATCTTAAGGAGACTCCATGACCCTGTGTGGAACCCGACATGGGGCTCAGTCTCACAACTCTGAGATCATGACCTGAGCCCAAATCAAGAGTCAGATGCTTAGCCGACTGAGGTACCCAGGCATCCCTCAGTCTCCTAATTTATAATGAATATTTTTAAGTCCCCTTCCAACTATTCATGAATACAGAAAGTAATGAATATATGAAGTGAAAAAGAGGTGAAACATAACACCTATCAAAAATAATTATTTTTGCTTTCGATGACATATCATCTGGTCAGTTGCAAAAGAATGAGAGCCTCTGGCCGATGGGCTAGGCTGACCCTGTGAGGTTTCTGGTGACTGATGGGTATGGGTGAAAGGGTGATAATTAGGCATTTGGTTTAGGTGGTAAAATTTGGAAGGTGACTCAGTTGGTTCTGTGACAATCAGACCCTCATATTTTAGGGCCAGGGATGATCCTTTAGAGTGCATGTTCCAAACCTGCTTCATTAGAGTTTTCTACTCCTCATTTTTAAAAACGATCAGACAGGATTAGGAAAGTGACTTCACCCTTTTGCTACTCAAAGTGTGGTCTGTGGATCAGCATCCTCTTTATCACCTGAGAGCTTGTTAGAAATGCAGAATCTCAGCCTCTACTCAAGACCTATTGAATGAGTCTGTGGTTTAACAAATTCCCCACTTGACTGTGAGCACATTAAGGTTTTTGAGAAGCACTGAATTGAAACAGTAGTTCCCAGTCTCTCCTGATAAGAATTACCTGGACTATGCCTTCAAAATGTACCTTTCCTTGGCCTTTCATTTGAATATCCTGATTCAGTAGGTCCAGATGGGACCAGGCAATCTGTATTTTTAATAAACCCTATTTTTCTTAGAAGCTCAGAATCTCATGGTTGGAATAAAGCTTTAAAGGTTATCGAATCTAAAAAAAAAAAAGTTAACAAATCTAGCCCCTCAGCTGAATTAAATACCCCCTATATGGTTGCTTAGTGGTTTTCTAGCCTCTGCTGATCCTCAAGTGACCGGACACTTCTTACCATGAGGCATCGTATACCATTTTTGGACTACCTTAAGTGTTAGAAAGTTTGCATTTTGTTTTAATATTCAGCCTAAATCTGATTTGCTGTAACTTCAGCCTATTTATTGTCTTAGCTCTATTCATTTTTTATACTTTTACACAGAATGGAGCTTATTAAATGTTTTGGTTAAAAATCAAGTTTAATTTCCTTTTAGGATAAAGGCTCCAGTGTATAAACGGGTAATGCCTAATGGAGAAATCCAGAAATTGATCATCACTGAAGAGGTAATAAGACTAAATTCTTATTTTCCTTTTTAGAAAGTTTCCTTTGTGTATATATTTGGAAGGTGGGTAGGGAACAGGTACAAACCTGATCCTTCTGCCAAATATAATTTTCTTTGACCATTTGCCAAAAATGGATATATATTTAGCCTCTAGCTCTTAAAAACTGTCAATTTGTTCCCTTTCATTTATTGGTGAAAGCAAAGCATTTGTTTTCCTGGATAATTTTGGAAAATAACACCAGGTGTTTATTTAAAAAACTTTGAGGTAGAATTAAGTTGTGGTATATTAATAAAGTTTAAAGAAACTTTGGGGGAACATTATTTTGGTAAAATATCAACTATGAGCAAACTACTTACAAGTTAATTTTTTCTGGTTAGTAAATTTCCAGAAATTTTACTGAAATGTACATTCCACGAGAAGGGTGACTTTGTCTCTTGTCACCACTATCTGATTAAATGAAATATATATGCTTTTTTGCAAATTTGCAATAGTATCAAGAGTGCAGCTAACTTTCTTTCACAAGATGTTATGAGAAAAGCCCAGGTATGGACAATCTCTAATGATACAATGAACTTCAGACAGCTAAAATACGTCCTTATGCTGTGGCAGCAGTTCTCCGAAATATAAAGTTCACTAAAGATCGATATGACAACTTCATGGAACTCCAGGAGAAATTACATCAGAACATTTGCAGGTTTGTGGTTGCATTTTTCCTCCTTGCCTTCCTCTGTCCCTTCCCCTCTTTTTTCCTTTTTACCCCTTTTTCTCTCCCTATTTCCCTCCCTCCTTCCTTTCTTTCTCTGCAGATTTTTTCAAAGCATTTCTAAATTAATATGTGAGTAACAAGAGTTTAATTTGCTTAACTAAATTTAAATAAGTTTACATTTTATCAGATAGCTATTTGTTACTGTTACTAACAGTGAATGCATGGAGAAATAAGAGCTCTATTTAGAATACTGCATAGACAAGAAATAGCTATTCCTCGAGATTTTCTTGGTTTTTATGTTTGTGCTTTTGTTGTTTGGTTCAAATTATTAGTAGTGGATTATACTACTAAATGTTAAATGATGGTAGTTTGAAGTATGACCTGTCATTTTAAAATGGAAAAATTTTTGGCTTGTTGTCACTTTTTGAGTATAATTATAAATTTACAGATGAAACTTGAGACTTTTAAATAACTCAGTTTTCTTACTCCTATTCAACATTACTGTCCATCGTTTCCCATGGGCTCCTTTGATGCAATGATCTTCAAACATATAATTCCTGAACTCCTGAAGGTCAAGGAAGGTAACAATGGGAGTCTTTGAACTAACCTCATTATTTAAGAAATCCTGAAGGAAATTATAGATTTACTGATAAACATTAAGCTTTTAGCTAACATATCAAGTTTTTTTTGTATTGGTCCTGAAATACATCAGCATATCTCATGCTGATCAAGAAGTATGATTAACTTTTATCGATATCTTGAATAAAAATAGAGTTTTTATTGTAGTAATTGCAGTTTGGTATACTGGAGATTGAAGAGGCTTCTATGTAAGTGATGGGCTAGGGACCGGGTTGGAGGGGACCCTGGACGTTTTCTTCTGGGGTGGAATGTTTTAAAAATAAAACATCAGTAGGCCTCCATTTCCAGAAACATCTTTATGTGGTAAAAGAAACTTTTTCAGAATCTAAATAATATTTATTCCTGTTCTTTTATAAAAATAGTCTATTTGTTAGCTTGCTAATAAGCAAAACAATAAGAATTTAAATACCTCAAATGAACAAAATAGATTTCTGACAAGCTAATAAGTGGTTGAGGCCGATTATCTGTTCTGGACTTGGTTAATTTGAAGAATCTATTTTTATCTAAATTGGAAGGCATTTCCTCACTTAATTCAGCTTTAAGGTCTGTTTATATGGTATTTGTGGAAATCATGAGCTTTTTGAAAGGGGAGAAATAAATCCCTTCCTAACACTGTGGTGTGCCAGAGTCCTTACCTGCCAGTAAATCCTAATTAATCTGTTGCATGAACATTGGAAACTTGTGTTTTTCAAGGAATATATTCATTTTGTTTACATTAGCAAATGTGTTGGCATAAAGTTGTTCACCATGTTCTCTTATTAATCCTTTTAATATCTAGTATTAGTAGTGATAACCACTTTTTTCACTTTTTTTCCCTTGATCAAGGGAGGGTGGCTGGAGTTTTATCAGTATATTGATCTTTTCAAAGAACCAGCTTTTGGTTTTATTGACTTTTTTTCCCTCCATTGATTAAGCACTGTTCTGAGCACTATTCTGTGTAGGGCTAATTGCTAGTATTGAGGCAAGACCCTTCTGCCTACTTGATCCATTCCCACATGAAGTAGTGAGGTTTTCAGTCTGTGTGAACATCGTTCCTCCATTGAGTCTTTCCCTGGCCGCAGGTAATTTCCTCACATGCATGCACTGATCAGTACTCAGCCAAACACTTGAGGGGTACCCTCTGCAGATCTCCAGAATTCTCATAGCTCTCTCCACTTCAGTATCGTTTCCAGTGAACCCCAGCTGTCTTGGTCTCCCTAGACTCTCAGTTATTTCTCTCAACTCAGGGAGTCTGCCGATCTCCAACCTTGTCCCTCTTTCCTAACTTAAAATGTGGAAACCCCTCCAGGCAGTAAGCTGGAGCAGACGTGGGGCTCACTTCATTTATTTCCTGTCAGGGATTGCTACCTTTCATTGCCTGATGTCTAGTGCCACCCATGAAACTGTTTCCTGTATTTTGTCCCTTTGTGGTGGTTTCGGGCAAGAGTGTAAATCTAGTCTCTTACTCCATCTTGGCTAGAAGTGTCCAATGAATTTTTTACTTCAGTTATTTTACTTTGCATCTTAGAATCCATTTGGTTTCTTTTTACAAGTTTTTTTTTTTTTTTAAGATTTTATTTATTTATTTGACAGAGAATGAGAGAGAGAGCACATGAGAGGGGGGGAGGGTCAGAGGGAGAAGCAGACTCCCTGCCGAGCAGGGAGCCCGATGCGGGACTTGATCCAGGGACTCCAGGATCATGACCTGAGCCGAAGGCGGTCGCCTAACCAACTGAGCCACCCAGGCGCCCTGCAAGTTTCTTTTTTTGCTGTTATTTCCTCATCTGTTCATTATGTGCATATTTTCCCCATAAGTTTTGGTTATTTTTTATGGTAGGAACTTTAAAATTTGTGTGATGATTTGAAAATCTGGGTCATCTTAGCATTGGATTTTAGGGACTGGTTTTGTCTGGAGTAGAAATCACATTTCCCTGTTCTCATGTCCACTGCTTTTTTTAAAAAAAAAAAAAAGCTTATTTAAGCAATTTCTATGGGGCTCGAACTTAGGACTCTGAGACCAAAAGTTGCATACTCTCCTGACTGAGCCAGCTGGGTGCCCCTCATGCCCACTGCTTTTTGATTGCACATAGAATGTTACGTTATGGATAAGGCTCTTGATTTTCTGAGGACTGGTTTTGTCTTACAGGCAAAGACTCTTGAATACTTAGCTAGACTCAAACTTGAAACACTAGGCTAGGCAAGATCTCTGCAGTTGGCAAAGCAGAGTATTCTCAGTTCTTTCAGCTTTCTCCTGCTTTTTCACAGCAAGACTTTAAAATTTTTTGCCAGTACGATAGCTAAAATCTTGATTTCTAATTTTTAGTTTGTGTATCTTCATATGTCTGGGATATTAATCCTTTTCTGTATGTAAATTATAAGCCTTTTCTCAGTTTGTCTTGACTTTTGGGGTCTTTGGATGTATAAAGTTTCAGATTTGGATAGTCCCATTTATCAGTCTTCTTAGGACTCTTTTATTTTGTATCAAGGGGTGTCCTCCAGTTTTACACATTGTTGTCCTATATTTTCTTTGAATAATTTTTGTGGTTTCTTCTCTGAGTATATGTACATTTGTGTCTTATTTTTCAAAATGCATAGCTCTTTGATTCATCCGGAATTTATTTTTGTGATTGGTTTGAAGTTGAAATTTAGTGACCTTTTGTGGGAGTACTGTTTCAGGATTAAGGGACCATTACTATCTTAAAACAAAACAAAACATGGACCTTCTTACTTGTGGATTTGTCGATTGTTAATTTATCTACACTTAACTGTATATTTCAAGCTCTGGTATTTCTGGAGTTATCTTCTGTAAGCACATAAATCATTGAGTAATGTAACACTTCTTTTGTGCTTGTTAACAGTTCTTTTGAGTTAATCCTATTTCTTAAAGTTCTTGTTATCAGTCTTGAGGGATGACTAAGAATTATTTCTTACAAATTTTGAAAACTATTTCATAATTCATGTAACATGGACTTCAATAAAATCCTTGATTACTAATGCATTTTATCTGTTTGGTGTATATATGCACTTAAGCATAAATACTGAAATATATTTGTACATACATCTAAAACTAATTCTAAGAAATCTTAAGAATGCCATAAATTCTGACCAAGTTTCTTTTTGAATTGTCTTTTAGAAAGCTTAGAGCCAAATTTGTGACCCGCTGTGCTAAGACTGTAGGCCTTTAGATTCTAATTTAGTATTAACATTGTTCCTGGCTCTGTATTATATCCCTACTTTTTCTTTCTCTCCTAATCTTAACTTGCTGTAAGTTCCTAAAATTACCTTAAATCCTTTGCACATAAACTGTAGAACAAATGAAATTAATAGCTTTTGAACTTCCCTTACACATTAAATTTTAAGTGTAATTCATTGTTCTTAATTTTTTTCCATGATTAAAGTAATACAGCTTTGTGACAGAAAATTTAGGAAAATATACAAAAACCACAACAATTTGGTAGTTTATTCTAATAAAACATCTGTTTACTTGAGGACTCTGAGAGGAAATGGGTTAAAAAAAGCAGGGAAGGGGGGGAATGTTCACTTGGAAAATGTCCTAGTTAACACAGTACTTGGGAGAGCATAGTGGCAAGGAATTTAACTGTAGCTACTGAAATAATGTGTTTTGAGTAGCTTTAGAATTTCTCATTACTTTCAGTGCTGTGAGAAGTTGTTCATTATACTCTTCTGAAGTTGCCTTATAGTAACAGGCTATTTTAGGGAATTGTCAAAAATCTTTTTTTTTTTTTTTAAACATAAGGTCTGTTAGTTCTAGAATTTCTGCTTTGGAATATTCAAAACTTTTTTTTTTTTGGTCTCTTTTTCTCTCTCCCTCAACATTTAGGAAAAGAGCCTTGGTTGCTATTGGTACTCATGATTTGGACACTTTGTCAGGCCCTTTTACATATACAGCAAAGCGACCTTCAGATATCAAATTCAAGCCTCTAAATAAGACCAAGGAGTATACAGCCTGTGAACTGATGAATATATACAAGGTAGATTTCTTTTTATATTATGCAAATAGTTAGTTCTCCATAAATCAAGAAAATTTCTTCAGAGTCAAGTCTTGGAATTAGGGAGATGTAAATGAGTACTTTTTAAAAACTGTCTATGCTCCAATCAAGAGCTACTGATGCATTTGATGTAGAGTGGGGCCTGGGCATAGTTTTATTACTTTTTTAACCTTTTGGATGCTTTTAATGTACAGCTAGAATTGAGAACCACTGAAGTAGAACATAAGCACATTATAATATTCATATTTGGGTATAATTATAACTCATGCACCTTATAAAGAATAAGATTTAGGTAGGGTTTTTTTTTTGTGGGAAATAGTATTACAATGTATCGTATCTCCTACTATTTAGCATTTTAGATTCCAGCAGTTAAAATGATTCTATAGTCACTTAATGGTGCTTAAAAAAAAAGTAGTATCATTCAGAAAAAATAAAGCTTTTATCCTTGGCCTGATTTGCCAGTGTTTTCTTCCTATTTATGTAAACAGTTTTGTGATGGTTTGTGTTTTGCTTGAGACAAGTTAGGCTTAGCAGTGCAAATCTATTTTCACTCTTGGAAAACGACTTGGCGGTGTTCTCATCTCTCTCCAGTAGGAGATGAGGTATATAAGGATATTAAGATATTTAGAAAATCTGACAAATCTAGGACTTTCTGTAATACGGGGCTGTTCTTTGTTTTTCTAACTTTTCCCCTTTTTTTATACTAGATAGGTATATAAACTAATTAGCATTAGAAATACAAAATTAATTTTAATTTTTTCAGACTGACAACCACCTTAAACATTATTTACATATCATTGAAAATAAACCCCTGTACCCAGTTATCTATGATAGCAATGGTGTCATCCTTTCAATGCCTCCGATTATCAATGGTGAGTTATTTCTTAAGCATCAGATTTTTTTTTTCTCTTATCCTTCAACATTTCTGTAAGAATTGAACTCTAGACTTGGCGCAATCAAATAAAATAAATCTTAATCAGGAATCTCCGGTTTTTGTAGATTTTATTGTAATAGTTCTTTTTATTAACATTTTACTGGTGATTTTTATATAACTTTTGAATGTATAGATATTTATAAGTACATAGATATTTACTGGTGCCAGTCTCTGGATTCTTTTATTTTCCTCCGAAGAGCATTGATATTTTGGTTTTAGCCCGTGGCTCAACTTGCTTAAGCTCAAATTCTGCCTTGCCTGCTGTTTCATAGTTAAAACTTTTAAACTGAATTTCATTTCTGAAGACTCTTTTGAAGAGGCAGCTTGGATGTATTTACAAAATTTAATGATGTCATAGCCATACATGTTGACCCTTCTGGAGGTGAGGAGGGGGTTTAGTTGATTCACGATGGGAAGAGTCTCTTCCTCCTTGAGGTGTTGAACTGCAGCTGTTACAGTGGTTCAGAACCTGAGCTTCAGAGTAGCCAGATCCAGACCCAGATTGTAGCCTTGCTGCTTAATAGACTGTGATCAGGGTCAGCGAGCTGAAGCTCTGAATCTTCGATCTGCCTGCAGCTCTGTCATAGGGTTGTGGTGGAGAGAAGAGACAACCTCTGTTTAGTGCTGGGCACTGCAGCTCTGACACACTGAATGCGGTAAAGGCTTGTTATTATTTTATCTCTATTCTCCTGCTTGTAGTGGGGGCTTAAAATAAATGTTGCATTATCACCTTACCACTGAGATGTCTGTTTATATTGTACTCTAAGTGAAATGTAGTTTCTGTTTTAGAGAACTTTTTAATGCACCTATGTTTCTGAAACTGATTGTTTTATTATTTTGTGTTTGTTGTAGGAAATCATTCCAAAATAACCGTAAATACTAAAAATGTATTTATTGAATGCACAGGAACTGACTTCACTAAGGTAATATTTCCATTTTTGTATGGTCAGACAGGACATTTTAGTTCTGGGCCAAGACTAGATGGCTGAACTTTAAAGTACTTATTTTGTAGGTGGGAACATATTTCAGAAACTTAGAAAATTAGAAAGATACAGATATTCTGTACTTCAGTTATGGTGTGTTCATTTAATCAACAAATCTTTAACGAGCACCTCCTGTCTTTCCAGTGCTGTGCATTTAATGAGTTTCATGTTTCTTGACTTGAAGGAACTCATTCTAGTGGGAGAATTAGCCATATACCTGAATGGAATAAGTGCTGTATAAATTGTTTATCTTAGTTGGCTTAATTTAAATGCTGAGTAATTTGGTACCTGTGTGTACTTGGTAATAAGTGTTTAAAAATGAAGTGGCTTATAAAGAGGTGTTATTTAGCAAATTGATAAAGGGTTTGTGCACATGATGATATCTAGAATATGTAGAATACTAGTTCATTCACTTTTAGTAACTGCGTATATTGGATTGGATTGCTATGAAACTTTTTTTTTACGGCATAAATTTCTTTATATGTGTTAAGGTATATGGTAATGTGGCAATTAAGCAAATTAATAAGATAAGCTTGAATGGCAGGAGAAGGCTGGCCTATAGAAATAGGGCCATAAATGGCATTCAGTACATCTTACAGGATTGGACACCATTGTAAGGTATTTCATTTATAACTTTTATGGGCTATATTTGCCTTCAGAAATACTAGAGTAATATAGCTTACAATATTTACAAATTTTTAAAAAATTCATATGTTAACAGGCCTTAGATATCTTTGCTGAAGCTTATATTTAAACAGTGAAGTATATATAGAAGCAAAGCCTATATATATCCCAATAAGGTTACTGTATTTTTTCCTAAGAATATTTTTTTCAATTAAAAACCTGAACAAATCTGTATGGTCCTTACAATGTGCTAGGCATTGCTCATATATTAATACATTTTATCCTCATAATAACCAAATGAGATATAGAAGTATTTATAATCTCTACTTAACAGATGAAGATGCTAAAGTACAAAGATAGTAAGTAACTTGCCCAAAGTCAGATTACTAGTAAGTGGTTGAGCCAGGAGTCCGGCAACTGGCTGCAGAGATTTAGGCGATTGATAAGGTTTACTCCCATAGTTAGCCATTTGTCTCTCTTAAAACTTGGTGAACTCAAGGGAGAGGGCCAGGGGAAGCAAATGATTTGTTTCAGTCATGGATTGTTAACTCTCAGAGAATCGAATAAATGCAGACCACCTGAAGATAAGGCTAGGCCTACTTTAGCTCCTAAGTTTTTATTCCACACTCCCTTTTTTTAGAATGTATATATACAGTTTCATTTTCAGATGTTTGAAGACTAAATTAAGTTTTCACTTCCATCTGAGTGAAGAGAATATATTTTTAGACTACAATATTTGTCTTTTTTCTTTTTTGCAGGCAAAAATAGTTCTTGATGTTATTGTCACCATGTTCAGTGAATATTGTGAGAATCAATTTATGTGAGTTTATTTGACAACTTTATTGAAGCCTGTTGCTCTGAAGGCAAAGCTCTAGGGCCTTGAAAAATGTGGCTCCTGTGACTAGAGCATATCCTCTCTTTGGGGGGCTAAGACCTATGCATAACTGTTTAAAATAAAAAGTGAGGGGCGCCTGGGTGGCTCAGTCGTTAAGCGTCTGCCTTCGGCTCAGGTCATGATCCCAGCGTCCTGGGATCGGGCTCCCTGTCCCACATCGGGCTCTCTGCTCAGCAGGAAGCCCGCTTCTCCCTCTCCCACTCCCCCTGCTTGTGTTCCCTCTCTTGCTGTGTCTCTCTCTGTCAAATAAATAAATAAAATCTTTAAAAAATAATAAAAATAAAATAAAAAGTGAGAATTACTTTTAAAAAGTTTCAGTAATGTTCGGGCTGGAAGGGCAAGTTATTGCTAGCTGGATTAGTTATTGCACTTGCGCAGACATTGTGGAGGCAATGAAATTTAAGCTGTGTTTAAAGATATTTGGATTTGAGGATGTAAACATGGAAGGACAGACAAGGACCAGCAAGTAGGGAAGCATATATCCCGTATGTATCAATAGGATTACTGTATTTTTTCCGAAGCTTATTTTTTAATTAAAAAGATTTAACTAAATGGTCTTTGCCATGTATCGGCATCATAGTTTATTCTAGAATGTTAATTATAATTCAAAATAGCCGTATCACCGCAGAGCACAGGACTGAAATTGTATGGCAGGGTCTGTTTTTTAAATTGATTTGCCTATTAGTGGTTGCACAGTCAAGCTTTCATGGTGTAACACAGCACCCTGGTAAAGCTTGGAATGTGTATATCCATGTTGGCAAGGAGTAATAGAGGATGCATGCTTTGCAGCACTGAGAAGTAAACATCAGATGTGTGCTGCCTGAAGAGATGTGGGAGCCACAGGGGATGGAACAGTAGGGTGGTGTTGTGTTTAGGAGGATTAATCCAGACAGCAGTGTTGGAACGTGAACAGATTGAATGTGTTGAGGTTACTGTTGTAGAACAAGTGAGAGACTTGTTAACCATACACATTTCTAGAATTTATGGCCCTTTTTGTTTTTAATATTTCTGGCTTTTTTTTTTTCTTTTAAGGGTTGAAGCAGCTGAGGTAGTTTTTCCTAATGGAAAATCCTATACCTTTCCAGTAAGTATTTAAGAAATGGATTTGATGATAATACTAGTAATAATAATGGTTATAGAGTGCTCGTTGTATGTCTGTCCATCATCCACCCACATGCCAGGCATTATACTATATGCATTACATGGATTTAATCCTCGCAGTAACCCTATGAGGGTGGGTGCTGTTCGGCCCTTTCCCAGATGGAGAGATCTTGCGATGTTAAATAGCTTGCCTGTTACTATTAAGTGGTGGAACTAGGTGATAGTCTGGCTTCAGCTCCCAACATGTTCAATTATACCACTGCATTAGATGGCCAGAATTCCTCTGATTTGTTCTTTTTATTTTATTTTATTTTTTATTTAAATTCAATTAACATATAGTGTATTATTAGTTTCAGAGGTAGAGTTCAGTGATTCATCAGTCTTATATAACACCCAGTGCTCATTTTATCACGTGCCCTCCTTAATGTCCATCACCTAGTTACCCCATCCCTCCATACACCTCCCCTCCAGCAACCCTCAGTTTCCTGTGATTAAGAGTCCCTTATGGTTTGTCTCCCTCTCTGATTTTGTCTTGTTTTATTTTTCCCCTCCCTTCCCCTATGATCCTCTGTTTTGTTTCTTCAGTTCCACATGAGTGAGATCATACGATAATTGTCTTTCTCTGGTTGACTTATTTTGCTTAGCATAATACCCTCTAGTTCCATCCACGTTGTTACAAATGGCAAGATTTCATTTTTTTGATGGCCGAGTAGTATTCCATATATACTGTATATGTATACTATATATGCTTTGTATATATTACTATATATACATACACACACACACACATATATATATACACACACACACACACATACACACACACCACATCATCTTAATCCATTCATCTGTCGATGGACATCTGGACTCTTTCCATAGTTTGGCTATTGTGGACATTGCTGCTATAAACATTGGGGTGCAAGTTCTTATTTATTCTTATTAACTAGTTTACTGGCTGATTTATAGTCTCACCCATTTTAAGATTACTCAGCCCTCCAAACCTGATTAGTCTGTTCACACTTGAATTAACAGTCACTGAAGAGCCATCACTATAACTAATAATTCCAAATGTATTAATAGGACTAAGTAGTAAGCACAAGTATTGTCAAGACATAAAATCTTGGTAAAAAAAAAAACAAGAAAAAAACCCAGCATTATTCTTAGTCGGGTTTCTTTCTTCCCCTAAGATGATTTTATTAATATAAATATGGCTGATCCAACACATGACTGTATTAGTCATTTAGTTGTGGTTATGATTCAGTGAGGCCATTTTTTAAGCACTTCTTCTTTATACTATTCCTCTGTCACTTAAGTGAATTATAGCCTGGAATAGTTTGTACTATTTAGTTTTTAAAGTAGATAAAACCTGCCAAGATCAAAACCTTCCCCTTCCTGAAAACATGAGCATTTAGCATCATACTTTAGAATATTGATTATAATTCAAAATAAATGTATAGCTGTAGAAAACTTAATTGAAATTATGGGCAGTCTCAGTTTTAAAAAAATTTCTAGTGCCTGTTAGCTTTGTTATGTAACAAACTGATATCACAAAACTTAGTGACTTAAAACAACAGTGATTTGTTTATCATGATTCTGTTCGTCAGCTGGGTAGTTCTGGTCTGGTCTGGCTTGGCTGACCTCTCCTGGGTTTGCTCCTCTGTAATCAGCCAGTTGGTAGACTAGCATCTAGATGACCTGGGATAGCTGCACTCACAAGTCTTAGAGTCACCAGGTCAAGTGTCTGTCATCATCCAGCAGGCTAGCTTGGTCTTCGTTACATGGTGGTGGTTGCAGGATTCCCAACAGCATGAGAGCAAGTCCAGTGCTTAAGTATTTTTAAGCATGGTGTCCTGTTGGCCTCGGCCAGTCATTTTGCTAGATTCAAGGAAGGGTGAAATAGACTCCCATTTCCCAATGCGAGGGCCTGAAGTGCCCCATTGTGAGGCCATGGATGCAGCAGAGAAGGGAAGAATGTAGCCATCTATATGATTTACCACAGTAGTAGTTGGGATTAGCCAGAGATCGCTTTTTAGTCTGTTTTAAAGTGATGTCTGATTTGAGAAAATTTCTTTTTCTTTTTAATATGAAGAATTGTCAAATATTAACAAAAGTGAAATATGTACTTTGGGGAGGAAAAAGATATCTTAAAATTTGGTTCACTTTTCTCATGTAGATAAATCCTTGAAATCACTTGCCTTATAAGGAACTTTCATAAATTTGAAATGGTGGAATTTCTGAAAAGGAGTACTGTATCAGTGTTGTCATTTGTTAATCTGTTTCCTGCTGAACATAGATTAGAACAGCTCTCCTCAGGTTGTCCTCCCAAAGGAGAATGATCCTCTGAGGAACTGATTCTTCCTCACATGAAATAGCTTATTTTTCTAAGTACTTTGATAGTTCTTTCCTAGTCTTCTGTTTTTTCATATAAAAGAATGGCATTTGGAATAAGAGGACCAGAGGAGAGAAGTGGAAGGTAGTCAGACCAATGGTTAATGGTGTGAGCTTTGGAATTAGGCTGCCTGAACTTGTTAATTCATTAATTTGTTCATTTGTTACTTTACGCATTTACTCATTAACTACATACCAAGTGCTTAGGATCTGACAAACATTGTTGTAAGCACTGGGAATGTAGCAGCACCAGGGCCCAGCAGCTAACTATTGTGATCTGGGAAGAGTTATTTATCTACAACTTAACTGTTCTCATTTCACTGATAAGGAATCTAATAGTTATCTGTAGTGAGGGTTAAGATTATCCTGAAAGTGTCTGTACTGTTTAGTTCATATTAACTACTCAGTAAAGGTTTGCTTCTGTTGCAATCATTAGCTTTCTGGTTTTGTGCTTCTTAAACCCTATGTGCAGTCACATCACCTCAGGATCTTGATAACCTGCAGATCTGGATTCAGTAGGTCCGGTGTCACTGCTACCAGCTATAAAGGCCCTAGAGCCTGCATTTCTAAGAGGCACTTGGGTGATGATGATACTTCTGCCTGAGAATTGCATTTTGAATGGCAAGGCTCTGGTCCATTGTACTTGAGTCCAGCCAGAGTTTTAGGTTTATAGCCTTTTTGCCAGTGGTAGTTATACTTTTGAGAGTAATTTAATGATAAATATTCATAGATTATGTCTGCAAAGGCTTTTTAGCAAAAGCCTGGGTTTTATACATGTTTGTTCCTACCTAACATGGTAAAGTTATATACTCTTTGAAGGAGAGGACCAATTTATGAGATGCTCCCAGTTCTACTGTCTTCTTAGAGCAGATTGATGATAGCAGGACTGCCTGGGGGCCTGGTTGCATTCCCCCACCTGGATAAATGATAAGAAAGGAATTTCTTCAAAACACCTGCGCTTAGTATAATGGTGATATTTGATAGTACATGGTGATATTTGTATTATTCTTTCTTGGTCATAAACACCTGCTGGCTTGCGAGGAGACTGAAAATCCTTAGGATTTATAAGCATCTTAGAAATGATGTAATGCACCAGGGTTTTTTACTGCAGAGAATGGTGATTGGCCATCTGAGAGAAAAGTGTTTGGCATTTTCTATCTCTGAGCAGGTCCAGTTGTCTAGCAAGTAGAATGTTCAGTTATGAACCTGTGTAGCAGATTTATTCCTCCGTAAGGTTTGGAACAGTACGTTTATTTTGAGGGTCTCGCTCTAACCATAGTTTTTTTGGGAGGGCAGTGAAACTACCGAACAAGACGAGGTAAAGTTAGAGTCTAACGCTGTAGCTGACAGGCACTCACTCCAGCTTCTCAAACTTTTTCTCTTTAAAGGAACTGGCTTACAGAAAGGAGATAGTGAGAGCTGATCTAATTAACAAAAAAGTTGGAATCAGGTATGCTTTGAAAACATTTTTTTGCTGTTGGAGAGAATTCAAGAATGAAGTACCCAGGGGCGCCTGGGTGGCTCAGTCGTTAAGCGTCTGCTTTCGGCTCAGGTCATGATCCCAGGGTCCTGGGATCAAGCCCTGCATTGGGCTCCCTGCTCGGCAGGAAGCCTGCTTCTCCCTCTCCCACTCCTCCTACTTGTGTTCCCTCTCTCGCTGTGTCTCTCTCTGTCAAATAAATAAAATCTTTAAAAAAAAAAAAGAATGAAGTACCCATAAGACTTTAATTTTTCCTGAAAGAATGCTTATGCTTAGAGAGGGTTTTGATATCTTTTCAGAGTAAGTAAGTGATCGTAAATCATCTGTTATGATGTCTGGTGTCTCATGGAACTCAGAAAGGAAGGTGATATTTCAGATAGTAGAATATCTTAAAATATAAGCATGTTTTAAGTACTCCAGTGAAGTTTATGGATTGTACACTCCTGTTTCAGAGAAACTCCAGAAAATATTGCCAAGCTTCTAACGAGGATGTGTTTAAAGTCAGAAGTAATAGGTGATGGGAATCAGATTGAGATCGAAATCCCACCGACCAGAGCTGACATTATCCATGCATGTGATATTGTAGAAGATGCAGCTATTGCCTATGGATATAACAACATTCAGATGACTCTCCCGAAAACCTACACCATAGCTAATCAAGTAAGATTGCACCCTTAAATACTCCTTGTTGTTAGAAACTGATTATTGAATGCCAGGAAGGCATTCGAGAAAAACAGCACATAGGAGTTAAGTAGTATTTGGACATGCTGTGCTATGAGGGGCATTCGCTATGGAGAGGATACAAAACAGATGCCCAGTGGATTAGAGTAAGTTCAAAACCTGTGATGACTAGTACTTGAAGAAAGACAGGTTTTGAGTTTGGAGCCCTTTTGAATCTTGAACTGGGAGATTCATTTTTTCAACCTGGCCTGAAGGCAGAAGAAGTTCAGTGTGGTAGAGGTGAAGTGGGAGGTTTGTTCATCTGTGTAGGAGTATTGGGGTAGTGAGGCCGTGGGGAGGGGGCAGGGAGTGAAGTGGTGGTACTGGCAGTATTAGTAAGGATGGAAGGGGGTTTGCCTTTTCATGACCTGTATAAAACTTTTGTTGTAGGAAATTTTATTGAGGTGGAATAAAGTTAAATATCTTTTTTTCAGTTTCCTCTTAATAAGCTCACAGAACTCCTAAGACATGACATGGCAGCCGCTGGGTTCACGGAAGTGCTTACCTTTGCTCTGGTATGTCTCCTGTGCTTCCTGGGCAGCTGATTGTTGACACTGAATCTCTGAAGTTCTGTACTCTGATTCCTTACGTGGATTTATAAAATCTAGGCTGCTAAGATTTCCAGGTTCTGGAAGAATAACTTTTTTTATTTGAGATTGTATAATTTCTAGTAAAAAAATGTTTCTTTTTTGTCACAGAAAATCATGAAGGACAAAAGTCTTAAATGACAGATAACAATGTATTTTGTACTTTTATGGAAGTGTTGAGGGTTGAATTCACAACGAATTTCATAACCAAATTGATTAAGTTAGAATTTTTAGTCTTAATTTGGTTATGTCTGTGCCCACTAGATGCCGCCCTAGTTAAGGATTTGTGGACTGTTCCACATTAAACTTCTTTGTCTTTGAACATGTTCACAACATTTGCTTTGAGTTGGAAAGCTGACATAAAAGGCCTGAATCAGGAAATGAATTTTATTACAAAATAGAAGGAAATGCCCTTCCCCCACCAGATTGAAAAGAATAAAACCTCTATGCCGTTTATAGTTTCTTCTTCTCTTGCTGAGCATTTGTGTGGTGCCTACAGTGTGTAGTTCTGGAGTCTTCAAGTAGATATCAGCTTAATGATGGCAAAAACGAAAACCAAACAAAAACAAACGACTTCATTTTCTCCCCCCAACTCAACTCCAGACAGACTTCTCCATCTTATATTTACAGAGAGTGCAGTAGTGGGGGTTACATTACTACCAGTTTGTGGGGAGAGGGTGGTCGGAAAGGAGATGCAGCCCCTCTCCCTTTATTGAGCATTTGTCATTCATAGGATGCTAACCTGGGAAGGGACTTTACAGATTTTCTAGTTCAGCATTGTCACTGTTTTTGATTCAGGAGTCCTTTATTCCGCATTTACAGAACATCTGTTGTATGCCAGGCACTGTAAGAATGAAGAGGCCTGAGGTCAACAGGACAAGTACCTAACGAAGTGTATACAGACAGGAGAACCAGGACCAGAATCCTAGCCTTTTGGCTTTTAGAGCAGTGCTTTTCTGTTGTCTCGGCCTGTGTATGCTCAGTTTGTAGTACAGGTCATTCATATATGCATACACTTATACAGTTGTGAACATTGACGAAATGCAAAAAGTAGCATTGAGAAACGTATTTCATTTTTAAAAATTAAGTGGCGTAGGATTGATCTGAAACGATTCAACCTGTACAGAACCATGTAGAGTAAACCGTTCCCCTGTTTCCCTTCAGATTTCAACCCTATTTTCCTCCCCAGAATTAACCGAGGTTCAGACTTTGGCCTGTGAATTTCCCTGCCCTTTTATAGAAGTAGTGAGTTTTGATCTTGTAACAGTGTGTAGCCCCATGTGTCTCAGGGGAGCACATACTCTGCCCGACCAGGGCTGCTCTGCAGGGAGAGTTTATCCTGTTGGTCCAGGCCTTTCTGCCTGTGATTCCCGCTCCGCGCAGCGCTCTGAAGTAGGTGTTCCAGTCTTACGTGGCAGTAACTTGTCCCATTCCATACAGCCGGTCGGCTGTGGGCCAGGGATTCCAGCCCAGGCCTGCGACGGAACTGTCCACCAGGAGTGCCAGAAACAGTCTGTTCAGCTGTCCCAAGTCACTTCAACACATTATCACTGGGGGAGGGGAAGGAGTGAGGTGCTAGAGTTTCAAATATGTAATGACAGTTTTCTAATAGGAATTTCAGTGTCAGAGGTATTTATGTGACATAATTAGCAAACCTAAGTATCTCTGTGCCTTATATCTAGTTTTGCATGAGAGAAACAGAGCCTTTTCTAAAACCTAGCCCTTGATTTTCCAAATACAAGTAATTGTTATCTCATCATTATGATTTTTACTATGTCTGCATACTAGTTGTACTAAGGTTAAAGTAGATAGTTTTAAAAGTGAGTTAATTTAAAATATTACAAGAATATTCATAAAAATCATGGGCTTCATTTACTTATATTTTTCTAACACTTTAAACACATTAACATTGAAAAAGATATTTAAAAAAATTTTAGCTACTGCCACTTCAGGTTGCCTTGATTTAAAACTACTTCTAATTTCTGTCCCATATCCTCCATTGTCATGATGAAGTACAAGGCCACTTAGATACCTCCGCTGCCGTGTGTTTGTGGAACAGCCTTTCTTCTACACGTACACACATGCACAGTACTAGTTCTGTTTGACAGTTGATTGCATTATTTAAATTGCATTTCCTAATTAATCACATTATATCTTGTTATAAAAACTTCTCGTGCTGAGGAGAAATTCTGGTTATTTCCAGTGTGCCTGCCACCATTCTCTGCCTCTGCAGACATTGCAGATCAGGGAGCTCTTTTGTGCTCTGCTTGAATGTGGCTTTAGTATCCTTCCCAGGAGAGCATGGCAAGAATCATTAGAGCTGGCATTGACATAAAACCTAAACCTATTTGTGTGTGTGTGTGTGTGTGTGTGTTACTCTAAGAAATACAGACTAGTCCTTGAAGACCACTTTGTAAAATAGTGTAGTAAGCAACGTCACCTAATGTTGGAAAATCGTTCAGTAACCTGATGGCCCATCAGTTTTCATGTTAAGTTTTAAACTCCTTTGCAACAGTTAGCATTAATATACGTGAAGTTTTAGTATTTATTAATCATCATTGTTAATATTTTTTTGAGCACTTAGTTTGTGGCAGGTACTTTATTTGCATTATCTTGTTAACTCATTTATTAGATGTGGTGCATCTAATAGTTTTATTTCATAACTTCTGTCGGTCATCCTGGTTTTTGAGTATGACAGGTATCTTTCTCTCTTTGGAGGGTGAGTGCTTAGTAGTTTATTGCTCAGAGCTTTATCAAGCACCTATGCACAGAAGTTAAATGATCAAGTAGAAAGAACATTGGGCAGAATTCAGGCCACTTGAATTCTGCTCTTAGTCTTACCATTCTACCACAAGTCAGTATGGATTTAGCAGGGATTATAATGGTAATCAAAGCCATAGGCACACTTAGGGGGGAGAACAAATTTGACAGGAGTCATTAGGAATATTTTTAAGGAAGCGGTAGAACTGTCATTAAAGTAGAGCCTTGGGGGATGGGAGCAGGTAGGGCGGGGAGGGCATTTCGTAAAAGAAAGGAAGAGTGTAAGATTCAGGGAATGGGCAGCTAATTGTAAGAGACTAGACTGGTAAGGTAAATGGGAGACTAGCTTAGGAAGGGCCCAAATATAGTACCACCATCAACATGTGAAAAACTTACTTTGCCTCTGTATCATAGATAGAATTCCTTGTAAGAGAATTGTTAACGTTAAATTGTATCTGCTTGGCCCTGAGTTAGTTGATATATTTATTATTTTTAACTTCTTTATATAGAGAACCTACATTGCTATGAGACCATAAGTTGACTTACAACATTAAATACTTTGTATATTAAGTTTAGTCATTGTTTTTCTTTCTTTATTTTGCATGTACTTCTTAGTGCTCCCAAGAAGATATTGCTGATAAACTTGGTTTGGACATCTCTGCAACAGAGGCAGTCCACATAAGTAATCCTAAAACAGCTGAATTTCAGGTGAGAATTTTAAGTAGGTAAGAATTTAGATAAATACTGAGAGGCAGTACATAAGTTATACTGAAGATGACAAAATCTTAGCACTTTTTAAAAAATCTCTTCTTGGATAAGATTATAGTTGGTTCTGGGACGCCTGGGTGGCTCAGTCGGTTAAGGGTTTGCCTTCGGCTCAGGTCATGATCCAGGGGTCCTGGGATCCGAGTCCAGCATCAGGCTCCCAGTACCTCCACTAAGTCACTCACTCTGAAAGTAGTTGTTACATCACTTCTTGACTATGGTGCCTTCAGTTTTTTCGTGGTGATCCTCTAGTTCAGTGGCAGTTTCACACAGAGTTCAGGAATATTTCAGTGAGAATACTATCTTAGTAAATGTTACCTTCGTTTATTAACGACTTCAGACCATCTCCTCTCTTTCTTACTGGTCAGTTCTCATTCTGTTTTTCTTGCACATGCAATTCTTTATGATTTTCTTCAACCCTGGCTTAGAATCAACCCTGGAATCTTAGAATTGGGAGGAAATGCTTTCAAGAAAATTAATGCTATTATAATATGTGAACTCTGTGACTTGAGATTGTTTCTGTGAATCTTGATTTTCATTGTCTGTAAAACTATGGGAGGGAGTCTTAAATTCTAAAAAGTTTTGAAGTTCTAAAAATGTTAAAATTTGGATTTTTTTAAAGTTAGATTTAATCTGTACCACTAATGTGGTAGATTAGGGCTAGACTGCTATTTAAAGAACTAACTGGTAATAATATTCATCAAGTACATAAATTGTTTCTCTCTATTCAGTGTCAGAACTTTGAAGAATCTTATGCCAATTTGGAAGGATTGTGATAAGTTCCACTAGCTTTTCTACCGTTCTTAAAAGATGCCCATGGTGTTCTTTTCAATGAGAGACACTCAAATTCATTTGGGTAGAGGGGTTTTTCAGTAAATCTTACTGGATTTTTATTTGAGTTTATTCTAAATTTTCCTTTTTCTCCCAGTTTCATTTATCAAGCTTGATAGATTTCTTAAGATGTGGTAATGTTCTGTAGGGTTTGCATCCTGTTTTCTCTATTTTATCTAAGTGGAAGGAAAATCAGAAACACATTAAATATCACTGTATATAGCTGTGGTTTAGCACACTTTCAGAATCAGTATTTCTGCATGAAATACATTAGGTGAGTCCATCTTTTAGACAGGACAGATTCTATATTTTACTCCTGCTTTACCAGTAGAAATGTCCTACCAACACTAATGTGGCTAACAGGTTTCTGTTTATTTATGGTTAAATGTAAAGTTATTTATGGTCTTGTAACTCAGTTTATTGTTTAATCCCATTCTTTTTCTTGAATAATTCTTAATTTTGGACTATTTTCTAACTGTAGATGTGTTAGAGAATGGATAAAAGAAGAAAAATGTTAGTTAAAACATGTAAGTTTTATAATTATAAACAAAATTACAGAATACTACCACATTTCCCCAGATTAGCAATAGTATTCCTTAATATTTTTAAATGTCCAGTCATTGTTGAAATTTTCTCATTTGTCTCAATTTTTTTAATAGTTTGTATGAACTTCATGTCAAAGTCGATGTGCTTCTTACGTCTCTTTTAATCTACAGATTGCCCCTCTGTCCATCTCTGTCTCTCTTCCTTCGCTTTTTTCATTGAAGAAACTGTGTCCTTTGTTCTATAGAGTTCTCACAGTTAGGATTTTGTTAAATACATTCCAGCGGTCCCCTATATTTCTAGTAAATTGGTAGGTAGATCTAGAAGCTTGATTTGGAGTCAGGTTTAATTTTTTGTATTGCTGTGAATTTTTAAGCAAATAAGGCTGATCTATAAAATGGGGAAGAAAAAAAACCCACTGGGAAAAGCTATTTACAAAGGTAGGTTGTTTATATTCTGGTAAGTTAAGCTTTCTTTTAACATTGTACTTTTATTTCTATGAATGGTTTGGGCACTTCCTCTCCAGTTGTGAAAGAGCGATATTTACAAAAGCACGGAGTTGAAGGCTACTAGCAGCAGGTGGCAGAGTGAACGTGACTGGGAAGGTTTTCTCTTTCCCTCAACACACATTCTACCAGCAAGTCTTCATAGGGGCTTCCTGTTAATGCCCGTAGGATCTTGGAGGGGCTGCCATTTTAGCCAGGATGGTCAGGGCAGGCCTCTGTGGGCCAGAGCAGAGAGCTGAAGAAAGTAAGACAGCCACATGTGAATCCAGAGGAAGAATATATGCAGTAGAGGAAGAGAGGTGGCTCAGAGGCCTGAGCTGGAATGCTGCTGGGGGGTGTCCTGAAACCCAGGAAGCCCGGGGAGCAGCAGGCATGGAGGGTAGAGAGGAGGCCAGGGCCAGATTCAGATAGGACCCCATGCAAGGCATGGAGTTTATTCAAAATTTGGTGGAAACCTGTTGGATTTTTGAGCAGGGGAATTTCATGATCTGATGTAGGCCTTAAATCATCACACTGTGTGGAGAACAGGCCATAGGCAGCAGGAGAGGAAGCAGAGAAATCAGCTTAAGTAGTCTGGGTCAAAGGTAGTGGTGCTGGTATCTGCTGTGAGCCCTGGATCTTAACGATGATGCCCTACCACTGCTCATAAAACTCTTCTGGAAACATGCTGTGTTGAAACCTAACCTATCTCATATAGCTTGGAATGAGAGATTTGAGACAGACGTAGGGAAGTTGTTTTTTGTTGTTTGTTTTTATTTTTATTATTTATTTATTTATTTATTTTATTTTCCTAAAGATTTTATTTATTTATTTGACAGAGAGAGACATACAGTGAGAGAGGGAACACAAGCAGGGGGAGTGGGAGAGGGAGAAGCAAGCTCCCCGTTGAGCAGGGAGCCCAACGCAGGGCTCGATCCCACCCTGGGATCATGACCCGAGCCGAAGGCAGACGCTTAATGACTGAGCCACCCAGGCGCCCCTGTTGTTTGTTTTTAGAACTAGGGTGTATGTTTGTATTTCTTTGGCCACTAAGCTGAAAACTATAGTCACAGCTTGCCCATAGCAGCTTCATAATTTTTTTAGTGCTTACATATTTGTGTTCTGTTTTCTCATTGTTGTGATATTTTAATTGCATTTACATTTTCCCTAGTCTTGGTTTTTAAGAATTCGATTAGTTCATATTTAATCTATTTAAATACTTGCATTTCTTGTAATCTCCTTCATTTACTTTATAAAATAAAACAGGATATTAAAATTTACATATTTGCAATCTTAGAAGCTAATTTTAATTTTAAAAATAACAGAATAACTAATCCTAGATACAGGCATTGTATTTATATTTGTTTCTCAATTTTTGATCAGATTTTATGATTTTTCACTTTCTAAGTTTGGGATCCAGAATATTTTCAGTTTTTTGTTTTGGAATTGATAATTAAAGATGATTTGGACATTTACACATTGCATTTTCCAGAAGAGTCTTACTACTGTGAAGCTGTTGAGTTCTTTTGGCCTTGTCTTATAACCAAGTCTGCTTGGGTTCTTATTTGGTCAGTGCAATTTCATGTTTTCTCCTGTAGGTGGCACGCACTACCCTTCTTCCTGGCCTCCTAAAGACCATAGCTGCGAATCGGAAGATGCCCCTTCCTCTGAAACTGTTTGAAATCTCTGACATCGTAGTAAAAGATTCTAGCAGAGGTAAGAACGAGTCATCTTTGATTTGTACACTTATAGCATTTTATTTTGAGAATCTCAGCTCTGTATAAAAGTGGACAGTGTGACCACCCCTGTGAATCCAGCACCCACCTTCAGCAGTTGTCAGCACATGGCACTCCCCCGTGTTAGTTTGATGTAATTCTGAGACATCCTACCATCTGACCAGCAAACACTTTGGTATGTATTTCTAAAAGATATATATATATCTAAAAGATAAAAGATACCACTTTCGTTTTTTTAAAAATAACCCAACACTATTTTATCATCAAACATCCAGCTAGTGTTTACATTTTCCTAATTGTTTTATAAATTTAGTTTTTATGATTGATTGATATGAATCCATCCAAGCAATATATTCAGATATTTGGTTGCTCTCTCTTATTTCTTCTAGTAGAAGGCAAATCTTAAAGAACTTAACATTTATGAAGAACCCTGTTAAAACCTCAGCTTGAAAAGTACTGTGGAACATTTTTTTTTTTAATCTTGTGATATATGTGCATATCATTTTAAGGTACTTTGATGTCTTGTCATTCTAGTTTAGCATTAGCTATTCATCACTCTTGTATTAGTCATTATAAATGTGTTTGACCAGTTTTTGCCTCGAGAATAGGCTGGACTTGTTAGTATAATAAGTTGCCTGGTCCACCATTTGGAACTCAGAGGTTATTTAATAAACATATATTTAGGTAGTACTTAAACCTGATTGCCAAGGATGTCTGTCTTATTCAAACTTCTGTCTTCAGACTTAGACAACAAGTCTGTTTGGAGCTGCATATGAGGTCACTTCTTGGTAGCAGGGCCATCAAATGACTGAATTCCTGGTGGTATTTCTCTGGTTCTCTGAATTTGACAGTTCCAGTCCTAACGATGTTTATTCAGGAGTTTTACTCCAGACTGCGAAACTCAGAGTGTGTTCTTCTGAATCACTTGACAACAGCAAAGGCCTTTTCCTCAGTTACTCCTGAAGAGGATGATGTGGCATTATTCTGACTATCCAGAGTAGTCAAGAACTATTGACTGTAAATCAACCTGTCTTAGGAAATAGATATTATAGAGGCATGTCCACTTGACTGTATATGGACCTTCCATAGTAAGCTTTGCAGCCAAAGCTGGATTCCATCTGCTCTCCACTGTGCAGCCTTGTGTTCAATTAACAGCATCAGCTTGCATTTGTATGGTACTTTATACTTTTGAAATTTTTAAAAAAATATACCTTTTCTATTGTGATTGTTAATCTATGACTTTGAGGCAGATGGGACCAAAAATACTGTCCCCACTTAATATGTAGGAAAACTAAGACAGAAAAGTAGTAATTTGCCCAAGGCTGCATAAATTTTGGACTTAGAACTAGGGCCAGAATTTGGTCTCTGTGCATATATCCTTAGAGAATAAAAGTTTATTTTAATATCAGTCTATGTAGAATTTTCTTTGGGTGGTCAATCTGTGGTAGGAATCAGAAAACATTTTCAGTGCCAGCTATAAGTAGTTCTGAGGGTTTTTGTGCCTCAAATCCTCCATTGGTACAATTACCTAAGAGTTTGTTACGATTTTAATGTCAGATTTTTGCTGTTAACTTTGACTCCTTTCCTTTCATCTTAGCTCTTTGAATTGTAGGTTCCGATCCTTGGTGATCCAAACATTTACAAATATAGGATTAGGTTAATTATACTAAGTTTCCTCAAAAGTTTTATATATTTGGGTGTTCCTAAGTTGGGGGCATAAATATTTACAATTTTTAGATCTTCTGTTGAATAGACACCTATACTATGATATGGCACCCTTCTTCATCTCTTGTTTACACTCTGTGGTTTAAAATCTAGTTTGGTGTAAGTAAGTATGGCTACTCCGGCTTGCTTTTGTGATGTCCATTAGCATGTTAAATCGTTCTTCATCCCCTCACTTTGAATCTGCAGGTGTTTTTTTAGGTATAAAATGAGTCTAAGTTTCCTCAAAAGTTTTTTTTTTTTTTTTTTAAAGATTTTATTTATTTATTTGACAGAGAGAAACACAGTGAGAGAGGGAACACAAGCAGAGGGAGTGGGAGAGGGAGAAGCAGGCTCCCCGCTGAGCAGGGAGCCCGATGCGGGGCTCGATCCCAGGACCCTGAGATCATGACCCGAGCCGAAGGCAGACACTTAACGACTGAGCCACCCAGGCGCCCCTCCTCAAAAGTTTTATAATACTATTTCAGCAGTAGGCCTCCTCCCTAATGGTAAGGACTCCCTACAGGGCTCTGTAGGGCTGGGCATGCTTGCAAGCAAGCAGCTCAGAGTCTGGACGGTGAGGAGCTGTGGGGTTCCCCACAATTGCCACAGGAAATTTTCACCGTAAGCACGGAGCACTTGACTATATTGCAGTCCTTGTTAGGGATATCTTCACTATTTTTTCTTTCATGTGTCTTTTGAAAAGGCCCAGACATAGACTCCACTCTGCCCCAAGGCCCATACTTGGAGATAGCCTCGCCTGTTGAGAGCAAGCTCTTGTGCAGTACTAGGCTGTAGACCATCATTTAATAAGTCACCCTGGTGATAACCCCAGAAAGCCAGTCCTATACTTTTTAATTCAGATTTGAATTTCTGCTGCACTTTGTTTCATCAGAAAGAATAGTTTTCATCTCTGTAGCAGACCTCTCTTATTTGGGTGTTTAGTTGTGATTATTTTGCTGTTTTCCCTATGGGAACATTTTTATCTGACCCTACTTACCTGTTGTCTTGCACTTATGGTTTATTTTCTTCCAAATTTTCTGTCCCATCAGTGGGATTTGAGGAATGAGAAGAGGTGAGTGTGCTCAATAAGTTTACCATCTTGAAAATCTAAGTTTGCTTCGGAGTGGGTTTTCTCTTTAGTTAGGCCTGGATTTTATGTCCTAACAAGTAGCTTTTCTGATGGATTATTCTACATATGTTCAAGCGGACTCCCTACCTGGCGTTTGGTGTACGTAGAGGGTTCTATAAGAAAGGCAGTGTAGCGCCGTGGATTCAGGACTGTAGAGCCAGAGTAGTTTTGAGTCATGGTTCTGCCACTTATGAGCTGCTGAACTTTGGACAATTTATGTAATCTCTCTGTGCCTGTTTTCTCATCTGTTGCAATGGGGATGACCATAGCACTTACTAGATTTTTGGTAAGGATTAAATGAAATTGCATTTTGAAAAGTTCGAGCCACGTAATCACTGTTTGGTGTCTGCTCTTAGCGTTAGAGTATTAGTAGTCCCTAAGGCCAGATGTGTAACATCCCGGTCTATGGTAATATTCTGTGAGAATGACTTGGAAACTTTTGGCTATTAAAGGGTTAATGTCACCTTGCTGACACTAAAGATGAGGCACTTGGGGCTCATTTTTATCCTAACATGATTTAATTGGCTTTTCTTTTCTTGTGCACTGTCTTTTTTAGGGTATGAAAACCAAAAAGTACTGATGGGGAAATATACTTAAAAACAGGAATGTGGTTTTTGTTGTTGTTGTTTTATTTTGTTTTTCAGGAATGTTGTGTTTTCAGTAATTCATCACCCACTTTTCTTCAATGAATTGAGCACAAATGTTTTTACTGCCTTTTAAGCCAGTAAGCATTTTCCTATTGGATTTATATTAGCCATTTCCTCCTAAATATTCAAACTGTTTTTGAAAAAGAAAAATCTAGACCATTAAAAGTGAAATGGTAGAGGAGTTTTCCAGTAATGTGTAACATCCTAGATTTTCATTAGTGGGGGCCATACCCAAAGTACTGGTTCAGAAGGGGCAGAGATGTGTGCAAGAGTGAGCAAGACAGTCTCATTCATTGCACTGGTAGAAAAGTCTTTTTGAGTTCCTTTCCTTTGCTAGGGTCTGCTTGTAATATGAGAGAGACAGTTTCCAGTCTTGAGGGAGACTGACTGGTGAGCAGATTTTTATAGGTAATACTCCAAGGGAGCGCACAAGGGGCCCTGATAGCACAGAGAAGGAGTGACAATTGCCACTGATTTGTTTTCTAACATTAAGGAACACCCCGACTCGGCCTCCTGTCAGTTTTGTGTAGGCAAGCGTATCTTCCACAATGGAAATGAAAAAGGAATTTCTGCTGGATTTCAGTATGCCTCCCACAAATTTTGTTTGACTTACATTCCTGTAAGAGTAAATGAAAGCCTACTAGCCCCTGTTTTTATGCTTGACCTCATTGGACAGTTTCTTATGCTCTTGTGGACCTTTTGACTGGCTGTCCATGTTGTGAGACCGTCAGGCCCACTGCCTGCTTAGTGACTAAGTCAGGCACACTTCTCAGATAGTAAGACTTCCACTCGGAGTCCAGCACATTCCGGTTCTTTAAGGCTGAGCCAATCACTGCATTTATTGAGCTGTAAGATCCAAAGTTGCTGCCGCATTGTTAAAAATTAGTCATGAGTCCAGCATCTAAGCTGATTTGTCCCTTTTGGGCAGAGTGGCATGTGTCTTTGGAACGAGAAGTTAAATGCAGACTCTGCTGTGGGGTACATTTTCAGCTTTATGGCGGAAGTCAGTAGAAGCGGCCCTGGAGCTATCAAATCAGGCTGCTGTGTGAGTTCTTGATTGGTTTCAGTTGTTCCTACTTTCGTTCAATGTCAAGAATAACTAAATTGTAAACAAAATAGTAAATTACTGTAGAGGAGCAAAGGACCTACTTGTAAATTGCTAATCTTTGTGCCCAGAAAAGCAACTATATTTTGCAAAGTCCAACATTCGGGCTTTTTATTAAAAGCACATTGAATTCTGCCATCACAGTTTATTCCATGATGGTCCCTGAGGCTGCCAGCATGCCTAGAAGCTCACTGAGATGGCAGGAGAAAACACATCACCGGGTTGAGTCTTAAAAGTTTAAAAGGAACCATAGCTTAAGAAAGATGACTTACTTTGGCTTTGTAAAGGGTACTTAGATTTAGCATGATGCAGTCATCCAGTTGTCAGTTTGACATATATCTGTAGAGAATCTTGGAAAATCAAATCATCATGCACTTTAGTTTGAACTAGGCACTTAGAGACTCTTGGGTTTTAATACTATAGTAGATGGAGTAGGTTACAGGTCCTTGACCACTTGGAGGGCTCCAGCTACCTCACTTGCCGTAGCTCACTTCAAGCCTTCACTTCTTGCTCAGACCATTCCTACTTTCTCCAGAGCATTGCTACAGTCCTGGTACAAGCTGCATTTTCTCTGCCCCCCATCCCCAAATAGTTCTACTAGTTTCTCAAATTTCACATATTTCCTGAAGTTTTTCTTTTTTTAAAGATTTATTTATTTGAGAGAGAGAGAGAGAGGGCCCACAAATATGAGCAAGGGGAAGGGCAGAAGGAGAAGGAGAGAATATCTAGCAGACTCCCCGCTAAGCACAGAGCCCAGCGTGGGGCTGATCCCACAAGCCTGAGATCATGACCTGAGCCTAAATCAAGAGTCAGATGCTTAACCGACTGAGTCACCCAGGCTCCCCTTCCTGTAGCTTTTCTAAATCAGAAGGATCTACTTTTTACCCTGACTTATTTAAATGTGGAAATTCAGAACCTCTTTTAATGTTAATCACAATATGTAAGATTCTTGTTCCTTTTTCCTCCTTGGGCAGCCACCATAGCTGTGTAGAACATAAATAAGTCACTGCTCTATGATTTGGTTTGTTCTTCCAATTTGCTCTCTGTACCATTCATGGATCTGTCTTGTTTTGTAAACTACTGAATTTGGGGGCCAGATCTTTATAGTTTTTTCTATAATTCTTTGCTTGATAAAGAGCTCAGTAATAGTGTTTTCATTATGAGCTTGTGAAATACTTAAGCTCTGAGAAATTGTCCATTAATTCTGTAGCCATCAAATAATGGAAGATTATCTAGCATCTACATGTGGAATGCAGTTTTCTGAAGAGAGCTTATGTCATCAGTCTGGATTAATTTAATTTTACTACTTCATATTTTTGGCATGTAGAATTTCCAATTAATAATTCAAAAAATATGGGTGTAAGGAACATTGACATTAACAATATTTGAAGTAGCATCATCCTCCTATATAATGGCATCTTAACTGTAAATAACATCATTTTTAATATGGAAAGTTATTTTAGTACATTTGGTTTCACACAGTTAAAATCTGCAAACGTGAGTATAATATGCTCTGTCATGCATTGCATACCGTATTTTTTTAATAGATAAAAATCTATTCCAGGTTTATGTTAACTAAAAGCCAACCCATAAGGTTATAACTTTTTCCTTCATGCATTGAGAAGGTCATAGATTTTTTTTTTCCCCCTCACATTAATTTCTTGGCTTTCAGCATTACCTTAAAAAAAAAAATCTGTACTTTGGTGTTACAGTACAGAAATTTTAAGGAAAATTTTTCTTAAGTTTTATGTTCATAAAATTTATTTGTACTACCTTTAAAACTTTATAGATATATATTAAGAGCAGTTCTGTTCTTTTCACATGAAAAAAATCAGGTATCCAATTTCTCCCTAATCCTACTCTTGCAGTTAGTTGCCAGATATTTTCTATGCATATGCAACCATATGTTTTACATTTCTCTGTATAGCCGTAGATACAGAAAAATACTTTCTAATGTTGGGGTGTCTGGGTGGCTCAGTTGGTTAAGCATCTGCCTTCGGCTCAGGTCATGATCCCAGGATCCTGGGATCGAGCCCTGTGTCGGGCTCCCTGCTCAGTGAGGAGTCTGCTTCTACCTCGCCTTCTGCCCCTCCCCCCCACTTCTGTACTTGCTCTCTCTAATAAATAAAATCTTTACAAAAAATACTTTCTAGTGTTTACACAAATGGGATTATGCTTTAGCTGTCCTATGCTTTATCTTTTCCCTGTGAACACATTCTGTCCATCTCATTCTTTTTAATGGCTGTATAATATTCCATCGTATGGCTGCATTATAATTCAGACTATTATGATGAATATTTAGATTGCTACCAGGTTTTTGCTAATATGTCTGTTGTAATGAATATCCTTGTACACTTATACTAATTTGTATTTGTAGAAATAGAATTGGTCAGTCCATAGGTAAGCATATTAAATGCTTGCTGTCTTAAATTCTCTTCCAAAAAGGACTTTTTTTTTTCTTAAAGATTTTATTTATTTATTTGAGAGAGAGAGAATGAGAGACAGAGAGCATGAGAGGGAGGAGGGTCAGAGGGAGAAGCAGACTCCCCGCTGAGCAGGGAGCCCGATGCGGGACTCGATCCCGGGACTCCAGGATCATGACCTGAGCCGAAGGCAGTCGCTTAACCAACTGAGCCACCCAGGCGCCCAGGGATTTTTTTTTTTTTTTAACAAACCTGCAGCCCTACCACCAGTGTGTAAAGGTTCCTGTTTCACACATTAGATAGTTTTTAAGGTATAGGTCTTCACAGGATTCTTGTAGCTTTTGTGAATCATTTAATATTACATTGAAATTCTTCAGGAGATACTTAAAATTTGCCACATTAGCTGTATAGTCTCTTGGGTACTAATATTAAAGAAATGTATTGGATGGAATGGATTAAAAATTAGGGTGATTCATACTATTTTCTCAGTCTTGGCCGGACTCCTCATCTCATGCTCCGTATCAGCCACTGATTACTTTGGAAGCCTTTTTGGTTTTTCAGTAGGCGTTCTCCTAGCATCTATATTTGGGCCTTCAGGTGAATATGAAAATAGAGATGGAGTCATTTTCTCGAAGACTCTGCCCTCTTCCAGGCGGTCCATATATAATAACATAACCTAATACTGTAATTTGCTTCTTATCGTTGGTACTTTGGTGAAAGAGGCCCTACACCAAGCAAGAGCCTGTTTGAAAAATTTGAGCTGTAGGCAGTAGTTTTACTTTACTGAGGGACATCATGTACCATTCTTTTTTTCCCTCCTCTTTAAAAAAAAATCATTTTGCATTTTCTTTCAGCTTATGGAATTGTAGCCACCCACCCCCCCTTGGGTGGTTTAGATCAGCCTCTCCGGGCAGTACTTTGAAGTCTGTGAAATACATTGGTAATTTAGGCTGACATACTTGGCAGGCCCATTTAAAAAGCAGAATTGTTTGATGGCATGACACAAGAGGTCTGTTAACTGAGTTATAAAGAACTAAGGCATTTCCAACAAACCCTTGTTTTTGGCATGAAATTTAAATAGTTCTTACTTTGTGGCATGCAGTGAGTGAACTTCCTGTGATGTAATATGGTCCCTCAGTGCAAAATATGAGGAAATGAGAATTTTACTATATCTAGCAGTTTCTCCAAGGACGAATGGGTGGAACTGCATATGTGGTTATTTCCTCCTTTAATTCAGTTCGGCTACAGCAAAGGGAATATCTTAGTGAGATGGGAGGAAGCAAGTCTAGAGGGAGTGGTAACGCTTGGGAAATGTGGAAAAAAATGGCCAGTCAGTGATGGGAGTTGGAGGGGCTGCCTAAATAGCTTAATTCTTACAGTGGGTTTAGTACAAGGCCCTACAAATCTGCGGCTTTTCTTAAAAATATTGCGGAATCGTATCCAGGAATACATAGCTCATTTGTGTATGTGTGTTATGCAAACATCCTGAAGCCTTTCTTGAATAGAGTATAATTTAAGTCCTGTATTTTTTATTGTAAGTTCATCATTCTAATTATCAGAATCACTCAACTTGTTCTAAATTCTAAGTCTTTAAACCAGATGTTGCTCCTCTTATCAGAAAGGTAAGTTTTATGTAGTTTGGAGATCAGGAAAGAAGTATTCCAAGGCACAAAGGTTACCAAAATAAAGCTTCCAGTTTATGTTGCTAAGCTGTCTGAATGTTGGCATTACTGTTGGTCTCTTCTCTCCCAGCAAAAATGGAACAACAAAGTAGTTTGAATACATGTTTGTATGTTAAAGTGGAAGCATGTGACCCCAACAAATGGGTACCATATGGCAAAGATACCCAGGAGCAAGTCAGTAATATGAAAGGGATAATTTAGTTCTGTTTCATTTCATTTTTTCCCTTCAGGGAGTGTGCGTGTATACGCGAGCATGTGTGTGTGTTCCTACGGAGAAATCAAGCCCCTCATTTGAGTTTATGCATGTGGTTGGTTTAGTGAGGTTTTATGCCTGCCTGGTTTTAATATTAATCTTTATTCTTACACCTTCCATTAGAGCATTTAGACACCAGATTTCCTTATTCTTGCAAGTGGAAACGAGAGAGAGAGTGACAGTGGTACAGAACTCCCTTTCCTACATCAGCGGGCTCTTGTGCTGACTTAGAATGTGGCCCACTGGCTGGGCCTGGTCTTGTGTAATAGTTTTATGTGTGTGTTTACCTCCCTCTCCAGGCTTTGTTCATTTATTCAGAAATTAATTGTTGAGGGCTTAGTCTGTGCAGGCCCGGAGCTGGCTTTGACCGTATCCCTCTAGGAATACCTAGAGCCGAGGGCCTTGAATGTAGAAGGCACTAAGAAATGTTACAAGGCTTATTTCTCTACATGCGTTCAGTCAGAAGTTCCATTCCGAACACACTTTCCATGAATTACAATATTGTTGAATGCTAGAAACTTTAGTTTAAGGACTTCAAAAATAAAACACTTGAGAATACTAAAATATGTGTCCTATCAAAACCATTTCAAGAATGTACATCTTTGACTATATTAAGTAGGTGTATATCTATCCATAAGTTTGCTCTTATATTATTTGTTTTCATCTAAGTCCTTCAGGGATTTTCTCCTCTAAATCCTTTAGAGAGGGGCACCTGGGTGGCTCGGATGGTTGAGCGTCTGCCTTCGGCTCAGGTCATGATCCCAGGGTCCCTGGGATCGAGCCCCACATCGGGCTCCTGGCTCAGCGGGGAGCCTGCTTCTCCCTCTCCCCCTGCTCATGCTCTCTCTCTCTCTCTCTATCTCTGTGTCTCAAATGAATAAATAAAATCTTAAAAAAAAAAAAATCCTTTAGAGACTTAGGGATTTCCAGTGTTTAGTAAAAGAACATGTGTTCTAGAGCCAGATGATCCTGGTCCATTTCTGCTTTTATAACTTATTTTTTTTTTTTTTTTTAAAGATTTTTTATTTATTTATTTGAGAGAGAGAATGAGATAGAGAGAGAGAGCACGAGCAGGGGGAGGGTCAGAGGGAGAAGCAGACTCCCCGCTGAGCAGGGAGCCCGATGCGGGACTTGATCCCGGGACTCCAGGATCATGACCTGAGCTGAAGGCAGTCGCTTAACCAACTGAGCCACCCAGGCGCCCCTCTGCTTTTATAACTTATTAGCTATGTAATTAATTACAGTTAGCTCTAGCTAGTTGGCTTGACCCTGGGCAAAATCTTTCTGAGCCTTTGTTTCTCCATCTTACTTTTCCTATCCTATTTTATAGGGATGATAAAACTCACTTTACATGATTGTCTTGAAAATTAAGTAAGATTATAGATAGAATGATAGGTGCTAAGTACCTAGCACATAGTAGATAATCAGTTGTTAGTTTCACTTTTTGCCCCATTTATGTGCTCCCTTTTATATTACTTTAGTAGTATGGTGTCTTAAAATACCCGTGTTTTATTTGGATATATGGAAGGTAAAAGACATTTTATATTTTGTCAATGGAAATGGCTATGGGAATAAATCTGTGGGAGAACTTTTGCTCAGCACATGCTAATATAAAGTAGATTATTTTCAGTTCCCCCCAGATACTATTTTGTAATTCTTTCTGTAATTTGAACAGCAAAATGAAGTCCATATTCATTCAGTGTTTGTGTCAGAGCAGTCGTCTCCTTCGGAATTAAAGGGCCACAAGTGTATATATCTGTTAAGATTAAATGCTCACTGTTGAGTTTGAGTTTACCTTTATACGCTATACACTTTTTTTTGAAAAGGAGTTTTAATAAAGTTTCAGATCTTTGTAACCATAACTACAAGATACAAAACAGCTCTGTCACGACCAAAACCCTCCTGTCACATTTTTCCCCCACATCTAACCCCAGGCAACCACCGTCTGTTCTCAGTTGCTATTGTTTTGCCTTTTCCAGAATGTCCAAAAAATGCACTTATATGTAGTCTTTTGAGACTGGCTTCTTTCATTCAGTAGAATGCCCTTGAGATTCATTCAAGATGTCAAGTCTGTTAATAGTTTGTTCCTTTTTGTTGCTGAGTAGTATTCATTCCACTGTGTGGATGAACCACAGTTTGTTTATCCAGTCACCAGCAGGGTTCTTTTGGATTGCTGCATGTCTGTCTTAAAATAGTACATTTTGTAAGTTCTGATTTTCAAAGTAGAATAATACATAATAATCAAAGAACAATTGGAAAATAGATGAGACTTGGAAAAAA
Organism: Halichoerus grypus; assembly: GCF_964656455.1. Taxonomy (NCBI): domain Eukaryota; kingdom Metazoa; phylum Chordata; class Mammalia; order Carnivora; family Phocidae; genus Halichoerus; species Halichoerus grypus. Next base: position 178,750,341 of record NC_135715.1, on the reverse strand, counting down.
ATGATCTCTGCTCAAATATAACCTCTGTTGACATTTAGGTATATTTCTCTTCAGTCTTTTTCCTGTTTGTAGAGGTTTTTTTTGTTTTTTGGGTTTTTTTTTAGCTTATTTTTACATTGGTGTGATTCTTATCTTCCTATTGTAATTGTATTGTAATTGTGAGGAGTATCTGTGTATATGATTTAAGAAGATTGTAAAGCAAATACTACTGCGGCCATCCAAACTAAAGAATATTGCCAGTATCTTAAACTTCTTGTAAGGCTCTTCCCCATCATATCACTTCTCTTAGAGTAATCACTGTCCTAACTTTTGTGATAGTTATTCCCTTCTTCACTTCATGGTTTCCCAACCTGTGTGTGTTCTTTAAACGATATAATTTAATTTTGACTTTTTTTGAACTTAATGGTCTCTCTCTCTCTCTTTTTTTCCAATAAGTATTTGCTCTAGCTCTTAAGTTTCATAAAGATGCTTTTTAGGCCCATAGTACTTTCTTAAGTAATGGTCACCATGGCCTTATTAGCTATGTAATTAATTACAGTTAGCTCTAGCTAGTTGGCTTGACCCTGGGCAAAATCTTTCTGAGCCTTTGTTTCTCCATCTTACTTTTCCTATCCTATTTTATAGGGATGATAAAACTCAGGTACTGAGTTTTGGCCAATTCTTTTATTTTTTCAGATGTAGGTGCAAGAAACTACAGGCATCTCTGTGCTGTTTATTACAACAAGAATCCTGGGTTCGAGATAATCCATGGGTTACTGGACAGAATCATGCAGTTGCTTAATGTGCCTCCTGGTGAAAAGAAGGGCGGATATGTGATCAAAGCATCAGAAGGTAAGACTGATCGGCCGAATCCAGAGTTAGTGATAATGTCATGAAGAGTCCAGGCCCTATTTTTGATAGTTTTTTCGGTTTGATTGGGGTGGGGAGGTGGGAAATAGAACTTCATTTCATTTAATTGTTAGTATTTTCCAGAAAACATTCCTTTTCCCTGCAGCATCTTAGGAAAATGCTTGTAGAGTCTTCTAGTTTTGCACAAAATACTTCTGTTTCAGCTGAGTGTGGTAGCCCCTAGTTATTGGCACCATCAAGCCCCTAGCCCCATGGTGAGACTTCTGAACTCAGGGGTCCAAACTGGAAGCTGGGAGAACCTAACCTGATGATGTGCATTCAGAAGCTGCCCGTCTGAAGCCTTTACGGCAAAAGAAAAACCTGACAAGTTATCCTGAGAGACTTCACATGTTAATCAAGTCCCAAGATTGACTGAGGAAGAGTGAGATTCCTCCTGTATGAAAGCCCAAGGGCAGTAAAATGCGTTGGGGAGTTTCAGTTAGGCTAACCAGACGGAGTCTATATACTACTGACGCGCCTGGGTTCTCCTGATGGGAGGCATTCTGGAGTTTCTGCTTTTAGTATCCCTGTAGTTTGAATCTGAGTTTGTTTTATTAGACTAGAGATCGAGAGGAACTTGAAAGAAATATTTGACCACTTGTTCCTACTGTTTACCTGACAATTTTTTATCATTATTTGGCCTCTTAAATTTCTAACAGAACATTCATTTTTTTAAAAAGTGTTATTTGGGGGGCGCCTGGGTGGCTCAGTTGGTTAAGCGACTGCCTTCGGCTCAGGTCATGATCCTGGAGTCCCGGGATCGAGTCCCACATCGGGCTCCCTGCTCAGCGGGGAGTCTGCTTCTCCCTCTGACCCTCCTCCCTCTCATGCTCTCTGTCTCTCATTCTCTCTCTCGCAAATAAATAAAAAAAAAATCTTAAAAAAAAAAAAAAACAAAAAAATAAAAAGTGTTATTTGGCAGTTACGTATAGTGGAAGGAGGCAAGGCAGGCCACATGAGCAAAGACAAATAGGACGGCATATGTGGCTTAGTGCAGTTTGGTTTGACTGTATGGTGAGGAGGAGGCTTAGGACTATATTTAGCATCCTGGATGCTAGAATAAGGGATTTTAGCTAATAGAAAAATACGGAAGCGTTTTTTTTTTTTTTTTTTTTTTTTGGTTTGGTTTTTTTTTTTAAAGCAAGTAAGTGAAATAACTTAGATCTGTGAGTCCAAGGGATTAATCTGGCAGCAGTATGGAGGTTGGGTAGCATAGAGAGTAGAGGTAAAGAGGATGGTTGGAAGGTATTGGGGTGTGTATACTGTGATAGAGTATACACTAAACTATAGTAGTGAGGATGTGGACTTGAAACTTGAACTTCAGTGTTGGGCGTAGCTATTCCAAGAAGACTGATTTAAGAAACTTCTGAAAGGTAGGAGCTACAGCACTTAGCATTTGGAAAATTTCATGGTATGTGCCGCTTGGAACTTTTATAATAACAGCTAGTATGTGTTGATCTTTTTAAAAGTCAGATTTTTATAATTCTAAACCTATGGCAGTATTTAAATCCTTTATTATTTTGGTGCTAAAATATGTAGTGCTTCGTACTTAATTTCCCTGATATGTAGGTATCTGTTTTGGTTTGGAGTTTTTTTTTTTTTAATTAGAAAATGCATTCATAAATTGTAACCTCATGTGGTTGTAAATCTTTATGTTCAGTGTTTTAGACCAAGTTGTTACTATAGTTTTGATTTAGTATGAGGACAGAGTCAATATTCTGTTTCCTTTTGAATTTATTTAGGCTTTCATAGTAAAATATTCTAATGTTTTAAAGTTTTGACGCCTATGAAATATCCTAGATTTATGAATTTGAAAAGCTTTGATACAACCTCTTTATGTATATGGGTGGCCTGGATCAGTACATATTTCAGTATATCTAAACTGGCTATTTTGGGAAAATAAAACAGGGTATTTACTTCTAGTGTCCCTATCACCAGCATGAGCCACATCTTTTTTTTTTTTTTAAAGTGCTTTCTATAAGAGCCATCAAGCCACAGAGAATTACTGTCATTCTAAATAATAGTTCCTCATTTCTCGTAGGCATTTCTAAGTCTATTTTGATTAATGACAAACATGGTCTTCTTTTATGGTTAAAGAAATCGACACTTAAAGTAAGTGGTTTGTCAAAGTAAGTCAGTAGGAAAGCTGGTATTCATCTAAAATTTCACATATCTATTATATAGATCATATAGATATACATAGATATCTCCTAAGTAAATATGTGTAAACACAGGAATTTGGTAGTTGGAGCGTGTTTAGCTACATCATTTCTACCGATTTACTGTTACTTTGCGTATAGCTTTTTCTGCAAAGAGAAGGTCTTGAGAGTATCAAAAAGAACAGAAGCAGATTAAGAGCTGCCATTTCCTACCATTCTTGATCACTGAGCTGTCTTCTGTTACTCTGGCATATGGTTTACTTTTTAATAATTAAAAATCCCTGGTGGCTTTGCATTTATAATTGAGCTAAGTCTGTTCACCAGAGATTCCTGCTAATGTCAGTTCATTGGCAGTTATACCTAATTTCTTCTGTCTTTTCTAATGAACACCACCGACTTCCTTTTGTGCTGTGCTGTTTGGTGGTAGTGATGAGTGGAACAGAATTTGATTCCCCTTTGAGAAATGTGGCCCTGTCCATTGTGAGAGAAATCTGGAAGCTCATTTGATCGATCGTTGCATCGATCCCAAGGCATTCTATTGACATTGGATGTAACCTTGTTTAAATGAAGGCAGCAGCTCTCTGCAGTCTTGAGGAGTCTGTGCTGGAGCACTCTTGGCTCACGATTGCGGCCAGACTTAGAAGCCACAGTCGCTTAGTCTTAGAGTTTTCACTCGCTGAGCACCTTTGCATTTAACGTAGCGTGAGATAGAACGTGGAGTTGATGATAGAATAAGGGCAGTTAAGTGGGAGGGAGGAAAAAAACCTTTAATGTTTTAGCAGACTGTAGAGCCTTTGAGGGTTTCAGAAGGGTTCAGCTCAGTGTTTTAATGGCATTTGGTCAGATTATTGCAGCATATATATGCCTTCCCCCCTCCCCCAAGCTTCTTCCCTTTTGTGGTTTGTTGCAAACTAAATTATGTATGTCAGAATGCATTTATCCTTTTCAGAAACCACTTTTGGGCAAGAAAAAAATCTCAACGTTTTTGTTTAGGACAGTTATGTGGTTGCTGGGCATATCAGTGGCAAAAATAATTCCTTGTAGGAGGTGGAAGGCTTTGTGTGCAGTTGGCTGCATTGACTTTAGTTTGTAATTTTTCCCCTTTTTAAATTTTTTTACCGAGTTCAGTTTTGTTTTATTTACAATTCTCCAGAAAACTTCAGTTTAACTTGAGACAAGATCCCTGAGAGACAGGTGTTACAGCTTTTAGTTTTGACCATTCTAGTTTTCATGCTGCTCAGAATTCATCTTGTGAAATGAACAATAACCATGTAAGTAATACGCACATTTTATCCTGCACCATATGTACCCCTAGTGGTTATTTAGATACCTTCTGTTACAGCAACACCTAATGATCATTGACTTGACCTGTAGGTCATGACCTTTTCCTCTTTTAGGACACCTGTGAAGGATTTCAGATGCTAAAAAAACACGGGTGAAACTGTGAGGGTTTTCCTAGTCTTCACACTGGTTTTTAGTGTAACTTGAGCTTGGAAATAAATGAGAAGATCTGTTGAACAACTTGTTGAAGTAAAGGTGTTCCATTTATGGTTTGACTTACACAAATGTTCTGGACTCGAATAAAGGGGGGGGAGATCCATATGATGTGTCCACACTTAGTTACCACCAACAAAGGCATCACTCTCCTAAGGCATCAAGTTTAAAAGAAAAAAGGTTTACATGTTTTTAAGCTTCCGGACCTTACTACCCTGTGTAAAAACAGTACTTATTCCTCTGCTTCTCTGCTTTTTCGTGTTTCAGGCAAGCCTTAAGATACAGTTTTTGTTACCTTCTTGGAAGGGATTAAACAACTCAAACCAGTTTTGCAGCAGCCGTGATCCCCACGCAGGGAGCAGCCCTGTACCGGGTACCACGGTGTTTGACGCTCGAGCCGTTGATACGCGGTTCACTTAGCCCTGTGGTTTTGTTTGTTTCTGCCTCCTCTTCTGACTCCTGTTCGTTTCACTTTGTGTGTGTGTGGGGGGTACGTACTTGATGTTCCAGTACTCAGCAGATTGCAGTGCTCCACCCTCCACTTGGATGACTCCGCTCCGTTTCCCATCTGATCCATGTTGTAGTAACTGTTTCTCAACTTGCTTTTATTGTCTCTCCCCTAGGGAACCTTTTTAGACTTTTTCTAATTGCCCCTACATATTATGTACTTTATGTATAGCTGTGCTTCATACCTAAAAAGAGTAAGTATGAACCTTCTTAAAAATTGAAGGTTAAAAATAAAGTTCTAGGGCGCCTGGGTGGCTCAGTCGTTAAGCGTCTGCCTTCGGCTCAGGTCATGATCCCAGGGTCCTGGGATCGAGGCCCGCATCGGGCTCCCTGCTCGGCGGGAAGCCTGCTTCTCCCTCTGCTTCTCCTGCTGCTTGTGTTCCCGCTCTCGCTATCTCTGTCTCTGTCAAATAAATAAATAAAATCTTTAAAAAAAATTAAAAAAAAATAAAGTTCTAACTTAAAAGTTAAATTGTATCTACTGAATAACTTTTCATGTTTATTTACTTATACAAATTATAGTGTGTCAAATTATATATGCCAATTAATCACATTTTGTCATTAAAACCTTTTTTCAGCAAAAGTAAAACAAATGAAATTAATTTCTTAATCATTAGTGAATTTACCTTTTTCTTGAGAGAAAATAGCTGGTAGTCAGATATTGTCATGGTTTCTTCTTTTTGGCACATGATGTAATTAATGGTGTGCTGAATAACTTTTCGAGTTAGAAACTTTCTTTTTCTCAAAGCCTGAGCCATCACGGAAGCTCTTGGAGTCGGGCGTGAACGGCATCCCCGAGGCAGCGGACAGCAGCCTCTGCGCATGTGCGGCCAGCCGTCCGCGCGGCTTCGGGAGCCGTAGCGTCTTCGTCGGAGTCCAGCCGTGCGTTGCCGGGGTTTTGTACTCGCTGGCCTTGCGTACGCTTGCTTCCTCCTCCGTGTCCGTGCTGCCCCTGTAGTGGGGGGAACTGAGTACCGAGGAGCGAGGTGGTCACGCTGGGCTCGGCTTTGGAGGGCCACAAACAATTGTAATTTATAAGATTTTTTTCACACCTCCTTTTCTGCCCCCAAGAGCTAGTATTGAGCATGGAGGCTGTAAATGCATGCAGTCTTTGGAGTTACTTAAATTCAGCCATTTATAGTGGGCAAAAGACTTTGTCACCCTGTACTCCTCTCCTTCCTGCTTCCCAACGAGAACCTGGCTTCTATAGAAAAGGTCATGGCCCAAATACAAAGAAGTTCATTTTTAGCTTATTTCAAGTGCCCAGATGCCGAAAATTTAGAGGATTTTTAGGGTGACTTTTACTATTCCATTTTCATCTTATATATAAGACGGTTCTACTTTCCTCGGGTAGTAGCACGTTTACACATTGATCAGACTTGGGTGGCACCTGGTTTTGGCACATGGGTGTGCTGTGGCGTATTGGTTAAGAATACTGTCCGGTGAATTCCTAGGGAATGATGTATTCTGGTAAACTAAAGTTCAACCCTCTCAGTGGCCAATCCAGAAGATTAAAACAATGGATGGGTGGGTGGGTGGGTGGGTGGGTAGGTGGATAGAGAAGAGGTGAACATAATGAATAAATCCCTAGGTGGGGCTAATGTGGAGTAGTTAGCTGAACACGTGGCCATTCAGAATAAAGGCCTATTTCCCTGGAGCACTTAACTCTGCCTTTGATACAAACTTCTGTGTTCTTTAAGCCATTGGTATTTGGAGTTTTCTTTTCTCAAAGATAAAACCAATCCTGACTTATAAGTTATATTTTAATTTCTACCTGCCTGAACTCCTCGGCAGAATTGAGTGCTGTCCAGCTTTAAGATTATGGAACCAAGTTTCAAGCTAACTTCTAAGTCATTTTAAAATTAACTCCTAGTAAAATCATTTTTTCTTTCTCTCAGTTGTTGTATCCCTTTACTTTAGACTTTTGAGCACAATTTTGATGACTCACTCTCCTGTCCACATATGGAGTGGTTTCATTTCCGCCACCTTCCTGGATATTCGTCTTGTGGACACACTTGTGTCTTGTTGCCTTGAAGGCTGTTGTTGCTCACCACTGGCATTTCTTTCCAGTGTGCGTTTTTTTTTTTTTTTTTTTAAGATTTTATTTATCTGACAGAGAGTGTACAAGCAGGGGAGGGGCAGAGGGAGAGGGAGAAGCAGACTCCTTGCTGAGCAGGGAGCCCAATGCGGGGCTCGATCCCAGGACCCCGGGATCATGACCTGAGCCGAAGGCAGACACTTAACCGACAGAGCCACCCAGGTACCCCATGTATGCATGTATTTAGATAGGTTGTTTCCTTCTTTTTTTTTTAAGATTTTATTTATTTATTTGACAGAGAGAGACACAGCGAGAGAGGGAACACAAGCAGGGGGAGTGGGAGAGGGAGAAGCGGCTTGCCATGGAGCAGGGAGCCCGATGCAGGGCTCGATCCCAGGACCCTGGGATCATGACCTGAGCCAAAGGCAGACGCTTAACGACTGAGCCACCCAGGTGCCCCAGGTTGTTTCCTTCTTTTTTTTTAAGATTTTATTTATTTGACAGAGAGATAGCGAGAGCAGGAACACAAGCAGGGGGAGTGGGAGAGGGAGAAGCAGGCCTCCCGCTGAGCAGGGAGCCCGATGCAGGACTCGATCCCAGGACCCTGGGATCATGACCTGAGCTGAAGGCAGACGCTTAATGACTGAGCCACCCAGGCGCCCCCAGGTTGTTTCCTTCTTAAGATCTGTCCATCCATCCGTCCATCTACCCATTGGAGTGGCCTTGAAAAGAGTTTTTTTTTTTTTTTAAGATTTATTTATTTTTAGAGTGAACATGTTAGTGCATTCCTTGATTTTGGGTTGCCCACGGTTTTTTCACTGTTAGATTCCGGTTAGGCATCTTTGGAGAAACATTGCAGAAATAATGCTGTCTTCTCAAATGGCACCGAGTCTCCATTTCTGTCATAACCGATGCTGTCCACTTGAATCATTAAGGTGGTGTGTACTCGGGGCGCCTGGGTGGCTCAGTTGTTAGGCGTCTGCCTTTGGCTCAGGTCATGATCCCAGGGTCCTGGGATTGAGCCCTGCATCAGGCTCCCTGCTCCGCTGGGATCCTGCTTCTCCCTCTCCCACTCCCCCTGCTTGTGTTCCCTCTCTCACTGTGTCTCTCTCTGTCAAATAAATAAATAAAATCTTAAAAAAAAAAAAAAGGTGGTGTGTACTAAGCTTTCCTGCAAAGTTACTCCTTCCTCCATTATTATACACATTTTGTGGGAAGAACTTTGAAATTATTTAAGTGTCCTGTTCTGAATGTGTCTTCCTACTTATATCAGTATGGACTCATTATTTCTTATTCAATATTTTAATCCATTATAACCATTTCTTGTGATGCTCACATTGTCCCCAGTTTGGCAAGTGGCTGTTGCTTCAGGCTGGCTTCTGTGTCCTTTTAACATGTTCCTATTTCTTATTACCCTTCCCTTGCTTTGGGCACAAGAAGATATTCTCAGTCTTATCTGGAACTTTCCATTGCCCCATTTCTCCATCCTGGTTCTATTTGTTAGGGAATGGTGAGTAAAAGCCAAGATTTAGGGTGTGTTTATTGCTATTGGGGGTAGGATTTATTTGCATGTGTATGTGCGTGCGCGCACACACATTTTCTTCCCTATGTGTATATCGTGAAGACCATAAGTCCACGACAGTGCCTCCATTTCAGTTTTCTCTTGTTCCATATTTGTATGTCTCTTCAACAGAGAAAAACCTGGCTCTCATTATTCCTAGCTTCTTTATTTACTTGATCAGTGCCCCTGTTTGTAACCTGACTCCGTCTTTTCCTCTGCGTGTTTGCTCTGCTCATCACTCTGCCTCCCTGGGGTTGTCCCCTGCTCACCTGTGGATGCCCTTCCCACCCTCTTAGGCTCTGACCTCCTTGCTGAACTTTCTCTTTCCTGATCTGGGGGGCACACATCTCTGGGGTGGGGATTTCTGCCTTCCTCAGCCTCTTGAGGGCCAAAGAGTTCTGGAAGATAAGGGAAAAGACTTCATATATATTTTCTGTGGCAAACCTGGAAGCAAGTGTATCTCCAAGTGGCCCTGGTTCCTTTTAGTGAGAAATCTAATTTAGATTGCAGTCTGGGTGCTGAGATTGCTCACTGCTACTGAAGAAGTTGTTTGTAGGACTTTGGTGTGTAGAGCTGGGGAAATTGTTTTGTTGTTGTTTTCTCTTTTAAACGAGAAAACATTGAGTTCATATGGATATTTCTAATTTATATTTCGGATTAGAGGATATTTACTTAATATGCTTGCCTATATATTTATAGCTCTTTTCTTTACATTGAAAATCTTGGTTCCTAATGAGCTTATGTTATTTGCTCACTCTACGTGTTTTTCTTTTTTTCTTCTTTTTATTATGTTAGTCACCGTACAGTACTTCACTAATTTTTGATGTAGTGTTCCATGATTCATTGTTTGCGTGTAACACCCAGTGCTCATTATAACTCGTGCCCTTCTTAATACCCATCACCAGGCTAACCCAGCCCCCCACCCCCTCCCCTCTGAAACCCTCAGTTTGTTTCCCAGAGTCCATAGTTTCTCATAGTTCATCTCCCCCGATTCCCCCCCCCATTTTTCCCTTCTCCTAATATCCTACATGCTATTCCTTATGTTCCACATACAAGTGAAACCATATGATAATTGTCTTTCTCTGCTTCACTTATTTCACTTAGCATAATCCCCTCCAGTTCCATCCATGTTGATGCAAATGGTGGGTATTCATCCTTTCTGATGGCTGGGTAATAATAGTCCATTGTATATATGGACCACATCTTCTTTATCCATTTGTCTATTGAAGGGCATCTCGGCTCCTTCCACAGTTTGGCTATTGTGGACATTGCTGCTATGAACATTGGGGTGCATGTGCCCCTTCTTTTCACTACATCTGTATCTTTGGGGTAAATACCCAGTAGTGCAATTGCTGGGTCATAGGGTAGCTCTGTTTTTAACTTTTTGAGGAACCTCCATACCGTTTTCCAAAGTGGCTGTACCAACTTGCATTCCCACCAACAGTGTAAGAGGGTTCCCCTTTCTCCACATCCTCTCCAACATTTGTTTCCTGTTAATTTTTGCCATTCTAACTGGTGTAAGGTGGTATCTCAGTGTGGTTTTGATTTGAATTTCCCTGATGGCTAATGATGTTGAACATTTTTTCATGTGTCTGTTAGCCACTCATATGTCTTGTTTGGAGAAGTGTCTGTTCATGTCTTCTGCCCATTTTTTGACTTGATTATTTGTTTTTTGGGTGTTCTCACTCTACGTGTTTTTCAAAATGACATCAGTGTGATTATTACAACAATTTAAGTGTTATCTGCAGTTCTCTTTGTACTTAAGATACAGCTTACAAAATGAAGTGTATTTTAAGAATTCCAGCTTCCATTTCTATTCCGATCACACTGTTCCCTCACTGCTTGGATAGGTTATGATTTTTATTAGTTTTCAGTTATCCTTCTATAGTTGTTTTTAAATGTGTGTGTGTATTCTCCACCTTCTTAGCTGGGGAGTTGATACTTTGCATACTGTTCTCTACCTTGTTTTTTTACTTAATCTACATTGGAGCTCACTGCAGCCCCATAGGGAGATCTGCCACTTTCTTTTTGCAGAGCACTGCTCTGGAGTGCCACAGTTGATTCAACTAATTCCCTAGCGATGGACATAATTAGGCTCTTTTCAGTCGTTGCTGCTGCAAATAATGCCACAATGACCAGACCTGCACATATGTGATCTGGTATTTTTGCTAGTGTTTCTTTGGGACAGATTCCTAGAAGAATGGGATTGTTGGGACAAAGGGTAAATTCATATGTTTGGTCGATACTGCCAAACACCCCTCCAGAGGACTTGTGTTCTAACATTGTACAAACCCAGCAGCACCAGATGAGAGGACCTTTTTTTTTCTGAACCTTGTTCACAGACTTGGCAGACTTCTCTAAGTGGGGGGCAGTCTTTCAGGAGGAAAATGGTGTCTACTGTAGTTTTAATTGGCGCTCTCTTATGAGCACGTAAACATATTTTCATGTTTTAGGACATTTTTATTTCCTTTTCTGTGAATTGCCTGTTCATGTGTCTTGCTTATTTTTCTTCAGGTGTGTTGGTTGTTTTCTTCTTTTTAAAAATTTTTTATGCATTTAGGGATATTAACCCTTTGTGATGTACATCCACCATTCTTTATAAGTTTTTAAATTATCTTTTTTTTCTTTTGGTTTTTGCCATGTAGACTTTTATATAGTAAAACTTGCTAATCTTTTTCCTTATTACTTCTGGATTTTGAGTCCTAAAGTTTCTTCCACTCCATGATGAGGGAGGAATTCCCCATGCTTCCTCTAGTGCTTAAGTGTTTCATTATTTTACATTTACACCTCTTACCTGTTTGTAATTTATCCTGAGTACATTTGAGGAATAGATCCAGTTTTTTTCTTTTTCCCTATGCTTTGGACATTCTGATAACATGCTATTTTCCAGTTACTTCCTTTTTTTTTTTTTTTTTTTTAAGATTTTATTTATTTATTTGAGAGAGAGAGAACACATGAGAGGGGATAGGGTCAGAGGGCAAAGCAGACTCCCTGCTGAGCAGGGAGCCCGATGCGGGACTGGATCCAGGGACTCCAGGATCATGACCTGAGCCGAAGGCAGTCGCTTAACCAACTGAGCCACCCAGGCGCCCCCCCCCCCTTTTTTTTTTAAATATATATAATGGTACTGTTTAACTTCCTAAATTTAGGGTAAATGCTTTTTGGAATCCATAAAGGAATAGAAGAGATCTAAACTTTTATCTTTGGTATCTTTAAAAGATGGAATGATTTTTGGAAATCCTTTAGTTAGATTGAACAGGTACGGAAGAAAACATGAGGATATCTGAATGGGTCAGACTCTTTGAAGAAAAGAAAACTTCTATTGTTCAACTCTTGGGAACTATTTCAGGAAATTTGCAAGTACAATCAGGTTGGCATGATAGTCTCCTTAATCAGCCCAGCCCCCTTAGTCCATTAGCAGTCTTTCCCAACATTAAAATAAATGTCTTATTTATATGTAAAGGTAGGTAATTAGAAATTGAGGTGAGACCTTAATCATGTAATATTGATAAGATTCAGAGAGATTCCAAAAGGAAACATCTATGCCATAACTGGGGAGTTTATAAAACCTTTAGCTGATTGTGTATTTATATGTTGGGTTTATTTTGTAACTGTTTCAAGAATACATTATGTATCAAAGTTGAGGACTCTGTATATGGTCCCATTTACCCAGGAGCTGGAGCATATGTTGATATCCATCATCCTTTCAGAGCACTTTGCAACTTAACCAGGTTTCCCATCCAAGGATTTTATTTAGAGTGATGTATTTGTGGGGTTGTTGATTTTTGGTTTGGTTTGGTTTGGGTTTTTTGCTTCTGTTCTTTTAGAATAACAAAGTCATTCCACTGGATGCCAATACCTTTTTCGCGATCTTGGTTTTGCTCCCTTCTTGCTTAGTTGAACCAGAGGTATAGTTTGATGTAGTAACTCCCACTGCTTGGTAGCTAATAGCTTACCATCTATTATGGTTTAGGAAATTAGAAGGTTGTTAAAAATCACCAACATCTTCCTTTTCTTTCTTTCCTTTTTTTTTTTTTTTTTTTTAAGCAAGCAAGCCTCTGGGATCCTTAATAACTAATGCTTGCTGATTTTAAAAAAAATATTAATCCATAATCTGCTTTGATTAAAGATGAGAAATGCATATTTTACTGTCACTTTGGGGCAGTGGGGAAGCAGAACCATAATCATATGTTCATTAGATAGCTGTCATCTGCCAGCACCTTTTCTCTCTCCTTCCCATATTTTGTTTAGAGAGACTCCTTTCTGCCATTTAGCTTAGTCTTCTCTCTATTACATCATGGCAGGAATCCCACAGATCGACATTCAGCGTGTTCCCAATGCTTACATAAACGATAGAAGGATAGATTAACTTCATCGAGGTCCCAGTTGAGAGCTTGGATCTTGAGGAGTTATTTTGCTTTACACTGGTGTTGAATAGCTCTGGTCTAATCTTGCCCTGTTTGAGAAAGCAATGCTAACGGTCACGAGGGTGACATAGGCACCCTCTCCTCCCTCCTGGAAACACCTCTGAGAACTGCAGGCTCAGGTGGGTTGGGGGTCAGGAACGGAATCTCCCTGCTGGGGGTTATTCTAGGCATGACAGGCCAGAGGTGAGGTGGGCAGCTTGCGTTCGGGACCCCTGGCCCTCGCCATGCTGCAGCCCCTGCAGCCCTTCTGTGTCTCAGGTGTTCTTCCCACCCACCCTCCTGCTCTTGTCTCCTTCTGTTCCCTGAAAAACATTTTCTTCTCAGGAAAGGATCTGACTTCAGTTCAGTTGATGCGTATCAGTGTGAACTTAAGAGATGCTTTGACTTTTAGCTGCCTTTCTAATTATGAAGGAAGAGAAATGTGGTCCCTTTATAACAATTTCAGGTATTAACACAAAGAATGGGGGCTAATTCAGTGGAATAGAAAAATCTCCCTGCTCTCTGAAACCATGCCATGGTGACAGCCATGCTGTTACGTGAAAAACGCATATTCAGGAAGAGGTGGGAGGAGAAATGTGGGGAATAGCAACACTGCCCAGTATAATAGCAAATACAGGCTGTTATTTACTGCCTTACCGTAAGCGAAAACCGTGTGACTGCAGTTACAGGATTTTTATTTCTTCTGAGTTGATACTGAAGACCATAAAGAGTAAGCACTGGAGGAAAAATAGATGAAATGCTTTGCTCTAAACGGCTCCAGAACTTCCTGTTTCTATGGTAAGACCTGTGTCTAATATTCATCAGTAGCTGGTAGGTATTTTATCAATGCTGTTACCTCAGCCACTGTACTTTGGCACTCACCTTCCAGAAGAGAAAAGTTTCTGATTATTCTCTTAATTCCTAAAGGCTCCTAGCTTGTTTGAATTATATTCTCTGAACAGAGACTTTCTCTTGGAATTATTTTCCTTGGCTGCTTTGAAGCATTTTTTTTCCACCCACCAGTAGAACTAAAAAAGGTAGTAGTTGGTACCATGCAAGGGAAAGTATTTCTTAATTGGTGTCATACAAGATGGGATCAGCATAATCCTTATTAGTGTAAGTGTGTGGCTTGTTGCTACTACCATTGCTAGAAGTCTGTTGTTTAACACTTTGATATATAATGAGCTAGACAAGGATTTGTAATTTTTTACTTGCGTGGTATTACTTTTGGCAAAGGGAAAGAAACCAGGAAAGAGCAAAAAGCAATATATATTATAGAAGCCCTCAGTATAACAGTGGATAATTGGAAACAACTCCAACATAAAATACTTTAAGAACAGTTTGGCAAACGATGACACATATAATAGAAATGTTAAAAATGTCTTTAGACATATGAATATAAACTAAGTTGAAGTGCAGATCCCAAGATGGTATAGACACCATTTAAAATGATAGGAAAGAGTACATTTTGTTAGACCCTGGGATGCGTGGTCAGCTGTGGTGCAGTAAAAACAATACTGGATGTTGCTTCCAGTGATTTAGGACTTCCTCCCTTTGTGCCAACTTCTTCTTCTCTCACGTGGGAATGGTGGGATCTGTCCCCCAAACCACAGAGTTGTTGAGAGGCAGGTAAGTTTGGGAAAGCATTTTGGGATAGTCTCTTTCAACTCTGCCCTTCAGAAAATTGGCACTGGATAAAAAAGTCTCCGCTCTGCTGTTACCTGGCTCTCTGGTTTTCTTAACCTCTTTGGTATCCATTTTCTCATCTCTAAAACAAAGGCACGGACAGGATCTTCTCCAGAGTCATTTCCAGTGTCAGATTCTGCAGGAGTTTCAGTGCTTCAGAAGCAGGCTCTGCCACAAGTTCTAACGTACGTGCTTTTTTACCTCGCCTTTATAGATGGTGTCACTGCGGTGCTGATTTATCTGCTCATGTTATTCTAGCTTTGTCTCAATCTGGAATTTATTTTTTTTAATTTTATTATGTTAATCACCATACATAACATCATTAGTTTTTGATGTAGTGTTCCATGATTCATTGTTTGTGTATAACATCCAGTGCTCCATGCAGAACGTGCCCTCTTTAATACCCGTGACCAGGCTAACCCATCCTCCCACTCCCCTCCCCTCTAGAACCCTCAGTTTGTTTTTCAGAGTCCATCGTCTCTCATGGTTCATCTCCTCCTCTGATTTCCCCCCCTTCATTCTTCCCCTCCTGCTGTCTACTTCCTTTTTTTTTTTTAACATATATTATTTCTTTCAGAGGTACAGACCTGTGATTCAACAGTCTTGCACAATTCACAGCACTCACCATAGCACATACCCTCCCCAATGTCTATCACCCAGCCACCCTATCCCTCCCACCCCCCACCACTCCAGCAACCCTCAGTTTGTTTCCTGAGATTAAGAATTCCTCATATCAGTGAGGTCATATGATACATGTCTTTCTCTGATTGACTTATTTTGCTCAGCCTAACACCCTCCAGGTCCATCCACGTCGTGGCAAATGGCAAGATCGCATTCCTTTTGATGGCTGCATAATATTCCTGTGTGTGTGTGTGTGTGTGTGTGTGTGTGTGTGTGTGTGTGTGTGTATATACACACACCACTTCTTCTTCATCCATTCATCTGTCGATGGACATCTTGGCTCTTTCCACAGTTTGGTGATTGTGGACATTGCTGCTATGAACATCGGGGTGCACGTACCCCTTCGGATCCCTATATTTGTATCTTTGGGGTAAATACCCAGTAGTGCAATTGCTGGATCGTGTGGTAGCTCTATTTTCAACTTTTTGAGGAACCTCCGTACTGTTTTCCAGAGTGGCTGCACCAGCTTGCATTCCCACCAACAGTGTAGGAGGGTTCCCCTTTCTCTGCATCCCTGCCAACATCTGTCGTTTCCTGACTTGTTAATTTTAGCCATTCTGACTGGTGCGAGGTGATATCTCATTGAGGTTTTGATTTGGATTTCCCTGATGCCAAGCGATGTTGAGCACTTTTTCATGTGTCTGTTGGCCATTTGGATGTCTTCTTTGGAAAAATGTCTGTTCATGTCTTTTGCCCATTTCTTGGTTGGATCATTTGTTCTTTGGGTGTTGAGTTTAAGAAGTTCTTCATAGATTTTGGATACTAGCCCTTTACCTGATATGTCATTTGCAAATATCTTCTTCCATTCTGTCAGTTGTCTTTTGGTTTTGTTGACTGTTTCTTTTGCTGTGCAAAAGCTTTTTATCTTGATGAAGTCCCAATAGTTCATTTTTGCCCTTGCTTCCCTTGCCTTTGGTGATGTTTCTAGGATGTTGCTGTGGCTGAGGTTGAAGAGGTTGCTGCCTGTGATCTCCTTTAGGATTTTGATGGACTCCTGTCTACATTTAGGTCTTTCAACCATTTGGAGTCTGTTTTTGTGTGTGGTGTAAGGAAATGGTCCAGTTTCATTCTTCTGCATGTGGCTGTCCAATTTTCCCAATACCATTTGTTGAAGAGACTGTCTTTTTTCCATAGGACATTCTTTCCTGCTTTGTCGAAGATTAGTTGACCATGGAGTTGAGGGTCCATTTCTGGGCTCTCTATTCTGTTCCATTGATCGATGTGTCTGTTTTTGTGCCAGTACCATACTGTCTTGATGATGACAGCTTTGTAATAGAGCTGGAATTCCAGAATTGTGATGCTGCCAGCTTTCCTTTTCTTTTTTAATATTCCTCTGGCTATTCGGGGTCTTTTCTGGTTCCATACAAATTTTAGGATTATTTGTTCCATTTCTTTGAAAAAAGTGGATGGTATTTTGATGGGGATTGCACTGAATGTGTAGATTGCTCTAGGTAGCATCGACATCTTCACAATATTTGTTCTTCCAATCCATGAGCATGGAACGTTTTTCCATTTATTTGTGTCTTCCTCAATTTCTTTCATGAATATTTTATAGTTTTCTGAGTACAGATTCTTTGCCTCTTTGGTTAGATTTATTCCTAGGTATCTTATGGTTTTGGGTGCAATTGTAAATGGGATCAACTCCTTCATTTCTCTTTCTTCTGTCTTGTTGTTGGTGTATAGGAATGCCACTGATTTCTGTGCATTGACTTTATATCCTGCCACTTTACTGAATTCCTGTATGAGTTCTAGCAGTTTTGGGGTGGAGTCTTTTGGGTTTTCCACATAAAGTATCATCTGCAAAGAGTGAGAGTTTGACTTCTTCTTTGCCAGTTTGGATGCCTTTTATTTCTTTTTGTTGTCTGATTGCTGTGGCTAGGACTTCTAATACTACGTTGAATAGCAGTGGTGATAGTGGACATCCCTGCCGTGTTCCTGACCTTAGGGGGAAAGCTCTCAGTGTTTCCCCATTGAGAATGATATTTGCTGTGGGTTTTTCATAGATGGCTTTTATGATATTGAGGTACGTACCCTCTATCCCTATATCTGAAGAGTTTTGATCAAGAAAGGATGCTGTACTTTGTCAAATGCTTTTTCTGCATCTATTGAGAGGATTATATGATTCTTGTTCTTTCTTTTGTTAATGTATTGTATCACGTTGATTGATTTGCGGATGTTGAACCAACCTTGCAGCCCAGGGATAAATCTCACTTGGTCGTGGTGAGTAATCCTTTTAATGTACTGTTGTTTCCTATTGGCTAGTATTTTGGTGAGAATTTTTGCATCCATGTTCTCAAGGATATTGGTCTGTAATTCTGAGAACTTTTTGATGGGGTCTTTGTCTGGTTTGGGGATCAAGGTAATGGTGGCCTCATAAAACGAGTTTGGAAGTTTTCCTTCCATTTCTATTTTTTGGAACAGTTTCAGAAGAATAGGTATTAATTTTTCCTTAAATGTTTGGTAGAATTCCCCTGGGAAGCCATCTGGCCCTGGGCTCTTGTTTGTTGGGAGATTTTTGATGACTGCTTCACTTTCCTTAGTGGTTATAGGTCTGTTCAGGTTTTCTGTTTCTTCCTGGTTCAGTTTTGGTAGTTGATACATCTCTAGGAATGCATCCATTTCTTCCAGGTTATCTAATTTGCTGGCATATAGTTGCTCATAATATATTCTTATAATTGTTTGTATTTCTTTGGTGTTGGTTGTGATCTCTCCTCTTTCATTCATGATTTTGTTGATTTGGGTCCTTTCTCTTTTCTTTTTGATAAGTCTGGCCAGGGGTTTATCAATCTTGTTAATTCTTTCAAAGAACCAGCTCCTAGTTTCGTTGATGTGTTCTACTGTTCTTTGGGTTTCTATTTCATTGATTTCTGCTCCGATCTTTATTATTTCTCTTCTCCTGCTGGGTTTAGGCTTTATTTGCTGTTCTTTCTCCAGCTCCTTTAGGCGTAGGGTTAGGTTGTGTATTTGAGACCCTTCTTGTTTCTTGAGAAAGACTTGTATTGCTATATACTTTCCTCTTAGGACTGCCTTTGCTGTATCCCAAAGATTTTGAACAGTTGTGTTTTCATTTTCATTGGTTTCCATGAATTTTTTTAATTCTTCTTTAATTTCCTGGTTGACCCATTCGTTCTTTAGTAGGATGCTCTTTAGCTTCCATGTATTTGAGTTCTTTCTGACTTTCCTCTGGAATTTATTTTTTTAAGTGTGCCTGTGTTGTGTGAGATCGAAAAAACATAGTTCTGTTTTCCCTGGAAGGCTCTAGGTTTTGTACCGTTTCGTCAGTATTATGTTGTATTCACAATTTTACAGAGCATACCTGGGTATGTCCTAAGGTTAGAGGTTGTCAGGTTTGGTGTTTTTTTTTTTTTTCCTCTCAAGTTTCGTTTATTTATTTTATTTTAAACCAGAAGAAGTTTGCAAACATGAAATGGACAGCTTGACCAAAAGTTTAAAAACATTATCCTGTAGGCCATCTGCGCCTCTGGGCCACACACAAAGGGGCGCCCGTGTCAGCGGCCGCCGGCACCGTCAGCGCGCTCTGTGGCCTATACTATTGCTTGCCTTGGGCAAGTCCCCTAATCTCCTTGTGCTTCACTTTTTCCCATCTGTAACTTGCCTGTCCTCAGGGGCTCGGACAGGGCTGTGCTGGGACTGAGGCACTGCCTTTCCGGGGGATGGAAGGAGAGGAATAGAAGGCAGAGGACTCTGGCTTTAACAGGAACACTACATCAAAAATTAATGATGTAACATCACATAATAAAAATAAAAAAAACAAAAACAGTCTCCATGTTCTTTCCTTTTTCTCCTGCATTCCCTACTTGTCAGCAGTAATCAGATTCTGCAACTAAAGCCCACCCATCATAATTACACATTGGAAGTTCTTTTTACTCCACATTGGCCAGAGATCTGAATTTGAATAGTAAGTTAACTAATTGTGAAATTATAGATACAATCTTATTTACTCCATATTCCTATTCTTTCCCCAATTAGCCCTACAATAGTCTCTTTATTATTATTATTATTATTATTTCATTATAATTGTGGAGAAAGTAATAAAGTTGTTCATATTTGGTTTGAGAAATTGTCTCCTTAGAGGATTTAATAGGTGAAAACTATTGGCCCAGGAAGGCAGGTGATCCGTACCTTTTATTTCTGAAGTTGTTATTCTAAAATCGTCCTATGAATGTTTAAGAAATGTGACAATTTGGGGGAAATGATTTACGTGTCAGACAAATCAAGACAATGGCATTATTATAGAATAGGAATTTTCAAAGCCAGGAGACAGTGAGGGCACTTTTTAAACTAGAGTTAAAAATACTTTGGTCTTATACAAATAAATGTTGAGACTGATTTAAAATTGGAATTAGGGGCACCTGGGTGGCTCAGTCGTTAAGCGTCTGCCTTCGGCTCAGGTCATGAGCCCAGGGTCCTAGGATGGAGCCCTGCATGGGGCTCCCTGCTCGGCGGGAAGCTTGCTTCTCCCTCTCCCACTCCCCCTGCTTGTGTTCCCTCTCTCGCTATGTCTCTCTCTGTCAAATAAATAAAATCTTTAAAATAAAATAAAATAAAATAAAATTGGAATTGGATGGTTTGCACTTAAATTCTTCTAACATTGCTGACCTTCAGGTTTTAAATATGAGTGTGTATGAGAGGCACATAAGATTAGACTTTGAAGTAGATCTTAAGAAATGTTAAGTGATATCCATGGAAATAAATTACAAATTCGTCTATACAAAGTAAAACTGGGAAACTTTGGGGTTCTGATTCTAAAAACTTACCATAAGGTTGATTGTGGTGATTTATTTTTAAAAGGTTCTTTATTGAAGGCATTTCTCATTTTTATTAAAAGTCTGGGCTCTGCTGATTACTTTTTAAGGATAAAGTCTCCAGGATCCAGTCCTTATTTGCAGTAGGGGTTTTGTCTGCCATGTCTCGATAGGATGTTGCCGTGAGCACTGGCGTCCTCCCCGGTCCCGTGCTGTGGGGTTAAGTAGGCACCCGGTCTCCTCACGTCCGGTTGCCTTCGCTTTAAGAGTTAATGATGTCTGCAGGTGTGTTGGGATTAGCACTGTAAAGTTGTGTAAGGGCTTTTTCTTTCTTTTGATCTCCCGAAAGGGATGAAAGATAGCCATTAAACTCAAGGGATTAGGTCCCCTCTCTTTAAAGACTTTAGGTACCATAAATATTTCACTTCAGATGTAAGGTGAAGAATTGTATACATCTGGGGGAAAATGGGTGTTTTATATTACCAGTTGGAAATTATTCAGTCTCTTCTTACAAATTAAGTGATCTTTGTAGAGATATTTTCTCCCAGCCTGTAGTGGACTGAGATCGGAAGAAAATGTGTGGGTGTCTATCTCAGAGTTATACTGATTGTTTTCCCTTCTATTCTTATACCTTTTTCTTCCTTTTTTCTAAATGTGTTGCCTACATCATGCCTCCCCCCTGCCCCTTCGGTTCTCCTCACTTTGTGTAACTGCTGGTACGCTCAAAAACTCCTGCCTTGAAAACTTGGAGAACAACTACCATGCTCCCATGTTCGGTTTAAGTGTGTGCCCAATTTTTGAAAAGAGGCCCTTTATTTTGTCCTTCTTCTTCCTTTAAACTGACACGACTCAGAAAAGGAAAGGGAGGTTGAGGTGCTGGCAGCCAGAGTTAGACCATCATGGTTACTCCATGATCGGAGAGCTGGTGGGAAAGCAGGAGAGGAGTCCTGCATAGAGAAACAGGGTTTCAGCCCTTCCACTCTGCCCTGCGCCCCACTCTGCCTGCTTCGCTTCAGAATGGAATGCTGGGGACTTTTTTGTCCTTTGTGTTTTTCCTAGGATGGACTGTTGCACCATGGAATGGATTATTTTATATATATCTAATGGTATTTGGAACTAGGGACTTAGGAGAGGAAGGGGTAGGGTTTGGTAGTGCCAGCCCTAGGATCAGACTGTTAAATGATTATTCCTGTTCCGTTACCCATACTACATAATCGGCCATTTAGAACAGATTTAAAGCACACTCAGTTGGCCCAGTGGTCTACTGTATCTATATGATTATGCAGTTTGTATTTTGTCCCTGAATTTAGGAGAGTGTATATGGGTTATTTGTGTTTAAGCTGACAGTGATGGGTTCTGTTATTTGCTATGACACATGAGATATACACTCAGGCCTTTCTCAGAGTTCCTTGCCCCTTTTTATTTTGTTCTTACCTTTTTATTGGAGAAAATTGGGGTGATGAATTACCAGATTGCAGGCAGTTAACAAACAGTATGTAGATTTGAACCCCGCAGCATGTCTTAGTGATGTGAAGAGAGGGAAAAATAAAATTATGAGTAGATGGTTATTAGAGATGGTAAACATCAGCACCAGATGAATTAGTTGAATATAGCCAGTGGCAGGGGGTTGAAGATTAAGGCATTAAGGGCCTCATGCTTGATAACACTGTCCTGCGTTCGGATTAGGGGTCTGCTCAGTTACCGCCTTAAACCTCTACTTCCGATGCTTCGTAAAATTATAGGAATGAGTTGATGTGGAAAGCTTATCCAAATTTTGGGCCTATAATATGACTCTAAAAGAAAGACAGGGGCAAAAAGAAACTGTGAAAGGTGTTTGGCAACGAGCAAGAGCGGGAGCTCACAAACTCTTTGAAGGTCAATTAGCCAGAAAATGTGCTAAAGACTGGGTGCTGTGCTGCGTTACTGGCCGAGAATTACCCCCAAGGTCCTCAAAGTGGTCCTGCCGCTTGAGCGCAGAGACAATTACAGACCTGGAGGAGATGCTACAAAAGCTTTAATTAAGGGACTTACTTACACCCCACTAAGTTTTGGAAATTAAATTCTTGCTTGTGCTTAACTGATGTTTCTTTTGTCTGGGCTTCCACATGGATTTCAGCAAGAGAGCACTATTTTCCCCCTGGGTCTGTTTTATGTTGGAGGCCGTTTCACTGTGATGGATACCAGCAAAGCGGGGCGCTTAATCCGTGTCAGGAACCAGGTGAAAAAGGGGGCTGAGGGGCTTTGTGCCAGGGAGCATTTGGGGCACAGGTTGAAAATTGGAATGTTTACAGCAAACCAGGAACTCTGGGCTTAGACACCTGAAGAGTAGGCGGCTGTATTTTTTAGAATTTGAATTTTAGAATTCCCATTATTAATAGGGCAATAGGATTTTCTTTGAATTGGCAACTTTGTCTCTAGGCCCAGCAGGCTGCTCTTTCTCCAGAGGCACCTGTTTGGTTTTTGTTGAGGAGGTTAGAGTGGCCTCTGACTGCCATCTGGGGCTGGTTTTTCACAAGCCCAGACCCAGATTGCGGCTCTGTTTGGCTATGACTTCCTCTGGTTTAAGTTGCATCCAGTCCCAGCTAGAGTGTTAGGATCCATTCATCCGCCTGAGTTACTGAGCTCAACCACCCTGCTGCTGATGGGAGATGCCCTTATCTTTGAACTCGGGCGGAATTGCTGCCTTAGCTGGGTGCATGCCCATTGTTTCGGTGGTGAAGCAATGCTCTCTTGGCTGCCTTTTTTGGAGTGGTTCCTTTCTGCTGCAAAGTTTGCTTACAACCACAGTCTTTATATTTTCTTTCAGGATTTCTAGTCCATACCCATCAGTCAAGAGGTCCATTCTTTAGGTTCTCTCTGTACCCATTGAAGTCCCTTTTGTGTGCCTCTCAACTTGTGTATGTGAAGAACAAACTTGTAGCCTTGCTCTAACTGAACAGAAGAGGAAGCAAATCCTAAGTGCTTCCAATCATAATCTGACCTTGTGAGAAATGAAAAGTGGCAAGAAATTGATCATGGCTGTCACAGGTAATGTGTGCGGTTTTCAGCAAGGTTTATACGGAAATCCGTTCGTGAACGTCATTGTTACATGTGGGTCGGGAGGAGAGGGTTAGCACTGTGGATGAGAGGCCAGAGGACCCCTCTGGTGCCCGCTCCCTTCGGAAGCAGCTCCTCCTCGGCAGCGAAGGCCCTGTGGCCAGGGTGATGTAGGGTGTGGTAGCGCCTCATATGGATCTGTGTGCTGGGCTGAGAGCTTTTGATACTTACGTTCGTTAGAATACTCTCATACTTACGTTTTAAATAACATATAATATGAATTTGTTTTCTTTGCTTTTCCTTGGAAAGAGGGAAAATTGTATTTAGTGATAGGAACGTTTTTGTTTGAGTACCTGACTGGTTAATGAGCTAAAGCCAAATATGGTCCACACTTCTGGGGAAAAGGACAGGATGGCATTATCGTGCTTGCTCATTGAAGAAGAATGTAACTGAATTTTGCTAAAAAGTGCTGATTCAAAAAGTTCTTTTACGAAGTAAAAATCCTAAGTTCTTATCTCCTGAGCTTTATTTTGCTAACATTGTTAGAACTAGCACATCTGGCTTAGATTCTAAAATAGTCTGGTTTTATCCTTCAGTTAAAATGAATCCAATCAAATTGGAATTTGTAGATAAAAAAGGAAGGATTTTGATACACAGTGAGGATTCTTAAACATGGCAAAGTTACCAGTGAAGGTCTTAAGCTTCCTTTCTGGATGGCCTTTAAAAATAGGCTGGTGGTTCTTTTTTTTTTTCCCCAGTTAGCATAGGGTGTCCAGCTCTAATTCTGTAAAAAGGGGTGACGCATAGTGGAATGAAGGTTCCCCGATTCTTGGTTACACTGCTTAGCATCAGCACTTTATACAAGCTTCACTTTTTGTCATTTGAAGATTTGGGCCGTGGGGGGAGGGGGATAGTTTTGTAAATTGGGTTTTTGTTTTGATAGTGTTAAAATACACCATCTTTATTAGATTTAGTGCTATTCATATCTCACTAAGGCTCTACATTATCAATCCAGTTTGGTTTCTGTGTTTTTTGTGTCTCTTCTCTGCCCCTGTCCCCAAGTGTGGATTAATATGCATAGCCAAATACTTCAAATGCAGTTCAGTGAAAGTCTTGCTTTAATAAGACAGTTTAGTTTGGGGGGATGTGAGGAACAGGCCACCTTCTATTCCAGCCCAGGGTGCTTTGGGGGTTAAGAATGACAATTAAAAATGTTTTTCAGGAATATAAACACACATCCTCCCAGACTGACTGGGAAGTACGTGGAATCGTCCTGTGTCTTTGTGCTGTAGCTGGTACTGACTTGTTAGCACGCTGCCCCTCCCCCAGTGCTGTATTTCCTCATCATGCTGACCTTGGAGCCACTAGTAGACTCAGCAGTTTATTCTTTCATAAATAATGCACTCTGAAATGGCAGGCTGCAGGCTTGTGGCCCAGCCCTGCTGGGTATTTATAGTTCATGCCAGTAACCATTTTGGTTGAATCAGGCAGGAGCTGTGGGCCTGATCCCTTTTCAAGTTGGTGGCAAGTGAAATGAGTCAGCTTTTTTGTTTGTTTTTTTTAAACTTGAGTGGGGGAATGAGCACTGATGATGAACTCTTGTGGCTCTCGTCATAGTGAATATGGAGTGGGCCTGGTTGCTTGTTTTTAGCTGTTTGATCCTCCACAACAGTTCCTGGTTTGGTGAGCCCTAGCTCTGTGTATTGATACCCAAGTGAAGAGAGCACTTTCTGCCTATCTTGAAGTAACTCAGGGGTCATCCCAGGCTGGTTTGTGCTGGCCTTTTACAGAAGATGCTCTAAAACTGCTGAGAAAGTTCTTTCTCCAAAAGGAATGCGGGTTGCGTTCTGGTAGCAAGGCCTGAGCCTGCCGGTGACCGTGCAGCTTCTGTTTCTCTGTGTAATAAGGTAGAAAAGTGAGTTTTGAATAGTAAATGAATTCAAGGGTGGACTTTTTATCCAGCAGGTAGGACTATGGAAAAACCTGTTTCAAACAGGTTCTTCTCTTGCAACGTCATCAGTTTTACATTTCATTTCTCCCCTTTGTCCTTCCTCCCTGTGGAGCTCACCGAGGACTTCTCCAGCTGTGCTCCTCCAAGCCTCCTTTTCTTGATCCTGCCTGCCTGAAGCCCTGGGATTAAAACAAACAAACGGAAAAAAACCCACAAAAACAAAAACCCATGCAGGGCCCTGATTTTCATATTTGCGCTTAACCTTTTCCTTGTAAGAGTTCCTTGCTGTAATATCAAATATTTCGTTTTAAGATTAGAAAGTATGAGGACAGCACTCTCATTTCCTAGCCAATGGTTTAAAGACATTATTTTTCCAGCATCCTAGTGAGCCTTAGGTGTTAAATGTCTGTTGACACTTTTGCCAGGAGAAACATTGATTTCTCTCCTCTTTTTCAGGCCCTGCTTTCTTCCCTGGGAGATGTGCAGAGATCTTTGCCAGGGGTCAGAGCATCGGGAAGCTTGGGGTCCTTCATCCTGATGTCATCACCAAATTTGAGCTGACTATGCCCTGCTCCTCCCTGGAAATCAATATCGAGCCCTTTTTGTGAAGATGGGTCTCTGCTGTGTGACTCTCTCCCTGAGTGCCCCCTTCTCCTTCCCTGGAGTCCTGTAGCCATCTCCACAGGGACCGCCCATTTGCGCTTTAATGTTTAATAAAGTAGAAAGCGATGGCTGGCTCCGTGGGTCAATGCTGCCTGCTCCCTGCATTAGGCCAGCTTGTGGAACATGGTGTCCGTGAAGCTGCATGGTTAGGAAAAGCCCAGAGGAGCGCAGGATCGAGCCTGCTGATGAAACAGGAGAGTGGATTCAGAGGCCGGGCACATGAGTATGAGAGGATGGAAGATTTCCAGTTAGTTAGTGCTCACATTTGACATGCATTCAGCGTTGGGAAACGGTATTTTTAGGAGACCATTAGGAAGCAATGACGGTCTAGCAGTTACAGCCTTTGAAGTCATTTTTTTTTAAAGAAGATTTTATTTATTTGACAGAGCACAAGCAGAGGGATCAGCAGGCAGAGGGAGAGGGAGAAGCAGGCTCCCTGCTGAGCAAGGAGCCGGATGTGGGACTTGATCTCAGGACCCCGGGATCATGACCTGAGCCGAAGGCAGCCGCTTAACCGACTGAGCCACCTAGGCGCCCCTGAAGTCATTTTAAAGTGGAAGAAAAATCTGTCACAAGTATTTGAAATATTTGAAGGTGCGGAGGTGTTTGCACTCCATGATATCCTAAGACTACGTGCAACACAGCCGTGTTCTGCCAGCCAAGTTAAACATGTTGATAGCAGTGCAGCGTGAACATTGGGAAACCGTGAAAAAATTATTTTTGCCCTAGGCCATACATTTTATGTAATCAATATTATACAATCATAGTTTTAAATATTTAATTGAGCAACTAGGCTCTGTCTTATTTTATAGGGAAGTATTGGATCTCCTCTGAAGCTAAGTTTCTGTCAATCTGCCTTGTCTTGCCTCCTAATTTACTTTTCTGCTTTGATCTAGACTCCTCCAATAGATACCGAGAGTGAAAAAAGCTAGGTCTAATGTTTGAGATAAGTTCTCAGTTACTGTTAAGATGACATGAAACACAAAATGTAAAACTTTAAGTGCCAGTAGAAATAGCTAACAAAGTGAGAATTATGTTTATGGAGCTTTGCTGAGCCTGCTATGAAGAAACCCCACCCTGTTACTGCCTTGAATCAGGGCAGCAAGGTCCAACCTAGCAAGATCTGTCAACATTCAGACTGTCCTGTTCCTTCCCAATTCTGTTGTAGGCAGATCCTAATAGCATTTAAATGAAGTGAGATATGCTCACAAAAAGATATCAAAAGGTTTGTATTCAGCATACTTAAAGATATTTCCCCAAAGAAGATACACGAAATAAGCATTTGAAAAGACGCTCAAGTCATTAGTCATCAGGGACATGCAAATAGAAACCACAATACAAATTGAAATGGCTACAATTTGAGAGACTGGTTCGTACCAAGTATTGGTGAGACCAGAACTGTGGGACCTCTGTGCTCTGCTGGCGGGAACAGAAGAAACAGTAGTATTTATAGTAGCTACCACCCAAAAATGTTCAGCAGCAGCTGAGTGGATAAATTCTAGTACATCTGTATGACGAGTATTTCTCAGCAATAAAAAGGAATGAACTACTGGGCGCCTGGGTGGCTGTCAGTTAAACGGCTGACTCTTGATTTTGGCTCAGGTCATGATCTTAGGGTGGTGACATCGAGCCCCGTGTTGGGTTCCGTGCTGGGCATGGAGCCTGCTTAAGATTCTCCTTCTCCCCCCTCCACCCCTGAAAAAAAAGGCGGGGACGAATGAATTACTGAAGAATATGAATGAATCCCAAAGCATGCGCAGCAAAAGAAACCGGACCCAAGACTACCTGTGATTCCACATATATGAAATTCTAGAAAAGTCAGACGCAGTTTGGTTGGCTAGAGCTCATGGAAGGGAAGGGACTGCAAAGGGTAAAGAGGAAGCTCTTGGGGATGATGGAAACAATCTATTCCCTAATAATTTTACACAACAGATCTATGCATAGGGTAAAAGCATGAAATTTAGAATTGGTATGTCCACTCCAAGTGGCTTACTGGTCCACCTCTACTAAGCAGATACTCTCCCCAGTTTCAGGTTCGCTGGGGTTCAAGTCCTGGTTCGTGGGCCACATGATCGCCATTGTTGGAGTGGAGCCATTTGCTCTGTTAGCAGCCAGCCACCTGGGTGTTTTTTGGTTGGTCAGAAACTGCTTGTAATAAAAAACCCACTGATACCTGATTGTAGATCCCAGCATGAAAGGGGAAAGATCAACTCCATCCATCATGGGGAAGTTTCTGCCCTCTGAAACAGGAAAGCGTAGGAAGAAAAACAACATCGGGTACATGAGAAGAAATGAACCTCCAGTTTAGGACTTGAGGCTCCACAGGCAGATCAGGTTACCCTTGTCCCGACTGAGGCATTTGAACGGGAGCCAGGGCAGTCCGTGGGCGCTGCCAGAACCTTTGTTGGAGAAGACACACAGGTTCGTAGGAGAAACTGGGAGCCCTAGTATTAAAAGGGAAATTAGATATAATTGATTTCTTGTTCTAGCTTACAGATAACTTCTACTGAAGCCTGATACTCCTGCATTGCTCTCCGGTTTACAAAGTATTTCCACATGTGATCTTGTTTCAACATTTAAATTTTTTTTAACAATCATAGGAGCTAGAAATAGGAATTCTTGCTGATTTATGAGATAACATTCAGCCCTCAGAGAGATTAATCATGTGCCCAAAAGTCCCATGGGTAATAAATGGGTTTGTGACAATGAGTGACAAGGATTCCATAGATTACTCAGTGTTTTGTGTCATTTACCTACTTTTCCAAAATGTTGAAATTTGAGTTTTCTTATGTAAAAAATACTGAAAAACATAAAAAGTTAAAAATCTTACCTACTTTAGGAAATTGTACAAAGTAAAACCTTCCCAAGCTAATCTCCCCTTCTTCCCCCAATCTCCTACTAAAGTGACTAACCCCTGTTAATAATTTAGCATGTGCTCTGGCATTTTTCTTAGACTATCAGCCACACACACACACATACAGGCTCACAGTTTTTGGGTCATACTCTACTCACTGATTTGCAACACGTTTTGATTTCTATTTCACATAGTACATCTCATGATATTTCACTTAACATGTCCTATTTTTCTAGGTCAGTACCTATAGACCTAGCTCCTCCTTTTAAATGAATGCAGTATTGTATGGCTGTCCATGATTTGTTCAGCTTTTCCTCTGTTGACATTCTGTTGTTTCCAACTCTGCAATTACAGTGACCAATGCACTTCCATATGCCTCCCCCTAAAATAGCACTAGCATGGAGAACATGAAAACCCAGGCCCACTAGGTGTGTAAACCTCCACATTTGGTGTTTGACAGACACCTTCTGAGAGGCATGGGGCTACCTGGATAGTTCTTAGATGGGACTTCTGCACTCGAGCAGTGTCTTATCCCAGCAGGTTAGAGTCCTGGGTGTAGAGGATGCTCATTTACTATTAGCTTTTAAACAGGAGTTTAAACTAGGAACCAGGTAGCCCAGCTGCCCCTCTTGCCCTCAGCAGTTAAGGAGCTTATCAGTTGGTAAAAGAGCACTGCTTACAATCTTGTGTCTCAGTCTTAGTTTCTATTCGTGCTTGATGTTTTCTGTAAATATCACAAACCCCAATGCTTGGGTCCTGAGTTGGCTCTTTGGTCCATTTTATCCAAAATTGGCAGACAGGTGGCCTTAAAGGGACACAAGTGCCTTCAGTGAAATATGCCCTCTACACAACAGAAGCATTGGACACATCTGCTATTTTCCAGGTTGTGGCTTATTAAAAGGAGCTTGAATAACATTACTTAAAAAAAAAAAAAAAAAAAGAGGCTGGTATACATAATGAAATTCGATGCAGCCCTGCACCTCTGGGACAAGCTGCGAGCAGCTCCCTAAGGCCCCCGAGCAAAGTCAGCTCTAGGAAATCGGCCTCCTTGGATAAAGGTGGAGGAACCAGACAGTCAATCCTTGACAAATAAGTGGGGCCACGAGAAGGGCAAAGCAGACCCAGAGTGATTTTAGTTTCCACCAGTAGTAAACAGAAGGGATGACTGGAGACATTGTAGCTCCACCGTGGGTCGAGCAAGTATCTCCAGCAATGGGTTCAATGGAATTAATGCCAAAGCCCGGTATGAACTCTCCCCTCACCCCCCGTGTGACTGATGCAGCGTGGTAAGAATATGCTCAAGTTCTCCAAGTTTTACACTCATCCATAAGGTTTGGCCTCGATCGTCTCTATTTAAGAAACAGGATGTGATTCTACATTAGAAAACATTTTGAACCCCCCCCCAGCCCCTGTGGTAGGAGGCACTTGCAAGAGATAACTGCTACAGCTTTCAAACTATAGGACTTACCAGCCATAAGAGCAAATCTGTCCTTAAGACAGAAAAGTGAAGATGTTGAGGAAAGGCACTTGTTTGATACCAAACCTGTTATCAAAGGAAATTTCCTGCATTCCACAAGTCGCAACTTTTTGTCATGAGGCATGAAAATATGTCTAAAAAAAACAAACCTGCTTAGGGCTGGAAAGCAGTTGTAAAGGGTGCAAACATGATAAACACCCACATGGATGCTGGATACATACAGAGTAGAAGACCAACCAGAGATGGATGGGAGTAGGCATTTCTCAGCTGTGGTAGGCAGAACATCTAAACAGGGAGAGTTTGGGCGGGCCCCCAAGGCGGATGAAACAAGATCAGCCAGATGGACAGGTACCCTGTGAACACATTGCACGGTAGGGAACAGAGGGTCCCCGTAGGAGAGATGCCTTCGGGAAGTCACTGGACATAACCCCTGTCTGCAAAGACGCCCGAGTCTCCAGGTGAGTACCGGTCAGCCTGTGCACGTGAGGGCACCGTCTGTGACAGAGGAGACCGCCTCTAACCACCCACAGAGAACGGAAGGAACTGCAGGAACCATGCCTGGAGCTCACTGAGGCCAGCCAGAGCTAGAAAACCTCAAATATTAAGGCAATGGGGAGAAGCCCCGGAAAGATTTTGCCTCAGTAGTGGAGAAAACCAACTCCAGACTAAACACCGCTCTAGTTCTGCCTCATAAAGCTTAAAAACAAGACCCAAAGAAACTATTTGCAAGGAATGAACTGCATCCCAGAACAAAGCTTAAGAATATAGTATTACTAAATATCCACCACCCAACAATGTAAAATTCACAGTATTTGGCATCCAATCAAAAATGACCAGGCAAGCCAAGAAGCTGGGAAATACAACCAATATTGTGGAAGGGGAAAAAAACAATGAATCAGAAACTGATAGGGCAGAGATGATAAAATTAATAGGGAGGATATTATTGTAACTGTAGTCCATTTGTCCAAAGTGCTAGAGGACAGATGAACACGTTGATAGAAGATACAGATTTTCACCTTCTAGAGACAAAACCTAGGAGATAAAGGAATAAAGTGAAAAAACAGTACCAATACCTATGTAATAACAGCAGAATTGACTTCATGAAAAATTGACATTAAGCTATGGTTTTTTCCCCCACCACAAAAGTAGCTTTCCAGCCAAGTGACCGAGAGACACTGCAGACCCGAATCCCAGGAGGCCTCAGCCCCTTCGGATCGCAGATGCAGGCCCAGGGCCCGAAGGCAGCCGCCGCCGGCCCCCTGTCCTGGCCTCAGCCATTCGAGGCTAGCTTTGTCAAGAGGCACAGACAGTCTTTGAACACCTCCACTGGGGAAGAATCTGGCTCGTGATCCCAGCAAGGGGACCCCGCTGTCATAGCAGGGAAGAGCAAGGCCAGCAGATGTGTTGAGTGTGGGCATGAAAGGAGCGTCACAGCCGGAACTCCTAGCTGCATCCTTGCTTTTCTTGTTTGTTTTTGCATGCCATATAGACAGGCGTGGAAAAGGAAAAAGGATTTTTGGCTTCATAGAGCTCCCTTGTCTCATGTGGCTACAGTTTTAAGAATTTAACATTCTATTCATGGTCCACATTCGACTCTTATTCTCCTTCACATGCATCCTGTAAATAGTCAGGTCTGTACCACAGGTGTGCCCCGCTTTAAGAAAACAATGGACACATGGCGTACCCCAAGTAATCCATTGAAGAGCCTTATGTTTACAGAAATGAAGAATTGCCATATGATTAAAAATGCTATTTATAAACAGCAAACCCCTGGGTGCACTTAGAATTCAAGTTAAAAAGAAAAATCAAAACAGGCAGCTTTTAGGAAAACATCTATCCTCTAAAACTAGATACATCTACGCCACTTGGTTCTGGTTAGCCTCTTATTAGAGAACAGGGGCTTCATTCTGCAATAGTAGAGGGAGGGGGAGCGAGCACAAGTACAGGTCTCTCAAAGAGCCAGGATCAAGGTCAAATACTTTTAAATCAAGTTCCACTGGAGAAGTTCGGGGAACTGAACCAAGAGAAGAGGCGAAATGGGCACCAAGGACACAGACAGAGGTCCTAGCAGCTGTCACCTCTGCTGAACACTGAACAAGTGGCCCCGGGAATGAAGCTGTGCATGAGGGGCCAGGTCCCAAATGGTGGAAGGGGAAGGTGCCCACTGCGGACTGTTTAATATTTGAATAGGGAATGATAGATGATGGAGGAGACTAGGAAATCCCCTCTGGGTGTCACCTCCTCTGGAATGGTCCCACGTGGACGTAACAAAATGGACTAAGGGGCTTTCTCACCCTTCCTTCCTGTTCTTGTGATTGGGTTCTGCAGGGTCAAAGCCCCTTGCTCATCCTTTGTCCCAGCACTGTTTTCCTACACACAGTCGCCAACCTGGGTTTGGTTTGGATTCTCCTAAGAGCTGCAGGTGTTTGGGGGAAGTATCTCTGGCAAGCTGTGCCTCACCTTGGAGGATCATCTCCTACCTATTTCCCATCACATCCCTGTGCAAACCCCATCTGTTCTGTAAGCCTGGCTCATGGACTGCTTCTCCCCGGAGCCTTCCTTGAGTTGCTGTGGGCCTCAAGCCGGAATTAATCTCCCCTTCCTCTCCTCTTCTCCATTTCCCTGAGCCAGAGTCTCCTCTCTCCCGGGAGAACTCCACAGGGCAGATTAGATCCCATCCAACGTCACATGTCCATGGTACCCAGCAGAGCAGGTATTAAAAATACAAATAGGGTCCTAGCCGTGACCTTGCCAATGAGTGTCAGCTCTCTGTACCATTTCAAATAGCAAATTTGGAATGCTTAAATACAGAGCATAGCATTGTAACCATGTGAATATGAAATAGGGTCATGTTCATTTGGCTCAGCAGTGGACTCATTCACGGAAACCTTTTAGTTACCTTAACCAGCAACACCAGTAACATTTACTCTCCGACACAGTCACATTTGTCTCCGACTACGGTAAGACGATTCTTTTTAGTATCAAGGAGTTAGAGGAGGCGCACGTACCACTCACTTCCTGTTCAGCACATCTATGGCGGCCGCGACAGTCACCAACACCCGTACGCAACTGAATTAGGGACAGCAACAGAGAATTCGATAGCCTGTCCTTTCTTTTTGCCACCTCTTTTCAACTCAGGTCCAATGAACCCTGAAAGGTCTCGGGAGGGGGTGGTTATCCAAAGGAGCACAACACTGGCCTTTGAAACATTTAATAAGGAGTCATAATCAAACACAAAATGATTTTATTTTAAAAAGAATAAATTTACATACGGTACATAAGCAAGACAGCTGAAAACTTCCAAAATAGAAACCCAGAGCATATGGCCCTGAAACACCACATGCTTTGATTACACCCGGGAAGCATGAGTTGCCTACTTGGGGGGAGAAAAATCCCATGTTAACAGTGCAACCTCCAGGCCTGTTGTAGAGTGATTTCGGCCACCGCCATTTAAGGGCTTTTAGTTCAGGGTCCCTTCTGTGTTTGCTTCTGCATGTTCTGTAGTGGTGCGGGTCTGAGCAAAACCAGCCTGCAGTGACAGCTGGTTGGAAGGGTGCTCCTGGCCCAGAGTGGGAGGGGGCTGGGGAGGCACATGAGGAAGAGGGCATGTTCTGCTGGGCTCCCAGAGGCTCCAGTCGTCCTGAGGGCTTTGGGGTCACGGCTTCCAAATGCAGATCCCAGGTCCTAAGCTCATCTTGGATACATCATGGTGAGCTTGACTTTTAAATTCTTGATCTTCAAGTCTCCTGATGGAGAGGGGCTCTGGACCACAGCTGAGGCTACACCAGCAGGGGGCAGTCTCTCCCCAGAGAGAAAATCCAAATGTCTCCAAGGAGCCAGGAGGCCAGCTCTTTGAAGGGACAGGGGTGGGGTGTGTGAGACAGCGGGCCTGGGAGGGTGTGAGAAGTGCCTGAGGAGGGGTGGTGAGCGAGAGTAGGAAGCTGGTAGTGACTTTTCCAATCCGTTTCTGCAGAGCAGTAGAGCTCAAAAACTAAAATGGTCTTCACCAATATTCACTTTTTATTTTCCAGTTGCAAAACGAGACACTTCAAAAAAAAGTGACCAACTGTGACAAGCCCTTGGGTCATTCTTTAAGGTGATATGGCTAATCGTCCTCCACCCAATCGTGTAAATACAGCCTTAAAAACATTCATACAGCTGATTGCTGTCCTGTTGTTGGGACTTAAAAGGACAGCATTAAAAATCACACACACACACACACACACACACACACACACACACACACACACACCTGAATGAACTGCCAACACCCACTGCCATGACAGTTATGGCCCCTCCTCTCAAAAGATACAAATGGAAAAACCCGATCCTTTGCTAATTAGCTTCAGAAAAATCAACTAAAATCATTTTGCGTAACTATTATCCAGGGCTGCGGGGACATGCCTCATCCGCCACACTGGTGGGGCTGGCCCAGGGCAGGGGTGCCGGTAAGTTGGGGCTCCCCCCTGCCTCCATCCTGCTGCCACAGATACCGGTCAGAGTTTGCTGTAAGAACAGTCAAATAAGTGGCAGGTCCTTCTGATTCCTGCCTTCTAACTATGAACAATGTCAGAAGAATTTGAAGGAAAGGCAGAATGGTTTCCTCAACATCGTTCCCAATAGACTGGAGCACTAAGCCGAATAGCAAAGGTCATCCCGACAGAAAGATCAGGGGACATATTTGAAATCAGGACAAACGGGGTTTTCAGTTTTCACACTGGAGGCAGAGGGAAGAGCCTAACCCTGAAGTGTGTGCGTGGAAATGACGTGTTGGGATTCAAGTCATTGGGTTCGGTGGTTCGGGCACCACATAGCAAAAGATGTTTCTTAATTACGCATTTATGCTAACTTTTCAGAAGATTGTTGGTGCGTGTTCCTTATCCTTAAGAACTGAAGATGTGCCCTCAGAGGACGTGTCCCCCTGTCGTGGCCTTCCTATGCCTCACGAGGACACGCGCGGGCTTAAAGGCTGTGTTGTGTTTGGTCAGCTTGTCTTCCCAAGAGAGGCTGACCCTGTTCTTGCATTAATTACCCTTAAAATTGCCAAGAGATAAGATGGGGGGGGGAGGGGGGATGGAAAGGGAGTCCCTGATTCTATTTGGTGGGTGAGAAAATCGGTTTACAGAAAGTAACAGAAATGGAGGAGCAAGGCCCCGGAGGTCTGTTCCCTCCCCGTCAGGCCCCAGGGAGGACTCAGTTCATCTGTTCTGCTGGGCCACTCTTGCAGGCACATGACAGCACCTCCCCAGTTTGTACGGCCCTAAATCTGGGCCGAGGGCTGGTCCCAAGTCACGGCGAAGCAGGAGAGAGCAGGACACACCGGGAAGCCCCGACGAAGAGAGGTGGGACAACTAGTGGGTTTCAGGGATCAGAAGAGTGTGGAAACGTGACCTGGAGTTCTGCAAAATGCACAGACGAGTGGACCCCCCAGAGAGTGGGACTGAGGAGGGAAACAGGCTCCTGTCCATGATCTCCCAGGGTCGCCCTCATCCCTTACCGCCCCACGGTGGGGTCCACGGTGCTCTTGCCACCCAAGTGGGCACAGTCTAGTGTGATCATAACAAAAATGTCACCCTGTCCAAGGAAGGCAGTTCTACACGAAGCCACCCTTTCTCCGGACCCAAGTTCCAAGTCTGGACGTGAGGCCCCGTGATGGGCGAGGTCGTAACAGAAGAGAGACGCCTGACCTCCAGCCTCTCAGATCATGCCTATCTCCTCCGGATCTCCCAAGCCAGGCCGCAGTTCCTGCCAGCCCACGACGAGGTCCAAAGGCCGCATAACAGGGTTCAGAAGATTGTTGGTGCGTGTTCCTTATCCTTAAGAACTGAAGATGTGCCCTTGAGGGGACCCCTCAAGAACGGACTGTGGGTTTAGCCTGGCTTCCCCCGCAGCCCGACGCTTACGGATTGATGTCCCTATGAGACAGTATTTCCTTCCACGCAGCGGCAACACTGACCTCTGCTATCAGCAACACAGACACGTGGCTTAAGGATTTTTTTTTTTTTAAGAAAAATGTATTGTCAAAACTTGCCCACCCCACCCCATTCCTGTTTGGGCTCCCTTGTCCAGGGGGCTGCCTTCCAACTCCTTTGAGGTTCAGAGCAACCCCAAAAACCTGTGCAGCATCGGCACAAAGGTCGTTGCACAGAGGCCCACGGACGTGTAGGTGACGAACTTGTAAGGCACTTCGATCTCTAGCCTCCGCCTGGCCTCCTTGTTCCTGGTGACCACCTTGAACCACGAGTATAGCACTTGCAGGGAGAGGTTTTGCACCAGCTGGCGCACTAGAAGGATCAACACGATGCCCACGGTAAATTTGGTCAGCCCCAAGACCAACATGTCGGTGGTGAGCGGCGGGATGTCCCGGACGACAGGGAGAGACTCGGTGGGCGCGGACGCGAGCTGGAAGAAGTGATTGACCCAGAACCCGAGGGTCACCCCCGCCCCTGCGGCCAGAATGGTGGTCGTGTCGGCCCTGGTTGGGCTGCGGCAGTCGGACACGGGGTAGTGGTAACACAGGAGGAAGGGCACCACGATGACGCACACGGGGAAGAGGGGGCTGGCCGAGTCCAGGCGGTCGAGAAGGGTCCAGGCCGGGTAGGTGAGGACGAGGAGGACCGCAGTGACCAGGATGCCGCCCAGCACGTCCTGCGGGAAGGAGAGAAAAGAAGGATGTAAGCCGGTGAGTGCCTCCCCGGGGAAGGGGCAGAACTATGAGTCAAGTACGGCCGCTTTGACATTGAAAGGACAATTTTGGCATCGCTCTATTTGGCATTGCTTTAAAAGCTGTAAAGCTGCAAAGAGATTTGAGAGTAGGAAAAACAGCCGTGCTATTCACGTTGTGTAATTTTCTAGTTTTCCTCTCTGCCCTGTGGATTAAATATTCCATGTTTTCTCAGTGGGCAGCTCTAATCCCATTTTCCCCCATCTTCTATCATTTTGATTTAACATTAGGTAGCAAGTGTTGTCATCATCTTGCAGGGGTGACGTCATCCTTTCTTGGCAGGTTGGGGCTGCAGGCTGGTGGGGGGTGGGAGTGAGCTGCTGGGGGCACCCCGTGCACACCCCAGCTGCTGCTGTCCCTTCTAAGGTACATTTATCTGGGGTGGTTTGAGAAGACATTCTGGATGGGCTGGTGCCAGAGCTCCACCTGTCTTGGCTCCGTCTTCAGAGACGGAATTTCAAACCGCACGCAGACCATTTCAGTGAGTGGATGTACCATGCTTGTCTTCACTAATCCCTTCTTTAAGACATTTTAGATTGGGGTCTTCTTTCTTCTGTCCCTCCCTTTCTCTTCCACACCCCCCCATCCCTCCATTCCTTCCTTAAATGCCTATTTAAAGTATCTTTAATATCCTGGGGCACCTGGGTGGCTCAGTCAGTTAAGCATCTGACTTTTGATTTCGGCTCAGGTCACGATCTCCGGGTGATGAGATCAAGCCTTGTGCTGGACTTGGAGCCTTGCTTGAGATTCTCTCTCTCCCTCTGCCCCTTCCTCCCTCTCTAAAAAAATAAAATAAAGATGTATATCTTTAACTCCTTAATGTCATCCATTTTCTTCTTCCCTTAGTGTTCTCACTGCAAAATTCATCAGAAGGTGAAGTCTCACTGTAATTAATAGAGGAGTACATCAAGTCAGAGAATGAGGGGCTTGCTGAGGTTTTGCTACAAAGTTTCACATGGTTTATTTTGAAAGTTTACCACTGAAAAATTAAAATATTTCCCCCAGTGCATTGGAAAATCTGAAAAGCACCAAAAAAGCACTACATAGGCATTACAGAAAATCTGAAAACCAGGGAAAAGTATAAGAAATAAAAATAGATCCTTATTTTTACCACCTAGAGTCAACCCTGTCTATATTTTGGCGTGTTGCCTTCCACTTTTTCTAGAATTCATTTTGGCTGAGAATTCTTGGAAAGAGATGTTCTTTCTTCTTCTGAACATGGTACCCTCTGTTTACTTAGCAGGCCTCCGGTATTCAGCTTTTACTGACGTCACCCTGCACCGTCCTGACTCTTCTCTAAGAAGTCTCTTTCTTGGTTTCCTCCTTTCGAGCTTCCTCCTCTTTCCACATCCTAAACACAGGCATTTCCACGGACCCTGTCTTCTGGCCGTGTGTGTTTTCTCCCTCAGAGAGTTTGTGCGGCGCCATGGCTTCCTGTCTGTCCTCTCAGTGGGGCTCTCAAATTTGGGTCTTCCCATGTCTCTCTCACACTTTAGCCCCACGTTTCTTAACTCGACGCTGGACACTGTCACCCAGACGTACGGATGGCCCCCCAAACCAACTTGTCTAAGAGAATAATGACCAACAACCAAAAAGAGACAGGAGTAAAGGGGAATGAGAAGTTTATAGAAAAAGAAATAGGGGGGCGCCTGGGTGGCTCAGTTGTTAAGCGTCTGCCTTCAGCTCAGGTCATGATCTCAGGGTCCTGGGATCGAGCCCCGCATCGGGCTCTCTGCTCAGCGGGAAGCCTGCTTCTCCCTCTCCCACTCCACCTGCTTGTGTTCCCTCTCTTGCTGTGTCTCTCTCTGTCAAATAAATAATAAAATCTTAAAAAAAAAAGAAAAAAAAGAAAAAGAAATAGGAATGCCTCTTAGACATACACAAATATACGGAAACTTACTCATAAGTGGAAATTAAACTAGGCTGAGGAGAAATGAGAAGTTACGTTCACCTAAAAGTCCGTACATGAATGTGGACAGCAGTTCTACTTATGATCCCCCCCAAACTGGAAACAACCCCAAAGTCATTCAGTGGGTGAACGGGTAAACAAGGTGTGCTGCATTCATAGGAAGGAATATTTCCCAGCCATAAAAAAGCAACAAACTACTGAAGCATACAAGAGCGTGGAGGAAATCTCCAGGAAATCATGCTGAATGGGAACAGCCGCTCTCCGAGGGTTACACACTGTCTGGCTCTATTTATATGACATTCTCTAAAAGATGGAACTGTAGTGACAGAGAACAGGTCAGTGGTTGCCAGGGTCGAGGGGTGGGGGAGGGTATTTTGGGGGTGAATTTGTTCCATGTTCTGGGCATGCTTACTGCAGTCTATATAGGTGTTAAAATCTGTAGAACCATACACCCCAAATGAAGTCAATTTTACTGTTATTAAAAATTACACTCCAAGCAAAAAAATTAAAAGCCAGGGCACCTGGGTGGCTCAGGCGGTTGGGTGTCTGCCTTCGGCTCAGGTCATGATCCCAGGGTCCTAGGATTGATCCCCGCTTCGGGCTCCCTGCTTGGCGAGGAGCCTGCTTCTCCCTCTCCTCCTGGCTTGTGCTCTCTGTCGCTCTGTCTCAATCTTTCAAATGAGTAAATAAAAATCTTAAAGAAAATGAAAAGCTGGCGGACTTTTTTTTTTTTTTTTGCTTTTACTAAATGACATCGTTGGGCGTCTGCTGCTGTGTGTCAAGCAGAGCTCTGGACCCCTACAGGTTCCCAGTGTGTCCCTCTCTCTGCCCACCCTCTCACACAGTGTGCTGGGAACGCACCCCTCACCTACAGGCTTTCACAAAACCCAGAAGTCTGAAAACATTCTGTTGATGAAGCGGTAGAAAGAAAAGGGGACTCTTGTCCACTCAATCATATGAATGCAAAATGGCACGACCCTCGTGGGGAGAAAGTTTTTAATTTAACCTCTGACCCACAATCTCGCCCTGGGACTTGACCATAGAGATATACCTGCCCGTATCTGAAATGAGGTGCATATTTACAAGTGGTCTGTTGTGGTAGTGTTTGTGTTAGCTGGAGACTAAAAAAATGTTCTAGAAAAAAGTTCCACCTATAGGGACCAGTTAGATCTAACCATGGTATATTCACATAATGGAATATACTCTGTCACTGTGAAATGGATGAGGAGATTTCATTTGGGACATGGGATATTATTTTTAAAGACTTATTTATTTAAGAGAGAGAGAGAGAGAGAATGAGTGGGAGGGGCAGAGGGAGAGAGAATCTCAAGCAAATTCCACACTGAGCACAGAGCCTGATGTGGGGCTTGATCTCACGACCCCGAGATCACAACCTGAGCTGACGCCAAGAGTCAGACGCTCAACCAATTGCACCACCCAGGAGCCCCTCTGACATCGGATTTTTAAAAGCACAGTGCAGAACAGGGTATATAGTATGCTACCATTTCCATTTTTAAAAAGATGGGAGAATATATAGATACATTCTTACTTGGATACACCAAGAGGTTCACTTGACTGGCGGAGGACACAGTTGGTAAGGAGACTTTTCACAGGATACCCTTGTGTGCCTTTGGAACTTTATTATCATGTAAACGTATTGCCTCCTTAAAAAATTTTAAGTGAAATAATTCAGTCTCTCCTCTTCCCAACAGGATCTGCCTTCAATTCCCATATGAAGTGGGGATCCCAGGTGAGCCCAGCTGTGTCCTCCACGAGGTACTGGGCATATCTGGTGAACGGTGGGGGGGAATCGCCTGCCAAAGTGTCACCTGCTGAGGACCGAGAGTACTTTGTGTGTTTTAAAGGAACACATGTTTTGAGGGAAGGAGGAGACCCAGGTACAATGAACTCATTGAACTCAACACCCCAAACAAGCCTTTATTCTCAGTGGGGAGAGAAGATTCTACCACTCAGATGGTCTCCTGGCAGCCCCACGTCCCATCTGAGTTCTGAAGAAGTCAAAGAGGACGAAAGAGTCATTTTGCCTCAATTTATAAGACTCAGAGCTGAAGAAGGCTGTTTTGGGACCCCTCTGGCAGAGGGCTCTCCAAAGGGCAGAATCCATCCGTCCTTGTACTTCCAGTCCCCAGTGCCCCGGGTGGGCACTGGATGATACCACCTTGCAGGAAGGACATGGTTCACCATGTCCCGTGGAATCCGTCTCAGGCACGGACCTGCTGGGCCTGGGGGAGCCGCGGAGATGTCGGTGCCCAGCAGACAGCAGGGAAGGGGGCTGACGGGGTGGGGCCACGGTACTCAGAGCAACACCCGCCTCTCCTAGACGCGCCATGGGGCACTTACTGCCAGGATCAGGGAGCTGCTGAGCCCCGAAGCAGTGGGCAAGACCAAGGCGCCCAAGCTCACGGCCTGGCCAGAGAGCAAGGAATGTAGCCAAGCCACCCTGACACCACCCTGTCTGACAGCAAGGAGGCGCTAGGGAGCTCAGACCCGTTAATGAGCACCTGCCAAGCTCTTTGAAACTCCAGAAATACTTGGTGGGTGGCATTTTGGTTAGGGGTGGGGACAAAATGCAGTTTTGCGGGGGCGGGGGGTGAAGATTTGGAGTGATCCTGCAGGTGTCAGGGAAATTCACGTGTGATCCATATCGCTGCTGGGGGCACCCATCTCCCTGGCTGCGGAAGCTCAGAGTCCTGCTGGCCGCACCTGACGGCTCCCTCCTCTCGCCGCCCATAGCCCCCATCACAGTATTCCAGAGACTCCTTCTTGGCACAAAGCCCTGCTCCTGCTGTCACCACCCAGAGTTTAAACCTTTATTTCGCCTCTTGCCGGCCACTCTCCCGCCCCCAAACCTTCACTGACCAGTGTCCCAATGGCTGTTTCAATAGCAAATGTTTTCTGATTTTCCCGTGCATTGTAGATTTCAGGGGACTGAAGTGGGCGCAGGAGTCTGCATTTAACACCCGACCTAACGCTGAGGTAGCAAGGCCCAGATAAAAACCCTGAGAAATACTAGCCTACAGATTGAGAGAGTCCAGCATGATATGGGTTTGATTAGTCTATCATTCTAGGGTTTTCGCTCACTGCTTTCCCATTTGAACTTTTCCACTGCAGTCCGATAGGGCTGCTTGCTTTCCCCAAACATGCCCGGTACAATTCAATCCCCTAGGTTTGCATTCCTTTTATGTACCGTACACTTTAACCATCTCTATCAAGATCGTATCAGTGCATCGAAGGCTTGGCTCAAAAGCTGTTTCCTTTCCAAAATATCTCGTGTATCACCACAGTTGGAAATAACCTCTCCCTGAACTGAATGTGAAGGCCCTTGCTTAATATCACTCAGAAAGCCCTTCCCTTCTCTTGCCTTTGCTGTGGTCATGTATCTGCATGCTTTTCCCCTGAGTTGATTACAAGACTCTGATCAGCAAGGGCACATTCTCTTGCATCTTGGCATTATCCTCAAGGCTTCTACAATAGAGATTCTCAGCAGATACTCAGTTCATAGTGATTAGGAGAATTCAATGCCTTTGTCTTAACCTGAATATCCATAATAGTTAATACCCATTGTTTCAATACATGAAAGAAAATTTGCTTGCCTTCCTTCCTTCTGTCTTTTTTGTAACTGCAGTTAGCAATTCCCAGACATCTGGTTGGAATGTTCTTCATAAGCTAATTCTGTTCCTCTCCAATGCATCAGGAGACTAGACTCTTAGTCCACAGCCCTAGCATTTGAGGCAAAAATAATCTTAGCCAACATGGCTGCTGGCATAGAGTTTGTTCCTTCTAGCCACATGGTTCGATTTTCTGCCACAAAACGTGATATTGTAATGAAGACATTTAGATATTTTTTTAAGGAAAATACTTGAACCATCTCAAATGAGCGTTCCAATTTGGGGCTCTAAATTTCTAGTAATAAAGTGATCCTAAGCAGCTTCCAAAAATAAGGTCTCTAATGCTTGAAAATTCAAGAACAACTTTTTATATTACTTTTCTCAAGCTACTGAAACTACAGGAACTGACAAAAATCTCCATCTCAGAATTGCATCTGCTGTTTTGATTTGGGCGCATTCTAAATGA
The DNA here is from genome assembly GCF_964656455.1 of Halichoerus grypus. Lineage (NCBI taxonomy): Eukaryota > Metazoa > Chordata > Mammalia > Carnivora > Phocidae > Halichoerus > Halichoerus grypus. The sequence goes on along the minus strand of NC_135715.1, from coordinate 178,707,446 downwards.
GGAGGTGATTTCTTTGGAACCTCTACCGTTCGGCACAGTACACGGGGCCAGAGAGAAAACAGTTCCCAGGTCTCTGGCAAGGCGAAGACGGGCCGTGGGCAGAGGTCAGGGCAGAGGGCACAGGGCAGAGAGCACAGGGCAGAGGTGGGGAGCCAACAGCCAGCCCCGGGACAATGCTGTCCTGAGCAGGTGGACGTGACAGGCGGGGCAGAGAGAAGAGAGGGAAAGGCATGTGTGGTTTACAGGGAGATGTAAACGGCACAGGAGATCAGGAAAAGGGAATGGTGCCAAAAGCATGGTAAGGAAAGACATGAGGACAAAAATGGCAGAAGAGATATTCCTGACTATGGGGAAAAAAGAAAAAATGGCTTAAAACTCCTCACCATAGTACATAATTAGACTGTGAAGTGTACAAAATATTCACCACCTTGACCCAATTATTCCACTCCTAAGAGTTTATTCTACAATAAATAAATAAATAAATAAATGAATAAATAAATAAATAATAAAGCTGTTCACAAAGACTTGTGTAGAGGGATGACTCTCGTTGGGTTAGTTCAATTCATTCCAATTAAGTTCAAAAAGTAACAGGTGCTCCACAACAACAATCCAGAAACACAAACAAGCAAAAATAGCACAAGGAATGGGGCATGCATCATAATAAGAAAGAATCTAGAAAGACATAAATTAGGCATACTATAATAAGATAAAAATATGCAATAATATAGCATGAACATTTTACATTTGAGAAGATACTTTTATGGAGCCTTATTTTTTATGGTTTCAAAGTAACCAAAAGTGAGATAATATCAAGCAGAATACAAACTTTGCATAAAGGATGCTCCTAGTTTTATAGAAATAATACTTGCATGCATGGGTAAAATACTGCAAAGAAATCAACTAAAATGTTAAAAAGCAGTTTTTTTCTGTTTGCATATTACAGATGATGATTATCTTCTCCATGCTTTGCAGCATTTTGTAAATTTTCTAGTCAACACCTGTTATTTTATTATAGTAAAAACGTAATCCAGGTGAAGAAATCAGAATGTTAAAATCAGAATGTTTCAAAATAGATGAAAACAGAAATAATTAACTGATGCTTATAAATGTTCATATCATGCCAAAAAGGGAAACACCCCCAAGCATCTATATGGTAGTCAACCTACCATTCCTCCAGGATGTAACTACCATTTAAAATAAAGGCACATAAGATCCATAGTCAGGGCTACCTGACCGAGCACATTGTTCAAAATATAATGAACTTTTAATTCCATTTACTATCCCGGGTTTAAAGAAAACTTTTGAAATTATTTGGAAAAAAATCATTACACGAGACTAACATTTTCCAAAGTTAAAATGCAGAACAATGATTTTTGTACCTATTCCCATTTTCAGTTATAAAACTTAGTACTTAGATAAAAGCTTGCGCTTTATTATGTCTCATTACAGAAAACAAAAATAAAGACAGGCAATCTGGAGCGTTCAGGAAAGAATGCTAATCAAGCTAGCCCAAGCATCAGGACAAACTTCAGCAAGTGCTTATAGAAACACATAAAACAGTGTTTTTATTCTTAGCCAAACAGAAACACTCCTCCTGGTCAAATCTCCAGATATTTCAGCCACAGGCCCCCACCCTGAGAACGGCCAGTGTTTGTGAATTCTGACCCTACATCCCGATCCCATATGCAGCTTACTGCCACAAATTCACATTCCACTTCCAAACATCTTCACTGAAGAATGCTATTGAGCAGACCAAGACAACACAAGGTTAGCTAACTAGAAAGAAGGGGGGAGAAGAAACCCATTCATTCAATTGTTAGGAAAGAATGCATTCAGATCTTGGAACTATTTATGCCAAGAATTCTATGATTCTGGCATCTTCCCCTCAGCCAGGTCTCCCGCTGAGAATGTGAAGGGCCCTCTCTGCCCTTGGCTGCCTTCACAGAGCAGGCTGCAGCCCGGAGCAGAGGAAAAGCCAAGACCCACTTCTTTGTACGCGCCCTGAATGCTCTCAATGCGAGCAGACCCTGACATTAAAACAAACTGGGGAAAAAAAAAAAATCTAAACTCCTACAGTTATTCTAGAAAATAACTTGTAGTTATCGATCAATGTTTCCTAGTTAACACACTCTGAATACTTACTCCCTTCCATGCTGGCTCACAATTAGTTCAATTTCTGAGAATCATGCAGATGAGATTCAGTAGAAGCCAAATGGCAAAAGGGAGGCGATGCTGTTCATGAATATGAATATGAATGATTACGGAGAGGAACCTACATGTTATGTGATTAGCATATGTATAGGGGAGGAAGAGCGAATGCGTAAGTTCAAAAAATATTAATTTCCTATTGAAACACACCAACGCTCACAGGAATCAAGCAAAAGCAGGAAGATTTACCTTGCCCCATGGTGTGAACGTAAGCGGTCGAACCTCCTGATCTTTGTGGCTCTTTGAGTGGGCACTCTGTCACTGATGCCCCTCCTTGCCACAACTGTCGTCTAAAGCCACCTGATATCCAAGCAGAAATCTAGGACTAAGGATCACTAGGCATGGAAATCTATGACCATAAAGAGAAAGCTTTGAAAAGGACTTTTTGAAAACTCATCAAGCTCAGGAGTAACTACAGAGGTAGAAGAAAGTATGCCACCTTTCACCTTCTGCAATTTTGAAATAAATGCTCACTTTCTAAGTGAGCACATTTAAACCTTCATTAGAAATTACATTGAACTTTTGTAACAGAAAATGGTTTTCGGTAAGTGTGTTAAGAAAAATGACATAAAACTTGGACATGAGGCAAAAAATACCTCATTTCAATGTCATATGGGGGAAAAGGCCACCCAAGGATTATAGAAGGGCTAGTACTCTGTTCACTGTTTACTACTGATTAGATAGAGGTCTCAGACTTCATAACGTGACAGGCTAGTTGATAGATTTTTCTTTGGTAGAGATGCAAACAATTTCTGTCCAGTGGAAATGATAACCCCAAACTGATTACAGTTTGTTGCCCTATAAGACAGTAACCAATTTTGTATATAACCCCGCAGTCTCAAAGTAATATTTCTTTATTAAATTATCTATAAATACTTAGTTCTATTAACTAGGCTATTCTATTAATGAAGGCTATGAAGGCTATTTCCTTCATTAATTAATCGGTTGAATAAAATCTTTGACACATTTTTTGTTTGGCCAAGAGTTAGGATTTTACCATTTAAAATGATACCCTAGCAAGTAAATAATTATTTCAATGTTTGTTCATTTGACTAATTATCTTGGATGACTGAATATGTATATTCCATAAAACGACCACCAGTTACCTTGTTTTACTGTGTATATCTCTTTAAATGGCACTGCTTTGCTAAACAAGTAAAAAAGGCAGGTGTTATGGTTCTTAATGTGATGATATAAGATACTACTGCATGCTTTTTACAATATCAATATTAGCTAAATAGATACTTAGGTATATATTTCTAAACTTTAGTCCATATGCGGCATGATTTAGGAAACAATCACTTGCTTGTCTTGGCTTCACAGAATCTAACAAGTCCAAACAGGAGATCTTCACGAAGCAGACAAAATTCCCCCACCCATAATTCGCATTAATATGCACAGCTCTAACCATAATGAATCACAAGGCTTGGCAGGTCAACGGGATTATGATAGGAGATCAAACAAGCTTTGAGACAGGTTAGAACATCATTTTTGACAACTGCTAAGCAGCCTGTTAGAATGACAAGTATAGGGGAGGGCAATCTGCTAGAAAACACAAAGGGCACTGTCAGACATTTAAGCGATGTTTCTCCAGTCTGGGTGGGCAGAGGGGCCTCTGAGCAACAAGAGAACAGAAGAAAGTCATGTTCAATGTAATGTAATTGAACAGGTCCATGCAGGTTGATATTTAATTGGCACTGTCCCCATATTTGCTGGGATATTGTAGGTAGGCCGTTTCGGTGCCTTTTCAAATTGTATCTTGCATTAGAATCTGCTGGGAGGCTTCTTAAAAGGCACGTTCTGATTCAGTGGGTCTGGGTGGGGCCTGAGAGTCTGCATTTCTAACCAGCTCCCAGGGGATGCTGAGGCTGCTGGTCAGGGGACAATCTCACCTTGCTAAACCCCTGAGGCCGACGTGGGCTTTTCATAGTGAATATGGCAGGTCATAGCTGCTGGAGGGCTTCTTTGAAACACACACAAAGGACTAAAACTTCTGGATTATAGGAGTACCATACTTGAAAGTGATAGTACAGCTTTTGAAAGTCCTAAGGTGATACTCTGATGTAGAAACTCTTGTGTACAAAGAGGTACAAGAGAAAGATCTGAGAATTCTTTGTTGGCCTAGTAACAGGGGTGCTCACATTTAGAGGAAAAGAAAATCTGTCCCAGCCCTTCGTCACTGACCTTAGGAAACGCTGGCTTGAACCCTCGAGTCCTGGCTCCCTGTGCAAACACAGAACTTCTGGAGGGCATAGTCGGCGGCCCTTATGTCACAGTAGGAACTAGAGATTAGGAGACCGGGAAAGTACCAGTCTTGCTTTGCAGACTGTCCTGGTGATTGTCAGATATGGCCCTGCGGTGTCCATGATGAGGCTGGACGATCCCAACTACAGGATTTTCACTTCCTTGTCACTAAGTGTATGCCGAGTGAAAAGGCGGCAAAGCCAATGCAACTTCATTACAAGCGAGAGCCAGGATACGATGAGGCAGAAGATTGTGGTACATGGGCGACCCTCTGTTTTCGCAAGTGCGGGTAGAGCTTGGGGTATGGTGTGGAAAGCAAACTGTGCCATCAATCTATGCACATGAAATAATTTTATGGAGGTTTCCAGGTTTTTTGTTTGTTTTTTTAAGAACCAAGTCAATTGCCACACTTACAGGAAGACTTGTGTGCATTAAAAATATGATACATGAAGTATTTACTTCCTTTCCCAAGTGAGCATGTTTTAAGGAACATTCCCACAGACATATATAAACACAGACCTCAGTGGTGTTTTGAGATCAAAATTAAATTCTGGAGCTTATGGTGATTTTCAGAGGACAGGATGCAAGGCAGCTCCTCGACCCCTCTCTATCTGTCCGCTGTGCCCCAGTTGGGTCCGTCAGATCAGCAGCAGGACAGACTTGGGTAATAAAACCAATTCTCAGGCAGTTTTATGGCTGCAATGGATAAACAGTTCCTTTGCCCTTTGTGGCTGGAGAAACACTGCTGTTGCTTCCTGCAAGCGTTGTGGTCCAGCCCAACTCAACTCTTCGAGGTGGACTTCTCATTTTGAAACAGCACCACACAGAAGGGATGGAGGGATAGTAATTTTGTTGAGAACTTGCTTCCCTTTTTCAATCAGGTTTGGGAGGTAGGATTACAGCAACTAAGAGGAATTTTGCTAATCAATGGTTTGCCAATTTGATTGATTCTCAAAGCCCTTTGAAACTCATGTATTTGTGTTATTGCCAAAATCCATATTGTGTTGTTTCTAAAAAAAAAAAAAAAAAAAAAAGGACAGTTCAGGGGAATACTAAGAAATGCAAGTACCCAGTCCAAGAGGAGTTATTGTTCTATTGTTCATGACAGTCAAGTCTCAAATCTTCCTTGTAGGAAATCCTCATGTAAATAATAATAGAGCTCAAATATTTATTAATTCATCCATTCAATAGCCATCATGTTCTTTTATTTTCAACTGGCTATTACATACCAAGAAATATAGGAGGATAGAGGAAGAGGAAGATGCAGTCTCTGTCCATTAAACAAAAATAGTTTTACTGTTTTTGTCAAAAACAAGTCAGGCTCACTATTACAAGTGCATTGCCGAGGCCTCTGTCCGTAACCACCCCGACACACACAATTTCACAACTAATGGCGCCATACTCTATAAGCTGTTCCATAGAGTTCCAAAGCTTTTTTTCATTGACAATATGTCATCCACATCTTTTCATGATTACAGAACTGTATTACTTTAATGGCTATAGAACATTCCACTCTATGGAAATACTATACTTAACTAGATCTGACTGATGGACATTTAGTATATTCACATTGTTTGCTTTTAAACGCATTAATAACATCCTGGAGGGGTAGTACAGAATGGTAATTAAAAGCATGAATTCTGAAGTCAGACTGCTTGATTTTCAATCTCTTACCAGCTATAGAACCCTGGTCAGGTTACTTGACCTCTCTATGCTTCCTCTGTAAGCCTGGGATAACAATGGCACCTCTCTTGTAGAGTTGCTATGAGGTAGTCAGCTGCCTTATGAGGTAGTTAATGCATGCAAAGCATTTAGAATGGTGCCCAGCAGATCACTTTATAAATGTTTGCTGGGGCACCTGGGTGGCTCAGTCGTTAAGCGTCTGCCTTCGGCTCGGGTCATGATCCCAGAGTCCTGGGATCGAGCCCCGCATCGGGCTCCCTGCTCAGCGGGAAGCCTGCTTCTCCCTCTCCCACTGCCCCTGCTTGTGTTCCCTCTCTTGCTGTGTCTCTCTGTGTCAAATAAATAAATAAAATCTTTAAAAAAAAAAATGTTTGCTGTTATTTTCACTTTTACACTTGTGAAATTATATGCTTTAGAGCAAACTCCTAGAATTGGGCTAGAAGCCCAGAAGACTAAGAATGTACACTTCAGACATCCATATATTCTGCAAAATGTCCTCCAAAAAGCCTAATCTGATGGATTATCCATATCTCTAAAAATAGTCATCCTTGCTTGGCAGATACGAGATCTGGAAACTGTTACCCGACCAAGCTGGCTACACTGATTTAGTGCACACTGTGGGCAAGTGGAAATGGCAAGAATCCAGTTCAGGGACACTGAAGGAAAGGACACAAAGAATTCTATACCTAGCAAAAATATCCTCCAAAAAACAAAGTGAAACAAAGCCATTTCCAAAAGAAACAAAAACTGAGAGAATTCATTACCAGCATAAACATGCTAAAAGAAACACTAAATAGACAATTTAAGCAGAAAGAATGAGATGCCACATGGACGAACAGAACTGTAGGAAGGAATGAAGAACAAAAGAAAGAATAAATACATGGACGAACCTAAATATACATTCACTATAAAACAATAAAAATAAGTTCTTGTGGGCTTTAAATATATGTAGAATTGAATTTCATTTAATGACTCACTCCTCCCAGGGAGTGGTAAAGGTACTAGTTTGCATTTGACTCTCATAAATCAAGGATGCATGTTGTAATCTCTTGGGTAACCACTAAAAGAACTGTAAAGATTTTCTAACAAGCCCATAGAGAGTTACAATACTTGTAAAACCAGGAGAGTTACAATACTTGACCAAAGTTGGAGGACTTTTACCACCTGACATCAAGACTTATTACAAAGCTACAGTAAAGAAGGAGGTGGTATTGGCATGAAGACAAACCGACACAAGAGAGTAGAGTGTATATACATAGGGAATGTCAACAGTCATTTCATTTATGACAAAATTGATGCTTCAGTAAATGGAGAAAGGACAATCCTTACAAATGGCGCTGAGCATATTGGGTATTCCTATAGAACACAGATGGATCAAAAATCAATTCCAAGTAGACTGCGGATCTAAATAAGAAAAGCAAAATAATAAATCTTCTCAAGAGAATATCTTTAAGACCGTGTGATAGGCAAAAGTATCTTAAACAGGACACAAAAAGTTGTAAACATAAGTTTGATCATTGGGCTATGTTAAAATTAAGAACTTCTCTTTACCTAAAATTACCACTAATAGAGCAAAAAAGGCAAGCCACAGGATGGGAAAAGAAATTTGCAATACTGTACATATATCCAACTAGTGACTCACCAATACAGACGAGCAACCCAGAAAAAAAAAAAAAGACAAAAGACAAATAGGCACCCCACAAAGGAGGATACATAAATGCCTAATAAACATATGAAAAGGGGCTGTCATGATTCATCAGAGAAATCAAAATAAAAGCACAATGAACTACTATTACACACCCCCTCACACGACTACAATGAAAATGGCTGACATCAGGAGGGAGGGCAGAGATGCGGAGAACTGGAAATCTCATATACCACCGATAGGAGTGGAAATCGTCATAATTCTTCAGAAGACACAACAGTGTATCCTAAAGCTGAGCCTACCTTATGACCTAGCAATTTTACTTCTACTTTATACTCGATAGCTAAATGTACGTACTCGCACTAAAAGCCACGTCAAAGGAAGTTCAGAATAGCATCATTTACAATAGCCTCAAGCTGGAAACAATCCCAAATACCCATCGGTAACAAGAGGGATAAAGTGTGATATAGTCGTACATTCTAATACTACCCAGCAATGAACATTAATGAACTAAAGCTACATGCAACAACATGGGTGAATATCACAAAGAAAATAGTAAGTGAAAGGAGCCCAAGACAGAGGAATGCCTAGTGTATAATTCCATTTACCAGGAGTTCCACTAAGAGATGGGGTCAGAGATCTGGGGAGGGGGTACCTGGAAGGGGTGCGGTGTAGAGGACATGGGGGGCACTTCTGAGGTACCGGTAATGCTCTATGTACCGTGACCTGGGTGGTGGTTACCTGGGGGGTGCTTACTTATCTCTCCCTCTCTTCTAGGTACCACATACACACCTATAACCAGGCACCAGGTTCTCCATGAAATTCTCAAGTCCGTTAAGAACTACAGAACCTTCTTCCTCATCCCTGGCTGCATCATCATCCTATTTATTAAAAGAAACGTGTGAGGTACTGAGTGGCCTGTCTTCAGACACCCTTCCTTCTGTCCTAAGAACTGGGCCCTCAGGGAGCCTCAGCTTCATGCTGCTGATGCCCACTCCACGGTCCCTTCTCCCACAGCAAGACGCCTGCCACATTCGACTCTGGGAGTTCGAGAAGCTCAAAACAGAGCAGCCAAACTCACACGGTATTTACTGTGGCAGTGACACTTCTAGCCCATTGTTCACGAGTTTATTCTTTCAGGCAGAGGGAAATAATGTTGAACACATATCAGACGATGTGAGCCAGCCTCCTCCTATGGCGAATGCAGTATTCAGACTAACAGATGAATCTTGTCAAATCCAACTCGATAAAGCACAAAGAAATAAAAGAGAAAACGCCGATTTGTGAACAGATTACAGATGATTATGCATACCACTCAGTTTTCACCGTGCACTTACTATCAGGCACTCTGGTGGGAATTTCGGAGAATATGAAGGTGAGGAAAATAAGATTCTTAGCCTCAAGAGCCTAACAGTCAAAGGATGACTACAACCCACCACATGCCTGTACCATAGTTTGCTCTTACTGCTAATCAAGTGGTCTTCACACATCCAAAGGCACAGTCACCTAAGAGACTTTGAATGAAAATCTCTCAAGTGTCCTTACATCTACTGAAATAGAAATATTTGTCGGTGAGTTAAAACAAAGAAAGGTCAGGAAATTCACACTCTTGCCTTTTCTGTTGGCAAAACAGGTTTCCCTAGGAGACCCACTTCTTGGAAATTACCGTGAGCAGAGTTTTTCAGAGTCTGCTTAGAAGAAACTAGATGACAATGGGAACAAGGATCCCAAAGCCTGATGGAAATGGTCAGCTGGTCCCCTGTGTCCATTCCCACCTCGCACTGAACTGGGGACATGGAGAAGTTAAAGACGCCGTTCCCGCCGCTCCTCCGGAAGGCAGGTCCCCCCATCCAGGCGCAGTCGGGGAAGCCGCCTTCCTCTGCTTCCTCTGTGTCCTGGTGAAGTCCCAGCAACGTGAATTGCAGCAGCTTGTCTAAGGATTCGGTGTCTGTCACCGGCTCCTAGCTTTCTAGAGGCATCTGTGGCCGTGGTTACAGTGGCTGGACTCAGCCCAGCATCCGTTCATGCGGTTGGTGAGTGTGAGGGGCGGGGGTCACGAGGGTGGCGGTGGCATCGGCCCTTTGGCTCCTGGGGGCCAGCAGCAGCCAGGGGCTCTCTCTGCCTGTCAAGCCCTTCCCGCAGTCCGTGAGGACCGCATTCCCCGGGTTTCAATTCCCTTTGCTAAAATACCTAGAGTTGATCCTATTTTTTCACTCCAATCTAGAGTCCTAGGTTGTGTTTTTGTTTTTAATAAAATTCTATTGTTTAACTGGCACTTACTAAGCGCCCGTCAATAGATGTCAGGACGGAGCCAGTCCAGAAACATACAAAGCGGCAAAAATAAATCATAAATCAATTTGAGATCAGAAATTTTCTCAGCAGTAATTGAGAGCTGGCCAGAGGCACACCTATAATGCATTTTAAAGTAAGCACTTAGAATTTCCTTCACTGTAGGGGCGCCCGGGTGGCTCAGCCGTTGAGGCGTCTGCCTTCGGCCCAGGTCATGATTCCGGGGTCCTGGGATCGAGTCCCACATTGGGCTCGTTTCTCAGCAGGGAGCCTGCTTCTCCCTCTCCCTCTGCCCCTGCTTGTGTTCCCTCTCTCTCTCTCTGGCAAATAAATAAATTAAAAAAAAAAAAAAAAAAGAATCTCCTTCACTGTATAAAATGGGATAGAGCCTTGGGTGGGTGAGCCACGTTACACTGGTTTTACTTTAAATGTTTAAGAACCTCGGGAGACTCTTGTGTATTGGGGTCAGGAGGGGCAGAAGGCCTGGCACAAACTGCTTCCAGGATTTTTTTTATTCTTACCAGAGAATCTCATGAGACAACTGTTCCGTGGAACTTTGTGCAAAATGCAACAGAGGGGAGTACCCTGCTTTTTTCACCTGATACATTTTAACAGATTTCCGAGTTCTAGAATTTCTTTAAAAAATTGGAGTCTCTTCAGCTTTTATTCCTCTATGAGTTATATTTCTCTCCCTCTCTCCCTAGTCTGCCTTTCTCTCATATTTCGGAGTATAATTAAATCTTTAAATTTACATCTACTAAAATTCACCTCTTTCAGTTCAGAGTTCTGAGTTCTGACACACGCCCAGGTTGAGAGAACCACCACAAGCTTCAGGACACGGAACAATGGCGTCGTCCGCCAGACTCCTTCATGCCTCTCCTTTCCAGACAAGCCCTCCCACACCCCCAACTCCTGGCAACCACTGATCTTTTGTCCCTCACTATAGTTTTGCCTTTTCCAGATGTCATAGAAATTAATCATACAATACACAGCCTTTTGAGTCTGGCTTCTCTCAGTGAGCATAATTCACATGAGAACCAACCGCTAAGAGTTTGCTCCACATTACTGCGGAGTGTAATCCATCCTGTGGAGGTTTGCTTATCCATTCACCGGCTGAAGGGTATCTGGGTTGTTTCCAGAGTTTAGAGATTATGAATAACTGCTTTATCAATAAATACTTAATTACATAATGTTAAATAACTGAATGTTGTTCCAGGTCTTGATGGATAGTTTAATTGGGCAATCCCTTATTGTTGCACATTTAAGTTATTGTTCATGCTGCACTATCTTTATTTTTATTAAATTTTTAAAAAAAGATTTTATTTATTTGAGAGAGAGAGAGATAGCAAGAGAGAGCATGGGTGGGGGCGGGGGAGAGGGAGAAGCAGACTCCCCACTGAGCAGGGAGCCCGATGCGGGGCTCGATCCCTGAGATCATGACCTGAGCCCTACGGCAGACGCTTAACTGACTGAGCCACCCAGGTGCCCAATGCTGCACTATTTTTAAAGAACACTACCACCAATATGTTCAATGATTCTTTAGGATAAATACTTGGAAAAGGCATGCATCACACATTTTACTGTTTTTGATACATATTACATCAAAAGGTCCCCTTATGAGAATATCCCTTTACTCAACTCCTTATCATCAATGATTGATTTTATTTTTCACCACTCTCACAAGCAAAAATTTTAAAATGGCATCTCACTTTTACCTGTCCTTCATGACTTCTATTACATCCCTGTAAATACAGGTTAAGATTGATTCCTTATGCTTACTGGACATTTTTATTTTTTTTCTTTTAGGAATTGCCTGTCCTTGTTATTGCCTGCTCTTGATTCCTTATAATAATTGTCTACCATTTATTACATTTATGTTTTTAATGATGACTTTTTTTTAAAAGATTTTATTTATTTATTTGTCAGAGAGAGAAAGAGAGAGAGCACAAGCAGGGGGAGTGGCAGACAGAGGGAGAAGCAGGCTCCTTAGGATCCCGATGCGGGACTCGATCCCAGGACTCTGGGATCACGGCTTGAGCTGAAGGCAGACGCTTAACTGACTGAGCCACCCAGGCATCCCTTAACGATGACTTTTGATTTTTTTTATAAACAGAAGTGAGAAAATGTATGTATGTAACTTTTCTTTGTGGATTGTTACATTTCACATCATGCCTTTTTCTATTTTAAGCCTCCATAAATATTCATTAATGTTTTCTTTCTAATTTTTCCAGTTTTTGAGGTAGCGTGACAAGTAGAAGAGGCTTCCTGCCTGAGTCCAAGTCACCTCACCTTGAGCACACTGGATTTGCTTCTGCCTCTGCAGCTCTGGCCTACTGATATTAAATGTGTAGGATTCTTCCTTTCTACATCTGTCATCTGAAGGTGAATAATTTATTGAACTAAATTTTTTTTTCTTATGACTGAATTTGATTTAAAAATAGGCTCCATTCTCAGGTTTCAGTGGTTAGTTGAGGATCATAGCAGATCATTCCACCTCTTCTTCCCTTTGGTCCACTGGTAGGACAAACCAGTAATGATGTAGAAAGTTGCAACAATAATAAAGTGCATTGGCAAGTGCATGCCAATATTTTCTGGAATGTCATAGCAGAAGTGAGCATTATGGGAGAAATCTGTATATATATTTTCCCAAGGGGCCAAAGAATCTCTTTAAAAAATCTTGTAAATAGGGGCACCTATTTCTTTACCTTGAAATAGTGGCTCCTTCAGTTAAGCGTCTGCCTTCGGCTCAGGTCATGATCTCAGGGTCCTGGGATCGAGCCCCGCATTGGGCTCCCTGCTTAGCAGGAATCTGCTTCTCCCTCTCCTTCTCCCTCTCCCTCTGCCTGCTTATGCACACACTCTCTCTCTCTCAAATAAATAAATGAAATCTTAAAAAAAATCATGTAAATAAATGGGAAGGTCTGATTCATTTTACAAAAGTTGATCACACAGATTTTGAAGACAGCGCATTTTCTGTTAAGAGAGGCATACAATTATAAGCTTATAGAAACACTTCACCCTTCAATGAAACTGTAGCACACTATATCATCCCAAAGGCAAATACCTAGTAAAAGAAACAGGTGGAGACTGGGCTTCTGTGGAAGGTTTAATCCAATCTCTTGCTCTTACATTACGAGTAACTGGAACTCACCTAAAACACAAGTATAACCCCGTGGTGCTAGATCTCAACGTTGTGCTCCATCCCTGGATGTGGTTGTTTTTATTTATTTGGCAAAAGTGAAGGCATTCTTGACACAATCTAGACTTTAAGCATTTATCCAAGCTCCCTTTATAGCAATCCGGGATTTAAGGACACTTCTGGGAGGTTGTCACTGACCTGTTTTCCCCATGGCCACCGTGCCTGGCTGACTCCACCTCAATGGACCATCTCCACAGCTGCTGGCCTCATCCACTTGGCTTGGCTGCCCAGCCATTAGCCTTGGAGAGTCGGGCTAATTGTCAGTTAATTGTCACACGCCCTCAGGTCTGACAACCTACAACACTGGAACAGCTTCTGAGGCCAACCAGTTTCTAACTGCAGCAGGAAGGATGGACGAGGCTTCTGGTCTGAGACCAACTGGCCCGATACTAGTCTGTGCCTGCCTGCTGCGGCCCTTTACATTTTGGCTCACTGCCCACGAGGGACCTCTGGCCTCTGCACGATTCTAGTGCGTGGACCACCTTCTGTCTTTGCCAATCTTCGGCGGGCTGCATTCAAGGCTCAGTCTGGCTCCCCTCCTGGATTCGGAGCACTTCCGGCTAGCCCATTCACCTCCCACTTGCAGGACAGACAGAAAACTGAGCCCCAACTGTGGCTTTTTGGACAGTGTGGAGAAAGCAGATGAAAAATTAATTTACCTACTTTTATTGTTAGGAATACATACCACAAGCAACTCTTGCTGGAAATGCCCTAACTTCAGTTTGATTAATATAGAAGCATATAACGTCTTCAGTTTCCCTTTATATCATCCTAACAAACGGCTGTCAGCACTTCTCCTACGGTGGTTAACGAATAATGATTTATTTCATCTTAAAAAAACACAACAACAACTTTAAGAACAACAGAGGATGAATGTTCTACCATGAGTCCTTATTACCTATGAAACCAGAAATAATTCTCTATTTTAATAAAAGAATAAAAATATGTCTCTCCAAGGTAAAGAAAAACCAATGTGCATAGTAACGGAGTGCTCAGAAACACAACCAAATTCCCTTTTTATCTCAGTAACTAACTTACCCTATAACGGAAAGTAAGGCTTGGTTGGGTAGAATTCATATTACAATTAGCTTTTTTTCCATATTAAGAAGGGGAGTTTGAAGTAAGGTTTTTTTTTAAAGTAGTTTCAAAGAACTTGGAAAAAAAGAAAAAAACACGCCAAGACTGCTCTAGTCCAAAGCCAGAACAGAGTTTTGTATGGGCTGCAGATAATTTAATATTTGAGAAGCCTTTTCAACGTTCTCCAACTGCAATCAAAACTAAAGCAATAGTTAGGGGAAAAAAATAAATGAGTAAGCAAATAAAACCCAATATCTATATAATTATCCACAGATCAAACAATTTAGGGACAATAAAATAGAACAGCATTTCAGCTAATTCAAATTCAAAATAATGGGACAACCATTCACTAATCTAGCAACAACAATTCCGGCTAATTTTACCGTTAACATATTGGGGATAATTGCCTTATCAGTCAAAAGACTTAAAATCAATTCTGTACAAGTTGATTAATCTCAGGCACCAAAAACTGAGCATGAAACCTTCTTGATTGGCTCTAATCCTCCTTTCCCCACATAAGCAAGCATAATGCCCAGTTTCTGAGTCCTTGGAAGAGCAAGAAAACGAAATAATGTCAATGTAGAAAGGATACCACTAGGGCTTTGTCTCCCCTTTTCTTCTGACAACAGACCCATTTCATTTTGGAGAACAGCTCCTCCCACAGGCCAACCCTAATCCCAACCCTAACCATCACTGACCATCACCACGGCCCCTGCTCACACAGGCTGGCTCCTACCCCGCAGGACCAATCGCCGTCCTCGGCACCCTCCCAGAGCGTTTGGTGCAGCAATGGGCTCACTGTCCAGGTCAGGCCATTAGACACTTTCCTGAAATTCTCTCTACTACAATCCTTTCAGGAACAAAACAGAATTTAAGCCCAGAGCTCCTTGGATCTAGCCTCAGAGAGAAGGCAGCCCAAGAGCACGGATCCACCATGTGAAGAGATGTACAGAGAAGCTTAAGGATGAGTGGGGAGACTTCCAGCAAAGATCTAGACTGCAAGTCCCGTTCTCCCAATGGCGACCTGCCCTCTGCTCTTCCTACGGCGTGGCTATAAAAACCAATACATTTTCCTTTAAGCTTAAGTGAGTTTGAGTTGGTGTCTGTTATTTGCACTCTAGGAGTCCTGACCTGTGCAGACGGTAACTTCTTAGGTTTGGGAATTCTGGGTTGTCTTTCTACTCCTTGTTCTCAGGGCACTGCCTTTGTAGCCCACAGGGGTGACTCCTGGGGTCTTGTTTCTGCTCTGGGACCTGCTCCTCTTCCTGAGCCTCACTGGTCCAAGGGTAGCACACAGGGCAATCAAGGTTTCACCTCTGGAAATTAAGGTTTTGATCTGAGAGAGAGGTTGTGGGGTTCTTCAAACAGTAGTCCTCCAGAGGGACAGGAAGGCATTCTCGGAGACATGGTGGTTCTGGGTCTTTCAGAGGTTTTGTTGCTCAGCCCCATCCATACTGAGTTCCATGAGCTGCCCCAGGCCTTCCAAGACATTCTACCCTGTCTTTCTTCCTTCCCCACCACTCCCCTTCAGCTGACTGCAATTGGTTTCCTCTTCAAACCAAGAGAACATGAAATTATACACAAAAAATTGTTTCTGTAAATCATTGGTTAGGACACTTTTCACTATAGGAAATGTAAGACTTCAATAAAAATCAGTTGAGCAATAATGAACTTTTTACCTTGAACAACAAGCCTGGAGGCAGTGTGGCCCCAGGCGTGGTGGATCAGCAGCTCAAGGATGTCATCAGGGCCGCCATGTTTTATTTCCGTGTTTTGCCATGAACGGGACTGACTGCTCTCAAAGGTCAGTTCCCCTAGGGTCCCCAGATGGCTGCCACTCACAGTTGGGGCTACCTGGGTCATCCTTCACATCCAGCAGGAGATGGAGACACTCCTAATATCCTTGTGGTGGTGTGCGAGCAGCTCTAAGAAAATTTTAAGAGTCAGAACTAATTCAGCTCCGTGACTGCCTGGCTGAGGACTATGGGAAGGGAGGAGCTAGGACGGGGCCCAACTTTTCTTGCTGAGGCATCTTGGTGCATGGAGACACCCTTCTCTGAGGTGCAGCCAGAGCTGGTTTGGCAGGACAGGGACCCCACGTGTGGGTTCTCTGCCTCCTCAGGCTTCACTGAGGCCTGCCCAGGAGTCGGCTCAGGGCCTGTCCCCAAAGCCTTGACCTTGGTGAGCAAACCACTCACCTCTGACATGGAGTGATTTCTCAAGGGGTGAGATAAGTAAATTTCTGTTCTCCTTGAATTGCTTCTGCTTCATGGGCAGAGAACCTTTTGCATGAAGCAGGCAGCCCCCTGAATGACGTGCGAGCTGTTTGTGTCCTTGCTGCACGCCATTAGAGAATTCATGCTATGGACGTGGTGGGTGTCTACACAGCATCCGTCTCCACCTGCCTGCCACCTTCCTGCTCCAGTTTGGTTCAGGCACAGGTTCGTGGCCAGTTCTAAAGGATAATTCGTCTAATCAGGCTCTCAACCCTGGCTGCACATAGAAATCTACGGAGGATCTTTGAACAAATACCAATGCTTAGGATGTGTGTGTGTGTGTGTGTGTGTGTGTGCGCGTGCGTGATTTCCACTCTTCAGCTATTGCGAATAATGCTGCTGGTATGAATGTGGGTGTCCAAATACCCCAGGGATATTTTTACAAAGCTTTCCATGGGATGAGAATACGCAGTCAGGGTTGAGAACCATTAGCTCATGGCAGTCCCAGGCAACCGCAAGGGGTCTGGGGGAGAGGCATGCCCCCTTAGGCGGCCTGATCAAGCTGCTCCAGGCTAATTATCAGCAGCTCACACCTCTGTCACCATCAACACTCAGAGACCCAGAAGGGTGAGGGAGGTTTTTTTTACTTCCATATCTCAGCGATCGAGCTCCCAGCCTGGCACCCTGCAGCAAACTACTGAGCTGCTGTTGAAGGAAGAGGACTTCCAATCCATTATTTAACTGGATCTGACTGTTAAAACCAACTGCCCCCTTCAGTTACTAGAAATTATGTGCCATCGAACCCTGGGCCATGCGTCTGGCTCCACTCGGGCCTGGGCCTGAGTCAGGGTCTCAGACCTTTATAAAACAAAATTGCAGTTATGGAAGGAGCCCTGGGGGGGGGGGGGAGGGCACAGGGTAGGGGTGGAAGTTTTTACAGCTTCGCTCCAGTTTCTTCTGGGACAGATGCTCTGAAAGGAGCTGCTGTGCCCATTCTCTGCAGCTGAATGAGAGGCTTAAGTAATCTTCCCCACAAATACCTGTTTCCCTATCCCCATAACCCACTTGAAAAAGAAAAGCCAGACATGAAGCTGTGTTTTTCTTGAGGTGGGTTTTCTGTGCTCTCTACTCACGTCTGCAGCCCCACGTCCTCGTGTTTACACTGCTTTTCATGTTGACCTGAATTCTCACGATCTTTTTTTTTTTTTTTATGACAGCCTATGGAAATTTAAAAAAGTAGCTCCAGATAAAAGAAATGCCAAAACACCCGCGAGACTTCTGCCTGGTTCCATTTTTAAGTCTGTGGACATATTTGGAGAGAACCTCTTTCTAATGTGAAGCAGTAGTGTGGCAAATCGAGAATGCTCTCCTCTCCGTTCCCCTGTGGGCTCAGAAGCCAGATGCGCCGGGTGACGGGACGGGGACAGCAAGGACGTGTCTCGGGAGGGAGAGGAACCAGGCCCCTAACTGCTCCTGCAGAATCTTCCAGATCTGGTCAGGCCGGGGTGAGGATGGGGCAAGAGAAGCAGCGGCGGGCAAATTCAGGGGCAGAGCTGGACTGTATTTGAAATGTGGATTTTTTTTTAAAGATTTTATTTATTTATTTGACAGAGAGAAAGAGAGAGAGCACAAGCAAGGGGAGCAGCAGAGGGAGAGGGAGAAGCAGGCTCCCCGCTGAGCAGGGAGCCCGATGTGGGGCTCGATCCCAGGACCCTGGTCATGACCTGAGCTGAAGGCAGATGCTTAACCGACTGAGCCACCCAGGCGCCCCGGATGTTTGGTTTAACATGGAAACTTTTCACATTCATTTTGATTTAAGTACTACATTAAAATCATTTACCTTGGTTGCGGGGCTGTCTGGCACGCCATTTTGTGCCTTACTTCCCTCACCGAGGCCCAGTCCCGACTCCGTTGGCTCTTGGCTCCCCCTTGCTTTTCTTTGAGTTAGGGTGTGCATTTTCATGAGGGAAGCAAGATGTCTCTCTCTGAGTCTCGTGTAGCCATAAGCTTGTTTTCTCTGGGCTTACTTCCTCCCAGGCCTTTGCCTCTGCTCATTCTGACAAGCTCTCTTGCTACCCATTCACCTCTGCTGCTTCTGCCCTTCCCAACCCTCCCCGCCACCCTTCTTGCAACTGCCAACACCAGGTCCCGGGAGGAGAAACAAGAGGGCGGCCTTTCCCTCAGAGGTCTTTTGCTAACAGTTTTTGAGCTTCATATGGAGAGTACCACAAATAGCAAGGGCCCATTCCTTTTTAGAGACATCTTTCTTAGGCCAGTTATGATGATCAGTAGGCCCTGTGATAAACCATGGCCAGCCTTGTGCTCTGGAACCTCAAGGCAGCTGGCTAATACACCAGGAAGTAGAGCTCTGAGGTGATTTCAACTGTGCTGACCATAGCAGCCCTGGAAATTCTGAATATGGTAAAAGGGTAGCCGAACCTTTAAATGCAGGCGGGTCTCTCTGTGCCCACCACGGCCCCCAGCCCAGAACAGTACAGAAGGAAGCGAACCCATGATTCTGGGCTCTTTTGACCCAGTGGGACCCTTTCTCTAAAAGGGCAGCTGAGATCCTTAAAAATCCAGGCCTGTCTGTGTGAGGGCCTAAGTGGGGAACCCTATCCACCCGCTCGCCTCCTTGACCCTGGGTGTTTTTCCTGCACTGCTTCTGCATCATCAGTAAACCAACATGAACCTAAATGACTGAGCCTCTGTTGCCATTCTAGCCAATCTTCCAAGTCATGAGGGTCTAGCCCAGCTGAGCCTCCTTGATATTATCTTAATGATTCATTATGATGATGATGATGATGATGATGATGATGATGATGATGCAGGGGCCACAAAATAATAATTACTTACCTCATGGGCCTGATGGGAAATATAATTACACATGCAAACAGCTGTAGACGTAATACAGTGTGAAAAACACACTGATATGTCGGCCGCAGCGTTATTGGGACAGTCACCTGAAGACCTGACTGCAGGACTTACCAGCACCGTGTGCATCCCGGTGTAGAGTCTGCTGAGACACACCAAGGTGGAAAACACCACAGCCATCAGCAGTCCCAAAGCAAAGGGATACTGTGTGGGGAGAAGAGAAAACAAGGCAATGAGATCATGCTCACACAGTTTGACACGGTGGGAGGAAAGGGTTCCCACCCAACGACTGCTAGCCTCGACCTCAGTTTCCCCAGAGCGGCAGTCTGATGGTCTCAAACCACTTGAAAAGTGGGAAAAAGAGCAAAAAGAAGGGGAAGATGCCTACAACATCGTTAGAACTCGGCTTAAGGCCTCATGACCACAGACATGGTGCAGATAGTTTTTGTGAAGTAAATCATTCTTTATTTCGACCTATTCTTAGCCCAACATGTATGAAGTGTAGAGTATGGAGTGAGGGGCAAGGTAGATGGACAGCCCCATCACCCGGAAGCGCAACTGACGACTTCCTCATCGAACGCTGGGTGGTAAAGCTTGGCAACCACTGGCTTCCTAAGGAAGCCCAGCCAGGCTAAGAACGGGCACCTTTACATACAGATGTTGAGGCAAAAATCCAGACTTTACTACATCTCAACATTTGCTGGTGGTAACTACAGCAACCAGAGGAATCTGGCTACTGCTGAGTCCTACAAGGAGCATAGGGGTATTCTGCTTATAAACGAAGACGTAGAGACATAATCCATGTGCTTCAAGCACTAACACCTGTGGTGTCCCATGGTGAAAAGAATAAAGACGACAGAGAGCTGTCTACATTGTGTGAAGCACTTTAGAGTCACCCCCTCCTCGCATCTTGACACAACCCTATGAAGTGGGTTCTGTCATTAGCTCCATTCCACAGCTGAGGAAACTCTTAACCTAGATAATCAGTTACGTCGCTATTAAACTTTAGCACACAGACGCTTTCCCATCCATCATCCCATTTGATCCTCACAACAGGAGCTGGCCCCAGAGAGGCCAAACGACCTGCCCAAGGTCACACAGTCCGTAAAGGGTAAGAGTCAGAACCAGAAGCCCCCTCTTCTGAATCCAAGACCAGCATGTTCTTTCTGATGCAAGATGGGAGTACAATTATACATGGTTGTAGGTCTTTTCTTAACATTTATCATTAACCGCGTCTTGGATTTTAATTTAGGAAAAAGTGTTAAAAATGAATGAGTTAATGCTTTCAGAAATTAGAGTCTGGGCATTAGCCTGCACACACAGTCATATAAATAAGCCATATTTAGAACTGTTTACAGCAAATAACCCAAATAGCTAAATATATTTATCATTAAAAATTGAATAACAGCTCAGGCTGAAAACTGCTGCATCATATGAGCTGAAAAGAGTTTTTTGAGAAGAACCAGGAGGCCTTGAAATGAGTCTATAAACAGTGGTTGTTGCTGTGTTCTTGCAGTCAGCTGCTACTTGGGGCTTTTTTCCTGCACAGTGCCTCTCTGGATGCTGAGAGCAGCCCGATGGGGGCTGGCCTTGGGCCGCCCATGTCCTTCTGGGGCAGATGCCCTGCATACGACATAGCTCCTAAGTTTGCATTAAGTGAACTCAGACAGTACTGGAGATCTCAGAAATTTCTGATCTTGGCATGACACGTAAGTAAGTTACGATAGATTATAATATACCTAGTTGGACATACTCCTTAGACCCATCCCTTTCCCAACCAGGAAACTGAGGTCTGACCCCCAGGTGACCAGGCAGAAGACCATAGAGGTAGAGCCAGGACCCAACACTAACCTTGTCCTTGTCCAACCACATCAGGCGGACTCCCCTAGTTCTGCACAACCTGGGGCACAGAATGTGCTCCCGTGTTTTGAGGGTGAAGGGACGAGGCGGAACAGTACTGTCTTTTACATACAAGACGGTTAAGGTTAATGAAATCTGAATTGTCCGGAGAGTAAAAGGTACAATTTATTAAATGAAACACAAACTTGGAGCAAAACTTCTCAGGCAAAAAAAACTTCACTGCAGTACTAGTGTAACTTTTAAAAGGTCTGACTGTAACTGGCATCTAAGCAGATTATTAATTAAGTGACATTCTTCTATTTGCAACATTTATCAACCTGCTGTCCCTTAGAGTACTCTAGAAAACATGGAGCCATTATTTCTAGTGGTTGAGCCCCAACCAGGGGCAGAGGCAGCCTTGGGAGCCAATGTGGGGCCCAGACTCTTTCCTGCCCCGGGCCCTGGGGAGTCTAGCAGGAGGATTTATCTGGGGGAATCATCTCAGTCCTGGAGGACCAATAATGAGGATCCTAAGCTCCTCCCGTCTGCTGCGAACAAGAAGATGAGAGAACCGATAATGTGCGGTCTAGCCAGGCAGCTCAGGGTGACGATGCTCTGCTGGGGAGACTCCACACCCTGGTTCCTGGGGCGGTCCATGCTGTCTCGTGGTGGGGGTGTTGTTCCTGGGGGTATCACTTTCACTATGAGGCACGGCCTCATTTGGACGCTAAGCCATGTGTCACTCTCTCTATGAAGAAATTGTCACTGATGACTCAATACATTTCGATCCCCCGTAGTCTTCATTTCATAAACCTCAAAGTCCCTCAAAAAGGAAAATTCTGAAGCAAAACCTCTCTTTGCTGCCTCACTGCGTGGATGAGGTTACGTGGGAGGAAGAGGAGTCAGGCCTCACCTGGTATCTGTCCATGGTAGAGATGAGGAGGGTGAAGGATATGACTGTGGCTGCCATGGCGTGGGTGGACGGCATTCCGTACTCATCAATCACCCTTTTCTCCAGCTTTACCACAGGAGGGGAGAGAGGACGAGGCCACTTCAAGATGTCCTTGGCCACCTGGCCAATATACATCACCAACTGCAAAACCAAAGAACTGAGGTGAGTCCGACCAAACAAGTAAAACCCCTAGATGGTGTGAATTTATTTTGGGGTTCCCAGTCTGTTGGCTGAAATCACCATCCTCTCTGACCCAGCTACCAGCTGGGAAAGTCTTGTAGGATGCTATTTTAGTCAGACCTTTTGAATTCCAGAAGACCACTGGGCCAGTAAGACATGACATTAGCACATCTTTTTTTCTTTTTTTTTTTGAGATTTATTTTAGAGAGAGAGAGTGCAGATGTTGGGGGGGGGGGTGGTAGGGCCGAAGGAGAGAATCTTGAGCAGACTCCGAGCTGAGCGTGGAACCCGAGGTGGAGCTTGATCCTACGACCCTGAGATCACGACCCCAGGTGAGACCAAGAGTCAGACGCTTAACCGACTGCACCACCCAGGTGCCCTGACATTAACACATATCTAAATTTTAGTGATATACTTAACAAGCATTTCTATACTTCGTATGCCTGCCAGGTACTGTTCTAAGAGCTTTACAAATATTCATTCACTTCATCCAGTAACACCAGAGAATGCAGATCCATCTTATGGAGGAACAACCACTGTATATAGTAAGTGGAGGACCAGATTCGAAACCAGGGAGTTTTGCTTCAAAATCTGTAGCTGACGCGACCATGATAATACCTCAAAACCCAGGACAGTTCTCAAATCAGAGTCTTCGTTTTCAAGTTTTAACCAGAAAAGCGACTGTTCTTACAGAAGTTCTGCTTAAAAAAGTTTTGAATGCCACTGTTATTCCTGATGCATGTAGGTAACATACTGGATAAAATTTAATTTCTTTCAGTCATCAGGAGTAAATGGTATCAGTAAAATAAATGGCATGAGTATTTTCAACCCTAAAATAAAGACAACTCAATCTACAGTTTTTTCAAATGATTTTTCATGATGGCATGAACGAAAAAACTGCCCCCCCTTCTTTTTTTTAGAACACAAGATAGAAATCAGAATTTGGCTTCTGTATCCTTCAGAGATGAACAGGACTATTAACCACAGACTCATTTTGTCAGAGGACTTTACAGGACGGCTTCAGGATCAGTGATAAAGAGGGAAGAGCAACCCATTCCCCCAAGTCTGCATTTGCAGCTCAAAGTGTGGTCTGAGGTGGGCGGCATACGCACCACCTGGGCGCTGGTTTCAAAGGCAGAATCTCGGGCCCCAGCCTCCTGGACGGACGGAGTTAGAACCCCATTGTCACAAGACTCCCAGGTGGTTCGTGTGCACACGAGAATCTGAGGAGCCCCGTTTGACACTGTATTCTTGCACAGGTTCCTTTGTCATGGGCTTTAATCATAAACCTAACCCTATTGATTTTACTAGGGCTTTATTTACTTGTGATGGATGGAGTTACCTTGCTTTAGAACAAAACCCATGATGAAGGACTATTTCCAAATAACGTTCATTAGTCAGCCAGAGTGCTTTAGGGTTTCCACATTCTGGTGCTTTCTTTTAACTCGTTTATTTCGGAGCATTATTCTAGCGTACGCACATCCCCCAGAAGGCGCTGCTTATGTTTTCTGCTCCGCTGCCATTTTGCTCTGGGTTAACAAACCAAGAGCCACCATCTGTGCACAGCAGGCCAAATCCACAGGCTTTTCAGTGACAGTCACTGAATTCCATAGCTGTGATTTCTAATCGGACTTTGAAATTCAACCTCTTTACCATCCCCTTATTACCAGGAACTACTGTCCTGGAAACCAACTCACTCTTTCATGTTTCTGCCTCCCTCCTGTGAACCTGTAAAACCCACATCAGACTGACAATTATGTGTGCAGTTGGAAAACTCACAGCCATCACCGACTACCAGGAATGTCGCAAAAGCTTCTTGAGATGGATTTCTCAACACTGTCCCTTTCCCACTCACCAGCAAAAATAAAACACGGCTGGCGTAATAACTCTAGTTTGTTCAGAAATTCTTGAAATCCTCAGACAGGGACCCTTAATATCATTAGGTGAAGACAGCCCGGGGGGTCTTCGGACAAATTTTTAAATTTCCTTGAAGTTGACAAATCCCTCTGACTTCATTTCTATTCCGCCTTCCATGTTTGAAGGATGTTCTTAAGAATTTGGACAATTGTTCATTTTCTTTCAACAATATTACCACAGCATCACATTGTATCTGATCAATAGATTTCAAGTCACAGTTACTGTAATGACAGCTCTCTTTAAACAGATTGTGTTGTATTTTTCAAGCCCTAAGAAAGGAGTACCACTCGTGGGTTGGGGAGTCTCTGCCTTTGCTTTCACTACAGCGAAGCGATGATGTGCCGAGCCCTGGGTTAGGTTTGAAGTCCATGAGTGGAGAAAACTGTCGCATAAACAGAAGATCTGTTTCAAATATGCTTTGAAAAAAATTATCCAACGAATTTTCTGGATATGTATATGTGCAGGGACACAATGAAGAAGCCAGAACAAAAACAAAGAAAAAAGAAGTACATACTATATAGTTCTGTTTTTATAAAATTCTTGAAAGTGGCTTAACTTTATAGTACAGAAAGCAGACCGATGGTTGCCCGGAAGGGGGTGGGGTGAGGAAGAAATCACAAATGGGCATGAAGATGCTTTTAGGGGTGATGGATATCTATCTTAACAACTGTGATGATTTCAGGGATATGTACATATGCCAAAATATTCCAACTCATACATTTTAAATATGTGTAAAGTTTGTGAACACACTAAGAATTGTGGAATTGGACACTTTCAATGGGTGAATTGTATGGTGTGTGCATTATACCTCAATAAAGCTGTTAAAGACATGCAATTTACTGTATGTCGATCACATCTCAAAAAGTAGCTGTCTTAGCTTGGGTTGCCATAACAACCAAATATAGACTGGTGGCTTATAAACAATGGGAATTTACTTCTTACATTCTGGAGGATGGAAAGTCCAAGATCAAGGCGCCAGCAGATTTGGGGTCTGGTGGGGACCTGCTTCCTGGTTCACAGACAGCCATCTTCCTGCTCGGTCCTCGCCTGGCAGAAGGAGTGAGGGAGCTCTCTGGGGTCCCTTTCACAAGGGGCACTAATCCTATTCATGAGGGCTCCACCCTCATGGCCAAAGCACCTCCCAAAGGCTCCACCTCCTAATACCATCCCATTGAGCACTAGGTTTGAACATGTCAACATTTCAAAAGTTTTCTCAAGGATGAGGAGGTGTGTGGGGTGGGCCTGGCCGTGAGATACTGTGTAGAAGGGCATCTAGATCTTCAGTCCACTTGGAGGTTCGGGGAAGAGGTGTAGCCAGACCTGATCTGTCCTCCGGTGTCCTGGGCAGAGTAGGGGCAAAGACATCAAGACTAGAGGGAAGGAGACCAGGTAAGAGAATATTGCAAAATCCAGGTGAGAGAGAAAGGTAGGATCAAGGTCAGCAAAAGTGGGGCAGCAGACAGGTTAAAAAAAAATTTTTTTTAAGCTGGAAGAATGTTGGATAGGTTTATAAGTGTTGGAAGAATGGCAAGTAGAAGTTATTTAAATAAGAGAGAAAAAAACCCACAGAAATTGATGGACTAGGAACCCAGAGGTGATTGTGTACTTGGAAATGTTTAAGTTCAGAAGAGCTAAACCCCTGGTCCTCACAAGGGACGTATGGTTTCCCGGGAGACACTCTTGGTGAGCTCGATGATGGTAGGTCCTGGCGGCAGGAAGAGGGGAGGAGGCCGGGCTTGCGGTGTGCCAATCACACACAAGATGGTGCCATTCTCCAGCATCGTTTTTTGTCTCTAACGTGACTCTGGAGGGCTCCGCCACACATTCTTGTAGATGAACACCTATCTGTAATCCTCTGAATGGAGAGCCTAAGTCTCTGATACGAGTCAGCACCAAATATTTTTTTGCAAGGTTTGAACATGCACTGAAGGTTCTGAGAACATCAGCACCAGGTAAACGGAGGGAAGACTGAAGTTCAGTTTGTTTGGAACTGTATCTAGAATGGCTCAGCGTTTGGAGAAACTGGGTCACCAATGGAAATGCTGCTTGTTGTGTTTGGGACTCTAATGCCACACGCCCATGTCCACACCACTGTAGCTGATGCACAGGGACACTGTGTACAGGTCCAAGGATCCTACCACCCTATGTGGACAGGCCCCGGAGAATTTGCTTATTTTAAAAGCCACCTTCTTATTACAAGGCAGATTTTTAGAAATTATGGAAGTAGGTCATATTTTCTATGAATCTCATTTAAGGAAAGCAACAGGGGCACCACAATACATTTAGAATATAAAAGGAGGTGATACTATGCGAAGTTTAGGAAGACAGACACAAAAGACCACATATTGCATGATTCCATTTATATGAAATATCCAGAATAGGCAGATCCAGAGAGACAGAAAATAGATTAGTGGTTGGCTAGGCCTTGGAGGCCAGATGTCTGCAATCAAGGTGTCAACAGGGCCACACTCCCACGGGTTCTCGGGTAGAGTCTTTTCTTTGCCTCTTCCAGTTTCTGGTGGCCACAGGCCCCCCTGGGCTTGTGGCCACATTCCTCCAATCTCTGCCCCTTTGATCACATTGCCTCTTCCCCCTCCTTCTGTCTCCTGCTCTTCTGTCCATCTCAACTCTCCCTCTGCCTTTTTCTTATAAGGGCACTTGCCATCGGATTGAAGGCCCACTCACATATCCAAGATAATCTCCTCATCTCAAGATCCTTAACAGAATTACCTCTCCCATTATTCTTTTTCTAAAAAAGATAGTGTTCACAGGTCCCATATAACTGGATGTAGACGTATCTTTTTGAAGACTGCCATTTAATCCTCTGTATTCAGCAAATAGTGTGTGAATGACCAGGCACTGTGCTGGATTGGGGATCACCATGAAGAACAAGGTAGACGAGATCTTTGTTCTCATGGAGCCTATGAATCGAAACATTAGCAGAAAGTATGCTTAGCTTCTTTGCATTTTATTTGCTTCAATAAAACAGCATTGTCCTGCTTAAAAAACAACAACAACAACAACTGTGCTGGGTCTGACAGAATCAAAAAGTCTAATATATTAAAAACATTACTGCAGATATAAGCATCAATGTCATTAGGGAATTACAAAATAAATCAGGGAGATATCATTACACATCTGTCAGAATGGTCAAAATCTAAAACACTGACAACACTAAGTGCTGGTGAGGGGGAGTAACAGGAATGCTCATTCTTCGCTCGTGGGAACGCAAAATGGTGCAGCCACTTTGGAGGACAGTTCGGTGGCTTCTGACGAAACTAAACATTCTCTTACTGTAAGATTCAGCAATCATGCTCCTTGGTATTTAACCCAAATGGAATTGAAAACTTATGTCCACACGAAGCCCTGTACATGAGTGTTCACAGCAGCTTTATTCATAAGTGCCAAAACTTAGATGCGACTAAGAAGTCCTGCAATAGGTGAAAGGATAAATAAACCGTGGTACATCCAGACAAAGGAATATTATTCAGCGCTAGAAGAAACGAGTTTTCAAGCCCTGAGAAGAACATGGGAGAAGCTTAAGTCCACACTACTAAGTGAAAAAAAAAAATCTGAAAAGGCAACATACTATAGGATCCCATCTATATGATATTCTGGAAAAGGCAAAACTGTGGAGAAGTAAAAAGATCAGGGGTTGGCAGATATTGGAGGGGAGGAAAGATGAATAGGTGGAGCACAGAGGATTTTTAGGGCAGTAAAACTACTGTATGTGATACTGTAATGGTGGATACAGGTCATTACACATTTGTCCAAACCCAGAGAATGTTCAACACCAAGAGTGAACTGTAAACGACGGACTTTGGGTGATTATCATGTGTCCGTGTGGGCTCATCAATTGTAACCAAGGTACCACTCTAGTGTGGGATGTTCATAATGGGGAAGGCTGTGCATGGCTGAGGGCAAGGAGTGTATGGGAACTCTCTATACTTTTTGTTCAACTTTGCTATGAGCCTAAAACTGCTCTAAAAAATCAAGTCTATTAAAAAGAGTACTATGGCAGGGGCGCCTGGGTGGCTCAGTCAGTTGGGTGGCTGGCTCTTGATTTCGGCTCAGGTCATGATCTCAGGTACCTGGGATTGAGCCCCGAGGTCCTCCCCGGCCAGTGGGGAGTCTGTTCAAGGATTCTTTCTCCCTCTCCCTCTCCCCCTGCCCCTCCGCCCCCCGACCCCGATCTTGTGCTCTCTCTCTAAAATAAATAAATCTTTAAAAAGAAAAAAAAGAGTACTGTGGCAGAAGAGAACTATTTCTCCATTTAATTTGCAGTTCAAGAGTATAATGATTAACTTGACATGGCTTGCCCTAAATGGAAGGCTTCGCTCTGTATTGTTGAAGGGCCCTCCTACCTAAAGGGACCAAATTAAGTTTCATCATCCATCACGTTCCTTTGGGCTGAGGCCCCAAAGGCCTATATGTGAAGGAAAAATCCATGAGAGGCGGCAAGGCAGGAAGCAATTATAGATCATTAACGCCTTAGCAAGCTGTCTGGGTCCCCTGCACGGTGCTGGGGCCCTGTGGCATTTGGTGACGAGGAATTAGTCTATTTCTTTTTTTTTTAACTTCTGCCCTGATTACAAGATAAAGGAAATGTATAGGTCGGGGGCGGGGCGGGGGGGGGGGGGGGAATCCAGTTCTCTGGATAGTCTACTGTTTATGCCAAGCAGATAAAAGGCTTTTTCTAGGAAACCAATTCTGTCAACACAAAACATGTCTTACCGGCATGGAAGGACTTCCAACTTGGGGTCTGTTCTGAATGCCTGGATTTATCTGAGGCAGTCGGAGAGCACAGTGCATGTTCTCCTCGTGTGGTTGCCCTTTCTAGTTATTACAGTCCCACTGACAGCCCCATGGGGTCTAACACATCTCAGATTAACAGGACTTTACTTTTCACACTAGTATAAATAAAACCTAGATAGTTTCGAAAATAGAGGATCCTTGCAAGAACATTATTACTAGGAAGGCAGTTACTCATTCTTTTTCATACAATGAGATTACCAGCTGTACCCCACTTGTCCCCCTCCCCCCCAAAGCATCCCCACCCCCATGGTGTGAAGACTCCACTGTTGTCATAATAAAAGCTAAATCCTCTGTATGATACAGGGACATAATTTCAAATTACATCCCCTCACCATCCTCCATCCACACATACATTTTGATAAACTTTAACATCTTCCTTCCTTCTGGCTGTACCCATAGCTCCCTCTGCCATGAGGGAATCACAGTAACAAAAGTGTGTCCCTCAGTGTCATGGGGTGGAAATATTGTGAGTCACTGGGACTTATAACTAGCCTATCCATGGATTTATTTTTAAGAAGTCAGGAATTTAGTTATATCATTCTTTAACTGTTGGAGACTAGAGAACACTAACATGTAATCCAAAGACCACAGCTTCCCTGCCCGTACATACCCATCTTGTTTCTTAGTCCAACCAAATTAAGCTCATTCCTCTGCTTCTCAGGTTACTGATCTGATAATTTGGATAAAGAAAGATCAGACACCCAATCATTCCACTTTTAGGTACGTACCCATGAGAACTGGAAACCTATGTCCTCACAGAAACTTGCCCACGAATGGTCTTAGCATCCTCCTTCACAATAGCCACGAAGTTTAAACAACCTGAACATCCATCAGCTGATGAATGGAGAAACAAAATGCAGTATATCCTTACAATGGGATATTACGTGTCCATAAAAAGCAATGAAGTACAGACAAAGGCTACAATATGGATGAACCCTGAAAACAGTATACTAAGTGAAAGCAGCCAGAGGAGAAAAGGACAAATATTGTATCATTCCATGTGCAGGAAATGTTCAGCTTAGGCAAATCCATAGAGACAGAAAGTAGGTCAGTGGTTGTCTGGGGCTGGAGGGGAGGGGAATGGGGATAGGAGGCTTCTTTTGGGGGAGATGAAACATGTTCTGAAGGTAGATCGGGGTAAGGGTTGCACAACTTCATGAATACACTAAAAACCATTGAATTACATTCCTTAAAAAGGTGAATATCATGGTAGGTGAATTTCATCACAAATTGAAAAGAGAGAGAAACTAAACATCAAAATGGGTCCTGGAAACACCTCTTCTTTGTGTCCTTGAAGTCCTTTGCTGCAAAGTGTTACTGACAACACCTTCCAGTATTGATTCCAGAGGAGCCACTAGGGGATTACTAATATTCTCTGCTTCAGGAGCCCCGCCCAGCTCTGCCCTAACCTGGTTCTGCAGGGCACCCAGGGAGTGATGGCCCAGGCCACAGAGAAAGCTGCTGAAAACCCACCTACTCCAAACCAGGAGTAGAGGACTCATTTTAAAG
Source organism: Halichoerus grypus (assembly GCF_964656455.1). Lineage (NCBI taxonomy): Eukaryota > Metazoa > Chordata > Mammalia > Carnivora > Phocidae > Halichoerus > Halichoerus grypus. Next base: position 178,676,799 of record NC_135715.1, on the reverse strand, counting down.
CAATTATTAGCTGGGTGGAGGCTTTTCAGATCAACACTTTCATAAGAGACTGGCCGCACTGGACTGAGTTCTTGTTTACCCTGCATACTGTCCTCTCTTCTCCCTGGAAGACATGGGGGTTGGGGGATGTGGGAGGGTGGGGGGTGGGTGGGGTGGCTCTGTGGCAGCTTGTTTGGCGGCAGGGAGTGAATTGAAAGCAGCTCTTTGTTATGGTTATTCGGAACATTCTAGAAGCCACAGCATACCAGCCAGTGAGAGAAGTTGTTTTCAGTTGGTGAATGTCTTCTCATACTTGTGGCATGACTTTATTTTATTTACTTTTTAAAATTCTGAGCGCATTTCCAGTGTGCCATGTGTTTGTGTGTGTGTGTGTGTGTGTGTGTGTGCGCGCGCGCGGGGGGGAGGGGGTTGATGAGTCACTGAGAGAAGCAACTGTAATTTCAAACTAATAAGATTTCATTCCATGCCTGAAGCACCAAAACAAAGAAATTACAGAGCAAACACCATAAATCACAGAAGACTGACAGAAAACTGGTCTTTACATATTCAAGGTCCCGTGGAAATGGAGATATAATAACTAAAGCACAGATGACAGGTGAGAAAAATAAAATAATTAAGTTACAACATTTGCTGGTTCTTTCTAATGCTCCATTTTTTTCAGGCTCAGATCTGCTTCTGGACTTTTTGAAGACATACTAAAGGTACAAAGATTAATAATTAAGTCATAGATGTATGGACACCTTTAGGAAAATTACTTACAACGAACTGAGCCTCCTTTTCATTATTAAGAAGGAGTTGGGTTCAATAATAACCTAATAGTTGTGCAGTGATTTTTTTTTTCAGTCCATTTTCATAGAACTTACTTATTTTAATGTTCATATCATTCCTATTTTACAGATGAGGAAACTGAGAAGATGAATGTCTCACTAAAGATAACACAATCAGAGTAGTGGAGCTGGACTTGAATTTTGTTTTCTGATTCCAAATCCTATGGTCTTTTCACCATATTCCACCATCTAGCATCTGACGATTAATATATTCAAACAGATATCTTTCCTTAAGGAGCCCAAATGCTATGATCCTAACCCATTACATGCATGTAGCACTCAATAGAGGTCACTTGACTGCCCTTGGGACTAAGAGATTAAAATGTCACCACTGATGAGAAAATTTCCAAATTCTTATCTGTACCATTCCACCAATGAATCGTCCAGCGGAAGGCTGGGACCACAGTATCCTTTACTCACTACTGGATAGATGTCACATCCAAAATGGTGCCCACTGAGGGAATGGGTGTCTTCAGTCCTAATAATTATAGAGCACATACAAAAGCTAAAATCATGCATAAGCCCACCCTCCTTCAACCAACCAATCACAAAAACCTGGAAACAACTCTAAATACCCATGACAGGCCACTGGTTAAATAAATTATGCAACAGTTCAAAAAGCACTGTGAAATATATGGTTAAATGAAAAAAAGCGAGAGGCTACAAGAGTATATGTTGATCCCATTCGTATTTTTTTAAAAATATGCTTACATATAAATGCATGTAGGTACGTGGGAAATTGTGGATGGCAGAATCACTCGTGGGGGTAGAACTGAGGTCTGGGGTGGATACGTTGTGTACTATTTGAATTTTTCATACAAATAAAAATTCACTTCAGATAACAATGTAACCATTGCAAAGAAAATTCCTTTTTATGAGACTCCTCTCTCACATTTTTAAGTATTTTCATTGTCAGTCCTGCTGACCACAGAAAAATAAACTGCAAAATAATATTGAAAGATCAAAACCTTTATTTTTATGGACCCCTGAAAGCAAGAATGCAATAGATGTTAGTCACTCACCATGTTCAATTTTCTCATCTGATTAAAACCACAAACTATCTGCATCTCCAAGCATGCGCTAAAAATCTGTGTGCGTAACCCAGCCAGCCAGCCTAGGCTACAGCAAAAAAAAAGAAGAAAAAAAGTCTCAGAATTTAAGCTGGAAGGAAACTCCACCTTCGGTCTTGGCTGACTGACGACTAACCTAAGGCTCTTTGTGCTCTGGCGGGCATCAAAAACAGTAAAACCTACAACAGGACTTTCCCACAGGTTAGAGACCCAACAAATGCAGGAAAATCACCCCAAGCAATTTGAGCCAAGAGCCTAAATGAATTCTTCGCCAATCAGCCTCACCAATTAGCCAAGCATCATCCCTGGTCTCCATGGGGCAAGGATAGCCTAAATGACTAGCTTTTTAGTATTTTCAAGATTGAGTCAGCATAGTTTTAACTGGAATGTGTCTGGACCTCTGGTGGGACCCTTTCTGTGGCCTCCTACCCAATTGGGTTTGGGGTCCCCTCCAGGTCCAGCTCTCATTAGCATTTTTTAAACTACAGTCAGTCACAAAACATCCTTCTAGATTCTGTCTCATCCATGGACGACTCATGTTATTAGATAATATTGGTCTTCAGATTGGTTTACTCCTTTCTAGTACAGTATTTGTGAAATCATGACCTGATTGTTGGTTATATTTTACAACATAAGTAGAACCCAGATGTACATTTAAAAAATAAAACTCACCTCACGTACTAGGCACTCTGGGAATCACAGTTACATAATTATGTGGTTATTGATCACCACTCATTTTCATATGAATACCTCTAGGTTAGGCTATGCTTTTTTTTTTTTAATTTTATTTATTTGAGAGAGAGAGAGGGGGCGTGTGCAAGAAGGGGAAGGAGCAGAAGGAGAGAGACAAGCAAACTCCCCACTGAGCATGGAGCCAGATGCAGGGCTCGATCCCATGACCTTGAGATCATGACCTAAGCCAAAATCAAGATCGGACACTGAACCGACTGAGCCACCCAGGCGCCCTGGCTATGCTTGTTTTACTCCCCTGGCCCCTGCAACAAGCCTAGGTCCTGAATGCATGCATGCATGCAAGCAAGCAAGCCGGCAGTCAATATGCATGTATCCCTCGCTATCCAAATTCTTATTTCCTGAAATCTGAAGCTAAAGAGATTTAGGTAAACATCTGGATAAATTTCTTGCTATCAAACCTCATGTCACTTGCCATCTGGAACCCAGGAACCAAACAGATTTGAACAACGCATAGTCCATGCTACTCAACCTTGCTACCTGTACTTGGCCTAAAATGCATGACTTCCTTTTTCATGTTTAAAACTCATGCAACTCTCAGTTCCTCCCCACTCAATAGAAGCCTCACCTTTTTTTTTTTTTTTTTAAGATTTATTTATCTATTTTAGAGAGAGAGTGAGCGAGCATAAGCAGGAGTAGGGGCAGAGGGCAAGGGAGAGAAATCCTCAAGCAGACTCCCCCCACTGCCCCTGAGCATGGACCCCGACGCAGGGCTCGATCCCAGGACCCTGAGATCCTGACCCGAGCTGAATCAAGAGTCAGCCTCTCTTGGGGCGCCTGGGTGGCTCAGTCGTTAAGCGTCTGCCTTCGGCTCAGGTCATGGTCCCGGGGTCCTGGGATTGAGCCCCACATTGGGCTCTCTGCTCGGTGGGAAGCCTGCTTCTCCCTCTCCACTCCCCCTGCTTGTGTTCCCTCTCTCGTGGTCTCTCTCTCTGTCAAATAAGTAAAATCTTAAAAAAAAAAAAAAAAGAGTCAGTCTCTCTACCTACTGAGCCATCCAGGTGTTCCCAAAACTTCACCTTGTTATGTGGTGCTGGCCACATCCTTGTCCTGAGAGTAAAAGTTGGATTAAGGGGATTTGTCTGTATGAGGTGCCTTGTGACCACGTGCCTTGTCACCAGCCTGCTTCCAAAGTGGCCATTGTGGTCATTAGTAATTCCTTTCCTTGACCTGGATAACACGGACTACATGTTAATAAGTGATTCTACCCTTAGCAAGTTCAAGGAACCATCAAAGCTGAGAATGGAAAGCTGACAGTGAATGGGAATTCCATCCCCATTTTCCAGAAGCAAGATCCCACCAACGTCAAATGGGGTGAGATGCTGAATACCTCCCAGAGCCCACTGCTGTCTTCACCATCTTATACAGGCTGGTGCTCCCTTGAAAGGTGAAGACAAAGGATCATCATCCTGAATCCCTGGTGCTGATGTCACAATGCTCAGAAAGGGAGACAACTGTGACAATGATAACTGCTTCAAGATTGTCAGCAATGCCATCTACAGACTGAGTGCTTGGCCCTCCTGGCCAAGGTTATCCATGATGACCTTGGCAATGTGGAAGAACCTAACACCATGGTCCATGCCATCACTTCTCATGGATCATGATGGTTCCATGATGATCATGGATGAGGATCATAATGGCCCCTCTGGCAAGCTGTGGTATAATGTCCATGATCAATATTCTTGAATCCCTAGTCCAACCAAGGCTGTGTGCAAGGTCATCCCTGAGCTGAATGGGAAGCTCACTGGCTTGGCCTCAGTAGAGATACCATTTCTTTTTTTTTTTTTTTTTTTTAAGATTTTATTTATTTATTTATTTGACAGAGACAGACACAGTGAGAGACGGAACACAAGCAGTGGGAGTGAGAGAGGGAGAAGCAGGCTTCCTGCGGAGCATGGAGCCCGATGTGGGGCTCGATCCCAGGACCCTGGGATCATGACCTGAGCTGAAGGCAGACGCTTAACGACTGAGCCACCCAGGCGCCCCCGTAGAGATACCATTTCTAATATTAGCTTCCAAAATGAGCTATCATCTTACCCCAGAGCTCTTGTGTTTATCAACAGCAAGCCAGAGCTTTTCAGCATAGTGCATTAATAATAAGCTGCTGCAGGCTTTCCCTAAATCCCCACTTGCTTATATATACATCAGCTTGGGAGCCACTTAGACGTTACTAATCAACATTGCTAACAGCAGCCTATAGATGGTGCATATGATAAAGCAGATATGGGATATGCTCTGGCAAGAAGTCAGGAAAGCACTGTTTTCTACCTTCAAAGGACCCTGGCAAGTCACTCTCTTATTTTTCTCCAGAGACATAATAAGAAGGGGAGATAGTAGGTTAAATTTAAATTACCAATTGTTGATCTCTAAATTTTCCCAAGACATTTTCATGTACGTGCCCTAATTCCCGGTGATTTTTTTAAACTTAATTGAGCAATTCTCTCACTTCACCTCGGCCAATTTCTCTGTTTCGTTCATCTTTCACAAATGTTCCCACAATTCTATCAGTTGTGTTCTAGAAGTGGGCCTAGCAAACGGGAAAACTTAGGAGAGTGACACAAGGAACATCTGCCCAGACCCTTCTTCAAGCTCAGGCCATCCTAGGGGCACCCAGTAACTTGTGCTTCACCATAAAGCATCTGTCTTAAAAACTGCTGGTCATAAAAACAAATGTTCTGACATGTCCCCTTTCAACTCCACCCAAACCCAAACATTTCATAAAACAAAAACAGCTGTGTAGACTAAAGCATTTGCGTTTCTGTAATGTGTGTCAGAATTTTCTGAAGGAAAAAAAAATCAATTGGAAAAAGCATAGATACTATTTAAATGGGATTCAGGCTCAGTAGATCTTGAAATATCTCTAGCCTCAGAGAGAGTCTAGTCTTGAATTACTTGGAGACAAGAGAAAGTGTCTATGCTCTATGGCAGCGTCAGTGGAGGAGGAAGTCTCTGGACGCGGGGAGGTTGGGGCGGCCGTCATGCTCACTTGACAGACCCTGAGCCTGATTTTAGGCTAAAGGTCTGATACTGGACCCCTAATTTTTCAGGCCATCACAGGCTCTCCTCACATAGTCAGGGTTGGGTCATTTCAAGTTGGCTTCCTGTAAAGAGAGGCTCTTGAGCGTTAAGAACATTTGGAGTTAGAGGTTGCCTCAGTGGGTCTGACAGCCTACGTTCTTACACAACTCAGAAAAGCTCTGAATGGTGGTCACTCAAGAGAAATTAAAAAAAAAAGATCTCTTTCTGGAAGGATTAAAGACTCCAAGGAGTCAAGCCATGCAGCCTCATCCATTCAAGTTCTGAATCCCAGTCAACCGCATCTCGGAGGCTTGCCTTTCACAGGACCAGTGAACTGCGTTGCACAGAAAGATATATGGTTAATGGCGCGGGTTCTTATAACTCCTGGTGTAACCTGATTACAACCATCTTTAATCCGGAAAGCAGTGTGCTAATGGTCCTTCTTGGAGGAAGTTCAAGGGTCAGGGGCCTTCTGCTTGCCCAGATTTGTTCCCTTCACATATGTCCAAATCTTCCCCTTTCTCTTCCTTGGCAAGAAATTTAGCATTGAGCTAACTGTGATAAGAACAGCGGATGACAGTCCCCAGACCGTTAGGTCTGGGCGCTCTCCATCTCTAAAGGCTGATAGTGCCAGCTACATTTCCTCATGCTCAAACAACTGCACATTCGCGGGGCAGGCACGCATTCTCCATGAGGTGCTTTCTCGTGCTGCAGTCCCTGAGCAAACGAAATTACCAGCTAAAAGGCTGGGTAGGAAATGGAGAGCTGAGGAAATGCATAAGAATAAAAATTCAATATGCAAGCTAACAAAATTAGGGAAGCCATAATCATAGGATGTAAGGAAGAAAATCCACTTATGACAATGTGGATGATGTCAGTTTGGGGTGAGGGCGCCCTGGATATGTATCTACTCAAAGAATCAGGGGGGATGGCCAAATGGGCTCTTCTGTTTTTTTTACGCGACATCTATTTCCACTCTCAGGCTGACATCCCAGGCTGTGCTCTCAGCACTGGGCAAAGCCAATTTCATACTCATTTTTGAACAACTCTCATTATTTTGAATAACTATGAAAGTTAGGACCACACAGTTATGACTCCGCTGCTCCCCTTCCCCACCATCACCACCCCTGGGAACAGCAACTTCCCATCCCACTTGTAAAAGCAATGGGCCCTGGTCTAAGACTTAACCCCACTCCCGGAAAACATCTGAACCTGGGACAGTCTCTTCTAGAGAGGAGAGGGTATCTGAGCCCTGACATCCAGGTGGAGGCTCTCATATCTCAGGCACGAAACCAGTCAGCCAGACGGACTGGTTTAAATCCAACTGCAGGTGACACCTTTCTGCCAACCAAACGGTTCAGACCTCCTCTGAAAGAAGTTTTGAATTATTATGAATTATTTTGAATTATTATGTGAGAATATTTAAAATTCTCATCTTGGCCACCAGCATCCTGATCCTTCAGGCTCTCTGCCAAGAGCCCTCTGGTTCTAGTAAGCTCTACAGAAGGGCTTGCTTGGTGTAAACATGACACCAACCACAAAAACACAACTCACCACCCCCTAAAAACTGAGATGCCACTGCATTTGACAAGGGGTGGTAGACGTGGAAATATTCTCGAGCCCGTCATCTCTGAAAATCAAGTTTCCTTTTCATTTTGGCTGCAAGAATGTCTTTCCTCCAAAAAACTGTTTTTTTTTCCCCCTCATGCCCTGTCTCTGCTGTTTCCTCTGCATCTCTGGCAGGATGGCTTCATTACAAGGTCTCTCCCAGGCAGAGAAGAATTGGCTCTCCTCCCCTGGAGCTAGATGACTCTCCCGAAAAGCCGATCTTTGAGCAGGAAGGGACAGGAATCCCAGAGGGTCCCCTGCCTGACGCCTGCTCTCTGCAGGAGGCAAAGGAGGGAGTCTGGAGGAGGACAGGCGCGGTGGAGGGGGTGGGGAGCAGGGCACCACTGATTTTCCAGTTGCCCAGTGAGTGATTAACTCTATTAGGAGGGGCTGGGGATCCCACAGTCAGCAACCCCCAAGTGGGACTGTAACCGGGGCTATAACCTCCCTGTGACCCTTTGTAATGGGAGAGGCTTGACTTGAGCCTGCTGGTGTCTGCTTTCTGGGCCAACAGGCGCATCCATGTTCTTCTCTCTGAACCTTTTTCCCTCCCTTGCCCCCGCCGCTGGAAGGCCACGGTCCACACGGTGGTGGGCAAAGCCAGCCTTTGTGCGAAGTTCCTCGAAACATCCTACAGATTTGAATCACAGCCCAAGTTTTGTTTCGAAGACAGAAAAGACCAACTGCAAGGTGGCTTCACACTTTTAAAAAATCTACCTATTTTCTAGCTGCTTCTTAGAGTCTTGCTTGCAAGGGCCGTTCAGACTTCTTGGGAACACCGGTTTCCAAGTGAGTACAGACATCATGAATATAGAAAGACTGCTGATAAGTGAAACATTCTAGATTTGCCACAAACAATTTACACGTGAGCTATAAGTAAACTGTATGTCAAGTCAGCCCTGTGCCCAAATGCCACCGTCTCGGAAGGGCCTTCCCTGACCACCTTCCCTCACACAGCTACCTCTCCCCACATCTTTTTATGTTTCTTCATAGAATTGTACCCTGCCTCCATTTAGCCTACGTATTTTTATTTTATCGGTCCCATCCTCACTCTGAGCAGATGCCCCGCCCAGAGTCTGGAATAGTGCCCTGGGCAGCTGGGAACCTTGCTCTTTCCACCTGTTTCAGCCTGGAAATCTCTCCCCCAGCTTCCCCACCTGGCTGGCTCCCCCTCATCCTTCAAGCCTTAAGTTAAACGAAACAGCACAAAGTGTTCTGTCTTGATCACCTTCTTTCAAGTAAGTCTCTGCTCTCACCCTGGTTGTGGCCCAAACAATAATCAGACCATCTTTACCGTATCAATTTCTTTATTACTGTCTGTTTTGTCTCCACGGAAATCCCAGGAGTGCAGGATGGCATCTATCTTGTTCGTTGCTTATGCCCAGCACTTAGGGTAGTGTTGTCAGATGTTGGTTAAAAGAATGATTGAGTGACTAAAATTTGAGTTGTTGCCCAGCAATATCAGGGTAAGAAAGAAGGCCGGACGCTCTTTTTAAAAAGCAAATAAAATCTGGTTTCTGATCCGACTATTTATCAGCTCAGAAAAAAATAGAATTTTTACTTTCATACTGAAAACACCTTGATGGAATCTCAACCAAATGTGGGTTCTGACTTTCCATCAGGGACACTGGAGAACCATTCCAGATGGGGGCGGGGGGTGGGGTGGGGGTGTGGATTCCATTTTAAAAAGCTCTCTAGGGCGCCACCTCAGGACTTTGTAGATTTTTCTAATGTATCTTTAGCACCCTGAACTGTTCATTACTTCATTGCCGGTCTGTCCCCTGCAGGGGGACAGCTCTTAAATCATCTTTGTAGAAACAGCCTGCATTTATTTTACCCAATTATTTGAATTGCTACTATGTGGGAGCTGCAGGGGACAATAAGGAGCCATCGAGTAGGGAATGCAGATACAAGATCCGGGGTGGCTTTTCTGAAGATGATGCCGGTGCTGAGTCTTGCAGCAGACAGGAGCAGGGGACATCATGAGGTAGTGGCAGTTCTGGGAAGGAAGCATAAAGCAGAGCATGGCATGCCTAAAATGCATATCATTGAAATGGGAGTGTGGATCATCATCAGGAGTTCTGTGATTCCAGAGAATGGATAGGAAGAAGAGCTAAAGGTAGAGATTTAGGAAAGAATCTAGTCGTGGAAGGCCTTATAGGTAGTTTTAAGGTGCTTGGACATTAACATGCTTTAAAATGTGTGGTCAGATTCGCAGGAGAGAGGTCACGCTACATGCCGTGTGTGAGTGTGTGTGGGGGGGTGCATTTGAATAGCTGATAGGAGATTCATTAGAAAGTTAATGCAGTAGTGCTAAATAAAGATGATGCAGGCTTGCACCGAGGGAATGTTTCCAGAAATGTGGGAAATATAAAATTACAAGGACACAGTATAGAATAAAAATCTCTACTAAATGAATAAATGGACCATCCATGGCTCCCCGGAGAACGACTCTGCTCACTGCTTCACAAAATGGATCAATCTGAGAAGTGAGGACCAAGGGGACATGAAATGTTTTAAGGCGGCTCATGTTTGTTTTGTAGCTTTTCTGTTTCACAGTTCCCTGTGTGAAGGGAGATCATTCAGATGTTTTGATTTAAAAGTCCTACTCTTTGGATCTACAAAGCTCATGAAAAAATAAAAGTCAACAAGTCATTTATATCAGTAAATAATTTAGGATTGTAGCTTGTAGCTGGTACCCTAGGACACAGTGGAGAATCTGACGTAAAATACTAGGTAATACCTTCTTTGATACTCTGTAACTTATAGGCTCAGCTACTGAGGGGAACAAAAAATTGTAGGATTGGTTCCTACAGATCTGATCATACATCTCATGAGATCCAGGTCCCTGAATTAACCAGTATATCAAGTAGAACACACATTTGATGTAATCAACAGCCTACATGTCCTAATAGAATTCGTTTTTCCATATATAATTTGAAAATGATACAGCACTCTTTAAAATCCATGTTCTTTGTGAACTATTTATTCAATTGGAAACAGTAATAAAACAAGTTAATAGACTATCTGCACCCCGCTGAGAAGTGGGTACTAGAGAGCAGGTTCCCAATGGTTCTCATGAAGGCGGGGAAAGCCAGCCCTAAAATAAAGGGGGAGAACATACAGAAATAATGTAATGTTTGGTTGTGGAAGATGCTTTTGTAGTTACATTTGAATGTACAGTTGGTCCTTGAAACCGCATTAGGGGGTAGAGGCACAGTGGAAAATCCACGTGTAACTTTAAATTTTTTTAATTTTTTTTTTATTTTAAGTAAACTCGACAGTACACGTAGGGCTCAAACTCACCACTCTGAGGATCTCTAGAGTCGCGTGCTCTACCAACTGAGCCAGCCAGGCGCCCCTCGAGTGTAATTACTAATAGCTCGTTGTTGACCACAAGCCTTACTGATAATACAAACAGGTAATACAAAACAACTTTTGTATGTTATATGTGTTACGTACTGTATCCTTAAAATAAGTGAGTTAGAGAAAACAAAATGTTATTAGGAAAATCATAAGAAAGAGAAAATACATTCACCTTTACAGTGCTAGGCTGTATTTATCAAAAAAAATCCACAAGTGGACCCGCACAGCTCAAACCCACGTTATTCAAGGGACAACCGCCTCTGTTATAATCTAATCAATCATATCTAATGCTTGTGATTGGACACTATAAAAATAAAGTTAGGAACCCATTTTGTGTTCGAGTAGCAATCCTTACATCTCTGTCTTCCACATCTAGTCCCAAGTAAGGCTAAATACCAGCCTGAACAAGATGACCCCCTCTCCTCATTTTGTTATTTATATGTTGCCTTGGTTAGAGGAAAAATCCAAATGCCTTCCTGAAAGTTATTCTGCAATACAAAACACTGTATGTTGCATAATGGCAGCAAACACAAACTAAAATTTGCCACAAGGGGCGCCTGGGTGGCTCAGTCGTTAAGCATCTGCCTTCGGCTCAGGTCATGATCCCAGGGTCCTGGGATCAAGCCCTGCATCAGGCTCCCTGCTCAGGGGGAGCCTGCTTCTCCCTCTCCCACTCCCCCTGCTTGTGTTCCCTCTCTCGCTGTGTCTCTTTCTGTCAAATAAATAAAATCTTTAAAAAAATAAAAATAGAATAAAATTTGCCACAAAATGATATTTGGAAGAGGACGGTAGTGCCGCCACGCAGAGGTACTCTAGGGTGGAATTCTCTGTGCTTCTTCATTGTCTCTTTCCCCACACACAGAGGGAAGACCATGTGAAGACACAGGGAGGAAGGCCATGCACAAGCCGGGGAGAGAGGCTTCAGAAGAGAAACCAACACCCTGCCCACACCTTGATCTCAGACTTCCAGTCTCCAGAATTGTGAGAAAATGAATTTCTCTTGTCTCAGCCACCCAGCCCGTGGTGCTTTGGGATGGCAGCTCTACCAGAAGAACACAGTGGGCATGTTGATGGTGTTTTAGGTGAAAAAATTGAGTTTTAAAGGAGTCCGTGAGCTAGAAGTTTCATAGAATAACATCATATATCCAATGTAAGTGTGTGGGTCGGTGTGCACGTGCAAGTGTGCAAAAGAGAGAGCGTACACCCACAAAGGAAAATGTTTAGAATGTTACGAACCAAATGTTCACACTGGCTCTTTCTAGATGGCGGGGTTCCCATCCCATTTTTTTTTTCAAAAAACCCCAAATCTGGATTTAGGTAAGGAGAGTCTTTATTGTAAAGGATTCTTGCGAGAAGGGGAAGGGACTATGGCAAACGGGCAACCCCTCTCGTCGGGAGATCTGGGAGTGTTCAAAGATTAGGCAGAGAAGGGCTTTCCTTTACTAGGGAGGACTGAAGATGTTCCCCGGGTGTGGGGAGATGGACAGGACAGGAGATCAGAGCCTGAGGACCCTCAGCTCAGTTTATTCTCAGGAGGGCCCTTCAGGAGGGGCTGTGTGCTATTTGGGGCAAAGGTGGGTCAAAGTTCAGGGATGTGAGCAGGGAAAGAAGTTTCAGGTTTGGTCAAGTCAGGTATTGTCCAGACTGGTCACTGACAAGACAAAGAATGGGAACTGGAGGGTTGGGTCTGGCCTTGTCACGGATAAACAAGGGGAAAACCTGTGAGTGTTGAAGTCAAATGGGGAAGGGTGGGTCCTTGTAGAGAGTCATTTCCTGGAACACAAAAGGGGGGGAGGATTATCTTCAGGGTTTCAGGTAAAATTCAACAGATATGCTCTCGGCTTAAAAACAAAAGAAAGGGAAGAAGATATTGAGAACTTTATCTAAATGGGTTTTATTTTGTAGGAGAAAGTGTAGGTTTAAAAAGGACTTTGGTGAAAGTATTTTAAGGTCAGCTCTGACATGCCAAACCCCTTCAAGGCCCTCAAACCATCATCTAGATTAAGGACAAACTGAAGAAAACTGCCGGGAGCTTTCCAAGAAGCTGACACAAGGCAAAACCGGGACTTGGGTCACTGAGTGAAAAGGTGCAAACTTTCCTTTAGAAGAAAAAAAAAAAAGACCCAGTCTTTACTGAATGCTTAGATGTCTCTAAATCCTGCTCTTATTTACCCAATATATGTGATAGTGACTCATTCTATGATTGTTTTTCTTTGAACTTTCCCGAGGGCTGCCTTTGCCCATCCACGAACATTCTCTCTCCCACCTGCACGCTAACCCACTGGGCCCATTCCAAAGACTTCATTTCCTCCAAAGACACCCTTTATTCTAGGCTGGACACAGCAAGAGGACGTAGAAAGGCGGTGGATAAAGCAGGATTATCAATATCACACCCTCCATTTTATCACACGTAAATAAGGTATTAAGTATCGTACCAAAATGATGTTAGATTGAAATAAGAATATGTTTGGGGGAAAAAAGGAATATATTTGGAAGTGCTGTGCCATCTGTGGAGTTATAGGCTTTTTTTTTTTTTTAATATTCTTTTTAGAAACAATGACTCACACGGAAATTCTATTTCATGTGTGGAACTTACCAACATCATATTTTAGATACAGAAATGCTACAGTTCCTATTTTTACAGGTTTTGCTTGTGTCCCTCCGTTTTCAGAGTAGCTGCGAAGAGCCCGCATGAGATCAATTACACTCCAGCACCATCTCATCATCTTAAGAGACAAGCACATTTTAATCTTCTTTTACTCACCCCCCCCCCAGCTCGGCAGGGGTCCACCCGGATGCAGTTGAGGACCAAAGTGTTGGTAGCAGTGACTATTGCATTAAGTTTATGGTTACAAGATCCCCAAACAAAAAACTACAGGTGGAGACTTAAGCCTGATGTCTCTGCAAGAACCCAAGAGTCAGATGTTTTAGGAGACGCCTTCATGCTTGTCTTCCCGCTTGTCTCAATGTCTGGTGTTTAAATGCACATAATCTTAGCGTTTCAGGTTGCAAAGGGTGAAAAATGGCCAGGGGACTGCAACAGAGTATTTATCATGGGGTTTTGATTTGGGTGTCTGTCCATTCACCTTGGCTTTTGTAGGGTAATCTCAATCACAAAAGTTGCTGTTCTGTTTTCCAAGGATATTTTCTGAACCAGGATCCATCTCATGAAAGGCTCTTTAGGTTTTAATCTTAAAGGCGACACCCTAAAAAGGCTCTAGGTGTGTTTATATTCTTTTATAGATTTTCCTTAAACTGTATTCCTCATCAGTGTATAAAATTACACAAAATTAATATCCATAAGAGAGCTAGGTAACAGATTAACACACCTTCAACACGCTTGTAGGTAACGGAGAGGTTTTTAACTACAGACAAGCACCTGGTTTTCTGAAACTCAGGCTCTTGACAGCGTTTTAATTATTTAATCCATTCAGTGTTAAACATACCCTTTTAACTGCCCCCAGGGAAAATAGTCAAACATTCTTTGTAGATTGGCATGCTTTTTTTTTTTTTTTAAGCATAAAATCCAGTCTTATACATTCTAAAAGCTCTTTCTACAGTACAAATTTAGGTTTAAATTTCTGAATCCAGGCCCCAGTAAGCAAAAGCCTCAAAGGACATTTAGCTGGTTGGGAATGCTTACCCAAGTGATGAGTCCCTTTTTTTTTTTTTTTAATGAGTTCTAATGAAACAGCCACGTTGTGATTTTTGTTGGCTAGAGAAAAATGGAGACTTTCAATCTATATGCACCCCCCCCCCGTGTCCCCTCTTTCTAGCTAAATGTTTTCCCCAATTATGTAGACAAACACTGGAAATTGCTCAGCCTTGATCTAGTTCACGCACCCCTTATTTAAGAAGCCCTTGTGGGGGCGTGGTCAGGCTGGGACGGGCTCCCTTCCCTCCGGCGGCCCCATCCAGGTGTGCGATGGATTGTAGCGTTACTATTATATGCAGAGGTTCGTTTTCTCCTTTGCCTGAACCTTCTATTATGGCCTCATAAAAGAAATCAGCTCTCTTATTTCATTCATTGAGGCTTTATTTGTATAGCAGTGTTAGTTTAAAAGGAAGCCAGCTTACTGCTGCTCACAGCTTGCTAATTTCCAAGTTAGAGTTTTTGGGAAAACCTTCAGAACATCATTTCCCAACCTCTAGAGTAAAACTGCTCTGTATTTGAAAATTGAACAAAACATTTTGTCCCCTCTGATTTCAGTGCCTGTGAATGCCAGAAGAAATTTAATTTTGAAAAGAACAAAAACTAACATCTTTTTCTAGTTAAATCTGCGCATATCCAATACAATGAATTTATATGGGCGCGGGTGCGCAGGCGCGCACCCCGAAGCTCAGCGCAAGATTTGCGTGCTTGATGTTTCTCATTGCCCTTGCGCCTGAACTAGGATGAGTGCTGAAGCTTCAGTGAATCCCTGTACCCCCAACTTGGCTTGAATTTGCAAGGCCAAATGATTCCTAGTGACTCAGACTTGGGGTGGGTCCAACTATCTTCCTAAGGACCTTTTCCCAGGGAACCATTATTACTCTTCATGGGGGACCCCAAGAAAAACTGGTAGGAGCTAACCCAGTCAAGGTGGAGGGGGTGTCACTCCAGGGAAATTTTATAGGGCCAGATGCATTGTTGAAGTCAGAACATAGGACTAAAGACTATCTGGAAAGACCATCACCATCAATATTTTTAATAATTGCAAAACTCCCAAAATAAGAGGGGCCCTGGGGTTATTTTGTTCAATTCCATATTTCATAGATGGTCAAACTGAGGCCCAGAAATAAATGCCATTTGGGTAATTATTAGTAAACTCTGGTCTACCATGGGTTGCATACCTGGGACATCCAGCAAGCTAGGAGCCCATCCCAGCTTGCTGAAACACAGGCTGTGTTAACCAGGGAGCAATTTTCACTTGGATTAGAATCCGAGTCTCCTAACTCTTAGGGGAAACACACCATCCTTTCATTCGATTATTCCTTTTAGGCTGAAAGATTCCTGAGTCATCCTGACCCCACTTCCCTCTTTTTCTTATGTATTCATGCATGAACTCTGAGTCCCGTTTAATGTTCTAGCACACCATTTATCCCCAAGCAGTATGCAAACCGTACGCTGTGATCAAACGTTGTGTAGATAGGCCGGCCGCAAATAGATGGAAAAGGTGAACTGCCTGCAAATCAATAAAGGAGGTGGAATTTAGGGAGCTTTTTCTTATTTTCTTGCTTTTTGTATTAACGTGGTTCGCTACTTGCAAAATGAAAAAATAAAATTAACTGAGCATGTCAAATACATAAAAAAGCGGGGCGTACCTTGAACATAATTAAGGGAAAAGGCCAGTGCAGAGCGCCGTGGTTCGTGGCCAGGATTCTGGGATCAGATAGTCACGGGTTCAAATCCTGTTTCTGTCCCCTACCCGCTACGGCTGGTCTGCTCACAGTGCTTTTTGCCTTTAAAAGGAGAATAACAAGAGCGCCTCTGTTGCACTCAGTAATGTCTGTGAAGTCCATCGCCCTGCATCTAGTGCAGGGTCGGGACTCGACAAATGATGGCTGTCACTGCGCTTAGAGCCATCATGGCCTTGAAAGGCGGCGCGGAGGCTCTGCTCCTCGGAGGGACACGCAGGCTGGGCCTCATGAGCACTTATACTGAGGCTCCTTGAGAATTATATATTCGCTCCTCGTCACAGCGGGGCAGACTAAGAGCGGGTGACTGCGAGGACAGTGCTGGAGCTGGGGTTCCAACACCAGCAGATGGACTGGACAGAGGGCTGGTGCCTCTGGAGTCCGTCGGGCCAGCAAGCCTCAGTTTCCCAGATTAACCCTCGGATGACTGAGGCCCGACTCCCGCCAAGCAGGCCTAGAGCCTCCGGGTTACTGTGTGTGCCCGCGGAGGCCACCAGAGCAAAAGGGCCCAGTGGCAGGTGGGCCTCTCACTAAAGAGGGCCTCCCGTGTTGTCTGCCCCGGGGAGAAGAGCCTACGAAAGGCCCCTCTGGGGAAGCTCCGGCGGCTGCCCTGGTAAAAGGATAGGGAGGAGGAGAGAGGACAGCCATTAGGGAACCACTATTTTTTTTGTCTAGTAGCTCTCAAGCTTCCAGAAAATTCCAGAGGCCTAACTAAAGCATGACCTCTCCAGCTGTAAACGGGCAGAGCACTTAACTGCTAAAGGCCTTTCCTTCCCCTTCCCAGCAAAGGGGACACTTCCCGAACCTCAAAAGCTATAGGAGAGCTACTGAGGAAAGTAATGCTCCTCAGCCTCACACTGCGGGGCCCACAGGCGCAGCTTACTGAAGGGTGAAGGGACCAGAAGCCTGGGAAATGCAAGCCATGGTGACAAGAAAAAGGCCGGCCTTCCCCAGGAGGTTCTGTCTCCTCAGGCAAGGATAGTCCCCTGTGGGTCAAATCACCACCTCCTCATGGGACAAAGGGCCACTCTTATCCTCGCTCCTCCTTTTCCACTTGGCTGCTCTGCAAACTAGCAGAAGGAAGTGGAGGTGGGGCCCAGGCATGCAAGCCCACAGCATCAGCAGGGAGCGGTCCTCGGGCTTTCCAGCCTTGCAACAAAGCTACCAAAACCCTTCTCCACCGTCCTGGGTTCCTGGCATTCGGGGGAAGTGTAACAAGTCTGGGGCACACAGTCTGACCAGGGGGGTACTCACAGGGACCCCAGCACAGAGAAGTGAGAGACAAAGGTCATAGGTAGAGGGCACT
This sequence comes from Halichoerus grypus, assembly GCF_964656455.1. Lineage (NCBI taxonomy): Eukaryota > Metazoa > Chordata > Mammalia > Carnivora > Phocidae > Halichoerus > Halichoerus grypus. Next base: position 178,659,457 of record NC_135715.1, on the reverse strand, counting down.
TGCAAAGGAGACGTTCCACCCTCACAGGCCCAGCACTCCTCTGAAGGACTGGATTGGGGGGTGGGGTGGGGGAATGAGTAACGTGTAGCCACATCTTAAGCAAGATGAGAAGGACCTGGTGTCGGGAGACAGAACCAGGGGTGCGCACTCCCTGTGTTACTCACTGGTTCTGTCCCTTTGGGTAAGTCACTTAAGTCCTTGGGTTTCAGTTTTCTCATCTGTGAAGTGGGGTTCTTTGATGTAAAGCACCTGGCGTGGAGGGAAGACTCTGTAAGCAGACCCATTTCAAGAATACAGCTTTGCAAATGGAATTGATTAGTAGGAAAAAAAATAGAGTTGTTAAGATTTTATTTGAAAATTTTATCTGAAAGACCACTTCCCCCGCCCCCCATGGCCCATGGATTAGCTCATTCTCCTTTGTTTTACAAGTGACAGGGAGGGAATCTGGGACAAAGGAGGGTGTTTTGTAAAGCCCTGCAGGGACTGTCCCCAAAGCAGAGGGGGACGGCAGCCTGCGACCCCCTTCCAGGGCCACTCCTGTGAATTCAGAGAATCCCAAACTTCCTTTTGCTCCTCCCTGCCTGGCCGCTTCTCGCTTTCTGGTCTGGACAGGACTTGGCAAATGCTATTTGTTTTTTGTTTGTTTGTTTGTTTTTTATATAAGACATGAAAAGCTACCATAAAACCAAAGGGAGAAGAGAAGGACTAACTGCACACCAAACTCTATGAAATGTTCAGCGTTCTGTATTATTTTAGAAGCTCCATAAAGGTATCCTGCCTCCAGGCCTTCGGGGTTTCAAACGACTTCATACTTAGCTAAGCTCTAAAGCCATCACACACCCACAGGCTAAATTAAGTGACGCATTTAGAAGGGATACTTGGGAATGGGGTCCACTCTCTGGGAGGATTACAATTCTGCTCAATCAAAACAGAACCAAACCCAAATCCAGCACTACAGTCTTATGGGGCTGGGAGCAGTGACAGTATGGGAGGGGGTGAGGGGGATAAAGTGGGCAGGAGGTAGGGAAGAATGTGGGCACATTTTCCAGTCATCATCATAAGAGAGAGAGGGGGAGATCATGTTTCAGGTAATGAGAGCAATCCACAGAGAGACCCAAACTATCTGTTCCACCATAATGAGTCCCTTTTAAGCTTTTTTTTTTTTTAAACCCAGACTAAAACCAAACTATTTCCTTATTGTGTTTCAAAACCAAACCAATACAGTTTGCATAACAAACCCCCCAGAGCCATTTACTTAATATTTAACTAAGACTAAATTACGAGATGCTACTTCAGAGAAACTGGGCAGAATCTCTGCCGCCTAATTCTGTTTCATTCAATGCAAGTTAGCATGGGTTACAATCTGGCCAGTGTTGAATACTTTTCAAGACTCATTAATCTCAGGCAAGAACCAATTTAACGAGCAGGGCAATCTTTTGAAGTGAACAGTGGTAGTGGTTTAAACAGAAGATTAGGAGCTAATCACATTTAAAGTCATCTTTGGGCACTAAAATTGACCCCGGACGAGGTGGGTGAATTATAGGGACCGGGCAGCCCTTTCCCCTCTCCTTCCTTACTCCCCTGTGGGACAGCCAGATGGCAGCCTGCCCACATCCAGAGACACCACTCCATTCTGCCCACCGTGACAGGTTATCACAGAGTTTGCCTCTTAACCAATCGATGGGTCAGCTTTATAAAATATTACTCTAGACTCCACAGCAGTTAGACACTGTCTAGATCATGGGCACAGTTTAAGTGTAAATTCCAGGTCTGCTCCGTACCGTTGATATCAGCTAGCTAGTGTTCAGGCATCAGAATGTGAGCCATGTGAAATCCATCATTTCAAACTTGAGCTCTCCGATGTGAGTTAATTTGACTGGGAAGACTAGGAACAGAAGGGCCTGGCAAAAAGAAATCTGCTCCTCAGATTCCTTTGATATTCGCCAAGCAATTAAGCATTTTCCTTTAAAGTGTTCCTTCGATCCTGTTGAACACAAACAGCAGGCAGTCTAACAGTTATTCGGCAATGGACTGGATATGGGTGTCAATTGTACTCCCTGATATTGAGGGGATTCACCACACAGAGACAAAATTAGTAAAGCCACAGTAGCGTTCAGTCTGCAAAAGGGAGGACGTGGGTTTGGTTTTTGTTTTTCAAATGTGATCTGGCCCAACGCTGGCTCTTTTGCTTCTTACTCCACGCCAGAGATGAATCTCTTCTAAAGGTCATACAGCGAACACATAAAGAAGACTCATGACCATGTTCTGTTGCAGGCCTCCAAGGGTCCTCTAGCTGCGTCCTTTCATTTGAAAGCTAGGGGCGCTGCCGGCCAGAATCCTCACCTACCTCGAGCTGGTTTCACTGCTAGGATTACAGTCCAAGTCTTGATATTCCAACCTGGCCCGTGGCTCTGTGCCCCCATTAACTGTCTATCCCCACCCCCAAAACAGCTGTTTGGAGCGAGTCCAACCAGTGCATACACTGGCACCAGATGGCTGGAATCATGAGACTTAATGAGCTGAGTCCAATGGTGTTGAAAATCTAAAGGAAAAACAGCTGGGAGGTGACCAGCAGGCACCTGGGGTCACAGCTTCATTGAGCAGAGGACCACACTGTCCACCAGCGTCCGGCCCCGTGACGTTCTGGCTCTCGGATTCCCTGGAAACTTACGCCAAATCCCCCCCCTTTCCTGAGCGACTTTGAGTAGGTCTCTGTTTCTGGAAACCAAACAGCACTACCTACAAACATCAGCCTGGTGTTCCTTTCATGGTATTACAGGACCAGGACCTTCTGACCAGGCCACAGAGCTGCGGACCGAGTTGGAAGCAGCCTCTCCCCCTCCCCTCCCTCCCCCCTCGCTTCCAATCAGGGAGGTCAGTGGAAGCCATGAATCCTCCCTCGGAAGAGACATGAACTCTGCCTGAAAACGCTCAGAAGCAGCCATCAGAAAAACTGTCAGAATAGTTTGGCTAGGGTAATAATTTCCTAAAAATAATCTCCCTTAAGTGAGCATGGTGGGGAACAGATCTTTTGATGTTAGGTAAAAAAAAGTTTGCAAATTTTCTCATGCGCATATTTGCCATGTTCACAAATGAGAAGAATGTTTACAAGTAGAAAAAAAGGCAAGGAAAAACTTGAGACACATTTTAAATTTATTGGAGTTCAGGCAGCAGGAACCAGGTTTTCTAAGGGCTGGTCACTGGAGCAAGCTATTTGTGGCCAGGGAAACTACAGGCCAGAAAAACTAGGCGCCTGAAAATAGGAATCCCAAATTCAAATGCCCGAAAGGGGCCAGGGCAGTCACAAAGGGTAAGACAACAGGGAGTGGTGAGGTCTGTGCCCAAACTAAATGCCCAGTATAAAAGCACTGAAATTCAATTTTTGTAAAAGATTTATTTATTTTAGAGGGCAGTGGAGGGGCAGAGGGAGAAAGAGAGAGAGAGAGAGAGAGAATCCCCAAACAGACTCACCGCTGAGCGTGGAGCCTGATGTGGGGCTCAATCCCAGGACCCTGAGATCTTGACCTGAGCCAAAATCAAGAGTCAGACACTTAACCAACTGAGCCACCCAGGCGCCCCTGAAATTCAATTTTAAAGGACTTTAAGTCACTAATGATACCATAAAGTTAAATACCATTTCTCAAAGTCTCAAACTTCTAAAGATCTTATCTATAAAGATACATGGTCTCTGATCCATGGACAAATCAATAGCTCAGTATCATTTTATAACTGAAGAAAAAAATCAATTAAAAAACTAAAGCCCCTTAAAAAAAAAAAAACCACTCAAAAGGCAGACTAACAATTCACAGAAGAGTTCATACAAATGGCTAATAAAAATCTGAAAAATGCTTTCGTCTTCACTAAAACTATGAAATGAAAATTAACTGAGATACCATTTTTTCATTGGTGAAATTAGCAGTGATTAAAAAATGAGAATGCACAAAGTTTATGAGGAAAAGTCAAAATGGGTACTCACACATGATGGGGGTAGTGATACCAAACTATCTCTAGGAAAATAATTTAGCAACAGAGCTCAATGATTCTATGAACTCTGCGTATCAGGACAAGTTTTGCTCCCTTAGGAGAAAGCCAAATGTTTCCTAGTGGACGTAATTGAGTCTCATTTTGGTTTGGTCAGGACAAAGTCAAAGACAGATTTGTGGCTCAACTTTGAATCAGCAGGCTACATTTCATTTCAGACTAGGCCTTTATCTCCTAATTTATCTGTATTTCCCCAAATTTTGCTTTTCCCATTTTTTTCTTGTACCTCGTTCTGAATGCCAGGAGGTATCTTAAAAGAGGCGGTATATAAATAAGTAAAATATCATTAAGAACAGCCAAGAAGGAACTTCTCAAGTATCAACTGTGGTATCAATATTTCCATTGCTATTTTACTAAATGGAGAATAACTTGATTTAGCAAAAAGTGAGATTTTGCCTCATGTTACAAAGCCGACCACCATGCAATTTCAATGAAATGACCTCTCACCTTTTGGAGACACAGCAATACTATTTTAAAGCTTTTATTTTTTGGTGGGGCTGCCACCACACCAAAATGGGAGTCAAGAGATGGGATAGTCACTCTGGACAGTGACTTTTCCTAAAGCACGGTCTACCATGTCTTTTCATGAGAATCTAGGTTGATAACCATTCAGTCATCTCTGCTCAGTGAAATCCAATGGTTGAATCCAATGCCAGGTTAAACACCCTGATAAGTGACAGAAGAGGGAAATGATGACTTGATTGAGGTCTTTCAGCTAACTGAAAAGGCTCGCTTGTCTACATTTTCTGGGATAAAATGCTTTGACTTGTCAAGAAAGTTACATAAAAGACGCTTAGATAGAATACAGAGTTCATAAATGTCATATGGGCAAACCTGAAACACAATCATGGCGAATATGCAATAGAAGGTAACTTTGGGGGGCACCTGCCTGGGTCAGCTGCTAGAGCGTGTGACTCCTGATCTCGGGGTTGTAAGTTTGAGCCCCAGGTTGTATGTAGAGATTACTTAAAAATAAAATCTTAAAAAAAAAAAAAAAGAAGAAGAAGGTAACTTTGGGCAAGTCATTTTAATGCTTAAAGCCTCAGTTTTAACATCTCAAAAAAAAAAGAGAGAGAGAGAGAGAATGCTCTTCATGTCATTTAGCTCTGTTCTCAGAAATGACTGCAGCAGCTGTCTCCATTCCAGGAGGCCCTGGGAGCCAGGATCAAATCCACTTACCCTAATGTGAATCTGGGTGAGTTATTTAATCTTTCTAGACATCAGTTCCTGATCTGTAAAATGGGCTGGCAATCACCACTTCTCAGGATCGACGACAGGATTAAAGGAGGTAAAAATATGGACAGCATCGTCACAGTGAGTGGTAATATACACTGATCCACTCAACATAGAGTAGGGCTCATTATTATTTGAAGCATTACTATCCCGATCTATAAAATGATGAAAATGATACTCACCCATTGTTAGGAAATCAAATAAGATAATGAACACAGACGCCAATAAAAGCAATAGAAGACATACAATGTGTGTGCGTGTGGGTGGGGGGACAGTCAGGATTGCGACGAGGAAGTGCTTAATAGAACCATAAATTCTGCTAAGCTACCTCAGGTGGTATGAGTCACCCGCACGATAATTTTTAAATGCAATAACACCTGTTGTGATTCCATCCAAGGACAACTGTTGACTAGATATAGAATCTCACAAGAGGTTTGGCACTCCTGAACACAGTGGCCTTTCAAAGCCTTTTGGGCGAGATAAGCTGTTTAACACTAGGAGGCTTCAGCTCTGCCTTGTGTAATTAGCGTGGCTGCATCCTCACTCCCTGAAGACCCATGTCCCTTCTGCAAGAGAGGCTCCCTCAGAGGAAGGACCTCACTGTGCTCCACCCTGCCTTCCCTCCTCCCCCCCCCCCCACCCCGCCACCACCACCACCAGGGACTCCCTTTCCCTTCCTGCAGAGCCAAACCAAGCATCTCTCCTTATCTCTGCAGCCAGCACAGAGCTCCCTCGTACCCACCTCTCAACGTGCCTCTCCATCTATGCCTTTCTGGGCCACTCTCTCTCTCTCTTTCTCCCTCTCTCTGTCTCTCCCCGTCCATCTCTGCTTGTCCCTGTCCCTCCCTGTCCCTGTCTATCTCCTGGAATGGCTTCCACTGTCTGTTTGCACAAGGAACTACTAGGAATTTACTGCTCTGAGGATCCTGCTGACCCTGCAGGACATGGAACCTTGAGCCCGGGTGCCTGTGGACCTGAGCACACACCCATTTTTAAAAGCAAGGAACTGGTCACCAGAGCGCAGGACGATCTGCTACTCAAAGGTTCCTCTTTTACTTTCTCAGGCCGAGATCTGATTTGCTCACTCTCCGACAAAAGACTGGTAATTCACCTCACACAGGAAATCCTTCGAGCACTTTGAAAGGAGGACTCCACCATGAAACATAACAACCAAAAGGACAATCAGTCCCCTGACTACCATCGGGTGTAAAGATCCTCTCAGCCCCTCAGGAAAAACGGCCCACTCTCGGTGGGGGAGACAGCTCACCTTGAGCTGACGGTACACATGAACAATTATTAAAGTGCTTTACATCATTTGCCTCACTCAACCACCACAAAATTTGGAAAACTGATATATATTCATATGCACACACACATAGAAAATAAACAGCAGGGAGGAAACGCAAGCATTGTGTACCTTTGCTGCATTTCAGAAATGCTCCCTGCCCCCATGCACTCTCCTTGCCCTCCAAGCTGAGCCAGGGACGGCCCTGCTCTGCAGGTAGGGAAGGGACATCAGAAAGAGACATGCACAATTGATTACACAAAATTTCGCCTTTTGCAAGAAGCCTATGCTTCTGCAGAATCTCAGGTCATACTCTCGCTCATACAGGAGCTAGATTTCAGAACAAGACTGGGTGGGGACAGGGATGGCGAAAGGAACCAGTGGCTTGTAGTTTTAGAGAGAAAAGGAGGAAAAAAAAGTCAGGAAGAATTTGGGGCCAAATAATCATAACCATAAGCCCTAGAGACCTTAGTGGTTAAAGCTCTAGGCTAGAGGCTTCAAACCAATCCTCATACATGTGGACTTCAAGGATTCTTTGTTCAGCTGACACATAATGTTTTAAAGATGTAAGCCTACATTTAAAAAATGGGAGGCTTCCCACTAAAAACAAATCTAGCAACTCCAGCCCATTTGCTTCATGAAGGTCACAGGTGGAGTGGAGGGGTGACTGCTCCCCAGTGCTCCTAGTGGCCACACCGTGACTCTCACGGACACCCCCTCCCCACCATCCCCGCCCAGGACTTCACTCTTTTACTTCCCTTCCCTTGCCTTAAAGGACATGTGAGGTTATGGCTTCTGACAGAGGCTTCTGTAGACCCTTGAACTTGGTCTACAAATGAGAAAAATAAAGCTCAGAGTGGTGGAGTCATTTGCTTAAGACCACACAGCTTCTCAGAGCAGAGCTGCACAAGAACCCAGACTCCTTTCACACAGCCAAGTGCTCCTGAACCTCTGTTTTCAGTGCAGAATCTTGAGTTGGGGAAACAGCGTGCTGGCAGCCTCGCCCTGATGCTCCGCCTCCCAGGGAAGCAATCTGACCTCTGAACTGGTTGATCATTAAAACTCCCTCGCCTTCACAGACTAGTCACTAAGCTTTACCACGTTCAAGCAGCGACTGGTAGCGTCCTCCTAAGTGCCAGGGCCCCAGTTCCGAGCTTCTAAGACCACTTGGAATGATTTAGTCAACGGCTTCGAGTTTCAGTTTTGGGTCAAATTGTACCAAAATTGGCCTCTTGGGAGGATGCCTTTTATGCCCCTATACATGGGTTCTCAGAAATGTCCTTTCTTCCCTGCACCTCACATCATCTCTCTTCTGGGTTTATTCCCCCAAATAGAGGTGTGTGCCAATGTACATGCATCACAGGCTTGTTTGGTTTTTGCAAACAAAACAAGTTGTGTTCATAGCTTTTTATTATTCCCAAAGTAAATCATATAAAAATTCAACTCTAAGTGATTAAAAAAAAAGAAGACCACATATGCAAAGTACTCGAATGCCAAAGCGGGTAGTTGTCGTAGGCGTAGTCATGGTTAGTAAGTAATAAGCATACTTACAACCCATATGATGATCAGTCTTCTGGATAAATAAGGATCAATGTTCCAGTGAGTGAACGGAAGAAATGTGATGTAGAAGACTTCTTGACCCAGAGCGGCGGAAAATCGGAATAGGTAATAGTAGAAATAATTCTTCACAACGTACTTCTGTACATACGCCTAAAAGACAAAAGTTAGAAGACTCTGAGTTCATCCAACATGTCACCATAGGGCAAGTTTTAAAAAACTTCTGTCTAAAACTCACAGGCTCTCAACTGCCAAGGTGCCAAGGTAATTACAATAGCATTGCTATCCTTGTGCTCAACCCCGTTTTGTCCACCCAAATACAGAAGAGGTTAGTTCTTCATAAAATTAAGTAACATCCAAGACAGGCTATCAGGTGAAGGCACACAAGCCGAAATCTTGTCTCCTTTGTATATTCAGAAGGTAAATGCTGTGAAGACACTTTCTGGGTCTAGGATTATGGTAGGTAGAATAATGTGCCCAAAGATTTCCCCATCCTAAGGGATCTGTGAATTTGCTGCCTTACATGGCAAAAAGGACTTGGCAGGTGTCATTAACGATGTGGAGCTGGAGAGATGATCTGGTTGGGCTCAGTGTGGCCACAAGGATCCTTACAAAATGGGAGGAGGAGGCAGGAAGGTCAAGGAGAGGGTGATCTGAAGATGGGGCGAGGGACCACGAGTCAAGGGATGCAGGGCACCTCTGGAAGCTGGAAAAAGTAAGGGGGCAGATTCTCCCCTTGAGCCTCCGAAAGCACTGTAGCCCTGGCGAGGCCTTGGTTTTGTCTGAATAAGAACCATTTTGGACTTCTGAGCTCCAGAGCTGAAAGAGATACATTTGTGTTGTTTTGGGCCACTAAGCGTGTGGTGATTTGTTGCAGTAGCCACGGATAATGAATATAGAGACTTGAGAAAAATCACTCACCAATGAATATTTTTAGTTTACCTTTTTTTAAATTTTTATTTATTTGAGAGAGGGATAGAGAGAGAGAGAGAGAGAGAGAGAGAGAGAGAGAGGAGCAGGCTCCCCACTGAGCAGGGAGCCAGACTCGGGGCTCGATCCCAGGACCCTGGGATCATGACCTGAGCCAAAGGCAGACGTTAACCGACTGAGCCACCCAGGCACCCCTTTAGTTTACCTTTTAAATGGGACTAGTACAGTCAACCCAGTGGAGGGATGGTATAAGAAACACATCAAGAACACGCAGGGTCTGCTAAAATGCAGTCCTATTTTCAACCATCCCTTCACTCCCTCTTATCCTGGCAGTAGGCAGGGGAAAAAAAAAAAAAGACTTAAGGGGGTTAAAACAGGAATAAGCAATCTATTTTAAAATATGACAAATGTCCTTAAATTATGGTAGATTAGTAACGAGTTAACAAACAAAAACATGGTGACCCTGTTTAATCACTCTAAAAAATAGAGTTTTCATGCTACTTTTTATGTAGTTATAAGCTTTATAAAAATAAAATGAAAGCAAAATGAAAATAGGGAGAAGAGGCAGCCCTATGGCAGGGCAACAGTGTAAAGGGGCTCTCGTAGGTCTGCATTTTGGCTCTGCTTTGCTTTATACCAAGTCTGGGGAGCTCAAATCCTCAGGGAACTTGCGACTAAGTCGCATGCATTTATTCTGCAAATATTCATTCTGTGCCTACCGCAGCCCAGAACCTGTGCGGAGCGCCGAGAATATTCAGATGAGCCAGGCACGGTACCTGGCTTCAAGGAGCTCTTGTGGGGGGCGCCAGAGAGTACTGTTTGGGGGAATGAAGTTTTAAAGGACCAATACTGTGTTTGAGGCCTTGAAAACAAGCCAAGATTACTTTTATATTTAAGGAATAAAAAAAGACGACCCTGGAAATTGCAAGAATATTAGCTGACTTGACACTGTTGGCTGCGTGCCAAGTACGCATTCCTCTCTCCTAAAAGGTTCCCAACTTTATTCCAGCATCTCTACCTCCCCCTCCCCCAGAGTCCTGTGAGTCAGGGGGAAGTTGACACTGTTCTCAGCTCCAGTCATGGGAAGTTCAAGGCTTCAGCCTCAAGCCAAGAAGTGCATGGCACGGCCCCAGAGAAAGTCACTGGTGAGCACGTGCTGTAAGCTAAAAAGGCATGTCTCTTCGGGGACGAACTTGACTTCTAAGTAAATTCAAGTTAGGATGGCGATAGATCCATCCCAAATAGGAAAGACAATAATGCCCCAAATGAATGAAATAAGGAAGCGTATAGAGTTTTACCCCTCTGCCAAGATATTAGGGCTGGATTTGCGGAACAAGAACCGATAAAATTGTGACAAATAAATGACAAATTCCCCTCTCTCTCTGATATGAGGACTAATCGCTGAGGCTTCTGGTTTATGAATATACATCTTACAGGCCCGTCCTTGAGGCAACGCCTGGAAAAAGCCCCTTTGTACATAAAGATTCGTTATTTTAACCCACCAGCTACCAATATACCCAGGAATCTGTCCTGCCTTGAAGCTTTACAGGGAGAAATTTCCCAAACTCTGAAAAGGGTCGAACTCCTCCCTTGTGCCATTTCATGATACCCAAATGTTATAGGACATTATCAACACTCAGAGACAACCATTTCCCTACCCTAGAGATGTACCTGAGACCAAGTTCAGTATCTTAATCCTAGTAAATAATTGAAAGACTGGCAGGGATGACAGCAAATTACTTCCGTGTGACATACTACTAATTAACATATTTCGACTTGCTTTTTACAATCTCTGAGGATTTCTCTCTTTTGGAGGAGAGCTAGATATTCTTTAAATCTTCTTAGGAACAGAAGAAGCAAAAGTGAAACTAAAAATATCAGCGCATATATAGGACACCCAAAGGAGTTTTTAGATAACATCTCTGAATATGTAATTAAGTAGCACGACCGATATCGGTCTCCAAATTCTTGGGAATTAGATGTACTTAAATAAAAGAGTTGGGGGCTTGTCTTTTCAGAACCAGAATCTACGTTTCCTTGTAGGAAATCTCAGTGTAGGACTTCAATATATCTTTGGAAATAACAAGAATGCTAGTATATATGTTGGTCCCAATGGGAACAATTAGAGGGAGCGGAAACAGGGGTTAGAAATAGACATGGTAGATAAAGCCAATGGCAGAGAGGAGCAGAGTCGAAGCTGGGAGAAAGGAAACCGGTCCCAGGACTCTGCTTCTCTATTTCTTGAGAACCAGCCACACACGGGGGCTGACAGGCCAGGCTGTGGGCAGGGTCTCCGGACCACGAACCCAGGAGGCAGGGATTAGCAGCTGAGTTTTTAGACAAAAGATCATAAAGGCATTGAATATTTAGATGGGTGGAAAGCTATTTGTAGAAATCAACTACTTCTCAGTGAGCTTCTAGTCTGTCACAGAGCCAAATGAAGAAGTTTCTAGTAAACAGGGAGGCTAAGATGGAAATGACCACATATCCATTATTGCTAGCAGCAGAATGTCATTGCCATTCGTATTTGTCTGTTTGGCTTATTGCTTTATTTTCCTGAAAGTTAGAAAACAAAAAGTGTTTCCACGGGTGAAAACGATTTTTCCTTTCAGGGCATAATTTCCTCCTAATGCAGTCTCCCAAGACGGGGCTGTTGGGAATGGCCTTTGGGTGGAGAAGAGCTGCTCTGTGTTCCCTGCAAGGCATAAATAAATCAGCAGGAGGGGCAACCACACAGGCTGACTGTACCTCGAAGAGAACGGGCACGCCGGCACAGGATTCTCCACTCAAATCGGCCCCCCAACACACACACACCTGAATGGTGTTTCGTTTTCCAAACACACCCGGAGGAGTCCTACACAAAAAGGAAATCTGGCCAGGTCAGCACCGCTGGATACAATAAGGGCTGACCTGGACAGCAGAGGAACAAACTCCGACAGACTTGGCAACTGGCCCAGCATTTGAGCTTTCAAAGGAGGAATACAAAGAATTGCTTTTAGCTGAAACAATATGTGACCTTGGGGAAGTGAATTCGCCCTTCGGCACCTCAGTGGCCTCAGAGGCAGAGGATGGAGTCGGGTTAGCTCAGTTGCTTTTTAATATACAAAAAACAATTACAGGTAGGGAAAGGCCCCTTAAATAAAATGTGATCCCAGGGCTTATTCTATAAAATAGAAACTGAAAGACTGGACTAACTGGTTGAAAGTGAGGGGAGGCCTAGGGGACCCCTAATTTCAGGCCAGGCCGCCCTGTACCTCCAAGTCTTTCTCTGGAGTGTCTCCTTGAAACATGTCAGGAATCAGCTTGAAAACCATTGACCTTCATCTCTGTCAGACCTCACATACCTTTCTGTAATCAAACTTGGGCCGGGAGGACACAGGCTATGGGTCTGCTGACCTTGAGGTCTTTATTTAAAGGATTTGATAAACTCGGGACCAATGTCGATGCGAGGTCATTTCACTTATCTTTTTTTTTTTTTTTTTCAGATCAGAGCTGTAACTGTGTTTTCCAAAGGTCAAGTTTGAGGAAGTCCTCCACCTCAGCAGAGCCCGAAGGGATTCATGTCTGGGGCGATGTCGTCTGCAGCTCCAAGCAGGGCACTTTATTTTTTATTATTTATTTATTTGAGAGAGAGAGAGAGAGAGAGAGACCGCGCACGAGCAGAGGGAGCAGCAGAGGGAGGAGCAGGCTTCCTGCCGAGCAGGGAACAGGATGCAGGACTCGATCCCAGGACCCTGGGATCATGACCTGAGCCGAAGACAGACGCTTAATCGACTGAGCCACCCAGGCGCCCCAAGCAGGGCACTTTAAGTGGAAAGCAGTAGGAAGCTCATCTTCTAGGGCCGAGGGGGATCACATCTCTCTGGGGTATAGCACAATCTTACTTAAAAAGAAGTTTAAGGCCCAAAGCTCTTTTATAAAACACATTGAACTGCATCATTCCCTTCACCTGATGAGAAAGCAGCCACCGAACACAGAGGGGATGGCCTGGAGAGAAGAGGCCAGGGAGAGGGAAGGCCACCAAGCACAGAGGTCAGGAACACAGGCTCTGGAGGAAAGGACCACCACGCATGACCCGCATAGTCTCACACCAATGAGTTTCCCCTTCTGTAAATGGGAATAATAACAGTACGTACCACTTAGGGACATTGGCAGGATTAAATCAGTATTGCTGATGACGCAGAGAAACCACCGAGCTGCCGGCCACGGATGGTGAGGGTAGCAGTAAAGATTTCTCAGAAAACACTTCGCAGTTCTAACGGACATGCGCATCACCTGGATCTGGTTAAACATGCAGAGTTTGATGGAGTTCACCTGGGGCAGGGCTGCGCGTTCTACTGAGCTCCCAGGTGATACCTGTGCCGCCATGTTGCCCAGCCGTGGACCACGCTGAGTAGAAAGGCCAGCCCACTGAAGAGTTTTTAAAGACAAAAGTCAAGCTCTCAGATTTAACCCTCAGTGTCAGAGGAAGTCTCAATAGGAGTTTAGGAGCATAAGATAGCATGATCAAAGCAACAGGTAAAAATGCTGGTGACAAACCAGAAGGGGACGGTTAGTGAGGTCCATGGACAATCCTACAATATAGTCTGAATGCAGGAACTGAGCCCAGACAAGCACCTCGATGGCAGGAGGTACCAAAGGGAAGGCACGTGTAAGAGATGCCCCCCTCCCCCCCCGCCGAAATAGCAGCCAGATCAAATAACCAACTGATTATGAAGGAAGAAAGAAGCCATCTTGGGCTCCTTGCCTTTGTTCGAGAAGAGTTTACATAAATTCCTGGATGGACCTGCTTGCCCAGGATTATTTTTCAAGATAGGCTATATCTTCATGTGCTTGGGATTGTGGGGGAAGAGGGGTATCAGCCTATGGTGTCCAGATTGTTAGCCATTTATGGAGACTGGGGCTTCCCCAGAAAAGTACCTTCCACGGTTGGGGCAATACCCCAAAAGGGAATAGATTCAGGACTAAAACTCCACCTTGACTTGCTGTCATACCCTGCATATATTCAGCCAGAATTTCTAATCCAGAGCCCAGAGATTGGGAAGGGCAAATTCCAGGAACTTGATGCCTCTTTCAATAGAATCTCTGATTTGCAAGGTTTGGGTCCTGCCGTCTCTCTCTGAAAGACTCGGCTTGGGTGGACCTGCCATTGCACCCTGAGGAATATTTATAAAATAAACACTCTCTTAAGCTATTATGAGATGCTACCTAGCATGTTAACACACAAAGTACAAACCAAGCAAGGCTCAACCTTTAAAAAGAAAACTGAAAATGGCAAACCTTTTCTACACAGAGGCCATGTCTATGTAGACTATTCATTCATCGCTTACACTTTAGTGATGGAAGGTTGACAATAAGCAAGATGATTTCAGTCAGCAATGTGATGAAATTAAAGCAGACTAATGGGATACAAAGTGATATGTGTGTTTTGGGGATTGCTCCCCAAGGAAGACCCCTTCAAGTTGAGCCCCAGACAGGGAGGTGAGCCAGTTCCTTTGGGATCTGAGGGTTAGAGAGACCACTTACTAAAAGACCCTGAAAGAGCAACCAGATCTGTGCACTGGAACACGGCGGGCGGGAGAGAGAGAGATGGATGAAGAGCAGAAGCCGGATCAGGCCAAACTTTGGGATTTAGGTTGGCACCAGCGTAACTCACTGAGACAGTTTCAAGTAAGAGCATGATTTGATCTACTCTGACAAGACTAAAACGAATTTTGGCTCAGAAACAGTGAGAAGAAGTCCTGCTTTAATTCTTTGTTTTTTTTTGATTTCTTAAACGTCGTGGGAAAATACTATTAATTAGCTGCGCTGAACTTAAATGGGGGGGAGGGATCCCATTGTTTCCACAGTCAGGTAGACACATGGCATCCTGGATTCACATCTGCTTAAGAATATGCTCCCATCACTTTTACTCTTATTATTATTATTTTTTTTAAGTTCAGGGGATCAAGACTGTCCAACCTACAGAGACAATTAAATGATGATTACTTAGCAAGCCTAAGAAAGATTGGCAGTGTCCCTTGAAGGGGAAACAGAAGGAACAAGAACGAGCTAGGGTTTCTCCTTTCATCTTGAAGTCCAGATAGAATTACAAGTTGGGTGAGCTCACCGATGTCTGCTCAGTGCTCAGTGATTAAAATTTCAGGATGGTGACACTGAAAGTCAATAAAATAGAAGGACAGCTTTGAATAAAAGAGCTTGAAAGGGAATTGCCCATGAACCCCTTTCTTCTGCTCGGCTGGCATTTGTCGGGACCCCTCAGTCTGTGTCCGAGAATAAGAGAGTGGCTGGAGGGGACTGAACCCAGAGTGGCTTTTATTGACAGTGGGGATCTATCAGGGTTTGAACTTTGTTTTTTTTTCCCTCCTGCCAATCCGTCACCTCTCAGCTCATCCTCTGAGCATTTGATGTCTTCTTTTTCTTTTCCTCAAGAGTTGGCTCTCATCTGGGACACCAGCAGAAAGGGTGGACCGATAAGTATCACAGATTGTGAAATTCTTTTTTTTTTTTAAGATTTTATTTATTTGAGAGAGAGAGAGAGCGTGCAAGCAGGGGGAGCAGCAGAGGGAGAGGGAGAAGCAGGCTCTCCACTGAGCAGGGAGCACAAAGTGGGGCTCGATCCCAGGACCCTGAGATCATGACCTGAGCGAAAGGCAGATGCTTCGCCGACTGAGCCCCCCCAGGTGCCTCAGACTGTGAAATTCTTGAAATTGTGACAGTGACCCACCGCGGGAACAATGCCCCACCTGAAGCTAGAAATGGGCCCTACAACTTGAAAGAACGCAGTCTCATCACTTCCAGAACCCTGTGCCTGAAACACACAATGATCTGCTTAGGAGGCAAATCAAAGAACTGGGGAGAGAGAGAGAGAGGGTAGGACAGTGTTTTGCAGAGCTGAGAGCTGTAGGCCTCTGCTGAGAGGATTCCCTCCCCAGACAATAAGGGCAACAGGAGTTACCACAAAGAACAGAAATAACCATTCCCATTTTTAAAGGGGTGGGGGGGAGAGCCAGCTGCCCTTTAAATTCTCAAAATGTGTTAAGAACTTAACTGTTTTTCAAAACATTTTGGATCTGCTAAAACCTGAAACACATTGTACCGAACATTCTTCCACTTAATGGGTAAGCCCTTGCGTATTCAGGGGGATTTTTGGTGCAGATGTTTCTGATTCATTTATATTAACTTATCAAAATGACATTTGGAAGAGCTATATGTGCAAGGAGTCTTATAAACTTGGAGTTCATTAGTTTTAATCCGGGAATTTCACCCCTCCCACCCCGATGCACACATTCAGAATCCAGAACTTGGACCGGCTGATTCCATTCTGTTCTAACAGGCAGCATGAACTCACCCTTTCCTAAGACCCTTCAAAAAAAAAATTTCTACAGCGTTAAAGGCATGGCTGAAATGTAAGAAAATTACTCGGGCCCATAGAAGGTTTTCTTCCTGGTGATCTTTTACTTCTAAAGATTTAAAAACACATTTAAATCAGACAGAAAGGAAAATAAAGGCTGACTGGTTGGCCCCTGAAGTCATGGGGGTTTTATCCAGAAGCTTTCCTGCTCCTTTCTTGTTTCTCTGGGCAAAACGGGGCACAGCATTTTTAACTTGGGAGTTTTCTTTGTTCAAGGCTATCATGGTGGTTTGGGTGTGTGTGTCCATGGAGAAGGAGGAAAACAAAAAAAGCCTTCTCCGTACTTTCCCGCCCCGCTTCTTAAATCCAGCCCTCTACTTTTCAGAGCTCTCCAGGAATCCAAGATGGTAAAGATAGTACTTTGGAACACTGTTTCTTTCTTGATCCACCCCATTCCTTGGGGCACTGTTGGTAAGTGGCAGTGGGCACGAGAGGCAGTGGGATGGGAGAGATCCAGGAAGGACACGTGGGCCGGGGAGCATGTTTCCCCAGAGCCTGGTTCCCTCCACACTCCCTCTAAGCCTTGTCCAGGGATGGGGTGGGGGGAGTGCTGGGGACGTTCCATCAATTTCCACCATGTTTT
The DNA here is from genome assembly GCF_964656455.1 of Halichoerus grypus. Lineage (NCBI taxonomy): Eukaryota > Metazoa > Chordata > Mammalia > Carnivora > Phocidae > Halichoerus > Halichoerus grypus. The sequence continues at coordinate 178,642,414 of NC_135715.1, read as the reverse complement.
CAAACCGCAGTTCCCTCTGGAAGGTTCTCTCTGAGCCAGTTTAAAGCCACCGGTCACAAAAATAAACTTAGGAAAAGCTTTGAAATTGTGTGCACACCCATGAAAGGACATGAAGAAGAAAGCCATGCTGGGTCCAAACAATGGTCCTCCCCACCCAGCTTGTCCCTGGCACACTCTGGTTTCTTTGTGGCTTGGGAAGGCTGGTTTTTTTTTTTTTTTTTTTGGTCTTGTTTTACTTTTAATATTTTTGAGTTAAAGTTCTGGACTTTTTTTTATATCATTTTTTTTCCCCTGATTATCTGATTATCACTTGTGGTTTTTTTATGATTAACACATATTACTGGAGAACATTTAGGAGTCCAAAAACTATATAAAAACAAAGTAAAAGTGACCCCTAATCCCACCTCTGAGACTCAACCCCTTTGGATATCTCCGCTGGTCTTTTTCTTATGCGTAAATGAGATCATGTGGTGCCATGTATTTTAACAAAATTGAGATTCTGCTCTATCTTAAATTTTTTTTTAAAGATTTCATTTGTAAGAGAGAGAGAGAACACTAGCAGGGGGAGCGGCAGACAGAGGGAGAAGCAGGCTCCCCGCTGAGCAAGGAGCCCGATGCAGGACTTGATCCCAGGACCCTGGGATCATGACCTGAGCCAAAGGCAGACAGACGCTTAACAGACTGAGCCACCCAGGCGCCCCTTAAATTTTTAAGTATTATTTATTGTATTGTATTTCCCTAGGCCCCTAAATATTATTTGAGATCACGATTTTGACTGTCAACTTTTTACAAGTGTTCACTGTGTTTCACTTTCTCACTCACCGGTTCCAACGGCAGATCCCCGCACAGACCAGGACAGCAAGCAAGTCTGCAGGTTGGCCTTTGTGGATGTGAGCAGGAATCTCATCAGCCTCAAACTTTACGGAGTTCCTTGCCCACTTCTTGCTGGGGCACCTGGAGGCACCATTCCAGAGGACTTCTCTCTCCTTCGTTCATTTCTTAACCTGACCAAATAAGCATCTACACCGATGACATTCCTTGCAACTCCCTGTTTATATTTTTTGGTATTATTGTTCACTTGTTTTGTTTTCCCAACGACCTAAAGTCTCTTTGCCAGATTATGCAAAAGCTGCAGGGATACCCTTTAAGGCCGTCCAAGGGCCACAAAGCACACTGCTGAAGAAATAAAGAATGAGGGGCAACTGGGTGGCTCAGGCAGTTAAGCATCTGCTCAGGTCATGATCACCCATCCTGGGATAGAGCCCTGTGTCAGGCTCCCTGCTCCGAGGGGAGCCTGCTTCTCCCCCACTTCTGCCACTCCCCCTGCTTATGCTCTCTCTCAAATAAATAAAATATTTAAAAGAAAGAAAGAAAGAAAGGAAAGAAAGAAAGAAGAAAGGAAGGAAGGAAGGAAGGAAGGAAGGAAGGAAGGAAGGAAGGAAGGAAGGAAGAAAGAAAAAGAAAGAAAGACCGGAGATGGGCATGAGCCATGACAGTCACTATGCTAAGGCTGAGAAAAAGTTCCATAATCCATCTTACAACAGGTAAAACTAGGCCTCCATGGCTTTGGAAGTCCCAGGGGTTTGCACATGACCCAGAGCCCTCCTTCATCAGCTCCAGCTCCCTCTGATTGAGATAAATGGATATAAGTGGAACCTAAGAGGGGTTGGGTGTTAGTCAGCCTTGAGTCCAATGACAGATCTGCTGGGGCAACTCTGGGGAGGCATGAACTTTCTCATCTCTGAAGTGGATGTGTATCCTCACCTGTGCAGTAGGTATGTGTTCACCCATGAAGTAGGTATGTTCTCACCTATGCGGTGGGTGTGTTCTCACCTGTGCAGTGGGTGTGTTCTCACCTGTGCAGGGGGCATATCCTCACCTGTGCGGTGGGTATAACACCAGCTCCCTTGCAAAGATGTTTGGAAGAGGAAATGAAGTCCCTTATATAAACCACATCATACCACATCAGACAGTCAATATGTATTCAATAAATGATAGTTGTATTTGCATTGTTTTTATTAACAGTATAAAGAATGAGAAAATGTCAGAAGTATCCAATTATAGTGGAAGATGAGGAGGGAAAGACGTAAGACGATTTAAAAAACAAAGACATCAGGGGCGCCTGGGTGGTTCGGTTGGTTAGGCGTCTGACTCTTGATCTCAGCCCAGGTTTTGATCTCAGGGTCATGAGTTCAAGCCTTGTGTTGGGCCCCATGTTGGGCATGGAGCCTACTTAAAAACAATAATGAATAAATAAAATAAATAAAAAACAAAGACATCATAGACGAGGCAAGTAAGCTGTCCCAGGAAGGATGACTGGGGCTGTGATAGATGACAAAGGGAAGACAGGCCTTCAGCTGAAGGGGAGAGCATGAGGAGAGCTACAGGGGCAGCAAGCCACAGTGTCCCTGAGCAGGACACATCCAGTAAGAGGGAGCTGCCGGTAGCTGGGCCAGAGGAAGACCAGAGCCAGACAGAGGAGTCCTGAGAACCTGACAAGGAGGTTGGGTTTAACACGTGGGTGACGGGGGGCCCCTGAGAGTGAGCCAGGAAGTGACCGGTCAGGGATGCGCTCTAAGTGGCCACCACGTGCTTGCGGTCCTGCCCTTTCTCAGTGAGTTCCTATCTCTTGCAGACGCAGAACGTCCAAGGGTTGGTCACAGACAGGCTGCCCCAGGCCCACCCAACCACATCCCATGCTGTGCTCTGAGAGGGCATTACACCCGGCCCTCCTCTGCCACCCAGAGTCCCACAGACCCACGTGAGCCTCCCTGTGCTCCCATTTTGCATCTGAAGTACAAGCTGGACCCTCTGAGAGTCTCCACGGGCCATCACGGAAGACGAAGACAGCCTGGTTTCTGTTTTGGGCCTTGGCTTAGTCATGTGGGATCTGATGATACAGTAATTTAGCAAGAAACCACAGGAACAAAAACAATTTGATGAAACCCAGAGAAAGTGAGTTCTTCCATCGACGGCGACCGAACGCCACGGGCCGTGCGATGCCCCACCCTGAACAAAGCCAGAGGCTCTGGGTTTCAGCTCTGCTCTGTCACCCGGGGCCACGTGCTCCAGATAAACAGGGACCACGCTTCCTACACCTAAGGACGCAGAACTCGCTGAAAACACCAAAGCGCGGAAAAGGTGGTACTCATTTCGTGTCATGGAACCCAATTTCCAGAAAGTGCCACCATGTCCAGAACTGATGACCCTGATGCATCAGAAACGGTGAGAGAAACGTGGCTTTGCAGCCTTGATAAGCCAGGGCACCAGACCAAGCTGAACCCCCCGCGGCATCTCTGCTGCTTACAGGGGGCCCAGGATAAAGCGGGGAGAGCGCAGATTGGAAGACAGGAGAGAGAGAAAAAGAAAAAGGTTGGGGAGCGCCCTCCTCTCCCACTCTGATTTCAGAAGGGTAGATGGAGGCCCACGTACGCCAAGCCGCGTCCACTGCCTGACGCAGACGCACGCACGCACGCACGCACGCTTCCTTCCGGCAGCTTTCCGGAAGACAGTCCTCGCCGGACACAGTCTGACATGGAGGCTGCTCCGGTTAAAATCATGCCGCCAGCGTCATCCGTATCCTTCTTCTTGGAAGGGTGATCCCCACACCAGCAGCGTGGGGCTCCCTTGTTTGAAATTTAGGATTTCAGGCCCCATCCCAGGCCTGCAGAATCACTGGGACTTTTAGCCAGATTCCCCAGGTGATTTGCATGCGCCTTAAAGCCTGAGAAGACTGATGTTCCGGGAAGCACTAATATACATCGATTGAGAAAACAAATAAAATGTTTGAAAATACTGAAATTAATTATACTGTTCTTTCTGGGCCTAGGCACCATGAAAGAGGAAACCGTTTGAAAAGCACAGAATCACTCCGTGAAGACGAGGCAAATGCGTTGGAACAGAAAGTAGATTGGGGGTCGCCTAGGCTGGCCTTGAGGGGAGAGACTGCTGATGGGTACGGATTTCTTTTTGGGGTGATGGAAATGCTCCCAAGCTGATCGTGGTGATGGCAGCATAGCTCTGTGAATATGCTAAAAACGAATGAAATCGGTGAACTGCATGGTATGTGAGTTTTTTCTCAGTAAAGCTTCAAAATCTAAATAAACGCACTCAAGAGGCTTGGAAATACCAGCCAAACTAAAAATTTCTGATTTCTGTAACAGAGACCACGTGGAGAACCGGATCTTGCAGGGTAACTCAGGAGAGACTGTTCTACTGTCCCCGCTTCCTGCGGTTGAAGGGGTCTGTTAGGGAGGGGAGTTTCTTTCAACGCAGGGGCATTGAAATGGTTAACTTGCTCTTAAAAGATTCAGAGCTGCCTTTAGAGCTAGGCCACCAGGGCCCATGCCCTGGACTCTGTGATTTAGATGCCCCACTCTGACCCTACTTGAGCCATGTCCTTTCTCACAGAGCAAGGGAAGAGGCCTAGTCTTCTAGATTGTTCTCCAGGTGCTTGGAAGCCCAGTATTCTTTGCTCAAATGCCCAAGCCCCTGCATACTGGGCTTACATAGGTCTCTCCCGGAGGTCTGTCCTCCCTAGTGTGGATGGGAACACCAGTATGCACTCCCCAGACCTGAGGGCTGGCCATTGGTGGGGGGACATGGGCAGAGCTCGAGCTCCCGGAGGGGGGAGGGGTTCATCGGGTAGTCCTGGATGGGTGACAGGCTGGCTCCCTGAATTTGCAACATTCCAGCATGGAACTCTGGGAGCCTGAGAATTCGAAACATGAACCCGGCTTTCCAGGTCACAGGAAGATATATATGTCAAAGTAGGTCACAGCGTTTCATATTTAATGCTTAAATTAGTTAAAGAAATAACTTTAGAATGTGTTGATCTATGGGATCCCTGCCTCCATTTGTGCATGTGTCCTAAAACCCTGCAATTTTAAAGATTTTTTTTACTTTTTTATTTGACAGAGACAGAGAGAGCAGGAACACAAGCAGGGGGAGTGGGAGAGGGAGAAGCAGGCTTCCCGCTGAGCCGGGAGCCAGACATGGGGTTCTATCCCAGGACCCCGGGATCATGACCTGAGCCGAAGGCAGACGCTTAACGACTGAGCCACCCAGGCGCCCCATAAAACCCTGCAATTTTAGAGGTCGATTATTTTTTTTCTTCTCTAAGTTTATCAAGCAGTATTTCTCATCTCCCCAGCATGTCAGATTTTATAGGTAAATATTAAATATTTATTAAAGGCTATCTCATCTTTTCGTAACTTTATACATAATAAATACCAAGGATTTATTTTTGCTCCAAAACAGTACAGGAAGCTTTAGGATAAGAAGCATCTTAAATGTGTATGCCTTATATTTGCAAAACGTGGTGGTTAAACGAAAGGGGAGGGGGACCCCCAGGAAATAAGGAGCAATGAAAACAGGCACTCCTGAGCTACTTTTCTTCTTCTGAAGGATGGAAAAGCACATCATCAAAAAAAAAAAAAAAAAAAGCAAGCTGCTTGAGGCTTTTTTTTTTTTTTTTTTTTAAATAACAGAAACAGCTTAACTGGAGCTTTGGGGAGGGGAAGAAAGTTAGTAAGTTTACGCACGAGAGTCTATAGAGTCTCTCATGGCTCTCTGATTCTTCTTAACTGGTAGTTTGGTGACAGAATCCTAGAAGGGGCAATTTTATTCTTGTCACACACAACCCACAATCTGAGCAGGAGAAGCAACCTTACTTTCATGCCCTCCAAGATATTCTGGTTTTGAAATTACTTTTATTCCTTGGGAGCCGTGAAGCCAAGGCCAAGCTCACAACTTTCCTCTGCCCTCCTGTGAGTGTACAGATGTCACCCATGCCTGGTGCCAACTAAATTGACTCCCACTCAGATGTATTTCTAGAACAGGCTCCCCTATCCCTTATGCCTTTCCCCCGCCCTGTCATCTGGATTCCTTGTGGGAGCTCTGCAGCTTTTCTTTGTAGTGAGGATTAAGTTTAAATACAACAATTTGTATAGCATATGTTTGAAAATTTCAATCATTTTGGAAACTAGGGAGCTAGGGGACATGGGGAAAACGATCTCAGATAAGACTGAATTTATAAGTCGCCATACAGCTGCTCCATCCAATATGGCAACCATATGTGGCTATTTAAATTTAAATTTAATTAGATAAAAATCTAGTTAGCTGTACTAGTCACATTTCAAGTGCTCAACAGCCCCATGTGACTAATGGCTACCAATTTGGACAGCACAGATATAGAAAGCTTCCATCGTTACAGAAAGTTCTATTGCATGTGCTGAACGGGAAGAGTTTTCCAGAGCTTTCTCTCACTCACTCTGTTGTTGGTACTGTGATTTCTTATACTGTCACATTTTTGCAACTTAAAGCAAATGATTCTTAAATTCTAAAAGTAGATAGTGGTGATATATTATCTCCAGAGCTGTACGGTTGCTTCACAGCTTCGTGAATATACGAAAAACCACTGACCTGTACATTCTAAAAGGGTGAATTTGCTGGTATGTGAGTTATTCTCAATTTAACAAGTAAAGCCTAATTGGTCAAATATCAAGTAATAATTTCATAAATCCTCCCTGTCAGGTCTCCTCAGAGCAGCCAAAATGACCTTATACAAATGTAAATCCCAGAGAACCCATTCATTTGTGAAAACTAACAAAACAAACTATGGCTCCACCCTCCAGTGGCTCCCCAATGTCCCCCCATTGCACTTGAAGTCCAAATGCATGTTCATGGTCAAGGCTGGAGATCTGACCACTGCACATCTTTCCTACCTCTCTAGAGGTTCACCTCCTTTTTATGCTCCAACCACTCTGGCCTTCTTTTAATACTTGCTCCTCGAGCATGTTGCAGCCTCATGGCCTTTGTACTGAGCATGGCTCTGCCTGGCTGGCTCCTTCCCATTTCTGAGAAGCCTCCCCTTAGAGATGCCTTCTCCAGCGCCCCGCTCAGTGGCTTCACGGCATGACCCTGCTCCATTCTCTTCATAGCTTATCCTACCTGGGAGTTTCTCATTCTTGTACCTGCTTGCTTGTCTGCACTAGAGGGCAAGCTCTTTGAAGGCAGCGAGCCTGACCAATGCCTTCCTGTGGGATCCCTGGCACCCAGCAACATGGCCGTTGCTCTGCCTACCCCATAACAAGCATCCGATAAACGCTTGTTGAATGAACAGACAGAGTAATGAAGGGCGAGCCTGCCATCAGCACACACCCTGGATAGAAACGGCCGTAGAACCATCTAGAAGTTCTTAATGGCCACCCAGAGAGCTGAGGAAAACATACATGCCTGGACTTCACCCCTAGAGTCAGTCTGATCTACCAGATTGGGAGTGAGGCCCAAATTGGTTTATTTTTTAAAAGCTCCACTGTTTGATCAAATTGCCTTATTTTCAGAAGAGGTAACTGGGGCTCAGACTTGATGGAGTTTCTAGATAGTCAAGCAACAAGCCTAGGTATCAAGTCTGAGAAGCTCAACTATCCAGGAACAAGTCTACATGTGCTTTGGATCCCCCGGACCCGTGAAACCTCTGTGGCTCACGGTAGGGAGAAGTCTATTCTGAATCATGGACTGGGAAGCCCTTTCTTAACAGACCACCTCAAAGGTTATCACAAAGTAGTCACATTAGCCCCGAACTCGCTCCTTTCTCTCCCACGTTCTCCTGGTGTCAAGACTTCCGCCCTGGCAGAGCCATAGCCCAGGTCACCTTGGCTGCTTTTCTCCAGAGTCTGACCCCCCGAGAAGGATATAAAGCACGGGACCTCGGCAAACAGGAACAGCATCCACTGAAAGCCAGCAGGGATATATTTTTCCTTCTCTCTGTTAGAAAGATAAAAGCAACCAGGTTCTCCTCCCTTTCCCTTTAGACTCTTGGCAGGTTTAAGAGAAAACTCCCTGATTTGCATTGGCAAAAAAGGCACGAGGTTGAAAAGGTCTCATTCCTGGAGGTTCCAAAGGGACCTTTATGGAAGAAAGTTAAGTAGAGCCACATGGTCACAAAATGCATGCTCTCTTTTGAAATAACCAAATGGTCTTTGGTACCCTGATCAGAAAAGGCAGGACAGCACCTTGGCTAAACACTGGGGTGTCATTCCTTCCCCTGCCACCCACCAGCGGGGTGGCCCTGGCTCTGTGCCTGGGTCCGCAACTCTAGAAACTAAAACATCAACCTTCCAGAGTTGCGAAAACGAAATGCATCAATGCGCACGAAGTGTTTAGAACAGTGTGTGCCCTGTAGAAAGTGCTGAGTGAATGTCAGTTGTTGACGATGGTAATGACCGCTCGCCCCTCCAGGCACTCAGCAACCGCCGCTAGGCACTACGTCCCCACTCACCCCTGCTACCACGCTCACCGGTCGCAAGGATACAGTTTTAAAATCAATGGATCACTATTCTTTTTTTTTTTGTTTTAGATTTTATTTCTTTATTTGAGAGAGAGTGAGCGGGGAGGAGAGGGAGAAGCAGACTCCCCATTGAGCATGGAGCCCAACACTGGACTCGACCCCAGGACTCCCCATTGAGCATGGAGCCCAACACTGGACTCGACCCCAGGGAGATCATGACCTGAGCCCAACACTGGACTTGACCCCAGGACCCTGAGATCATGACCTGAGCCAAAGGCAGACGCTTAACCCACTGAGCCACCTCGGTGCCCCCATGTATCACTGTTCTTTTCCTTCTCTTCCTTCCTTTCATTCATTCATTTAGAACGTTCCATATTCATCTTCTTTGACTTTTAGTGCCTTTGTCGGGTTATCAGTCTGAAACCTGAAGCTAAGCTGCTAAGACATGACAGTCACTGGGCGAACATAGCAGGCCCTGGATTCTTTGCCCTCAGATAAGAGAAGGGGTGCTGGTTATCAGAGGGGCCAGTGCTTCCCAGGACAGCTCAGGGCTCAGCACCTCAGCCCCCCCGGACATCTGTTCTGCCTTTCCAAGCCAGCCACAGAAAACTCAGAGGATTTAAAGAGGCGGCTGGAGAATGCCATGTACTGTCACAGGAGTCTTCTAAATATTAGTATGACTGTCAAAGTATTCTCCACCAATGTGGTGAGGAACAGATTATACTTTTTCTTTTTTTAGGTCACATGAAGAAAATATTCTAGTCATTTTATAGGGCACTTTTCTCCCTTCAAAACATCCCCCAGATGATTGATTTCATCGGTACTCTGAAAAATTGCTTCTAGAAAGTTGTTTTAGAGCAGAGTTCTGTTTTTGTAAGTCTCTGATTCCAGCTTGTCCTCCCACTCTTCTCTTTAGTATGGTTTCTATTCATTTGCTGCTTCTTATTAGAGAGAAGAAATTGGGCAGGGGGATTCCATTTAATTATGAGAACAAGAATGCATTCTGCATTTGGTCAAAATACATTTTTTTTACGTTATGAAGAAAATACACAAAGAGGTTAATATTTATAAATCAATTCAGGGTAAATCTTAAGTGGTTAATTAAAAAAAAAGAAGAAACGTGTCACCCTATTTATCTAGAGGACTCTCAGAACTGGCTGAAGAAATCCTCCCATCAGAGTTTGAGTTCTGGGACACATGGGATGACAGGAGAGAGAAAAGCAGGGTGTTCCTCTCATGTCCCTCTTTCTGCTCTCACACAGCCAAGGGTTCAGACACGTACTCCCCACCTCCAGGAGTCCGTCTGGGGGCTGCAGGGGACACATGGCCTCAGAGGTGGACCATCCCCTCCTGGGTCCCGTAAGGTCTGCCAGCCACGTCTCCCTACAGAACACCTTTTGTTTAACACAACGGCTGGGACATCTGGGTGGCTCAGTTGGCTAAGCCTCTGCCTTCGGCTCAGGTCATGATCCCAGGTTCCTGGGATAGAGCCCCACATAGGGATCCCTGCTCAGCAGGAAGCCTGCTTCTCCCTCTCCCACTCCCCCTGCTTGTGTTCCCTCTCTCACTGTCTCTCTGTCAAATAAATTTAAAAAATCTTAAAAAAAAAAAAAAGACAACAGTAAGCAATCTGATTTCCATCTGAACCATTGTGGGTCCTGGATCCTGGCTGCTGCTGAACTCACCCTGCTTTGGAGTGGGAATTTCTCCGCCCGCCTGCGGATAGCAATTGTTCTATCCTCAGGGATGTCCCATTGATTTTAAACTAATTGTATTTGTAGAAAATGGCAGCCTAGAAGTACGTGGAAGATGGGAAGAGAAGAGAAGGATGGTCTCTTCAAGAAGTTTCCACAAATGCCTCTACTATTGTAAAGAGAGCTTCCACAATGGCAAAGCCATCAGTCCTGGGAAGGGCAGGCTCTCTATGTCCGCTGCCTGGCATAACGGGATGTGGATGCGGTCCATGTGACTGCTGACACCATCTCCATCTGCCAGGGCCTGGTTCGCTAGGAAACAACATGGGGCTCTGGGGTATTCTAGTCTCAGGGGAGGCTGAGATTCCTGATGCTACAGGAGGGAACACGGGTTATATTGAATATTATTTTGTTAAGTGGTGAATGATTCCTTTTAGATCGAAGCCTACGAGATTGACAATATTTGATAATTATTGATCTACAAAACAGCAATTCTTCGGGTTCAAACCGTGAATACAGAGGTTTGCATTTTGAAAGAGGTATTCTGCTGCCTCGAGGCCGTGTTTAGAAGTTGGAGAGCTGCTCATCCTTCTCCTTGACAACAGGGCCAGGCAGAGCAGGGGTCGCAGGAGAGCCCCCTACGCTCAGAATTATGGCCCAGAGATATGCTCATTTTAGCCCACGTGTAACTGGCTTTTAAAAAATGAGTGGTCAGAATTTTCAGCCTCCCTACATTTTGTTCTTCTTTTGAGAATCGGAGGCTGGCAACAGGTTGAGTGAGTGCCCACGGGCCTTGTGAGGAGCATCACCGATCCTCGTACGGGGCTGCCACGTGTCCTCCACGTTCAGCCGAGTCCTCGACTTGACCATCTCTGCCTCTCACCTGGCCCAGGTGGGCTTCTCAGCGCATGGTGAACTAACCCAATTTGTGTTCATGTGTCCTCCCCTGGAATACCAAAGTTGGGCTAACCAGGAGCCCCTTGTCTTTTCTGCAGACCAGGCTTCTCCTCCCGCCTCGGCTTTCAGACAAGGGTCGCTTGGTTACAAGCACCACATGGGTAGAAAGGGAGACACAGGACCAAGAGCGCAGCTGGAAGACTCAGTCAACAGCAGTCACACACACAAGAACACGTTTGCAGAATCTCCACAGCCGGGAATCCTCCGACCCCTCTCTCTAATCTGGCCCTAATATTCAGCAACCTTCACTGTCAGGAAATTCCACCATAAATAACCCAAATCCTTCACGCAGCTTAAACCCATTTCCTCTTTACTCTCTGTTCACTGGAGATGGGGGACAGCTGGTCACCGTTCTCTCTGTACCAAGTTCTTTGTCAACAGGATGATTGGATTCTGGCTCTGGACCACTGTCATAATTAGGAGTCTGACCAGTTCCATACTGTGCCGTCTGCAAAAGCATGTCAAGCGGGGAGTTAAAATTTTGAGCATGCTGGGCTTCAGAAATGTGCCATCAGGAGAACACGATCCCTCGCCATGCCACCAGGATGTTTGTAGTTTATAAATTTGTGACTGTGAGGTCTCTCATATGGAGAAAAAAGGATGTCTTTCTGAGGCTTGCTCTGCATTGTGAGTATAACGTCGGAGGGTGCCAAGATTCTCTAGAAGCCACCACGAGTGACAGTACACACAGTGAGTGTGTATTAAGTGCTGCCCGTGTGCCCGTTACCTGCATTGTTTCAGGTGCTCTGTGCAGCAAGGCACTAAATTTAGTTGCAGAGAGGGCTAACTCGCCCAAGTGTATGCACCTAGCAGTGCTTGTTCAAACCCAAGTAGTTGGAATCCGGAGACTGGGATCCCTGAACCGTGTCTCCATCCTGCCCATAAACTGGTGCCAGGGCATCCAGGCAGCTCACAGCAGGGATTGCGGTCCCTTTGTTTCTACAACTGCACTTGGCCTTGGCTGGTGGAGCCCAGGAAGTCACGGCAAAAAGCGAGTTCCCAAGCCTGTGCTCTGGAGCCCGACCTGGATCAGGGTCCAGGCTCTGCCAGATACCACCCAGTCACTGTGGACAGTGGCCCGCCTACCTCAGTGTCCTCGGCAGTAAAGTGGGGTGTGGGAGGCACATCTCTCCCCTCGTCCAGCTCTGTGTGTCCTCACGGCACAATTTCTACCTGACATGATCTGCTTCCCTGGTTGGTATTCTGCCTCCTTCACTAGTCTGTGAGCTCAGAAGTGCACGGGCTTTGCCTGCCTCATTCACCACTGTATCCCCAGTGCCCAGCTCAGCACATGGGAAGCACTTGGTAATATTTGGAGAATGACTCCATTATCATTAGGAGGATGAAATCGTAAAATGTAACAAAGATGAGTTCTTCCCACTTCTCACAGTTGGCTTCTTCAAGCTGAATAATCTGCTCTTTAACTTTGTCCTGAGTGTCTGACTTGCCAACTGGGGCTCCTTCTGTGGTTATGCAGTGATCTTTCTGATCTTGTCTTCCACCGTGCAGCCTCAGCCTGGAAACCAGCGTTCCTCACTGCCCCCAGCAATACTTCCTGAATGTCGTAGTAACTCAGCTTTTCAAAGCATAGCATCAGAGACATCATGAATTACTTACTAGATACTGCCCCATCCCCTTTGTCTTGTTAGCAGAACCCAAACTGAGGCTGAACCTCAGGCAATGGGGCAAGTCGATCGGGACAGTTCTCCTTTCTCAAACTTACTTGCAATTAGGGGTGGCCACGTCACCCACTCCAGCCAGTGAGAAGTAAGGAGGTGGGGAGGAGCTTCTGCTTTCTTTATAAAAAGGATAGAGACAGCTGTCGTTACCTCCACCTCCTCTCTAACTTGAACATGGCTAGATGCCAGGAGCAACAAAACAGCCTCCGTAGCATCATGAGACAAGAAGCCAACAAGCTAAAGATGGAGGAGCTAAAAGAAGCAGCATGAGTCCTTGATATTGGGAAGCAGCTGAACAAATGTTGGCATTCACCAACCCTAGACTTATTGTTACATGAGAAAAATAAAAATTTCAAGCAACTATTATAGGGCTTACTGTTACCTATAGCAAAAAAAAAAAAAAAAGAAAAAAGAAATCTTGACTGATCTACTGTGTCTGTCTTCACAACTGCATTTCTTCCTTTTTCCATATTTTCTCATTTATGTCAATAACACAGTCATTATGCTCCAAATTCTTCAGGCTCAGGATGCTGAGTTATCTTTGGATACAAAAGGTAAAGAAGGCATCCATCTCCAAGTCCTGCAAATCCATTCAGAATGTCTCAGTCAAATCAATAAGGATGTGCACACAGGCATCTGTTACAGTGTTTACATTAGCAGAAAAAATGGAAATGATCTTAATGGACTGGCAAAAAGAAATCATGACAAATAACAGATAGAAAATGGGATATTACGTAGTCATTACAATATTGTGAACAAATATTTGTTGATGTGGGACAAAGTTCTAGATATGTCAACTGGAAACTCAGATTGGAAAACAGCACTTTTTTTTAAACAGTATTTTTATTAAAGATGTATATAATATATGCACAGGAAAAGTGTCTAGAAAGTTACACCCCAAAATAGTAACAGTGAATATCTCTGGGTGATCTGGGTAATAAGATTGACCATTTCATTTCAAACTTTTGGTTACTTATAGTTTCTATAGTAAATACACACTGCTCATGTAGTAAGAAAAAAAAAAAAAAAAGTTTTGGTGCCTTTGACTCATCCCAATGTCTCCCTACTCAGGTCATTACCAGAATCCAGGGAAAACACTTCAGCCGCTGCCTCTAGCATCCCCCCACCTCCTGTCTCTCACCATTTCAGCCCCCAAATTAACCTCATCATCTGCATTCTTCACCCATCCCCCTGTTTAAAGTGAACAGGGACTAGTTCTCTAGGATTAAGCCCCCCGGGTCCTCAGCCTGGTATTCAAGAATAGATTGAGCAGCCAAAGAACCAACTTTATTTTCCCCTTTCTCCCCTGTTTTTGTGGGTCTGGTTTCCTAACTGTTCCTTCCACATGGCACATTCATTCCCACATTGATCCATGGTTCCCTCCTTCTGGAATGTTCTCTACATCTCCTCTGACAATCCAAATCTTCTTCATTCTTTAAAACCCAACAAATCCTTTCTCTCTAGTCTCAGAATGAGGCTCCTGGGCCAGTATGTGGATGAGGCAGGTGGTGGGTCCATCCAAGCCTGGTGCTGGGAAGATTCAGAAAAGCCAGAGCTCATCAGCCTTTCCACCCCCACTCCCCGCAATAGCAGTGGATTTGCACAGCCTAATCCCTCCAAAATGATTCTACTTTCTGTGCCACTTCAGAATGGCTTCCACCCTAAAATGGTGGAATAATAATAATGCTCTCCTGGGCCAGGGGTTTGGCCAGGAATGGACAGGAGTCTTGACACTCACATGCTCAAAGCTTTACCATATTACTCGTGCACACATGTCTTTTCCCATTTTTAAATTCTCTTACCTTATGATACTCTAGTCTTAAGCATGAAATCTATACATAATAAAAAAAAAATCTCCAGGAATATTTTTCCATATGACATCACATTTACTGTTGTCTAAAGTCTGAGACCCTCAGCTGTCCTAATTTTAGGTTTGGTAAGTTTTGCATCCTCTTCATGGGTCCATCAGAAATCTTAGAAGCAACTTCTTTCAAAATGTTCACTTAGAGTTTTCTTAGGAGGAATGAGGAAGAATCTAGAAAGGAAGACCTTGTCCAACCGAACCTTGATAATCTTTGAGAATTTGTCCTTTCCCACCCCATGTTATGTTCATCTATTTACCTGTCTCCCAGATAGACTGACAGCTCTTCAAGAGCAGGGGAAGTGAGGCAGATCCATTGCTGAGGGCTCTAGAGTACAATCCAGGGCCTGGCACACTGTTAGGTGCTTCGTGTATTTGACTGAGCATTGATAGCATTATCTCAAAGCAAAAAAACACTCCATGATACACTTTCCATAACTCAGTAAGTTCAGAGGAGGGGAAGCAGGACCTGGGAAAGCATTTTTATGGCCAGTGATTGGATACTACAAACTGTCAGAAGGAAGAAATACAAAACTGAATATACTTCAAGACAATTCAAAGCACATTTGACCCAAATTTTAGGGTAGAAGCCATTCTGAAGTGGCACAGAACGTAGATTTGATGACCTGTGTGGTCCAGCACTCCTCCTGCCCCACCACAAGATAGGAAATGTATTCCAGAAAAGACCTGTTGGGAAAAAATTGCAGTAGGGGCATTAGGACTAGTAGGAGCACTGGTGGTGTAGACAGCTAGCGTTTGAGGGCTCACTTGGGGTTCCTCAGAACCCCAGGAGGTCTATGTAATTATTTCCCCCATTTCACAGATAAGGAGAGCAAGGTGGTAGAGCTTACGTCATATGCCCAAGGTGACGGGGTTTGGAAGTATAAGAAGTAAGGCACCATCTTGGTCCGTTCACTACACTGCCTCCCACCAGAGCACAGCACAGACACGGAACACACAGACCTTTTACCAGGGGCGTGTGTGGCCACGAAGGGCTCGCCACAGCCAACATCCTCGTGGCCCACGACTCAAGTCAACACCACCAAACCAATGGTGAAAAACATAAGAACAGCAGAATTATTGCGACACCTACTCCTGGCCTAGCACAGATCTCCCAGGAACCACAAGGAAGAAGAAATGGTAAGAGGGGTGGTAGGAAAGACCATTGCTGGTGCTCCTTCCCTCCCTCTCTGCTGGCCCCTCATACAGCCTTTCTGTCAGTAATAAAATAAACTGAAATAAAAAAAAAAAAAGATTCACAGAGCAAAGCCAGGGATACTTTGACTTCATGATGCGGTACTTCTACTTCCCAAGACAATCAGCATGCGGATGCTATATTTTCAGTTTTAATTCTGTGACTCTTTAGGGGAGAAAGCATGAACAACGTCATTTTCCTTTGAAGTGTGGGTGTTTTATAAAGGTCACTACATGCAAATGTGCCAGTTCCTTCTGAGGTGGTCCTTGGTACAATACTGTGATGCAATATTTGGTCACTCAGAGTTCAGGTTTGTTCGCCCAGGCTCCACTCCGAGTGATCTTGCTGTGCTCGTGGGAGGAGTCTTTACGGCTCTGAGCGCCACAAAACGGTGGCTGCGCTGAGGGAGGAGGAAGCGAAGGGCCCCCTGAGTCACATCTTTCCAATGTGGATTCATAAACTGCTACACACTTCAGAGTTCAAATACTAGTTCAGAAACACAGTGCAAAAAGAAACTACTTTTTAAAAAGACAGTTTGGATTCTTAGCCGAGACACTTGTTTTTTATGTTCCAGGATATTTACATAATTAGGCAAATTTTATGATACATATCCAATGTTCATAGACACATGAAGATGAACTGCATAATTAAGTTGTCCAGTGTTTTTCTGTGCTTATGAAAAACATCACCCAATAAAGCCAAAAAAGGTGGGAGAAGGGATTGGAGGAAGATGCTTTTAAAATACACTACTATAAAAAGTCTATTAGATAGTATTTTTATCATATTTGCTACAGTAACTATTGCTATTGATTATATCATGACAAAGACTGAGTATATTCCATCAATGGAAGTTTGGTTCAACAAAGAAAATCTCTTTTAACTTACCTTTTATAAGTTTAAAGGAGCTTAAAAAAAAACAAAAAAAAGTCTTGTATGATCCTCTCATTAGATACAGAAAAAAGAGTTAATACAATTTAGCCATAATTCACGAGTATATCACTGGGCAAACAAACTCTAAAAGGGAGGGAAAAACTACATCAAATATAATACTCTATGGTGAAATGTTAAAACCATTCCCTTACAATCAAGAACAAGACAAGAAAGTGGGCTATCACCCCTTTTACTTGACATAATACTGGAGGTCCTTGTCTGTGCAATAAGGTAGAAAAAAAATAAAGAAATAAAGGGAATAAGAATTGAAAAGAAAGACAAAAAAAATCTGCTTTTTGACCGTTTTCATTGCAAACACAAAGAAATGAGAGACAATTTGTTAGAATTAATAGAAGTTTGGCAAGTTTGCCCAATCAATACACAAAATTCAATTGCATTCCAACATGCCAGCAGAAAACCAATTTCAAAATATTGTTTTAATAGTAACAAAAACATAAAGTATTTAGGAATAAATCTAGCAAAAGAGGTGCAAGATTTTATGGAGATAATTATAAAACTACTGAAAGATATTTAAAAAAGACTTAAGTAAATGGGAAGTCCGAACATGTTCAGGGATTAGAAGACTCTGTATCATAAAGATGTTAATTATCTCCACATTAACCCATAGATTAAATACAACTCCAATAAAAATTACATTAAAATTAATATTATGTAAAAGTTATTTTACATTTCTTTAGGGAAGTAAAGAATTTCATTATTTTTAAAAAGAAAATATCCATTCATTTAAGTTTTTGAAATTAGTAATTATGCTTTATTTTAAAATGAAAACTGATAAATTCTTACATTATTCAATTAAGAACCACACCAAACAATGGACAACGGTGGCTGTGATGTCCCTACCCTACACTGAATCCTACGTTAGGCTCCCTTCACTTTAAACACTGTCATCAGATTAGGAGGAACCAAGTTGCAACTCAAAGCATGCGCAAGATACTGCCCGCAGGTGACTTGAGAACTAAAACCACTCACAACTGTGTGGATCTACGACAATAAAAAGTGATCTTCCCAAACACCTTTTAAAGCAACAACAAAAGCTACTTGCCAAAAATCGTCTGAAGGGTGGGGTGGTAACCACAGCATCTGCTTTCCTTAAGATCTTCCTGGACTCTCTAATAAGACAACTTTGGCCAAGTAGAGGAGAGATCTTTTCGAGGCCAAACTCTTTCAGTGCATTAAGGAATTCCCATGAGCTCAGAAGAACATTGTGTTTTAAGCTCCAGGCAATTCATGCGGTTGTTTGCACAAAGTAGGAAAAGGTGTACTGTAATTTCGCGTGGGGTCTTTATGCAGACATGGAGGGAGCCATTTTGTTTCATTTAAGAAAGCTTTGGAGTACTTCCAATGGTTTAATAAATATCCCCTCAAGGTAGGAACACAAGCAAAACTGCTGATATTTGGAACTTTGCTCCAGAGATGTCCATGGTAATTAAAAAAAAGTTTTATGCGGAACAACCTTAGTAATCTTAGTAACTAAAATTCCTCAAAACTACAAAACATCCTCAGGGGAAATTTTTTTCCAATAAAATGAAAATGGTTTAATTTTCTCTAAACATAATACCTTTTTATTGTATAAAATATGCAGAAAATCAAGAAAAGCATGAACAAAATAAAAAGCATAATTAAGGAAATATTTAAAGATATTCAGAAAGAACCACTGGTAACATTTGGTTCATTATTCCAGATCCTTAAAAAAAAAATACATTCAAGGGCCGCCTGGGTGGCTCAGTCGTTAAGTGTCTGCCTTCGGCTCAGGTCATGATCCCAGGATCCTGGGATCGAGCCCCGCATCGGGCTCCCTGCTCAGCGGGAAGCCTGCTTCTCCCTCTCCCACTCCCCCTGCTTGTGTTTCCTCTCTCGCTGTGTCTCTCTCTGTCAAATAAATAAATAAAATCTTAAAAAAAAAAAAAAATACATTCAAATACATGCTTATGCAGTTTTTGAAATTTGGGTTATATTATGGATATCATTTTTAAAATTTGCTCCTTTTTTTGCATTTCCATGTCTAGAAATATATGGAATTTTAATTACTTTCAAGATCTCCTTTGGATGTCATTATTAAGTTTTTCCCTTGTAGAACACAGTTGAAAGAAACCTTTAACAGATATTTGATAAATACTTTCTAGTGACGAAAACCACCTGCGGGAGAAGGGCATCCATCTACCAAACAGATACAATGGGTTTACCACTTGGGGAATGGCTTGTTGATCTTGTGGTTGACCTTGAAACCAGAAAAGGCAGCTATTAAAATATGAGTTTGTGCTTCCACTCAGCCCTGGCCATAACTTCAGCCATGGCCCATTTGGAGTACAGTTGAAATAAAGAAGAAGCTGCTTTACTTTTTGTGTGTATTCGAAGGGACTTCTCTTTTACAATTTTTAATTTAAAATTAGCTGTTCTCAGTGAAAGGACCCATGGGCAAAGGAAACCTCAAAAATTATATCTTCCGCTAAGTAGTCTCTCCTGGTTTGATTTCACTGTAGTTTATACTGTACCAGCTGAGGCCACACTGCCAGAAAAACACGGGCGAGGAAGCCGAAAGGAGGGCAGACCTCAGATGACTCTTTGGAGATGCTTGTGGTTCAAGAAAGGCAGGAATGGTAGCTGCTAGGGACACTGGGGCTGAAAGCAGATGTTCTGTGGTGTGTAAAGAGGGGGTTGAAGATTTTCAGCATGTTTACAGATTGAGAGAAAAAAATGACAACTGCAGGAGAGACTGAAGAGGCCGTGTGCGAACTTGACCTACTGGCAACACCCATTGGAAGTGGCTTCACAGAACAAAAAACAAAAAAAATTTTAATGCAAAAAACCTGCAGCTATAAAGCAAGTGAGTTGAAATAAAGTTAAGGATAGACGTGCTTTCAGACCTGCAAATATTTCTCTGTGTTCTCCTGAGTCAGGAAGCCGGCGTCAAGGGCAGGGTTACAACCCAGCCCTGCAGTTCTGGAAACAGATGCAGCAGCATGGCTGGCTCAAACTCAGGAAATCTCCCAAATGCTGCTTTGCGTTTCCTGGGTTTCCCGTGGGGTGTGCAAAGAGGGCCTACAGTAAAAGCCGTGAGAAGGGTGGCAGAACCAATTTTTACAAGGCAGTAGTACTGATTTTTTTTTTTTTTAAAGATTTTATTTATTTATTTGAGAGAGAGAATGAGATAGAGAGAGCATGAGGGGGGGAGGGTCAGAAGGAGAAGCAGACTCCCTGCTGAGCAGGGAGCCCGATGCGGGGCTTGATCCCAGGACTCCAGGATCATGACCTGAGCCGAAGGCAGTCGCTCAACCAACTGAGCCACCCAGGCGCCCCCCCCTTTTTTTTTTTTTTTTTTAAAGATTTTATTTAAGTAGTACTGATTTTTAAAAAATAATTATTTTGAAATAACTATAGATTCATAAGCATTTGCAAAGGTGAGGCCAAGATGTCCATATACCCTTCTCCCAATGGTTCCATCTTACATAATTATAGCTCTATATCAGCACCAGGAATCTGACATTGGGACAATGTGTGTACAGTTCTGTGCCATTTTACTACACCTGTGTGGACTCACTAGACCCATGTGACCACCACTGCCATCAAGTTACAAAACTGCCCCATCACCACAAAGATCCCCTACAACCCGTTTACAGTCATCCCCTCATTCTTAAACCCTGGCAACCACTAATCTGTCTTCCATCTTTATAATTTTGTTATTTCAAAAATGTTATATATAAATGGAATTATACACTATGTGATCTTTTGAGATAGGCTTTTTCACGCAGCAAAATGCCCTTGAGATCCGTCCAAATTGTTGGGTATATCAACAATCTATTCCTTTTTACTGCTGAGTAGTATTCCACAGTATGGATGTACTACAGTTTATTTAGCCTAGCAGGGAGATTTTGGTTATTTCTGGGTTTTGGCTATTACAAACACAGCTGCTATAAGCAATCACGTACAGGTTTTTGTGTCAATAAGTTTCCATATCTCTGGGATAAATTCCCAGGAGTGTAATTGTGGGCTGCAAGGTAAATGTATATTTAGTACTAACTTTTAAGTTCTTAAAGTTTAAATAAATAAGTCCATGATCTATGCATATATACCTGTCTACACCAGGAAGCACTCAGGATGAGTGTGGGAAGTCCCATTTCTATCCCTGCAGTGGTCCTAGGGAGGTAAGAAGAAATCAGGGCTAGACCATTTATAACCCAACATGTTGGAAAAATTCAGATAATTCCTTCAGGGTCAAATTTTTTGGATGATAAAATATGACTGAGGCATTGGATGGAGGCAAAATTAAGTGATCAATGGACATTAGTCCCTCCTTTCCAAAAGTAATGGTTATCAGAAATATGCTACTGAATAAATATTGGGGATAGTAATCCATTCCTTCCCTTTGAGGACATGTGTGATATAATAACTGAGCATGGCAGGAAAGCAGCCGGGAAGCCCCCTCAGGAACCATCAAGAAGGGGGAGACCCAAGGCTGGGAGGACTCAGAATTGTCTGTCACTCTCTGCAGTGCACAACCGAACTATTTCATTTCCTGCCTCACTTTCGCATCATCATAATATGGGAGAAACACCCTCTCAGCTACTGCCTTCCCTGCTGAGAGTTGTCAGGGACTGTAAGCTTTCCCTGACCCTTCCAGAACCCCCAACTCTTGCCCAAGGCTACTGAAATGTTACAAACATTTCACAGGATGGGAATGATGGGCTTTCTGGACCTGGAAGTAACAGGTAAAAGAACAAGGAAACCAAACATGATTTTTCTAAGCCCACAGATACCTAGAAGGAAGTTATTACTCCCTCTCTATCTCCCTTCTCCTCCTCAGACTCCAAAGGTTTCCTCTTTACAAGGAAAGATTAGTCACAAATTGGTTGTGAGTTTATGTTAACTGATGTATAGTGGAAAATTTTGATGTACAATGGATAAACTAAAAAAAGACCATCCAAAATCAGTAGGAAAAACACCCCCACTAAAATCGCAGAGAAAAAAGTAGATAAAGTGTCTGACCAGACCATTCACAAAAAGGGTAATACAAGTATCTGCTAAACAGAAGAAAAATACTCAACCTCATTAGAGATGAAAGAAATACAAAATTAGAATAATGAGATGCTTTCATTCTGCTATCAAATTGGCTGATCACTTTTTAAAAAAAAGATAATGTCACTAATGGATGACAAAATTCATGGATGATGAAAATATGCCAAGAAACAAGATATCTATAATGTGTCTGAATACTGGTCTACAGCATACTTTTTTTTTTTTAAACAGATTTTGTTTATTTATTTGAGAGAGAGAGCGCACAAGTACAAGCAGGGCGAGTGGCAGAGGGAGAGGGAGAAGCAGACTCCCCACGGAGCTGGGAGCCTGAGGCAGGGCTCAAACCGGGGACCCCAGGATCAGGACCTGAGCTTAACTGACTGAGCCACCCAGGTGCCCTACAGCATACTTCGTAATTACAAAGAGAAAAACATTTACCTGGAAAAAACCACTTAACACACTTTTAAAGGTGTTTGAAGTTAAAATCACTGGTAATGGAATAAATCAGCATTTTGTGCCTCTTAATATGATGCACTAAGAAGAATACAATATCTTGCCTGTGGTATCTCCCCCCGCCCCACCCCCCCCACCCCCCCACTGCCCAAAATACAGAACCTAAGTGTCATCATGAAGAAATATTGAACAAATCCAAATTGACATTATACAAAATAACTGGTATGGACTTTTCAGAAGTCAAGGTGAGGAAATGCAAAGAAAGACTGAAGAACTTCCAGAATGGAACAAGGTCCACAGATTGCAAACTATTTCCTGAGCTGTGGTTATATATGATGCTAACATTAGGAAAATATGGGTCAAGAGTGCATAGGAATTTTTTTTGTAGTATTTTTGCAAATTTTCAAAAATCAGAAATTACATCAAGCTGAAAAGTTAAAAAGATTTTTAAAGTAATGCTTGAGGATGCCTGGGGTGGCTCAGTCAGTTAAGCATCTGCCTTTAGCTCAAGTCCTGATCTCAGGGTCCTGGGATTGAGCCCCGCATCGGGCTCCCTACTCAGCAGGGTGTCTGCTTCTCCCTCTCACTCTCTCTCAAATAAATAAATAAAATCCTTAAAAAAAAAAAGAGCAGGGGGCGCCTGAGTGGCTCAGTCGGTTAAGCGGCTGCCTTCAGCTCAGGTCATGATCCCAGGGTCCTGGAATCGAGCCCCGCATCGGGCTCCCTGCTCAGCAGGAAGCCTGCTTCTCCCTCTCCCTCTGTCTGCCGCTCTGCCTACTTGTGCTCTCTCTCTATCTCTGTTAAATAAATAAATAAAAATCTTTATATAAAAAAAAGCAGAAAAATTCCTTACAAAAAGAGTTGAAGAGTGCAAAAATTAATTTCAAAATATTTGTTATCTTCCTAGCTGAAAATCCATCAAAAAGATTAAAATTCAGAAAGGAGGGGGAAAAAAAAACCCAAACCCAACTTCTGACGGAGCCACTTTTCACTTCCAGTGCTTTTAACAAAATCTTTGATGTCTATTTCATGGCTACTTTGTAAATCACCTTTCAAGAGAGGGTGATTTTTTTTTTTTTTTAACTGCAAAAAAACCATGTTCACCTAAGTCCTTTCTCCACCAATTAAATCCTGGCTTCTCAGCTCCCAACACTCTATCTGAGGAACCTTCTTATCCACCACCATTCCCTCTCCCTCCTACCCATAGGAGCCCTTGGTTTGGTGGGCTATTTCCCATAAAACCCTATGGGAACAAAGATTTTGCCATTTAGAAAAATCAAAACCTACTTGGAGATTAAAGAGAGGGCATTTCTCCAGCAGGCACGCATACCAAATAAACAGCATCAACAAAAGCAAGAATGAATCTGATGGTTTGTTTTGTTTTATTAAACAAACGGGTATAAAAATGCCAGCGAGCATTTGGCGGCCTGGAGGCAATATTCAAAGTGGTTCAAGAAAACCATTTACTCCCTTTCCTGCCCTCCTTTCGAGATCTCAGGTGGCTATTTCCTTCCTCTTCCTTCCACCCTGGCTTGTGCTTAAGGATTGCTTTCTTTGATTTTTAAAACACTTGGCTAATTCATCCATACTGTGTTGGAAGCAGGAGTGAGGAGAGAAAAACGTGCACCGCGGTCTCCACTGGATTTTTCAATATCTCATTTTCTTCCTATGTTCAGTGTATCTCACCAGGCAAGTAGAATAATAAAGGCCAGTGGATGCCCCCAATTTTAGCATTTTCATAGATTCCTAACACAGATAGAAACACTCTAAACGTGTTGCCAGGAAACCGTGACAGTATTTTCTCCCAGGAAAATTCTGTGCCAAACAAAATGCAAGAATGCCTTTGTTAGAGACATAATTCTTATCAGGACAACAGAGGATTTATTAATAAAAACTGTAACAACAGAAGTGAAAGTGCCTTTTTTTTTTTAATTCAAAAACGTTGACATCTTAATTATAAGTCAAAGAAATTAGAATTAGACAAGGCTTGCTGTCAACAGCTTTCCTAAACATAGTAGCTTAATCACATTTTTTTAAGTTGACAGGTGTCTGTTTCACCCTCACGAACTTTTATATCCGTAAACTCCCTTCACGGTGTCCAAATGAAGAAAGCAAACTAAGAAAAAAGTTATTCATTAATCAAAACCCTTCATCAATTTCCCGGATAAAAAGGAAGGAGCCAACACAGAAAAAAAAGTTAGACTAAAAGACAACACAGCCAAGTAAAGTCGTGAGGGATACAATGAGCCCAGTTGTGACAGGAGACAGCAGGTGATTATGTTTCTGCCAAGAAAGAAGAGGCCGAGTTTAGCATACCCTTACTTACGTGCTTTGTGCATAGGAGAAAGAGGGATCTGGCCTCTGCCCCCACCCCCATTCCCAACTACACAAAAGTGAGAAAAACTCATGATCTGATTGCAGTTATGGGCACTTAACATGCTTCTGCTTTCCTACTGCTTTCTTGGTCTCGTGGGTTCTGCCTGTGGCCTCCTCTCTCTGAAGTTCACCACCACTTTCCATTTCCGTCCCTATTTGTGGGTCTTGCATTCAGACTCCCTCAGGGAGCAATGCGATGGTCCCATCACTCACTCTCCCCTGTGCAGTATCCCAACTACGTGAGGTCCTCACACCTGACCATGTCATCAGATGCTGACCAGCCTACTGAAGGCTGCCTTTGAGTAGAGGGCTGCTCCCCAATCCAGTCAGCTTGTAGCCATAATGATGGAGTCCCAGCATGGGTCCCCTGGTCCCAAACGATGGTATGAAAATTAGTGAAAGGAAACCTCCTTTGGAATGGAACTGGCGGCCAGCAGGGGGAGCTCTCACACCCTACCACTCCTCAGCCAATTGCAGACGCAAACCAAAACAAACTTGCAAGTCCAGACCACCCCAGCAAGAGGAAGGTTTTCTCCTGACCCAGCAACAGCCCAGCCAATGACAGCTGTCACAAGTCAGCCAATGAAAAGCCACTCTACTTCAAACTCCTAGTTTATTCCAATGGACTTTTTGTTTCTAACAGCCTTCCCAACTCCCCTCTTCCTTCTATAAAAGACTGTTCCTCTCCTCTGTTTTGTTGTAGTTTGTTTTTGCTGGAGTTTGCTTGTCCCCGAGTTGCAATTCTTTGCTCTTCCTGAATAAACCCATTTTTGTTACAAAATTACTGACAGTTTTATCTGTAAGATTAACAAGGCAAACCCATGTCTTAAGAAACCATTAGTGGTCTCTCTCCTCCTAAGAGTTTGTGGGTGAGGGTGCCACTCAAGAGTATCACGAAGAACCCCAAACAGATATTAAGGCTTGATTTCATGTTAGTGCTGTGTCTGCTCCTGTTTGAATAGAACATCGCCATTTCTTACATGCTTCAGCACCAGGTTCCTGCGATGCCCCCCAAAGTCATCGCCATTCAATCCCACACTTTGCTGTTGGGCACAGTGATACCCCAAGAACCTTTCTTATCATGATGTCCCCATCACTAATTCTGATTCAACACATGGCATGGAATTGATCTGCCATCCCTCTGTCTACAGGCTGAAGACCAAATTCGGCAGGAAGCCACGTTCAGGCTCCAGCCCCAAGCTCCAGCTGGTATTACATACCATCCCAATTTCTTTATGCTACCTGGGCTGGATACTTTCCATTTGTCCTTTCAGGTCCACTCTACACCCTTCTCCATGGAGGCTGACCTTTGTGTGCGGCATCAGGCAGGCTCCCGGTCTCCTTGGCTTCTGATTGAATTTGGCCCAAGGAAGGCACTGGCGGCCTACGAGAGGGCACGTGGAGAACGATTTGGAGATAGAATTCCTCTACTCCTCCTGACCGGCTGCGGCTGTGTATCTCTACTAAAGGCCTCAGCTCCTGTCAGGAGTCTCTCTCTGACAGCTAAGCGCTCACTGGGGCCAGGCTTGCCGGAACCGTATCTTCTCTTGCCTTTTTAGGTTGAAAGTCATCTGCTCCAAGATGCTTATCCTCCCTTGTTGGTTTCTCCAACACCACATACACCTTTGTAAATGATCCCATCTTTGAACTCCCTTCAATTACCTACCCCCTTTTAGAAAAATTTAAATAGACTTAATTTTTTTATTTTATTCTATTTATTTATTTTAAAGATTTATTTATTTGAGAGAGAGAGAGAGAGAGATCATGAGCAGGAGGCGGGCAGAGGGAGAAGCAGGCTCCTCGTGAGCAGGGAGCCTGAAGCAGGGCTTGATCCCAGGACCTTGGGATCGTGACCTGAGCCGAAGGCAGACGCTTAACCCACTGAGCCACCCAGGTGCCCCCAGACTTTATCTTTTAGAACAGTTTTCAGTTTGCAGAAAAATTTACTGATGCATTTTTATTAACTAAATTCCATACTTTATTCAGACTTCCGTAGTTTTTACCTAACATCCTTTTTTATCCATTCCAAGGTCCCATCCAGGATACCACAGTTACCTTTAGTTGTCATGTCTTCTTAGGCTACTCCTGGCTGTGACATTTGTCAGACTTTCCTTGTTATTTATGGCCTTGGCAATTTTGAAGAACATAGGCCAGGTATTTTGCAGGATGCCCCTCAACTAGGATTTGTCTGGTGTCTTTCTCATGATTAGGCTGAAGGTTTTAAAGAAGACCACCCAGGTGAAGTGCCATGTTCAGCATGTATCAAGAGTATATCATTTCAACATGCACCAAGAGCATATACCGTCAACATGACTTACACTGTTGATGTTAACCATGATTACTTGGCCGAGGCGGCGTCTGTCAGGTTTCCATACTGTAAAATCATTCCTCTGTGTAGCCCACACTTAAGGAGAAGGACATTATGTTTCTCCTCCTTGAAGTAGAACCTACGGATATTTTTTTTTTTTGAGGCAAAATGTACAGAACATAAAATTTGCCATTTTTATTTATTTATTTATTTAAAAGATTTTATTTATTTATTTGTCAGAGAGACAGAGCACAAGCAGGGGGAGTGGCAGGCAGAGGGAGAAGCAGGCTCCCTGCTGAGCAAGGAGCCCGATGCAGGACTCGATCCCAGGACCCTAAGATCATGATCTGAGCCAAAGGCAGATGCTTAACCAGATGAGCTACCCAGGTGTCCCAAAATTTGCCATTTTAACCATTTTTAAGGGTTCAATTACCCTTTAGTCTCTTTCCTGCTGGGAATCTTACTCTACCCAGGTTGAATGTTTCACTCTTCACCAAAAATGGCAAAGTGTCTTCATGTTTTATCACTTAAGATTTCTAGGTAAAGAGATTCTCATATTTTCTTTTTTTTTTTTTTAAGATTATTTGAGAGAGAGAGTGCAGATGTGAGCAGGGGGAGGGGCAGAGGGAGAGGGAGAAAGAGAGAGAGAGAGAATCTCCAGCAGACTCCCCTCTGATACGGAGCCAGACCCTGAGATCACAACCTGAGTCAAACGTAAGAGCTGGGTGTTTAACCTGCTGAGCCCATGCTCCCTGGGATTCTCACATTTTCATCTATTTGAGTCCTATTGCTCTTTTAGTCCCCACTCAAGACTTCATGAGCTCCTCCAGGGATGGTGAGCTACTCCTGCTATTGTCTCCCTGGCCACAAACTTATGCTGTTATTATTATCAGCCTATTATTATTATTAGCCTACATAGTCTATCCTAGTATTTTTTGCATTGCATCATTTTCTCTGTGACTTTCCCAGGACAGGAACTAGATCTTATTTATCTTTGTATCTTTAAGGATGAAGACTAATCCAGAATCACAGTAGCTGATTAAGAAATGTTGGCTGGCATACAATCTCATTCATATGTGGCATTTAGGAGAGAAAACAGATGAACATATGGAAAGGGGGAAAAGAAAAAAAGGAGAGAGGGAAACAAACCATAAGAGACTCTTAACATAGAGAACAAACTGAGGGTGGCTGGCGGGAGGTGGGTGGGGGAGGGGCTAGATGGGTGATGGGGATGAAGGAGGGCACTTGTGATGAGCACTGGGTGTTGTATGTAAGTGATGAATCACTGATTTCTACTCCAGAAACCAACATTGCCCTGGATGGTAACAAACTAAAATTTAAATTAAAAAAAAAAAAAAGAAATGTTGGTTGGAAATAAAGGAAGAAAAGATGAGACAGAAGTAAAAGTGGCCTGTTAGAGCACCTGGGTGGCTCGGTTGGTTGAGTGTCTGATCTCACAGGGTTGTGGGATTGAGCCCCACATTGGGATCTATGCTCAGGGCAGAGTCCGCGTGAAATTCTCTCCCTCTCCTTCCGCCCCTCCCCCTGCTTGCACACGCTCTCTCACTCTCTAAAATAAATAAATAAATAAAATTAAAAAAAAAAAAAGAAGCAGAGGTGGTCTATTTTTTCCAGAGATTAAAGAGGGTATTAATACCTACTAATGGCGAGGGGGCAGGAACACCCACACTCACAGTTAGATATCCTAGCACCCTGTTCTGCAGGACAGCTTGGTATTGAAAGCCATAATATGTATTTCTACCCAGCAGTTCCATGACTGGAAATTTAAATTAAAAAGACAATCAAAGACTGAAATCTGTCTTGGCAATGATTTTTTTGGATTTGACGCCCAAAGCAAAGGCAACAAAAGCAAAAATAAACAAGTGCGACTACATCAAATTAAAAAGCTTCTGCACAGCAAAGGAAAACATGAACAAAATGAAAAGGCAATCTACCAAATGGAAGAAAATATTTGCAAATCATATATCTGATAAGGGGAATTGTTTTTCAAATAATCCCATTAAAATGGGCAGAGGATCTGAATAGACATTTTTCCAAAGAAAACATCCAGATGGCCAAAAGACACGTGAAAA
The DNA here is from genome assembly GCF_964656455.1 of Halichoerus grypus. Lineage (NCBI taxonomy): Eukaryota > Metazoa > Chordata > Mammalia > Carnivora > Phocidae > Halichoerus > Halichoerus grypus. Next base: position 178,613,544 of record NC_135715.1, on the reverse strand, counting down.
GATGTGCAACATCCCTCATCACCAGGAGAATGCAAATCAAAATAATGATGACATATCACCTTCACCTGTTAGAAGGGTTATTATCAAAAAGACAAAAAATAACAAGTGTTGGCAAGGATGTGGGGCAAAGGGAATCCTTGTGTCCTGCTGGAGGGAACGTAAGTTGGTGCAGCCACTATGGAAACAACATGGAGGTTCCCCAGAAAATTAAAAATAGGGGTGCCTGGCTGGCTCAGTCAGTAGATCATGCAACCCTTGATCTCGGGGTTGTGAGTTCAAGTCCTATGTTGGGTGTAGAGATTACTTAAAAATAGAATCTCGAGGGGCACGTGGGTGGCTCAGTCAATTAAGTGTCGACTCTTGATTTTGGCTCAGGTCATGACCTTGGGGTTGTGGGATCAGGCCCCACGTGGGGCTCCATGCTCACCAGGGCATCTGCTTGGGCTTCTCTCTCTCTCTCCCTCTCCCTCTGCCTCTCCCCCTTGCTCTCTCTCTTTCTCTCTCTCTCATAAATGAATAAGTCTTAAAAATAAAATAAAATCTTTTAAAAAATTAAAAATAGAAATACCATATGATCTAGCAATTCCATTTCTGAGTATTTATCTGAAGAAAAAGAAAACACTAACTTGAAAAGATATCTGCACCCCCATGTTCATTTCAGCATTATTTACAATAGCCAAGATTTGGAAACAACTTTAGTATCTATGGATGGATGGATAAAGAAAATGTGCCACACACACACACACTGGAATATTCAGCTATTAAAAAGAAGGAAATCTTGCTGTTTGTGAGAATATGGGTGGAACTTGAGGGCATTATGCTAAGTAAAATAAGTCAGAGAAAAACAAATACCATCTGATCTCATTTATATGTGGAATATAAAACAAACAAACAAAAAACCGGAACTCATAGATTAAGAGAACAGATTGGTGGTTGCCAGAGGCATGGCGGGTGGGGGTAGGTGAAATGGGTGAAGGTGGTGACAACATACACACTTAAAGTTACAAAATAAATAAGTCATGGGGAGGGGCGCCTGGGTGGCTCAGTCGTTAAGCCTCTGCCTTCGGCTCAGGTCATGATCCCAGGGTCCTGCTCAGCGGGAAGCCTGCTTCTCCCTCTCCCACTCCCCCTGCTTGTGTTCCTGCTCTGTCTCTCTCTCTCTGTCAAATAAATAAATAAAATCTTTTAAAAAAATAAGTCATGGGGATGTAATTACTGCATGGCAACTACAGTTAATAACGTATATTTGAAAGTTGTTAAGAAGGTAGATCTTAAAAGCTCTCATCATGGCGCGCCTGGGTGGCTGGGGCAGTTAAGCGTCTGACTCTTGGTTTTGGCCCAGGTCATGATCTCAGGGTCTTGAGATTGAGCTCCTTGTAGGGCTCTGCACTCAGCTCAGCTCAGCTCAGCTCAGCTCAGCTCAGCTCGGAGTCTGCTTGAGATTCTCTCCCTCCCTCTCCTTCCCCCTCTGTCCCTCCCCTGGGTTGTGTGCACACACACTCTCTCTCTCTCTCTCTCTAAAATAAAGAAATAAAATCTTCTAACAAAAAAGTTCTCATCACAAGAAGAAAAACTGGGTCGTGATGGATATTAACTAGACTTACTGTCATCATTTCACAATACAGTATTTACAAATATTGAATCATTATGTTGTACACCAATAACTAATGGAATGGTATGTGTCAATTATATCTCAATTAAAAAAGGCAATCAAGATATATGGAAAGATACTTATACAAAGATGTTGTTATTTTCAATGCAAAAACCAGAAAAAACCTAAAAGCCCAGCAATAGGCCAACTAAACTATAGTATATCCATGCTGTGGAGTAGGGTATAGCCACTAAAAATCAGGTTGAACATTTACTGAGTGATTACCTTTGGGCAGTGGTATAATGGCCATGGATTTAACTTTTTCTTTGTATTTTTTCAAGTTTTCCTATCTGAACAATATCTGTAACTAGAAAAAAAAGATCAAAGGTACCCTTTCAAAGTGGCTTATTTTGCCATTTCAAACCTGAACATCAAAGAAAATCAAAACGTGAAGTTTGGCCTGTTGTCCAGTGGAGTTACAACCAAGCCAAAATGTCCCCCTGGCCATGACCACAGCCTCCAGCACCACCATTCTCGTCCTGAAAACACTAAGCATGGTAGGCCCCAGGAGAAGGGGATTCAGAGCTTCCCACCTCTGTTTGCCAGTTTCTCCAGACCCACTTCTCACCTGGACCCTGGACATTGGTTTTTTGTTTGTGTTTTCAAAGTTCCTCTAACAGGTGGAAACCCACAGTTCTATTCCACTCTGCCCGTTCTGCAGATGAGACCCAGAGAGAAGTTCAAGGTGACATGGAGGTGGAGTCAGATCCAGGTCTCCTGATTGCTAAGATGGTTCTTTGTACTGGAGCAAGCCAATAAAAGGGAGCGTGGGTTTTTGTAGATTGATAGACCTGGAGGGCCCCAAATGTTTGAAAATAGGGGTGTAAAGACTTCTCTAAATAACCTATCTTTGGTCCCTGCCTCAACCCAACTGTAGAACTATGTCTGAACAAATAGTTATCAAAAGGTCATTTATGGAGCACTGTACAATTTGGAAAGATCACTCCAGTCTAAAGTAATGACAGGGAAAGGCTCTGCAAAGTCTTTTTTTTTTTTTTAAGATTTTATTTATTTATTTGACAGAGATACACAGCGAGAGAGGGAACACAAGCAGGGGGAGTGGGAGAGGGAGAAACAGGCTTCCCACTGAGCAGGGAGCCCCATGCAGGGCTCAATCCCAGGACCCTGGGACCATGACCTGAGCCAAAGGCAGACGCTTAACCATCTGGGCCACCCAGGAGCCTATAAAGTCTGTCTTAATGCAACTGTGTTGAGTAAGCAAAGATGATAAAAATCAAAATACCGTTCTATCCAAGGCTGGATTTACCCCAGAACAAATAAACACAATTCTAACCAGGCCTCTGCCCTCCTCCTCGGTCCCAGGATCCCTGCCTCTTGATCTTGGCTACTGCCAGGAATGTCCTCCTATGGTTATCCTTGCAAACCAGTTACCATTGCACTGAAAGCAACCTGTTCTCCTTCCACCCAACCTCTGCCAGGCTCCCAGCCAGCCCCAACACCTCACACCTTCACAGTGAGACAGATAAAATGGAACCCTGGAATTTTTCCCTGGAAGGTCCACAGAAGAAAGCAGTTTAGACTTGAGCTCAGAAGATCTGACTGCAGATATGTGGGAAGTCCTCAACAAAGCCTTTAAACCTTCAGGACTCAGACCTATTTGTGAAAGGCATGACTACTGGGGCATTCTCGAGGTCCACTCTAATTTATTCAATGACAGTTTTGTGCAACCCCAGCCCAGCCCTGGTTTGTAAAGGATGTAGTTAATCTGTAACTTAGCAGTGCTTGGTGTTGCATGAGAATCGGTCAAGGAAGTCCTTCATCATTTCTGCATTTGTCCTGTTTTAAGGATTAAAATAAATACACCAAATGTGGGAGATGAGAAAAATTAGATGTGTTGCATTCTAAAGCCACCCAAATGAAGAACACACTTCTCTATTGTTTGGAGGGTCTTAAATCAGTGTCCGAGTGCTGCCTGATTTCTAGGCTACGTGGAAAACATTTGATTCTCCATAGTTACTCTTCAATTTAAAAAAAATCTTTAATCTCTTATTTTGAATTTTTAGCTCTCTCTTACTTTTTCATGATCTATAGTGAGTGAAGTCGTCTTTGGGATGAGAAGGGGCAAACCCCTACCATTCTGCTTGCTGAAGCAGCAAGAAGACAAGTCTTTGCAAGAAATCTGCTTATCTTGCTTTTAAAGGGCAGATTTTATATTGCAGTCTGCACTCATTTATTCACAAAATTCACTGAGCTCCCATGTGAAGAAAATAATGAGCACACCAGGCAAGTTTCTTGCATTCTCAGAGCTTTTCATCCACTGGAGCAGATTGGCAATAATCAGATACCGCCCCCCCCCCCCCCCCCCCGCCAAAGGCCTATTTACGCAATGTGATAAATGCTGTAATGAAGAATCACCAGAAACAAAGAGAACCTCTAAAAGGGGGAGCGAGACTTGAAGGTGAGCAAAAGTGTCTCTTGAAGAACTGACCTTTGAAACTGAAGGATGAGTGGGGTTATTTGGAGAAAGGACAGGCGGCTCAGGCCGGCCACGGGCTGGGCAGAGGCCAGAGCCCACGGGGAAGAATAGCTTGTTGGGTCCATGGTGCCAGTTACAAGAGACCCACTGGGCAGGACAGGGATGGGGTTTCTGCCCCGGTGCTGGTAGGGGGGTACAGTTTGTAGATCTCTCCAGGAGCAATTAAAACTGTCCCCTTAGAGTCCTATTAATTATCTGGGACAGGTATGCAATCAGTTTCCTTTTGAATTTTCCCTGTATTTGCAAAATATTAATCTTCCCAAGTCATCTGAAACAGACCCACCTTTAAAAACATTCATTAAGCTCTCATGTATCAAATGCTCTCCTGGGCTATTTTTCCTCCATCATACACCAATACAATGACTTCTTACTGTGAATTTTTAGCTTCCTCTTAGTATTTCATGGTCTATAGTGAGTAAGGTTGTGTGTTGGATGGGAGGAGAGAAACCCCTACTATGTGGCTGAGCGCACAGGCTTTTTAAGCAGGTGGAAGTCACCTCTCTGCAAAACATCTGCTTATCTTGCTTTTAACAGGCAAGAGGATCCTTTTCCAGAACTGAGTTTCATTACCACAGGTAATGTTTAAAACAGTCTGAAAAGCGTTAGTGGGAAAATGCACCCTGCTTCAGCTTCCTGAATTGGAGGAACAGAGGAAGAGTGTGGGGAGAGGGCATCAGAAAGCAGCCCATGCATCTACCTGTGTGTTAAACAGTGTGTACGTATGTGTGCACAGAAGATGCTCTGCCACATTTCAGGTATGTGACTGGTTCTTAGCTCCTCACTCTGTCCCATTTTTAAGACAAGGCAAAAGGGAAAGGGGGTGGGCGGGTCTCAAACTCACCTAAAAGTTACTAGATGTCATGTGGAACAGAGAAGGAACAATAAAGAAAAAAAGGAACATTATAGAGGATTTCTCTAGAATGGAGCACACACCCCACCCTCACCCTCTCAAATAAATTTTGTAATTCAATGCCGGCAATATGCCATCCCACACTGAAGCCAGGTTCTTCCTAATTCCTCAGTTAGGAGATCTGGAAATCTACACGTAAATGAATGCCACCTTCCTGTCACCAAAACGGCTCTTCATTCCCCCCTCCCTCAACAAAAGGAGCTGGAATAGTCAATACATTGCTTCCTTCCTCTGGTGCCACACTTTGAGCTCTCCCAGGGCAAGGGCAGCTCCTGCGGGTGGCCAGGGCCCATGCGGAGAGCTCTCCCGCAGCCCTGGCACGCTAGCGTCTGCAGCCTGTCCCTCCCGCCCGGAGTCCCTGCACCGCGATGACAGCACAGGCCGGCTCCCCAAAGCCGCAGTGGGTTGTGTAACCACACTCTGAAAGCCTGGAGGGGAGCGCGGCGAGCTTCTCTCTCGACTGCATCTGTTAGAAGTCCCTGGTGCCAGTTACAAGAGACCCACTGGGCAGGACGGGGATGGGGTTTCTGCCCCGGTGCTGGTAGGGGGTGCAGTTTGTAGATCTCTCCAGGAGCAATTAAAACCTAAGTTCCGTCCTTAGAGCTGGAAATGCAGGACAGTGAAGGGCACAGCGAGCCCTGCTACAGCCCTCGAGTGCGGATCAGGCGAAGGGGGATGGGGCGGAAACTCATGAATCCTGCGGGAGTCCTCACAATTTCTCCCCAGAGAAGCCTCTCGCGAAAACGCCAAGGACATCTCCCCTCCCCTTTTCAATTACGTAACTCTTACACATTTGGGAGAAAGCTCAGGAACATAATTTCACTTAGGAAGGGAGAAAGTCTTTAGATGCATCTAAAGCTCCGGGTGCATGTGATGTCGGAACGGACGGGGGTGCTACCTGGCAGCGGTAGAGGTGGCATCCTGGTGACTGGACTCCCCGCCCCCTCTGCCCTCCATACCCCGCGCCCGGAGCCGGGTCGCCGCCGGGGATGGCGCTCGCCCGTCCCCGCGTCGCGGAGTCCGCGGGACCCGCACGTCCGCCGGCTGCGGCGCGGGCTGCCCCCTCCCCCACCCCGGCGAACACCTGGCCGCGGTTACCTGCGGGGCCGCGAGTCTCCGCAGCCCGTTGGCCGGCCCCCGGCCGCCCTTGCCGTTGGCCGCAGGGAGCTGCGCTAGCCCCCGCGCCGCACCCTCCGCCGGGCCCGCGCCGTTCTCGCGGGGGCCTTCATCCGGCGCCGGGAAGAGCCCGCAGCGGCGCTGGAAGCGGGCGACGAGCTGCGAATCCTGCAGGCTCCGCAGCAGCTCGGCCATGGTGCTCCCGGGGCCGCGCGCCAACACCACCACGCCGATGCCCTCGGCTCGCACTGTCCCCGCCGCTCGGGCACTCGCCGGGCCGGGCATTCGGGGCGGAGGGCGGGCGGGGCCCGGGGCGCCAGCCAACAGGTGCGCCGCTCGGGTCCTAGCGCCGACCCGCGAGCGCGGCCGCCCAGGTGACCGCCTCCACCTTGCGCGGGGCACGTCCGCCCTCCTTGCCCTCCCCGCGGGCTCGGAAGGGCTCGGGCGGTCCCTGGCGTCCGTCCTGCTTGCAACTAGGCGGAGGCGCACAGGTGTCTAAACCGCGCCTCTCTTTGTGCCACCGCGCCCCCCCCCCGCCGGTCCCTTCGGGCTGGCGCGGAAGTGCCACCTAATGGGGAGCGGCCGAGCACGTGTAGACCAACGGGAGTCCTTCCTGCCATGCGCGGGCTGGTCCCGGAGTGACCCCACTTTCACTCTTGAGCCCAAGGTGAGGTCGGATTTCTTTCCAGCTTCCCGCACCCAGGCGTCTACTCCTGTCTTTCTTTGCCTGCTTCCTGGAAGAATGAGCCCTCTAAGGAAGATCCCCAAGTTTTTCCCAAACTGTGATGCAACGTCTCCCCGAAGCCCGACCTTCTCGACCTTGCTCAAGAACCGAGGAGGTTGAAAGTATACATGAATCATCCTCTGAGTCCTTGCGCCTGCTCCTGTGATTTGGCAAGTGGTGAACACTTTTAGACGGGTGTGGAGGAAACGCTACTCTTTCTCAGTTTTCTGCATTGGGAAAGATGATGCTGCCCCTCCCTTCTACTTCTTTTTTTGCTCTGCCTCTGATTACAAAAGGGCACTGGAGAGGCGCAACAAGGTCGTTCACGACCTTTAGACCCTAAGGGAACCAGGTGAAGGGCGGGGAGGAGGATTTGACATCTCACCGCACCCCTGCCTGCTTTAAAGATCTCAGAGGGCGAGGAGCAAAGGAACGTCCTGCAGGTGCCCTTGGTTTTCCTCCCTCCCTCCTGAATCTCCTAGGAGCGCTGAGATTCCCCCCACGAGGGCCTCTGCACTTCCTGACAAGGAGTGAGATGCACAGTCAAATTCAGCGGAGCTGATGAGCCTGCAGCAGAAGTGCAATCCTTGTCTTTCTGTCTTCAGCTGACAGCAGGAGGTGCGTGTTACTGGTAGCTCATGCAAAGCCTACTGAGTATTTGGTTGCACAAATGGCTATGAACAAACACCTGCCACTTTCCTGTTTATCCAGCTGTCCTTTTGGATCAGGAAGTCTTTAGGATATAGCTTTCAAGGATGGTTTGGTCTCCCTCATGCCTTAGTTTCTGCTCTCCTTCCCAATCCTGATGGAGAGCAAGATCAGGGTGACAAAGAAAGCAATGACACTTGGGAGATACTTAGTTTACAAAAGAAGCGCAGGGCTGCTCTCACAATCCAGCTGTGTGACACACAGAGCTATCCTGTCCTGGAAGCAGACAGCTCCTCTCCCCAACGTCGCTGTCATTTACAGCCCCTGGGACAAAACCCTATCGTTTAGTTTTAAAAGCTAAAGTTGGACTAAGGCAGGACCTATTCTTTTTATGTGTGAAAGAAATAGGTTCTCCCATGAAGACACTTGAGTGGTGTATCTCTGAGATTTAATGCTTTAATTTTCCTTTCTCTCAATTAGAAAAAAGAAGCAAGGGGCGCCTGGGTGGCTCAGTCGTTGGGCGTCTGCCTTCGGCTCAGGTCATGATCCCAGGGTTCTGGGATCGAGCCCCGCATCGGGCTCCCTGCTCGGAGGGAGGCCTGCTTCTCCCTCTCCCACTCCCCCTGCTTGTGTTCCCTCTCTCGCTGTGTCTCTCTCTGTCAAAGAAATAAATAAAATCTTAAAAAAAAAAAAGAAAAAAGAAGCAAAGCAAGCATGGCGCATGTAACATAAGACCAAAGAATTGCACATTCAGATAATGTACTTTATCTCCTTGGAGGACCAAGTAATGGCTCCAGCCTCCAGGGACTTGTGATATCACAGTGTGCTTCGGTTTTTTTTTCCTGTGATAAAATAATAATCTGTGCTTCTTGTCTTGTTAAGGCTATTGTGAAAAATCTTTAGATAAGCTCTATAAGGCAACCTGGTGAGATAGCCTTAGCATTCTGTATTGGGCCAGAGCCATTCAATTTAGGAAGGAATCTTCAGGAGGATTTGGCTCTGAACAATTTGAGCGAGACTGAAAAGCCAGTGACTTCTGGCAGTGATCCGCATGCTTCCCCTGATCCTCTCTTTTAGGGCACAGGCTGATGTTCTGAACATAAACTTCGCAACCAATCCAACAAAAATCAGTGTCCTCGAGAAGTGGTAGGCTGAAGGACTGCTCTAGCATAACATTTAGTGGAGAAGTTACAAGGTAGCCTGAAGTCATGCATTTAATAAATAAAGTTGATTCAGGAAAAATAACCTGTAGTTGTTTGGACAGTTTAACACTAGTCATGCCTGGGAGAAATAGATTTTGCTGGCTCCCCTCCTTCACCCCCAGGGCAGAAATCCAGGTATTTGTACTTTGCTTAATTGTGTATATATAATAATTACTAAGTGACATATTTTAAAGGAACGGCAATGGAAGTATTCATTAGAGTAAATGTTAAGCTACTGTAACAAAGAGACCCCAAAATCTAGTGGCTTAAAGAGCACAGCTTTTTATTTCCCTTTCATATAAGAGTTCCAAGGTGAGAAGTCTGGCTTAGTAGGAGGCCCTGCTCCATGACAGTACACAGTAACTCAGATTCTTTTCATCGTGACCCCTGCCCCACCCCCCTGGGACCAAGCCCAAGGTCACTGTCGTCTTCTGCATGATTGAAGCTGGGTGATGGGCACATCTGAAATCCCTGAGTGTCCTGAGCAGCGGCTTAGGTTCCATTAGTAAGAACACAGTCACATGGCCCAAGACAGGCTTGCAAATATTATCTCTAGCAGGACAGCCTATGTCCAGCTTTAACTATATTTCTGTGAAAGCAGGGAGGACAGATTTTTGGTGGACAATCAGGTATGGAAATCAAACCAATGTTGGTTTAAATGTTGTAAAATATAAATCTATGTTATAATTCCACCCATCATCTGCCCAATTTTATCTAGGCAGTCTGTCTTTAATTTGACACATTCTAAATACTCATGTGCAGATACAATTTTTTTTTTTAAAGAAAGCACTAAAAATAAGTAAATTCAAAGGGAAACCTGTCATCTCTTTGTTGAATCAAAATGAGGAAATTTAAAAGAAATTGATGCCAAAATGCCTTTTAAATGAAAAACTTTGGTATTAAATGCATTATTTTAAATTCTGATTTAGAGTTCTCTCTCTACAGAGCAGGTCACTTCCACATTTCAACCAAACCATTCAGTTTTCAACTTGGCAATATTTCCTAGATCAAGACATATCCAGGGTTGGGATTCTGTATTGGTTATCTATTGCTGCATAACAAATTATCCCACAAATAGTGGCTTAAAATGGTAGCATTTATTATCTTGAAGTTTCTGTGGGGCAGGAGTCCAGGAGCATCTTAACTGGGTCCTCTGGCTCTGGGTTCCTCACAAAGTTTCCGTCATCTCAAGGCTCAGCTAAAGGGGTAGATAGATTAGCTTCCACAATCACGTAAGTGGTGGTTGGTAGATTTCCAGTCTTTGTGGGCCATTAGCCAGAGGCCACCCTCTCTTCCTTGCCATACGGGTCTCTCCATAGGACAGCTCACAACCCAGCAGCTTCCTTCATCAAACAGAGAGAATCCGAGACAGAATCAGAGCAAGACAAAGTAGCCACCTTTTATGATCTGATATTGGAGGTCACACCCCAATACTTTTGTCACGGTCTACTTACTAGAAGCCAATCTGTAGGTCCAGCCCACATTCAACGGGAGAGGGTATAAGACATGAGCATGAATAGTAGGATGTATGGATTACCAGGGGCCATTTTGGATGCTGCCTACTATAGGTTCTCACACCTACATTGACTTTCTAACTTCATCTCCACAATATCAATATTTATCGTCCCAAACAGATATGATACAGAGCCTTGGCCTCAAAGAGCTTCCATCTGTTGCAGAAATAAGATGCACATACACACACAAAAAATGTGCAATGACATGAGAACATGTGTAATGGAAGACCTAGGGCATCAGAAGACTAATTTCTAGTAAAAAACTACATGTACCACAGCTGTAATTCTCAAATCTGGGATCAGAATTACCTTACAAATCTGCCAGTTACAGACACCTTAAAGACAACTGAAAGCAGAAATTATTAAGTTGGAAAAGAGAAAAACAATGAAACTGATAAATAAATCCAAAAAGAGTCTTTGGAAAAAATTAACAAAATCGAAAAACCACTAGTATGACAAAGAAAGAATAAAAGGAAAAAAGATGAAAGCTTAAAATTAGAAATGCTAAGGAAAAATAATCACCAAAAGCAGAGGAAATTTTAAAAGTCTTTAGAGGGTACTTCCCATGTCCCTGTGCAAACAGATCTGAAAATGCAGATGTAATAGATAATTTTTTAGAAAGAAACAACTTACCTAAAATTGGCCCCAGTAAAGAATGTCTAACACGGCAATTATCACAGACCGAGATAAAGGGGCTCAAATTCTCCCCCATAAAAAGAACTTAGCCTAGATAGTTTCACAGGGAAATTCTACCCAACCTTTAAAGAATGGATAATCTCAAAGCTACTTATTCTGGAAGAAAGAATTTTTCAAAATTCCTGTTATTAAAGCCATTATGATATTGATCTCAAAACTGAAAGAGCACCAAAAGGAAAAAAACAGAAGACTCTCACTTGTGAGTAGGGTTCAAAAATCAAATATCAAATATCAAATATCAACAGCTGAAATCCAAAGTCCATTTAAAAAAGAATGTATTGTGGCTAAGTGAGACTGGTTCCAGTCATAACATGAACAAGGTTCGTTAAATAACAAAAAAAATCCACCAATATGATCCATTGTATTAATAGTGCTAAGGAGAAAAGTCATATGATTTGTTATATATGTTGAATTGTGTCTCCTCCCCTCAAAAGATATGTTGAAGTCTTAGCACCCAGTACCTCAGAATGGGACCTTATTTGGAAATAGGGTCGCAGCAGGTGTAGTTAGTTAAGATGAGGTCATACTGGAGTAGCGTGGGCCCCTGATCCAACGTGACGAGTGTGCTTCTAAGAAGATGGCCCTGTGAAGACAGGCACACAGGGAGAACACCATTGAAGATGAAGGCAGAGATTGGAGTTACGCAGCTGTAAGGAATGCCAAAGATGGCTGGCAAACCACAAGAAACCAGCAAGAGGCAAGGAGGGACTCCCCAAAGGGGTTTGGGAAGGAGGTAGCCCGGCCAACACCCAGATCTCAGGCTTCCAGCCTCCGGAACTGTGAGTTAAAGAATTCTATTGTTTGAACCCACCCAGTTTGTAGTACTTTGTGACTGTAGCCCTGGGAAACTTGGACAGGCTCATTTGGACACATGCAGAAAAGTCATGTGACAAAAGTCAACACGCATTCTTGTCAAAACCCTTCAGTAAAATAGAAATGGCTGTTGTGTCTGGGGTCAGTGAGCACTTGTGTTTGGTTGGAGGGGAGAGTTCCCGGACTGTGTAAGGGAGTGACATGAGAAAGAGAAATTGTGTCCCTATGTAAGCAGGGGGCCCCAAATGGCAGATTATAAAGTTTGTGGTAGATGTTTGAGGTCATGAAAAGCCATTGGAAAGCAAATGAAGAACTTGAGAAAAGCTGTGTTTCCAGACAATGACTGAGGAGGCTGGCTATCTATCGGATGAATGGTACGTGGGGGCAGGGAGAAGCTGCGCGGCGGGGGGTGGGGGGGGGGGAGCGTCATCACAGGACCATGTCAGTAATTCAGATTTCTTAAAGGACTTTCTCAAGTGGAATTTTACTTCATTGCATAGACAAGCAAATGTGAATCTACTGTTTGTTTTTTTGAATACAAATGGTCACATTCTTTACATAATGTTCTTGGTCTTGCTTCTCTTACTTATGATATAATTAGAGATTGTTCCGTATCAGTGGAAGAGAAGCTATATTTTACCAGTCACCCACTGATGAACATTTGGGGTGCTTCCAAACAATGCTATTCTTGACTTGGATGTCATGTTCAGGCAGCTCCGGCCCAGTGTTGGCCAAGGTGCCAGACAGAGCTGATTCTGGTCCTGGAGTACCTTTGGAAGCCCACAGGACGACCATGTGGGTAGAGAAAGGGACCAAACCTGGTCTGGAAAACCTGTCCAACCCAAGGTGAACTGGGTGGGTGTGTTCTCAGAGCGGTGGAGAATCCCAGTAAAGGCAGTTATATGACGACTGCTCGCCTTGTCTACTGAGGTTATTGTAGTGAGAGCTACACTCTTAACACAAATAATGATAACCTCCATGGATTGAATAAGTACTGTGTTAGTTTCCTAGGTCTGCTGTGACCAACGACTATTAACTGGATGGCTTCAGACAACACAAATTTATCCCCTCCCAGTTCTGGAGGCCAGAAGTCGAAAATCAAGGTGTGGACCGGGTTGTTTCCTTCTTGGGGATTCACAGGGAGAATCTGTGGTGTGCCTCTCTCCTTGTTTCTGGTGATTGCTGGCAATCCTTGGTGGCCCTTGGCTTGTGGGAGTATCGCTCCAATCTCTCTGTTGTCGCGTGGGGTTCTCCCTGTGTGACAGTATGTACATTTACTAAGAGGAGGCACTGTTTCAGGCTGGGGGCTACATAAGTTTAACAACAACAGAGCCCTTGGATCATGAAACTTATATTTCAGTAGGGAGCATAGCTAATAAGAAATCAAGTAAGATGTAGTTTTAGGGAGGGGTAAGTGCTGTGGTACCGAGCAAGGTGCTGGGAAGGGGGAAGGCATATTGGGTAAGAAGGTTACCTCTGAGAAGGGATATTTGTGTAAAGACCTGAAGAAAAGGAAGGAGCCTGCCCTACCAAGATCCGATAGGGCCATGTAGGCTGTCATAAGGAGTAATACTCCCACTTTACAGACGAGAAGATTGAGGCTCAGAGAGAAGAAACGTGTCCAAAGCTCACAACTGATCAGTGGCAGAAGGAGGATTCAGTGCAGGCCAATGTGACTCCAAAACATACTCTCTCTGTTACTACATTAGCATGCTAGTCCCCGAATTTGTCTTTACTATCTTTGTGTTTGTGTTAGAAAGCGTTCCCATGTGAACGAAGTGCTCACTATATACTCATTCAGTGAAAGGTGACCTAGACTAGGAGTAAAATCTCACCGTTTCTAGAGCTTTCAGAGTTTACAACTCATTTTCAAATTGTTGCAGGTCAATTCTACCACTCTGAGAGGCAAGTGGTTTTCTCTCCATTTTAGGTGAGGCTCTGAGATGTGATTTTTTCCCCAAATTATAAAATGTATTAGATACTTTGTGCAGGGTCTGCGCCCAGGCTCGCTCCCCATGGGCAGGCAGAGGAATGAATTGGAGGGGAGGCCGGCAGTCATGTTTGGGCCATGTGACCTGGCCCCCCTGAGCCAGAGCCGGCTGGCCTTGGGCTGGACACTTGACCCGATTGGGACTCACCAAATGCTTCCTCTTTGGGAATTTGGATTCCAAGACCCCAGGCAGCATCTGCTGAACGAAAGAGAAGAAAACTTAGAAACCAGAGCTTACAACATGGAGCAGACAACTCCGCCATGTGCTGGTGAGGAAGACACGAGACAGGTGTGCAGGGAAGCAGGCAAGGCGAGCAACAACCCCCCCCCGCCCCCCGCCCAGGCAGTTCGATGGTGTCTGTTGCAGTCATTGTGAGGTCCTTTCCTGTGCCATCCGCAAATCCTTGGTATTGGATTCCCCATTTCTATTACTCATGGCCTGAAGAGGCCAACTCAGACATCCAGGAATTGACAGAACACGGAAACTGAGGCTCTCGGACTCAGACTTGAACAGCTTCCCACCTTTCTGTCCCCTGGCAGGGCATCACCATGGTCCCACCCACCTCTTGCTGCTGGAGGTCGCTTCTTGCTGCCATGGAAACCACCGGTCCCCACCCTGCCTCCCTAAACCCCCACCCCGCCCCAGCCCCCTGGGATGTTGGAGAGGGCAACACCATCTGGGCTTCCTAAGAGATTCTGGAATTCAGTGACTCTACCAATAATATTTCCCCTCAAAATGAATCAAATTGCTTCCTGGGCTTTGCTGGAAATCTAGTCACTTTATATGGGTAATGCATTCTGAGATCCAAGCAAACTTTTGGCACACCACCCTTTCAGAATTTGCAAACTGCTACATATGAATTTGATTGCTGGCAGGGTTTTTTTTAATGCTAATGTATATCTTTGTACGTACACTATGTAAAGTATGATTAATAGCCTCAGCAGACTAGAGACATAGCATTTGTTGATAAATTGACCTAAGCCCTAGGCTCCGTGGGCTCTCCGGTTCAGTAACATTTTGAACCAACCATAAAGCACAGACCCCATCTTGTGTTGTTCATGGTGCTACTCTTTTCTTCTAACTAATGAAAACCATTTTTTCTGTTTGGATATTTTCAACGAATCATCAAATGTAAATTCTCTTAGGAGGGGAAAAAACCCTTTCGGCCTGGGAGAAATATCAGCTTAAACCTTGCTTTAAAAGAAAACAGTTACAGGTGATGTTCCTGCAAACAGGAGGGCAGAAAGAGGGCAACCAGTAAGAAGAAGGGTAGGGTCTTGGATTTCCCCTGCAGCAGATATTTGAAGAATGGTCCCGTGCACATACTCTCATAAGCATGAGTATTGGTTAAGAGTTTGATTTCAGTCAGGACTTCTTGGTTTGAATCCAGTCGAATCAAGCCATATCATAAAAAATACTTTTTTTTTTTTCCTAATAAGTTTTGGTGGATTTTGAAGACTTTATGAGGAATAGTGTAAATTTTAGCATGCTATACCTACGTATAGAATCCAAAGGAAGGGAGAGATCTTTCATACCAAGGAGGTTTCAGTCCTTCTCTTTGTTTGGCTTATGCTTTGATAAAACATGTCAAAACATCAAATAAAGAAAAGTAAGTAATTTCTTCCAATTCCATCAGGCTTGCACTGGGGTTGGTCAAGCTCATGTACTAAGTGCTCCAACATAAGACAAAAAAAACTGTATTTGACTCTTTACAAGTAGCATATTAGGGATGGTCATTTTTATTCTTAAAGAACTTCCCCTATGTATATCACTCATTGTTGAATTATTTCCAATAACCAGTTTCCTGGACATTTTATAATACGATTCAATGTACAAATTCAGCTAACATAACACTTTCTAAGACTGTGTATTACATAGATCTGGGTAGAAATATCCCACTTGGTTATCAAAATTTTAAAGCCTCTAAATAAGCTTCTGAATCCAAGGAAAGCATTTTTAGTTATACTTCATGCATATTCATGAATCATCTACAAGCTTTATAAAAGTTGGTTGGAAAACTTCACAGATACTCACCTCCAACACAGTGTCTAATAAACAAAGCAGGTCCCAGGATAATATGGAACAGTATGTACAGCATTTTGCTATTTACCCTTAAGATATTAAAATGCACAAAATACATATTTGTGTGTGTGTGTGCATGTGCTTGTGTGTGCACATACAAAAGAACAGAAGAAGATCAGGGATAAAAACACCCACGTGCTAATGTACACCTCCTGGCATTAGAGAGGAGCAAACAGGAACTTTCTGTTTTTACTCTATGCACTTGGGATTTGTTTCAGTTTTTCATAGCCATGAATTACTCTTGTGATTTAAAAAGATTTGTTTTTCTTTCAAAACTCTTCTAACTGGGGTGCCTGGGTGGCTCAGTCGGTTAAGCGTCTGCCTTCAGCTCAGGTCATGATCCCAGGATCCTGGGATCAAGCCCCACATCGGGCTCCTTGCTCAGCAGGGAGTCTGCTTCTCCCTCTCCCTCTGCCTGCCATTCCCCCTGCTCATGCTCTCTCTCTTTCTCTCTGTCAAATAAATAGAATCTTAAAAAACAAAAACAAAAACCTCTTCTAACTGGTCTGGCTTGGCTAGTGAGAGAAGTGGTTTCTAAAACACTTATATAAAAGAGATTATTGTGAGTAATTATACCAAGAGGTGACAATCATGGAAAAGTGCCCACAAACCACCAGATATCACAAGCTCATCTTTCTCACACAGGTAACCATTCCCCTGTCACACTCACCTGATTGACAATAAAAAAATTTTGAACATGCGGTCTAGAGGCTTTTGGGTTTTCAATTGGGTAATTTAATATGTCATATTGTAGAGAGAAGGACCTTGGGCAGTGAGGGGGGAAAATGGGGAGGACATAGAATCCCTCAGGCTCTCAATGTTCTTTATTGTTGAGGGCAGCTTAATAACGATCCTTTAAACCCAAGCATCTGTATTTCTATGTCTACAATGGGCAGGTGACCAATCTGAACTGGCCCGAGCACACAGGACCAGCACCCACTCTCTCCAAAAGCCCCAAGCCTCCGGCTTGCCAGGATAGGTTGTCAGAATCAGGGCTACAGCCCGGCTTCAGCAGACAGGCTCCCTGAGCACAGTCTACAGAAAAAAGTCAGAGCTAAGGAAGTGAGCTCGAGAGCCTTCAGAATCTGGCCGTGATCTTAAAAATGGACTTAATTGCCAACCTTTAAAAAAATCAGATGGAGGTGCCTTGGTGGCTCAGTCGTTAAGCGTCTGCCTTCGGCTCAGGTCATGATCCCAGAGTCCTGGGATTGAGCCCCACATCGGGCTCCCTGCTCAGCAGGAAGTCTGCTTCTCCCTCTCCCATTCCCCCGACTTGTGTTCCTTCTCTCACTTTGTATCTGTCAAATAAATAAATAAAAACTTAAAAAAAAAGTGAAACTGACTTACAAGTTCAAAAAAAAAATAAAAAATAAAAAATAAAAAGCAAATAAAAAAATCAGATGATTGTATGGACAATAGACATTTTTAGCCCCTCTTTAAAAACTGGAAACTCTGATATCACTGGGCCCAGATTCATTGTTGGCAACGCTTACCTGAGCTGAATATCTACTGCTCTCTCTAGATGGGGCACCATGCTGGGGTTTTCTACAGTTCTCCTCACTCTGTATTATTTTGCATCCTTTCCTCATTGCTCATTTCATTGCTAGCTTGGTCCCTGAAGCATCTGGGTTTACAATCACTGCATGTAAATCAAGGAAGGCCAATGCTGCTCATTAACAATGCTGTCCATTGGAATACCGTCTCTCAATGGTTGATACAAAAAGAGATCCCCATCCCTTACCTGAAGGAATCTGGAATGCAGTAGAAGAGACAGGACAGGCAGCTGTGTCATTAAATCTAGTAATAAACGTGGCTCCCAAATCTTCTCGCCTTCCTTAAGCATAGCTGGTAACAAATCAGTAAGTGATCCTGTATTTGAATTTCCCTGATTGAATTTCATCCATCTGGACATTTGTGGAACTTCACTTGTGGGTATGTTTGCACGTTGGCAATTTTAATAAGGATATTGTCTTGTTCAAATAACACTTATCTCCCCAGAAAAATTAGCCAGTGTGCTAATTTATAATTTTGCTCATCATGCTTTCTCATTGCTAATAGCCTTCTTTACTGAATTCCCTCTCCTATTGCCAGTAATTCTGGGAGGCAGAGTGATCTGGCATATCCCTCGTTCAAATCCAGGCCTTTCATTTAGTCTGCGGTCAATTCTCTTAATTCTCTGAGCCCAGGAATAACCCCCTTAACCATGGGGAATATCATTCCATAGCCTACTTTTTTTTGGAGCATCATAGAGTTTCCTCCAGATGCCCCAGTTTTTTCCTATCTGCATCATCGTTGACTCAGCTTCCCCTACGTCGTGATTGGGCTAATTCGCTCTGTGAGGTGAGATTCAGAGCTTTGTTGGAATACTGCAAAATGGCCTCAAGCTGACATGCGTGGCCGGCGTGAGGTGCAGAAGAGCTGTTTTCATGGTCAGTGAGGGCAGTGACAGGAGGCAAATGGAACAACCAAACACACTTTGATCTCTGAACAGTGCTTGTTACCTGTGAGTTCGAGAGTCTCAAGTACTAACCGCTTCTCCAGTGGTTTTTATCGTTGATGTTATGTCTCAGGAAAATACCAGCATATGACTTGGGTAACAAATACCCGTGGAGACATCAATCCACATTCTGGTCACGAACGGAACTTATGAACCAGGGTAAATACCATTTGTAGAAATGAGGTCATTGGTAGCTGCGAGTTTGTCGAATCGTAGAAAGAATGCTGGAGAGTTCTTTCAGTTGGTTGGCGGATTGCTTCCACACACGTGAGCTTTTAATTCATAAGAGACAGGAAGTTGCCCCCCTTTTTTTGGTGGGTGCGAAATCCTCTCCCGAGCCTGGGTTAAATAGTCAACTTCCTTTTCTGGACTCGGTTAACCTTCACTTTGGTGACTAGTTTCGGGGAGTAGCAGAGCTGAATGTGACCTATGAACAGTAAACATCACCCACATCTTGCGGGCTTCTAGGAGAAAGTGCCAGAGCCAGAGTTCAGGGCCAGGAGTGCCCACAGCCCCTGCTAGCACCTTCACAGCTAAAATCGTGGGCCTTTGCTGGCCTTCGCTGTGTGGAAGGAAGAAGGAGAACAATTTTTTGGTTATTGAAGTTAATATAATTTCACCTTATAGATTCATGTCTTTTCTCTGATTTTTTAAAAAAAAGAATCCTTCTAAGCTCTCCCTTTACCACAGGGTTGGAGGCCTCAAAACAACATTTCCCAGACTCACGGTCCCTGGCAGAGGTCCAGTTTAGAGTCCTCCCGCGGGAGCTGCTGGTGTGATATTTGAAGCGGGAGTCGTCTTGCTCCTGTTGCATCGGCTGCCTAGTGTGGAAGGTTCCACAGACGACAGATGTTTGGCCAGCAGCTTCTGGGTGCCTTGCTATGAATCACCCACTTCTTATGACTCACCACATGATCCTGCGATTCCAGGGGTGGATTCCTGATTACAGCTGGGGCCAGGAAAACCAGTGGTATAGTTCCGGTCTGAGTCCTAAGGCCCCAGAACCAGGAGAACCCATGGTGTAAGGTGGCACTTTATAAACATTATCTCTAATTATCACAGCAACTGAGAAGTTTGAAGAAGTTCCTACTACTCTACTTGACAGAAGAGAACACTGAGAATTGGGAAGGTTAAATGACTTGCTATAAAATAGAACTTTAATCCATTATTAACTAGCATTATCAATTCACGAGTGGCCTAACCATTGATGAACAATCCTGTGCTTTAGGGGAAAAACAAGTTTCTTTTCCACTAAGCTGCTATTGGGGGGGGGGGGGTGTCCCATTTAATCCCTTTTCCCAGCAGCTACCTATGAAATCACCTGGATGGCCAACATTATGCACTGGCATGGTAAATAACTTTTAGCACAGGGTGAGGAAGGCAGGATTGGACTAGTCCATTCTGCAGGGATGTCAGGCTGACAAATAGAAATCCGGGAAGGATACATCAGACAAAAGACAGAAGGTGCAGCACAAAGAAAAGCAGAAACAGAATGGTGTGGGAGGAAGTCAGGGAGTGATGTGAAGGGGAGAAGTTAGGTCACAGGTTGAGGGAAGAGATTAACAAAAATGGCTGATCATGATCTACAGAGGGGGCCAGCAAGAGGCCTTGTGTGGATGAAGTTAAAATAACAAGCCATCTTATTCTAGGCAATAATTCAAATATTTTTCTGATTATTAAATTTAATTATGAGGTCAGACTGACAAAATTTTACTAAATATTAACTTACTAAGTAATTTACTAAATATTAACTTATTAACTAGAAAATATGTAGCTACTGAGTGCTAGCAGAGACATTGAACTACCTGTATTTGTCTTAAAAAAATGAAAGTGAAACCAGTTGTCATCTTAAGAAGTTATAGGTTTCCATGCAGTGGTTTAATATTTTAAAGAAGAATTCCATTATGTTTAGAAGCCAGCAGCACTGGATGTTTGTCACATACACGGGGTATGTTTATTTTAATACAAGAAGTTAAATGCTGGGTTCATGACACCATTAAAATGGATTAGGATCTTTTTTTTTTCTCAGATGATTTGGATCTGAATATCTTCATTTCAAAATATAAATGGGGCACCTGGGTGGCTCAGTTGGTTAAGCATCTGCCTTCAGCTCAGGTCATGCTCCCCGAGTCCTGGCATTGGGCTCCCTGCTCAGCGGAGAGTCTGCTTCTCTCTCTCCCTGCTTGTGTGCGTGTGCTGAGTATGCGCTCAATCTCTCTCCCCCTCTCAAATAAAATATTAAACAAAAAAAGAAATATAAATGAAGAAGAAAAGCTTCATGGTACCAACTTTAGGTGGACAAATATTAGATTAGTAGATCATCTACTAATATTATTTATTATTTGGGGGGATATTATTTGGTAAGACTTGTGTTGCTTTAGGAGAAGGTATAGCTTCTCTAAAAATGAGCCAAAGGAAGAAACCCGTGTCTGATGACAGCAGCAGAGCTCCTATGGCAGGCTGGTCAACTAACGGGTCCTTGAATTGGCAAAGAGATCAGCTTCTGCAGATACAGGAGGAAGAATAATCATGTTGCTAAAAATACACATCAGTGTTTGGCTCTTAGATATCAAATGGCTCACCCAGTACCAAATGCATGAAGCTAAGAACACCTTGCAAAATAGCTGTGAGGAGGTGCCCAGAATAGGTAAATCTATAGAGACAGTCAGTAGATCAGGGGTTAGCTGGGACTGGAGGGCAGAGTAGATGTGGGGAATGACTACTAATGGGATTTCTTTGGGGGATGATGACAATGTTCTAAAATTAGATTGCAGTGATGGTTGCAGGACTCTGTGAATATATTATAAGGCAATGAATTGTATGCTTGCAATGGGTGAACTTTCTGGTATGTAAATTATATTCCAATAGAACTTTTTTTTTTTTAATCCTTTAGAAAAGAGAAAATCACAGAGACACCAGCCCACAACCCTGATATTTAGCTGCTGAACCAGCGTCAGCAACGGTGTACCTACAAACAGCTTGTTGGGTAAAAAAATAACCCTGGCTTTAGTCAGGTTTTCTGTGTCTTGCAGTTAAAAGTATTCTTAACTAATGCACCTGAAGTTTTCATTCAACTGATATGTATTGAATGCATTCTATATGACAAATTGTGCACATAGTTGAGAAACAGATCGACAGTCACTGCGTTCCCATAATGTGCCAAAGGATTTATATACTTAGGGTCATCGGTGCCTCCTGGCAGCTCTGGAAAGAATGGGCTGTCCCCTCAAGGCACGTATAGTGTCGAGAACTGTTTCTCTCCAGTGGTCTGTGGACCCCCCACCTCCTAACTCTCCAATGGTGCTGTGGAGAAATGCAGATTCCTGGCTTCACTCTGGACTTGCTGAATCAGATCCACTAAGGATATATCACCGCCGACACTCTGCAAAGATGGCCCATTAAACACACTTGTGCCTCAGGAATGTGACAGAAATCTGCAATCACTGAAATAAACTCATCTGAACAGAACTTCAGACAGAGGGAAAACATCACAAGGACCTTGTGGTAGGAAAGATAAGGAGTTGAAAAATATGTGTAAGGCCCAGCCAGTCTCTGTCCTCCAGAAGGTGTGCCAGGTAGAATTCCCAGCCCCTGATGTACACACACCTTCTCCAAAATATCCAATCAAATGCTAACCCAGGTACTGCTGTGAAGGGATCTGCAGATGTCTTTAAGGTTGCAAATCAGTTGACCTTAAGATAGGGAGGTTGTCCAGGTGGGCATGACCTACTCATATGAACCCTTTAAATCTGGGTCTAGAGAGACAGAGGAAGTCAGAGATTTGAAGCATGAGAGGGATTGGGTGTGTGAGAAGTTGTCCATTGCTGGCTTGAAGATGAAAGGGGGCAAGAGATGCGGGCGGCCTCTGGGAGCTGAAAGCAACCCCTGGCTTATGACCAACAAGGAAATGGGGGCCCCAGTCCTACAACTGCAACGAATTGAATTTTGCTAGAACTGTGTGGGCAGCCCAGCTGACATCTTGATTTCAACCTTGTCAAACCCTCAGCAGAAAACTCAGTTTAGCAGTGCCTAGACTCCTGACCCACAGGAACTGTGAGGTAATGAATTGACGTTTCAGACTGCTAAGTTTGTGGTAATTTTTATGCAGTAACAGAAAACTAATGTAGAAGCAAACTTGGGGAAGACATACTATAGAGGGAAAATCAGTGAAGTCAACAACTAATGGAATACTCAAAATGAGAGAGTGGGAAGAGCCAGAAATGGCTTCTCTATATTGAAGTGCTTCTATGTCCTTTAATGATAAACATTTAAGGGTGGTGTCGGTAAGGAATGCTTTTGGCTGTTAAGTAAGTGGAATGCCCAGCTACTACTATTGAACACCGAGTAGCACAAGCAATTTTTCTCTCAGAGTTAGTGTGGCCACTCAGTGATGCTGGCGTAAGTCCTTTTTATCTTTCCGAGTTCCCGCCATTTTTGATTTGTTGGCTTTTTGTCCACATGTGCCAGTGATGGTAAGATGCCTCTGGGCATCTCATGTTTTCTTGTCAGGAAGAAGAGGATGGGCAAAGGGTTTTCCCGACTGAGTCTGATCTTTCATATTGAGAAAGCAAAATGTTTTCTGAAAGCCTACTTAGAAAATTCATTTACATCTGGATTACATGGCCACCCTTTGAGCAATACTGGCCAAGGGGAATGAACTTACCAGCACTGGTTTAGACTAATCACAATTCATCCCCTTGCTTTGGGAGAGAGACACCTATCACCACCACCAACAAATCAAGGTTTTCTTCACAAGAAGGGCAGAGATAAGAATGGATATTGAGTAGGCAACAAATGGTGTCTCAAAGGGCAATTCATCACTAATTCAACAAATATTTATTGAGCACTTGTTAGGGTAAGGCCCAAGGTTTACAAAGATGGTGTGTGTGCGTGCCCATATATACGTGGGTGTGTGGGTGTGTGAGTTGGGGAGGGAGGAGGACACAGGCATGTAAACAATAATCACAGTGAGAACTGCTTTAATTGCAAAATGAAAAGTCTCTCCTTCTGTACTGACCATAATGTACTCCTGACCATAGATACCTCGGGTGAATCACAAAAACAGCAATAATAGGACCCAAGAAAGCATCTATTGATTTGTGCTTTTAAAAAAGAGAAAATGTTTTCATTGGTAGAAAATATATTTAGAGCAAACTTCTAAGAACTATCGAACTAAGTATGAATCAATACCTTGAACTAAATCTGGGCAAGAGACATAGCTCTCATTTAAAATGCAAAAGTATGAGCACATAGGTGTGCAATGCTCTCCGAATGAAGTATTGCAATCTGTCTCTTTTATGGGAACTGTAATACTGAGTTTTAATAGAATTTACACAAGATTCTCAGGTGCACCACCCCTTTTAATGTACTTTGTTTAACGATTTTATTTATTTATTTGTCAGAGAGAGAGAGAGAGAGAAAGAGAGAACAAGCAGGGAGAGAAGCAGGCAGAGAGAGAAGCAGGCTCCCCGCCGAACAAGGAGCCTGATGTGGGACTCGATCCCAGGACCGTGGGACCATGACCTGAGCCCAAGGCAGACGCTTAACTAACTAAGCCATCCAGGTGTCCCAATGTACTTTGGATATATATATCTATCTTTTTAAATATCAAATATCAAAAATCTTTTTCAAATATCACTATATATATATCTTTTCCAAATATTTAGCCTTTGGTTTGCCAACTTCATTCTTGTGTAATGTCTTTATGGAAACAATAATTTTTCCCAAACCATAATTTGAGGATATGGAATGTGACACTTGAGCTTACTCATATTAGAGAAACTAATTCAGTAATTACTCGTTCTGACATAAACTTGACTTTAATCATGAAAACTGGTTCACACTAGCATAATTAACCAGATGGATTTTGCTCTGACATCCTAAGCCCCTACAGTTACTGGAGATGTACTCTAAGAGACATGCTAGTGTGCTTTCCTACTCCATGGTGCTCTTTAAAGAATTGTGTAGGGGCGCCTGGGTGGCTCAGTTGGTTGATTGGCTGCTTTCGGCTCAGGTCACGATCCTGGAGTCCTGGGGCTTCCTGCTCAGCCGGGAGTCTGCTTCTCCCTCTGCCCCTCCCCCTCCTCATGCTCTCTCTCTCTCTCTCTCTCTCCCTCAAATAAATAAAATCTTTAAAAAAAAAAGAATTCTGTAAAAATAAAACTCTTTATTAAAATAGCTGAGCTTGGGCATTGTGGTGGTGCTCTTTGGGTCTTTCTGATTTTCCACCCCGGCTATCTGCTAACTGCACCATTCTGCCTTCTCTCCCCTGTGCTAAGCACTGCCTCACTCTCTAGGACAAGTCCTGGCTCCAAAGAAAGGAATCAGCATCAATAGCGATTCAGTTTTGCTGTTGGTTCACACATCCCCTTTGGAGACCATTTCTCGCAGTGACGCACTCTTTGGTCCTGGTGGCTCCATTGACTGGGCTTCCAAACCCTCCTTGCTGCACCCTGTCCCAGCCTGCAGCTTCTGGCC
This sequence comes from Halichoerus grypus, assembly GCF_964656455.1. Lineage (NCBI taxonomy): Eukaryota > Metazoa > Chordata > Mammalia > Carnivora > Phocidae > Halichoerus > Halichoerus grypus. The sequence goes on along the minus strand of NC_135715.1, from coordinate 178,588,726 downwards.
TCACCAGATGCAGATTCACCGGAGCGCTTGAACTTTCTCTTTTGTCAAGGTAGTAGACTGCTTCTTAAAGCGCGGGTATTTTTCGTCAGTAATGCTTGCACGTAGGAAAACATACCATCATTTATCTAACTAGCCCACATTGCTGGCCACCTGGAGCTGTTCCCAGCTCTCAGAAACCAGGATGCAGTGAGCATTCTATGGTATTCAGCTTGGTGCAGAGCGTCTCTTAACGTCTTCGGGATCAACTCCTGGGGGTGAACTTGCTGGGTCAAGGGTTGTGCATTTTTAATTTTGAAAGATAGTCCAAAATTATCCTGCAGAGAGCCGTCACCAATTTCAAGGCCCTCTAAGAACATGTGAAACTCCTTTCCTACTCAATCGCTGCTATTAAGCATTATCAACATTTTAAATATTTGCCTATTTGGTAGGTGAAAAGGGCATCTCATTACTTTTAATTGCTTCTTTGTAATTAGAAGGGTTTATGGCCCTAACATATCTCCTTTGTTATGAACTGTCTGATCATTTTCCTTTGCTCATTTTTTTCTATTTTTTCCATATATTTTTTTCAGTTGCGTATGGATTCTTTGTACTATCACAAAAATGGCTCTTTTTCCATAGTACGTATGGCAATTTCCCCCGTTTCATGTTTTTACTTTGATGTTATCTTTGCCATGCAGAACTTTAAAATTTTATACGGTCATGTTTAGCAATGTTTTTTCATCATGGAATTGGTTTGGGTTTTGTAATATGCTTTAAAAGTCTTCTATATGCTCATATTATTTTTTAAAAATCCACCCACATCTTCTTCCAGCACTGTTATTATTTCAGTTTTTAAGTTTAATATGGATCCATCTGGAATTTATTTTAGTATAGGGAATGAGGTAGGGATTTGGCTCTCCCAACCCAATTTGGATTTATCTCCCATCTTTGTCTATTTCTTACTATCTATCAAGAGTGGGGTGGTTCCTATAAGTTAACTACCAAGGGCAGAAGCTGAGACGACTAGGATTCAACTGAATGAATGTATTAACCGGCTCCTTGTCCATCCCTCCCCCCTTCTCTTTCTCCATTCGCTTCCCATCTTCCTCCTCCCTCTCCCTCTCTGCCCCCCCTTTCCCTTCCTACCCTTCCCTTCCTCTTCCTCCTCTACCTCATCTCATTAGTTGCTGTCTCTAAGTGAGAACTGATTTTTCCTTTATGCTGCAAATCCATGATTCTCAAGCTGCAGTGGGTTGGAGGAAGCACACAGCCTAGAGTCTGGGTGGGACATGGCCAAATGTAGATTAGAAACAAAGTGAAGAGCTCCACCCACTGATTTCACTTGTCTCGGTCCTAAAGGAGGGATAGAAGCTTTATGTTTACAAAAGGGTGGATGACTTTCAGAAGAAACATCGCTTTCTAGAATACCTACATCACAGTATCCACCTCCGTGCTTGATTGTGTGTCAGTGGTGTTCATGCAGCCTGCGTGTCCCTGGCTCTCATGTCCCCTTCCCTTTCAGCATTGTCCTCGAGCTCCCTTTCTCTATCAGCTTCTCTCCCTCTGCCTTTGAGGTTTCAAAGTTCTCCACTACGAAAGTAAGACCTTGTGAATCCTGCTGCCTAGTTTGGTATCTTCCCAATTTCTTCCATTGTCCAGTTTCCCGATTCAATGTCCACCTTTGCTGCTGCCTATTGACTCAACCTGTTCTCTGTTTACCCTACACTCTGACTTCAGTGTCCACTGCCATATGAAAAGTGTTTTTATTTTCCTTACACATTCTCCTTTACCTCTTTGTTTCCAATTCCCTTTTTTTTTTTTTTTAAAGATTCGGTTTTTTTGTTACCTTATACCCAAGTGGTTCTCAACAGGGAGGTGGGATTTTGCCCCCAGGGGACATTTGGCAATGCCTGGAGATATTTTTGGTTATTACAGTGGGAGAGGGGTGCTCCTGACCTTGACCAAGAAGAGGCCAAGGATGCGACTAAACATCCCACAGTACACAGGATGGCCCCTAGCAACAGAGGACCCTCTAGCTCAAAATGTCAATATTGCCAAGGTTGGGAAATCCTGCCATAACCAGTAGTAGAGTGCCTGGAGGGGCATTCAAAAATGTGAGGAGCAATGGCCATCACTTTGGTGGTTCCAATGGCTGAATAGCTGGAGCTAAGAATGCAAAACATCCTGGGGAGCTGCCCAGCCCAACATGCAAAGAGCACACTTTTTTTTTTTTTGGAAATGAGCAATCCTGTTGTACCTCTACTCGCTCTATTTCCTTTATTGGTCTTCCCCTCTTGCCAAAATGGTGAGTGTTATTCAAGCCCTCAGTTTCTCTTTCTACTTCTGTGAGCTCATCCTATCTCTTGATTTACTCCAGCTTTAACCACCTAGCAATGACATTGGCGAGATTGGGCTTCTGTGGATGACAGCACGAGTTTGGCAGTCAAGATAAAAGCTTGCAGTTATCTTTCAGTGCCTGAAAGATGTCACTTGATTGTGTTCTGGCCTCCATTGTTTCTGGTGACGTCATCCACTATTTGTATTATGTCTACTGAATGTGATGTGTCTTTTTCTTTGCCTGCCTTTAAGATTTGCCTTCATTTTTGGTTTGGTTATGCTGTGCTTACATGTGGATTTCTTTGTACTTATCGTGCTTTGAGTTTAGGATCTGTGAATTTATATCATTCATCATTTTGGAGTGTTCTTCACATCTTTTCACACATTTGTTTGCCCCATTCTATCTGCCCCCCATTTCTGGGAATCACATTTCTTATGTGTGAAGCTGAATGATATTGTCACACAGATCTCGAGATGTTCTCTGTTCTGTCCTCTCCCCCCACCAGCTTTTCTGTGTTTCAGTTTGTGATTCAAATGCTCATCTCTTCCAGAAACATCCTCACAAAAACATCCAGAAATAATGTTTTACCGCTATCTGGGCATTTCTCAACCCAGTCAAGCTGATGCATAAGCTGAATCAGCACATCACCACCAGACCCCATACAGTACATCTTGTGCCTCCAACACCATCAGCTCTGATATTGGATGCTGCCTCTGGAAACTCCATACAGTTGTCCCAACTGCCTCCACTTGCCAGGATGGACTCTGCATAGTATTCATTTATTCAGGTGACAAATATCTACTAAGCATCTATCATATGCCTCTTCTAGGGGCTGCAGAAACCCTAATAAGCAACCAAGACTCCTGCCTTTGTAGAGCATATATGCAAGCTAGATAAACAACTTGCCCAGTTTGCCTGGACTCTCCCAGTTTAGTCCCAATCCCAGGAAATCCTTCAGTTCAATGGATACCTGGAGGAAGAGCGTTCTAGGCAATGGGAACAGCAATGACCTTGAGGTGACTGAGGCTCTGTTATTAGAGGAATGGCAAAGACCACAGTGTGGTTCTGGTGGACTGAGAGAGATTTATATATTATATATTAAATTAAATAATTTATAATAATAATAAATTAATAGTATCTCCAAGTTTTGGTTTCTTCATTAGTAATTTGGGAAAAATAGACAGTCTTTTGCTAGTTCCTGAGAAGGATCAAAAGATCATTATATTCAATTACACAGAAGGCTCTTTGGAGAGATTAGGCATATGACTCAAGGATCCCCTTGGTCATCTCACCAGAAGCCAGGAATAGATTTGGGATCATTCAGGAAAGATTTGTGGAGGAACCTCTTGTCTAATGGAGTAAATCTCTGTGACAAATGACAGAAACCCACAATGTGGTTGAGAATGTTATACCATCACAAACACTGCCAATTTGGATTGTAAGGTATAGAGAGGACAAAAGGAAAGAACGCTGTCACACTTCTCAAATTCTACAGTCAGGAAACCGACAGATAAAACATTTAAGCTACAAATATGTGTTACCCTTCATGAAAAAGGAAGGACTACTTCCAGTGCAGAGCAGTGAACCCAGAGGGCAAAGCTGTTTTTCAGAACACTGGGGAAATGTCCAAGTTGTAACAGTGTTTTAAGAAATGAAAACAAGATATGAATACATACCTGTTGAAGGCAGAGAAAACTTTCAGCTTTAGCTAGAATAGACACATTACATTCTATGTCATAAAATCTGCAAATGAAAGTTCTCAATTTCAATAATATAATAATAAAATATACCCCACCTTATTTTAAAAAATCCTTTTTTCTCCATAGTTTAATGTGTATGATATGCTTGCCAGAGTATAAAAAGCTGTCTAGTTGATACTCTTTTGTCTTTATTTAATAAACAAAACATTTATTCATTAATTAAAAGAGCATGTACTTTTCATCTGCCATCTTTAGTTTAAGCGGGTAGGATATGAACCTTGCTTGTAGGAATGAATAATTCCTGAAACTCTATGAAGCTGACCCTAGGACCAACTGAACTAACAAGAAGTCTTGTCCATGTTCAGTTATGACTGAATGATTTTAAAGTAGCTTTAAAATGACTACTGAAAAACATTCTGCAGGAAGAGACATCTCAAAGCCTACCAGAGAGAAGCAAGCAAGAAAACTCTAATTTTAAATATAATTTTTTGGCAGCTGGGTCTTATATCAGTTGGCTTTCTTTTCGTTATTATGGACCTCAAAAGCCAACCTAAATAAAAGATACTAAATTAATTTGAAGTGGTTCATGTTTCTAATGCATATGGGATATAAAGAAACCTAATTGTCTAAGACTGGTCGAAACTACTAGGCTGCTTCTCATCGTAGGAAAAATAAAACCAACATCCTTGCAAAGAAACTTTTGGAATATGCTACTTAACTCCTCTACAACAGGAAAACACCCAATCTCTGATGAACTTTGAAAACCCTGAAACAATGCATTGCTCCAACTCACAATATTACCAGCCAAAGGGAAGAGGTTTAGGCCTTATGCTCTACAGAATATGTTAACAAGGGAGAGAAGTACAAAGAAAATAAAGAAATCCAAATCTGCTTTCCAAGGACTAAAATAGAACTTCTCCAAAAGATGGGAAGGATTTCTCCATCTCATGGAAAGGCAGTGGTCCGTGGCATTGCCGACTTTGTGGGGTTGAGGAAATAACTCTAGTTTATTTTAATGTACCGTGTAATCTGGCTCATTTCCCATATTGTTCTGTGATCTTAACTATGCAATTCAAAGGAAAAGTTGGGCCAGCGTTTCAAATGTCATCTTGATACAACCTTTCCCATTTCCAAACCCACTTCAGTGATTTGCTTTCCTTTTCCCCCCTTTCTTATTGCTCTTAGAAAGTTAAGCCAATGATAATAAAATAAATAGAAGCGAACGACAATGAAATAAGTTAGCACAGTACACAAAGAGCAGGGGTTGGAAGGCAGATTCCTGGCCCTTGCGACACGCTTTCCAGTACACTTACATGAGGGGCATTTTACTTGGATTACTTCTTGTTGGTAAATGCTTCACTTCCAACTCCTTCTGCTTTTATTCTGTTTCTCCCTAGAGTGTCCAGGTGTGTTGTACCCCTTCGGTATTTGGGTGGGGTTCTCTCTGTCTCCCTCCCTCTCCCAGCCCCCACAGCAACTTCTACTGCAAAGTCTCTGGTATGAAGGTTACAGTTGACACAGTTCGGGCTCTAACGGAAGGTCATTTTCAACAAAGGAATTCTGGCTCGTGTTTGTGTACGGCAGAGCTCCACTTAGGAACATGCAAGGTTGACATAAGTTTGCCATCTGCATGGTCCTCCGTTCAGGCACAGTAAGCCTTGGCAGAAGAACACCCCAAAACCAAAAACGACTCCTGGGAATGGAGTCTATCCCAATAGGCTGTGACCTTGGCCAAGAAGGATAAGATGATTTCTAAAGCCCTCTACTGGGCATTTCTATCTATTTTGGACATAAAGAGATACCCTCAATGCGGAGAAAGGGGAACCCTCCTACACTGTTGGTGGGAATGCAAGCTGGGGCAGCCACTCTGGAGAACAGTGTGGAGGTTCCTCAAAAAGTTAAAAATAGAACTACCCTACAATCCAGCAATTGCACTACTAGGGATTTACCCAAAGGATACAAAAATACAGATTCGAAGGGGTACATGCACCCCGATGTTTATAGCAGCATTATCAACAAGAGCCAAACAATGGAGAGAGCCCAAGTGTCCATCGACTGCTGAGTGGATAAAGAAGATGTGGTGGTATACATATACAATGGACTATTACTCAACCATCAAAAAAAATGAAATCTTGCCATTTGCAATAATGTGGATGGAGCTAGAGGGTATTTTCCTAAGTGAAATAAGTCAGTCAGAGAAAGACAAATGCCATATGATCTCACTCATATGTGGAATTTAAGAAAGAAAACAGATGAACATAGGGGAAGGGGGAAAAGAAAAAAAAGGAGAGAGGGAAACAAACCATAAGAGACTCTTAACCATAGAGAACAAACTGCGGGTGGCAGGAGGGAGGTGGGCAGGGGAGGGGCTAGATGGGTGATGGGGATGAAGGAGGGCACTTGTGATGAGCACAGGGCGTTGTATGTAAGTGATGAATCACTGATTTCTACTCCGGAAACCAACATTGTCCTGGATGGTAACTAACTAAAATTTAAATTAAAAAAAAAGAGAGATACCCTCAGATGGATAAATGTCCGTCCTCAGACATAAGAAATGGGGTTCTGTGGTATGAAGATAATGACTATACCTAAACCCCCAAACTCTTTGCATGAATCCTTGCCACAATGAAGTCAAAGCCTTTTCAACATCAACGATTTGTCTGCCATTATAATCAGGTGATTTGACAGAAATTCTCATCTCTCTTGTAGTGGTCTAGAAAATAGCGCGTTTCCAAGCTCTAAACTAAAGAAACACTTTTCTCTTAAAGAAAAGAGCCTGGGTGGCTCAGCCGTTAAGCGTCTGCCTTCGGCTCAGATCATGATCTCAGGGTCCTGGGATCGAGCCCCACATCGGGCTCCCTGCTCGGTGGGAAGCCTGCTTCTCCCTCTCCCACTCCCCCTGCTTGTGTTCCCTCTCTCGCTGTGTCTCTCTCTCTGTCAAATAAATAAATAAAATCTTTAAAAAAAAGAGAAAAGAGCCTGTATCACATGTTCTGTTTCTTCGTCAACATAAACTACAGCCCCAAATCATTTCCCATATTCAATTACAAGAGTCAGGATTTGGTCCAGCTCTAATTGACTCCAGGAATATTTCATTTTTTCATTTAAAAGATAATTTAATTCACCGCCATATGTTTGCTGGAGTCGTTTGCTGGTCTTGGCCTCAAGGACGCCTCTGTCCTCATTGCCAGGTGTGGTTCCAAGGAACTCTGAGACCCACTCTTTGCTCTGGTCTCCACAGTTTTCACTGCCTAATCTTCTCTGAACGGCATTTATTCTTCCGTGGTTTTTTTTTTTTTTTTCCTCTAGTGTCTTTTGCTTTTTTTAATTTTTTTATTTTTAAAGATTTTATTTATTTACTTGACAGAGAGAGACAGCGAGAGAAGGAACACAAGCAGGGGGAGTGGGAGAGGGAGAAGCAGGCTTCCGGCTGAGCAGGGAGCCCGATGCGGGGCTCGATCCCAGGACGCTGGGATCATGACCTGAGCCGAAGGCAGACGCTTAATGACTGAGCCACCCAGGCGCCCCTCTTTTGCTATTTTTTAATCATGGAAGTATTCACGCTTGAATTGAAATAGTGAAGTCAGCTTCAAATGCTAACTCAAAATATCAGAGAGGAGCTACCAATTTCATGGTTCACAAAATAATGGTATCGATCTGTACTGTTTAAGAGATACCAGAATCTTTTGACCCAAATGCAAACTCCAGTGGCCTTGAAATAATTTTTCTCATATCTGATAACGGAGGAGTCATATTAAGGTTTTGCTTGGAATTTTCCAGGTCAATGACTATCATCACTGACCTTCATCCTTAAAGGGGTAGAATTGGGGGGTTTTAAGAGAACACTCATTTGAACCTCAGAAGATTCAGAATTACATTTTTCTGGAAAAATCAAGTGCCTTCATCCAACTTATAAGTTCATGTAACTCACTTTTGTGCAGAAATAGGTTGGCCCTTGATTAATTTAGGTGTGGGATTCATTTTCCCCTCTATATCAGTCAACTATTGTTTGTATAATAAACTATCCCAAAACTTAATGGCTTAAAACAACAATCATTTGTTACTTCTCTTGAGTCTGTAGGTTGGCTCTGTAGTTCTGCTGATCTGGGCTTGCTCATGCGTCTGTGGTCAGCTGGCTAGTTGGCCAAGGGCTGGCTGGTCTAGGATGGTCTCAGCTGATGATGGTCCCCTTGCACATCTGCTCACACTCCTGCAGCAGGCTAGCTTGGGCATGTTCTCCAGGTGGTGGCCCAGGTATGAAAAGGAGGGCTCAACTGTGCAAGAGAACAAGTGGAAACCTGCACACACTTTTCAAGCCTATGCTTTGTCAAGTTAGGTCTTGTCCCGTTAGCCAAAGAAAGTCACATGGCCAAGTCCAGGGGCAGTGTGGGAGAGTATGACCAACGGCCATGGATACAGGAAGGCAGGAAAAGTTGGGGCTATCAATGCAATCAGCCTGTCATCCTTACCCAGATATAACTAGAGCATGACAGCCCCAAAGGCCAGATGTGCTGTTGATGTGCAGGCATGGGGGAGGAAGGCAATGGAAGTAGAGTCTAAGGATGCCAAAATAAAGACCTGGACGTCCAAGTCCAAATCAGTGGGTCAAACAAGAGATGAAGGACAAAATTGGCGTGTGCTTCTATAACGAAGGGGTCAAAGAGACAGAAAAGCCTAAAATGGGGACATGGAGTGTAGCCAGCCATGAGACATTTTACCTTGCCCGGGGGCAGCACATTTGGAAGAACCTGGATGCAAAACCTTTGCATATTTAAAAGCATACAGGACATAACCTACGCAAAATGGCCATTAAAAGATTCCAACACCGGGGCGCCTGGGTGGCTCAGTCGTTAAGCGTCTGCCTTCGGCTCAGGTCATGATCCCAGCGTCCTGGGATCGAGCCCCACATCGGGCTCTCTGCTTCGCGGGAAGCCTGCTTCTCCCTCTCCCATTCCCCCTGCTTGTGTTCCCTCTCTCGCTGTGTCTCTCTCTGTCAAATAAATAAATAAAATCTTTAAAAAAAAAAAAAAAAAGATTCCAACACCTACAGGCGATAGAAATTGTGAAATTTCTATGCAAAGGAGTTTTTGTTTGCTTTGAAGAAATAGTTGCTACTACGCCATTTAGAATATATATTCGGTCAAAGCCACAATGTGAACCATTCTACAGGACATGTGACCAGGTTTCTTGAAGAAGTCAATGGCCCAGAACAAACAAATAAAAGTGGGAAGAGACCATTTCAGATTAAGAGTCAAGACAGATCTAAGATTATGAACAGCCAAGTACAATGAGTGGACCTTGTTTGGATCTTGAGATGTACCATTTTCTTGATATGCACAGTTTTCAAGATGTTTTTTAGCAAATAGGGGAGATTTTATTATGGCCAGGGCATTAGATAGCATTAGACATTATCATTAGCTTTATTGTGTGCGGCCATGCAATGCAGTTAAGTAGGAAACTGCTCCCTTCCTTTTTTGAGATTCGTGCTATAGTATTTAGGGCTAAAATAACCTGATGTCTGATATTTGCTTTAAAAACTTGAGAGAGGAAGGATAGAGGCAATTAGTGTGGAAATTAATGGTGGACATTGATGGCGGCTGCAGAGTCCTGGGATGATTGCATGAGTTTGTGATATTCTCTACTTCTGTGTACTTTTTGGAAGTTTATATACTACAATATAAAATTCAGCATAATTTTTTTAGTGTAATTTTGAAATATTACATAGAAAAGAGCCTTAAAGGACACGATACTTTCTTTTTTCAACTTTTTTTTTTTTTTTTTTTAAAGATTTCACTCATTTATTTGACAGAGAGAGACACAAGCAGGGGAGTGGGAGAGGGTGAAGCAGGCTTCCCGCTGAGCAGGGAGCCCCATGCGGGGCTCGATCCCAGGACCCTGGGATCACGACCTGAGCCGAAGGCAGACGCTTAATGACTGAGCCATCCAGGCATCCTTCTTTTTTCAACTTTCAAATGTTCTTTTTTTTTTTTTTTTTTTTAAAGATTTTATTTATTTATTTGCCAGAGAGAGACACAGCGACAGAGGGAACACAAGCAGGGGGAGTGGGGGAGGGAGAAGCAGGCTTCCCGCGGAGCAGGGAGCCCGATGCGGGGCTCGATCCCAGGACCCTGGGATCATGACCTGAGCCGAAGGCAGACGCTTAACGACTGAGCCACCCAGGCGCCCCTCAAATGTTCTTATTAACATCATTTGCTGTTTTGTTTCTAATTGTGAAAGTAACATATACTCAATATTTTAAAAACGAAACAATACAACAAAAAGCAAAGAGAAGATGAAAGTCACGTGAAATCATATATAGATGATTTGAGGAGAAACAAAAGAGATCACCTGAAGAAATAACCATAAATTTCCCTCTGGTCTTTTGCAGTTATTACTGTATTTACTTGTTGAAAGAAGTAGCTTTGGGGTCAGCTGTGTCTAACAGATTTTCTTTTACTCATGGGTGGGTCCTATTCAACGACAAGCCGTTGGCATTTGGTAAGAACCTCAAATGTTGGATCATTTCAGTGATGTGGCTTCCCCGCTGTAGCACTGGGACCATTTCCAACAAGAGGCCCAGAACATTACAGATGATCAATAAAAATGCTTTCTTTCTTCTACTTCTTCTCTTCACTTTCTTTAACTTTTTTTATTCAATTTCAGCTTTTTTTTTTTTTTTAAAAAGAGATTTATTTATTTGAGAGAGAGGGAGAGGGAGTGCACGAGCGGGGGTAGGGGCAGAGGGAGCGAATCCTCAAGCAGACTCCCCGCTGAGCACGGGGCCCACTACAGAGCTCCATCCCATGACCCTGAGATCATGACCTGAGCCCAAACCAATAGTCAGTTGCTCAACCGACTGAGACCACCCGGGCACACCATCAGTTTCAGCTTCTGATTAAAACAATCCCATAATTTAGTAATTTCTTTGCAGGTGGTAATGGGTGGAAGCGCTCCTTTTATTTTGTATTAAGTAACTACCTACTTCTTTAAAATGGGGAAGAATGGAGTAGTTACCAATTTGGTCAGCGGAAGTTATATAGTAGCTTGATTCTGCCTATACGGAAGGCTATTGACACAACTCCAAAGCTGGGTAGAGCAAAGTCGTCAGACTGATGATACCTGTTAGTGTTAAAATTTAGAACAGACATATGTGGCTGTAATTTGGCGAGATAATCTCCCCGCAGCCAATGTGGGTGCTGCTGGTGGGTGTTGGTCAGTCTGAACATGAGGGAAGGTACCACTTGTCACCCATAGTGTCTTACAAACCCTGACGGCTGAAGGGTGACCTGACACTAAAATCCAGGGGAGATAGCACCTTGAGGGATCCCCTTAGCAGGAATCTGTCTTCTTAATCCACATTTAATCAGGTTCGAAAGTCAGCCCTCTATTGACGTGATGGGCTTTCTGTTGTCGTTGTTTTTTTTAAAAGATTTTATTTATTTATTTCACAGCGAGAGACAGAGCACAAGCAGGGGGAGTGGGAGAGGGAGAAGCAGACTTCCTGCGGAGCAGGGAGCCCGATGTGGGGCTCGATGCCAGGACCCCGGGGTCATGACCTGAGCCGGAGGCAGGCGCTCAACCAACTGAGCCACCCAGGCGCCCCAGGGCTTTGTGTTATCATGTGATGGAAGTACCCAGCATCGTCTATGAAGTTTTCCTGCCAAAACATGTAACCTGAATTTAATCAAGCCTCTATATCTGCATTACCTGCTTTTGCTGCAGAACAGATCAGCCCAAAACTTAGTGGTTTAGAATAACCATTTATTATTTCCTATCGTTCTTTGGATCAGAGAGATGATTCTGGGCTGAGCCAGCCCGATAGCTGAGGATGGCTTCACGCTCGACGTTGGCAAGGGGTATGGAGATGTTAGCACACGCCGCGCTCAGCCAGCAGGCTGGCCCACTCAGTCCCAGGGCCCCCAAGGGCAGCAAGGACCGGCAAGTCCTGCCGCACAAGCACATTTCAAGTCTCTGCTTCTGTCACATTTGCTTGGACAAAGCAAGTCACATGGCTGGGCCTGGAGTCAAGGGGAGGAGAAAGAGACTCTTAAGACGTAATAGAAAAAATATTGTCAGTTCTACAATCTAACCACATCTAACTTCTATTTACATAAACAGAGTCTGGAGAGGAACAAGTTAAATTATATCATAAGGAAATAATTAGTCAAATCTAAAATGTGAAGCATTCTATAGACAACCTGCCAGTGTTTTCAAAAAATTAGTGCTATATGGGGGGGGGGGCAGGGAACAAAGATGCGATGGGTGGCAGGGCAGGGATAGACTATTCTAGATGTTGTTTTTTTTTTCTTTTCAGATTTTATTTATTTGAGAGAGAGAGAGAAAAAAAGCACGAGCAGGAAGGAAGGGCAGAGGCAGAGGGAGAAGCAGGCTTCCTGCCAAGCAGGGAGCCCGATGTGGGGCTCCATCCCAGGACCCTGGGATCACGACCTGAGCCGAAGGCAGACGCTTAACGACTGAGCCACCCAGGCGCCCCAAGACTATTCTAGATTTTAAAAGACTAAAAGGACATAAAAACCAAATTCAAGTATGAATCTTATTGGATCATTATCTAGGAAAATAAAAAACAGTCGTAAAAAATTCTCTGGATAATTGGGGAAAATTCAATATGGATTAAATACATAGAATATTTTAAATTTTCTCAAATGTGATAATGGTATTAAGGTTACATAAAAAAACAACATTCTTATTCTCAAGAGATGCAAAGTGATGTATTTAGGGGGCACCTGGGTGGTGCAGCCAGTTGAATGTCCGACTCATGGTTTTAGCTCGGGTTGTGACCTCGGGGTCGTGAGATAGAGCCCCTTGTCTGGCTCCAAGCTCAGTACAGAGTCTGTTTAGTATTCTCTCTCCCTCTGTCCCCCTCCCTCCCCCCCGCCCCGCTCAAATAAATAAATCTTTTTAAAAAGTGACGTAAGGGTGCTTGGGTGGTTAAGTGTCTGCCTTTGGCTCAGGTCATGATCCCAGGGTCCTGGGATCGAATCCTGCATCGGGCTCCCTGCTTGGCAGAGAGACTGCTTCTCCCTCTCCTTCTACTGCTCCCCGTGCTTGTGCTCTCTCTCTCTCTCTGTTAAATAAATAAGTAAAATCTTAAAAAAAAAAAAAAGTAATGTATTTAGGAGTGAGATGTCATAATGTCTGTTACAGATTTCAAGTGGATCATCAAATCAATACATCTATATATCTATATATGATAGGAAGAAGTGGGCTGAATTATGACCCCCCACCAAAATTCATATGTTGACATCCTCACTCCTAGTACCTCAGAATATGACTGTATTTAAAAATAGAGCCTTTAGGGGCACCTGGGTGGCTCAGTCGGTTAAGTGCCTGCCTTCAGCTCAGGTCATGATCCCAGGTTCCTGGGATCAAGCCCCATATTGGGCTCCCCACTCAGCGGAAAGTCTGCTTCTCCCTCTGCCTCTCCCCCTGGCTTGTGCTCTCTCTCTCGATCACTCTCTCTCTAATAAATAAATAAAATCTTAAAAAAAAAATAGAGCCTTTAGGGGTGCCTGGGTGGTTCAGTCGGTTGAGCTTCCAACTCTTGGTTTCAGCTCAGGTCTTGATCTCAGGGTCATGAGATCAAAGCCCCATGAAGGGCTCACGCTCAGCCCCTCCTTCTCCCTCCCTTTCTGCTCCTCCCTGGCCTACACTCTCTCAAGCTCTCTTTCTAAAATAAAGAAAATAAAATCTTTAAAATAAATAAATAAAATAAAAATACGGTCTTTGAAGAGGTGCTTACGTCAAAATGAGGCCCTTAGAGCAGGCTCTAATCCAATCTGACTAGTGTCGTTATAAGAAGAGATTAGGATACAGACATATCCAGAGAGAAGGTCAAGTGAAGACACAGGGAATATGGCCATCCATACAAGCCAAGGAGAATGGCCTCAGAAGAAACCAACTCTGTCCACACCTTGATCTTGAACTTCTAGCCTCTGGAATTGTGAAAAAATAAGTCCCTGTTGTCTGAGTCACCCAGTTATGCCAACCCTCGCACACTGATAGTCACAACAAAATGCCGTCAATTGTTCAATCTGAGTGTGGGATACACAGATCTTTGTTGTGCTACTCTTTTCAACTTTTCTGCATGTTTGAAAATTTATGTATTAAAAAGCTGGAAGGACAAAACCTTCTAGGACATTGTCTTTAGTCAACTGGCTCTTAAGAAAACATTTTCAATCAATTATGATTGAATTCTGAAATATAGAGGTTTGGCTGCAACTTTGCTTATAGAAGAGCTGAGGGGTTGGAAGTCTGACAAATTAAATGGGAAAGCCATTTCTCCCCAGTAGCAGTTCCATTGTTTCAGATTTCAGGCCATTATATCCAGAGAGACACCTAGTGACATGATAGATTTGGGAAATTATTTTATGCATCAGAAGAAAAGCAGTGGTAGCTTTGAGTTCCAGCTCCAAGTTCTTCCAGAATAGAAGCAATGGTAGCCAGCAAACCCTGGGACACGGTGACGTGGATAAACGTCAAGGCTGGAATTATCTAACGGGTGCATTAACTCTGTCAGTCGGCCAGCAGCTCAAATATTTCCTGACAAAGTTTTATTGCTTCTTGAGTGAACACTTTGGAGGTCTTGGTCATCAGATTTGATCGAAGCAAAAAAGCAGTTCATTTTGTATATGAAGTCTGTACTTTTTCTTTTTTTTTTTCTTCCCTGCACCTTCCAACAATTGCCCAGACACCCATTGTCCTGGCTATTTCATTTCTCCTTGGGATCAATGAAATGTAGAAGGTGTTATTATTATATATTATTATATATATTATTAGTATACTATTATATATTTAGGTGTTACTATTCTCGATGGGTGTTGGCTTGCTTAACAGAAGGGTTCTCAACTCTGGCTGCACATTAGAATCACCGGGAGGATTTAAACAAAACAAAATACCAAACAAAGACAATGATGCTAAGACAGACCCCTAAATATTCTGGTTTAATAGTTCTGAGGCAGGAGCTTGGTATCAGGATTTGTTGTAAAACTTCCCAGGTGATAACAATGGACAGCCATTCTCTAACCTATAGAGAATTCTTAAACACAAATCCAGGCACTTCTTGGGGGAGCTCTGAGGAACCTTTGCAGGGTTCTTTAAATCTTCTCCAAAATGATCTTTTTCTTTGATTTTTTTTTTTAAAGATTTAATTTATTTATTTGAGAGAGAGAATGAGATAGAGACAGAGAGAGCATGAGAGGCGGGAGCGTCAGAGGGAGAAGCAGACTTCCTGCTGAGCAGGGAGCCCGATGTGGGACTCGATCCTGGGACTCCAGGATCATGACCTGAGCTGAAGGCAGTCGCTTAACCAACTGAGCCACCCAGGCGCCCTTTTTCTTTGATTTTAAAATTCATTTTGAAAAAAAAAAAAAAGTTATGCCTAAGTATGCTATTAAAGTAGAAATTCACTCAAAACAATTTTAGAGTATTTGCCAGCCTAGGATGCTGTTGTGCATAAAAGGGTAAAAAAGTCTAATGACTGTAGTTGCCAGGCTGTAACATCTAAAATATTTTTCCCCATTGACAATGTAGACTTCTAGAGAGCCCAGACTTTGATTTGTAAATAATATTTTCTACTAAAGGGAAGCAGGACTTCTTAGAGAAATGAGCCATTTCAGGTCTGGAGCATGGAAAGTACATGGCAAGGCGAACATCTGTTTGCCCTAAGGCAAGAAAGTGCTCAAAGTCTAATGGGGATGTTTCAAAAGGGCTCCGAAGCCAGAATGAAGGAGCTAAATTTAGGACAACTGGAGCATCAGAAGGAATAATGACTATACAGTGATGGTAAAAGTAAATAAATAAAATCCCTGGTCCATATGACATTCAAACTTAAAAAGAAGGAAAAGAACGGGGGAAAAAAGAAGAAATTCATTTAACACTATTGGAGGTGACTATTAATCATAAGGCTTTATTCTGGGAGGAGAGGAAGAGACTGTAACTCTTACCTTATAGAAGGAACAGAGGCTCATCTCTAGGTGATGAAAGAAAGCTCTTCTTTATAGAGAGATGCTACCTAATAAAGAAGAAATGGAGAAATTGTCAGCTATGCCCTTAGCAGGACCTACCATGGGATCACTTTTTGATTTTCCTCCCTTGTGTTGCACTACCACCATCAAAGAATACCTTTTATAATCCCCTTTTAGATATGCAGAGACCACTGATAACTTTAGAATGGAATCCGCAAAGTAAAACTGCCACTAGAAAAACAATCTCAATATTCTCTATAGAGATGGAGCTCTGTGATGCTTTGCAGAACATCTATACCTCCAGCTTTGGAGAAGAAATGTATGTGCTTCATGGCTTTCTACCTAGGCAAACACTGATGGCAAAGAAAACTGCCAACTTTCCTGTGTGAAGCCTGGTGGCCCATTTTCATGGAAGACATCCACTTCAGATCCTCAAACCACCACTTTTTGAGGAGTTAGCTTGAAACAAGAAGGGCAGCAGAAAATAATGTACTTTTCTTATATACAGAAATTTGCTGGCTTTCTAGAAGACAGGTGTTCAGCACCTGAATGATCTTCAGGAAAACAAATATGTTACAAGTAAAGGAATATTTACTTAGGACAACTGGACATGGATGACTTTATTCATGGCTTATTGGTGGATACTTCTAATCAAATCAACGAGGTCATTCTTTCCATTCAAAGCCTTACATTCTATTAGGAAAGCTGCTAACCCTCTCTTCCATGCAAACTGCTCCTCTGGAAAAGAAGACAGGAAGAGGCAATCACATTGAATTTTCAATGCTAGAAAAAAGTATTTCTTTAGGCTGAAATAGAGAGTGATTTTTTTTTTCCAATTTTTCTGCAGGCAAAAATCTGTAGGCACCTGGAACCCTACAGAATCCTTTTGATGGTTATTTCTGCTCCAGTGATCTTGAAATTAAATGTGTGTTCATGACCCTTAACTTGCTGACATCAAGCATGCAGGCAAGGCCAAAAATGACCTCACAAAGGAACGGATGCTACATGGATTAACCCAAAGAGTCCTGGAAAAATCTGCCTCAAGCCTGCCCTTGTCTCAAAAAGCGTGCCGTGGGAGCTCTAATTCTATTACTGCGTTAGTGAACTATGTTTGTGAACAAGAGTTTTTCATCGCTTGTCGGCCAAATCAAAAGCTAGAAACCACTGAATGTCAAAGATGGCATTTGTGTTTTATCACATAGCACTCCACAATTTCATCCTCTCATTCAAGCTCAACAGCAGCAACTTTGCTGTTAAATCCACTTTGAACAGATGAAAGAGTATCTTTTATTTGTCTGTATGGAACACTTCACATTTGCATATCTTTGTAACAATTTTGCCTCTTTTTCAAAAAATGGCCATTAATTTCTGCCTGAAAAATGGCAGTGAAGTACAAGCATAAAGATTGTTTTTATATTCTGTACGAGCGTAAAAAATAAATTTCCTTTGTTGCAAATGGTGTGAAACATGCTTTTTCCTCGGATGCATCCCACTCCTTCCCTTAGTTTCTCCAAGTGATGCTATAACCTGAGGCAGTAAGGAACTCTGCTAAAGGAATGGAGCTCTGACTGGAATTCCAGGCATTGGGCAGGAGCCAGGACAGAATTCATCAAGTGCCCAGCTCTTTCCAGTGGCCTAAAATCTCACCATTAAGGGGGTCTCCTCCATCATCTCTTGCACAGTGTACTTCAAGAAATTAACAAAGAAAGAATATGGAAAGCCAACAGCTGATCGTTAAAAAAAAGAAAAAAATCCAAATGTAACCCCTTGCAAAAGTGACTTAGAAATACTATGTTTGGGGCACGTGGGTGGCTCAGTCAGTTAAGCATTTACCTTTGGCCCAGGTCAGATCCTGGGGTCCTGGGATCGAGCCCCACATTGGGCTCCCTGCTCAGCCAGGAGTCTGCTTCTCCCTCTCCCTCTGTCCTTCCTCCTGCTCATGTGTTCTCTCTCTCTCAAATAAATAAATCAAATCTTAAAAAAGAAGATTTAGGGGTGCCTAGGTGGCTCAGTCAGTTACGCGTCTGCCTTCAGCTCAGGTTATGATTCCAGGGTCTTGGGATCGAGCCCATGTCAGGTTCCCTGCTCAGTGGGGAGCCTGCTTCTCCCTTTCCCTCCCCCTGCTCCTGCTCTCGCTCGCTTGCTCTCTCACTCAAATAAATAAATAAAATCTTTTAAAAAAAAGAAGGCCAAGAGGCTGATAATGTTCTTTTGGAAGTAATAAGAGAAACTGTAATGTGATTAGGTACAAGATAAATATATGAAAAACCCAGAATAATAATTGTATCTATAATAGCAATAACCAGTTAGGAGTAGAAATGGAAAAAAAAATTCCATTGATATTAGCCAAACCAAACCAACAAAACAAAAGCCCACAACACAAGAAGGGCACAGGACCTGTATTTGGAAAACTATAATTTTTGTTTAGGGGTATAAAACAAAACATGAACTAATAGAGAAACATTTCCTGATTCTGTGTGGGCAGTCTTAATATTAAAAAGGCCAATCATTTCCCGATGGTTACAATAATTTAATGCAAATGCAATCATAATACCGATGTTTTAAAACCAGGCAAAATGAACATAAAGTTTATATGGAGGGATAAGTATCTGAGAATAGGCAATAATTTTAAAGGAAGATGTGTGTATGCGTGCATGAGCAGGTGCACACGCATACATGAGCAGAGCATGGGTACCATCTTGCCTTGCTAAACATTAAAATTTATTACAAAGCTACTGTGATAAAATGGTATTCCTGCCCATTAGCTTAAAACATTTTATATTTTAATGTCTATGGGGCAATACCGAAAGAATGGAAGAACACTATGTTCATAGTAAACAAGTCAACATAATTATTTTAATTTACTTACTCCAATAGAGAACACTAGCATGCTATATCATAGTAGAGGTCTTACTAGAGCAACGAAATAAAATAGAGACAACAGGAACAAATCCAAAGATAGGTAGTAGCTTGATATATAACCAAGCTGACATTTCAATTCAGGGTAATGTATGACTATTTGAATAAATAGTCTTGGCACAATTTACTTTCCATCTGAAATACACCTCCCAAACAATAAAGTTCCATACTTAGTTTTTTAATTATGTGAGAAAAGATATAATAAATTAAGTTGAAAAGCAAATGGTAGATTGGTACAAAATAATTGGCATAGTATGTCACAGGGCAAGTGTCATTTCCCCTAATGTACAAATTCTTCCTATTAATTCATAAGAAAGACAAACAACCCAGCAAAAGGATGGGCAAAGATATGAACAGGGTATTTGCAGACAAAATGCAATCATCAACAAACACTTGAAAATATACATAACTCTATTAATAGTATGGAAATGCAAGTTAAGCAGGACAATGTTTCAAGTTCAGATTGTCAATTATTTTTTTTTTTTAAGATTTTATTTATTTATTTGAGAGAGAGAATGAGAGACAGAGAGCATGAGAGGGAGGAGGGTCAGAGGGAGAAGCAGACTCCCTGCCGAGCAGGGAGCCCGATGCGGGACTTGATCCTGGGACTCCAGGATCATGACCTGAGCCGAAGGCAGTTGCTTAACCAACTGAGCCACCCAGGCGCCCGAGATTGTCAATTATTAAGAGCAACAGAATTTGATGTTATTGAGGGTGGAGCTGCAACTGGCAATTTCATACATAGCTGTCAATTGCTACAATCTTTTGTGAAATTAATCTGGAAATATCTCCTGAAAATTGAAATATCCATATGCTTTAAGGATTCCACTTAGAAGAATGTAGCCCATAGAAATAAAAAAGCAATGTATAAGAATATATGTTGAAGAATCTTTATTATGGCATTATTTGTAATGTAAAAAAATCTACCTCTAAATGCCCTGAATGTACACTATTAGGAACAGCTGAATAAACTGCTATACCCATACCATGTACTATTATGCAGCTAGTAGAAAGGGTGTTAGGTGTATATTATTGCTTTGGAGATACCCATGATATATATATTACTAAGTGAAAAAAGACATTGTAGAATAATGTATGTGGTGTAATGATATTTTTAAATAACAAAAAAATCCCAACTCCCCCTGTGTATGTGTGTGTTTATGTATATGTATCACATATCACTAAAGGATCATGGCTATATACATAAACATGAGCATAAAGACACAGAAGGTTACACAGAAAACTGTTATATTTATCTTGGGGGGAAGGAGTAGAGGGCAGATTGTTACATTTCTTAAATGTTTCTATATTATTTGACTTGTTAAATCATGTCACTTTTGTTATTTAAAAAATCTAATAGGGGCACCTGGGTGACTCGGTTGGTTAAGTATTAGACTCTTGATTTCAGCTCAGGTATGATCTCAGGGTTGTGAGATCGAGCCCCATGCCCAGTTCTGTGCTGGGTGTGGAGTCTGCTTACAATTCTCTCTCTCCTTCTCCCTCTGTCCCTCCCCCCCTAAAAAAAAATCTAATAAAGTTCAAGCAAAGCACCAATAAGGAAAATATTCCAAATATTACACTGAATCACTTTACCCAGACAGTTCTCAGAGAAATGCCTCCAAAAACCAAAATACCATTAGCATTAGTGACTGAGTCCCTGAGAATATGATCACAGAGACTCTAGGAATTCCCAAACTGTCTTCAAACAAACTAGAAAGACTCAGAGGAGTGACTCTTTAGCATTTTTTTTTTTAGTAAATTCCTTTGCATCTCAAGTATAAATATCTAAATTTCCTATGAATTAAAAAGATTTATCGTGAGTGACTCTTTGAAACAACTAAGCAGATTTAAACAAGTAAAATACAGATACTAGAAAGATGCTCCTACATTCTAACAAAAACTTACTTTAAAATATTCAAAGAATAAGCATTAAAATTACTTGGAAAGAACTTAAATTTCCACTTACAGATGATAAAGTTAATGTACGATGAAAAACTGTGTTATAATGAATTACATTTAGGAAGACCTCATGAAAATTTGGAAAACGCTAGAGATATTATATTATCTTTAAAAAGTACAAAATTCTATATGCTTACAATCACAATCAAGGAAAATGACAGCAACAATAATACAACTTTTGTGTAGAAAATAGATCAAAAGGAAATAGACTAACACATCAAGAAGTGATAGTTTTTGGGAGTTGTGTAATATGGGATTTTCTGTCTCTTTTTCTATTCTCTTTTTTTTTTTTGATGTTTCATCCTGAAGGCTTTTTTTTTTTTTAAGATTTTATTTATTTATTTGACAGAGAGAGAGATAGTGAGAGCAGGAACACAAGCAGGGGGAGTGGGAGAGGGAGAAGCCCGCTTCCCGCCGAGCAGGGAGCCCAATGCGGGGCTCGATTCCAGGACCCTGGGATCATGACCTGAGCCAAAGGAAGATGCTTAACCACTGAGCCACCCAGGCGCCCCTCTTTTTCTATTTTCTATATTTTCCAAATATTCTGAAATAATTATTATATAGCACTTTATTTTTATAAGTGTATGAGAGCTTTATTTTCAAGTATTTATGTATGTGTATTTATATATTTATTACTACATCTAGCTTGTTTTATACCTAAATAATACTAATTATTAGTAATAAATGATTACTAGTTGCTAGGACTACTAGTACAAAATACTAACACTACTATGTACTGGTAATTAGATAGGGATAAAGTGTTATATATTGTAATACAATGAACAGTATATGAAATTTAGATAGTAGATATTTGAATTAGCATAGTAAGTTCTATATGATATGTATAAATAATGACTTTATTTATAATAATTATTATTACATGTAGTACTTTACTCCTTAATACTAGTAATAGTTATTTAGTAAATAATAATTATTGAGGGATAAAGAGCTAAATATTATAAGGCAATAAATAATATTTGGACAGTTAATTTTTTTTTAATTTGGACAGTTAATTTAACCTTGTAATTGTATAAGAGATTTACTTCCTAGAGCTCAAGGCTGAGACCTCATAGGTAATTTGCTTCAACTCTTAAATATCACGCTTCATTAGCAATGTGGAATTTCAGCCTCCATTCACTAAGCCCTGCAGGTTCTGTGCTCAACATTCCTGTGCCTTAGCTTAAAGCAGCTTCTGTCAACAGTGTTCAAGACTTTGGAAAAAGTCATATTAATAGCGATTAAAGAAGGGCCATTATGTTAATCCAGCGTAGCACACCCCACCAGGACAGGTCATTGCAAAGAGGCTATATGGCACCGAATAACGGCCACAATAGAGAAGACAGTTGGGGGAAAATGGGCATTTGTCTCTTGCAATCTTACTGGACCCTCACTTAGCATCCCGGAGCCTTTGTCCTCCAAACTGTCAACAGATTTCATGTCTCTAAGTGATCATGTTAGTTAGAGGAATAATGATATATCAATATAGAATATTCCTATTTTTGGGGCACCTGGCTAGCTCAGTCAGAGGAGCATGTAATTCTTGATCTCGGGGTCGTGAGTTCGAGCCCCATGTAGGGTGTAGAGATTACTTAAAATTTTTTTTAAAAAAGAATATGCCTATTTCTGACTCCTCCCTTCTGCACCTACTTGAATGTTGGTGCTGCCCTCATCATGTCCATTTGCCAACCAGCAAACTTGGTAGCATTAAACAAATGGGGGAGCTAATGATGCCAAGGATCAAAGTCCCATACCACTAACTCCCCCTAAATGTTCCTTTTTTGGGAGAATCACCAGAGTAAGAGACACTGATACTGGTATGATGTTTTGACTCTCACTAGCTTCCAGGAAAGGGTTTCCACCCTGAGTCAACAGGAAACCCAGGAAAGTTATGAACTCCAAAGGAAACTGTTTTTTCAGCATCCACTATGCACCAGGCTCTTCTCTTGGAGTTGTAAGGCATAGAAACCCATTTAACCAAGAGTAGGTACAATGGGGAGGGAGGTGGCAAAAATTTAGGGTATCAGGGAAATCTCCCAGAGCCAAAGGGTCATCGGTGTGCATGAGTCTAGAAACAGAATCAGTCCTAATCAAGGCCTTGCCCCCATCTGGCACCTGTTTCTCACTCACATTGGCTCTGGTTCTCACTCTCTCCCTCATCTCCCTCCTTCTGCATCCTTATCTCCTGCTTGGCCCAATTTAGCTGTCTCAGCCTTGTTCTAAATGACCTTTCAGCCTCCCACGGATTAAAATTTCCCCTGGGTCTTAATTCAGATTCTGGACAGAGGGAATGTGAACACTGAATCCATGACTGAATACAGTCATGAATGAAAGGATCAATAAATCAGTAAATTCAGCATTCCTCTCCTTTGAGTTAGAACCTTTATAAACAATCCGCTGAACTCACTTATTTGCCCAAAACATCCACAGGTAGAAATTTGCAAAGATGACTCCAGGTAAGCATGTTAAGCCATGCATTTCATCAGGAAGGAAATTTTGTATTTAATATTTTGATGTTTCTGTTAAAGTCCCTTGTATTTATGCTCCCAAACTGTATCTATTAAAATAGCATCATGTTGAATAATTTCCATTAAAATGTAACAAAAAATCTTGTATCTTATAAGTCAGGCACTTATCAAGTACTTTATTTCATTTAATCTTTATAACACCTAAAGAATAGGTATGATTATTAGGCCCCTGAATGAAGAAATTTAGGCTCAGAGGGTTTAGGAATCATTTTCACGCTGTCAGAGCAGAGGTAGGATTCCCATAGGGTCTCTCTGACTGTAGCTCATGTGCTTAGCCATTGCCCTATGAATTCTACTTTTTACTCCTCGGTGAAAAAAGACGTTTAAGCCCTGTATTACATAAATCTACTTAATACAGACATTTTGCTAAACTTTTAGCAGTTAAGCATTGTGACTAGTCAGCAGCTAATTTGAAAATATAGTAGAGTTGGAAAAATGAAAAGCTGATATTTGTCATCTTTAAAGTTTCTTTTAAGCACTTGAGATGTTCTAAACACTGGCAATTGATTCAGAACTCTGCATTTTGCCGGATGTTCATATCAGCCCCCACACTGTTATCGGTCAGCATTAGTAAGACAGAGCTGAAGTTATTCCTTATTCACAGTGAAGGTATCCTGTGGAATTGTTCCTGACTTGCAAAGTTTAAAATAGCATTTCTAGATTCCAACTCTAATTGCCATATCATTTAAAAATCATTAGCTTCTACTTTAAAATGGACATAAATTCACATAATTTAAAAAGCCAAATCCAATATATCATGTTTTATGTGTACTTTCCTTCGGACTGTGATTATTATATATTTTGGTGCTCTCAAGTATATACTACTCTGCTGTTTATCACCAATAAACCACCATGTCACTGTGTATCCAATTCTATGCTACTGTAAAGTAAGATGTCCTTGGCCTTATTACATGAGATCACAGCAGCTCATCTTCAGTGCATCCTCTTGGCTCCATATAGCACTTTTACCCATCATGGCCCAAAGACCGTCTTTCCAGTCGTCTAAATCTCCAACAAAGAAAGATGTGCCTTTGTTATCTGCACAATGGCCTCAATTCTCCCTTGCCCTCTGGGTACAAACATTGTCTGAAACGGCTTTACATCATCTGGAATTTCATGTTGCATTTCTTCAGTGAGTTGAGCTCTAGATGCTGCAAAGGGGCTGGTGGAAGGTTCTAGTAAGCCATACTTCAGTTCTCCTTTCTTTCTGCTTTTCTGCCCTGCTAGGATCTTGACTCTAAGGGTCATATTCAGGTCTAGCCTCTCATATCATCATGGTATCTTACACCACTGAGGTTTTCTTCTCTCATAAAGATGATTTCATTGGCCAATATTATCTGGGCATGAATCTGGCTCTAATACCTTTCCCAGGCTTACAGGTTCTTTTATTAACCTTGCTTAAATTTCAAGTATACCTTGAGTTTTGTAGAGCTATTTCAGAGAGAAATCAAAGGCAAATGTGGCTTAAATATCTGAATACAGGGCAGAGGTTTTTGCAAAATTGTCACTGGTTTGCCTGCCTGCCTTCCTCCCTCCCTTCCTTCCCTCATTTTTAACCTTTTGATCCCCTTCTCCTACTAAAAAAAAATTTGGGGGCGACTGGGTGGCTCAGTCGTTAAGCGTCTGCCTTCGGCTTAGGTCCTGATCCCAGGGTCCTGGGATCGAGCCCCACATCAGGCTCCCTGCTCAGCGGGAAGCCTGCTTCTCCCTCTCCCACTCCCCCTGCTTGTGCTCCCTCTCTTGCTGTGTCTCTCTCTGTCAAATAAATAAATAAAATCTTTAAAAAAAAAAAATTTGGCAGAACGCAGGCAGAACTCATCTGAATTCATCATTCAAATCTTTCCATTCCAATCAACTGCAACACAAATCTATTTTGCCAAGAATTTCCCTTTTTTTCTTTGAATAGCACAGGCAAAATACCAATACTCAGCCCATAAAGCACAAAAAGAGAAATCTTCTTAAAGATTAATTGGCTCAGTAGAAAAAGATATATTGAGGAAAATAATATTAGCTGATAACATTTCCCCTAGGTTAGGTGTTTCTATCAACTTGCTAAGAAGAGAAAATCAGAGCTGGAGGACCGGTATTCTGAGCCCTTTGTAAGGGCTCTGTACTTCCTTGCTGCTGTACCTATCTCGAGGTTTCTAGAGATGGCAATTTCACTTCCAGCAATTAATTAAAACAATAATTAAAATAACGAGACAAGCTATATCCCTTGTTCCTGACTCCCTTGCAAATTGTACCATATGAAGCAGTGGCTCTTTGCATTGGCCTCACTGCATTCTGACTCCCCCACATACGTCAGTTATCCTATAAATTAGGAACCAGCCATAACCATTAAGCACTACATTGTTATTCCTTATTTTGATTAATTCTCTTCCTCCAGAGCACATGTCGAGATGATGGCATCTGTTCTGAAGAGCTTCCATCTGGAGAGCTACAGTTCTCATTTCTTTCCATCTGCATATGTACGATTCATTGTCATGAAATGGGTTTTTAAAAATAGTATTAAATATTTGATTTAATTAACCCGCAGAAAATGTCAGTCTTTTAAAACTTCAAACTGAGGAAAGGAAACATGAGATTAGTATAAGTAAAGCAGTTCCATCCTTTAAAAAAAAAAAAAAATCACATGCCTAATGCTGTCAGTATGGTTTGGATTTGTAGCAATAATTGATTAATACAGGGTGCATATGCTGCCCTTCCCAGAGTGGAATCCTACTACTACGGGTGTTCAATAATGTACATTGTAATTAATGATTTTTTTTCTCCGAAACTGAAATGCCAATATGATTGTAGTGCATTTGCTGAGGACAGAGTTCAGCAGAGCCTCTCAAGAAGAAAACTAAAATAAAAGACAACAGCCTGCTTACCACAAAAGACTTGTGGGTGAATTAAACCTGCTCCCTCGGAACGTTCAGTCTTAGGCAGAGAGAAGAGTACCTTCTCCTCACAAAGAATTTCTGGTCACCTTTGTTGTACACATGGACTGTGGCCACAATCAATCGAACTAGATATTTAGGGTCTGTATTTTATGCTCAGAAGTTGCTTCTGTTGGCATCCTTCATACTTTGTATCAGCCTATGCCCCCTCATAGGCAACATGCACGGTGTAGGAAGCAGACGGAACTAGGTTTTGTAACTGAATTGCCACTCGCTAGTTGTGTGGCCTTGTGTAAACTGCTGGACTGGGCCTCAGTTTCTCCATCTGTAAAATGAGCATTCAAGGAGACAGTACCTGTCAGGTATTAGACACAAGGAGTTCTCATTCATAATGAGAACTTAATTGTTTTATATTCAAATATGTATATGTATATATAAGGAAGTTTATCCTTATATATAAGGAAGTTTATCCTTATAGGGTCCTCAGGAGAAACATGTCATAAACTGGCTAGCTTTTCTACACGTCTATAAGTTTTTAAATGAGGGCAGAATGGAAAATCCTTACATTTTTTTTTTTTTTTGATTCATGATGGCATCTACCTGCTGAGCACGTATTTTTGATTCTCTCTGAAATTCCATTAAAATAATAGTACAGGAATAAAAACAGGAATAAAAGCAAGCTATTCAGAGGGTGACCTTGCAGATGACAGATGTAAGCAAATTTCTGGAAGACAGCAACAGATAGAAGTTTAATAGCTGAGGAGGTGGCAGTTTAGAATATTCTAAGAGGAAGCTGCAGTGGAGAAGGGAACCAATCTTCTCAACAGAGCTCCAGAGTGGTTCTGGGTTCAGGTATGACAGACAGGTATGAGAGAGGAGCTAAAAATATAGGGATGTGGCGCCTGGGTGGTTCAGTCAGTTAAGTGTCTGACTGGCTCAGGTCATGATCTCGGGGTCCTGGGATTGAGCCCCATGTGGGGCTCTCTGCTCAGTGGGGAGTCTGCTTCTCTCTCTCCCTCTTCCCCTCCCCCAGCTCATTCTCTCTCTCTCTCTCTCTTTTTTAAAGATTTTATTTATTTATTTGAGAGAGAGAATGAGATAGAGAGAGAGCATGAGATGGGGGAGGGTCAGAGGGAGAAGCAGACTCCCTGCTGAGCAGCGAGCCCGATGCGGGACTCGATCCTGGGACTCCAGGATCATGACCTGAGCTGAAGGCAGTTGCTTAACCAACTGAGCCACCCAGGCGCCCTCTCTCTCTCTCTCTTCACGTCTCTCTCTCTCTCTCCTTCAAATAAATAAATAAAATCTTTCAAAGAAAGACATAGTACTCATAGAAAGTACTTATATAAGGGGACCCTCAGAAAGCAAGAATGAAACTTCAGGTCATAGGCTAAGTACTGGGGATGCAATATACAGCATGGTGAATATAGTTTACAACATTGTATTGTGTAATCTTCAAGTTGCTAAGAGAGTAAATCTTAAAAGAAATCATCACAAGAAAAAAATTGTAAGTATGTGGTGACAGATGTTACCTGAACTTATTGTGGTGATCATTTTGCAATACATACATATATCAAATCATTATGTTGTACACCGTAAACTAATATAGCATTATATATCAATTATATCTCAATCTAAAAAAAGAAAACAAGAATCAGCTCTTTGAAAAAAGAAAATTTGGTAATAAAAAATTTAAAATCAAAGGAATAATTGGAAGATAAAGTCAGAGAATTTTCCCTCCCAAGAAATAACAGTAACAACAAATCCTCAAAGAAATAGATAATAGGGGGCGCCTGGGTGGCTCAGCCGGTTAAGCGTCTGCCTTCGGCTCAGGTCATGGTCCCAGGGTCCTGGGATCAAGCCCCACATCAGGCTCCCTGCTCAGCGGGAAGCCTGCTTCTCCCTCTCCCACTCCCCCTGCTTGTGTTCCCTCTCTTGCTGTCTCTCTCTGTCAAATAAATAAATAAAATCTTAAAAAAAAAAAAAAAAGAGATAATAGGAGAAAAAAAAGAGACACAGAGGATCAATCCATTCCACTAATAAAAATTCTAATAAGGGGGACCTTCGCAAGCCAAGGAGACTAAATGAAAAAAGGAATATCCAGTGTTTTATTTCCATTATATTATTCTTTATGCCCCTTCATATGTCTTAAATATTTCCTAATTTTTAAAGACCCAGGTTCAGATATATCACTGTGAAATTTCGGGGCACCAAGAATAAAAGAATATTCTAAATCTTCCAGAGAACAACAACAGGTCACCCTCGGGAAATAAAACTCAACTGCATTAGCCTTCTCAGCAGCTAATTTCTGAGGAAAAATAGTTTTGAATCAAGGGTACCATACAAACTCTATCAACTTAGAATGGGAAATGGTCATTTTCTTTTTATGACATGCAAGAACTCGCAGAGTTTAGGTTACGCTATTTCTGAAGAATTTACCTGAAGGTGAACACCAAGACAGAGAATGATAAGGGATCTAAGAAACCATGTCACTAACCAGGCATCTAATGAAAGCACACTTCAAGGTGACACTTGAGCAGCTATTCGGAAAAAAAAAATCAGTCCATGTTAGAATGTGAAACCAGAGCACTCCAAGGGGACACTCTCCAAGATATAGGAGAAGGAGAAGAAAAAATTCAATCAACAGAATCAATAAGATATGCAAATAACAGTGAATAAAGCCCATTATTTTTCATTCACCAGCAACAATAAGAGAGAAAGCAATCAGAAAGTAGGAAAAAAATCAATTAAAAAATCACAATTCAGGGGCGCCGGGGTGGCTCAGTCAGTTAAGCGTCTGCCTTGGGCTCAGGTCATGATCCCAGGCTCCTGGGATGGAGGCCGCATCGGGCTCCCTGCTCAGCAGGGAGTCTGCTTCTCCCTCTCCCTCTGCCCCTCCACCCTGGCTTTTGTGCTATCTCTCTCTCTCTCAAATAAATAAAATCTTAAAAAAAAAAAATCACAATTCAAATCTACAGCAACTAAACTGGAGTGTGGTTCTGAATAACTGACAGAATATAAGAAAGGAGAAGACATTTGACCTTGATGCCTAGAACATTTCCCTTGGGGAGGTTCAAGTTTCATGACAATGAAACCACAAAGAGGTATGTTCGAAGCACATGACATGGGTCTCTGATAAACCAGTCATGACTCATAGAAGAGGGAACACTGTTTTTTTCCATTTCAATACATAGAACCAACCTTTAGACAAAGTTAATTATGACTACCACAGAATAGAAATTTATCAACATTGACATCATAAAGGTTAGAGAACAGTGAACAGAGGTCAGGAAATAAGGGAGGGAAGAGATGAGGAAGAAAGGCTAAGGGTGTTAATATTCTCATCATAAAAGGAGCAATCACGAGAGCCTTTGAAAACCAATGGAATAAGACATAGTTTTTAGCATATTATTTACAGTTACAAAGAAACTAAAAATAGAAATACAAAAATACAAATTGGGACAATGGAGGAACTAAATCTTTACCCACGATAGCAGAAAATCTATATTTAATATCCAGAGTTGACAGATCAAGAAGTGGCGATGTAAGTATGTAATTTAGAGATGCATTAGGTAACCACTAACAGAACTTACAACATAAATGATTAACAGGGCTGCTTCAGGAGAGACAGGCTGGAAGTGAGGAGCACCGATGTGGGGATTGGTCTTTTCTCATAATAAGTTGTTCTGAGCTGTTTCAATTTTTTAGCTGTGTGCTTTATGGCTTGGATTAAAAAAATACATTTTAAGAGTCTAAATTATGATATTTTACTCCCTTTTCAGAAAATAATTTAACAGGGACTCTAAAAACTCTAGGCCTCTACTAAGTACATACTCTCCACAGCTGTAATGAAATAAAACCGAGGTTCATAATCATCATGTAGATATGTTTTGAGATACCGATATGCCTTTGTGAATGAAAAATAACACTGTGTTCTAAACAGTTTCAGTGTTGAGTTTAATCTTATTTTTATTAAAAAAAAAAATTTTATTTATTTGTTTGACAAGAGAGAGAGAAAGCACAAGCAGGGGAATGGCGGAGGGAGAGGGAGAAGCAGGCTCCCCACTGAGCAGGGAGCCCCACATGGGGCTCAATCCCAGGGCCCTGGGATCATGACCTGAGCCGAAGGCAGACACTTAACCAACTGAGCCACCCCAGCGCCCCCTTATTTTAATTTTTAAAATTTTTGATTGAAAACATCTGATGAAGACAATGACTCCTTCCTACCCAAATATTTCATTAAACTAGAAGATCTTTTTCCTTACACAACTTCTTGTGAATTTACAAGGTCCTCAAAGTTTGGCAAAATCAAAGAAAATGTTTCACTCTGATTCTTAAGAGAGGCTAATAAAAAGAACTGAGGGGGGAATCTGCACTATTTATTTATTTATTTATTTATTAAATAGGGAAAGCTTCATGAATTTACCTGTCATCTGCCGCAGGGGCCATGCTAATCTTCTCTATATCGTTCCAAAATCCTCACTTAAAAAAAAAAAGTTATATAAGAACTACCAACTTAGAAAAAGCATTCTGTTATATTTGATTATTAAACAAATACATGGTTTAGTTTTTTCAATGTGATATCCATATTTTAAAATTTTTAAAAAATCCCTGTATAATTAAGTGTTGTATTAGTTTCAGGTGTCACAATATCTTATTTTTTTAAGGGAAAGAGAAGGAGTCCTAGGTCTTTTTTTTTTTTTTTTTTTTATGAATTAAAACATAGTTTGCAAGTTGCAGGTTTCTTCTTACTTCAAATAGGCCGATTAAAATGTAACCTAATGATACTTATCACAGGGTGGGTTTTCCAGAAGCAGATACTGAAACCAAGTCTGGGGTTCAAGATGTTCACTGGGGATCAATATTGGTGAAAGCTTGTGGGAAGAACTGGGCAGAGGGGGAAAAGGAGCTGCAGGCCTCATAAAGCCCCTGGACGGGTGGAGAGCTACAGAGCAAGCAACGGCTGTTAAAGTTGTCCCTCAGTGGACTGAACTAGCCGGGCCTTCATACTCCACATCTAGATGCAGGCTGCCTAGGGCGGGCATGATCTCAGACCCAGCTGCTGTTGGCTGCCCAGGTAGGCCCTGAAGGAGCCATCAGCTGAGATCTGTGCCGTGACAGACCTCTCCACAGCTCAACAGTGAACCTTCCTTGAGAGGGATATGGGTGGCCCATCTCTGGGTCTGCCTTCCCACTGACTTGTGATAGCGTGATAGTTAATGCAAAAAAGCACCTATCTCATTACGGAGAAACATGTTTGGTGAGCGGATCGTGGGGTTAGCTGTTCTGGGCCCCCCAACAGCTGCAGGAGATGGCCTTGCCAGTTGTTCTAGCTGTCCTTGCTTCTGCTCCAAAATTACTTTCTCGCATGCACACCTCCATGTACTTCAGAAACATCCTGTTGTCAACCTCCGTTGACTTTGCCTCCTTTGGCTTTGGATCTTGACTCCACCTCTCCGCTTAGTCTCCTCTGATTCACAACCTCATTTTGGACTGTTGCAAAACTGCTTGCAGGCACCTCACCCAAACAGGAGGTAGACAGCCGCAGATCACCAGACAGGTTCCAGAGCACCCCTCCCCATCGCCCCATGGCCCCAGTTGTCAGGAACAGGGCATTAGACGTGCACGGCACCGGGGCTGGGCAAGTCTGAGGCCTGAGCAAAGACAAAGCAAGTCTGCCTTCAGTTAGAAGTGGCTCCAAAGGTCACTGAGCCAACCACCCATTCATCAGTTGTTTCTGCCTGCAACCCTGATTTTCCTTACAGGAACAACCAGCCCCTTTCTCAGGTCCCATGGGTCAGTGAGGCTGACCAACCCTGAAGGCCTGAGGTGGTCCTCTGGCTCAGGTCTGGCCAGTCAGATGGTCTGGATATAGCGATTGGGTCAGAAATAGACACTTGACCCAGCCAGGGCAATAAAACTCTCTTCCAAGACTCATTATTGAAAGGGGTGCTTTCTCTCCATGGGAAATGCTCTGCGGAAGGCTATGTGAAACCTCAATTCAGCCACGCCTGAAAGGGACACTGTGGCCACAGGAGCCCATAAGTTCCTTTCAATGCCTAAACTAGTTTGAAATTGGATTTTCTATTTGCACCCAAAAGAGTCTGAGCTAATATAAAACCTATGACAATCTCCTTACTAAGTGCTGGTGCAGTTGACTTGATGGTGAACTCACCACTCTTGCTTGCACCAAACCAAAAGCCTCTTTGTAAGTTCACCCTTTATTTTGTACCATGGAACTGCGGCAGGCAGAGGCATTCATCCAAATATTGTGTCTACATCAGTGGTTCTCAAACTTGGCAGCACATCAGAATCAGCTGGGAAACCTGAAAATTGGAGATTCCTAGGCCTAACCCTGGGTCTACTGAATTAGAATTTCTGGGTGTATTGTGTATTGTATTTTTAAAAAGCTACAGAGATGATTTTAACCTCAGATTTAAGAGCTACTGATCCCATAATGCCAAGTAATTGTTCTATTAAATGTAATAAATCGGCCAGCTGAAATATGGCCATGTGCACATCTCCTACACGGTTGTGTCATATTTTCGACAGATCTGGTCCTTCAGTTCAACAAGCAAACATGCATCCTTTCTAAAGAAACTACAGCAGCTCCACCAAAGAAAATTGGAGTGGACAAAAATGAAGAAGTGGATTTACCATGAAACCAATAAAGCTTAAGTTTCATGGCTCCTCAAGGGGAGCACTTGTAAGTGCTTCCATGGCCATATGTTCTTATGAAATTTATAGGAGTACAATATCTTAACCACAAATGGCTGGGGCCACTGTTTCTTTCCCACTGCAGCTTCTCCTCATAGTTCCCTTTGTGTTGGGTTCTATAGGAGGAGCCATGGGCATTTTTGGATCATGACTAAGGAAGTTGATGGGTTACATCTAGTTTTGGTTTAGTAGGACATTTTTGTGGTTCACAGACTCTTCTGTGTATAGGTTAGTTATTTCTAGCTGCACCCCCTACAGGAACAATTGTTAGTAACGGTTCTAACACCCACTCTACCAACACAGTCCACCAAGATAAACGAAGGTGCAGGGTCTGACGTGACCCTCGTAATATGCCACAACATTAGGGACCCCGAAGACAAGCTGATCCATGAGTGTTACCAATTCAGAAAGTATTTAAGATTCGCTTCTGCAACAACCAACCTCTGAAATGCCTTGAAATCCTACAGCTCGTCTGTGAAAGACACTTGAGAGAAGTTTTCCTAAAATTGATAACAATCCTAAAAAATGTACCAAGAGTAAGTTGTGAAGCCAAAAGAAATCTTTCCACACTATCAATAATAAAAAACATCCTTTCACCCATGGCAACAAAACAAAACAATCATTTCATCCACCATCGTGATTCACCACCAATCCATTACTGGATTGATCCAATCAGAGGAAAATCTGATTTCTCCTTCTATTCTCTCCGTAGAAAGCAGGACAAAATCACTGTTGCAGGAATAGGCGATCAAGCATATGCAGACAAGAATTTTATTGAGTCGTGTATCAGATAGCTAAATATTAAATATGTGGTTTTTTTCTAAATTTTGAGATCTTTCCAGAGTTCGTCAGCTTTAAGTATTTTGTTGTTATGGTGGTCATTTACATGATGATTCTAAGTGAATATTCAATGTAGTGTCTAATAATTTGAATTATTTAAAAAGGGCCTCCAAAACTGTCTGAGCTGCAGGCCCACACATGTTCCCCTGGTTTGAAGTTAGCACCTTGCCCCTGCATGCTGGTAATGGATGTGATACCACCTCATGGGTCTGCCCTCTACAGCCGCCTGAGTCTCCTGAAAACCAAATCTGCTGATTATTAAGTCAGCAAATGCGCCATTGATGGATTTAATGACTCTGTAGGAATGAGTCAGTAATGACTCTGAAGGAATCTGTGTGGCCAGAGAGATAAATAATACATCATTTAAAGGTTTTTGGACTCTTAGTGTTTTGGAAGAAGCCATTCTTTAAAAGAAATTAGGAAGGAGAATATATCATGGCCAGGGAGAGAAATATATAAACAATCAATATGATTAATCATGCTGGATGAAAGGTAATTTATTTTGCTCTATAGGAAATACTCCAAATCATCATCATGTGAAGAGGTGATTAAGTAGATCTCATCTAACAGATCTCGTCTGGCCTGGCTCAATATAACTTCAGAATCCATTTGCTCTTTTTCAGCAAGGGTATTGCTGCAAATAGGATGGTACACAGTTTCATGTGCATAGTGTATGGAAGAAATGGTCCAGTTTCTTTATGACAAACACACCCAGGTCTCCATGCATGCCAACTGTCACCCCCAGCTTTAGCTCCTTCTAGGCATGAAGGGAGAAATCAGTCCTGTGCTGACTGATGTGCTCCCTTGTCCTGTGCATCTTATTTCCTGTACCACTGTGAACAAACTCAGTATTTGCAATGCAGCATTTAAAAACTGTTCATTTAGGGGCACCTGGGTGGCTCAGTCAGTTAAACGTCTGCCTTCAGCTCAGGTCCTGATCCCGGGGTCCTGGGATCAAGCCCCATGTTGGGCTCCCTGCTAAGTGGGGAGCCTGCTTCTCCCTCTCCCTGTGCCACTCCCGCTGCTTGTGTTCTCTCTCTCTCTCACACTCTCGCACTCTCTCAAATAAATAAAATCTTTTAATAAATAAATAAATAAATAAAAACTGTTGATTTAAATTCTCTGCTCTGAGTGCCTTTAGTCATACCTTACATTCATGGGACATTAACAAAGTTTACTAAAAAAAAAAAATTGTAGCCATAACAGTTTGGTAAACACTGGTTTATATGAAACTGAACTGATTTCTTTATATATCTGCAGCAGGACTTCTCAGAGCTTTTAACAATGAATCCCTAAGTGCAGAGTATAAAAGAATGTAGTTTGCAATGATTCCCAGGAACCAGTATTCCAGGGATCATAACTTTGGGACATGCTGCTTTGGACTAAAATAAAATGATATAATGGACTATAATGCTTTATATAACATAAATGCTAAACAAATTATATGATACCATGGCAATCACTACTATTATTGTTATTATTAAAATTACTATGTTCTTGGGATGCCTGGGTGGCGTAGTTGGTTAAGCGCCCGACTCTTGGTTTCAGCTCAGGTTGTGATCTCAGGGTTATGAGATCAAGCCCCGCACATCAGGCTCTGCTCAGCACAGAGTATGCTTGAGATTCTTTCTCCCTCTCCTTCTACCCCTCCTCCACTGCTCGCTTGCTCTCTCTCTCTCTAAAATAAATAAATCTTAAAAAAAAATTACTGCTCAAAGGAAACAACTGATTCTCTCTTCCCTTTCTCCTAAGGACCACCATTTAATTTGTAGAGATCTGAGAAAAAGACATACTAAGACAAATACATTTACTGGTATAATTTTCTGCTGTGATAGTTTTATTTTACAAAGAGGTTGAGAAAATTATACATGCTTCTAGCTATCAAGCTTCTGTCTGCTGCCTTGGTAACTTTCACCACTTTTTTTGAGATTCTCCATTGCATTTATTAAAGAACAATGACTGTCAGGGCAATTTCTATCAAAAATCCCAGGGGCATTTTTTGAAGATATAGGAAAATTCATCCTAATGGATGGAATCTTAAGGAACTCTGAATAGCCAAAACAATTTTAAAAAAAGAAGAAGACAACTGGAGGACCCACACTTTCTGATTTAAAAAAAATTACAGGGGTGCCTGGGTGGCTCAGTCGGTTGAGCATCTGACTCTTGATCTTGGGTCAGGTTTTGATCTCAGGGTCATGAGTTCAAGCCCCGTGTTGGGCTCCACGCTGGGGTTTATTTATTTTACTTAAAAATAAAAAAATTAAAAAAATTACAAAGCTACAGTAATCAAAGCAGTGTGGTACTGGCATAAAGACAGACCAATAGACTAATGCAATAGAATATAGAGCTCATAGGGGTGCCTGGGTGGGTTCAGATGGTTGAGCATCTGCTCTCAGCTCAGGTCATGATCTCAGGGTCCTGGGATTGAGCCCTGCATCAGGCTCCTTGCTCAGCAGGGAGTCTGCTTCCCCTCTTCCTCTGCCTCTCCCCACTGCTCATGCTCTCTCTCTCTCAAATAAATTAAAGAAAAAAAAATTTCTTTTTTAATTCAGAGCTCAGAAACGAATCCTCACATATATGGTCAAATGACCTTCAACAAGGGTGCCAAGATCACCCAATGGGGAAAGGACAGTCTCTTCAACAAATGGCGTTAGAAAACTGGATATGCACATACAAAAGAATGAAGTTGGACTCTTATCTTGCACCCTATATAAAAATTAAATAAAAATGGATTAAATCATTAAACATAAGACCTAAAACTACAAAACTCCTGGAAGAAAATGAAGGGAGAAAGCTTCATGACATTGGATGTCACAAGGATTTCTTGGATATCACACCAAAAGCACAGACAACAAAAGCAAAACAGACAAATGAGACTACATCAAACTTAGAAACTTGTGCATCAAAGGACACAATCAGCAGAGTGAAAAGGCAACCTACAGAATGAGAGAAAATATTTGCAAATCATATATCTGAAAAGGGATTAATATCCAGAGTATATAAAGAACACCCATGAGGCACTTGGGTGGCTCAGTCAGTTAAGTGTCCAACTCTTGATTTTAAGTCTTGACCTCAGGGTTGTGAGTTGAAGCCCCATGTTGGGCTCCACACTGGGCATGGAGCCTACTTAAAAAAATAAATAGATTTGTAAAAAAACCCAAAAAATACGCACAACTCAACAACAGGAATCAACCAATTAAAAAATAGACAAAAGACATGAATAAACATTTCTCCAAAGATGACCATATAAAAATGGTCAATAAGAATGTGAAAAGATGCTCAACATCACTAATCATCAGAGAAATGCAAATCAAAAAAATAAGATATCATTTCATACCCATTAGGATGGCTACTATCAAAGAAAAAAAAACACCAGAACATAACAAATGTTAGTGAGTGTGTGGGGAAATTGGAACCCTTGTGTACTGTTGTGTGTGTGTGTGGGGGGGGGGGTTGTAAAATGGTATAACCGCTATGGAACACAGATTAAATTAAAAAATTAAAAAGAGAACTACCATATGAGCCAGCCATCCCACTTCTGGTTTATATCTATAGAATGGAAAGAAGGATCTTGAAGAGATATTTGCACATCCATGTTCATAGCAGCACTATTTACAATAGCCAAGATGTGGAAGCAACCCAAATATCCATTGACAGATGAAATAGATATACAAAATGTGGTGTATCGGGACACCTGGGTGGCTCAGTCAGTTAAGCTGCTGCCTTCAGCTCAGGTCATGGTTCCAGGGTCCTGGGATCGAGTCCCGCATCGGGCTCCTTGCTCAGCTGGGAGCCTGCTTCTCCCTCTGCCTGCTGCTCCCCCCGCTTGTGCTCTCTCTCTCTCTGACACATAAATAAATAAAATCTTTAAAAACAAATGAACAAACAAAAAACCCCACAAAAAACCAAAAAATCAAAAAATCAAAATGTGGTATATACATACAATGGATTGTTATTCAATCTTAAAAGGGAAAGAAATCTTGTCTATGCTACAACATGGATGAATCTTGAGGACGTTATGCTAAGTGAAATAAGCCAGTCACAAAAATACATATACTGTATGATTCCACTAGTATGAGGTATCTAAAGTAGTTAAATTCATAGAAATTGCAAGTAGAATGGTGGTTACCAGGAGCTGGGGGGAGGGAGCAGAGGGGGAGCTGTCGAATGGGTATAGAGTTTCAGTTTTGCAAGATGAAAAATTTCTGGAGATCTGTTTCACAACAATGTGAATATTCTGAAAACGACTAAGCTGGACACTTAAAAATGGCTAAGATGGTAAACTGTGTGTTACGTACTTCTTGCCACACAAACACAAAAGAACAGCAACTGTCCTAGGACTACTCACAGATGAATCGAGGTCATTCACATCCAGACATTTTTCATGCTTCTTCTGTTCACCTTTATTTTTGTTCCAACCAAAGGTAGAAGATCTTTTTAAAAATTTCTCTTGGAGTCAGAAGACTTAAGAGATTATAAATTGACTATGCAGGTATGCAAAACAAAAGAGCTCAAGAGTGAGAATTTCACAGTGGGTCTGAAATTTTTTTAATTCAATTTAATTTAAATTCAATTAATTAACATATAGTGTATAATTAGTTTCAGAGGTAGAGTTCAGTGATTCATCAGTTGTATATATTACCCAGTGCTTATCACATCACGTGCCCTCCTGAATGCCCAACCCCTAGTTGCCCCATCCCCCCACCTCCCTCCCCACCAGCAACCCTCAGTTTGTTTCCTATAGTTAAGAGTCTCTTATGGTTTGTCTCTCTCTCTCTGATTTCATCTTATTTTTCCCTCCCTTCCCCTATGATCCTCTGTGTTGTTTCTTAAATTCCACATATTTTCATTTGAAATCCCCTTTCCTTTTAAATTTTGCAGTTGGAGATTAATCACATCAAGGAGCTGCTTGGCCATCCAGCGTCTGGGAAGACTTTCACTACCCAGGACTCTGCAAAGAATTCAAGACACTAGAGTCTCAGAGGCTGGGCCATCTCCTCAACACCCGTGGTCCACGAGCACCCACAATCCCTCTTCTTCCAGTTGAAGGTATGGTTAGATATTTTGTGTACAACCTTATATCATCTTTGGCCTTTATTCTCTCTAGAGGTCAAGACAATCCCTGGTGTCAGGCTGGGAACTCCATTGTCTTATATTTTCCCGCATTCGGGCAGCCTTTAGTTTTGGGATTCATAGCAGCGATAGAAGCATCAGCACAGACACCAGTCAGAAATGCAATACAATCGCAGCTGTCTTTTCTCCTGTGTGGCATCCAAGAAGCTGCTTATCTTTGTATTAAAAATACTGCACTTGGTTTTTGCCTCTCAAAGAGAAGATTCATAGCTCAAGGAGAAGAGATTTTCTATCTTTAAAACACATTTTCTACCTAATTATTTTTATAGCATCTAATCAAAGGGCAGATTTAACAAGAGGGGAAAATTTTTTTCTCCATCAACCATACAGACTTGATTAAAAGGGTCAGGCTGCAAAAAGGCCTTTTGGAGAAATGTACATTGCATGCATGTCCAGTTAATTTTGCCTTTGTCATGCAAAGGATACCAAATGATTGGAGCATGGAGAAGCTGGACTAGAACTGAGCCTGCAGCTGGTTGGCACATGAGGCACGATCTCTTGGCTCCCAGAGATGAAGGTGGGGCAATTTTAGCCTCATAGACTTTCCGAGGTGAGGAGAGGACCCGCCCGCAAGACCTGCATCTCTCTGAATCTTTTAAAAGATCTGAGTAACAAAGAGCTTCACAGACCATATATGGTCACTGCATAGGAAGCTCTAGTTTTTCCATTCTGCTCATATAGCATTCATTGATAAGCTCCTACACATCCTCTTCGTCTCCCTTGATCCACTCATTCCGGGTTTTGGAGCAATGACTCAGAGATATCTGGAATGATAAGGGTAGGGCTCTGGGCTCCAGTGGTGCCTGAGCAGCATGTGGGAGAAAAGACAGGAGAGAAGAACCCACAGGACTTGCACTGGGCAGTGATCCTGTAAAGACTTGGTTTGACATCGGGGTTCCCCAACCCGCCCCCCTTAGCTCTTCCTTGATTTCTTAACGAAGGCTGAGAAAAGAGTCAAGAAAAAATAATGAACGAAAGAGGTGAATTCAAGATGATTTTCTCTAGTCCCTTAAAACCAAAGTGCTAGTGGGACCTTCAAAGATGTGAGCCATATTAGGGCTATTTTAATAAGAATGCTGCCAATTTTGAGTCTGTCTCTAAGATTAACAACTGATAGGAACATTTTCAAATATCACAAAAGAAAGTAGTATAATTAACACCTGAATTCCTATCATCCAGCTTCAACAATTTTTATACATGGTGACAATCTTATTTCTTCTATTCTCTCACTTTTATTTTATTTTTTTAAGATTTTATTTGTTTATTTGAGAGAGAGAGCGCAAGCAAGGGGAGGAGCAGAAGGAGAGGGACAAGCAGACTCCGTCCTGAGCACGGAGCCCCACCCAGGACTTGACCCCTTGACCCTGAGATCATGACTTGAGCCAAAATCAAGAGTTGGACGCTTAACCGACTGAGCCACCCAGGTGTCCCTCTCCCACTTTTAAATGTATTTATCTATATATTTATTTTTGCTGGGGTATATTAAAGCAAATTCAAGATATCATACTCTTTCTCCTATATCACTAGACAGAGAAGATAAGAACTTTTTTCATAATCCCACTGCTATTATTATACCAAACAAAATCAACAATAATCCCCTCATATCACCTAATAACAAGTTCTGA
Organism: Halichoerus grypus; assembly: GCF_964656455.1. Lineage (NCBI taxonomy): Eukaryota > Metazoa > Chordata > Mammalia > Carnivora > Phocidae > Halichoerus > Halichoerus grypus. Next base: position 178,548,125 of record NC_135715.1, on the reverse strand, counting down.
GGCTCCACCTCACCTGTCGGGGTTCATTGGCCAGAAGGAGGGAGCCGAGACACATCTGTCTGACACCTTAGTCTCCTGTCCCTTCTCCCTGCAGATCCCTCCCAGGCTAGCCTTACCTGAGCTCTTCATGAGGCTTCTTTCCCAACGTGGTACTGACCCATCCACTTCCTTAGAGCCATAAGGGCATAGCAGTTCAGGGGAATGTGTGTGTGTGTGTGTGTGTGTGTGTGTGTGTGTGTATGCACATGTGTATGAACATTGAAAAATAAACTGGTTTTAGTTTAATACGTTTATGTTATTCCATATTATCCAGTTAACCTGTGTTTTCCTAGGGTTACTTTCATGGTGCCACATGAACGGTGGACCACAGTTAAAACACATAATGGGAAATGAAATATCTTCTCCAGTGGCAGGTGTAATATTATACGCTCCTGAATTATAAGTCCCCCCCCCCCAATTTTTCTTGAGTAATAGCAAAAGAACAAACTTAATTTTGCCAAAAATTTGGTCACTTCTTTTCCAGTTTACAAATCACCTTTTTGGGGTAATGGTTCAGTCAGTTCAGGACTGTGGCCTTCTCTCTCCTTTTACTCTGGATGGCATCTGGGGCCAAGGAGGGCAGAGGCAGGAGGTGGGGAGGAGCAAGTGGGTCCTTGCTGGCCTCTGCTCAGGTGACCATCATCCCATCTTGGTCCCTGGTGCACCTGATGCTCTGTTGCTGGGACCTCCCCTCTCAGGTCCATCTGCCTCTTCCCTCTCCCAACCACGACCTACCTCTGGACTGTCTCAGACACATCTGCTCCCCACTCAGGCTCAGGAGGTTTTGTGTGCTCTCCTGGAGTGCACTGGGGCATCAGGAGACTCAAAACTGGGTGGTGGAACGAACTGGGTCTAATTCTCTCCCCATGGAACCGCCCCTACTGCATTGCTACAAGGTACTCTGAACCTTTGGGGTGCAGCTTCTCTCAGCGGCTTGGAATCACCCCAGGATACGCTTTAGAAGTGAGAGACAAATATTCACATCCTGGAATCCCCTAAAATATATCTATGGGTTACTATTACCCCCACTCCAGTTTTTAGTTCAAGAAAGTTTCAACAAGAAAAGCTTTTGCAAACGTGTCTGAGCATTTTTTTCTGCTCTCCCTTCTTTTCAAAGCTTTTCCCCACATCCTAACTGGAGTTCTTCCAGAAGAGGTGATCCCAAGGGAACACCAATTAGGGAGGTAAGAACAGGAAGCAGGAAAGGGAAGACAGCCACTAAAGGGTACCCTGTCAAGCCAGCTCCCACTGTGAATGTCTGGAGCTTAATTCTGCTGGGGAAACTCTGAGAGCAAGGAGAAAACACGTGCCCCAGAATTCACTTGCCTGAGGAGGGATGAGGGAGCTGGGATATGAATACACCAGCTCTCATTAGTCCTTGGTTGAGGGCTACTCCTGGGGGCATTAATTCCTCAATACTCCAGGCAGCAAAGGGGACTCTCGTTGCAGGAGAAAGTTCTCAGGGATGGAAATGTGGGTGCTGGCACTCCTATGACAAAAAAATCTGCTTTTACATGATTATATTTTATAGAAAAGTTTCCTAACTGGTCTACTGCAGCCCACTGGTGGGCCATAATGGGCTGAGAAATACTGCTTCTCTCAGCTCTTTTACAAATGAGTAGGTGCTGGGGCAGATGCAACATAAGGACTAGTCACCAGCTGTGAGCAGCCTTATTGGGGCTGCAGAGCTTATATGGTCAAGAAAATAACAGCCCCTAAAGATGTCCACATCCGCATCCTAAGAACCTATGAATATCTTACTTTACATACCTGCAAAAGGGACTTTGCCGATGTGATCAAGTTACAGATTTTGAGATAGGGATGGTATCCTGGATTATCTAGGAAGGCCCAGTGCAATCATGGGGTCCTTGTGAGGGGGAAGCAGGAGGGTCAGAGTCAGAGTTAGAGGAGATGTAAGCTTGGAGTGAGGTGGCCATGAGGCAAGGAATGCAGGCATCTTCCAGAAGCTGGAAAAGGCAAGGAAACGAATCCTCCCCTACAGCCTTCAGAGAAATATAGCTTTGGATTTTAGCTGAATTTACCCCATGGCCTTGGATAAATGATTTGGACCTTCACGGTCTGTATTAGCACCGTTATTGTAAAATGGAAGTAGAAAAACAAAGAAATTGCAAAATATTGCTGATCTACAAATTTAAGAGCAGAAAAGCATTTTTCAAATTCCTTACATAAAAGAAAAAAAAACATTTTAAGACACAAGAGTCTGTGATGCTCTGACTTATCTCCCACCTTGTTTAGGACTGATTCTGTTCTGCGCTGGGGTGTAGACGCTTGACAAGCCTTGGGGACAGCCAGCTGACACAGAGACCAACCACATTACCAATCACTCCCCCAGCTGGGATAAGCTCTGGGACATGAAACACTTCCTAGGTTTGCATAAGCAATGGCAAAGACATGGGATTCTGCACCCCGGAAGCCCCAAGCTTTTCTCTTTTGGTGGGCAACTCGAATAATTACATTTAAAGAAAGCGAAAACTCTTTTTTTTTTTTTTTTTTTTTTAAAGATTTTATTTACTTATTTGACAGAGAGAGACACAGCGAGAGCAGGAACACAAGCAGGGGGAGTGGGAGAGAGAGAAGCAGGCTTCCCGCAGAGCAGGGAGCCCGATGCGGGGCTCGATCCCAGGACCCTGGGATCATGATCTGAGCCGAAGGCAGACGCTTAACCACTGAGCCACCCAGGCGCCCCAGAAAGCGAAAACTCTTAAAAGCAACTACGAATAGTCCCTGGGGAGCATAACAGACATGCATCTTCTTGCATAAACTAGAGTTTAAGCAGAGTATTAAAACACCAAAAATCCAACGAGACAAGAAAATATATGAGGAAATGGGATGAATTTATTATGTTAACTACAAAATCTATCTGATTATTCCTTCTTTACTCATATCTTGCTGAAACAAAGCAAGCAATAGGACAAGATATGGTTTTATACTTGCAATAAAGTTCTTGAAGAGAAAAAAGTTATTCTTTTGAAGAAAAACTCTTCCTTTCATAAACATATTAACAGAATGAAAGCATTTTCTCAGGTGATAAAATGTGTTTCTAAATAACAACTCAAATTGTCAAGGATAATTAATGCTTAATATGATGTAAAGTCATCCAGCCAACACATTTTGCAAATTGCATTTTTCAAGGACAATGGTCTATAAAAATTCCACTTCTGAGAATCAGTCTTAGAGAATTAATCCAAAATATAGCAAAGGCTATATGATGAAGATTTTAATTGCCACATGATCTATAGTAGCAAAATATTCCACCCAAATATCCACTGATGAAAGAATGCTCAAGAAAATTATGGTAGAGGGGCACCTGGGTGGCTCAGTGGATTAAGCATCCGACTTTTGATCTCAGCTCAGGTCTCGATCTCAGGGTTGGGAGTTCAAACCCCACATTGGGCTCCGTACTGGGTCTGGAGCCTACTGTAAAAAAAAAAAAAAATTATGTGAGAGTAATTGGGTAAAATGTTAATCAGCCATTTAAAATCACTTATTCCTAGGGCGTAGGTGGTTAAGTGTCTGCCTTCGGCTCAGGTCAAGATCCCAGGGTCCTCGGACTGAGCCCTGTGGCAGGCTCCCTGTGCAGCGGGGAGTGTGCTTCTCCCTCTGCCTCTCCCCTTCCCCCAGCTCGTGCTCTCTCTCTTGCACTCTCTATCTCTCTCTCAAATAAATAAATAGAATCTTAAAAAAAACATAAAATCACTTATTCATTCAAAAATATTTTTTGAGTGTCAGCTATGTGCTAGGTGCTATTCTAGCCATTGTGATAGGGCAGGGAACAAAACACAAAAACCTTATCCTCCACAGACTTATGTGAATATGAGGAGGGACAGACAGTGAACAAAACAGCTAGTTAAACATACGACATGTGTATGCAGGGCTGGCTTCTCAGGTTTGTGACAGGGCCCTGTACTCAGAAGGGCCTCCCACTTGCGTTAATGCTCTGCTGGCAAACTTCTTGAAATTCTTTTTTTAAAAAGGTTTTATTTATTTATTTGAGAGAGAGAGCCAGAGTGGGGAGGGGCAGAGGGGGAGGAAGAAAGAATCTGAGCAGACTCTGCACTGAGCACAGAGCCCGATGTGGGGCTCTATCCCCTGACCGCGGACGAGATCATGACCTGAGCAGAAACCGAGTCGGAAGCTTAACCAACTGAGCAACCCAGGTGCCCTAAGCTTCTTGAAATTCTTTTTTTTTTTTTTTAAAGATTTTATTTATTTATTTGACAGAGAGAGAGAGACAGCTAGAGAGGGAACACAAGCAGGGGAGTGGGAGAGGGAGAAGCAGGCTCCTGGCCGAGCAGGGAGCCTGATGCGGGGCTCGATCCCAGGACCCTGGGATCATGACCTGAGCCGAAGGCAAACGCTTAACGACTGAGCCACCCAGGCGTCCCAGCTTTTTGAAATTCTTAATAATTTTTTAACAAGTGTTCCACATTTTCGGGGCGCCTGGGTGGCTCAGTCGTTAAGCGTCTGCCTTCGGCTCAGGTCATGGTCCCGGGGTCCTGGGATCGAGCCCCACATCGGGTTCCCTGCTCTGCGGGAAGCCTGCTTCTCCCTCTCCCACTCCCCCTGCTTGTGTTCCCTCTCTCGCTGTCTCTCTCTCTCTGTCAAATAAAAAAAATCTTAAAAAAAAAAAAAAAAAGTGTTCCACATTTTCAGTTTGCATTGGGTCCCGACAATTGTAGCTACAGAATGAACTTCAGCAGGGTAAGAAGGACAGGAAGTGGGGAGGAGGTTGCAATTTTGGATTGGATGGTCAGCATATATTTGAACAAGGAAATGAAGGATGTCCTGATTATAAAAAGTATTAATATCATGGAAAAATGCTTACTCCATAGTTGTTAAATTAATGATTGCTATTGACTAAAACATGTAAGCTGGAGTTTTTGGATTTAGGACAAAAGCCCTGGAAGCCTCATTGGAAACTGATCTCAGTCCCTCGCTCCCCACATCAGCGAGTACTGTCAGCCTCCCGTTCACGTACAGAATCCAAGCAGTCCCAGGGAATCTGAGCACCTTCCTCTCTCTAGTTTGCTAATCAGAGCCACCTACCCAGGTTACCTGTTTCTAAACTTGCCCTCTAATCTATTCTTCACCCAGTAGCTATAGTGATTCTTTTGAAACCTAAAGCAGATCCTGTACTTCTCTGCTCGAAACCCTTCAGTGGCTTCTCATTTCATTCTAATTAAAAACCAAAAATCATTAAAATGGTGTGCAAGACCCTACATGATCAGCTCTACTCTGACACCTACTGTGACCTCATCTCCTATCCCCTCCCCTACCTCACTCTGCTCCTGCCATTGGCTTCCTTGCTGTTCCTGGAACACATCAAGTATGCTCTTACCTCAGGACCTTTGAACGTGCTCTTTACTTTGCTGGGGCACTCTTGGAGTACCACATGGTTCTGTCCCTCACTTCCTTAATGTCTGTGCTCAAATATCACTTTATCTGATGGGCTTGCCTGGCCTCTTCATTTAAAATAGCAAGCTAGGGGCGCCTGGGTGGCTCAGTTGTTAAGCATCTGCCTTCGGCTCAGGTTATGATCTCAGGGTCCTGGGATCGAGTCCCGCATTGGGCTCCCTGCTCTGCAGGAAGCCTGCTTCTCCCTCTCACACTCCCCCTGCTTGTGTTCCCTCTCTCGCTGTGTTTCTCTCTGTCAAATAAATAAATAAAATCTTTAAAAAAATAAAATAAAATAACAAGCTACCTGTTTGACACCCCAATATTCCCTGTCCTCCTCTCCTGCTATATTTTATTCCATAGCAGTTTCCACTTCCTATCATGTTATATATTTATTATTGCCTGTGTCTCTCTATCATACACACACACACACACACACACACACACACACACACACACACTAGAGGGCAAGTATTTTGTCTGTTTTCTTCACTGTGTGGTTTACATTGTCAACCTGAAAAACACTGTTTGGTCCATAGTAGACACCATAAATATTAATTTGGATGAATAAATCAAATTAAAGTGAAGCAAAGTACGTATATTACTATTACAACTATGTAAAACATATGCCTAAGTGAATAAATTTAGGGATGGCAATGGCTGTGCTAAAGTACTGGGTTATAGGTGATTTTAAAATTGTCTTTCCAGGGCGCCTGGGTGGCTCAGTTGTTAAGCGTCTGCCTTCGGCTCAGGTCATGATCTCAGGGTCCTGAATTGAGCCCCACATCAGGCTCCCTGCTCGGCGGGAGGCCTGCTTCTCCCTCTCCCACTCTCCCCTCTCTTGCTGTGTGTGTTCCCTCTCTTGCTGTGTGTCTCTCTCTGTCAAATAAATAAATGAAATATTTTTTAAAAATTGTCTTTCCTGGGGCACCTGGATGGCTCAGTGGGTAGAGCATTTGACTCTTGATCTTGGGGTTATAAGTTCGAGCCCCATGTTGGGTGTAGAGATTACTTAAAAACAACAACAACAAAATCTTTAAAAAAAATAATAAAATTCTCTTTCCTGAATTTTCTTCAAAGTAGTTGAACAATTTCTATACATTTTTAAAAATTACTATTATTTGCACATTGTAAAAAGTATTAAGATACTCTAATGGAATAAATACTAAATCAAATGTTTCCTTGGAAGGTTTTCCAAATCTTGCTTACTGGATTTTACTTGAAGTGATATAAATGCACAGTAAGCAGATATGTCTTAATCCTAAGGAACGTTAGTGGCCTTGTGATTGCAAGTTCCCATGAATTGGCCACATTTAAAAAAACAAACTTTTCATTTTAGAATAGTTTTAGATTTACAGAAAAATTACAACGATAACATAGAGAGTTCCCATATACTCCTTACTCAGTTTCCCCTATTATTCACATCTTATGTTAATAGGCCACATTTATCATAAGTAATGTGTCAATATTGATACATGATAACACTAAAGTCCACACTTTATTCAGATTTCCTTAGTTTTCACCTAACGTCTTTTTTTTTTTTTTTAAAGATTTATTTATTTATTTGACAGAGAGAGACAGCGAGAGAGGGAACACAAGCAAGGGGAGTGTGAGAGGGAGAAGCAGGCTTCCCGCTGAGCAGGGAGCCCGATGTGGGGCTCGATCCCAGGACCCTGGGATCATGACCTGAGCCGAAGGCAGACGCTTAACGACTGAGCCACCCAGGCGCCCCCATTTTCGCCTAACGTCTTTGTTGTTGTTCTTACACCAGTCTCCCATTCAGGATCTCCCCTCACATTTAGTCGTCCTGGCTCCTTACGCTCCTTTTGGCTGTGACAGTTTCTCAGGCTGTCCCTGTTTTTGATGACCTTGACAGTCTGGGGAGATCCTGGTCAAGTGTTTTGTAGAATATCCTTCTATTGGGATTTGTCTGATGTTTTCCCATGCTTAAACTGGGGCTACAGGTTTTTGAGAGGACTATCACAGAAAGTGCCATTCTCCATACATATCAAGGGTACACGTGATCAGCTTGACCTACCACTATGGAAGTTAACTTTGATCACCTGGTTGAGAGAGTTTTCCTTATGAATTATTTTTATTTACCAAAAAAGAAATGATAATTCTCCTAGAAAAAGAATCTTTTGGGTCTTTTTAAAGATTTTTTAAAATTTATTTACTTATTGGGGCACCTGGGTGGCTCAGTCAGTTAAGCGTCTGCCTTCGGCTCAGGTCATGATCCCAGAGTCCTGGGATCAAGCCCTGCATCAGGCTCCCTGCTCAGCGGGAAGCCTGCTTCTCCCTCTCCCACTCCCCCTGCCTGTGTTCCCTCTCTCGCTGTGTCTCTCTCTGTCAAATAAATAAATAAAATCTTTAAAAATAAATAAATAAATTTATTTACTTATTTATTTATTCTTTATTTATTTTAGAGAGAAACAGAGAGAGCACGCGCGCATGCTCAGGAGCAAGTTGGGGAGGGGCGAGGGAGGGAGGGAGAAGAACAAGCAGACTTCACGCTGAGCCCCAAGCCTGAAGACCTTGAGATCATGACCTGAGCTGAAATCAAGAGTCAGATGCTTAACCCACTGAGCCACCCAGGTGCCCCAGAAAAAGCATCTTTTGAATCACTGCAGATTGGGCCTGTTTGGTTAGCTTGTTTTCTTACCATGTACGAGGCACTGTTTGAAGCTGAACAAATATTAACTCATTCTGACCCTACAACAACCCTCTGAAGTAGAGAACACTCTCTCATTTTACAGGAGAGAAAACTGAGGCACAGAAAGGTTAAGTAACTTTTCCAGGACTACACAGCTAGTAAGCAGCTACTAGTGTTCTTAACCACTAGACCATACTGTCTCTACACAATGGGAGAAAACTTACCACCATAAATGGAATACATTAATTCTTTTAGAAGTTATATCTTTGCAGGATAGAGCAATGAGATCTAGTGCCTAAAGTAACTTTTTAATGGATATGTACCACTCCCAAGCTCAACCTCTCACGGACACTCCTGCCCTATGCTGACCTTCGACCATCCAGCTGTCTACAGAATTAAGCCCAACCCTCCTAGTACAGCATTCTCAGTTTCCCCTGACACTGTCCTACACACTGCATGCTCTCTCTGAAGCAGGCCACCTGCCATGCCCTCAACACACCGCTTTCCCTGCTGCTGCCTTGAATGTCTTTCTCTCTGCATTTTCCCAAATCCTCTACAATTCACTGACCATGAGTCTGTGGAAACTTCTTACCTCCCCAGAGCAGAAATAACTTCTCTCTCCTCTTTATTCCCACCAGACCTTGTCCCTGGACCACAAACTTGCCTCATTCTGCCTCCGAGTTTTGCACAAATGTTTAATATCCTCTATTAAAGTCTTCGTTTCTGGGGGCCAGGTACCTTAGCACACAGCAATAACGCCTGCCAGAGTAGGACCTCAATAAATGTCTAATTGAATCAACCCAGTTTCTATTTTTAAATGTCAACTTTTTGATTGACTCATTTACTACTTGCTTCTGAGTGGCATTATCTGACTATACATCTATTCTTCCAATATTACCAATGAGACTTCACTTTGTCCTCGTATTTTATACAGGGCTTTATTTATTATGACTAACAGATCAATAACACGTGGTTAGATTCCTAGGTCAGGGCTCCTCCTCCTTGTCTTTCTGACTGAGATGCTAAATGTGTCTCTATCTCTGAAATAGTGGAAGACCTGGGTTAGAACCGCTCTGTCCCTATTGGCTTGTCACCTTGGGCTGGTGACACAAACCTTCTGGGCTTCTCTCATAGGGCATTTGTGAGGACTGCTGAGGTCAGGAATAGAAATGCCTGACAGAAACAATATTGAGTGTTAACAGAGGGCGGGAACTCTGTGTGTTATGTGTAGAATATATTCAATCTTCACAACAGACTTAGGTCACTACTCATTCCCATTTTAAAGTTTGGAAAACTGAGGCACAGAGAAGCTAACTAGCATATCTAATGCTATAGAGGAGGTGAGGAGGAGACCTAACGTTTGGACGCAGGACGATTAACCCTAAAACTAAACATTCTCTCTCTTTAGACAGTCGAAGGAGGAAATATATATAAAAGATTACCCGAGACCATTGGTGTCTTTCATTTACTCCGAAAGAGTCTTCAAAAAGAAAACAATTCAGCCAGTATTGAGTACCTAATATATTCAAGGCTTGAGCAGGATTCATGAGCAAAGCCAGTTCAAACCCTGATGTGAATATTGAGTTCCTTGTTTCTGACTTAAGAATCCCTTTCAACACAGTTTTCACCACAAGGAAAGCCTAATTCCTACACGAATGACCAAGCTTCACTACTTACTGCTGCAGATGACACTGTGAGCGCTGGGCCTTACAGCTCATCAGAGCGGACACCTGTGGCCTGCGGCACCCAAACTCACACTCTTCAGGCACGTCATGGCTCCTCACTGTGCTCTCAAAAACCCCCATGTGACACCTTTATGAGTCCTAAAAATGAGTGACTGGCCCTAGGATATAAATGATTGGAGATGCTAGGTCCCTTTAAAAGCCATCCACACACAGAGAGTAAATTCCAGCATTGCTAACTGAATCCTGGCAATTGTTTATGATCCCACCAATAGAAAGTATGGACCTCTCAAAGAGGGTGCTAGGGTATTGAAGCGACCATGAGCTGTAGAAAAAATGCTGGTAGTGACTAAATAATTACTTCTGACTACCAAGGCTATCTTTGCTTGTACCAATTAAAAGCTGGGAAATGTTTTTGCTTTTGGTTTCCCCGTAACTAAATCTGTGACTTTGGTAGAGACCTGTGATCCTCCAGCAGGGGTAAGTATACCCCCCGGGGTGGGCTTACCCCCCCCATGTCACCACTGGGGAAAGGGTTGAGACTGACAAGTGGGTAGAGGCCAGGGATGTCACTAAACACCTGACAATGCACAGATTAGCACCACAACAAAGAATTATCCAGCTCAAGATGTCAATAGTGCTGAGGTTGAGAAACTCCGCTTTAGCCCCATGCTCCATTTCTCCATTCTTCCATCCAATACTGAGAATCCATAATCGAGTGAAAATTCAAAACCTTCAATTGTTTTGCCCAGTGCAGACATGTGGACTTTCAGAACTCTTTTTCCATCCCCTTTTGGCATGGAAGCTGCATATGTCCTAGGAACTAGGTGGATGGGAAGAACAAGACATAAATACACACTAGCTCTCCTATTTTTGTGCTTCTTTTATCCCCATGCCCTGTTTTTAAATGTTTCCTACATCAGCTTTATGTCTCTTCTCAGTAAGGGCCAATCAAGGCTTAAGTAGAAAAGGGGCACCTGGGTGGCTCAGTCAGTTGAGCATCTGTCTTCGGCTCAGGTTATGATTCCAGGGTCCTGGGGTGAACCTGAGTTGGGCTCCCTGCTCAGTGGGGAGTCTGCTTCTCCCTCTGCCTCTCCCCCTGCTCGTTCTCGTTCTCTCTTAAATAAATAAAATCTTTAAAAAATAAGAAATAAAAAATTTTAAAAGGGCTTAATTAGAAGAACCGGGTTTAAAACTGCAATAAAATGCATGATTCCAGGCTATTCACAATCATACAGCTCAAGGAAAGAAAGAAGGACAGGCAGCCAGTTCCTTCACTGAGAGGCTGGTTTGCATAACTTTGTAATATTCCAAGGCCAGATGAGGGCCTTCTCCTGATGTCCGTCACCTTGCCCTCTGCTCATCACAGCCCCTATTACAAAATGACATATTTTTTTTTTAATTTTTTTAAAGATTTTATTTTATTTATTTGACAGGGAGAGAGGGAGACAGCTAGAGAGGGAACACAAGCAGGGGGAGTGGGAGAGGGAGAAGCAGGCTCCCGGCCGAGCAGAGAGCCCGATGCGGGGCTCGATCCCAGGACCCTGGGATCATGACCTGAGCCGAAGGCAGACGCTCAACGACTGAGCCACCCAGGCGCCCCACAAAATGACATATTTTAAGAAGAAAGAGTATTACCCCAAATCATATTTATAAAATTTGAAACTAGGAAATGGAAAGCTAAAGGGGTCTCTAATGAGTTTTCCTAAGATCCCTTACACTTAAGACATCTATCACATTCACTATTCACCGACAATAAAAAGTAAATTTACTTTCAAATGTCATAGAAACTTACTAGTTGTTTATGACAATTCCTGCATTGGTGGCTTCTCTGTTTCTTTCTGTCCTTTTCCTTCAGCTGCTTTCCCGTTCATTCATCCTTTCCACAAACATTCTCTGGAGCATCTTACTGCCTTCTGCAGAGAACCCGGAGAAAAAGTGGAAACATTCCCGTCTCATGGGAACCCAGAGAACCATCCTCTTCCTCTCCCTTCCTGTGTGGTTCTCTCTTCATGGGGGAACGTCCAACCTGGAGAAAAACAAGGGAACAGAACTTTGTGGTTAGAAATATCTGAACAGCACCTTTTGGATGGTCCCCCAAAACCACCAGTCCTGTATTCTACTGGGTGTTCCTTCAAGAAGTGCTGCTTCTTGCTAACCTGCCCAGTGGGGCTTCCATTAGTTTTAATAAATCAGGATGATCTGTCCTAGGTTACTCACGGAATTTTTGGCTCTCTACATTTGCGTATTAAAAGTTTAAGTGGAGGAAGGTGGTGAATGGCGCCAGGGGCTAGTTTAAGCCGGACTTTGAAATTGCGTGAACTTGTCTGAGGATAACATTTCCCCCTGCTGCCTCTGTAAACGCCTGCGCACCAACGAAATAGCTACCTCCTCCCTTGTGGTCAGCGCCAGAAAATCAGCCAGACCTGGCTATGAGTCTGTGTCTTTGTGCCTCCTTAAATCTCAGCAGGAAATATTTCAAGGGGAAAGAAAGATACTGTTTAGCTCCAAAATCTCCTCCAGATGGTGAAATGAAAATGCCAGCCCTCCGCTTCCAGCCTGTGAATGAATGCTGCAGGGTTACCTGGGCTTTGCTAACGCAAGTGGAAAGTGTAAATGGCTGGGTGATCACTGGCTTTCGCCCTTGGACGGAGAAATGAGATCACGATTTTCACGAAGGACAGGAACCCGCGCTGCTCATCAGCTGCCCAGGCTGCTGCTGCCCCTCCCTGCGCGGGTTCCGCATTACATCACCGGTGAGCTCTTGCTGGTGGGGGGAGAGGAGGCTCCGCCAGGGACTCAGCCCCAGACCAAGGGCAGTAAGCGCGGAATAACAAGGATAAAGGGGAGTAGGGCGAGGGAGAGGAACAAGGAAAAAGCAGGACCAGGATTCCGACCACCACCCCCTGCCTGTTTGCCGGGGAGGGGGAGGGTGTGTGCGCAAGGGCTCCACATCCTTAAGCAGCCGCACCCCAAATTTCGTTCCCGCACCGCTCCCCAACATCCCTCCACTTCCAATTCCAAGTCCAACAAAAACCGACATCCAAAGGGGCCAGGACAGTGGCCTTGAGAGGCTCAAGGGGGACGGCAGAGAAACGCCAGGGGACTGGGAGGGACCCAGGCGCCCGCGCCTTGGGGCAGCGGCGGGGGGGGGGGAGGGGGCGGGGGGAGGCGGTCGACGCTGCGCCCCCGCCCGGCCCAGCTAGCGGTGCCTCCCCCGCCAGGCGACAGCAGCCCGAGGGGGGGAGGCAGAAGCGCCTCCTCCCCGGCGGGAGCCGAGGCGGCGACCGAGGGGGAGGAAGGCGCCTCACCTTGCCCCCGATGAGGGGCGGATCATGCCATGGCAGCGCCGGCGAGCGACAGCGGCGGCGGCGAGCGGAGCCCAAGCAGCAGCCCCGGGAGCTCGACAGGAGCCGGGGTCCCCGCGGCGGGAGCCCGGGACAGCGGGGACGCGGGAGCTCGGAGCGCCGCGGTGACGGTCCCCGGCCTCCCTCCGCTCGAGGACTACGAGTGCAAAATCTGTTACAACTACTTCGACGCGGACCGGCGCGCGCCCAAGCTGCTGGCGTGCCTGCACACCTTCTGCCAGGAGTGCCTGAGCCAGCTGCAGCTCCGCGCCGCCGCCGCCGCCGCCTCTGCCAGCGCCGCGCCTGAGCGCCCGCTGCGCCCGCAGCCCTGGCACGGCCCGCTCGGCACCATCGCGTGCCCCGTGTGCCGCCACCGCACGCCGCTGCCCGACAGCCGCGTGCACGGCCTGCCCAACAACACCAAGCTCGCCGAGGCCTTCCCGCTGGCCCTGCGCGCCGCGCACGACCCGCTGCCCCAGGACCGCCTCCCCCCGCTGCCGGCGCGCCGCTCCGCGCCCGCCACCGCCCCGCCGCCCTCCCCGGGTCCGGCCCCGCGGCCGCCGCCCGCCGAGGACGCCGCCCGCGGGTCCCGCGCCCGCGCCGGCCTGCGCGCCCCGGGCGCCTACGAGAGCTGCCAGAACTGCAAGCGCGCCGCGCTCACCGCCGGCTGCGTGTGCGTCGTCTTCTCCTTCCTCTCCATGGTGGTGCTGCTCTTCACCGGCCTCATCTTCGTCAACCACTACGGCGGCGGCGGGGGACCTCCCGGCGGCGGGGCGCCCCCTGGCGCTGCCCCGGCAACCGGGTCGCCCTCGCCTTCGCCCGTGGGGCCCATCTGCCTGTCGGTGGCCAGCATCCTGGCGCTCTTCTCGGTCGTCGTCACTTGGGTCATCTGCTGGCTCAAGTACCGGCCCGAGGGTGCGGCCGCGGGCTCCGCTGGGGGCGGCGGGGGTGGCCCGAGGGCGCGGGCGGCGGCCGGCGGCGGCACGCGGAGGAGCGACACGTAGCGCGGCCGCAAGCCGGGCCTCCGCCAGCACCTCCAGCCCCGCGCCGCCAGAGAGGAGGGGGTCTCCGGCTCCGCGGGCTCGAGCTTCGCCCTCTCCGTGCGGCCCCCGGACGCCCGGCCACCGCCGGGCCGGGGTGTTGCGCCTCTCCGGCCTCCCACGCCCCGCCTGCCCCGCGCGGGGTCGGAGAGGGAAACCGAGGAGCCGGGGATGCTGCTGGGGAGTCCCGCCTCCACAGACTGTGCAAGGTCAACCGCCGCTTCACGCACCACCCTCGTCCTCGCCAGAGTGCACGACCGTCCCTCCCCAGAGTCCGAGGATTTGCAAAGAGAAGGGGAAGGGGAGTGGGACCCCCGCCGCCCCGCCGCCCCGCCTGAGAGCTGGTTTTCTGGCGGCCGCGACCAGAGAGTTTGAGGGGAGAGGCGCGCGCACCTCTGCAGCAGTCGTGAAAGGACTTGAATTGTCCCGAGCAAGGATGAATGAGATGTCAACGTGAGAGAAGGCTTTCCCTGCTTCCTGGCGGTCCTGAAAGGCGAAGAAGCCGGGGCGCTGAGGGTGACGTCCACCGCCCGGGGGCAGCGGTGTCGGGGAGTGGGGCGGCGGCGGGAGCCAGCCGCGCGCAGCTGGGCGCCACCGGCAGGTGCGCAGCGCGCGTGCGCGCCCGGGCTGCCTCGGACCCCGCGGAGTGAAGAGGTGGCGGCGCGCGCGAGGCGGCGGATCCTGAGGCTCCCAGCCCGGCGGAGTGCGGAAGTCCCATCTCCTGGAAACGGACGGTGGTTTTATTCAGTGTTACTACTAAGAAGTCATTTCATCTTCTGTAACTAGACTCAGGGAGCTTAAATAGCCCGTTCTCTCTTCTCCTCTCAAAACTGACTTACTGTTGCCCCCACCTGGAAGATATTGAAAGCTATTCACGCAGAATATAAGCTGTAGGCTTCCTCCGCCTTTTTTCTTAATTTCATTTTTTAAAAAAATAATTTATTTTAGGATGTATAAATCTGGAAACTTTGTGCGTTGAAATTTCCAGGAAAGTGTTTGATAAGCAGTAATATTTCTCCCATACCTCCAGTCCAAGTACATTTCAAAATTAGGAGCAGAAAATAAAGGCGTGTTGGTAATTGATTCAAGATTTTATACTGTGAAACAACTACTGACTTTCAGTAATCTGATAAAATAGAAAGTAGCTCCCAAAGACGAAACTGACAAGTCTTA